>NC_143575.1:100594781-101940614 GCF_048544385.1 Mastigoproctus giganteus
GGACTGTGTAAGGCCATTAATCAGTAGAATGGTTGCATCAGTACTCAATATGGATAAAGAAACAAGTTAGCCAAATTTTAACTGAAAATTTAGGTATGGGAAAAGTGCATGCCAAGGTAGTACCAAAAATTTTGAATGAAGATCAAAGAATGAGAAGTTTCCAAGTTTGTGAAGATATTTTGAAAAAAATTAAGTTCCAGATTTTCTGGGTACTGTAATTACTTGTGATAAAAGTTGACTCTTCCAGTGAAATCCAGAAATTTAAAGACACGGCCAATACAATGGAAGACAAAACAATCCCCCAGAACAAAAAAAAGCAAGAATGTCCAAATCAAAAATGAAAACCATGCTTTCTTCAATATTAAAGAAATTATTATGGCTAAATATATCCCACCAAATCAGACTGTTAATCAAAGTTCTAAATTAAAGTTTTGACAAAGTTGTAATAAAAAATTCAAAAAAAAAAAAAAAAAGGCTGAGTTGTTGAAGGATGGCTGGATGCTCCATCAAGACAACATTCCAGCAACAACCAATGTTTCTCTGTTTGGAAGTTTCTGGAAAAACAAATCCTCGTCAATGAGCTAGACCCTACCCGCTAGACCTAGTCCCTTTCTAAATTTTTTCTCTTTGCTAAACTGCAAAGTGTACTTCAGGGAACCCACTTTCATTGAAGACATCACAAAAAAATTACCAAAGTGTTAAAAGGGCTTACAGAAGATAACTACCAGAAATGTTTTTTGTACTTAGAAGAAATGGAACAGCATGCACAAGCCCAAGGCTTGCACACGCATTTTTATTTTATAAGCTATCTATGGTGTATTTACACCGATCTTTTATTGCTGAACAAACTGGAGCAATATGCCATTAAGCCCAAGTTATAGCCAAGGATATATGGATAAGTGGAAGAAGACAGAGAGTAGCATCAATGAGCACTGCTCTTTGTGGAGTTCCCCAGGGTTCAGTGCTGAGCCCATTGTCATTTTCAATATTTATCAATGATATTGATGAACGTACATCAGCCTTAATGTCTAAGTTTGCAGATGATACAAAGGTTTCAAAGGCTGGTTAACGACAGTTATCAGAGCAAGCTACTGCAAAATGGTGTAGGAAAATTGGGTTGATGGGCTGACAAATGGCAGTTGAAGTTTAACATTGACAAATGGTAGGTCTCCGTAGCAGAGTGGGCAGGAGCGGGAGTGCAGTAGCACACGCTCTTTAAGTAGACCAGGGTTCAAGCCACTGACTGCTGAATACGGTTGATCTGCCAACCCGCACTGGACCAGCGTGGCAGATTATGGTCCATTTCCCTCAGCATGAATTGTTGAGGAGGTTTCCATCCTGCAGTGGGTTGATAATGGCTGCACTTTACTTTTACTTACTTACGAGAAGGTACTGCATACGAGTAGCAGTAAACCCAGAGTAACTTATCAACCACGTGGTACTACAGGGTAGTGGAGAATGAAAAAGACCTGGGGGCAATAGTACACACATGAAATTCTCTGAGCAGTGCAGGTGTGTTGCCAGGACAGCTAGTGGTTTTGTCAATTATATACAGAAACTTGATAGCAAGGATAAGGAGGTGATTATCCCTTTGTATAAGGCCATGGTTAAGCTGCATCTTGAGTACTGTATACAGGTCTGGTGAACCCATTTTAAGAAGGATGTAGATCTGCTGGGATGAGCAAAGAAAAGGGCAACCGGACTGATGAAGGGAACAAAACGGTGCTCTTAACTAGAAAACCTTCAGTTCTGAAAACTGCACCATCTTGAGACAAGGCACCTGCAGGGAGATCTGACTGGGCTGTTTAAAGCCCTGAATGGATTGAGTAAGCTGAATCTTAATGGCATTTTTCCATTTGTTGAAACTAAACAAATGAGCGGGCATAAATTTGAGTTGGGGAAAGATGGTTGCAGGACAGATGTGCAGAAGTTTGTCTTCAGCCAGTGGATGGTTGATTGTTGGAGTAGGTTTCCATGTGTCGTTGTGGAAGTGGATGGGCTGAATAAATTCAAGAACTAGACAAATTTTTGGAGGGTACAGATGGGTAAACTGTGTAGCATCTTTTTTTTTTTTTTTTTTTTTTTTTAGCTGATGTACGATATAAACTCCCGTTCTGGCATCATTTACCATTACTACTGCCGCTACAAAACATAGAAGTTTTATTTTTGTTAGCTGAACTTTATTTCAGTTGTAAATAAATCTAGAGAGAAAATTAATTTATTTCGAAGGTAATAATTAATTTATAATTCAAAGGTAATAATTAATTTATAATTCATATACAGTAAACCCCCGCTATTCGCGGGGGTTACGTTCCTGAGAAATTCCGCGAATACCGAAAACACGAATACTGAGTTATTGCTCCCACAGTAATAAAGGGGTTCCATTCCAAAGTATGAAATATATAAGAAAAACTAGTCTAAAATTTTGTCTTTGTATGTACTTTCATAATATGACTATATACATAGACAATACATAGTGAAATGCAAGCATATGGCATCGAAATAAAAATAAGGAACAATTTAATATTAAATGTAATATTTATTAGAAATTTCAACCCAGCGCCTTTGCTAGCTAAAAAAACTTATCCCGCCAGTGCTATCAAGTTTCGTTAAAGTGTTGATAAAGGAGTTTTGCCTTTTCACGAATGATGAGTGAACTTAACGGAATTTTATTTTGAGTTCGGTCTTCAATCCACAGATTTAAAGCTTTTTCCATTTTTTCTAATCTAACATCACGAGTTACAGAGCAAATTTTTGAAGCAATTAGCGCGTTTTCACGGACACTACGGCGGATTTTTTCTTCCAATTTTTTGATTGATCATGCCATTGACTCATTGATTTTATAATGTTTTGCCACTGAGGAGACACTTTCACCATTAGAAATTTTATCTAATAACTCAATTTTATTCGCTAATATCATCACTTTCTTTGATCTTTTCACATTTCCCTTGTTATTCGTAGCCATATTTTTGTACGGGTTAGAAAGAACTTGTCTACAATAAAGTCATTTTCTTCCGTTAAAACACTTGAAAAAGTCTGTTTTACACCGCAAAAAGGGTAGATTTATCACTTTTGTAAGCATATCAATTTATAAATAAAATAAATAAGCATATAAATTAAAAGCAAACGATGAAACCTTCCATGACAAGCGCATAACACATACTGAACAAGGATACACTCGCGATTTTGTCACCCCTCTCCCCCCACCCATTGAGCGCTGTTTTGACTGGGAAAGATAATTTTAGGCACGCCCATGTTTTTTTATGGCGGAAAATGTTCATGGCGCTTTAAAATTCACATTTTTTTAGGTTTCATTTTATATTAAATCAGCGACCGCGAATACAGATACAGCGAATAGCGGGGGTTTACTGTATTTAATTAATTTAATTTGTTGTTTATTGCTCTTTTTAGGCCTCCGAACGCGAAAATATACTAATGCGTATTTTAATAATTTTTTTTTCAAGATACATGTTGTCATTCATGTTGTTGTAGTAGTACTAGTGGCATGTGATGCAAGAAAGCAAGTGTATGAGCTTATACAGCATCAGCCAAAAAAAAAATTAAAAAAACAATTCCCTGTAAATGTTTGTCCAGTTCCTCCTTAAATTTATTTAACCTATCAACTTCCACAATGACAAATGGAAGTTTGTTCCAGCAATTAACCACCCACTGGCTATATGCAAATTTCCGCACATCGATTCTACATCTGTCTTTCTACAATTTGAATTTATGCCCCCTTAGGTTCGTAGTCTGAACAAGTGGAAGAATCCCATCAGAATTCAGTGTGCTCAACTCATTCAAGGTCTTATACACCTCAATCAGATCACCTCGCAGGTGCCTCATCTCCAGCCGCTGCAATTTGCAGAACATAAGCCTCTCTTGAGGTAAGAGGATCCCTTCATTCCCCTCACCAATCTTGTTACCATTCTCTGTACATGCTCAAGCAAATCTACATCCTTCCTAAAATGAGGCCTCCATACCTGTACACAGTATTCAAAAATTTGAATTAGAAACTGAAGCAGAATCCCACTCCATAAACTTCCTTAATTTTACCATACACAGATTAGACCAAAAACTAAATTTCAGCATATATAAAAAACCCACTAATAAAGGGATGCTTCTGCACTTCCACAGTTACCATCCCCAACCATACAAAAAATCGGTCATACTGAACCAATTTCTAAATGCCTTTAAATATTCTTCCACCCAGATTTCTCTAACCACTGAAATAAATGAACTAACTAGAAGATTCTCAAATAGGGGTTACCCACTAACCTATATAAACAAAGTCAAAACAATAGCCCGTGATAAAATAAATAACAACAACCTCGCAACAAACATTGCAAAAAAATCCGACAAGACCAAAAAAATATATTTCATCACCATTCCATATATCGAGCACTGGTACAATAAACTTAACCAAATATGCAAGGGAACCGACATGAAAATCACAGCAAAACCCATGAACAAATTATACAGATTCTTCAGAAATCGACCGTCAAATACCACATTGCAATCACAGCATGACCTAGTATACAGTATACCATGCAAAAATTGTGACGCTGTCTACGTAGGATCCACCATGGGAGTGGCACAGCTTCGAGCAAAACAACACAAAGCTTCAGTGCGGGCAGGTCGTTCAAATGCATCGGAACTTTCGTTCCACGCCATAAATGAACGACATACATTCGGCTTTAATGAAACTAAAATTATAAATATTCAACACAACTACTACAAACTACTTATTGCAGAAACCTTAGAGATGAAACTACATGCAACTTCAATCAATATCCGTAGGCCATTCCTATTGTCCGACGATTGGTCACTTATACACATGCGTGAAGAACAAACACTACAACATAAGACAAAAGTTTTGGATTAATTGTGAGTAGCTCTCTTCCAGTGAACATGACACCCCGAAAAGTTCTAGTCCGACTTAAGGAATGTAGAGAATAACCCCCACCCCATATCCAATTATTAGACCCCTAAATTTAACTCAAAATTCCTGCCACAGCACCAAAAAAAAAAAAAAAAAAAGAAAAAAATCGATCCTAAATTATTAGCCAGTTTAGACCTCCAAAATCTAACTTTATGACAATGTGTTGCAAAATTGATATCGCCTTCCCCATGAATTATTAGCGAGTTGGACAAGGAGAGTTGGAAAAGAAGCTTCCTATATCAAAAATAAAGGTAAGCCCTGTTGATTCATAATATAATAGAATATAGGAAATATCGAGCACTTAATAGCTCTCTAGTATCAAAACAGTATTCAAGGCGTGGCCTGACCATTGCCTTATTCAGAAGGACAATCACCTCCTTTCCCCTGCTAGCAAAATTCCTGTATATCATTGACAAAACCCCATGACCTGCCCTGGCAGCCTGTCTGCATTGCTCAGAAAACTTCATATCTGACTGCACAATTACACCCAGGTCTTTTTCATATTCTACCACCTTAAGTGTAGTACCGCACAGTTGGTACATTTCTCTGGGGTTACTTCTACCCATATGCAGTACTTTGCATTTGTCAATGTTAAAACTTCAGTTGCCACTTCTCAGCCCATTTGCCCAAATTTTCTAGATCCTGTTGCAGCAACACACTGCCATTACTGTCATTAACAACCCTGCCAACCTTTGTATCATCTGCAAACTTCAATACTAAGCCTGATATACCTTCATCAATATCATTGATAAATATACAAAACAACAGTGGACCCAACACCGAACCTACACTAATAACATTAGTCCACGAAGAGCAGCACCCACTGATTACCACTCTCTGTCTTCTCCCACTCAACCATCCTTTTATCCATTGTAGCAACTTACCCTTAATACCATTCTGCTCCAATTTGTACAATAGTGTCCCATGCGCAACAGTGTCAAAAGCTTTCCTGAAATCCAAGTACAGTCAGTCTTCGTATAACATGTGTTTACACTACACAAATTCGATCATACACGATTTATAAATAGGGGAACGATATCGTATATAACACGAACCGAATTCGCTTATGCACGATTTGCCTTTGTGTTTACAAGAAATGGCAGTCGAATGCAGAATCACCCCAAAACACAACACAACACGATAGCAATGAAGAGAAGATTCTGAAAATGTATTTATGTTTTTTATATCAGTGAAGGGGAAACACTTTTCGTCATAATAATGTAAAAACCCACACAATTCCAGCTTTTTTTTTTTTTTTTTTTATGTGAACCCCAAACACGAGAGGTATTAGAACCTATAGTACTTAGTACCGTGCTTGGGTTGGAGGTTGAGGAGACGAAAGAAGATATTTGTTGACATTGGACTTGAACTTCTGTAGATTGTAATTTTCAGGAAATACGTATGAAGGAAGGTTGTTCCAGAAAACGGCAGTTGAATGAATAAATGAGGAAGATGAAAAGTTGGTTCTGTGGGTTTGAAGTTGGACAGTAAATGGATGTTGGCTGGTGGCAGCCCGTGTTCGGACTGTTTTGAAAGAGAGAGCGGGAATTATAGAAGCCAATTCAGAAGAACAATGCCCATTGAAATATCTGTAGAAGAGGCATGCAGCAGAAACAGTACGTCTATGAGAAAGCGAGTGGAGAGACTCTGTTAGAGATGAATCATTAATTAACCTAACTGCCCTCTTCTGAATGGAATCAAGAAGCCTGAGAGAGGTTTTGGGGGCACCACCCCAAATGTGGGAACAATATTCCATGGCAGGGCGGATTTGCGATTTATACAGAGTGAGCAGCTGTTTGGAAGAAAAGTAACGCCGAGAGCGAAAGAGAAAACCAAGTTTTCTAGATGCAGAGGAAGCAATATTTGTAATGTGCTTGTGCCAAGAGAGATTAGAAGTCAGGGTAATCCCCAAAAGAGATATATCCTTTTGCCTAGAAATTGGAGTGTCACTAAAGATAAGCATAGGAGCAGAAGAATCCTTTTTGCGAGATATAAGACAAGACTGGGTTTTAGAAGGGTTGAAATCAACTAAGTTGTCTTTGCCCCACTGGAGAATTACCTGAAGATCGGCATTTAAGGAATTGGTAGCAGATTTTCGAGAAGTTGAAGCTGATTGAGCAGGGCAAGGTTTCTCAAAATGGAAAGTTGAATGCAATGTGCTATCATCGGCAAAACTATGGATAGGATTTCCAGTCAATGGAAGAAGGTCATTGATATACAAGAGGAAAAGAGTGGGGGAAAGAACTGAACCTTGGGGGACACCGGCATTAGTGGAGAAGTTAGAAGACAGAGTCATCTACCATCACCCTCAGTGAGCGATCAGAGAGAAAACTGGATAACCAATTACTAAAAACAGTTGGCAAACCATAAGATGGAAGCTTGTTTAGAAGACCTTTATGCCAAACACGATCGAAAGCCTTTGAGATGTCAAGAGCAACTACTTGTGTTTCACCGAACCTTTCCATTGAAGTAGTCCATAAATGGGTAACATAAGCCAGAATATCACCAGTGGATCGACACCGACGGAATCCATACTGGCGATCGTTGATCAGACGGAAGGTTTCTAGGTAGTTTAAGAGTTGGCGGTTAATTGATTTCTCCATTACTTTAGAAAGAGTAGAAGTAATTGCAATGGGACGATAATTGGATGGGAGGGATTTGTCACCCTTTTTAGGAACTGGCTGGATATGAGCAAATTTCCAAGCAGAAGGAAAAACACCTTTGGAATAAGAAAGTGAAAAAAGGCGGCAAAGAATAGGAGTAAGTTCAGGAGCACAGATTTTGAGAACAATTGGAGAAATACCATCAGGACCTGGAGCTTTCTTAGCATCAAGATTCATCAAAATCCTTCTGATATCCTTTTGACGGAAGACCACAGGAGGCATTGAATGGACCGTGTTGGGAAAGGTGGGAGGTGTTTTACCAAGTTCATTAATACATGAGCTGGAAGAAAAATGGGATGCTAGCAGGTCAGCTTTATCCTTGGCTAAAGTGACAACAGAACCATCTGGTTTGGACAGAGGTGGAAGCAGAGATGGGCAAAAGTTGCGGCCAATAGCTTTGGCAAGAGACCAGAATGCTCGGCTACCATTAGGGCAAGAAGCAAGTTTTCTACTCTTAGCCTGTTCAAACTCTAGTTTGGACTGATTAATAACTGCTTTACAATTGTTGCGAGCTTTGGTGTAGGCAGAAAATGAAACTGAAGAATTAGAAACAAGCCAATTACGATATGCAACATTCTTCTCTTGAACAGCCTTAGCACATTTATTGGAAAACCAAGGTTTAGATAAAGGACGAGATTTTAAAGTGGAGTGTGGGATAAAGGATTCCATTCCTGCAAGAATAATTTCACTGACACAATCTGAGCAAACGTTGACATCAGGAGTTTTGAAACAGTAATCCGACCAAGGAAAAGAAGAAAAGAAGTCTCGCAGGTCAACCCATTTTGCATTCTTGTAATGCCAAACAACACGAGGTTGGGAATAGCCATGAGATAAAGGTTCCATTGGAGAAGAGACAATCACCAAGTTGTGATCTGAAGTGCCTAAAGGACCTCTCACTTCGACCGTGTACTTAGAAGGGTTGTTTGTGAGAAAAAGATCAAGCGTATTGGCTGTATGATTCGGATTGTCCGGTATTCTTGTAGGTAAATGAACAATCTGTGCTAGGTCATTAGTAATTGCAAAAGCCTCAGCATCTCGACCTGCTGGGTCGGTGTGACTAGAAAACGGAAGCCAGCTGGAGTTGTGAACATTAAAATCACCAAGGAAAATTACCTCACTGTTAGGAAAGTTGGACTGGAGAAAGTCAAGTTGCAACGAGAGGAAGTCAAAGAGCTCCAAGTGATTAGTGGAGTTGGTTGAACGGTAGAGACAACAGATGAATTTGACACAATGAGGTAGAGAGATTTTAAGCCAGAGAAGATCAAAGAGAGGAGATTCCAAATTGCCAAGTCTCTGACAGGGAATATCAGAACGGACATATGCACAAGTACCACCTTTGAGGCGAAAGGAATCATACAGCGAATAATTTGGGCATCTGAGATGAGCAGTAGTTGAATCAACCGATAACTGAGATTCTGTCAGAAAAAGTACATGGGGTTTGGCAGACTGCAAGTGGAAATGGACATCGTTGAGATTAGAGTTGAGACCACGTATATTTGTGAAATGAATTAGGAAATCCTTGGGAGGTTTAGATCTTTTCGCAGATAAGCTTGTTCTATTAGTTTGACAATTCATGGTGTATTCAATAGTAAGAAAAAGTGGGTGGGACATGCTGTATGAAGTAATGAAATTTTTGGATATGGCGTACATGTGGTAAGAATATACCCAGATCCTTGACATAACGTGGCCTCGACAATGCTCCCCGCATACACACTACTCGGACTCCCTCCAGTCACTATCTGGCAGAGTAGAGGTAGCAAGATTATACACTAGCTGATCCGGAAGCCTCCTAGAGAGTTACCAATAGGTTCGGTCCGGTGTACTAACTAGCGGCCGGCCTGCGAAAACCGTTTTAGAGCTGTACCCTCAAAATGTAAGGAATATTGGATCTCGCCACGACGTTCATCATAACCTCAAAAGTCATCAATCATACTGCATGATGGAAGAGATAGGGAAGGGTTGACCGGAACTTAGCTCTAGAGACTAAACATGGGTTCCACCACTTTGAGCCTCCAATAAGCTATCGGTATTATCGCAAATGCAATTAGATAGAGTTTACTACTGCATTTCTGCTAGTGGAATCAGTTTATAACAGATTCCACTAGCAGAAATGCAGCTGGAATTAGTTTTTGTTTTATGGTAGTAACCCCCAGAAATGTGCTTTAGTAAAATATGAGCTAGTGAGGGGTTCATAGTGTGTCTCTACCTTTACGGTGTTGTTTATTCAGTTGCTACACACGTGCAGCTTTGTTTATGTATATCAAGCGTGCCTCCTCATTTTGTAATTGTGCTTTATTCCCTTAAAATGAGTAAAATACTTAAAAGGTGTGAAAAGGAAGCATCCTGGTGAAGACACTACAGACACAGAGAGAAAAAGAAAAGCAATATCAATAAACAGAAGCGGACTGGATCAAAAATTCTTACCTGGGAAAATTTGTAGCGGCCTCATACTAGATTTATGGCCAAAATCACACCGGACTCCATCCGCTTCTGGCCTCTGGCCCACTGGGGTTCCCCTGGTAAGGCTTATGACCAGTCCACCTCTGTTGATAGAGAAAAAATATGAAATTTTGAAACACTTTGAACGAAATTAAGACCATGTGACATTGCATGTGCTACTGGCCTAAATGAGGCAACGCCGAGAATTAGAAAGAATTCAGAGAAAATAAAAACAACTTTCATAGCAGGAACAACTCAAAGTGTAATTAAAATCCATTAGATCAAGACACAAAGAATTGGAAGAGATGGAACAGCTGTCATCTCTTTGGATAGAAAATCAAACAAAAAAACAAGTTTACTTATGATAGAAACAAAAGCATTATCAATATTTAATTACGTAATAGTCGTAATAAAATATGTAAATATTTTATTACGATTATTTATTGTTTGGTAATGTTTTGGTTACAAATGTGTGTTCAATCTTGGGTGGTTGGCACCTTATTTTTCCTATTTTTCCCATAGGGCCTGTTAACCCTATTTTTCCCATAGGGCCTGTTATTTATATTGCACTATTTTGCATTGCACGAGGATTTCTAGGAACACAACTATCATGCTATACGAGGACTGACTGTATATGATATGAAACTTATTTTTTGCATCCAGTTCCTTTATAACCACATCACAATATCCTATCAAATTTGTCAGACAAGACTTTCCCTTAACAACCCATGTGGTGTCTGAATTATTGCTGCAGTCTTGTCGAGATGATCCTGCAATGCATTTTTAACCAGTGACTCCATTATTTTACCCGAAACAGAAGTTAAACTAACTGGTCTGTAATTACTTGTCGCCCTTTGATCCCCCTTTGTGAATTGGGGATACATTTGCACATCTCCAGTCTGTGGGGACCTCCCCTGAGTCCAAGGATGCTCTCATAATTATGGCTAAGGGTTTGCTTGCTTCCTTTGCCACCTCCTTTAATATAACTGGATAGATCCCATCCACCCCAGGTGCCTTTCTTATGTTTAACTTCAACAATTTCTCCTCCACTTTGTTCTCAGTTATTACAAAATCATTAAGCACCCTGTTACAATTTGATAACCTTGTGGCATTTTTAAACCTTAATAACTCATGTGAATGTACATGCAAAATACTCATTCAGTTTGTTTGCTATCTGAGCAGGATCATCAACAGTCGAACCAACGATATCAAGTGGACCAATCAGATTCATCCCGTTCCTTTTAGAGTTTATATAAGTATAGAAATCCTTGCTGTTTTTCTTAGCATACTTTGCCAAAAATTTCTCATAATCTGCCTTCACCTGCCTAGCCTCCTTTGTGACTTGATTACAGACTAGCTTATATCTGCCATAGGCTTCTGTGTTGCCTGATTATTTATATGCATCCCATGCATTTTTCTTCTCTGCCACGAGTCTCATTAGTTCATTTGACAACCACATAGGCCTAAACCTTGAACAATATTTCTTAATAGGTATGAAACTTTTGGTAGCTTCCACGATTAATTCCTTGAATGATTCCCACTCGGGATTTGCTGTTGGTAACATTATCAGTTGATCCCACTGTACAGAATTTAAAAACTGTCCGAGAGCACTGTAGTCACCTTTACGGAAGCAAAAACCCTTTCTTTTACCCCTGATCATAATAATATCTTTAAGTAAATCCCACATCGGTACACTGTGATCACTGCCACCTAGTGGTTCCTTTATCTGCAAAAACTTAATACACGAATGATCACTACTGAAAACCAGATCAAGAGTATTACCCTCTCTGGTTGTCTCTCGAACATGCTGCTACAGAAAAACAATCATCCAATAAATCCACAAGAGTCTTACTAGTGTGTGAGTGACCAATCCACAAGTTCCAGTCGATATCTGGGAAGTTAAAATCCCCCATTATAAGACATTCTGGTTTACTAGCCCACTATTTCTCTGTACAATTGTTCATTGTACTCATTCGAGTCATTAGGCCTATAACACACTCCTACTCATTTTTGATTTCGCAGTGTTTATGTCACACCAAACTGACTCAACAGTGCACTGTTCATCTATATCGACTAGATGCACTTCTTTTGATTTTATGCTTTTCTTAATTAACAGCATCCCCTTCCCATCCTATCCTGTCTATCCTTTCTATACACATTGTAGTCCCCAAATTCCAATTCTGCATTCCTAATATCTGTGTGACACATCTCTGATATCCCAACTGTTTGTTATTTGGTTTTTAGAAGCATTAGCAACTAAGGCCATATTGCTCCGGGATATGCGGTGGTCATTCCCTGACTTTTCCGCATCCTCCGTATTTGGTGGTGACGGGCTCGAACCCCGGTCTAATCAAGAAGTGTGTGCTACGCACTGCTGCTCCTTCCCACCCGGCTATGGAGGCGCCCTCTGATATCCCAACAATATCTGCCTTTGATGTCTTGACCAACACTTCAAATTTATTAACTATACTTCTAGCATTGGTATACATGCAAGTATATATGCAACTATTCTTATTCTTAGTAACCCTAACACATCCCATATACCCACCTGTTTCACGATGACTGCCATCAGTCCCTGAAAACGCCAGCACCCCTCACTCCAGGCCGCTGCTTATTCTAATAGAAGTAGTACAAGAAGCACCTTCACTTCTGCCTACGGTTTTAGGAGCAGCGACGACTAAGGCCTTATTGCTCCCTATATACTGTCTGTAAATTGCGTGTGTTGTGGCCGAATTTCGACAGGACGAAAAACTGGAGTTTTCGTGAAGATATAAAAATTAATTACAACTTCACATATTGCTACAGCCCTCACAGGTTTGCGTTTTATACATAATTCTAATGACAAAACATAGGAGAGCACTTTACCTTATTTTTAGTTTCCCTTATTTTTCCAAATGTATTCGTTTCTAAATGTTTGAAACTAGGTGCGGAAGGAACATCTCCAAAACACGTGTGCGACATGCTTCAACTGAAAACGAATATTAACAAGATACGTAAGAATAGTACAACATATTCAAAGCAAAAAAAAAAAAAAAAAAACACATAACTTCACATGATTTGATTAATAATAATCGAATATTAACACTAGTCACTAATATTTTAAAAATATTAATAATTAATTAAAAACTAAAATCAGAATCTGCATACGATGCACGAAGAAGCACCTGTGAACAACCATAAGCTCTCCGTAGTAAATAACACTGCCGGTTGTATCTTCCTAGGCGCCACCAAGCAGTTACAAAGATAAAAACAAAAAGAAATATAACTCTCCCAAATTAGGAAAGAAGTATCCTACCATTAAACATTACCATAAGAATAAGCATATGATACAAGAAAGCAAACTTATACAGCATAAACCAAAAAAAAAAAAAAAAAATCACTTCCCATTTCACCTGTTCATTCGGTCTAAAAGGGTCCAGTTCTTCCGTCGATTTATTTTTAAGCTATCGACTTCCACAATGACAGATGGAAGTTTATTCCAGCAATTTACTATGCACTGGCTAATGGCAAATTTCCTCACATCTATTCTACAGCTCTCTTTCCTCAAATTGAATTTATGCCCCATTAGGTCCGTAATCTCAGAAAGAGGAAGAATCCTCCTTTATGCGAGGGGATCTGACTGTGGTTTATAAGGCATTGAATGGGCTAGGCAGGCTCACTTCTGATGGGATTCTTCTTCTTGCTAAGATTACGAACCTGAGGGGGCATAATTTCAAACTGAGGAAAGACAGTTATAGAATATATATTCAGAAATTTGCCTTTAGCCAGCGGATAGTTGATTGCTGAAAAAAACTTCCATCTATCGTTGTGGAAGTTGATAGCTTAAATAAATTAAAGGAGGAACTGGACAAGCGTTTGGAGCGAATGGATGTGTGAAATGTTTTTTTTTTTTTTTTTGGCTCATGCTACATAAGCTTGCTTTCTTGCATCATATGCCTCTATTTATACTACTGCTACTACTAATCCCATCAGCATCCAGCCTACCCAAACCATGCAAGGTCTCAATCAGATCATCCCAGGGGGTAGTCTCCAAACCTTGCAATTTGCGGAACTTAGCCAATTTTTGGTAAGAGGACCCCCTTCGTTCCCCTTACCAATCTTGTTACCCATCTCTGTACTCCTTCTAGCAGCTCCAGATCATTCCTAAAATGAGGCCTCCAGACCAGTACGCAGTACTCAAGGCGTGGCCACCATTGTCTTATACACCATTCTCTTCGGGACGGCCTGCCCTGCTCAGGCCGTCCCGAAGGCGGACGGGTGCACCTCGCCAGGGCGTCAAATTCAAGGGGCGCTTGAAAACCTGAAATTACATACACATATGAAGAAAATTTTAAAGGTGGGCACCAAATTTCAAATAACACCCAGGCGCCACATATCCTAGCAATCCCCCTGTCACTGACAAGACCTCATGACCTGCTCTGGCAGCCTGTTTGTACTCAGAAAAATTCATATCGCAATGCATAATTATATCCCAGATATTATTATGACCTGAGAGTAGTAACACACAGTTGGTACATTTCTTTAGGTTTATTGCTATCCATATGCAGTCGTTCGTATTTGTCAATGTTAACGTCAGTTGCCACTACTCAGCTCATCTACCCAACTTTTCTAGACGCCGTTGCAGTACCATAGTATCATTAGTGTCATTAACAACCCTGCCAAGGTTTGTACCATCTGCAAACTTCGACATTAAACCTGATATACTTTCATCAATATCATTGATAAATATACAAAACAACAATGGACCCAACACCGAACCCTGACGGACTCCACTAATAACATTATTCAAAGAAGAGCAGTGTCCATTGATTACCACTCAGTCTTCTCCCATTAAACCATCCTTTTATCCATTGTAACAATTTTCCATTTTCCCTTAATCCCATACTGCTCCAAATTGTACAATAGTCTTCCATGTGCAACAGTATCAAAAACTTTCCCGAAATCCAAGTATGTGATATCAAAATTATTTTTTGCATTTAGTTCCTTTGTAACCACATCATAGTGTCCAATCAAATTTGCCAGAAACGGCTTTTCCTTGACAAATCCATGCTGTGTCTTAATTATTACCACCGTCTTGTCTAAATGATCCTGCTATGTTTCTTTAACAGTGAGTCCATTACTTCCACTGAACAGAAGTTAAACTAATAGGTCTGTAATTATTCGTGTCGCCCTTTGATATCTCTTTGTGAATTGGGAGTACATTTGAGCATCTCCAGTCTGTGGGGACTCTCCTGAGTCCAAAAATGCTCTCATAATTATGGGTACTGGTTTATTTACTTCCCTAGCGGCCTCCTTTCACATAACTGGATAGACCAGGTGCAGGTGCTTTCTTGTGTTTAATTTCAGCAATTTCTCCTCTGCTTTGCTCTTAGTTATTACAAAATTACTTAACTCCCTGTTAGAACTTGATAAGCTTCTGACCTACACTTCCCTACAGAATTCCTCATGTGTGAATGTAGATGCAAAATATTCATTCAGTTTGTCAGCTGAGTTGGATCATCAACAGTCAGACCATCGATATCAAGTGGACCAATTTGACTCATACCCCTCTTCCTTATAGAGTTTATATAAGTAAAGACGTCTTTGCTGTTTTTCTTTGCATCCTTTGCCAAAGATTTCTCGTAATCTGCCTTCGCTTGCCTAACCACCTTTGTGACTTGATTACAGACTAGTTTATATCTAGCATAGGCTTCTGTGTTGCCTGATAATTTATATGCATCCCATGCATTTTTCTTCTCGGTCACGAGTCCCGTTAGTTCATCTGATATCCAGTTAGACCTAAAACTTGAACAGTATTTCTCAGTTGGTATGAAAAGCCTAGTAGTTTCGAAGATTAATTCCTTGAAGGTTTTTCATTCAGAATTTGTTGCTGGTAACATCATTTCAACGAAGGAAGTAAATGTTCAAGAAAAGAGCGCTACTCTACATTATGACTCTCTCTCTCTCTCTCTCTCTCTCTCTCTCTCTCTCTCTCTCTCCTTTTGTTGTCTAGGGATTCTGTTGTCCCTCTAATGGCGGGACAGAGTTTGGACTTACGTTCTCTTTACAAACAACTTGTGTTTTCATGAGTCGACCTAAAGTATTGATAATGTTTTAATCGAATGATATCACCAGGAAGGCGAATTCATTAATCATTAAAAAATCTAAGATACTTATCACGACTAGCAATGGACAAGAACGCACTCGAACCCTGTTAAGGTTCGCCATACGCATAGGTCATATCATGTATACTAGTTATTGCCTTCTGCTCTATAGTCCCGATGACTTTGAGCATTCCGTTACGTACAGTTCAAGTTCGGCGTTCCAGTTCAAGCCTTGACTGCTGTGACAAGCTGGAGAGCTATAGGCATTAAACAGGATGATCCTTTTAAATAAGAGCAGGGGTAGTCTGAGATAGGATCTAAAGAGACATACTGTCCTATGATCAAAATAATATGATTGATATTGTTGCTAGATGATGATTAAAACTGAAGGCCTCCAGCACTTCATTTTTAACATTTAAAAGGAATACATTTATAAAAATAAGGGCAACTGAAAATAAAATAATGAGAAAAATAAAGAACATCTTTTAATCTCATTACCTCTCGATTCTCAAATTTTTCCTCCGAGATTAGGATTTTGGAATATATTTCGATTCAAAATTCAACTTGTCCAATCACGTAAACTATTTTTCAAAAAATAACAAAAAATCTTACAAAATCGATTTGGTGTGCTAATCAACACTTGAAGCACATTCACTCTGCCCATATAATTTTCAAATATTTTTTCGACAATGATAAAGATGAAACATCTGCTGTGCTCCATCCCTGTTTACTGGTATCATAAATGGACTTCTTAAAGTCCAACTATGAGCATGTAAGATGGCGATCCTTCATGGTCAACTTCCTCAATTGTTCGGAAATTGCTTTTTCAATTTGCTGCAACAATCACTGAATTTCTGCAAATTATATCACTTCATACACTCTGAGCAGGTAGCACAGTGGTATCATCACCTTCCTCCCCACACGGGTGGAAAAGTCCATGGTTCGAATCCTGTCGATGATGCAAGGAACTTTAATGGGCTTTTTTCACCCCGCAGTTGAGTTAGTCGGTCTAAGGCGTAGATAGCAAGGTTCCTACCCCACCCCCCCAAGAAACTGGGGTTTTTTTGTCCAGCAAAACAGGCAATTCAACCAGAAAACACTCGCAATTCACAGACACAAATACGGGTTTATGTAATAAATTACGGGTAACCGTAATATAATAATTTCATTTAATTTGATCACTTCACAGAGCCTAAGGTAGATAAAAAGTTTTCTGTAATCAAGTCACAAAGGAGGTTAGGTAAGCAAAGGTAGAAAATACATATAAATTAAACTTGGTGGGAGATACGAAATACATGTACAGTAAACTCAACATTGCAATATATTTATATTCAATAACATAAACTTCCTAACATAACGGGCACATTGGGATATAAGTTAATATAATATAAGGATATAGGAAGGGAGGAGGGGGTTATGCTATTAGTTAAGAAACACAAAAAATCCAAGGAAGTGAATCCAGTCGACATCGCTGGACAGTGCAGTGTCGAGTCAGTTTGGTGTGACATAAGCATTGGGAGATCAAAATTCAGAGTAGGAGTGTGCTATAGGCCTAATGATTCTGATGAGTATAATAAGAAACTGTACAGGGAAATAGAGTGGGCCAGTAACTCAGAGAGCCTTATAATAATGGGGGATTTTAATTTCCCAGATATTGACTGGAATTTGGGGGCTGGTCACTCACACACTAGCAAGGCTTTTGTGGATTTATTGGATGATTGTTTTCTACATCAGCATGTTCGGGAGGCAACTAGAGGGAGTAATACTCTTGATTTGATTATCAGTAGTGATTCTTCATGCATTAAGAATCTGCAGATAAATGAACCACTAGATGGCAGTGATCACAGTGTGCTGAAGTGTGATTTACTCAAAGAGGTAACTACCATTAGGGGTAAAGGGAAGGGTTATTGCTTTCGTAAAGGCGACTACGATGGACTGAGACAGTATTTAAATTCTATACAGTGGGATCAACTGATGATGTTACCAACAGCAAAGTCAAAATGGGAAGCATTCAAAGAACTTACCTTGGAAGCTACTAGGCTTTACATACCAACTAAGAAATATTGTTCAAGGTTTAGGCCTAAATGGATGTCAGATGAACTAATGAGACATATGGCAGAGAAGAAAAATGCATGGGATACATATAAATTAGCACGTGACACAGAAGCCAATGATAGACACAAGTTGATCTGTAACCAAGTTACAAAGGAGGTTAGGCAGGCGAAGGCAGATTACGAGAAATCTTTGGCAAGGGATGCAAAGAAAAACAGCAAAGAGTTCTTTACTTATGTAAACTCTAGAAGGAAGGGGATGAATCGGATTGGTCCACTTGATATCGATAGGTCAACTGTTAATGATTCTGCTCAGGTAGTTAACAAACTAAATAAATATTTTGCATCGACATTCACACATGAGGAGTTATTCAGCGAGGGGAATGCCAGAGGTGTATTCAACTCTGGCAGTAAGCTAGAGAATCTTGTAATAACTGAGAGTAAAGTGGAGGAGAAATTGTTGAAGATAAACACAAGAAAGGCACCTGGGGTGGATGGGATCTATCCAGTTATATTAAAGGAGGGAGCAAAGGAAGTAAGCAAAGCCTTAGCCATAATTATGAGAGCTTCCTTGGACTCAGGGGAGGTACCCATGGACTGGAGATGTGCAAATGTGACCCCAATTCACAAAGGAGGATCAAAGGCTGACACAAGTAATTATAGACCTGTGAGTTTAACTTCTGTTCCCCAAAAATTAATGGAGGCACTGGTTAAAGAACACTGCAGGATCATCTAGACAAGACTTCAGTTATAGCTCGGACACAGCATGGTTTTGTTAAGGGGAAGTCTTGCCTGACCAATTTGATTGGATACTATGATGCAGTCACAAAAGAACTGGATGCAGGGAATAACTTTGATATTATATACTTGGATCTTAGAAAGGCTTTTGATACTGTTGCACATGGAAGACTGCTGCCCAAATTGGAGCAGTGTGGCATTGGAGGCAAATTGCTGCTATGGATAAAGGGGTGGTTGAGGGGGAGAAGACAGAGTGGTAATAAATGGACACTGCTCATCATGGACTAATGTTATTAGTGGAGTCCCTCAGGGTTCAGTATTGGGTCCTTTATTGTTTTCTGTATTTATAAATGATATTGATGATGGTATATCAAGCTTAATGTCCAAGTTTGCAGACGATATGAAGGTTGGCAGGGTTGTCAAGGACACTACTGACACTATGCTGCTGCAACAGGATCTGGAAAGGTTGAGCAGATGGGCTGAGAGGTGGCAAATGAAGTTTAACACTGACAAATGTAAAGTACTACACATGGGAAACAGCAACCCCAGAGCAACGTATCAACTCTGTGGTACTACACTGACAGTGGTAGAGAATGAAAGGGACCTGGGGGTGGTGGTGCAGGCAGATATGAAGTTCTCTGAGCAGTGCAGACTGCAAGAGTAGCTCATGGTGTATTGTCAATGATATATAGGAATTTTTCTAGCAGGGATAAGGAGGTGATTATTCCCTTGTTTAAGGCAATGGTCAGGCCACACGTAGAGTACTGTATACAGGCCTGGAGGCCTCATTTCAAGAAGGATGTAGAGCTGCTGGAACGAGTACAGAGAAGGGCAACAAGATTAGTGAATGGAACAAAGGGGTGCTCTTACGAAGAAAGGCTTAAGTTTTGAGAATTACAGTGTCTGGAGACTAGGCACCAGCGAGGTGATCTGATAGAGGTGTACAAAGCCTTGAATGGTTTGAGCATGCTAAATGCTGATGGGATTCTTCCTCTTGCTCAGAATAATCACCTGAGAGGGCATAAATTCAAATTGAGGAAAGACAGATGTAGGTTTGTTTGTTATTTGATTTTCAGGAGCATTAGCAACTAAGGCCATATTGCTCCGGGGATATGCAGTGGTCATTCCCTGACCTTTCCGCATCCTCTGTATTTGGTGGTGACGGGCTTGAACCCCGGTCTAATCAAGAAGCATGTGCTACGCACTGCTGCTCCTTCCCACCTGGCTACGGAGGCGCCGACAGATGTAGGATTGATGTGCGGAAATTTGCCTTTAGCCAGCGGGTGGTTGGTAGGTGGAACAGACTTCCATCCCTTGTTGTGGAAGTTGATAGCCTAAATAAGTTTAAGGCTCAGCTGGACAGGTATTTCGAACGAACAGAGGGGTGAAGTGGAAGTGGTTATTTTTTATTTATTTATTTTACTTTATTTTAATTTTTTGGCTGATGCTTCATAAGCTTGCTTTCTTGCATCAAATGCCTCTACTAATGCTAATGCTAATGATGTGAGGAATTTTTATGGGCCCTTTTTACAGTGTGGCTGTGTTAGTCATTTCAGGCATGGGTAGCATGTTTTTTTTTTTTTCCGAAACTCTGGTTTTCCGTCCAGCAAACAGACCACAGAACATGTGCAATACAGTATACAAGGAGCAGTATAGCCTTAGTCACTGATGCTCCTAAACCTCCCATCCTTTTCTCACTATCAAAAAAAATCTAAACTCTGTTGCTAATTTTTTTCAGTGAGTGACAATGACAAGGGATTGTAGGGTACAGTGTCGAGGTTTGAAAGTAATTGACATTTGGTTGGTAAATTGCATTAGCTCCTTTGAGACAACTTGAATAGGCTTCAGGAATGGCTAAAAGTGGTAGCAATGTTTAGATTCTGAAAAATGCAGGGTTTTGTACTTGGGAAATAACCCTAAAATAACATCCAGAGGCTAAGTTAAACACAATTGAGGAAGGAGCAGTTTTTGGCAGTTTTAATTTGAGTAGGCAAAGAGTTACCTGTGCAGTGAAGAGGAGGCAGCTTGTTGGGAATTCATGTCTTGTCAAGATTACCCTACAAGCAACTGATTGTAGGGAAATTGCTGATAATATAATACACCATGTCCATACAAGCAATTGATTGTGTAGGTAAGTTTACGGTTCTATTGTATTGGAGTGTTGTAACCAGGTGTTGGAGGGGTGAGCAACATGAAATAGGGCATACTTGCCTAGCAAAGGTCTGAAGATGAGCAATGCATCCACTGAAATTGAATAAAGAATGCCCACATGAGGATGCCCTTAATTTTATTGTCTTCAGAGAGGAGACAGTAAAAGGAAGGTGGGATTTTTTATGGTATTAAATGACATTAGGATTGGGTGCAAAAATTCAAAGCAGGAAGAATTATAGACTGGATTTTTTTTTTTAAACCTCATGGAATCTTTGTTCCGAAAACTGGACATTGATCTGAGGAAGGTGCTGTACTATTAGGTTAGTGTATTTAAAAAACTGGCCAAGAGGAGGGTATCTGTATACATTTCCTTTTTTTTAATCTTTAAAGTTACTAATTTAGGCATTAGATATTAGCACTAGCATTAGCATAGGCATATGATGCAAAAAAGCAAACTTATACAACATCAGCCAAAAAAAAAAAAAAAAAAAAAAAAAGCCATTCCCATTTCACTGATCCATTCATTCCAAATGTTTGTCAAGTTCTGCCTTGAATTTATTTAAGCTATCAACTTCCACAACAACACACAGAATGAAAATGTACATCAAAACACTATGTCCAACTCAGAGCCTCCCTACACCCCATTCCTTCATGTTGTGAGGCCTGTTAAAAAATGATAAAAAATACAGTTTAGCTTCATACTGACTTTTATAAATATAGTTTCACACCAACTTTTGAAAATATTTGTTTTTAGTAATCAGTTTTTCTGTGGGTTGCTTCCTTACAATACTTCATGTATCTTCCTTATTATAATCATATAAGAATGATATTAGTATCATATAACTGTTGGATTTTCATATTTAATTATTAAGTGTAAAAAAATGAACTGTAAATATAAACATTGCCAACAAATATTAAACTTTTATTTTGAAAAATGCATAATTACAGTAACAAAATGTTTTTGCAGCCCACAAGAACCCATGGCCTGCAATTTGCATCATTTTATCTTTTTTTTTTTTTTTGGCTCCTAGCCAAAAAATGTGGGTGTTCCTGATTAAACACATAAGTATACTAGTTCGTTTACTTAACACAACAAACAAATTCATTTAAATGCATGCATCGGTCTATTATTTTCTGTACATTTTTTTAATAGTTAAGTTATACTTTTTTACCAACAATACTAATAATTTAAACTTGAACAAATGACTTGTCCTGATTAATAACGTTGCATATATCTGTCCATTAAGATACCACTACTGCTGCTGTGTAATTCACATGATTCAGAAGAGTTATTTTTTTTGTATTTGTTAATCATTTATCACATTTCAGTTTGTTTCATTGTTATTCCTTCTTTGATTCTAGCATTTCTTACAAAAGGACTGAGTTGTAATCAAGGCGAGAAATAGATATGAGGTGTAATCAAAATGTCTGGGGAATGAACTAATATTTCAGAAATAATGACGCTTACTGCTATTCAAATGGATAGCTTTCATAGTCTCCATGACTCTGTATGCATTGTTTCCAATGCTTCTGAACTTCTGGAAGCATTCCTGATAGACTCCTTTTGGAATTATTATTAGTTTCTATGTTGCATTTTGAATAATTTTCTCAGTTGTTGCAAATTTGTAACCTTTCATGGGGAATTTAAGCTTGGGGGAAAAAAATCACAGGGAACTACATCTGGAAATCATGGTGGATAGCTGACCAGAGTGATGAAGTGTTTTGTAAGAAATTATTGAATGGAAAGTGCTGAGTGTGCAGGGAAACTATGATGACGTGAGTAACAATTTAACAAAGTCCAATTTTCTGACTATTTTTTCCAAACAGCATCTTGCAATTGCTGTAAAACTATTTTATAGTATTCCTGATTCACTGTTCAAATATGTGAGGACAAATTCATAATGAACAATGCCCTGTAAGTCAAAAATATGGCAAGCATGATCATCACATTTGATCAAGATGTCTTGTATTTTTGGGCTTTGGAGAAGAAAGGATCTTCCAATGAGAGGACTGGGCTTACATCTATGGTCATAGCTATACACAATTTATCACCAGTTATATCCACAATTTATCACCAGTAATGATGGAAAAAATAAAATGTGGTCAGCAGCAACACATTGACAGTTTGTCTATATTAGTAATTTCTACTGCCTACTAGCCAGACACTTCTACTGATTCTGAACATATATTGCATTTTTTTTGCCAGCCTCATCATTAGTCTGTTAAAGAATGGAGACTCCATATACCTAGTTATAGTGTGTATTGTTTTAATACCTTCATAATCAAGTTTCCAGAATATCTCTGGCTTCCAGTAGTGAGTTTCAGATAGAGGTGGTGTCTGTGGAGTGAATTTCTTTATGAATTTTGAATTTAATAGAAATTAAAGCTTTGTACAAAAGTACTTTTAAATATTTTCTATTTGTTTTACTTTGATTATCCATTATTAAAATAAAATTACTGTCAAAAATGAAACTAAAATTTAAAAACAAAAATTTTTAAATTCCTTTTTTTTTTTTGAAGCAATAATATTCCCTACATTTATTTATGTATCACTTAATTCAATTTCATTAACTTCTGAATTCCAGAGAATTTCAGCTTTTGCAAGCCAAAATCAGATAACAATGTATGACGTGTAATGTTTTTTTTTTTTTTTTTTTTTGTTAGTTATTGGCACATCGGCTTCTATGGCCATAATGCACCTCCCAAAGTTTTTACATTTCACTCTGATCCAAGCCCGAGGCAGGATTCGAACCAGCGACCTTTGGGTTCCCAGGCAGGCACTTTACCCACCTGGCTAGCCCAGTTGGCATGTAATGTTGTCTAATTTTCAAAGCTATATTTGTGCTACTATATATACACACTGGCCAAAAAATATGAAATTTTGCTTTAAGACAGTCACTGACAGAAGAAATGCGCATAAATGCAAATAGATTAAAAAAAACTGTGACATGGGGTGATGTGTTGCCTCATTGAGTATAAAGACTGTACAGGCTGTTCGACTACAGTAATCTGAGGCCAGAATGGGGAAAATGCACAATCTATCAGACTTTGTAAAAGGTCTTATCATGAATGCACATTTAGCAGGAGCCACGTTTCAAGACACTTTTATCCTGAAGATGATGGCCACTTTATGGATGACAATGCAACAGCACTTTGTGCAAGAATGGTTCAGAGAACATGACATGGATTTCCACCATCTTCCTTGGCCTCCACGTTCATGAAATACATAATTGGTTTCTCAAAAGCATCCTTCTCAAAGGTTTTTAATGACTGGAAAGTAAGCAGTTCTTCCACATCTCAAAGAAATAAATATGGAAGAAAAGCAACACTTGAAGAGTGAAGCTAATATACATTGAAGAAGACCGTACAGAAAATTAGGATATTCAGCATTTACAACAAATTCAACCAAGCCCAGAAATGCCCTATTTGAACCCATACCATACACAGGCAATTGAAGAAATTGGGCATTGGCAGTTGCCTGCCTATTTGGAAGCCACTTGTTTCAGCCAAAAACAGAAAAATCCACCTGCAGTGGTATCAAGAACATCATGATTGGAGAGTGAAACAATGGAAGAGTCGTGGTCAGGAATCATGATACACTTTGTTTTGCACTGATGGTAGACAGAGAGTATGAGGAGAACTTCATGAATCATTAGTTATGAAGTACAACTCCACAGCACCTCATTGGCCAGGTGGGAAGGAGCAGCAGTGCGTAGCACATACTTCTTGATTAGACCGGGGTTCAAGCCCATCACCACCAAATACGGAGGATGCGGAAAGGTCAGGGAATGACCACCGCATATTTCCGGAGCAATATGGCCTTAGTTGCTAATGCTCCTAAAAACCAAATAACAACAACAACTCCACAATATGAGAGATGCCAGATGGTGTATGACAGTAAAGACTAAAAAGGATTTTATGGCCAAAAGCCTCGGACTATGGAAAATTTACTGATTAAACATTCTAAAATTTACTTGTTCGATTATTAAATTTTCTGTAGTGAGGCTTTCAGCCCTAAAACCCTATTTTAATAATTTAAATATGTTTTATAAAAGAAGAATTTTTTTTATGAAAGACATTGTTTTCTAATAAAGACAAATTAAAGACAAGTTTTCTTTTTTTATTTAACAACACTGTTTATTAAATAACAGAGGACCTAAAGAAATTTAAAAGCCCTTTGAGGGCTCAAATGCCCCACCTCCATGTTTTTATTAAAGAACTGGTAAAATGATATAAGTAAATATATAATATTTTATCTGCATCTTGGCTAGGTAAAGGGAACTTATTTGAACTGTTACTATACTGGTCCAAAAATCTTATTTGTTTATTTCAGAAATACATCAATGAATGACATTTTTGGGCTAAAATGAGGATGGAGAACAATTGTCCCACTGAGAAAAAAAGCAGCTGATTAGGTTAATTTTAAATTTAATCATAAAAGCTAAAGTGACACTTAGTCCAATTGCAACATCAAAATTTTAGCCCAAATATCATAAAAAAAAGTTCAAATAACATAAACCATAAAATCAGCAAGACATATCACAGTCCCTTTAAATTGAAACAGCTTGTATTTTTACACTGTTAATAACTTATACTGCACATGGCAATTAAATGTAAGAATAATGTATAAGCTTCAAGTATTGTTGGGATATCAGAGACATGGTGTCACACAGACATAAGCAGTGCAGAACTGGAATTTGGGGAGTACAATATGTACAGAAAGGATAGACAGGACAGGAAGGGAGGAGGGGTTATGCTGTTAGTTAAGAAACACATAAAATCTAAGGAAGTGCATCCAATTAATGTTGATGGACAATGCAATGTTGAGTCTATTTGGTGTGACATAAGCACTGGGAAAAGAAAAATGAGAGTAGGTGTGTGTTATAGGCCTAATAAATCTGATGAGTATAATGAGAAATTGTGCAGAGAAATAGAGTGGGCCAGTATATTAGAGTGTCTTATAATGGGGGATTTTAATTTCCCAGATATTGACTGGAATTTGTGGGTTGGTCACTCACACACTAACAATGCTTTTGTGGATTTATTGGATGATTGTTTTCTACAGCAGCATGTTCAGGAGGCAACTAGAGGGAGTAATACTCTTGATCTGATTATCAGTAATGATTCTTCATGCATCAAGAATCTGCAGATAAAGGAACCACTAAGTGGCAGTGATCACAGTGTGCTGAAGTGGGATTTACTCAAAGAGGTAACTACCATTAGGGGTAAAGGGAAGGGTTTTTGCTTTCGTAAAGGCGACTACGATAGACTGAGACAGTATTTAAATTCTATACAGTGGGACCAACTGATGATGTTACCAACAGCAAATTCAAAATGGGAAGCATTCAAAGAACTTATCTTGGAAGCTACTAGGCTTTACATACCAACTAAGAAATATTGTTCATACTTTACATACCAACTAATATTTTTCAAGGTTTAGGCCTAAATGGATGTCAGATGAACTAATTAGACATGTGACAGAGAAGAAAAATGCATGGGATACGTATAAATTAACATGTGACACAGAAGCCTATGATAGATATAAGCTGGTCTGTAACCAAGTTACAAAGGAGGTTAGGCAGGTGAAGGCAGATTAGGGGAAATCTTTGGCAAAGGATGCAATGAAAAACAGCAAAGAGTTCTTTACTTATGTAAACTCTAGAAGGAAGGGGATGAATCAGATTGGTCCACTTGATATGATGGTTCAACTGTTGATGATCCTGCTCAGGTAGCTAGCAAACTAAATGAATATTTTGCATCAACATTCAAACATGAGGAGTTATTTGGGGAGGGGAATGCTAGAGGTGTATTCAACTGTGGCATTAAGCTAGATAATCATGTAATAACTGAGAGTAAAGTGGAGAAGAAATTGTTGAAGATAAACACAAGAAAGGCATCTGGGGTGGATGGAATCTATCCAGTTATATTAAAGGAGGTGGCAAAGGAAGTAAGCAAACCCTTAGCCATAATTATGAGAACTTCATTGGACTCAGGGGAGATACCTATGGACTGGAGATGTGCAAATGTGACCCCAATCCACAAAGGAGAATCAAAGGGAGACACAGATAATTACAGACCTGTAAGTTTAACTTCTGTTCCAGGGAAATTAATGGAGGCACTGGTTAAAGAAGTATTGCAGGTTCATCTAGACAAGACTTGTTATAGCTCGGACACAGCATGGGTTTGTTAAAGTCAAGTCTTGTCTGACTAATTTGATTGAATACTATGATGTAGTCACAAAGGAACTGGATGCAAAGAATAACTTTGATATCATATATTTGGATCTTAGAAAAGCCTTTGATACTGTTGCACATGGAAGACTGCTGCACAAATTGGAGCAGTGTGGCATTGGAGGCAAATTGCTGCTATGGATAAAGGGATGGTTGAATGGGAGAAGACAGAGAGTGGTAATCAATGGACACTGCTCTTCGTGGACTAATGTCATTAGTGGAGTCCCTCAGGGTTCAGTGTTGGGTCCATTGTTGTTTTCTGTATTTATAAATGATATTGATGATGGTATATCAGGCTTAATGTCCAAGTTTGCGGACAATACAAAGGTTGGCAGGGTTGTTAATGACACTAATGACAGAACCATGCAACAGGATCTAGAAAAGTTGAGCAGATGGGCTGAGAGGTGGCTGAGAAGTTTAACATTGACAAATGTAAAGTACTACATATGGGAAGCAGTAATCCCAGATTAACGTATCAACTCTGTGGTACCACACTGACAGTGGTAGAGAATGAAAAGGACCTGGGGGTAATTGTGCAGGCAGATATGAAGTTTTCTGAGCAGTGCATATGGTCTGCAAGGGTAGCTCATGGTGTCTTGTCAATGATATAGAAAAATTCCTGAATGATATACAGGAATTTTTCTAGCATGGATAAGGAGGTAATTATCCCCTTGTATAAGGCAATGATGGATCCAATAAAACACTGATGGATCCAATATCTCTCTATTACAGAAGATTTAGGAGAAGTCCGGTTGGCCTGCCTCCCTAAAATCCATTCATGCACACCTTCTCGATGGTAAGCTCTGTTATGTCACTTAGGTGGCAACCCACTATCCTGATTGTACTACTGCACAGTTGGTATATTACTCTGGAGCTGCTACTGCCCATACGCAGTACTTTGCATTCGTCAATGTTAAACTTCAACTGCCATTTCTCAGCCCATCAACTTAATTTTTCTAGATCTTGTTGCAGTAGTTCAACCTGTTGACTATTGTTAACCAGCCTTCCAACCTTCGTATCATAGGCAAACTTAGACATTAAACCTGATATACCTTCATCAATATCATTGGTAAACACTGAAAACAACAATAGGCTCAGCACTGAACCCTGGGGAACTCCACTAATAAAATTAGTCCATGAAGAGCAGTACCCATTGCATTAGCATTAGCATTAGCATTAGTAGAGGCATTTGATGCAAGAAAGCAAGCTTATGCGGCATCAGCCAAAAAAAAAAAAAAAAAAAAAAAAAAAACCACTTCCACTTCACCCCTCTGTGAAAAAAGGTCAGGTTACCTCCACGTGAATCCCATGGGAGCTTGAATCCCTCCCAAAGTGGAGGGGGTAACCTAACCTTTTTTCTTTAGAATCATGTGGACTACCGCATAAATTGTTTATTAACAAAATATTATTTTTTTATTATTGTACTTTTATTTTTAAAGACACTCGTGCGGATTCATAACGTTAATCAACACCTCAACAGCTATTCACTATATATATATATATATATATATATATAGAATCTTTCTTTCTTTTATATTATTTCCTAACCTAACGTTTAAGGTTAGGTCACTAAATATAAGGAAACCATTTCTATTATTTCCTAACCTGCCATTTAAGGTCAGGTTACGAAATATAACGAAAAATAAAGAAACCTTTTCCTTTTTTCGTAACCAAACCTAAATCAATCATTAACTCCAAAAATCTGCTAACCAATTATTAACTCCAAAAATCTGCTAACCAATCATTAACTCCAAAAATCTGCTAACCAATCATTAACTCCAAAAATCTGCTAACCAATCATTAACTCCAAAAATCTGCTTTTAATAATGAGAAAAAAAACATAAACAGTACAAAACTCTTATTAATTTAGTTTTCATCAAAAAATCAACCAACGTTTTATTTTCCTTACAAATTTCTTCCATCTTTAAAAGATTCATCGTTACTATTACCTGTTTAGCATTCATTACAAAACTATTATGCACCGTTCTTTACTCATAAACACATTATAATGCCAACCAATGACTACACAGTAGCTTGTCCTCTGCTGCGCCCCCCACCAGTCATTTCATCGTTTTCCACGCCTACCTGTCAATCAATATATCCTTCTCGATTTTGGCTCCAGACTGATAACACCTACCGTCTGTTTACCAAACGAGCAGCGCTAGAGTCCAGTGTCAGGAAACTAATTTTCTGTATAAGTTATCCGACATTTCTCGTCGTTCTTGTGTTGGCTTTCTTTACCTTAGCCCCTAATTTTTCTAGATCTTGTTGCAGTAGTTCAACCTGATGACTATCGTTAACTACCCTTCCAACCTTTATATCATAGGCAAACTTAGACATTAAACCTGATATACCTTCATCAATATCATTGATAAACATTGAAAACAACAATGGGCTCAGCACTGAACCCTGGGGAACTCCACTAATAATACTAGTCCACGAAGAGCAACATTGCTCCAGTTTATATGGCAGTCTTTTATGTGCAACAATATTAAAAGCCTTCCTGAAAGTATATGATGTCAAAATTATTTTTTGCATCCAGTTCCTTGGTCATTGCATCATTGTTGCCTATCAGATTGGTTAGACAAGACTGTCCCTTAACAAACCCATGCTGTGATTGCAGTATAATTGCATGGCTGTCCAGATAGCATACATTATTTCTTTAACCTGCGATTCCATTATTTTCCCTGGAACAGACGTTAAGCTAACAGGTCTGTAATTACTTATGTTGCCTTTCCAATAATAATAGTTTCTCAGGTTTGTAATTAATTTTATTTATTTCCTAAAATATGTGCACATCTCTTTGAGACAGCCTGTATTTTGTATATGATTACTAAACTTGTATTCTTTTGTTCTGTGTAAAATTAATACTCTATACAAAACATGAGTTTATTCGAACTGGAATATTTATCAACATTTTATATTTGGTACAGCTTGCTATTAGTGACACAAAACCAAGTGAATAACAAATATACAAGGATTGGTCACATTTGGATTGGTCAAATGTGTAAACTATGTCTCAAAACACACACACACACACACACACACACACACACACACACACACACACACACACACACACACACACACACACACACACACACACACACACACACGTCTTTACAAAAATGGTTAAAATCAGTTAACCTTAAAAGTAATGGCGGCTACGCAATTATTATAAAGAAACTCATCTACATTAAAGATTTTGATGGAACCATAACCATAAAAACAAAAATAAAAAATTGAGGTGGTAACTCATGAAAACCAAGTAAACTTCACTTTTTAATAAGTTAAAAATTCACTGATTTACAGTTTATCTGTAATTGATATCAGAATAGAAACAATGGCAAATATAACAACTGATCATAAAATGTAAGTTAATGGTTGGATAAACCTTACTCCTAATAAAGACCAAGCAAGTCAGAACTGAGTTGAAAATCCTAAATAACACTTTTTGTCACTAACAAGATTCAAAGTTGAATCTTACATAGCCAAGCGGTCAGGAGGGAGAGTGCAGTAGCACATGCTCTTTGAGTGGACCAAGGTTAAATACAATTAACGATTGTATTCGTGATTTATTGTGAACTCCTCTGACCTGGCGGTCAAGCCAGAACATAAACAAGAATCCAAACATGATTCCACCAAACATGATTATTGATGATGAAAAAACTGATGATATGACCATGTGATGTAAAAATTCATATCAAGTCATCTTTAAGCTTGACCAGGATTTCAATTATATACAGAGCTGAATTCTGAGGTGAAAAATTAAATCATCACCTAGTCAAATTGCTTAGAAAAGATTGTCTCGTATGTTTTTTAACACAAAATTACAATTTTGAAGGAAACTCTTTGTTACTATGTACACTGACAACCAGCTAGCTGAGAGATTTCACAAACATGCAGGTATGAATGAGTTCTGAGCATCTTCTAAATCAGATGAAAAGTCATCAGCTGGTGTAACCTGTGGCACTGCCAAATGTTTACCAATAATCTGAAATAAACAAACAGACATTATTATATTAATAATAAAGCAAACAAAAATATATTCCATGTAATGTAAGAATGCACAAGTTCAGGAGCACTATTTTTAACTGCAACACAAAAAAAAAAAAAAAACTGTGGCAAAGATCTGACTTTGCTAGTGTAAATATTGCTTATCGCCAAACATTCAGCTATTCTTTTTAATTCCTTAAAATGGAAGAGCTTTTTTTTTTAATTTGTTTATGAATTTAAAAAGTTCTTGTATGTTAGGAAAGAGGAAATTTTTACAACATTAATAAATATGGCATGCGCCTTAAATGACAGTAATACTATTGCTAAAAATTGTTCCTAATACTGCAGTTTCATAAAATGTTTAGAAAAATAATGGTATTTAGTATTATTAGTGCCAAATGATGCAAGGAAACAAGTTTATATAGCATCAGCCAAAAAAAAAAAAAAAAAAAAACACTTCCCACATCACTTGTCCATTCTCTCCTAATAATAATTTGTCTAATTTTTCCTTAAATTTATTCAAACTGCTCACTCTCACAGCACAAGATGGAAGTTTGTTCCAGCAAGAAAATACTTCTGGCTGAAAGCAAATTTTGCAGATCTATCCTACAACCATCCTTCCTCAATTTAAATTGACATTTAGCTTAACTAATCCACTGAAAGCCTTAAACACCTCAATCATATCTCTTTGCAAGTGCCTAGTTTTTCACACACTATAATTTGCAGAAGTGAAGTCTTTCTTGGTAAGAAAGACTTCACTTTTGCAATTCCCCCCTCCACTAATCTCGATGCTCTGCTCTGCATCTGTTACAACAGATCTACATCCTTCCTAAAATGAGGCTTCCTAACCATTGCAATTATACTATGGAATAAGTACATCCTTATCCCTGCTTGCAAAATTCCTATATATATATATATATATATATATATATCACTGACAAAACACCATAAGCTGTCCTAGCAGGTCATATGCACTTAGTATTAGTAATGGCTGCATGGTGTAAGAAAGCCTATGGCTTATGCTGCACCATCCAAAAAAAAAAAAAACCCCCGAATAAAACAATGAAATAAAAAACTAATAATTAATAAAATAAAATGAAATTAAACCTATCATCCTATGCATTTCTCTCACCCAAAGGTACTATCCAGATGACCTTTGAATTTTCCCAAACTGTCAGCCTCTACTACCCATGTAGACAACTTATTCCAGTAATTTATAACTTGCTGGCTAAAATAAAACTTCCTGCAGTCCAATGTAAACATCTCCTCCTGTCACTTGAATTTATGTGCCCTAGTTCTAGCATCATTTATAATCTTGAAAATTTCATCCTCATTCATTTTACTGATGCCTATCAGAGCCTTAAACACCTCAATCAAATCTCCTCTAAGGTGTCTAGTTTCCAAACTCTGCAACCCACATATTTGAAGTCTTTCTTCATAAGGACGCCCTTTTGCCAATCTCACCAGGCGAGTTACCCTTCTTTGCACCCTTTCAAGACGCTCGATGTCTTTCTTTAGGTGCTGTCTCCATACTTGAACACAGTATTCCAAGTGTGGTCTAACAAAAGCCTTATATAATGGGATTATCACATCCCTATCTCTATTTGCAAAAGTTCGATAGATCATCAATAGAACACCATGGGCCTTCCTTGTAACCTGTTTACAATGCTCAGAGAATTTCATGTCTGACCATATCATAACACCCAAGTCCCTTTCCTCCAGTACTGGGTTTAGTTGAACTCCACCAAATGAATAAGTTATTTTGGAATTACTGTTTCCCAGGTGTAATACCTTACACTTTGTTGGATTAAAGAATAGCTGGCGCATCCATAGCCAGGTGGGCAGGAGCAGCAGTGCATAGCATACGCTTCTTGATTAGACCGGGGTTCGAGCCCATGACCGCCAAATACAGAGGATGCAGAAAGGTCAGGGAATGACCACAGCATATCCCAGGAGCAATAAGGCCTTAGTTGCTAATGCTCCTAAAAACCAAATAACAAACAACAACAAAGCATAGCTGCCATTTTTCTGTGAAGTCTATCTAGATCTCTCTCTGAAGAAGCTCAGCTGGACAGTGATCATTAACTACTCTACCAATTTTAACATCATCTGCAAATTTAGACATCATGCCCTCTATCCCTTCATCAATATTGTTTATGAAAATTAAAAACAACTGTGGTCCTATACTGATCCTTGGGGAACCCCACTTCTTACATCAACCCAATCTGAGGAATAGCCATTTATCACAACCCTCTTCCTCCTTCCCTAAAGCCATCTTGCTATCCATCTCAGAACCTGTTCCAACTTATAAAGCAACTGCTCATGTGGGATTGAGTCAAAAGCTTTGCTGAAATCTAAATAAACAATGTCGAAATTATTCCCTAAATCCAGCTCATGAGTGACCCTTTCAAAATAGCGAACCAGATCTGTTAAACACGATTTTCCCTTTAAAAAACCATGCTAAGTATCCTTGAGAATTTCCATTCTATTGAAATGATTCTGAATTCCACCCTTGGTCATTGCCTCCCTAAAGAAGTCAGACTGACTGGTCGATAATTTTCCACTTCACTCTTAGAACCACCCTTATTTATGGGAGATACATTGGCACTTTTCCAATCCAATGGAATCTCCCCAGAGTCTAGTGATGCTTGCATAATTAGCCTCAATGGTTCAATGCACTCACTTGCCGCCTCCCTTAATATTATAGGGTATATTTCATAAACTCCAGGAGCCTTACTGGCTTGTAGGCTCGAAAGTTTTTTCAATAAATAATCTTGCGAAATTTCAATATCATTAATTACATATTTTTCAACTTTGCTCCCACAATTTCCCATTGCCACAAAAGGTTTTTCTTCTGTAAATATCGATACAAAATAACTGTTGAGTTCATCTGCAATGGCAGCTGGTGTATTTATTACTATACCCTTTCCCTTATGTAAAGGTCCAATCTGGTTTATCCTGCTCTTCTTAGCATTTATATATCTGAAGAATTCCTTATCCCCCCCCCTCTTTGCTGTGTTTGCTAGCGATTTCTCATAAATTGCCTTTGCCTGTTGAACCTTTTCTGTGGCTCTATTACAGATCATCTTGCAGCTGTTATAGTCTTCAGTACTTTTTATTGTTCTGTAACTTTTCCATGCCACCTTTTTCTGTTCAAGTAATGTGGCAACTTCACTATTCATTCAACTTGGAACCCTCCTCATGGAGTATTTTTTTAATGGTAAATATGCATTCAAAGCATCTGTGATTAATGTTTTAAAAGCATACCACAGTTCAATTGTATTCGTTCTCTGTGTGATATCTACCCAGTTAATAGAGGCCATGTAGCACCTTAAGGCATCGTAATTTTATTTTCTGAAATTATAACCCATTCCTTTGCCTTTTACTACTGCTACTTCTCTCTTCATCATACTCCGTAGAACTCCGTGATCACTTCCTGCTATGAGTTCCTCTACTGTCAGCCCTGTTATGTCATCTGATTCATGGATGATGATGAGGTCTAGGATATTCTTTTCTCTAGTACTTTCCCTGATATGTTGATACAAATAACAGTCATCTAGTTGATTTAAAAATTTTATTCCCCATGTCGAGTTTCCTTCCCATTTACTCCAATCAATTAGAGGCAAATTGAAATCACCCATAATAAGACATTGACGCTTACTTGCCCATTCCATTTGCATGTAAAAGCTTTCATCATAATCTTCACAATCACCTGGTCTGTGGATTACTCCTACTCGCATTATACCTTTGTTTCCAAATATCTCACACCATACAGATTCTATACTAGCACATGAAACGTCTGAATCCGGGAAAGCTATCGTCACACTCAGGCTGCTTCTGATAAGAAGCATTACCCCACCACCCCTTCTATCTACCCTATCCTTCCTAACTACATTATACAAGCATACTGAAACTCATCATCCCCTATTTCCGGGTGGCACCACGTTTCCGTAAGCCCTATTATGTTCGTATTACTTGTTTTAACCAGCAGTTCGAATTCGCTCATTTTAGCATTAGTATTAGCATTAGCATTAGTAGAGGCATTTGATGCAAGAAAGCAAGCTTATGCAGCATCAGCCAAAAAAAAAAATTAATAAATAAATAAAAAATAACCACTTCCACTTCACCCCTCTGTTCGTTCGAAATACCTGTCCAGCTGAGCTTTAAACTTATTCAGGCTATCAACCTCCACGACAAGGGATGGAAGTCTGTTCCACCAACCAGCCACCAGCTGGCTAAAGGCAAATTTCCGCACGTCTATCCTACATCTGTCTTTCCTCAATTTGAATTTATGCCCTCTCAGGTGATTATTCTGAGCAAGAGGGAGAATCCCATCAGCAATGAGCATGCTCAAACCATTCAAGACTTTATACACCTCTATCAGATCACCTCGCTGGTGCCTAGTCTCCAGACACTGTAATTTGCAAAACTTAAGCCTTTCTTCATAAGAGCACCCCTTTGTTCCATTCACCAATCTTGTTGCCCTTCTCTGTACTCTTTCCAGCATCTCTACATCCTTCTTAAAATGAGGCCTATAGACCTGTATACAGTACTCTAGGTGTGTCCTGACCATTGCCTTATACAAGGGAATAATCACCTCCTTATCCCTGCTAGAAAAATTCCTATATATCATCGACAATACACCATGAGCTACTCTTGCAGCCCATCTGCACTGCTCAGAAAACTTCATATCTGCCTGCACAACCACCCCCAGGTCCCTTTCATTCTCTACCACTGTCAGTGCAGTACCACAGAGTTGATACGTTAATCTGGGGTTGCTGTTTCCCACATGTAGTACTTTACATTTGTCAATGTTAAACTTCATTTACCACCTCTCAGCCCATCTGCTCAACCTTTCCAGATCCTGTTGCAGTAGCACATTATACAAAGGAATAATCACCTCCTTATCCGTACTAGCAAAATTCCTGTATATCATTGACAAGACCCCCATGAGCTGCCCTAGCAGCCTGTCTGCACTACCCAGAAAACTTCCTATCCGGCTACATAATTACCACCAGGTCTTTTTCATTCTTCACTACCCTGAGTTTTGTACCACACAGTTGGTACATCACTCTGGGGTTACGGCTGACAATATGCAGTACTTTGCATAAACCAAATTTTAAGATTGATCTAGTTCTGGGAACAATCTGGTCAGTGGCAGACTGGTCAGGGTGTCAGTTTGCCTGATGGCAAGTGGGCCCCCTTGCAATAACATTAGACAATATGTTAAAAATGTTAATGACCTTTTAGTTGCTTGAAAATATAATAGTTGTGGGTGGACCCCCTTTGTCTCCTGGCAACCAATATTTTTAGACCCAGTCTGCCACTGAATCTGGTCACTTTCAGACAGCTTTTAATAAGAACAAAAGTATCCCCTGCCTTCACTTATTAAAAGGAACAATAACAGAACACTATCTACACTATTAGATTGGTGGTGCTAACCTTTCTGCAAACAATGGCCTTACTAAAACTTTCATGCTAGGGTTGTTGGCTGTTAAATCTATAAAACATCCTATAATACTGCTATGCAGGCCAAAGAGAGAATTGGATGAAGATAATTTTGGATATTTCTTGGGATGCTCTGAAAAGCTGCACACAAAATCTCTTTTGAGGGCTAGAGATAGTTCATAGGTGGGACACCACTCTATTGGATCATTAATAATTATTAAAGCAGTAATAAATAATAAATTTTTGTATACACTACCAAAGAATAGTAAAATATATAAATTTAGTTTGCTAGCTTACAAAAAAACACTTACTGGTATATTCTGAAGACTAGCCCATCCAAGAACAACCATAAAATTGAATGTCTGAAATAGCAATAGGAAATAATTTCTCACATATATATCTGAAATTACATGATTTAATTGAAATTTATCTTTAAAATGATTTTTTTTGTTAGTTACATGCCTAAGGAAGGAACAAACTAGTAGTACTTAACAAAATAATATCAGAAACCTAGAACAAAATTCTATTCAGAGGCTCTGAGAAACTACTTATACTAATGAAATAAAGACACCAAATCAAGAAAGGTAATAATTTGATACAGTATTTGTTAATTATCTTTTTAAATTTAATTCAATATAATATTAACAGACCAAGCTTTCTATACAAAACAATAAAACTAATAAAAGACACAATTTTTTTGTGTCTTGTATTAATTTTTTAAGTGCCAGGTCCAATGCAGTATTGAATCAGTTTGGCATGACATAAGCACTTTGAAAACAAAATTGAGTGTAGGATTATATTATAGGCCGAAAATGACTGTGAAGAGCATAATGAACAACTGTAAAGACAAATAAAGTGGGCCAGTAAATTAGAATGTCTTATAATATGGAATTTTAACTTTACAGACATTGTTTGGAAATTGTGAGTTGGTCACTCACAGGGTAGCAAGACTTTTATGGATTTAAAGGATGACTGTTTTCTATACCAGCATGTTAGAGAGGCAATAAGGGAAAACACTGTTGATCTGGTGATTGGCAGCAACTCTTCATGCATTAAGAATCTGCAAATGAGACAACCACTATGTGGCAGTGATTATAGTGGATTGATATGAGAATTACTTAAGGATGCAACTACTGTCAAAGGCAAAGAGAAGAGGAGTTTGATTTCATAAGGTTACATCAGTTGTCTCAGGAAGTTCTTAAATTCTATGTAGTGGGACAAACTGAAAATGTGGTCAATAGCAAATTCTAAGCGAGAAGCATTTAAATCATGGGAGTGGTGTGTTTTTTTTTTTTTTTTGGCTGATGCTGAATAAGCTTCCTTTCTTGCATCATATGCCTCTGCTAATGCTAATGCTAATGCTAAATCAACTATAAAATACTGTTCAAGGCATAAACATAAATACAAGACAGGGTAAGACATAAATGGATGTCAGGTAAACTGATGAGACTGTCAAAGTAGAAAAGAAAAATGTATGGGATGCATATAAATTATTAGGTGATACAGAAGCCTACAGTAAACAAATTGGTCTGCAATCAAGTCACAAAGGAGGTTAGGCAAACTAATGTTAGGCAATCTGCCATTATAAAGATGCATCACTGCCAAAGATGGAACAAAGGGAAGAGGTGGTCCTCAGTAGGAGATATGGCTACCTCTAATGTCAATGCAGGCTTTGCGCTCCCTGTCCATACTTAGAACAATGTTGTTGACCCCAGGGGCTCACATCTGGTGAGTATGGGCTTGGCACGCCCAGGGTCCTGAGCTGGGCATGCCAAGGTCTTGGTGATTTCTTTCTATTCTCTCTCTCTCTCTCTCTCTCTCTCTCTCTCTCTCTCTCTCTCTCTCTCTCTCTCAGGGTAATAGGGAAATTTTTTTTTTTTTGGCCGGTGCAGAATAAGCCTCAGGCTTCCTTGCACCATATGGCTAATAATAATAATAAAAACAGCATCCATTCCTCTGTCAGTGCCATCTTCAGCTGGTGAACTTTTTCTGGTGGGTGTGGATGTGCCGCTAGGCATCTCCCCAGAGCATCCCATATGTGTTTGATGGGATTTAGATTGGAGGAACGGGAAGGTCAATTCATATTAACAATGTTCTCACTTTCCAAAAGCATATCAACAGCTACAGTGCGATGGAGTGTGGCGTTATCATCCATAAACACGAAATCAGGGCCAATGGCACCTTGGAACAAATGCACATGGGGAAGGATTACCTCAGTACAGTAGCGTGCACCAGTTACAGTACTGCCTTCCAGTATCTGGAGTTTTGTATGTCCATCCAAGATAATGCCTCCCCAGACGAGAACACCTCGACCGCCATATCTATCCCTTTCAGTTATGTTTGCAGGGTGATACTGTGTACCCACCTCTGGCCAGATTACCTGATGTCCAGAATTGCTACTGAGACTGAATCTACTCTCATCAGTTTTTTTTTTTTTTTTTTTGTAGTTGTTGGTGCATCAGCTTCTGTGGCCATAATGCACCTCCCAAGGTTTTTGCAGTACTTTGATCCAAGCCCGAGGCGGGATTCATTCCCGCGACCTTTGGGTTGCTAGGCAGACACTTTACCCACCCGGCTAGCCCGGTCGGCACTCTCATCAGTAAACAGTACCTTAAGTAAAGATTTTGTGGTTGTAACCTTTAGAAATAGTGTTGGTCCTTAAGTTTTGCATACCAGTATAATTGGATACTATGAAGAACTGGATGCAAAACATAATTTTCATATCACATACTTAGATTTCAGAAAAGAGCTTTTGATAATATTTAACGACTGCTGTATAAATTGTGACATCAAAGGCTACAGATAAAGAGGTAGTAGTGGAGTGGTAGAAGGCAGAGAGTGCTTATCAATGGGCATTGCTATTTTCTATATTTATTAATGATTATGATGAACTTGTTTTCTTTAATATCATTAATTTATCATTCATGATATTAAAATTACTGATAATTACTTAATGTTTAAGTCTTAAGATTGATGTCTGAGTCTGTAGATGATATGAAGGTTTTCAAGTGGCAGTAGTGTCATTAACTGCCTTGAATAGGTGGTTAATTAGTAATCAGGGTATGCTACTGCAACAAGATCTAGAAAAAATAAGCAGATGGACAGAGAGGTAGCAAATGACATTTAACATTGACAAATGCAAGTTACTGCACAGTGGTAGCAGTAATCCCAGATTAACATATCAATTGTGTGGTACTGCACTCAGGATAGTGGAAAATGAAAAAGATCTGGGGATAATTGTGCACTCAGATATGAAGTTCTTTGAGCAGTGCAGACAGACTGCCAGGGTAGCTAATGGGGTTTTTTTCCAATGATATACAAAAATTTTTCCCAACAGATATAAGAAAGTGATTATCCTGCTGTATAAGGCAATGCTTAGGCTATATCTTGAGTACTGCATATAGGTCTGGAAACATTATTTTAGGAAGGATGTGAATCTTTCGGAACAGATGCAGAGAAAAGCAACAAGATCAAGATCAGTGAGGGGAAAAAAATGGATGATAATATTAAGAAATGCTTCAGTTCCCTAAATTGTAGCATCTGGAATCTAACCTCAATCAGCAGCTCTAGCTCTCTTCAAAGAGAGCTGATTGAGGTGTTTGAATGGATTGAGTAAGCTCAATGCTGATGGCATCACAGACTCCACATGAGGGATATAAATTATTATTATTATTATTATTATTATTATTATTATTAGCCATATGGTGCAAGGAAGCCTGAGGCTTATGCTGCACCAGCCAAACAAAAAAAAATTGTGAATTACCCTGAGAGAGAGAGAGAGAGAGAGAGAGAGAGAGAGAGAGAGAGAGAGAGAGAGAGAGATCAAGAATCAGAAGTAGAAAGGAATCACCAAGAAAGAGAAGAATGATGATATCCAGCTCAAGACCCTGGGTGTGCCAAGCCCATACTCACCAAATGTGAGCCCCTGGGGTCCTTCAAGATCTGGATAAATTATATGGATAGAGTGAAAAATGGCAGTTTATGAAGTATAATGTTGCAGGACAAACATGCAGAAATTTGCCTTCAGTCAATGGGTAGTTGATTGTTGAAACAAACATTCATCTGGTGTTGTTAGAGGTGGGAATTTTGAATAAATGTGAGGAAGTACTAGACAAACTTTTATAGAGGGGATGTACAGGTAATAATGGGAATTTTTTTTTTTTTTTTTTAGATGGTGCTGTATAAGCTTATTTTCTTGCATTGTGTGTCACTACTAATAATAATATTAAATATTGTTTAAAAATATGTATCAACTCATCAGGCATTTTTTCTGGGCATTCTATGGACCTTTCACCACAAAAAAGTTAAGGGACCTATTTGATTTACTCTCTTCTTTTTTTGTATTTGCATATAAGAACTCCCTGTCCTCATCCTTAGTTCTCTTGGCTAGTGCTTTCTCATAATCAGCTTTTGTCAGTCTTACCCTGTTAGTGGCTTTGTCACATATGCTCTTATAACACTCACACAATTTTTAATTGCATGATTGTCTGTAACTGTCCTGTACTTGTTTCTTTTTTAGAAATAAACTCTTAACCTCACCATCCATTCTTTTTGGCATATTATGTTGATGAAACTTTACCACTGTTATGAAAATATTTGTGGCTTCTAGGATAAATCCCTTGAATATTTCTCATAGCATATTTGAATCTGGCACCACAGAGTAGTCTCTTGAGTTAATTGAGCCAAAAAAATATCTCATTTCATTATAGTCTTCTCTCTTGGAATTGAAACTCTTGCCTTTACCTATGATAGGTTTCTTTAGATGCAACTCATTTATGGTATTATGGTCACTCCTGCTCTTGTTTCCCCACAGGCAAGTTTCTGATATAGTTAAGCACCTTAGTGAGAATAAAATCTATGATATTAGCATTAGTAAAGGCAACCTTATACAGCATCAGCTTAAAAAAAAAAAAAAAAAAAACCCTTCTCATTTCATCCACTGACACCAAATGTCTGTCTAGTTCTGCCTTGAATCTATTTAAGCTATCAACTTCTACAACAACAGATGGAAGTTTGTTCCAGCAATCAACCACCCACTGGCTAAAGGCAAACTTCTGCACATCTATCCTACAACTGTCTTTCCTCAATTTTAATTTATGCCCTCTTAGGTGATTATTCTGAGCAAGAGGAAGAATCCCATCAGCATTGAGCATGCTCAAACCATTCAAAGCTTTATACACCTCAATCAGATCACCTCGCAGGTGCTAGTCTCCAGACACGGTAATTTGCAAAACTTAAGCCTTTCTTCATAAGAGCAACCCTTTGTTTCATTCAATTCAATAATCTTGTAGCCTTTCTCTGTACTTGTTCCAGCAGCTCTACATCCTTCTTAAAATGAGGCCTCCAGACCTGTATACAGTACTCAAGGTGTGGCCTGACCATTGCCTTATACAAGGGGATAATTACCTCCTTATCCCTGCTAGATAAATTTCTGTTTACCATAGACAAGACACCATGAGCTACTCTTGCAGACCATCTGTACTGCTCAGCAAACTTCATATCTGACTGCACAATTACCCCTAGGTCCTTTTCATTCTCTACCATTGTCAGTGTTAGTACCACACAGTTGATACATTACTCTGAGGTTACTGCTTCCCATATGCAGTACTTTACATTTGTCAATTAGAGTCCCTTGCACTTTTTCAGTTGTGTCAGGATAAGTAGCAACCAACCAGTTTGTTCAAAACACCATTACTATACAGCAGTGTTTCTCAACCTGTGGTCCGCAGACCACCAGTGGTCTGTGAGTTGTTGTAGGTGGTCTGCAACAACTCACAGACCACTGGTCTGTGATTTTATAAGTATAAAATTATATTTTATACTTACAATTTTATTGTAAGTATAAAATATAATTACAAATAAAATGAAAATTGGCAATCAACTGTTTACTTTGTTTTCACAAATCAAGAGATATCCCTTTGAATGTAAGAGATACCTCCTGATTGGAATGTAAGGCTTACAATGTAAGACATTGTGTGTCACCAGCATGCTGTTGGTGAGGCCACAAGCTTTCATCTGTCACAGTCAATCCCCAGCTTCCGAGCATGTAATATGTGCTGGATTTGTTTTTGTGTATTCATAAAGTATTTTTTATGTTTTCACAAAACTAGTGTGCAAGAATAACTGTTAAAATTTGTAATGATTATTTGATTGTGTATGTTGGGTGAATTTTTTTAGGATATTTTTAATTATATTATATAACAGCTGATATTTTGTTTGAGATTGGAATTATTTATTTTAGGAATTTAATATTAGCCCTTTACTCAGTATAGTATACTGAACAACATGGATAAGTGGCTAAAAACAGGATTTTTGAAACGTGAACTCAATACTAGTTGTGAAGAAGATCTTAGTGAAGAAACTTGTAATGATGAAGTACTACAACCTGGTACTAGTTCTGCGAAAGGAAAGAGAATGAAGAAAAAGAAGATAATGAGGAAGTATGATGAATCATATTTAAAATTGGGCTTTACATGGAATAGTATTGAAAGTGAGCCAAAGCCCAAGTCTTTTGTGCTACAAACAGTTGGCGAATGAAAGTTTAAAACCTGCAAATTGCGTCGTCATTTAGAAACAAAACATCCTAATTTCAAAAGTAAGCTGGAAGAATTTTTTTAAAAACCATTTAAATAAACTTCAAATAAAAAAAAAAGAGATCATTCTTTCATGTGTTAATCAGAATGAAAAATTATTGAAGGTTTCATATTTAGTATGTGAATTGCAAAATCAGGGAAAGCCCATTCAAATCAGTGAAAATTTAGTGCTTCCTGTGGCAAAATATATTGTGAGGACAATGATTAGTAAAAAAGCTGCAAAATATTTGGACCTTGTTCCACTTTCAAATGATACAGTTTCTTGCCATATTAGTGATATGGCTTGTGATGTAGAAACTCAGTTACTAAATAGGGTGCAAGCTAGTGACGTCTTTTCATTACAACTTGACAAGTCAACAGATATTGCAGGTTTAGCACATCTGTTGTGTTTTATAAAATACAATTTTGAAGGAAGTGTTCAAGAAAACTTGAGCACTTGCATTAGGTGCAAGGAAGCTTGAGGCTTATGCTGCACCAGCCAAAAAAATTTGAATACCCTGAGAGAGAGAGAGAGAGAGAGAGAGAGAGAGAGAGAGAGAGAGAGAGAGAGAGAGAGAGAGAGAAGTAGGAGGGAATCACCAAAAACAGGACTCTGGGTGTGCCAAGCCCATACTCACCAGTTGTGATCCCCCGGGGTATTTTTTGTAAGTCATTGCCCTTAAGAACCACTGCAAAAGATATTTTTACATCTCTCAACTCTTACATAACTGAAAATAAAATTGACTGGAAGTGGTGCGTTGGTGTTTGTTCTGATGGTGCCAGAACAATGACAAGAAAACACGATGGTGTGATGGCTGATATCCAAAAAATTGTCCATAATATTACTTGGGTACATTGTAATATTCACAGACAAAGTAAGAGTATGCCAAGTGAATTTAAAGACATTTTAGATATAGCTATAAAAATGATAAACTTCATTAAATCAAGACCAATAAACAGTCGGTTATTGCTGCTTTTTTGTGATGAAACAGGAAGTGAATACAAACAACTTTTGCACACAGAAGTTCATTGGTTATCCCATGGTAAAATACTCACAAGATTATTTGATCTTTGCCAAGAAATAATGATATTTTTAATAAATTTAGAATTTCATCATGCTGACTGCCTGAAAAATGGCTCATTAAATTAGCATATCACCCAGATATATTTTTAAAATTAAAAGAATTGAATTGATAGCTTTAAGGGTCAGCAGTAAATTTATTTAGTTTTATGAAAAAATTCATAAAACCCTGAAATTTATTTAGTTCAGGGTTTTATGAAAAAACTTGATTTATGGATGCAACGCATCAAAAAACAGAATTTTGACTCATTTTCTACAATGGAATCCTTTTTGGAAGAAAATAATTTAACTCTTCTGTTAGATATATCTGATAGTATCTCTTCTCATTTGCTTTGCTGAAACAGAAATTCCAAGATTTACTATACTGAAAATTATGACTTGAACAAGGGCCTCGATAGCCGAGTGGGCAGGAGTGGGAGTGCAGTAGCACACACTCTTTGAGTAGCCCGGGGTTCAAGCCCCTGACTGCTGAATACGTTCGATCTGCCAACCCGCACTGGACCAGCGTGGCAGATTATGGTCCATTTCCCTCAGCATGAATTGTTGAGGAGGCTTCCATCCTGCAGTGGGTTGATAATGGCTGCACTTTTACAATGGGATTTGCAATCCATTTCGATCCAATTTGAAAACAAAGCACTTATCAAGGAAATTACAAGCAGATTTGATCGATATTTTTTCAGATGGAACAGTTAAGTTGAAATTCAAAAATACACTTTTGGCAGACTTCTGGATTCAAATTCAAAAGGAATATCCTGAATTATCCAGCACTGCATTAAAAATGTTGATTCCGTATTTATCTTCGTATTTGTGCAAAAAACTGGATTTTCAGCTCTAGTAGCAATGAAAAATAAGTATAGGAATCGACTTGATATAATATCAGACATTCGATTGAAGTCTAAATGAACTTTGTAAAAGAAAGCAGACACAATCATCACATTAAAATTTTTGAAGCCCTTTTTTACTTTTATTTTTTCAATAAAAAATATAACAATATATACTGTATTTCCCCATGTATAAGATGCACCTTTTTTCGAAAAATTTGGGGTATAAAAACTGGGTGCGTCTTATACAGTGGTTTTAGATTTTTTTACTTGCATTTCCCGTTTTTTCGCACTTGTTGTCTTTGCGCTCATTGTTTCGCACTTGTTACCGGTATATTAGGTTACATTTTGCCGCGTTCTGCCCAGAAATGACTCAGAAAAGATTTTCGTACAGTGCTGAATTCAAGTTAAAAGTGATCCAGTTTGCAAAAGTGAATGGAAATCGTGCTGCTGAACGTAAGTTTGGTTCTCCTCCAACTGAGAAAACAATTCAAGACTGGCTACGGGAAGAAGAAACTCTACTGAAAACGCCACAGCAGAAGAAGGCCATGAGAGGCAAGTCAGCAAAATGGCCTGATTTAGAGAGGGAATTGAAGATATGGATTGAAGAGCAAAGGGCAATTGGAATTCCTGTGTACACAAAGATGGTTCAGCATGAGGCAAGAAGAATTGCTGATGAAAAAGAAGTTACTGATTTCAAAGGAGGACACAATTGGTGCTTCAGGTTCATGAAACGGAATGGACTAAGCATGCGTACATGCACCAGACTTACCCAAAAGATGCCTGAAAGCTATGAGCAGAAGGTCCTTGAATTTCATAGTTTTGTCATTCAATGTTGGAAGACACATTAGTTTGAGTTGGGACAGATTACAAATATGGACGAAATCCCCCTTCAATTTGATGTCCCGAGTAACAGAACTGTTGATAAGAAGAGGGCGAAAACTGTAACTGTGAAGACAAGTGGATACGAAAAGAGCCATTATATAGTTGTTCTAGCTTGTTGTGTCGAAGGAACCAAGCTGCCTCCTATGCTGTTTTCAAACGCAAAACAATGCCAAAAGAAGACATTCCTTAAGGAGTGATTGTCCACGTTCATGACAAGGGTTGGATGGATCAGGATGGTATGAAGATCTGGTTTGAGAAAGTCTGGAGCAGGAGACCAGGTGGGCTCTTACGTAAACCAGCCCCATTGGTGCTTGATCAGTTCAGGGCACACATAACAAAAAACACAAAGAAGATTGCTGCAGAGCAAAAAACAAAACTTGCCGTCATACCTGGAGGCCTGACATCCTAGCTCCAACCACTTGATGTCAGCATTAACAAACCCTTCAAAGCTGCCATGACAGACAAATGGAACCAATGGATGAAGTCTTCTGGGGACAATTTGACACCAGCAGGAAGAGTGAAGAAACCAACTATAGGAGAAGTTTGTACCTGGGTGAAAAGATCCTGGGATAATATCAATATTGAGATTGTTGTCAAGTCATTTAAGAAGTGTGGCATTGCAAATGCCATAGATGGAACTGAGGACGAGGCAATGTATGAAGACAGTGATTCATCATCAGACACAGATGAGGACAAGCTAATGGATAGGAGTTTTGACAGTGATGAGGAGTTGTATGAATTTTATGACGAATAAAACTTGAGTTCAATAACTTTATGTAATACATTTTTTTTCAAATTTCAGGCCCCAAAATTAAGGTGCGTCTTATACATGGGGAAATACGGTACATTCTTCTTTCTTTTAAAATTTCCCTTACCATTCGTACATTATTACCACCAATTCATTACTTATTAAAGCCGACAATAAAAGAAAAAACTATAAATGTGTCAGGAAAATTCAGAGACGTAAAGAAACCCTACCTGGTGGTCCACAATAAGTAAAGAATGCTTGAAGTTGTCCGTGAATGATAAAAGGTTGAGAAGCACTGCTATATTTTTTTTTTTTTTTTATGTAACCCCAAACACAAGAGGTATTAGAACCCATAGTACTTAGTACCGTGCTTCGGTTGGAGGTTGAGAAGAAGAAAGAAGATATTTGTTGACATTGGACTTAAACTTCTGTAGACTGTAATTTTAAGGAAATGCATATGAAGGAAGGTTGTTCCAGAAAACAGCAGGTGAATGAATAAACGAGGAAGATGAAAAGTTGGTTCTGTGAGTTTGAAGTTGGACAGTAAATGGATGTTGGCTGGTGGCGGCACGTGTTCGGACTGTTTTGAAAGAGAGAGAGGGAATTATAGAAGTCAATTCAGAAGAACAGTGCCCATGGAAGTATCCGTAGAAGAGGCAAGCAGCAGAAACAGTACGTCTATGAGACAGAGAGTGGAGAGACTCTGTTAGAGATGAATCATTAATTAACCTAACTATCCTCTTCTCAATGGAATCAAAGGTTCCATTGAGAAGAGGATAGTTAGGTTAACCCCAGAGGTTTTGGGGGCACCACCCCAGATGTGGGAACAATATTCCATGAGTGAGCAGCTGTTTGGAAGAAAAGTAACGCTGAGAGCGGAAGAGAAAACCAAGTTTTTTAGATGCAGAGGAAGCAATATTTGTAATGTGCTTGTGCCAAGAGAGATTAGAAGTCAGAGTAATCCCCAAAAGAGATATATCATTTTGCCTAGAAATTTGCGTGTCACTAAAGATCAGCATAGGAGTAGAAGAATCATTTTTGCGAGATATAAGACAAGACTGAGTTTTAGAAGGGTTGAAATCAACTAAGTTGTTTTTGCCCCACTGGAGAATTACCTGAAGATTGGCATTTAAGGAATTGGTAGCAGATTTTCGAGAAGTTGAAGCTGATTGAAAAGGGCAAGGTTTCTCTAAATGGAAAGTGGAATGCAATGTGCTATCATCGGCAAAACTATGGATAGGATTTCCAGTCAATGGAAGAAGGTCATTAATATACAAGAGGAAAAGAGTGGGGGAAAGAACTGAAACCTGGGGGACACCGGCATTAGTGGAGAAGTTAGAAGACAGAGAGCCATTTACCATCACTCTCAGTGAGCGATCAGAGAGAAAACTGGATAACCAATTACTAAAAACAGTTGGCAAACCATAAGATGGAAGCTTGTTTAGAAGGCCTTTATGCCAAACACGATCAAAAGCCTTTGAGATGTCAAGAGCAACTACTTGTGTTTCATCGAACCTTTCCATTGAATTAGTCCATAAATGGGTAACATAAGCAAGAACATCACCAGTGGATCGACACTGACGGAATCCATACTGGCAATCGTTGATCAGACGGAAGGTTTCTAGGTAGTTTAAGAGTTGGCGGTTAATTGATTTCTCCATTACTTTAGAAAGAGTAGAAGTAATTGCAATGGGACGATAATTGGATGGGAGGGATTTGTCACCCTTTTTAGTAACTGGCTGGATATGGGCAAATTTCCACGCAGAAGGAAAAACACCTTTGGAATAAGAAAGTGAAAAAAAGCGGCAAAGAACAGGAGTAAGTTCAGGAGCACAGGTTTTGAGAACAAGTGGAGAATACCATCGGGACCTGGACCTTTCTTAGCATCAAGTTTCGTCAAAATCCTTCTGACATCCTTTTGACAGAAGACCACAGGAGGCATTGAATGGAGCATGTTGGGAATGGTGGGAGGTGTTTTACCAAGATCATTAATATATGAATTGGAAGGTAAAAATGGGATGCTAGCAGGTCAACTTTATCCTTGGCTGAAGTGACAAACCATCTGGTTTGGACAGAGGTGGGAGCAGAGATGGGCAAAAGTTGCGGCCAATAGCTTTGGCAACGGACCAGAATGCTCGGCTACCATTAGGGCAAGAAGCAAGTTTTCTACTCTTAGCCTGTTCAAACTCTAGTTTGGACTGATTAATAACTGCTTTAGAATTGTTTGGTGTAGGCAGAAAATGAAACTGAAGAATTAGAAACAAGCCAATTACGATATGCAACATTCTTCTCTTGAACAGCCTTAGCACATTTATTGGAAAACCAAGGTTTAGATAAAGGACGAGATTTTAAAGTGGAGTGTGGGATAAAGGATTCCATTCCTGCAAGAATAATTTCACTGACACAATCTGAGCAAACGTTGACATCAGGAGTTTTGAAACAGTAATCCGACCAAGGAAAAGAAGAAAAGAAGTCTCGCAGGTCAACCCATTTTGCATTCTTGTAATGCCAAACAACACGAGGTTGGGAATAGCCATGAGATAAAGGTTCCATTGGAGAAGAGACAATCACCAAGTTGTGATCTGAAGTGCCTAAAGGACCTCTCACTTCGACCGTGTACTTAGAAGGGTTGTTTGTGAGAAAAAGATCAAGCGTGTTGGCTGTATGATTAGGATTGTACAGTATTCTTGTAGGTAAATGAACAATCTGTGCAAGGTCATTAGTGATTGCAAAAGCCTCAGCATCTCGACCAGCTGGGTCGGTGTGACTAGAAAGTGGAAGCCAGCTGGAGTTGTGAACATTAAAATCACCAAGGAAAATTACCTCACTGTTAGGAAAGTTGGACTGGAGAAAGTCAAGTTGCAAAGAGAGGAAGTCAAAAAGCTCCAAGTGATTAGTGGAATTGGGAGAACGGTAGAGACAACAGATGAATTTTACACAACGAGGTAGAGAGATTTTAAGCCAGAGAAGATCAAAGAGAGTAGATTCCAAATTGCCAAGTCTCTGACAGGGAATATCGGAATGGACATATGCACAAGTACCACCTTTGAGGCGAAAGGAATCATACAGCAAATAATTTGGGCATCTGAGATGAGCGGTAGTTGAATCAACTGATAACTGAGATTCTGTCAGAAAAAGTACATGGGGTTTGGCAGACTGCAAGTGGAAATGGACATCGTTAAGATTAGAATTGAGACCACGTATATTTGTGAAATGAATTAGGAAGTGCTTGGAAGATCTTTTCGCAGATAAGCTTGCTCTATTAGTTTGATAATTCATGGTGTATTCAATAGTAAGAAAAAGTGGGTGGGACATGCTGTATGAAGTAATGAAATTTTTGGATATGGCATACACATGGTAAGAATATACCCAGAATCTTGGCATAACGTGGCCTCGACAATGCTCCTTGCATACACACTACTCAGACTCCCTTCAGTCACTATCTGGCAGAGTAGAGGTAGCAAGATTATACACTAGCTGATCAAGAAGTCTCCTAGAGAGTTACCAATAGGTTCGGTCTGGTGTACTAACTAGCGGCCAGCCTGCGAACACCGTTTTAGGGCTGTACCCTCAAAATGTAAGGAATATTGGATCTCACCACGATATTCATCATAACCTTGAAAGTCATCAATCATACTGCATGATGGAAGAGCTAGGGAAGGGTTGACCGGAACTTAGCTCTAGAGACTAAACATGGGTTCCACCACTTCAAGCCTTCAATAAGCAAAGTGGTGGTATTGCACTGGTTGATGAGAGTCATCTACCACCTAGTACTGCTATATAGGGTATTTCCAGTCCAAAGTTGCTCATTGAATCTGCTTAAAGATTTTTTCACCCTGTCTTTCCTTTACCAGAAGTCATTTCCTACCACACTGACTCAACATCCACATTATCTTGATCTAACTCAGGAAATAACTCCAGGGGCTCACATCTGGTGAATATGCACACCCAGGGTCCTGAGCTGGATATCATCATTCTTCTCTTTCTTGGTGATTTCCTTCTACTTCTTTATCTCTCTCTCTCTCTCTCTCTCTCTCTCTCTCTCTCTCTCTCTCTCTCTGGGTCACAGGGTAAATCAAATTTTTTTTTGGCTGGTGCAGCTTAAGCCTCAGGTTTCCTTGCACCATATAGCTAATAATAATATACTTGCTACCTTCAGGCAGTTTTTGATTGAGGAGCATTTCCCCAACCCTTCATCTTTTCCTATCTCTCCTGAACATATAACATTCACCAAAATGAAATGCTTCATCTTGTATCTCTGAGTGGTACTATACCTCAGTAAACTCAACTACACCAGCATTAGTTGACTTGATCAAAAGCTAAAATTCATTTAATTTGTTTATAATACTTCTGGCATTACTGGATAGAAAAATTAAGTTTTGTATTTTATTGCTTTTGAACCCTGATACACCCCTTGGGAAACCACTTAGAAATGCATTCCAATATGGTCCTGAAACATTGATAGCTTTGACCTCTATTGCAATTTCCCTTTCAGTGCTTTGGATAATTAATGGTTGCACAAATTTTCCTAGAGAGGATGCAAGTGTATTGCCATTGACCTGAGCCAATTCTGCACAAACATCAATAACTCCCTGAACTAGCAGTTCTTCTGAACCCTTGCACCTATTTTATTTAAGTAAATACCATCCTTGCAGAATAAATTCTATCAGCTAAGGTCGGCTACTGAGAAAAATTTTCCCCCATAAGCCTTGCAGAGTTCCCCTAAGCTTAGAGTTAATGCACAAAGCCTTCACATCATGAAATCCCTTCCATTACATCTGGGCAGAACTGCAGTCACAAGAACATTTTGTTCTATCTCACGACACTTTTTAAAAATGACCCTATATTTCATAACCAATTCATCATACATACACCAGAATCATTATAAGCTGATAAACTGTTTATAACACTGTCAATTTTTAGAGTTATATTATATTCAGTACTGCTACAAAAACAAAAATTGAGAATATATATAATTATATTCAAAATTCTACCTAATATTCCTGCAAATTCATGAATTTTGAACGTCAGCATCCTCAATGGACTAAATTCCTTCAGTTATTCTTTAATGAAAAGCTTTGGTTAGCATTATATTAATAAGAAAAAAAAAAGATATGAAAAACAAAACAATCATTATTTAATAATGATTGTTTTGTTTTTCATATATATATTTTTTTACATAAATCAGCTTGCAATTTCATCACTGAGTGGTAATAACACTTTTAATGCTAAAAAGAAAATAAACCAAACAAGCTAAAATGTCTAAATTTAGTTATTACAATAAATACAGTACTAAAATATCAAAAGAAACTTACCAAATAAGTAACAAATAAGGAATAGAAGATGAAAAAGAGAGCTAAAGCAAGGTATACAGCCCAGTGCTCAGGAAGTGAATGTTTGGTGAAATCTTGAATAAAGTACAAATTCAAACCAATGATGCTTGTGGACAAAACAACTGAGAATATATTGCCTGCTCTGAAATACAAGAAAATGGAAATAAATTTTGCTTTTATTCCGGCTTTATTGTTACTTTGAAGTATTTTATTTAATCTAAGCTCAGCAAATAAATAAGTCAACAATATATTTTGGTAACAAAAATCTTCATAAAATTCATGTACAACCATAATATGAAACAAGACTAAATAGTAATAATAACCAGGACATAAATAAAAGTTAGGTTTATATTATTTTTAAGGAAACTTTCTTTATGCTCTTATTAAATTATCCAAGGAGCAATAACATTATTTATTTATTTTTTTTTTTTAGAGTAGTGCGAGCAAATGTTTCCAGGTTTCCAAGTGGCTGAAATTCACTTCTAACAACATATTCGAATTTATTTAAGTTCTCTTAACGTGGAGCTAGGTGCACATGATCTTCAAGAATCTGTACCTGGCTCCAGCTTAAGAGAACTGAGAGCAAAGTGTAGCATATTCTGATTAATGATCAGTCATTGTACCTCCAATATCATTAATAAATATTATAAACAATAAGGGACCCAACATCCACCCTTGAGGAATCCTACTTGTCCATGAAGAGCAATAACCATTTAAAACCACTCTGTCTCCTACCACTTAACTATCCCTTTATCCACACTAGTAACTTGCCTCTGATTCTACATTGTTCCAATTGATACAACAATTGAGAATTTGGTATAGTATCAAAGGCTTTACTGAATTCTAAGTATATGATATCAAAATTGTTCTTTGCATTCAGTTTATTTGTAACAATCTCTTTGCTTTATGGCTCCAATTCTATCAAAATGACTTTGCATTACTTCTTTAACTATTGATTCCATTATTTTTTTTGGCACAGCAATTACACCTATGGATCTGTAGTTACCCACTTCACCCTTTGTGAATATGGAATATAATTGCTCAACTCCAATCTGCAGATATTTGTCCTGAATCTAAGGATACTCTCATTATGATGGCTAAAGGTTTAGCCATCTCTTTTGTAGCTTCTTTTAATATATTTAGATTATTATTATTATATGCACCTGAGGCTTTTGCTGCACCAGCCAAAAAAAAAAAAAAAAAATCTATTACCCTGAGAGAGAGAGAGAGAGAGAGAGAGAGAGAGAGAGAGAGAGAGAGAGAGAGAGAGAGAGAGAGAGAGAGAGAGAGAGAGAGAGATAAGAGTAAAAGTGGAAGGAGAATCACCAAGAAAGAGAAGCAAGCTCATTTCATCAGTCCCAGGCACTTTCTTCACTTTTAGCTGCAGCAATTTTTTTTCCACCCTACTTCCTGTTGTTAAAAAATCACTTAATTCTGAATCAATATTACACAGACTTTTTCTCTACATACTTCTTAATGTGCACGAATATAGATACAAATTATTCATACGGTTTAAGTGGACATCTGTACATGATTATCAGCAGCTATATCATTCATATAGCTGCTGATAATGATCCTTCCCTTTCCTTCTATTGGTAGCATATGCAAAGAATTCTTGCTCCTTTTCTTTACATTCTCTGCCAAAAACTTCTCATAATCTGCCTTGGCCAGCCTAACTCCCTGAGTAATTGATTAAACACTAGTCAGCCCATATTGCATTACTGTAGCCATGACAATTTATAATCATTCCATATACATTTTTATTCTATGCCACTGAGCTTATCAGTTCATCTGACATCCATTTTGGAATAAATCTTGAACAATATCATCTGATAGAAAATGGTTGGTGGTCTCTAGGATCACATCTCTGAACACTTCCCATTTGGCATTTACATATTCAACAACATAAGTCGGTCCCACTGAAAAGAGTTCAAAAAAGGTTTGAGCTCATCATGATCACCTCTGCAAAAACAAAACCTTTCCCTTTACCTTTAACAGTAATTTTTTTTGATTCAATCCTGCATCACTTAGTTTGTGATCACTACCACCAAAAAAGAACTTAAAAACTAAGTTTTTAAGGTATATTTCATTGTGTGTTTTAATTGAAGTCTATTATTTTATGTTTTTAATTGTACATATTTTATCATTTTAACATCCGTGTAATTAGCCTGTTGTTGTAATAAACTGCCAAGTCAGTGGAAGTAGGTATATAAATAAGTAGCAAAATATTTCTCAGTCATTTGGCCTATAACAAACTGTTATATAAAAAATTAAAATCCCCCACAGTAGACATTCTAATTTGCTTGCTAACTCTATTTGTCTGTAAATTTGTTCATTATACTCCTCAGAGTCATTTGGCTTATAACAGACTCAGACACTCTTTTGTTTTCCCACTATTTATGTCACGCCAAACTGACTCAATATTACATTGGCCATCTGTGTCTACTGGGCATATTGTTTCAAAGTCTATATGCTTCTTAACTAAAAGCATCACTCCTCATTCTCTTGCTGTCATGTCTGTCCTTTCTGTGTACACTATAGTAACAGCAGTAATAGTATTTGCCATATAGTGCAAGGGATCTATAGGCTTTTGCTGCACTGGCAACAAAAAAAAAAAAAAAAAAACCTTCAAGTAGTTAAGAAAATACAAATTATAAGCTTCCCTCCCCACACAGGTAACTATCCAGCTGACCTTTGAATTTATTCAAACTGTCAGCCTCAACTACTTGCAAGGACAACTTGTTCCAGCAATCAATGACTCACTGACTAAAAGTAAACTTCTTACAATCTAATATAAACCTCAACCCCTGTAATTCAAATTTATGACCCCTAGTTCTGGAATTCTTTATAATAGTGAGAATTCCAACTTCATTCATTTTACTAATCCCTCTCAGAGCCTTATTAAACTCAATCAGGTCATCTCTGAGATGCCTGGTTGCCATGCCCTGTAGCCTGCATAATCACAGTCTTTCCTCATGTCGTTGTTTTGGTTTTTAGGAGCATTAGCAACTAAGCAACTAACAACCGGAGCAATATGGTTGCATTAGCAACCATATTGCTCCGGGATATGCGGTGGTCATTCCCTGACCTTTCCACATCTTCCATATTTGGTGGTGACGGGCTCGAACCCCGGTCTAATCAAGAAGCATGTGATACGCACTACTGCTCCTTCCCACCTGGCTACGGAGGTGCCCATCTTTCCTCATATAGTCTGCCTTCTGTCGATCTCACCATTTGAGTTGCCTATCTTTGGACCCTTTCAAGAAGCTTGATGTCTTTTTTCAGATGAGGTCTCAATACTGAACACAGTATTTCAAATATAGTCTTATAATTGCTTTATACAATGAGATTACAACCCCCTTATCACACTAGGATAATGTTCACTAAATCATTGACAGGGCACCATGGGCTTTCCTGGCTGCCTGCTTACACTATTCAGAAAACTTCATATCTGCTTGTATTGTAACTCCTAGATTCCTTTCCTCCTCCACTGTTTTTAATCCAACCCCACCAAGTGTATAATTTATTTGTGGGTTACTATTCCCCAAGTGTATGACCTTGCATTTAGCAGCATTAAAACATAGTTGCCACTTCTCTGACCATTTTTGAAGTATGTTCAAGTCATCCTGAAGGAGTGCTGCTTGGAACTGATCATTAATGACTCTGTCAATCTTTACGTTATCTGCATTTTTTTGACATTGCACCTTCTATCCCTTTGTTGATTTCATTTATGAAAATGAAAAAAAAAAAAGTGGTCCATGAACTGATCCCTGAGGGACCCCACTCCTAACATTACACCAATCTGAAGAATAAACATTAATCACAACCCTCTGCTTTCTGCCATCAATCCAATTTAGGATCTTACCAGTAATCCCAATCTGTTCAAGCTTATACAGTAACTTCTCGTGAGGGACAGAGTCAAATGCTTTGTTAAAATCTAAAAAACAATGTTGAAATTGTTCCCTAAATCCAGCTCATGAGTAACTGTGTCAAAATAACCTACTAAATTAGTTAAACATGATTTTCCCTTAACAAAGCAATGTTGTGTGTCTTTCATATTTATTTATCTTTATTTATCTAAATGTCCCTGGATTGCACTCTTAATCACTGCCTCTAAGATTTTTCCTACAACTGAAGTCGGACTAATCGGTCTGTAGTTACCAACTTCACTCTTAGAACTGCTTTTATGTATTGACAATACATTGGCAATTCGACAATCCAAAGAAATCTCACCTGAGTCTAAAGATACACTCATAATTAACCTGAATGGTGCAATACAATCCTTCGCACTCTCCTTCAAATCTACAGGGTATATGCCATCAACTCCGGGAGCCTTACTTGCCTTTATGCTCAAAAGTTCTTCTAATAAACAATCATCTGTAATTACGACATCACTATTTTCATATGTCTGTCTCAATCGCACAGCCCCTTCTCAGCATGAAGGGTCTTTCATCAGTAAAGACTGATGTAAAGTACTGATTCAATTCATTCGCAACATTAGTCGGGTTATCTAAGGCTTTCTCACTTGCAGTGTATAAGGGCCCAATCTGATTAGCCTTCTTCTCTGTTGCATTCTCATATATAAAAAATTCCTTGTCCTTATTCTTTGCTCTTTAGCCAATGCTTACTCATATGCAGCCTTGGCCTCCTTGATCTTATCTGTGGTACTATTACAGATCAACTTGTACCTGTTGTAGGCTTCCATACTTTTCATTGCTCTGTAACTGTCTCATGCTATCTTTTTCTTCTCTATTTGAGCAGCCAGCTCCTCAGTCATCCATTTTGGCATCTCCTCCTCCTGCAATATTTTCTTAAAGGCATGTATGCATTCATGACTTCTATGATTTTTGCTTTCAAAGTATTCCATAATTCAAATGTATTTGCAATCCCTCAGCAATCTGTCCAATTCACAGATGCCATATCACAGATTCACAGTGCCTTAAACTGTCAAAGTCCCCTCTTCTGAAGTTAAAACCTGTGCCTTTACCTTTAACTACTACAACATCTTTCTTCATCTTCCAACTGACAATTGCATGATCACTTCCTGACAATGGTTCCTCTACCTTAAGTCCTGTGATGTCATCTGATTCATTAAGAGTAGGAGACCGGCGGAATTACTTAACAAGTACAGGTCACTGTTGAAAAAAAGCCGTGAATTAGGGTTGAATTTGAAAGTGTCTGCAATTCTGCCCAGACATGATAGGAGAAAGTATAGGATGAGAGCCCTGTCGATCAATTCGGCCCTGGAAAGATTGTGCAAGGCTCAAGGGGTAGAATTTTTTTCAGCCTGGTCTGTACTTGTTAACAGGAGAGACTGTTTCTACAGGGATGGGATACACTTAAATAGAAAGGGTGCAAGAATGTTTGCTGATGCTATCGAGGAAGTGTTAGGTGGGTCAGAAAACTGCTAGATTGGGGGGGATACAAGGACTAATAGATTAACAGTAGCCACTGGCAGAGGTGAAAGTGATTCTTGCACTGCTTCTATTGGAATGAGCCGCAGCCTAGAAAATAAGATGCAGGATATTTCAAAGACTGCTGGGAATCATTGGGGTACAAGTAAACACATGGGTTGTGTTAGGGTAGCTAAGAAAAAGAACAGGTGCATGTATACTTGCATGTACACCAATGCTAGGAGTTTAGTAAATAAATTTGATGAATTTGAGGTATTGCTCAAAACATCAAAGGCAGATATTGTGGGGATTTCAGAGACGTGGTGTCACACAGATATAAGGAATGTAGAACTGGAATTTGGGGAGTACAATGTCTACAGAAAGGATAGACAGGATAGGAAGGGAGGAGGGGTTATGCTATTAGTTAAGAAATACATAAAATCCAAGGAAGTGAAGCCAGTCGACATCGCTGGACAGTGCAGTGTCAAGTCAATTTGGTGTGACCTAAGCATTGGGAGATCAAATTGAGAGTAGGAGTATGCTATAGGCCTAATGACTCTGATGAGTATAATAAGAAACTGTACAGGGAAATAGAGTGGGCCAGTAAATCAGAGAGTCTTATAATGGGGGATTTTAATTTCCCAGATATTGACTGGAATTTGGGAGCTGGTCACTCACACACTTAGCAAGGCTTTTGTGGATTTATTGGATGATTGTTTTCTACATCAGCATGTTCGGGAGGCAACTAGAGGGAGTAATACTCTTGATTCGATTGTCAGTAGTGATTCTTCATGCATTAAGAATCTGCAGGTAAATGAACCACTAGGTGGCAGTGATCACAGTGTGCTGAAGTGGGATTTACTCAAAGAGGTAACTACCATTAGGGGTAAAAGGAAGGGTTATTGCTTTCGTAAAGGCAACTACAATGGACTGAGACAGTATTTAAATTCTATATAGTGGGACCAACTGATGATGTTACCAACAGCAAATTCAAAATGGGAAGCATTCAAAGAACTTATCTTGGAAGCTACTAGGATTTACATACCAACTAAGAAATACTGTTCAAGGTTTAGGCCTAAATGGGTGTCAGATGAACTAATGAGACATATGGCAGAGAAGAAAAATGCATGGGATACATACAAATTAACACGTGACACAGAAGCCTATGATAGATACAAGTTGATCTGTAACCAAGTTACAAAGGAGGTTAGGCAGGCGAAGGCAGATTACGAGAAATCTTTGGCAAGGGATGCAAAGAAAAACAGCAAAGAGTTCTTTACTTATGTAAACTCTAGAAGGAAGGAGATGAATCAGATTGGTCCACTTGATATCGATGGGTCACCTGTTGATGATTCTGCTCAGGCAGCTAACAAACTAAATAAATATTTTGCATCGACATTCACACATGAGGAGTTATTCAGAGAGGGGAATGACAGAGGTGTATTCAACTCTGGTAGTAAGCTAGAGAATCTTGTAATAACTGAGAGTAAAGAGGAGGAGAAATTGTTGAAGATAAACACAAGAAAGGCACCTGAGGTGGATGGGATCTATCCAGTTATATTAAAGGAGGCAGCAAAGGAAGTAAGCAAACCCTTAGCCATAATTATGAGAGCTTCGTTGGACTCAGGGGAAGTACCCATGGACTGGAGATGTGCAAATGTGACCCCCAATTCACAAAGGAGGATCAAAGGGCGATGCAAATAATTATAGACCTGTTAGTTTAACTTCTGTTCCCGGAAAATTAATGGAGGCACTGGTTAAAGAAGCACTGCAGGATCACCTAGACAAGACTTCAGTTATAGCTTGGACACAGCATGGTTTTGTTAAGGGAAGGTCTTGCCTGCCCAACTTAATTGGATACTATGATGTAGTCACAAAAGAACTGGATGCAGGGAATAACTTTGATATTATATACTTGGATCTTAGAAAGGCTTTTGATACTGTTGCACATGGAAGACTGCTGCACAAATTGGAGCAGTGTGGCACTGGAGGCAAATTGCTGCTATGGATAAAGGGGTGGTTGAGGGGAGAAGACAGAGCGTGGTAAGCAATGGACACTGCTCATCGTGGACTAATGTTATTAGTGGAGTCCCTCAGGGTTCAGTGTTGGGTCCATTATTGTTTTCTGTATTTATAAATGATATTGATGATGGTATATCAAGCTTAATGTCCAGGTTTGCAGACGATACAAAGGTTGGCAGGGTTGTCAAGGACACTACTGACACTATGCTACTGCAACAGGATCTGGAAAGGTTGAGCAGATGGGATGAGAGGTGACAAATGAAGTTTAACACTGACAAATGTAAAGTACTACACATGGGAAACAGCAACCCCAGAGCAACGTATCAACTCTGTGGTACTACACTGACAGTAGTAGAGAATGAAAGGGACCTGGGAGTGGTTGTGCAGGCAGATATGAAGTTTTCTGAGCAGTGCAGACAGGCTGAAAGAGTAGCTCATGGTGTATTGTCAATGATATATAGGAATTTTTCTAGCAGGGATACGGAGGTGATTATTCCCTTGTATAAGGCAATGGTCAGGCCACACCTTGAGTACTGTATACAGGTCTGGAGGCCTCATTTCAAGAAGGATGTAGAGATGCTGGAAGGAGTACAGAGAAGGGCAACAAGATTAGTGAATGGAACAAAGGGGTGCTCTTACGAAGAAAGGCTTAAGTTTTGCAAATTACAGTGTCTGGAGACTAGGCACCAGCGAGGTGATTTGATAGAGGCGTATAAAGCCTTGAATGGTTTGAGCATGCTCAATGCTGATGGGATTCTTCCTCTTGCTCAGAATAATCACCTGAGAGGGCATAAATTCAAATTGAGGAAAGACAGATGTAGGATAGACGTGAGGAAATTTGCCTTTAGCCAGCGGATGGTTGGTTGGTGGAACAGACTTCCATCCCTTGTCGTGGAGGTTGATAGCCTAAATAAGTTTAAGGCTCAGCTGGACAGGTATTTCGAACGAACAGAGGGGTGAAGTGGAAGTAGTTATTTTTTATTTATTTATTTTTTTTTTTTTATTATTTTTTTTTTATTTTTTATTTTTTTGGCTGATGCTGCATAAGCTTGCTTTCTTGCATCAAATGCCTCTACTAATGCTAATGCTAATGCTAACTAGTAATGATGAGGTCAAGAATATTCTCACCCCTAGTACTTTTTCTAACATGCTGGTACAAATAATAATCTAGTTTATTTAAAAAAAAGATTTTCCCCATGGAGAGTTTCCCTCCCACTTATTCCAATCAATCTGGGGCAGATTAAAGTTTCACTCAGAATAAGACATTTGTGCTTGCTTGCCCATTTCATCTGCATCGTCACATTCTTTACAACCTTCTGGTCTGTAGATTACTCCCACTCTCACTGTTCCTTTACTTTCAACTAACTCACATCACACAGATTCTATTCTGGCAGGTGTTTCACACTCAGACTGTTTTCGATAATAAGCATGATCCCTCCACCCCTTCTATCTTCCCTAAATACATTATACATACCATAGTGCAACTAGCCATCACCAATTTCTGGGTTGCACCACATTTCTGTAAGCCCTATTATATCAGCATTAGTTGTCCTAACCAGGAATTCAAATTCAGCTATTTTATTGAAAACACTCCTGACATTACTGTAGACACAGTTGAGACTAAGTAATCTTCTATAGTTTACTACCCTGACACACACCCCCTTGAAATTATTTAGATATGTATCCCAAGCTTTATCTTCTCCCCATTTGAAAAATTGCTATCCTCAGAACATCTTATTAACATCAGCTGTTGTGGCAAGAAACAAGAATTCATGAGGTGAGCGTAATCATCATATTCAAATTCTGAATCCCCAATATCTCTCCTGTATTTGCAATTTGCAAATACAGGAGGGATCACTGTTTTCTCCCTATACACTGGGATATGACGATTTAATGGATAAAATACTAATAATAACTTACATTTTATTGCGGAATTCTCCCATAACACCAGCTGCAGCAGTAAATGTGATTGTGGGAATCAGGGCAAATGGAAGCTGCAAACTCATGAGGGCATTCAAAAGGTCATTCATGCCAGTTAGTGCTGTCGCATTCTTGTAGATGGCTATAAATAATGTTGGACAAATAGCAATTGAACGGGTGAGAAGAACTCGTTTCCATCTAGACCACTTAAGTTTCAAAAACCCCTAAAGAGAAATCAAAAATAATATTAATGGTTCTATGTATACCAAATTATATTAAGTAATACCTGAATGTATGTGTGAATATAAACAAAAATGCATGCAATATAATAACACAGATCTAGTTTAAGTCCAGTTACGAATTTCTAGGGCACAAACACACATGGAAATACATTCTCTGAAACATGCTAAAGCATATTTTCAGTAATGTCATTAACAAATTTGGTAATGCTGTTGTATAATCCCTGTAGGCTATGGAGATTTTTATATAAACATGTTTCTTCATGTTTATATAAAATGTTTACCTAAACATACAGTTGTCAGGCAAAGTAAAGTCTGGTGATCATGGCAGCTATTTGAATAATAATAATAAAATTCTTTATTTACTTAATAAAGAACTTTACCTTTATGATACTTTAGCATTAGCATTAGTAGAAGCATATGATGCAAGAAAGCAAGCTTATGCAGCATCAGCCAAAAAAAAAAAAAAAAAAAAAAAAAAAAACTTCCACTTCACCCCTCTGTTCGTTTGAAATACCTGTCCAGCTGAGGCTTAAATTTATTTAGTCTATCAACTTCCTTATCATACGTCAAGTATATTTATCATACTTGATGTATGATAAATATATCAAATATCATATAGATAAAGTTTGGCTTTATGATACACAAAAAAAAAAAAAAGGGACAATTTCTCATCAATAATAATAACTCCAAGAAATAATAACTACAGCAGGCTCGAGATTATCCAATGTTGTTGGGAAATAAATTTTCCTGGATAATTTTTAAAATGAAAGAAAAACTTGTGACAAGAACGTAATTTTTTTTTATATATAAAAAAAGTAAATCTATAATATAAATTTGTGTTTTATTTTCATGCAATATCTCCTGAGAATTGATGAAGTAGAGACATTTGCCTATTCTCTTCCATGGTATCCTATCATCTTCACTATCGGTATCAGACTTCCTAACCTATTCAATACTGCTATGAATGCAGCAGTTCTAACTTAATTTATCAATGGTCACTAGAGACACTTTTTCACAAAAAATCTTTCCCCTCAAGACTTCTACCTAGAGGTCCAAGCAGATCATGTTACCATATTTGGTTTTATTTCATCCACCGATGCAGTGCCCATATTCAAGGATTCCCCATGCCACGTCATGGAGAATCTAAAATTTCTATTTCATTGTCCAACTTAAAGTGGCTAATTAACTCCTTTCCATAATTCTCTGCAATATAACTTGATGATATCATATCCCCAACTGTTGCCTCAAAATTGGTAGCTTTATATTCCTTGAGATTCTGTACCAAATCTTTACAATCAACCCCTTACTCAAGCTTATGTACCATCAGACTGGAAATGCTACAGTTATTCCTATCCCTAGGCATGCAAACCCAAAAGAGTAAAACAATATTAGGCCTAAATCTATTTGTTAGAGATAAATAGGGAAATTTTTAAATCTTTCATAAAGTTCCCTTTTATGAAACAAAATTATCTTAAAACCACTTTCTAGGCAAATTTCTGCTTCCAGACCAATGTAAATTTACTATGGCATCTCAGCATGTTCACTTTAAATGTGCTTTCATCAGCTCTTTCTGCGATTTTTGCAAAATGGCAGAAAAAAGGAGAATCTTCATTGCTTCTTCCTTAATTAATATCACCGTTGCCTCTGATTTAGTTGCTGTTGGTCCTCTAATATTTCTGCTCCAGGACAATTACTCCATCTCAAAACCCCTACTGAAAGTAGTTGAAAAGTTACTTTATAATTTCACTCTTATCTTCTCTAAGAAATACACAATCTGTATTCAGAACATTATCTTAGGCCTGTCACAAGGAGCCCTTTCTCTCTTGGCCTTCTTGTTCTCAGCCATATTCTTTTCTTTTCTTTCAAGTCACCCCAACTTTAGCTCTTCAGCCAATGCCATTTTCCTGGCTTTACTAACAACACCTTCCAGTAATGTCAGCCAGCCTTCTCAAACCATTGTATAAGGCTCGGCAATTCACCGATGACTTCCTAGATTATACAAAACTTTTTTGGTTTGTATGTTAACCCCCCAAAGACACTAATATCTATTGTTTTATCCTTCTACAATCTTCTCTTGCCTACCTGTACACCAGATTAAAATTTCAAAAGTACATCTGGATCCTGAACTTCTCTTCTCACTCCACTGAACAAAGCTTTACCATTCTAACAGCATTTTAGTTTATGACGTCACAGCTCTCATTCATAATTCAAACTCTGTATGGATATACTTTGTCATTCATATTCTACCACACCTCCTCTGTGCATCACTAATCTGATCTTTCATCTCAAAATATGCCCTTCAGACTAGATCAGCTGGATATTTTCTCATCAGGTAGTTAAATATCAAATTTGGACTTTCTACTGTTTCATCTCAACGTCAACTGTACCAACAAACTGAAACAATGCCACTTACTTTCACTGGAAACACAAAAGCTATTCAGTGTTTTGTACCTCTGATCACTGGCCAAAGTGATTTCCTCAATACTTGAGAATTTCACCAGTGGCAAATCCACCCAAGACTTTTTTTTTTAATTAATTTATTATACTAATGTTACGGATTTGTTTTTTGCATCCAAAACATGGATATGACAAACAAATGTTATGGATTATCCTTTAGTTTCGAAGTGAAATGACTAAAAAGATCAGAAACCTAATACATCGGAACTTACCTCTCAACTGCTTATGTGTTATGGATGAGATTGATTAAAGGGGAATGGACTTTAAGTTAAAACTACCTAAAATTTAAATTTCACAGAGGAAAGTACCTTTACCTTTCTCAATGCTTGGCATATGAGTTTCACTATATAGGATCACTGTTGAAGCAAGTCTGAATGGGGAACTCTCCTTCTTTCCTTACCATTTTGAACCAACTGACAAAGATTTGAAAGTTTCCCATTCGGACTCTTCATCAGTGATCATATATAGTGAAACCCATAAGACAAGCAATTTAAATTTCAGCCAGGTTTTAATGTCCAAACCTCTTTAATCAATCTCATCTATTAATGCAAAAGCTGTTGGGAAGTAAGGTCCAACATTTTTGGTTACCAATCTTTTTATTGTTAATTAATTTATTTATTGTACTATGTGGTCCCAGGAAATCCCACCATATATTTACAATATCATACAGATACAGTTTTACAATATCACATAGGGAATGTGGTCCTTTTTTTTTGGTTGGGTGGTCAGCCAACCTGCGGCAATTTGCCATGTATATTGTGCCGATATACTATAATGGCTGATCAGTGAGGTAGTGGTACGTCACTCAAAGCTACTAGAACCACTCCATCTCTTCAGCGTAAACTTTCCAGAATAAACAGATTTGATTCTCCAACAACTCTCAAGCTAACCACCTGTTTTGATCTTGATGTCTGGCTTCATGACAAGATATACAGAAAAACTATGAGGGGTGATCAGTTAATTTGAAGACAGGTGCAAGATTTTATGTTTACTGTGCAAACTTTCCATAACTGTTGCTGGAGGTACTCTCTCTGATCGCTACTGAGCACTCTGTGTGTGCATGCCAGTACTCGTCAAGCAAGTGTTGTGTGAAGAGAGTTTTTTAGCCATGTCACTAACGATCATTTTGAAGCAAGTATCATGTCAGACATACAGATTGAACAGCAATATGTGATTCATTATTGTGTCATAAGGGGCTTAAATGCATCAGAAACAGTTAAAGAGATGAATGAAGCATATGGTAATGAGTGTCTTGGTAGGATGGCCATATTTAAATGGCACAAGCGATTCTGGTCGGCCTTCTTCCTCAACTCCTGAGCAAATCGCAAAAGCTTAGGAAATATTTCAATAAATACAGGTGAATTACACTTTATGAATTAACTGTTAGAATTTCACATGGTAGTGTTCACAATATTGTGAAAGATCACCTGAAAATGTCGCAAATTTGGGCCTGCTGGATTCCACACAATTTGACTCCATAACGAAAACAACAAAGAGTAGACTAGTGCAAAGAAATGATTGATCATTTTGAAACACAGGGTCAGAACTTCTTAAATCAAATAGTGACTTTTAATGAAACTTGCATTTTTCCCCATGATCCAGTGACAAAACAACAGTCGAATGAGTGGAAACACTCTGATTCACCAAGACCTAAAAGATTGAGCTTCTTGTTCGGCTGAAAAACAAATGATTCTTGTGTTTTTTGATATAAAAGGCATTCTTGTTATACATATTGTGCCTTGTGGAACACCTATGAATAAGGAAACATACTCTGAGGTTCTCAGAGTCAAACTTCACCATGCCATTTGTGAGAAATGTCAAGAACTTTCTGTTTATTCACATTTATAAAAGTATACTACAGAGAGTGCACTTTTTTTTATATATATATAAAAGTATGTTATCTGTTATTATGTAATTTTTGTTCTTAATATTTTGTTTCTATTAAATATAAACACATTTTTTTTATAAAAATAAAATTTTGTATCTTATTTTGTATGGACATAGTTAATACAAACTAAGTTCATTAATGCATAGTGAAGACCTGACATTAACTTTAAACCAAACATAATTTTTTGAAAAGGAATGTTAAGTTTGCTTTTTCCCTTGTTTTGCCTTCCTGCAAATGGTACTACATAATCTTCAAATAGGCCTCTGGGATTGGGAATATTCATATCACAGTAACTGTACAATCCTACACCAAGTACTTAATTATTAATTATTAAATAAATTAATTATTAAATTAATTATTAAATAAATTAATTATTTTAATTAGTTATTAATTATTAAATAAATTAGAGTTGTGTTATATTAGTATTAGTATTAGTAATGACCACAAAATTAGTAAAGTAAGATAATAATGATACAAATGAAATGAAATAAATCGAATGAATAATATAATTACACCGAATAAAACAAGATAACTGGCTGCACAATGAAATATAAAATTTAAAATACAATAAAATAAAATAGACAATGTAGATAAAACACAGGATAACAGCAATAAAACACTGATAAAAGTGATAAAATATCAAATCTTTCAGAGGCGTCCACCTCCTTTTTCAACAGTGAAGCTTATTCGTACAGCACATCTTTAAATATCAGCAGACTCACGGTTCACAGCACGTGTTTATACAGGAGCATGGGCAGTATTCTCCCCATGTGCACTGGAACCAGAAATGGCTCGGAAGTGTGCCAGGCAGAACCGTTCATCCCGTCCAAGAACCACAGCTTCGAAGAGGGGATGAATGCAGATTCCCCTGTCTCTATTAATAATGTTGCTCTCAGAGGAGCAAATCCGCAAGCTCTCGAGCCACTTGCAGTCCCAAAATCTGTGTGTCCGGTCGACAATAACAGCTTCATCAGGAGAGATTTTATGGTGCTCCTCCCAAACATTTTCTGCCACAGCAGCCCTCCTAGCGCAATAAAGACCGTGTATTATGGGAGGTCTGCTGCGGCAGAACATTTCTATCATTATTATCTTAATATAACACAACTCTAATTTATTTAATAATTAATAACGGTTGGTGTAGGATTGTAGTTATTGTGAATATGTGTACTACATAAATTCTGAAGCATCACCTTGTGAGTAGGAGGAGTAGGGTTTCCTTGTTATTTTCCCTAATTGAGTGAGACTCATTAAAGTTGATTTAGCACCTTTTTATGCTTTTTGATGAATGGAAGTCTCTGTCCAACAGAAACCTTATACACCAGAAGCCTTATACACATCAATCAGTTGATCTGATTGAGGTGTATAAGGCTTGAATGGATTGAGCAGGCTCAATGCTGAGGGGATTCTTCCTCTTGCTCATATTATAAACCTGAGGTGGCATAAACTGAAATTGAGGATTCAAGACAGTTGTCAAACAGATGTGTAGAAATTTGCCTTCAGCCAGCAGGTAGTTGATTGCTGGAACAAACTTCCATCTGTCATTGTGGAAGTTTGTCCACTTCTTCCTTAAATAAATTCAAGGAAGAAATGGACAAACTTTTGAGCAAATGGATGTTTGAAATAGGAAGTTTTTTTTTTTTTTGGTTGATGCTGTACAAGCTTGCTTTCTTGCATCATATGCCTCTACTAGTGCTAATACTAAAAGACATCAATTTTCTAAATTGCAGCACTTCGAAACTAGCCACTGAGGAGATATAATTGAAGCATTTAAGGTTTTAAATGGATTGAGTAAACTAAATGCTGATGGCATCCTTACTCTTTCTTGGACAACATGCATAAGGTAACAGAAACCTGAATTAAAAAAGGATGACTGCAGGACAGATGTACAAAAATTTGCTTTCAGCAAAAGCATAACTGATTGTTGGAACAAACTTCTATCTTGTGTTGTGGAAGTGGGTAATATGAATAAATTTAAGGAAGAATTAGATAAATTATTAGAGGATATATGGCCAGATGAGTTGGCTAGTTTTTTATTTTTTTGACTGATACTGTATAAGTTCCTTGTTGCATCATTTTCCACTACTATTAAAATGGAAAATTAATATAACTTAATGCTCATAGGTGCAAGATTATCAAAATCACAGAACTAGATGCACTGGAAGCTTGATGTAGAAATGAAATGCTAGACACTAATGTAACTCAAGTCTTCCAGGTGCAAGATTACTAAGATCAACCAAATGGGGAAGAAATTCTAGAAATCAATTACAAAGGCAGTTAGGTATTATTTGAGTGCAGTAATGAAATAAATTTAAATTTACTTAAATTAAAGCACAGGCCAAATTGCAGGAATTTTCACATGGACATGGTTAACTAATGAAGCCACTAAACCTCACTAAAGGTATTAGGTTACAATTAGGTACACCAATACTGTTACAGTTTTTTGCTTTTGAGTTAATGTGTTTGGTTTTGGTTCTTCTAGCTTCTGCTGTGTTTGGACTGAATTTCCATCTGTTCTTTTCTTGAGCGAAGGGTGTTCTTTCTTGTTTTAACCATTGTCCTAATAATCTATTTTGGTTTTCTGGAAAGAACATTTTCTTTAAAAAGATGGAGACACTTTTCTTTAAAATATTTTCCTTGCTTATAGAAATGTCCTTGTGGCCTCTAATATAAAATAATCCCTTTAGTTGCACTAACTACCAAATTGCTAAACTTCATTTCCTCAAACTAAAAGAATCATAAACTGATTCTTTTAGTTGAGGATTTAGCAATTTGGTAGTTATGACAGTTAACCATGTTTATACACAAATTCCTATGATTAGCCATAACTAACAATGTACTGAATTTTTTTGGTAGCATATAAATTCACTCACACAACATGCATGCCAGTTGACTGCAGCCAGTACAGACATTCTCTACTTATTAAAGAACTGCAAAAGCTTACCTCCATTACAAACTGACCAGCATAAGTGCCTGTCATTGTTGAACTTTGACCAGCAGCATATAATCCTACTGCCCATATATACAGAGGAGCCCAACCAAATCTGCATCCAAGAAAAATACCCTAAAAATAAAGGTTAGATATTTATAAATGGAAGTGGATGTGAAATGACTGAATATTAAATTTCAGTTCAGAGGATTATAAATGTATGATTAGCATATCTAAAATCCTCTCTCTCTCTCTCTCAAGGACTAATTAATAGATGTTCAGCTATTTACAATTAAGAGAGAAATGTTAAATTGGTTAGCTGTATGTTGCATGTTTCAAAAATAACAAATACAAAAAAAGTTAAGGGGTACTGAGCATATCTACTGGACAAATATGTTTTTTAGAGCTACACAACCAATGACATTGTTTTAACAATGTCTTCTCCCAATGTTGCAACTGTCTGCATATAGTTGGTGAATCTCATGGAGCAGTGGGTGCATCCAGTAAAATATAGTGGTGTTGTAAGAAAATAAAAAAATAAAAATTCTCTCTCTCTCTCTCTCTCTCTCTCTCACAACACACACAATATACCAGATGCAGTTCAAGGATACAAGGTAATAAACAAACAAAAAAAAATAACAGCACTAAATGAACAAAACTGATTCTATTTGCTGGATTAAAAATAAATCTTAATAAATGACCTAATCCTGATAACATATTGCATCAAGAGATATATGTAAAGAATATTCATCTATCAATATACACAATTTCTAGTATAATGAAGTCAGGAAATGCAATTTAATAAATTATTTAAACAATAAGCAATGTCTTTAACATGTTTGCTTCTGGAATGCAAACTTGTGTCAAATCAACTGCAATTTTTGTGTATTAGTACAAATATGCATCCATTCAATTGCAGTCAATAGATGAGTGCTGTAAAAGGAAAGGCATGTAAAATGAACTGTTCGATAGTGGCACACTGATTGAACTATGGACTATTTGCATTAACACTGGGATTTTGCTTAGCATCAATTGCACTATCTAAAAAGTGCTATAAAAGATGTATGTTTGGCTCAGAGCTTCATATGTTCTTTGCTTGTATTTAAATTATTTTTATTTTTTTTTTAAGTATTTTTTTTTTTATGTTGAAGTTATTTTATCTAGTTTAGAATTTTCCACAAGAAAAAAAGGTAAAATTTTTCAGGACTGGGATATTCAGTACTAGAGGTGCACAGGGATGCACCTCTAGTACCACCAAGTTGTCTTATTTGAACTTCATTCAAATAAGACAACTTGGTGGTACTAGAGGGCCTGATAATATGGATACTGAATCACCACACTGAATAAGATAAAAATATTATTTTTGCTACCTTCTGATCAAAGAAATAATTTACCCATCAAGCAGTGTGACCACTGTCATGTTTGTTTGTTTGTTTGTTATTTGGTTTTTAGGAGCATTAGCAACTAAGGCCATATTGCTCCGGGGATATGCAGTGGTCATTCCCTGACCTTTCCGCATCCTCTGTATTTGGTGGTCACGGACTTGAACTCTGGTCTAATCAAGAAGTGTGTGCTGCACACTGCTGCTCCTGCCCACCTGGCTACGGAGGCGCCCCACTGTCATGTAATGTGTTATTTGGTTGGTTTGTTTGTTTGTTATTTGGTCTTTTTAGGAGCATTAGCAACTAAGGCCATATTGCTGTGGGATATGCGGTGGTCATTCCCTGACTTTTCCGCATCCTCCGTATTTGGTGGTGATGGGCTCGAACCCCGGTCTAATCAAGAAACGTTTGCTACGCACTGTTGCTCCTTCCCACCTGGCTATGGAGGTGCCACATGTAATGTGTCATAAGTAGCATAGTCCCAGAAGCAAAGCATAGAATATTATTACAGTACCTGCAGGTACTGTAATAAAGGTTGCAACATGCACAACCACATGTGTTACAGCACATGTGTAGCACTTGGTATCACTTCCTTGAGCAATGATAGAAAGACAAAGTTATGGTTGGTTGATAATGATTCTTGGTATAGTAAGAATCATTACTGATTAACCTTAATTTATTCTTTATTTATATACATAAAGAATGAATGAAGTGAGCTGCACTCAGGGCATATAAACCAACAGATTTTATTTAGTCCCACTACAGTTAGTATTAGTATTGGCCATATGGTGCAAAAAAGCCTAAGGCTTATACAGCACCAGCCCAAAAAAAAGAAAAGAAAAAGAAAAAGTAAAATAATAATAATAATTAAATAAAAGAAATAATTAATAAATAATAAAAGAAAAGGAAATAGACAACCTACATTTCTCTCCTCCCATAGGTAACTATCCAGCTGACCTTTGAATTTCCTCAAACTGTTAGCCTCAGCCACTCATGTAGGTAACTTATTCCAGTAAAATATGCACTTTAGTTAAAGCTTAAATAAAATTACTTATTCCAATAATTAATAACTTGCTGGCTAAAATAAAACTTCCTGAAATCCAGTCTAAAGATATCCCCCCTGTAACTTGAATTTATGGCCCCTAGTTCTAGAATCATTTATAACCATGAAAATTTTGTCCTCATTCATTTTAATTTTGCCTTTCATACCTCAACCAATTCTCCTCTCAAGTGCAAAATCCAAGCTATGCAACCACATATTTGATGTCTTTCCTGATATGAATGCTCTTTATATTTGACCCCTCATATGAGGGGTCAAATATAAAATCTCAGAGATTTTATATTTGACCCCTTATAGTTGAAATGTGGTGGTCTGATTAAGTTAAAAGAAGAACTAGATGATTATCTTGTGGGAATGGCATGACTATTCTGTTTTATTTTAATCTTTATTATTATTGTGTTTGTTTATTATTATTTTTTGGAGGTGATGTAGAAAAAGTTTGCTTTCTTGCATCATCTGACCTTACTAATACTAAATATTAAAAAGCATATACACTAATAAGTAGTACTGAATAAAACACTAATAAGTAGTACTTAATAAAACACTAATAATGCAATAAGTAGAAACATTAGTTAAATTGAAATTCAGATATACAGAAGTTTATCAAGTTTGATTTTCCAGTGGCATTAGCATGTCATCAAATGTGCTAAAGGAGGTAAAATATAGTAGATTAAAGGAAAGAAAAAAAAACAAACTTCCATTTCCTTGTAAAGGTAACATGTTGATCTTAATAACCTAATAGTTCAGAAGGTTCAGAACTTAAAAACCTAATAGTTCAGAAGGTGAAAAAACTAGAAACAAATAGTAATGAGATGTCAAAAGTGAAGAAGAGGCATAAAAGCAATTATGGCTCAGGTTTATCAGAGTTTTAAGTCTTGTCTTAATAGCTGGGCCCTGAAGAGTTGCACTGTATAGTGTGTACAAATAATGAAAATGGTGTGGAAATTCATAGAAGTAAGAAACAGAACAAACCTAAAATTAACTGAACCACAGAGACAATTTAGGGTAACTACAAATTAATACTGTTAGACCACAATTTATTACCTTTGTTAATAATATTACATCCCAGAATCTCTGCCAGTCCCTTGGTCACATGTAAGTGTAAGGGACTGGTAGGTTGGTGACAACATGAAGATAACAAAGATAATAATCACATCATAACAGTGTATTAATTTATAGTCATCTCTTAATGGAAATAGCTCACAAAGGAAATGGTTCTTTTATGATTAAAGTTATGATTAGGCATCAAGACAATTACCAGATTTCTTTTCATTAAGCTTTCTGGGGTCATTACTCACCAATCTTACCTTGTCTACTTGTATATTATCAACCTGTGTGTTATCCCATAACTTTCTTACTAGTTAAAATTTAAAAAAATTATATATAAATGCAGTGTATTGTACATGCGTGCACATGTACGCATAGAATGGAAGAAACTAACAGTTTCATGTTTGTGTTTTACTGCCAGTTATAATGGTTTTTCCTCCCCAGCAAAATTAATGCAAGTTTTGTTTAATTAAAAATAGAAAATGTAAAAAATACATTTTTAAATTTTTGAATTTTTCATAAAAAAAATGAAAAAAATTACATTTAATAGATACCACAGCCCACTGGTAAATGGTCACTTACTGGTATACTAAAATAATTCTCAAAAACCAAAACTTTTTTTCAGAAATAAAAAAGAAAAATACAAGCTTGTCAGATCCTGCACCGCTATGTTTGTTATGATCAGAGATGCTACAGGTTAGATTTTTTTTTTTTTTTTCAGTTAAAATTAAATAAACATAAGGTTACTTACACCCTGATAGAGATCTGTATCCACATATTTTGTATTATTCTAGAAAAAAAAATAAAGAAACTTAATGAGGTGGCCAATGTTTTAAAATTCAGAGATTGGATAAATATATTATTATTTTAAAATACAAAATCTTAAAATGCAAAGTCTAAAAGTTCATGTACTGAATATGTTTCATTAAAAGAAAAAAAAAAAAAAACCTCTGATTATTCCCATCAAAAATACCATTCTAATAATACTTTTTTGAATTTTGCCAAACTCCTCAGCCACCCTTCAATGCAACTTATTCCAATTCTGCATAGCATATTGCCCAAAGGTAACAAATTGATCTCATAACATATTGATATAAAGGTAACAAATTGATCTCATAACATATTGATATAAAGGTAACATGTTGATCTTAATATAGTGTAAACTAGATGTTATGAAGATATTCATAAGATCTAGTCTACTGATACTTCTCAAGATTTTATGGTTGTGATCTCTGCTCGTCTCATTCACCAAAGAGATTATTCCTCTCTCATTCATTTTACTAATCCTTCTCAGGGCCTTATATAATTCAATAAAATTTCCTCTAAGGTGGCTAGTTGCAATTCTTAGCACTCCTCACCAATCTAGTCACCTTTTGCCATACCGTCTGTAAAAGTTCTATATGTTTCTTTAGGTGCAGCCTCTAGATTTGGGTAAAAAAAAAATAAATAAAGTAAAGTGCAGCCATTATCAACCCACTGCAGGATGGAAGCCTCCTCAATAATTCATGCTGAGGGAAATGGACCATAATCTGCCATGCTGGTTCAGTGCGGGTTGGCAGATCGACCGTATTCAGCAGTCAGGGGCTTGAACCCCGGTCTACTCAAAGAGCATGTGCTACTGCACTCCCGCTCCTGCCCACTCGGCTACGGGGGCCTGATAGATTTGGGTACAGTATTCTAAGTGTGGTCTCAGTGTTTTCTGTGTGTGTGAGAGAGAGAGAGAGATAATAACCTCTGTGTCTATACTTTAAAAATTCTAATAAATCATAGACAGAACACCATGTGACTCCCCTTGCTATCTGCTTACACTGCATGTTGAACTTCAAGTCTTTTTGAATGATAATCCCCAAGTCTTTCCATTCTGAACATCCTTTAATTCTCTCCCTTCTAATCAATAACTATTCCTGGGTTTCCCTGTTTCTCAAGTATAAAGCTTCAAATGACATTTAGCATTAGCATTAGCATTAGCATTAGTAGAGGCATTTGATGCAAGAAAGCAAGCTTATGCAGCATCAGCCAAAAAAAAAAAAAAAAAAAAAGTAACATAAATAAATAAAAATAACCACTTCCACTTCACCCCTCTGTTCGTTCGAAATACCTGTCCAGCTGAGCCTTAAACTTATTTAGGCTATCAACTTCCACGACAAGGGATGGAAGTCTGTTCCACCCACCAACCACCCGCTGGCTAAAGGCAAATTTCCGCACATCTATCCTACATCTGTCTTTCCTCAATTTGAATTTATGCCCTCTCAGGTGATTTTTCTGAGCTAGAGGAAGAATCCCATCAGCATTGAGCATGCTCAAACCATTCAAGGCTTTGTACACCTCTATCAGATCACCCCGCTGGTGCCTAGTTTCCAGACACTGTAATTTGCAAAACTTAAGCCTTTCTTCGTAAGAGAACCCCTTTGTCCCATTCACCAATCTAGTTGCCCTTCTCTGTACTCGTTCCAGCAGCTCTACATCCTTCCTGAAATGAGGCCTCCAGGCCTGTATACAGTACTCTAGGTGTGGCCTGACCATTGCCTTATACAAGGGAATAATCACCTCCTTATCCCTGCTAGAAAAATTCCTATATATCATTGACAATACACCATGAGCTACTCTTGCAGCTCGTCTGCACTGCTCAGAGAACTTCATATCTGCCTGCACCACCACCCCCAGGTCCCTTTCATTCTCTACCACTGTCAGTGTAGTACCACAGAGTTGATACGTTGCTCTGGGGTTGCTGTTTCCCATATGTAGTACTTTACATTTGTCAATGTTAAACTTCATTTGTCACCTCGAAGCCCATCTGCTCAACCTTTCCAAATCCTGTTGCAGCAGCATAGTGTCAGTAGTGTCCTTGACAACCCTGCCAACCTTCGTATCGTCTGCAAACTTGGACATTAAGCCTGATATACCATCATCAATATCATTTATAAATACAGAAAACAATAAAGGCCCCAATACTGAACCCTGAGGGACTCCACTAATAACATTAGTCCACGATGAGCAGTGTCCATTGATTACCACTCTCTTTTTGAGACCACACTTGCAACAAGTCCAATTCCTTTTGAAGAAGTATATCCTGATTCTGATTGTTGCCTTCTCTCCTGATCTTTAAGTCGTAAGCAAACTTCAATAGCTTCCCCTGTATTCCAATGTCAATATAATTTGGGAAGATAAGAAAAACAAGAGAGGTCTGAACACCAATCCTTGTGGGACTCCACTTTACCATTTCAGTAAGTACACTTTGATATCCATTTATGGCCAACCTCTGTTTCCTGTCCTTCAACAATCCCTAATTCACCGATGGATGTTCTGTATTATCCTGACCTCCTCTAATTTTAGTATTAGTATTACAGTAGCTACATAATGTAAGACTATATAAGCTATATAAGCTTGCTTTCTTGCATCATGTGCCTTTGCTAATGCTAATGCTTTGGGGGCCCACGAAGGTACAATGCACCACTGCTGACATGATTTACAATCTATAAGAGGTTGAAGTTTCCATTATGTGGCAACCACACCTTGCTGCCCATTCAATTTATACAATAAGCATCCATGAGGAACTGTATCAAAAGCCTTACTAAAATCCAGATATATAATGGCAAAGTTGATCATACATCCAAATTCTTTATAACCTTATAAAATTAATCCATAATTGTCAAGCAAGATCTCCCTTTCACAAAACCATGCTGAAACCCATTGATGGCAATCTTCTTGAGACCTGGTATAAATTCAAATTGAGGAAGGATGGTTGCAAAACAGATGTGTGGAAGTTTGCCTTCAGCCAACGTGTAGTTGATTGCTGGAACAAGCTTCCATCAATTGTAGTGGAAATGGATAGTTTTAATAAATTCAAGGAAGAACTAGACAAACTACTGGAGGGGATGAATAGGTGAAATGGGATTTTTATTTTTTTTTGGCTGATGCTGTATAAGCTTGCATTTTTTGCCCCTATTAATACTAATACATGAGTTATGACTAACATTGTCCCTGTTTGTCACTATAAATAGTCAAAATTGAAAATTTTATCACATAAAGCTCTTTTCCAGAAAATAAACAAAATATTTATTTGCATATCAAACTCTTTAATTAAATAAAATAAATCTTATTTACAACCTATGACATTCAACATTGTTTATCACGTTCTGAAATTACTTTTGAATGAAAAAAAGACCTGGATTAAAAATGTGCTAAACACAAATAACAATGTGTAATGTCATAAAATTTTCAGTTAGTGTAGGTCCAAAATCCCCCTTTCATTACTTACTGGAAATATATCTCCTGCAGGAATTCCATTTTTCTTGCACAAATTCCGCTAATTATAAGAGAAAAATAAATTATTAGTGTACATAAAAGAAAGAAACCAAAATGTGGCTGTATATGTGCAGAATAGACTGGAAGGGAAAGGTACAGCATATCGTACTATACACACAGTAAATTAAAATTAGCAACATTAATACAATTAAAAAAGAAACTATTATCTCTTACACACAGAGAGGATCCAACAGGTAATTTCCAAAGGTGTTTGCTTGAATCACTCCCGAAGTCATGTAAAAACCTAACCTTTTTTTCATTAAAAAAAATGAAAGTTAAAACATGACCCCTCTTATTACACGTACAACTATTTTTCTCAGTTCACGTCCTTCACGCAACCCTCTGTTTGTCAGATAGGGTAACACGAGGGGTACCGGGATAATAAATATCAGCCTTTCCCAGCAGAGGGACAAATAAAGTGAGTGACAGTATGCTCCTCAGAATCACAGGTTGAAGTTGGGGTGCTGTAACCGCATGATGCTAAAGTAAAGGAACAAAAAGTCTAAATTTATGTGATATCCATCCAACAAATAAACGAAGCAGAGAAGTCACCATTTTGAAAATCTTGGATGCCATACTAAGAACTCAGTGGACACAACCTTCATTGTTACACTTGGTAGTGAAAGGACTCATGATTTCATGAAGACTTCTTTGTAAATTCATAATATTTGAGGTTCCTTTTATATAAGTAGTCGATAATGTTATCTTTAGAGAATTTTTTTTATCTAGAATCTCTCGGCAAGGCTAGCTGGAGATTGGATCACTTTTTCAGCACTGCTAAGTGGAATTTTCTTTATTACTTAAGAATCATTGGTTTCTGTGTTTAAAATTAGTAGTGCGATTATTGTTACTGAATGTAGTGCAGTGACAACAACCTTTACTTGGTTAGTATTAATCCAAAAATAAAATTTCAATTAAGTGGTACAACCCAGGGGCTCACATCTGGTGAGTATGGGCTTGGCACACCCAGGGTCCTGAGCTGGATATCATTCTTCTCTTTCTTGGTGATTCCCATCTACTTCTGACTCTCTCTCTCTCTCAGGGTAACTTGGAAATTTTTTTTTTTTGGCTGGTGCAGCATAAACCTCAGGCTTCCTTGCATTATGTGGCTAGTAAAAACAATAATAATAATAAATAACAATCAAGGTGGTAGAGAACGGATGAGGTCTAATTGTACAGTCCAACATAAAGTTTTTTAAAAAGTAGTCAGGTTTCTAGGACATAGGGTTTTGTCAATGATAGACAGGAATTTTGACAGCAGAGATAAGGAAGTGATTATCCTGTGTATAAGGCAATGGTTAAGCCACATCTTAAGTATTGCATACAAGTGTAGAAGCCTCATTTTAGGAAGGATGTGTAACTTTTGGAATGGGGGCAAGAAATTGTCAAAGAGATAAATGAGGAGTGGAAAAAAGATACTCTTACCAAGGAAGGCTTCAGTTCTGACAATTAAAGTATCTGGAAACTAGGCACCTGAGAGGAAATCTAATTGAGGCATTTAAGGCTTTGAAGGTAATGAGTAAACTAAATGCTGATGGCATCTTTCAAAAAACAATGCACATAAGGGGAATTTTAACCAAAAATGGATGGCTGTAGGACAGATGTGAGAAAATTGCTTTCAGCCAAGCATAATTGATTGTTGGAACAAACTACCATGTGGTGTCATGGAAGTGAGTAATTTGAACAGTAGACTCGTTTATGGATGAGGATACCAGAAGTATGCCAAGTTATAACTGAGTTAATGGAATGTGATTGATGGAATCTATCCAATTATATTAAAAGAAGCAGCAAGAGAGGAAAAAACTTTTGATTGTAATTATGAGAGTATCCTCAGATTCAGGGGAAGTTCCTAGAGATTGAAGATGTGTGCAAATATTTAGAAGTGTTGCAAGCTTTAGTGTAGGAGAACATAAAGCTATGGATTTGGATATAGTCCATTGTGATATCCTACATTCTTATATTGAACAGCCTTAACACATATACTGGAACCCAAAGATTCCAGTAGATGTACATAAATGATGAAATTTTTGGGTGAGATGGAGAATAAAGAATTTTATTTCTACGAGAATACTGGAACTGATGAGCAGAACAAACTTTAAGAAGGGACGATTTAAAACTGAACATGCAAAATTCGATCTGAAGTACCTAGTGGGTCATTAACATTGACTGTGTAATTTGAAGAACTGTTGGTGAGGAAAATATCAAGGTTGGTCGGTCTTTAGCATTGTCTGGTATTCTGGTAGACAAATACACAGGTTGTGTAAGAGAATTAGTAATCACAAAAGCCTCAGAATCTCTCCCAGTGGGGTGAATGTAACTGGAAAATTCAATTCAATCCAGTTGCAGTTGTGAACATTAAAATCACCTCACTATTAGGAAAGTTAGGAAGGAGGTGAAAAAGGAAGTGAAAGAATTCCATGTGATTAGTGGCATTGAGAGAATTGGAAACAGATGAATGTGATAGAATTGGGTAAGGAGTAAAGAGATTTTAAGCTAGAGGATATCAAAACAAGGAAGTTCCAGATTAAGAAGTCTCTGACAAGGTGATTATTCTGAGCAATAGGTAGAATCCCATCAGCATTGAGCATGCTCAACCCATTCAAGGCTTTATACACCTCAATTAGATCACATCGCAGGTGCCTAGTCTCCAACCACTATAATCTGCAAAACTTAAGCCTTTCTTCGTAAGAGCAACCCTTTGTTCCATTCACTAATCTTGTTGCCCTTCTCTGTACTTGTTTCAACAGCTCTACATCCTTCTTAAAATGAGGCCTCCAGACCTTTATACAGTATTCAAGGTGTGGCCTAACCATCGCCTTACACAAGGGGATAATCACCTCCTTATCTAGCACCTCCATAGCCAGGTGAGCAGAAGCAGCAGTGCATAGCACATGCTTCTTGATTAGACCGGGGTTCGAGCCCGTGACCACCAAATACGGAGGGTGCGGGAAGGTCAGGGAATGACCACCACATATCCCAGGAACAATATGGCCTTAGTTGCTAATGCTCCTAATAACCAAATCACAACAACAACAACACCTCCTTATCCCTGCTAGAAAAATTCCTGTATATCATCGATAAGACACCATGAGATTCTCTTGCAGACCGTCTGCACTGCTCAGAAAACTTCATATCTGCCTGCACAATTACCCCCAGGTCCTTTTCATTCTCTACCACTATCAGTGTGGTACCACAGAGTTGATACATTACTTTGGGATTACTGCTTCCCATATGTAGTACTTTACATTTGTCAATGTTAAACTTCATTTGCCACCTCTCAGCCCATCTACTCAACTTTTCTAGATTCCGTTGCAGCAGTGTACTGTCATTCGTGCCATTAACAACCCTGCCAACCTTCGTATCGTCTGCAAACTTGGACATTAAGCCTGATATACCATCATCAATATCATTTATAAATACAGAAAACAACAATGGACCCAACACTCAACCCTGAGGGACTACACTAATAACATTAGTCCACAACGAGCAGTGTCCATTGATTACCACTCTCTGCCTTCTCCCACTCAACCATCCCTTTATCCATAGCAGCAATTTGCCTCCAATGCCTGCTCCAATTTGTGCAGCAGTCTTCCATGTGCAACAGTATCAAAAGCTTTTCTAAGATCCAAATATATGATATCAAAGTTATTCTCTGCATCCAGTTGCTTTGTGACCACATCATAGTATCCAGTCAAATTGGTCAGGCAAGACTTCCCCTTAACAAATCCATGCTGTGTCCCAGCTATAACTGAAGTCTTGTCTATATGATCCTGCAGTGTTTCTTTAACCAGTGCCTCCATTAATTTCCCTTGAACAGAAGTTAAACTAACAGGTCTATAATTACTTGTGTCGCCCTTTGATTCTCCTTTGTGAATTGGGGTCACATTTGCACCTCTCCAGTTCATGGGTACCTCCCCTGAGTCCATGGAAGCTCTCATAATTATGGCTAAGGGTTTGCTTACTTCCTTTGCTGCCTCCTTTAATATAACTGGATAGATCCCATCCACCCCAGCTGCCTTTCTTATGTTTATCTTGAACAATTTCTCCTCCACTTTCCTCTCAGTTATTACAAAATCATCTAGCTCACTGCCATAGTGTAGTTCACCTCTGGCATTCTCCTCCCTGAATAACATCTATACCTTGATCTAAATATCTTGATAAATCTATACCTTGATAATAACATCTATAACCCTGATAAATATCTCACAACCGTGATTAAAAATTAACATTGAAACACTTATTCTTTATATGAAGGAAAAGGAAAAAATATACGATACACGTACGTAAATAATTTTGTATTAACGCTATTAACGATTTTTTTTTTTTTTCAATTACATAAAATACAGATACATTAACCAAGTGGTTGAAATTATTTCTTAAAAGAGAAGACAGATGGCAGCACTTACCACCTCAGCATTCGTTTTATGGTACAGTCCCTCTGCAAATACGGCCAACACAAAAATATTGATGAAAAGGGATACAAGTAAAGCAATGGCGCACTCGATGAAATAATACATATTAGCCTCGCGAACTTCTTCATTGTTTCTACGGTCAACTTTTCTCGTCTATAGAAGAAAAAAAAATGCAAATCAGGCGAGCTATATAAGAATATGCTACAACAGCACCCTTAGTTTCTAATCTAATCTAACGAAGTATAGAATACGTCATCAGCTTTTCTTTCTTTCTTTCTTTCTTTCTGTAGAATGCAACGTGAAGCTGTAGTTAACTGATTTCAGGCGGTTGGAGTACAGATTTCTGTTGCAGTAGTCAGAGACCTTAAACGTGCCATGACTGCTTGCTATCAAGTCATAACAGAAGGAGACGACAACCAGGTCTCTCTCTCTCTCTCTCTCTCTCTCTCTCTCTCTCCAGATAGGAAGGACCATTTAAAAGTAAACTGTATGCAGAAGGCTTCAAGATATGGAACTTCAGAATTTTGCGAGCGTGCCATGGTTTGCATTTCCTACACCCCCATGACCCAAAAAAGCAAATGTGACTTGGAACAAAGAAGTCTCAGGAGTCTGGGCCACTGTTCTTTACAGATAAATAGAGATTCATTCTTGAAACGGATTTTCGACGTGTCCTTAAACAGACAGAATGTGGAATAAGCTTCCATGAGGTAAAGAGGTCAAATACGCTTAACAATTGTATTAATTGCTAAGATGAAACTACTGTGTCCTACTGATCGTGCGTGAGTACAAACGGAACTTCTGGTTTGTGATGTAATAATTTTGGCAGAGCAGCATGGTGAATAGTCGCAGCGATCATTGCATCTTTTAGGGAGATACCTTAGTAGCTCAAAGTCATAGGAACGAAATCTTTAATCCTTACTTTGAAGCTTTTCAGAGGTCCCATGAACACTGAATTTATTTTCAATAATTATGATGTCCTTTCACATGTAGCTCAACTGGCAGAAATTCTTTTGCTCTCTCTGATGAATGTAGTGGCTAATCAGATCTCTGATCCTGGATTCGATTGATCATGTCTGGGATGCTTTACAGGTGTTTGTTTGGTTGGTTGTTGTAGGGTTTGAGGCTTATCAGTAACTTAGGCCATACTGCACCGTATATAATATGTCTGTAAATTGTCTTTAGTGATCGATTTGCTGTTTGCTGGAAGAAAAACCTTAGTTTCCGAGAGAAAAACCATGCCACCCTCGCCTGAGACAGACTAACTCAGGCCACAGGGTGGCCCATAAAAATTTCTCGCATCATTGATGAGATTCGAACTCAGGTCTTTTCCACTCGGTGTGGAGAGGACGGCAATTATACCAACTGTGCTACGCTACCCACGAGGGCAAAAGCAGAGGCATATTTCTTTTTAAATTATTAAATCAATACGTTTCCACAAAAGATTTGATCGAATTCAATCAAGCTCATCGTTTTATTGATACATCTTTTGTACTCTGCACATTGTACACGCTTGTGTACACATGCGCACAATTTTTTTTAATGGAGAATAGAATATAGGATATTAAATAAGTCAGTTTTTTACACTCATGTTATACTAACTCAAAAATAGAACCAATTTATGAATATTATCAGAATGTTCATAAATGTTGCAAGTTTTATTAAAAATGAATTAGTTTCCAAATCTGTAAATAATTTTAGGAGTGGTGGTGTTCTAATTTTATAGATTCTGCTTCTTTAATTTTGTTATTTATCTTATACAGTATTTGATGTGTTTGATTACTAAACTGGTTTTTATTTTAAACAACAGAGATATTAAATAATAATAGATTAGTACTTTAAATTGAAACTGGTGGCATTTACAAGATTGAATTTTAAAGTGACTGAATCTTATTCTTCTTATGTGATGGGATATGAGACATTGTTATATTATATGAGGGTTGGTCAAAGAGCAGTAGCAATACTGCTGTCACGTGTACACATGCGCTCATGAGCAAGAAACATGTAAAGTACGCTACTTATAAAAGGGGCACGGTAGTTATATGGAAATAGCAGTTTCGTACATGTGCATGAATGAAAAGGTTGTTTCGTTGAACAGAGAAGTTGAAAATTCACGTCAGCATGACGCATTTCCGTACGTTACCTACATACGGGTAACATGCCCGTTTCGACTTTATGGAGAAATGTGCAAGACGAAACACATATTGAAAATCCAACCATCCCCTGATGGGTAGAAGAAACAGCTCACTACTTCGGTAACAGAGACTCATCACGCAATGAACAGTTTGGTTGTTGTAGGGTCTTAGGCGCATCAACGACCTGGAGCATATTGCGTATATAATATGTCTGTAAACTGCGTTCTTTGTTCAATTTGATATTTTCTAGACAAAAAACCATGCTGCTCTTGCCTGAGACCGACTAACTCAGCCACGTTGTGAAAAAAGTCCATAAAATTTCCTCGAATTGGGATTCGAATTTAGGTGTTTTCCACCCGGAAAACAACTGAGTTCGAATCACAATTCGATTCTTCAGGTGTTTTCCACTAGTTGGTATAATTACCGGAGGATGGTTATTATACCAACTGGTTGTTAAGGTCGGTTGAATTCCATTAACAGTATCACGTACACGAAAGAACGACTCAGATAAAACAAGACATAATGTGCACTCGCCACTGTTCAGTAAACCAAAGCTGTTGCTTCTTGTATCAAACGCCCACGCGTACATTGGAGTTGAGTTGTACCGTAGTAGTTCGGAAATTACTATGTCGGAATGTAACTGTAAATACTTGTAAATAAACTCCTCTTTTGTATGAAATACACTGGTATGCAAAATTTAAGGACCACTCAGGTTTTTACCTGTAGCTTCTCATAGGTGTAGCTTGGATATGAGAAAAGCATACCAAAGGAACCTCGTGAGGTACAGAAATGATGAAGGAAACAACACCGACACAACAACGGAAACAAAACGGTACAGAGGAACTTTATTGAAAAATAGCAACAGAGCACTGGCTGCCATGATACAGATGCATCACTGCCAAAGATAGAACAAAGGGAAGAGGTGGTCCTCAGTAGGAGATATGGCTACCCTTAATGTCGATGCAGGCTTTGCACCGCCTGTCCATACTTAGAACAATGTTGTTGATAAGTTCTTGCGGTAACATCTTCCATTCCTCTGTCAGCGCCATTTTCAGCTGGTGAACATTTTCTGGTGGGTGTGCCCCTAGTCGTCTCCCCAGAGGTTCCCATATGTGTTCGATGGGATTTAGACGGCGGAACGGGCAGACCAATCCATACGAACAATGTCCTCACTTTTAAAAAGAATATCAACAGCTGTAGTACGATGGGTTGTGGCGTTATCGTCCATAAACACGAACTTGGGGCCAATGGCACCTCGGAACAGACGCACATGGGGACGGATTACCTCAGTACAGTAGCGTGCACCGGCTACAGTACCGCCTTCCAGTATCTGGAGTTGTGTACGTCAATCCAAGACAGCGTCTCCCCAGTCGAGAACACCTCGACCGCCATATCGATCCCTTTCAGTGTTTGCGGGGTGATACCGTGTGCCAACCTCTCGCCAGATTAGTTGATGTCCAGAATCGCTCCTGAGACTGAATCTGCTCTCATCAAAAGTAGTACTTTAAGACTAATTTTGATTTAAAGTAAAGAGTACTTTAAGTAAAGATTTTGTGGTTATAATCTTTAGAAATAGTGTTGGTCCTTATGTTTTGCACAGCAGTGTATGCTGCTACTATTTTTGAATAACTTTCGTATTTGTTTCTGATACCTAAATTATTTTATGGTGCAAAAAATAATAAAAACAAAACATAATTTTTGGTTTTTGTTTGTGTTATGTCGGAAATTTTGGAAGGAAGCTTTTTTTTTTTATTGAATCCCCTTAAATTAACCTTTAAGGAGAATCATAGATATAAGCCAAACGGAGGAGAAAGATTGAAACGCAGTTCATTCGACAAACAATAATAAAATTCGAATGATAAATGAAATATTAACTGGAAATATTACTTTATTACAAACTATTGAAAAAAGGAAAAGAAGAAAGAAAGGAAAAGGGTCACTGGGTGACATTTTGTACAAATGTCATCCAGTAACAAATAAAAACGACCAATTTCAAAGGAAATTACTTATCTGGAGTTTAAATTCCCCAGCCAAAGGAAACAACCAGTGATATTGCACAACCATTTCCAAGAAGCATAGCAACAAGGAAACTAAATTGGGGATACCGGGAATTTCCCGGTATCCCCAATTATTAGTGTAAGTCAGCTGTCTCTAGAATAGCTTAGTATCAATGCTAAGGAACGGACAAAAGGAAAGTCCAACGTCGCCTATTAGTTAAACTTGCATGAATGAAATTTGTCAGCGTTTTGTCATGCAGTAAGCAGAATGTACTTTTCCTGTCAGGTCGGAGGGAGGCAAGGATGTAGAGTTCAGCACGCAAAGGCAATTCTGGGGGAAGAAGTCGCAATTAAACGCAGATTACAAATGACTGGCCAATGCCATATGTTTCAGTTACTATGACAATGGTCAAAAGATAAAGATCTCCAATGATTTAAAATTTGCTTTGTACTATTAACCTGATGCTGCGAAAATTAAAAGAGTTCATCTTTTTAAGCACGAATCTGTGCTTTTTAAGCACAGATTCGTGCTGGATCAGCACGAATCTGTGCTGATCCAGTGAGGGTTGGCAGATCGACCGTATTTAGCAGTCAGGGGTTTGAACCCCGGCCTACTCAAACAGCGTGTGCTACTGCACTCCAGCTCATAACCACTCGGCTACGGAGGCCTCTCTGTCCACATATTATAATTCTGATATTGACCTCTCCATCCAACTTTGGCTAACTTATTTTTATTGTACTAATCATAACATTTTCGCTGAAAATTGGAATCTAAATTATCGAAATATGTTGTTAATAAATATATACTTATTGAGATATTTTAATTATAATAGTTGTACCAGTTATTTAATTAGGAGAAAATTTTAATGCAGCCTTTAAAACCATTAATGCTATAGCAGCAAAAAATTCTCTGGTTTAAGATGTAAAATCAAATGTAATCATTCACCTGAATGTCATTTATTATGCTATGGTGTTCAACCTGGTCATAAACTAACGTAAAGTAAAACTATCTAAATGTTTTTCCGCAAAACATATTAATCGACACAGAAGAAAACATAATGACAATGTTTTTCTGTTTTTTTTTTGTCTTTCTATTTAACCAATCTTAATTTTCATGGCCACAAATATTGCTCGAAGTGTCATCCATCTCTCAGGATGGATGAAGTGTCATCCATCCTGAGAGATGGATCCTGTTTATAAATTATAAACAGCAGAAGAAAACTGATCTCAGGATGCGTTATCACTTTTTGGATAGTCCTCTTCAGTTATGAGACATATTTTGGATCATATCTGTAGACACAGCCTTCTGGATAACCCCACAACAGTAAATAGGACGATTCGAATCTGGATTGCGAGGTGGCCACTTTGTTTCCAAAGCTCTGCTGATGTTTCGTCCATCGGAATGTTGTTTTAATAACGTGTAACTCTTAGGTGATATGAGGGTGTCCATTCCTGTTGAAAGATCACTTAATTCAAAACTTCTTCCTGTTTGTTTCATGTCCGGAATGATAACATTTTCCAACATATTTCGCATATCTTTGTGAAGTCACAGATACAATAATGAAGTGTCCATTAAAAATTTCCTAAAAAAAAAAAAAAAAAATAGCGATCCAGTGATGAAAGTGAAACCATGCCATACTGTTATACTATCATCACGAAACGGTTTGCTGGTTATTGCGAAACCACAGTACCATCATTTTATTCCTTGACGTATAGTGGTTTCGCCACTTGTCATTCGTTGGAAGAGGGTTCGAGTCCCGTCGATAACTGGAGGATTTTTAAAGGATTCTTCAATCGAAGCTGTAGTTAGTCGATCTCCGGAGGTAGTAAGGCATTCCCCTTCAGTTATTCCGGGTTTTTCACTTTGAACAACATGCAAATCGGCTCGTGAAAACACTTGTATTTCCTGGTGGTAGCACAGTGGATGCAATCACTGTTCTCCGAACACCGGCTGGAAAAAGTCTGGTTTCAAATCTCGTCAATTTGAGGAATTTTTATGGGCTTTTTCCATAACGTGGCTGAGTTAGTGAGTCTCGGGCGAGGATGGCATGGCATTTTCTCTCTGAAAAATTTTCACAATTTACAGACATAAAATTCTGAAGACTTATAGACTTAGTTGCACTGACACTTAACACACACACACACACACACGCGCGCGCGTACAGACATAATACGCAATGGTCCAATAAGATCTCTGTAGCTGATGCACCAAAATCCCAACAACAAACAAGCGTGTGGGATTCCTTCAGCTCAAATCGACTTCAGAGGGTACAGTTTCAGGATCCTGGTCATTGTTTGGAGTACAGAAGAGTTGAGTAAACATCTGGACGTCTCATCACTGCATCGTCATGAAGGCTATGTTGAGGATAATTCATCTACAGGCGGCTAATTGACAATGGTTTTCTCCTTCATCGAGAGACCACTATTTCGTTTTTATCAATAGCGCATCCGATCTATTCCATCTTCAATATCAATGTCTTCGAGGACTGAATTGAGTAACGCCCATAACTATTTTCTCTTTATCATTTTATTCATTATTCATCTGGCAAGCTGTCAATCAAATCAAATTTATCTGCTTCTAGAGAATGTTCACGAAGTCATTTGAATTTGAAGAGGGATCACAATCTCTTCATTCCTTATTTGGTCTTCTAAGCATTCTTTTTATGGTGCAAATGAATTTTATAGCGAAACCAAGCTGATGTAATATACATCGGCTTGGTTTCCCTGCTATCCTTAGTTTCGCTTATGTTATTATGTCATTGATAACGTAACACGAGAACGCTGGAAGAAACAAAGTCCTATATACTGTACATAGTCTAGTGTGTAATATATAGCCTGGTTTACGTGAAAGTCAAGCAACCGTGTAACTTTAAGATAGCTAGTGTTACTTTATCACACTGGTCTGATTTTAATAATACCTGTACTTGGGAACTTGAAGAAAAAACGTAGGAACTATATTGAAATTGTAACACTACACTGTGTTGAATAAATTTTCTATAAAACACAGGCTGCCTCACATGATTACCTCCATACATTCTTGCCAACTGGATGGGTAATACCAAGAATCCGAAGAATTTTGTAGAGTTATAAGTGCAGGAAATACTTATATTTTTAAATTTAAGATCATCTAAGTGACTGTTTATATGACACAGCACAATGTAGCTAACAAAGCTTTCAACAACAGATCCAGAAAGTGCTCATCTTCAAGCGATTAGTTGGTACAATTGAAAATAACTATACTGAATTTGACCCATTCATTTTTATATTTACTTAAGACAACCCATAATTCCCTTATGTTGATGTCACTGGTAGGATTTATTCAGACTTTTTGTAAAATAGCTTGATCATAAACACACAATTGTATGACATTATTTATTGATTGATTCTTTCAATGTCCAGTTCACCAGATACATATTTATTGTTTTATACAGGGTGACTCACGACTTTGTTACCACTCTTATAGGAAATTTTTCTTTCAGATTGTTGCTTTGAGATTTTGCTAATGGTTCACACATTGAACGTTGGCACTTTATGTTCTTATTTTACCATTTTTTATTTTTAAAATTTTCTGTGCAATTGGGTAAAAATAACTATAAATAAAAAAACGAATAATATTTTAGTGTTTTGTATTTATGTTTTTCGCCATCACAGTGGTAACGTACTTATGACTTCACTCTATATAAAATATTCTTTGAAAATACATCCCGTGGTGCAGAATCATTTGAAAAAAAGTTTGAAAAAAGAGAATGACGTATTTCTGAAATTCTGTTGATTTTACAGTTGGTTCGTTATTTGTCTCTTATTATGTACTATCATCATAAGAAATAGAAAATACAAATTTCAGAACATTTTCCTATTTTTTAGTGGAGATTCCCGCAAGGGCTATATATTGATAATAAATTATCTGGGAATCGACCTTGACAAGTTTTACTAGAGTAGAATGCATACGGTTCAGAATCTAAAGGAAACCTAATAACATGCCCTCATGGGTAACACAGTTGGTAGAATCGCCGTTCTCCCCACAACGGATGGAAAAGACCTGGGTTCAAGTCCCGTCGACGCCGAGAGGAATTTTTATGGGTCATTTTTCACAATGCGGCTGAGTTAGTCGGTGTTAGGAGAGGGTAGTATGGCTTTTTTCTCCCGGAAACCCGGGTTTTTCGTCCAGCAAACAGAAAATCGACCTCAGAACACACACAATTTACAGACAGTATATACGGGGGCAATCGACTGATTCTCGATTGCCACACATGGCCGTGTCGATTTCTGGAAAAGGTTTGTTTCATGACTGAAGACTGGCTGAGGGTTTGATTCTTTTGCTTACTGCATCCATTTTAGAACGCCTCAGTGTCATTGGAGAGTAGGTGCAATCTCCCCACCCCTGCAAAATATGATGCACCCACTGTGCCCACTGTGGAGCCAAAATGCCATGAATCCCTCTGCTTAGGATCGGCAAATACTTCGTATAGTTTATATTAACAAAATCAAGTTAAAATAATTTAATTGTGATTTAGGTTATCTTGTTTGGTTGTTATGCCTTTTATTCATTATTTTTGTTTTTGTGATGTTCTCTTATTGTATTGATGTGCGCTCCTTCCATAGATGGTTGTCTGTATGGGCAAATCCACCTGGTTTAATATACTGAATAATAATAATAATAATAATAATAATAATAATAATAAGACAGGAGATCAAAGAGATGTGGCATATGCAACAAGTGGCGACCATCCGGATCATCGTGTCAGCCACAGGTATGGTGCCAAAGACCCTATATAACAGCCTAGCAGCAACAGGTCTCCCAGCGAACACCTACAACCTCGAAACCATTCAGAGGACCATCCTCCTTACCATGTCGAGAGCAACTAGAACGACTAGCACGGCTGCCCTCTAAGTCCTGGTAGGAGTTCTGCCCCTGGATCTCGAAGCTACCCGCTGTGGTCTGCTCTACCATCGGCTACAATGTATGACCTCACCACTGACATCACTAATGACCGCAACTATGAGAAGAGAAGAATCACTGACCACCTCGTCCAGATTTTGCAGAGGAGATGGAGCAACACAGAAAAAGATGCAGTGACCAGAAGATTCTTTCCCACTGTCACCAAGCTGTACCCTAAGGCGCCAGCATGGTTTCACCCTGGTCGAAATGCCACCTTCCTCCTTACAGGACACGGCCCGTTTAAAGCTAAACTTCACCAACCTGGCATCATAAATAACGCGGACGGTCCCTGTGGCAACCCGAAGTCCTGGAATGTTTGAGTGCGATTTGATGACGACCTACGACTACGCCTAATAACGGCAATCCAATATATCCCAGACAACCAAGAACCCAGACTGTTAGACACCCAACAGGACTACAAGGCACTCAGTCAATATGCCTAGGATCTATTTTCTAGAAGGAAAACAATGATAGAAATACACCAAAGGCAACCCGACTAGAAAGAATGCAGGAGGTCAAACAAGGAAAAAAAAAAAAAAAAACTCACCATACCACAGAAAAAAAAAAAAAACTCACCATACCACAGAAGAACAAGACTTCAGGATGATTTGGATGGCCTACTGTCGACCCAAAACTGCACTCCCTTGTGCGGTTTTTTTTTTTTTTTTTCGGGGAGGGAGGGAGGGGGGTATTTGCTCTTCTCCTCTCCTCGCCTCCCCATATTTTCACTGTTGTGGGGCATGGGCATGTCCCACTGAAAATGTCACCTTCCTATCCGACCCCTCTTCTTCCTATTTCATCCCCCCGTCTTCACCCTCCTTCCCATCACTTTCTCTTGTACAGCGACTGCCCCACATGTCCAAATTTAAATCACATCAAATTTTGCCCGACCTTTTAGGCCCTCTAGAAATAGTTCTTTCAGCGTAAAATCCCACGCAGCGCTTTCTAAATGCAATTTTACTTAAATCAACAGCGATAACTCCAATCTTTATTTTAGGTCCTAGTCACCGAAATCCCAGGAAAGTAAGTGGCAGGACCTTCCAGAGTATAATTAGTCTCTTGGTACACCCGGCCGGCATCCCCGTCGCTAGGTATGGTAACGCCGGGTCCCACTGGGGATCCGGCGGCCAACAGGCCGGATGAACAATGGGCATAACAAACTATATACCACATGACCCATACATTATTTTTAAACCTCTGGCATAGACAGGGTACTGTCACTCGATACATAGAATATACGCGGAGATGGGAGAAATCCCCGGAGCCGTCAGATCCTCAACATACCTATACCTACAAGGAACTCCAGAAAATCGCAATCCTGAACACCTGTAGGATAGTCAGAAAGTTCCTCGACCAACAGTAACACCAGACATAAAAACCACCCTGTGTACTTGGTAGTAATACCCGTCACGAGGTGGAACCCCCAATCAGGCAGAAATAATATAGTAATAATAATGCCAATTTGTAAAGCTTTCTGAATTTCTTCAACCATGTCTAAGAAAGAATAAAGATTTCTGTTGAAATTTGCAGGAAATATGAAGGTCGACAGGGTTTCCTTAGAAAGATTTAGCTGTTCTGATATAATCAGACATGAAGATTTCTATACAGTGTTATAATGATCACTAGCATCTAGGAAAAATGAAATAATATAAGGGAGTAATGAGACCGAATTTGCAAAACTGCTTCTGGGTCTGGAGGTCACAAAAAAAAAAAAAAAAAAAAAAAAAAAATTATATATTAGGATCTCCTGTAAATGATTACATCAAATTACGTGTGTTCTCTGGTCGATTTGCCTGTTTATCTGGACGAAAACCCCCCAGTTTCTGACTGAGGGAAAAAACCTTGCTATCTACGCCTGAGACCAACTAACTCAGCCACGGAGTGAAAAAAGCTCATTAAAGTTTCTCGCGTCATCGATGGGATTCGAACCGGGACCTTTTCCACTCGGTGTGGGAAGGACGGTGACCATACAACTGTGCTACCCGCGCAGACTGGTCTGGAGGGCACAGCTGAAGAAAGAATTGAACCTTTATAAAAAGGTCCAAAGGTGGGCGACTCGTCTGGTGAGAATAGCTTACGTGAGGTTATGTTAGCGCCAAATAACTAAGACTGTAAGGAGTCAGATAATGTGTCTGAAATTGCGTGATTCGTCGGTAGGTTTGCTGAACGTAAAACCAAAGTTTCTTTTGGGATAAAATCCATGTAACCTCACCTGAGACCGAACCAACACAGTCGTGTTGGTTCGGTCATGGGTCAGGTTTTTGTAAAAAAAAAAAAAAAAAAAAAAAGCTCATAAAAATCATGACGAGATTCGAACTAAAGTGTTTTCTACCAGGTGTGGGGAGGATAGTGTGATTATAAGCACTGTTCGCAAAGGGTGAGAACAGTCAAAGGGGGGGGGGGGGTTGTTCTATATAAGAAGCGGCTACAAAAAAAGTTGGTTACAGATATGGGTTACAAAATCAGTCAGATTCCCATTCCTCCAGATATTCAGTTTCTAAGCTCTGTAAGCTTGTAAATTAGTCATCGAGGAGGAGGAAGAATGAGATCTGATTAAGGCATCGAGGAAGTGACAAATCGAACTACATTGGAATAAATAAATAAATGTATTTATTTGAGGAAAATCAATGTAATCAATTGAAAAACCCGATGGAATGATTAAGAGCTAACAAACTTCCAACGTGGAATAGGTGTTGCCTGACAAATGGGAAGGGAAAACAAACCTCAGTTAAAGTTCTGCTATTTTCAAAATTGGATGTAAAAGTTAAGTGAAGTACTATTACAGTTCAGGAATGTTATTCGTAGTATTTTGAGGACATTCAAAAAAAATCTATTGAATCGAGAGTACACCAAAACCATGGATGAACTATAGATTGGGAAACCAGAAGTAATTTTTAACTATTAGGAACCACACAGAGAAATGGTTGTTACAGAAAGCCCAAGTAAAAGAAAAAAAAAAACTAAAAAGTGGGTGAATTTGCAGATAAAAAGTGAATGGAACTAATCAAGAATAATTACACTGAATAATCTAGTTCAACCACTCTAGGAAGCCATTGTAATGAACTTTGATAAATAAACTCGAATCCAAACCGAACTTAAATGTTCTCGAAAAATAATGGCGCAATTTTTTAATTAAACCACATTTCACGTAGACTATGGTAAATCGCATCCAAGGGCAGAGTAACGCCTTTTTAGAAATGAAACTGAAGCATCGGAAAACGTAATTCCTGCATTTTGTACACCTTGCCCCAATGCTAATGTCATACTTAAATTTGATTTAATCCTGTTTAGGGACTTTTTACAAATTATCAAAAGAACAATTAGGCGAACTATAAAAAATAAACTCACCTTAACCAGGGCCGAGTGAAGGTACAGATTATGGGGCTGAATTATGGCTCCTACCATTCCTACAGCCTGAAGAAGAGCTCGGGCAGTACACCTTGAACACCAGGTAACTATCAACCCTTTCACCACTTGCAGTTGGGATGGCCTTACAACTCCATACTAGAATATAATAAGTAAAACTTCACCTTCCAGTTATGGTTTACATTTTTGTCAACTGAACTTGTTATAAACAATTTCAATTAGCAGGGTTTTGTTTTTTTTTTTTTTTTTTGTTTGTTTTTACTGATTTCATCACACTGAAATTATTAACTAGTTATATTTCCTGATAACCGAATTAAATTCTTCATTATTAATATATAACTGCAAAGTATATACTGTAATCTCTTTTGAGAAATTGGAATAGGAACAGAAAGGTTTCTTTCTGTGCCTATTCCATATGAAAAGCGATGGTGTTTAGAGACCGAAAGACATCTCTGAACTTAAAGGCCTTATTCCATTTCAAATTATCAGGCTGATAACCATTTCAATAAAATCATTAAGCTTCGTTACCAGGCCATTTAGTCAAAACGATGTGCTTAATATTTGAGAAAAGAAGACCACCATTTATTATTTTATGTATTTATTTATTATTTTTCAGGAGAAGAGTTTCGTCGATTTGTTAGTTTCCATTAGTTCGAAGAGATCCGACTTCAAACTGAGCGAAGATACGAAGAAGGCAGTGGTCCCAAGATTCAGCTGAATCAACCATCAACCAAGAATCAACCATCTTCACGGTGTTCCCAAGATTCAGCTGCCTCGCCGTAGCCGAGTGGTCAAACGCGAGAGCACATCAGTGCACAAGAACGTTGCCGTATTCAGCATTCACGCGAGCTTGAATACGGCAATGTTCTTGTATTCTTTCTGTCTTGCGAACTCCTCTGGTTCGGTATGGCGTCCCGGAGTATAAACATAACTTATTATTTTGTTTAACTTCTTTTTCGTTTTTCCTAAATCGCACTCAACTATTTTTTAAATACAATATAGGACATTCCCATTTAGGTGCCACTCTGCTGATCCCACCTGGTTGTTCTGCGCTATTCTTGCGCTTGACAAACCTGTGAGGTATTGGGTAGAGAATGCGTGTAATATGTACAATCAGGGGCGCCCCTAGAGAATGAGCTACTGGACTTCAGCCCTCTTCCCCACAAACTATCTCGTCGATCAGGGCCGGAAAAAAAAAGAGAACAGTAATTTTCTCTAGGTGAAAGCAGCGACTCCGATCACCACAATTAAAAATCACAGGTACAAAAATTAATGCAGTTTTCAAGTTTCATTTTTGAAAAGCATCTGGGGATCAGGCATTTTCTTCCACAAAATTTATACTGTTTTTCAATTATGGCCACTGCCGATTTAAGAAAAATCAAGAAACTTTAAGTAAATTAATTTTATAAATCACTGCAATAATATCAATATGTTCCTGTATGATTCATAAATTGTTTATTGGTCAGTCAGGTTAGTCGCTTATGTGCCAATAAAACCCAAAACAACAACAACAACAACAACATTGGTCAGTCAGGATAAAAGTATTCTGGCCCTAAACAGTCTCATTTGCCAGGTTAGTTAACGACGTTCCTGCATTCTTGATTACAATTCTCTCATCAGGTGGAACGAGGGATCTACATGTATATGAACAGTAAAGAAAAAAAAAACTTATTTATTATTTCTGTTTATATTCGTGGCGCTCCACTTATTCGGCCAGAATTCCAATGAATAATGGTGAGAGTGAACATGTTCAGCAGGCATCGATGAGAAAGCACAAACTCACCTCGTATCCGAATGTAACTGCCATGATGGCGATGAGCAAGCCGAAAAAGGCCTCCAGTTTCCTGAGTCCGTATCTGTCCAGAAAGAGGAAAGTAAGAGTGTCGGCTACAGTGATTAGGACGCCACCATATAGAGGAATCCTAGAGATGGAAAAAAAAAAAGGAATTTATCAATAAATGGGGAAAAAACAGTTTAGAAAAAACACAGAGTATGCAGAGAAGATTTTGGAATAGTTAAAGAGAAAGTATACAGTTATATCATGGAAAACTAACAGGAGACCTCTTTGTTTACGTATTGCACTGGAACAGCCTGGAATGTTCCTCGTGTTTATTATCTTCTTCATCAGTTGCTGAAAAGTGCATCCTTCCCTTCTCTATGGATACTTTTACAGCGCACTCAGTAATCACCTTATTTCGCTCGATTATATGAAATCGAAATCACTATTAGCTGTGCAAATGGAAGTGTGGTAACCGACAGCAGCGCTAGCTAATGCGTGGATAATACTTCTGAGCTCTGCTGAGTAGACTTTATTGCTTAAATTTATTGGATGTTGAAAAGCTTTTGTTTCAGATTTGTAGTGAAGTTATTTGCGTTTAAGAAGGTGAAGTTCTTTCATGCTTTTTTGAAGTAGGAGATAATTTTGTGTTATTATATCGATATAAGCACGATTTTACTCGTTTTGTAATTCTTTTCTTTTTATAAAGTATGTAATTTATAAATTTTATAATGCTATAACATAACGCAGTATGTATATACTGCTGTAGTAATTTGAAACAGTGCAGCGTTATTACTGTACTTGCTTGTCTATCAGAATCATGGTGATATTATAGCGCTACAGTTTTTAAATTAACTAAATTCGTATCTCAGGCTAGAGCAGCAAAGCAGAAAGGTCACAACAGTGAGAATTGACAGAAAGAAGGAAGTTCTCCTACGAATACGAATTGTTTATCTTTTGTTCTGCTTTTGATATATTTGCAGAGCTTCCTTTAGCGAGAAAGGGAGCCACCGGAGATGCCTCTGTGTGCTCTTGATACAAAAAATAAGAAATTAAGCGAACATTTAGTGTTTTGATGAGCAAATTGAGTTATTTGGGTAAAGGGTTGATGCCCTAAAAGGAATTTAAACAGGATACATCAAGAACTCAGCTGCCCAAGTCAGCGCTAAAAGTTTGTATCCCTGCATCATTTTGCCACTACCAGTACTATCATATATTAGTGTAATCATTTGTATTGGTATTAGTATTAGCCCATCTGTTTATAAACAATTGAAAATAAATTGCTCTTCCATGGCTACATGCTATTTGACCCCATCTTTTTAAAGTTTGTAAACCTGAGGACTTTTAAATGAGTGAAGCCAGCAGAAAGTTTTAGCAAGAGATAAAAAATACAGGATAATTTATTTAAAACGAACCCTTATGTTTAGGAGTTAAAATGCAAATTTTAATTTTCGAAATTTTATACGAATATGTGTGAGTTACTGTTCTGTTAGCAATGGGGGTAGGACCTGTAGAGGGGTCCTTCATTCATTAACCAATTCTTATTACCGTTTTAATTTCGGAGACAGAGCACCTTGAATTTTATCCAAGAAGAGCGTGCGTCCGTTGTTCAGATCTTCACCTTTAGAGAAGTGACGTTGTCATTCCAAAAATCATTTCCAAATATGAAGGTGCCTAGTAATTCTGTCTTTCATCATTTGATAAGTTGTTTTCACAACAAACAGTTATTCTAAACAAATGTTAATATATACAAAAAACTAACCGCAGTTCAGGATGCACTCAAGAATACTCCGAAGTCAAAAAGTGGAAACAGCAGCGCCAGTTTTCATTGGGGAAATTAAAAAAAATGGAGCTTATGTGCATACCGCATTCAAGTGGTTCACGAACTGAAATAACCTGGCAAAGGTGCGATGATGGAATACTACAATTGGCTGTGATTGACACGTAATGAAACGAGGCCTGGTTTCGTTTGTCTGGTTAGATAAACAGTCAAAATAGTCTGGATCTGGTGGTGTGAATCCACACACTTTTGAAGAACTCATGCGCTTAATTAAAATCGGAAAGTGAAAAAATACTGTGCCACCTGCAACCAGTTATGAATATGATAGAACTTTTTGGACTGCACATTATTTTAAAAGCATTTCCCGGTAAATTTCGTGAACTTTTCACTTTTGGATTATTTTTTGTGGGGACCATTAAAAGAACACGCCTTATCAATAATCGGCAATTATTTGACGAACTTGAAAAACACATACAGAGACATAATAAATGATATAAACTGGGTTCGATGTGGCGAAAATTCACAGAAAACCAACCAATTAATTTTTATATCAAGAAAAAAAATGAATAGGTAACATTTTTCCACGGGCAACCTGTTGAATGTCAATCCGATTTTTGTTGACTATTGCTAAAGCACGATGAAACAGGTTAGCAAGGTTAGAACGAGTGACCCCCAAACAATATTGCTCAATCATTCTATAGAAGCGACATAATAAAATCAGTCTTATTACTTTATGGTCACTCCTTCTACCATGTCATTCGAGATAAAGCCGATGATGTAAAGATTGCGATTTTATTCATCCTTTTATAGCTGATAATTCGATTTATCAACTTTCGTTTCAGCCAACAACAAGTTAAATTTTATTCTCTAACCACCACAGCTTTATCGCTCAACACAGCAAGTATGGGCACTATCAGCCATCAATGGTTTAGCAAACACGCGAGCTAACACGGAAGAATAAGAGCTACGCGACATCAAGACCTTCCCTCTCTGCTGTGTCTCTCTCTGACAGAAACTAAAGTGCATTTTAATTACATTATGATTCGTGTTTAAATACTGATTATTTCGTATCTTGAGTTTTGTAACAACTTTTTTTTGTGGTTTACAATTTTACAGAATTTTTATATTAAATAGATATCAGCATTATTGTGTCTATACTTACTTTCCACTTGAAAGCAAAGAAAAAGCTATTGCTGTTCCTATTACTTCTTGCATGTCAGAACCGATAATGGCGATCTCAATCATAATCCAGAGCAGAAGACGAGGCACTTTTGGATAATGTTGATAGCATAGTTCAGCTAGATTATAACCGGTTACTACTCCCATCCTGGCAGCCAGTCGCTGAACTAGCAGACCTAAAAACGTGGCCCACATGACAACCCATAACAACTGAAACAAGGAAAAAATAAAATGAAATTAAGGATATCCATACTTTCATCAGAAAACAGTAGCAGCAGACAATTTGACAATCATAAATTTCTTCGAGTTATATAAAATCATTATTAAGATCGGAATCAATATTCAATAATCAATATCAATGAATAATCGGAAATAATCAATATTAAGATCGGAACTCTTATCAAAACGTATATTTTGCCACTCTGTGTACAAAAGAGAAGCGAATGAATGAACAAGGAATGAACTGATGTCACAAAACGCACCTTCATAAAGGGAGATTTGAGCTCACATCTCTGTAATTCACGAGAGGGCGAAGAGGCAATGCTCAAAGGTGATTCGTACCCATACGCTACTATTTGACAAAAAAATTATAAGGCCATCACCCCATCACCACTGTTTTTATCTTGGTAAGATTTAGTTAATTTCAAAGAGATGTAACACTTGGAAAACCAGTGAGGTTCCTGTGTGGAAAATTCTGGCAAGACACTCACATCAACAACGAGACTGCACAGTATTGTTCAAGGCTATTTCGCAACATGCGTATCGCTGTAATGTTAATGTTACTGCTGTGTTCAGCAGTAACATTCTCATCAACAAGACGATGCAGGGAAGAACTGTATGTTTGGTATCTTACTGCGACCATAAAAGTTACTACTATCCGGCGAATTCTCTTTTCTCTTTTACTGTTGAACGTATTACTTAGTTAGGCTGCATTCTTTACCATAAAACACGTTATAAATTACAAGTCCCAGTGATATAATATCCATCTTGATACCTTCCAGTAACAGGAACGGTTCAGTCCAATATATAAGCAGCTGTCATTATTTTAAGAGATCGTTCCCTCTCATACTGAGGCAAGGATTCTAATATTTTGGTCAGTTTATGCATAATAGAGATTCATCTGGAAGTCTATTTTATTATAGAAAAGCAGTTTCTGATACAATATATTCATCAGCTTTTCTAACGTTCCTGAAGAAATGTTAAAGATAATACTATGGGTTAAAATGGGAAGCAACGTTCCCGTTTTTAACATAGTATTATCTTTAACGCATCCATTTTGGTAAACCCATTATTATATTTAATAAGATTATTTATCTTAATCATTTAGAGAAGGTATTTATCTCCCCGGTTATACAAAAGGAGAGTCATCTCCAGCAAAAAATTACAGACCAGTATGTCAATCAAATTCACTTCAAAAATAAAAGGAGAGTCATCTCCAGCAAAAAATTACAGACCAGTATGTCAATCAAATTCACTTCAAAAATAAAAAGAAATGATTTCTAATTTTTTTTCATACCTTATAAGAAGCAATGGTTCCAGTCTGCATATCGGCTTCTATATTTCCAGGATCTAAATAGGCTATGCTCATCAGAAAACCTGGACCTGTAAACGCCCATAGTTTCCTCAAGCTGAAGGCCCTCTGAAATTAAAAATAAAATTCTAGTTGATCAGGTGCATTAACTTAAAAGCAGATTGATTCAACATATCATTATAATTTCCTGATGAAATGTATAAAGATGAAATCAAGTTAATATAATATAATATAATTAATATTTAAAGTTAATTTATTATTTTAATAAAACAAGTTTATCTTTAAATCTTACCCGATTTAAAGACTGCCGCGTGGGTGTTTTTTAAATAATATTAAACTTACAACTGCAGTACTAACTCGTAGCATTTACCAGCACACATTTTCAAATATAGTATTAGTATCAGTAGTGGGAAATAATGCAAGGAATCAAACTTATAAAGCATCAGCCAAAAAAAAAAAAAAAAAAATCGTCCCCACATCACCTGTCGATCCCCACCAATAATTTGTCAAGTTCTTCTTTGAATTTATTCATGCTGCCCACATCACAACAATAGATGGAAGTGTGTTCCAACAGTGAACATCCCGCTGGCTGAAGACAAACTTTTGCATATCTATTCTGCAACCACCTTTCCACAATTGAAATTTATTCTCCTCATGTGAGTAGTCTGAGCACAAAAAAGAATGCCATCAATATTGAGCTTACTCAATCCATTAAACGCCTTAAACACCTCAGTCATATCACCCCGCTTGTGCATGGTCTCAAGAAGCTGAAATTTGAAGAACTGTAGCCTTTCTTGGTAGAAAGGCTGCAGTTCTTCAAATCCTTTCGTTTGCCCTTCTCTGCGCTCGTTCCAACAGATCCACATCCTTCCTAAAATGAGGCTTCCAGACCCGTGCAGTACTCAAGATGCGGGCTACCCATTGCCTTGTACAATTGAATAATCACCTCCTTTTCCCTACTATAAAAATTACTGTGTATCATGGACAACCCCATGAACTCCCCTAGCACAATGTCTACACTGCTCAAAGAATTTCATATATGACTACGCAATTATCCCAGCTCTTTTTAATTTTCCACTAGCCTGGGTATTGAACCATACAGCTGGTACGTTAATCTGGGGGGGGGGGGAATGCCCTCTTGGATAGCACAGTTGGAAGGATCGCCTTGCTTACCACAACGGGTGTAAAAGAACTGAGTTCGAGTCCCGTCGATGACGTGAGAATTTTTATGGATGTTTTCCACAAAGTGGCTGAGTTATTCGATCTCAGCAGGAGAATCATGGTTTTTCCTCCCGGTAACTCGGGTTTTTCGCCCAGCAAACAGAAACTGACCATAGAACACAAGCAATTTACAAGCAATATGACCTTAGTCGCTGATGCTTCTAAAACCCTACAACAACAACAACAACTACAACCACAACGTTAATCTGGGATTATTGCTACCCATATGCAGTACCTTGCATTTGTGTAAACTTCGACTGTCATTTCTCAGTCCATCTACCTAATTTTTCTAGAACTTCTTACAATACTTTACTCTGATTACTGTCTTTAACCACCCTGCCAACCTTTGTATCATCTGTTAACCTAGCGATTAAGCTGATATATTAAGCTTCATTAATAAATATATAAAACAACAACAATGGGCCCAGCACAGAATCCTGGGGGGACTCCACTAATAACATTAGTCCACGAAGAAAAGTCGCCATTGATTACCACGCTGTCTTCTTCTACTCAACCCTCCCTTTATCCATAACAGGAACTTGTCCTTAATGCTACAGTGCTCCAATTTGTACAGCAGTCTTTTATGTGCAACAATATCAAAAATGTTTCCTGAAATCCTAGTACGTAATGTCAGAATAATTTTTCCACCCAGTTCCTTCAGTTTCAATCAGATTGGTCAGACAAGATCGCCCCTTAAAAATTCCATCCTCTGACTGAGTATAATTGCATTCCTGTCTAGATGTTAATGCATTACTTCTTTAACCAATGACCCCATAATTTTCCCTGGACAGAAATTAAGCTAACAGGTCTATAATTACTCATGTTACCTTTTGATCCTCCTTTGGAAATTTGGGATATATTTACACATTTGTATTCCACAGGGATCGTCTCTGAATCCAAAGATGATTTCATAATTATGGCTTACCTCCTTTTCTGTCTCCCTTAATAGAATTTGATAGCTCCCATCCACCCCAGGTGTCTTCTTTTTTTTTTTTAATGTTAAGCTTCAACAATTTCTCTTCCACTTTCTTCTCAGTCATCACAAAATCATTTAGTTTCCTGTTAAATTTTGATGAACTACTGGCATTCCCTTCCATAAAGAACTCCTCGTGCATTAATGCAGATACAAAACGCCTATTCAGTTTGTCAGCAACCTGAACAGAATCATCAACAGAAACCATCCAAATAAAGTGGGGCAATTATTCTGTGTATCCCTTTAAGCTATTAGTTTTCCTACCAACCTAATACTGACCTGATAGCATGAGTAAAATTCTTGAACTTCCCTGTAAAAACAGTCTCGCCTGTTACCAAGCGCAGACCAAGTTGAGAAAAATATATTTCAATAAAGCCAATGTTTAAAATTTTTATTACCAAATAAAGATATGTGTAGTTATTGTTACTGAATAAAATAAAACAAACATTTATTTAAAAATAAGGGTCTGTTGTGTAACATTTACTGATATTGGTAATACTGTAATTAAGGTCTACTCCTGAGATATGGACTCTCGGCTTATAGAGAATGGTGATTTAAATTGGCAACAATAAACGTTTTTGAAAAGTGGTATATTCAATGATATTTGGGACACGTGTTATAATGTTAAGAGTTATTCACATTTAATATACTTCTACAACACGTAATCAAAGAAGTCATTTTACGTTTTCAGGAGGTAAGCCGGATTTGGTGATCGACTTGTCTGCGATATTTGTAATTCAAGTGGAAATAGCAGAACGTAAAGCATCCTGCTGCCACGTCAATAAAGGTCAAAAATAAGGTTCCAGTTTAATCAGTAAATTGATTTCCTGGTGACATCCTTTTTCATTTATATCCCTGGTTTCTATCATTCTTTCGATTTTTTTGTCAAAACAATCAAGGAATAGTTGGAGAGAGAGAGAGAGGTGAAAATGCTACGTCGGGATTTAATGACGAATGTTTGAAGTAACGAAACTACACACCAGACTTTTCTATACATTACACTATTAGTTCAGCTGTTATTATCATGTTTATAGTATCCTGATTGAAAATTTCATTTGCATAAACGCATAAGTTATTTAATTTCGTATTTAAAAATTAAATCCTTAAATTGTGATCAATATCATAAACTTGATTCCTGGCTGAAGCTTTTCGGATGATAAATGATTAATATTTGTTGATGCGAAACTCAAGGCCAATATCGTGATTAAACGTATACTCAAGAACAGTTTTCATAAATACATAAAATAGCTTTCCTATAATCTCACAAATATCTTCACACAGGCCCGACTTATTTTTGGTCTGAGCCTCACTATTATCGATGTAATTGGATAAGGGGAAGAGAATCGAATCCAGTCAGGAGAATTTTAAAAAATAAACCCACACTGCATGTTTGTGCTCAATGTACCCAAACGAAATTGGAAAAATACAAATTAACTTTCTTTCTAAAATTACTGTGATCTACCAACATTTAGTGCGATGTTCACATATCTCTGTATTTGAAGATTTAAATTCTTTATCGCTCGATGGATCTACAAAACAGTTACATCAATAGTTTCTTACCGGGGATTTATGAACCAAACAGTTTAGAATTCTGATGTTTTCATTTCTTCTGAAGTGAGTGCCTTAACCACTCATTCTGGGCTACTCTAAGTTTTAATTTTAATCAATTCCTGCATGCACTTACACTATTTATATATTATTAATGTATTTTAAACGAAGATTACCCTACAGTAATCTACAACAGATGCCACAATATTAGTAACGTTGATGGAAGCGCCAGCGATAGGTGGACCGCTCTTGGTGTGATTTGAATAAAACATGATCCAGTAATTCCACTTAATTTTAACTGGGTCCCATGGAAACTGATATGAAGCGTGCAATAAACGTAGGGCATAAATCCTTTATCACTCTCTCACGATAAAAATAGAGATCCTTGGAATTAGTTGAACTTTGAATTCCATACATGGCCGGAGATTAACTTTCAGTTTTCTGTAAATGTACGCGTGTTATCATTCAGTACTTTGCGTAAGTTTATTGGAAGATGGGAAGGTGAAAAAGCAATATAATAAAATGTTACTACATGGGTATGATTTCTCTGCTCACCAAGTAGATCCGCTGAATTCATCTCGGTTTACTGTATGTGGTTATCAAGCTGATATATCAGAGCGGTTATAAAACTAATTGTGCTTTCTCCTCTTGAATAAAGATAGCATTATCTGCCCGAGAAGTTTAAACATTTACAGTTTCTTGTTAGGGTGGATAACATATTTTATGAAGAGAAAGCCATATTAATTGAACTGCTTTCTCAAGGCGAAAAACTTTTAGTTTTTTACTTAAGAAACTAAAAGTATTAAAAATAGAAGTATAGTTTTTATTACTCTTAATATTTTTCAATTTAAGATTTATTCTTTTTGTATTGCACATGAAATATAATAGGCATAAAGCTTAAAAAGAATCTTTTCAGAAAGCACCAATATAAACATGTTCGATTGTGAATCGGTCATAGCTCCATGGTCTTGGAGTCATTGCCATTTGAAACAGAAAATAGCTATGGAGTTCGGAATGGTAAAAAAATAACAAAAATAATAATAAATAATAATAAACAAATTAAATTAGGATAAGCAGACACGAGCCTTCAACGAATAAACATTTTACTAGGTGCGTATCGTTTATTCTTATTTATTTTTACATGGAAAGCTCCATTTTTGGACCCTAAAACAGATCGCAAATTTTTATCGATTTATTGTTTTTTATAGTGATATATCGATCATAAAGAACTTAGTGCCTGCGGAACTAAGCTTAAATATCCTTGAAAATAACGTAGCCATTATGCAGAGGGAGAGATGGGACAGTGAATGAACTGCAAAATAGATTTGAGAGCGTAGAGGCAGGTGCTCAGCGAAGTGGATGTGAAAGAAGCTCTTACGTTATAAATTTTCCAATGGTTCTTAACAAATCAGCTACAGCACAACGAACAAATGTATATAAGCTGAAAATATCTTCATATTTCGGTGAGAAAATGAAAATAATAAGTTATAAAAATAGTGTTAAATTAAATGTAACATGGCTATGACTATTCGTATAGAACGAGAGAGTAAATACAGTACCATTTTCTCTCACCAACATATTGCTCAGATTTATTTTTATTTTATTAATTACAATTAATAAATCGCTATGAAGTAAATCTGTTAATAAATAAGAAAGCCGTTAATAAATAAAAAAAGAGGAAACAACTGAGAGATAATTATATTGTAGTGTTATTTTGTTTTTTTTTTATTTCATTAATGTAGTTGGGTCACTGGGGCAGCAGTCCCTCTGACTCAGTTTCTCTCGGCATGTTTCCGATAACTGTTATTACCAGTCAGCTCCTGGTAACATCCTAAGGTCAGGAACTGCAAATCGTTTTGCTACTTGATGCGAAATTCATATTTTAATTAACCAGTGCGAAGTGTCACTAACAAACAGCCCATCAAGGAAGTTATGTTGAGAAGGGCGGACGCATAGTCATACAGGTTCCCATAAATTTTGTAGGTCCCTTCTTTCTAGAGCAGTGATGGTGAATCATCACTGCCCTAAAGCTAATATTGGAAAGCAAAATCTATAAGAAGTGTAAGAAAATAAAACGGACAATAATTCTGATGGGAAGGAGAAAGGCGGAAGAGCTGGATTGTTTAGAATTTTCACAAAGTCTATGGGATTCCAGAATATCATGTCGAAAAGCTGTTCTATGGTTTATTTGCCAGAAGAAAAACTCAATCCAAGAGAGAAATCTGCGATCCTAGGAAGAGACCGACTAACTTGGCCACAGTGTGAGAAATGCAGTCCATAAAAATTCCTCTAGCTGGAACGAAAAGATTACTTAACCAGCGAAAGAACGGAATATTGATATTTTAAACACGGGTCCACAGGTCAATAGTAAAGCCTGTTGTACTGTAAGGGACAGAAATGAGAATACGAATACCTGGATGTAAATTGCAAGAGAACGTCGATAAATAAGAGGATGGAAACTAAATAGGGATGCAGAACGTTATATATAGTTAAAGCTGTTTTATTTCATATGACAATTTAATATAATAAATAACCTTTTTTTCTGATTTAGTTCGTAGTTCAGTCAATGACGCGAGGAATTTGCTTTTTTCGCATTGTGTGACTGAATTAGTTTGTCTTAGGCGAAGGTTGCATGATTTTAACTCCCAATAACTCGGCTTTTCACCCAGCAAATATGCAAATCGAGCACAGAATATACACAGTTTAGAGACACAATATACCGACGCCTCATAGCCTTAGTTGATTTGACGTTTAACACACGCACGCACACAGTTCATAGTACATGCTTTAGTCTCGCAGGTGCAAACTGCGGTTTTTCTAAAAAAATCAACTGTGTAGTAATTATCCAAATGCACTAACCAATGTCGGAGTTTGAATTTTACACAATTTCAGGCTTTCTGCTCTAAAACATTATTAGAAAGGCGACATTTTAAATATGCATTCATACTTACATTTTCCCGGTTTGGAATAGCAATCCTTTCTTGAAAGTAAATATCATCTGGAGATGATCGTAATAAAGGAGTGCGTTCATTAGCAGGGTTATTGATCGACGTAGCTGCATGTTCATCTAAAGGAAAGAAAATAAACGAATAACTTTTTATTACGTCGAGTTAAACCCTTTTATCAAGTTGATAAATCACCACATTCTTTTTCAGTTTCCGAAATTACAGTTTATCTAACCATTTTAAAGTTGTACTACGAGAAAGGGAAAAAGTTAATTAGGAAATAATCGTTTGCTCTGCGAAATTTTTATCCAGTGATATAAAGCGGTTCGCATATTCATGGATGATTAATAATCTTTCTTAAAATTTAAGTAACACCCCTGTTCTCCAGAGATTATTTTTGCTCTTTGTACACCTCTGATCTGATTGTGTTGTTTGGCCAAGATTCACTGCCTTCATCAATTCCAGGACTTTACACGTTTCCAGTTCATAAATATTCAAAGAAAACAAAAAAAAAATTTAGTCATCACCTTCTAGATTAAGCCGACAATTTATCGAATTTTGAGGTATAAATGTTAAAACCCTAATTGAAGGCAACCGGCAAAACATCAGCACCCAAATAGTGAAGACAAAGTGATTGAGGTAAACTCATTTGAGGAGCACAAGTCGGTTCCCAGAGAGGCAGAAAAATTTCCAACACTCCAAATAACTGCAAATGCTTTATACGCATTTTTCGAAATTCAGTAGTTTAGAAATGAAACCAGTAACCCTCTGACAAAATTTTAAGCCATGGAATTACTTTTAATGCATTTTAAGGAATGGAATTACTTAATTAAAATAAACGTACTCGTATTTCAATAATAGTCTTTCTAGCAGAAACTGTAGCACGATTTGGAATTTTGATACCTACTGAAGAGAAAATACTTTTAATACTTAAAACTATAATGTACTCATACCTGAAAGAAGTAGCACTAGTAATGGAATTTTATGAGATACAGCAGCATAACCAAATAATAGCAGTAAGTCCTGAGGAGATGTTCTGGTTTGCCTTCTTGAATATTTCCAAGTAGTACATCCAATCTACCCACACTGGTTGGAAAAGTCTAAGGTTCGAGTCGAGTCAAAGAATCCAGAATTTTTTATACTCGTTTTTCACAGCGTAGTCGTTTTTCAGGCAAGAGGTTTGCACGATTTTTCTCCCGGATTTCGAGTTTTTTGTCCATAAAACAGGAAAATGGACAACAGAACACGAAATTTATAGACAATATATACTGCGCTGATACGCCTAAAACCCTATAACAATCAACTAGCACTATCCACAGAAATGTCGCGGAGGAATGGCGAAGTACTCGTAATGATTTTATGCAGCAACCCATATTTTTAACGGAGAACAACCAAAAACCGAGCTAAAGGTTTAATATTTGGAAATGGAAGTTAGAACTGAAACTCAGAAGATGCGGACTCTCAACTATCTTCAAAATGAGATAACAGGAAATCTTATTAGGCAAGGGGAAACGAAAAACGGCAGGAAATTAGGAAATAATCGTTGACACTGTAAGGTCTAAAACACTTATGGTCACATATGTTGTAAAATACAATTTTCTAAGTAAGATACGGATAACGGATGTGGAAGAACTGAAATGAACTTGGACAGGACACATAGCTCGAAGACATGATGACAGATGGACTAAGAAAATGACGGAATGGTACCCAAGAGGATCTAAAAGAAAACCAGGAAGACAACAACGGAAATGGGCAGATTAAATTCACGAGTTCGTGGGTAGTAAATGGATGGCCTTGGCACAAGGCCATCCATTTACTACCCACGACGCGAGCATGGGTACATACAGAGAAATCCTGCTCATCTTTAAAAATTCCTGTTCAAAGGCAAGACATATTCATCTCTGTGGCGATTTGTATCCTCTGCTAATAAATTATTAAAATATATCACCTGCAGCATCTGTATCCCATTGGCATCTTCGATTTACCTCATGTCTCACAACTCTGTCATCAATTTTAATGAATTAATCTTCACCATACTTTATTAATAAAAATCAAGAAAAGTTTCTTACTTCTCTTGTTGCTCCTCGTGTTCATGATACCTGAAAGGGAACAAATTCCTTAATTATATAAACAATTAAAATTTATTCTTTGATTATTTATGCTTTTTGTAAAAATACAAAATATACTACAGCATTTTCTATAAACTAACACTCGCGAAAATCGCTATTAAGTAACATTAAATTACATACACTGGCCAAAAAAATACGAACCTTTGTTCAATATCGAATCGGGCTACCTTTCTTTCGAATAACAGCAAGTGTGCGGTGCAGCATGGATTCTATAAGGAGTTTTAGTCTAATTGTAACCATTCTTCCAGAAAAATATCGCGTAGCTGCGACAAAGTTGAAGGAAGGAGACTTCATTGCCGAATAGCTCTCTCTCCAACATATACACGTTCTCAATGAGATTGAGATCAGATAAATTTGGGAGACAGGGAGGATGGCGTTATTCCGTGTCACGCTCTCCGAACCATTATTGGACGATTCCGGCACGATGCGCTGCTGCATTGTAGTCCCCAAAGCGGTCATCAACTTCGGGATAAAAGTTAACATTGCAGGGTGCAGTAAATCTAATACAAAATCCAGGTACTCCTTGGATCACATTCGACTTTCCATCAGTATCAACGGACCCAGTCCGTGCCAACAGAACATTCTCCATACGATGATATTACCTCCAGATGCTTGGATTGTCTTAACAATGTAAGCAGGGTCCATCGCTTCGTAAGGTTCTCGCCACACTCTCAACCTACCACGAGCGCAAAATAGTGCATCGTGATTCGTCTAACCATATTACGTTCTTCCATTGTTCTACTGTCTAATCACAGCGTTCCCAGCACTACTGCAAGCGGATTTTTTTGCTTTTCTCTGGAATCAAGTGGCTTCCGAATAGGCAGGCGAATGGCAATACCCAATTTCTTCAATTCCTTGCACATGGTTCAGGTTAAAACATGGCAGTCTGGGCTCGGTTGAATTCAGATGTTATTTGCTGCATACTGAATGTCCTACTTTTCCCTAGTCCTCCTTAGAGTACGACGGCTTCGCTCTTGAAGTACTATTTTTTTTTCTGCTACATTTACGCCTTTGAGATGAGGAAGAACGCTTGCCTTCTTCCTCATCTCACTCATTAAAAATCTTTGAGATGGATGCTTTTGAGAAACCAGTTATGTCTTTCGTTTCTTGAATTGTGGCTCCTGCTAAACGTTCACCCACGGTAAGGCCGTTTTCAAAGTCCGATATATATCATACGTTTGCCGTATTCTGGCTTCAGATTATTGCAGTCTAACAGCCTGTGTAGTCTTGATACTCAATGAGCCAACACGTCACCAACCAACGTCACAGTTTTCTTTGTTATCAATTTCCATTTATTCCCATTTACTTGCATTTCTTCTGTTTGTGACTGTATTAATACAAAGGTTTGTATTCTTTTGGCCGTAGTGTATACACTGTGCTGCCACTTTATTAGATACACCTACCTAGTAGCGTGTTGAGCCTCCTTTAGCCTTCACAACAGCCTGAATTCATCTAGGCATGGATTGAACAAGATGCTGAAAACGTTGTGCAGGAATGGAGTACCATGCAGACATGAGTGTGTCACGCAATTCCTTGAGGCCTGCAGCGAACAGCCCTTTCCAGCTCATCCCAAAGATGTTCAATAGGATTGAGATCCGAAGACTCAGCGGGCCACTGCCGCAAAGAAAAGTCATTGTCATGTTCCTGGAACCATTCCATAGTGATTCGGAATCACTATGTGCACTGGCGCATTATCCTGCTGGAAGTAACCATCTGACTGAGGATAAACTGTCAACATGAACGGATGCACTTGGTCAGCAACGATGTTTAGGTACGATGTGGCATTCAGACATGAATCTATGAGTATCAATGGGCCCAACGTGTGCCAAGAAAACATTCCTCACACCATAACACTGCCCCCACCACCTTGCACAGTAGTCGTCAGACATGACGGGTCCATGGATTCATGTTGTTTTCGCCAAATTCTTAGCCTTCCATCAACATGATGCACCAGGAACTTCGACTCGTCAGACCAAGCAACCGTTTTCCAATCCTCGATAGTCCAGTGCTGGTGTTGCTGTGCCCACAGGAGGCGTGCTCTCTTGTTCTTCATTGATAACAAAGGTACGCGACGTGGCCGTCGGCTGTTGTAGCCCATTCGCGGCAAAGTGCGACTAGTGGTCCGTTGCGATATTTTGTTCTGCGCACCAAGGTTGTATTCTGACATGATGTGCGACATCATGTCAGAATACATGTTGTGCGACATTGTGGCTCGTCTGTTTGCTTGCACAATTCTAGCCATCCTCCTCTGACCTCTCTCATCAACAAGCGATTTTCTTCCACAGGAGTGCCGTTGAGAGGATGTTTTCTGTTCGTTGCACCATTCTCGATACACCCTTGAAACTGTTGTGCGTGAAAAGTTCATGAGAACTGCCGTTTCAGAGATGCTTTGTCCAGCACATCTTGCACCTACTACCATGCCACGTTAGATCACTCATTTTCCCCATTCTTGCTACGGTTTGTACGCTTAACTGATACTAGAAAGGTTGTTCTGCTCCATTTATATCCATAACTGTGGTCATGTGACTTGCAACGTTGTGGGACAAACCATTTGCGTGCACAACAGGGGTGTACCTAATAATGTGGTAGCCCAGTGTAAATTAATAATAACGCAGATCATTGCCAATGAGGTTTTTCGATTCTCTTCCTCTGTCTTGTTTTCATTAGTTTTTGTGCCGAGGTAACTAAGGCTATGAAGTAACAGTGATTTGCAACTTTAAATTGTGGGTTGGTTTCCTTGTTTTGTTGGATTAAGAAACCAGAGTTTTCGGGTGGAAACCATGCCTACCCTCACCTGGGACCAACTAACTCGGTTAAGGTGTAAAAAAGTATAAAAACTCCTACAGTATCAAGGATTCGAATCAGACCTTTTTTATATGCTGTGGAAGCAAGATGGTGCTAATCACTGCTAAATACAAGGGTTTTCTGAAGTTCGTTCGTGCTCTCTCTCTCTCTCTCTCTCTCTCTCTCTCTCTCTCTCTCTGCCCACCTGATAGCTCAGTTTGTAGAATCGGCATGTTTCCCACATTGGGTGGAGAAGGTCTGAGTTCGAATCCCAACGACGACGCGAGCAATTTTTCTTGGCCTTTATCACAACTTGGCAGAGTTATTCGGTCTCAGGCGAGGGCAGCATGATTTTTTCTCTCAGAAACTCGGGGCGTTTTTCCAGAAAATAGCAAATCGACCGCCTAAGTCGCTGATGCCCCTAAACTCTACAACAACAACTCTTTCTTTCTAGTGAAGTTTATTATTATTTTTTTACCAACTGTTTAGTTCTACTTGAAATACTTTGTATATTAGCGTTGCATATTATACAAAAACTCTAGTTTTGCCAAATAAAAACTTGGATATTTATTTTGTCCAGAGGAAACAGATCAATATGGAGTACGATGCTTTTTGTGTTTTTTGTATTTGCGTCCAGTACGCGCATACCTGATAAATCTCAGTGTGGTGCTACTTGGTAGAAGAGATTGAGGAAGCAAATCCTTTCTATAGATTAAACCTTCACTTCTTCATTACGAAAAGCGGTTATATTGCAGATGAAAACGATCATCTATCACCTAGGTGATTCTTACTATCTTCAGATCATCCACTACCAGGGTTCAGAAATAGCATGGCCCTTCCTGAATGCTGAGAATTTAACGTTAACTTTGTTATTCAGGTAGCCCTGGAAAAAAAGAACTTCAAAAGTATTATTAATTATAGGTATTTTATTTATTTTTGCAGGTAGAAAGATTAGAATGTCTAAATTTACAGGAAGGTGATCCAATGGGAGTTCTCGAAGTGAAGAATCCGTGAAAGATGCATTACATAATATATTAGATCTGACAGTATTATCTATTCAACGTACAACCACAAACTGAAGAAAATTACGATGATAAGCTTAAGACTAAATAGACTGAAGAAATATTAAAGGTGCTAGATGTTAGTAATAGAAGCAACACAGCTACCAAAAGAAAGCTGCAAAAACAAATCGTAAAAGAAATAATTGTGGAGAAGCAAACAGATCTAATTGTCACTTTAATGAACTGCATTGAACTTGGAAAAAAAAATCTATGGATCTTGAAAATCTGATTCCTCCAGCAGTTATAGCAAATGAAAGTGAGTGCATAATTTGTAAACAATTTGCAAAACACTGGATTCATTGTTACACTTGTAAATTGTAGGTACGATGAAGAATGTGCTAAGGCTGAACCAGATGATCTACATTTCGTCGTTTATTGCACTCCCAAAAAAGAAAGGTTTTAAAGAACTAAATTCAGAGTTCTAGGACTCTAAATTCTAGAATGGCCCAATCTCCTCCACCTGTATATTATTTGATCATTTGCGAATTTATAAAATATACGATAACTGCATCTTATTATATGGTTCGAAGAGTCTGTGTCTGTCCGTCTTTCTCGAAATCACACTAGCGCCAGTACAACTAAATTTTGCAGGGCCTTGTCTTTCATCGGAATAGGGGGGAAGGAAAATGAGCACGAAGCGGTGTAACTTCTCTGTTTTGGTGTAGGTTAATTCTTATCGTTATTAGTTTTTAAACAATCTTTGACACAAGATAAAAGTTTATTTGCAGGTGCAATCTTATCATTATTTTTTGCTCTTACGTGATTATTGACACAAAATGAATGCGGGTCCTTTCTTAGAATAAGAAAATGGATTATATGGAGTGGTCTAAGATTATCTGCCGATCATTCCTATAAATCACGCCTTGGGATGCAGAAGAGGAGATCCTTCACCGAGGTGCCGCGAGATTAGGAAATGATCCTTTCAGACCAATGGTTGTAGGCAATCTAGGTCTACCAGACGAATTTAATATTCAAAAATAAAATAGGACTGGGCAACTTCTCGGAGAAAATGGAGATGGAAGCGCATTTAATATTTTCAGTCAGTTCTTTCATCCTTCATCATGATACAGGATTTTTTTTTTTTTTTTTTTTTTTTGAGGAGAAGGCTGTTAGCTCATTGCATACTCTCTCTTCATAATACCGTTGTTCATATGGTACTAGATGTGATCTTCAATATGTGCACCGGTGTTCAACTGATTTGCATATTTTTCGAGCTGAAAACCGTTTACGAGAGAACTTCCAGAGGTCGGCCAACTTCAGCTCTGATTGAAGAGAGCTTTAAGAATCTCTCCAGTCTCTGACAGGATTCATACCCAATACTTTCCAGACAAATGTAGAAACCGCTTTACTGTCACAAGGAAACAGAACAGAATCAACTAAACCCGGAGAACCCAATAAGAATTAAACAGCAATAAAACACAAAATCAATTGGTAGCAATAAGAATATTGAAGAAAATATTTTCATTGTTCTTTCCTTAAAGATTGTTATTAAATCACAGTAAATCTGGTGATTACTGTTATGAGTTAATTTAAAAAAAAAAAATTCAATCGAACTTTTATTTTCCTTAGATTAAAATGGTACGAGAAACATGCAAACAATGACGGAGTTTCAACCATTTTTCTGCAGATGCCTGGCATAAAAAATAATTATTGCAAAACTAGAAATTTAAGAATATGAGCGAACTACACATTGAATAAGAGGGCAATTTTTATACGCTCGTGAGCCTAAAACATTATGACCACTTACCTAATAGAAAGCGCGTGATAACAGCTTGTACCCAGCGTGGCATTGACTCTAAGAATGCGGAAGGTGTCCACACGTATCCTGGACCAGCTGGACAGAAGGATGTACTGGAATTCGGCAACAGAGCGAGGCACTGGTGAATGCTGCGTTCACCCTCATCCCACAAATGGTCGATAGAATTGATATCGGGGGAATCTGGAAGCTAGGGGAGCACATGAAATGCTTCTATATGAGCCTCGAACCATTCCTGCTAATGCGAGCCTTGTGACACAGAGTATTGTCTTGTTGAAAGAGTCTAATGCCATCTGGATACACAGTCACCCTGTAGGGTAAAACTTGGTCCGGAACAATGCCAAGGTAGAATCTCGAGGTGGTGTGTGTTCAATGGAGATGAAGGGATATTGTAATGTCCATAAAACATCCCCTAAACCATGATCCCACCGCCACCGGCCTGCTTTCGTCCAACCGCGCAGTCTACTTGCAGTGCGTATTCAAATGGAGCATCTCCATTTGAATACGCACCTGTCATGGTTGTTGTTGTTGTTGTTGTTGTTGTTGTGCTTTAGAAAAATCAGCGACTAGTGTCATATTGCTCTGTGTATATTGTTTGTAAATCGCGTGTGTTCTGAGGTCGATTTTCTGTTTGCTGGACGAAAAACCCGAGTTTCCGGGAGAAAAACCATGCTACCCTCGCCTGAGACCGACTAACTCAGCCACGTTGAGAAAAGTGCCTTCATAACGTAATATACCTTACGTTATGAAGGCACTCGAACTCGGGTCTTTTCTACCCGTTCTACTCGTACTCAGGTCTTTTCTTAATGAAGAAACTCGGTTACTTGTAAGAGAAACATTCTCTTATAACAAATTTTCCAAGTGCTTTCAAAAAGCGCTGTACTCATCTCGCACATAACGCGTAGCCGCAGATTAGCATGTTGGGAGGTGTCCTCCCAACTCCCAACATGTGGTGCACTGAAGTTGGTTGTCTCTGCAAGTTGTGAATGCTTTCTATGCTTAAATCCGGGATTGGTTTCCTCAAAAACGAAGGAAATTTGTGGTCGGCCATTTTTCATCTTTTCTGACGAAACACAAGAGGCAACTAATATATCATCTGATGAAAAGCTCCTTGAAATAAAGATTTTGAGTTCAAAACACAACTGTTTAATCTTTTCTGAGTAAAAAAACATAGGAATCTGAATTTTGAACAACTGACCAAGATGAACAAAATGATAAAAGGAACAAAGAGAGAGAGAGACGAATAAAAGCACGAATATAAGGAAAGAAACCTCTAGTATGGCAACAGATACTAGAAAGACTACAAGGTTCATGAAAACTGTGGCACAAATATTATAAATTCCATGACATTTTATCTTTTCTGGGAAAAACTAAACAATTAAAATAAAGCATACCTGGAAACGTGTCTTCGAACATCTTAAATAGAAGTAATCAGAGTACGGAATAGTTATAAGTACTAGCAACAACGTAAGAATGCAAAGAATTTCGAAAGAACAAAGACTAAACAAAAACTTTAAAACAAAACTTATGTATAATGTTTATATTTCCTTCTCATATTTCCGTTAATATGTGTTATGATTTTAACTTTTTTAGTGAACACCCACAGTAACTACGGCGTTGTATTCAATATTTCGTTGCCCATATCTTGTGCGTGGCTGACATACGTTGCATCCCATCTTCAGGATCACCCATAACTGATACATTTTTACTATTTCACTCTGTTTCCGTTTCAGCTGATATCAGTTTCTGAAGGGGATTTCCAGTAAAAGTGTCCATGGGAATTTACCAATATCTGAGTCATTTATAAATGTAGAAATACGTTCTTTTTATTTGATAATCACAAGAACAATAGTCAAGAACAAGAACCTTAGATTTGTGATTTACAATTTAAGTTATAATCATCACATACTCCCACGCCTAAAAGTTTGGAACTACGTTTCATTTTTCTTAATTTCCAAAGTTTTTATTAAAATAGGACCAACTTATTTATCAAATTTTATTAAAATATTTTCTATTATGTACAAAAATCAAAAAAGTTAAATAATATTTAAGAATTTTCTAGAATAATTCAGAACGGTGTACGAGACTCGGGAATATAGTAGAACATTGTACAAGATTCCTGAACGTTGTAGATGATTCTAGAATATTCTATAAAGTGGGAGTATTGTTGCAATATTATAGAACATTGTAGATGATTCTAGAGGGTTTTGCAATTATATAAATTGAAGAGTAAGAGCTGTAACTTATAAAATCGAACGCCATACCCGTCATTCAGAAAGAGTGTTTGGTGTAAGTTGCGTTTCGTGATAAACATGAAAAGAAATAAGGAACTGGGTGTTGAAAACAGAAATGCTATTATAACACTGTATAAAGACAGTTATTCCATGAGAAGTATTGTCAACAAACTATGTATGTCATTTAAATGAGTACAAACTACCATTGGACAATTCAAGGGGAATAGCAATATAAAGGACAAGCCACGATCAGGATAACAACGAAAATACAAGGTAAGACCCTGATTTCTAAACGCAGTCGACGACTTATCGTACTTGAAATCCAAGCTCATTGCAATAGGAACAAAGAAGCTCTCGTGTCTACATCCACTGCAAAACTTCATCATAAACAAGCAGGACTTCATGGTGTGTAGTGATCCGAAAACCCTTATTAAAACTGGAAAATCGAGAGAAACGGTTGGCTTGGGCTAAAACGTACTGTGCACGGATGAATCCAAATTTGAATATTCTGAATCCAAGCGTGGAATTTGTGAGACGATCAACTAATAAAAATGGTGCCACATTTAGTGCCTACAGTCAAGCACGGTGGTCGTTCCAGCATGATCTGTGGGTTGCTTCTGTTTTTTCTGGAGTGGGTGACATTGTTAGAACTGAAGGAATTTTAAGAAAAGATGGCTATAAAAAACATTCCTCCTGCACTTTCTAGCATCGGAGGAGGATTTCAAATTAAAATGTGGCCACCCCAATCGTTGACTTAAACCCAATAGAGTTGTTTTTATGGGATCATCAAGATCGTCAAGTCCATGAAGCCCACCTATCTTCACAAACTTTATGGGAAACCTTGCAGATCGCTTGGAATAATGTTAGTCAAGACACTACTATAAAATTAATCGCCAGCATGCCTCTGTGTAAAAACCTCATGGAGATTATTTTGATGAAAAATCAGTACAGTTGTTAATATTAATCATTTCGATAATTTTTGCTGTAAATTTTTCAATGCTTAATAAAAAAATTTTAAATACTTTGAAGTGTTCTGTTTTTTTTTTTATATTAAACCTTACATTGTCATAGCTAATTTCAAAAAAATTAACGAAAAATGTTGTCATGCTCTGTGATTACAAACTTTTAGGCAGGAGTATATACTCAGCCATTACCCACATATACAGAGACATATACGTATATTATTTAAAGAATAAATTTTAAAAATATATATACATCACAATTTTTTTTAATTACAGAAATGCAAAATTGCACTGTAATTAAGAATATAAAAGAATAACTATAAGGCAATTAGCATAGCCGTAGCCGTATAATTATAAAATAATATAATAAAAATGACAGAAAATCATTAAGAAGTGCAGCAGCCCTGATAAAATATTCAAATTTAAAATAGTTTTTCTGAATTCTGCAATATTAAATGGATTTTATTCCTTCAGTAGCCTAGGTGGATAGTTAAAATTAATATAGGATAAAAGTATTGGAGCATCAATATCGCCTTGAAGTATAGAATATAACAATTTACAATCGAACATATTTCTTCTATCTTTCAGAATGGGGAGATCAAAAAAATCTTACGCCGTTACTTGTAGTTATTAGAACTGAAATCTTTGCCAGATTTGTAATCCAAATATCTGATAAGAAAGTACATTTATATTACTCCTCCCGTAGGAAGTTCATACCTTTGTGGCATACTCCAGAATTAAATGCACGAATGCAGTATAAGCCAATTTTGGAATGCCAGGACCAAGAAAATCATTTCATACGTGATTATTCTCGAAGACGCAGAGTCTGATAACAAGAGTTTAAAAATCAATCACTGTGTGCATCTTCCTGGATTCATCTAGGAAACAACAGATTTCTCCGTAATCTATTTCCACATGCTCTTCCAAAAGTGTGGAAATCAGCACAGGTTGATCTGACTTTCTCCATTACATGAGGCTACAAAACTGGACTGAAAATTACGGAGGTGCGTTCCTGATGGCCATCCTACTGTATGAAAGTCATGAAAGTTGGCAGCGAGCGGACCTTTCCAAACTAACTCCTCATTGCCAGAGGGCTGTACAAATATGAATGCTTTTGTTTTATTACCAGCTTATTAAGAAACGTAAGAGGGTGAAGTTATAATTATAAAATACATCACTGGTGACATCACTGGCTGCAGGTAACTGGTTAAAGTGGGCACGGCAAGACCTTTCAGTACTCAGCGTCATATCTATAAGGATATTCTGTTATGCAGCGCGTTGCTGTAATGTTTTTGCCAAATAAAAAATTTGCACTTGAAACATTACAAGTTTTTACCAGATTTAAATCTCGATATGGCGATAAATGTTTATCACAATCACCAGTGTAGAATTGGCACAATGCGTTCAGAATTTCAAATTTCAAATTCGAAATTTCGTTTTCAAATTTCACAAGCTTGTGAAATTTGAAAACGAACTTGCGCTCCTTCAAAAATTAGTAGAAGTGACAGTATCTTCTAGATAACGAGAGGCAGCTATCTCGAGATGTAATTTTAAAAGTACTTTGGAATGTATGAAGAGAATTTAAATGAGAATTTTCATTCGAAAATTTAAAAATTTATAAACCTAGTGCCAACAGAGTTCATGTTCACTATGTACTTAGCAATTTAACCTTTATAAATTCTAGTTTCACTTCCTCGCAACGACTAGAAGTTAAATGCCGACTATTAACGATTGTTTAAGGAGTATACAACTAAAAACGAAAATTTATATTTTACTTTGCATTGCAAAAACTTATACAAAGACACCGATGTTGTTTAGACGTTTGTCTCAACTTCCGCAATTAAATCCAGTCCACTGACAAGGAATTCAAGTAACTACCCTTTAAACTACTTTGTTACTGTGGTCTTCATATCATCATTCGTGAGAAAACTTTTACTCTCCAAAGTTCCTCTCCCAAGGGACAAAAAAGGTATCGTAGGTATGCTACTAAACGTATGGTAGTCACACAAAGAAAGATCTGAACTATAATGAGGATGCTTCATTATGCCTCAACGAATTCAGTACATTGTGCAGCCTTCTTAATTCTCATCGTTTGTGGGGAACAAAAATTCTCCTTCAGATGAAAGTTTTCTTCAGAACAGCTTTACATCTATGTAAATAACGCTAATCAATTGTAAAAATAACGGAACTATGAACAGTTACTTTGATATCTCTCTTAATGCCCCATTTATTCCCTCTCTGGAGGAAAAAAAACTTCTGAGCTTGACTACAATATAGCTCCTTCTCTTCATGTTGTTTCTGCTGGTGAATATATTTTTAAGCCGTTAGACGAGTGATTTCAAATCAGACAGCACAACATCCTATGGGTCCAGCGTAGATAAGTGATGCTTCTCATGCAGTAAAAATGAACGGATACGAAAAGGTAGAATACCTTGGAATTACCTGAGCAAGCCAAAGTTTTAGTAGAAACAAAATTACGCATACGTTTATGAAACATTTATACTTTAAAAACTGCTTTTATACTTATATTTCTTAATTCGGGACTTAAGTGGTAGTATGTTTAGAAAGCTATAGCCAGTTGAATTCAGATTTTCTGGGAGTGGAATATGATGGGAGGAAGGTTATAGGATGTAAATATTGTTATTTAACGATGTATGTGGATGCATAAATCACTCCGGAGGAGAAGCTTATTAGTTCGGGGCACAGGGAGATGTGAAAGATGCATCCCACCTGTAATAAAGGCTATAGGAATTCCACCATATTAGGTTCAATGTAAAACATGCAAGAGAATCTTGTCCATTAAGCATTTTTTTTCCGTTGACTATAATTGGATCTGATATTGGTAGTAAATGACGATACGTTCTCATATAAAATAACATAAAAGAAGATTATCTCATTTTATTAAGATAATCTTCTTTAATATTTATTAGCATTAGCATTAGTAGCATTAGCATTAGTAGAGGCATTTGATGCAAGAAAGCAAGCTTATTCAGCATCAGCCCAAAAAAAAAAAAAAAAACCCACTTCGACTTCACCCCTCTGTTCGTTCAAAATACCTGTCCAGCTGACCCTTAAATTTATTTAGGCTATCAACTTCCACGACAAGGGGTGGAAGTCTGTTCCACCAACCAACCACCCGCTGGCTAAAGGCAAATTTCCGCACGTCTATCCTACATCTGTCTTTCCTCAATTTGAATTTATGCCCTCTCAGGTGATTTTTCTGAGCTAGAGGAAGAATCCCATCAGCATTGAGCATGCTTAAACCATTCAAGGCTTTATACACCTCTATCAGATCACCTCGCTGGTGCCTAGTCTCCAGACACTGTAATTTGCAAAACTTAAGCCTTTCTTCGTAAGAGCATCCCTTTCTTCCATTCACTAATCTTGTTGCCCTTCTCTGTACTCGTTCCAGCAGCTCTACGTCCTTCTTGAAATGAGGCCTCCAGAACTGTATACAGTACTCTAGGTGTGGCCTGACCATTGCCTTATACAAGGGAATAATCACCTCCTTATCCCTGCTGGAAAAATTCCTGTATATCATTGACAATACTCCATGAGCTACCCTTGCAGCCCGTCTGCACTGCTCAGAGAACTTCATATCTGCCTGCACAACCACCCCCAAGTCCATTTCATTCTCTACCACTGTCAGTGTAGTACCACAGAGTTGATACGTTGCTCTGGGGTTGCTGTTTCCCATGTGTAGTACTTTACATTTGTCAATGTTAAACTTCATTTGCCACCTCTCAGCCCATCTGCTCAACCTTAAAGAAGATAATATTTCATTTCGTTAAGATTTTAATAATCTTAACTAAATATTCATTCTACAAGCATAATGCTAATAAATAAAACGTTTATTACATCTAAATAAATAAAAGTAATTAAATATTAGAAAAAAAATTAAAGCTGTATGACAAATTATTTTAATATGAGAAGAGCGATAATTTCTTTATACTATAATTAAATCAAGAATATGAACCTCACCTTTTCAAGTAAGAATTTAAGATATCAGCTGAACTTAATTTAAGGTATGCCAATATAACATCCTGCTTGATTTCTGTCTCATGACAGTACCATTTAAATGTTTACTGTGAATTTTATATTAAGAAACATGTTTTGTGCTGCCATCTGGCGGCACATGATAACATTATTTTGCAATATCTGGGAATTTCCCATTCATATGACTGGACGCTTTTGGATGATTTCATTACGTAGAAATTGGAGGAAACGGAAATCAGATGTATTCAGTTTTAATTACCCTGATAAATCTGCATCCGTTCTTTGAAGAGAAAAGAAAAGAAGGAAAAGTATTGGCATGCAAAAGTATTGGCATGCAAAAGAAAAGACGGAAAAGTATTGGCATGCAAAATTCGCGCAACTGCTGTAATGAAGCACTTTGCATTATATTACAGTTATTTGCACGTATGAGAATAAAAATCCATAAATACGTTCTGATAAGTTAAGTTATTTTAACAATGTCAGTGACAATAATGTCAGTGATTTCAAAATGGCTGCATGGAGAATACGCGTGCTTACTGGAGGGAGATAAAGTCCCCCTACCCTCACCAAAAAAAATTTCTGGAGGATCTACTGGCGCATTCTAGCCCGAAGTAAAGATTACAATCCGTCTTATAATGAGACGGATTGTAATCTTTGGATTCGTTTCATTTCTTCTTCATTCTGTTGTTTCGGGTGATTTGAATTCAACGGAAATTTTTCTTTGAAGCTTTCCACACACACACCTGTTTCCTGTTAAAAGCTGTTTGCAACTGCTTGGAACCTTTACACAAGGAACTGAGCGCGCTACCAATTATACCTTTGCTGCGGATGTACGTGTTGCATTTGTGACTTCAGTTTTCAAATCCAGTAGTCAATGGCCTAAGCTTAGATTATCGGGAAATAGGGTTGGGATTACTTTTAAACCGATATTATATCGATCATAATTTTAGCTGCAATAAGAGATATTTTATGATTTGACAAAATGCATCTTGGGGATATACTCAGATAATTGTTTTGCCTGCATGATTATAAAAGTCAAGTTAAATAAAATTTTAAAAAATGCTTGATAAAGTCTTTCACAAACAAAAAAATAATTTTATCATAAGAACTCTCATTTATTACAAACCTTCCACAGTTGGACAGCTTTAATGAGACGGATTCACTAGGGTGGATTAACATTACTTTTTTAAGCTGAATCAAAAAAATCATGACTCGCTTTAGTTGTCAGAACTGCATCGGCTTGGTAGCTCTCCAAACAGCAGTTAGCGAAAAGCGCCATCTGGCGTTCTTTCATCAGAGAGGACATGTGCACAAGTACTACCTTTGAGGCGAAAAAATCGTACAGCAAATAATTAGGACACTGAGATGAGCAATGGTTGAATCAGCCGATAATTGGGATTCAGTCAGAAAAAGTAAGTGGGGCTTGGCAGACTATAATTGGAAATTGACATAATTGAGATTGGAACTGAGACCACGTGTATTTGTGAAATGAAAGTGGTAAGTGTTTGGGAGGTTTACATCTTTTCGCAGATAAGATTTTCTGTTAGTCTGACTATTCCTATTGTATTCAGTAGTAAAGAAAAGATGGAGGAACACGCTGCATGAATTAACAAAATTTTTGGATATAAAGTAAAGTGCAGCCATTATCAACCCACTGCAGGATGGAAACCTCCTCAACAATTCATGCTGAGGGAAATAGACCATAATCTGCCACGCTGGTCCAGTGCGGGTTGGCAGATCGACCGTATTCAGTAGTCAGGGGCTTGAACCCCGGTCTACTCAAAGAGCGTGTGCTACTGCACTCCCGCTCTTGCCCACTCGGCTACGGAGGCCGTCCTTTTGGATATATCGTATACACAGCTCCTTGACATAATATGGCCTCGACAACGCCCCCCCCCCCCAAGCATGCACACTACTTGGACTCCCTCCACTCAACCTGGCAGAGTAGAGGCAGTGATATTATACATTAGCTGATCCAGAAGCCTCCTAGAGAGTTACCAATATGTTTGGTCCGGTTGACTATCTCTCGGCCGACCCTGCGAACACCGTTTAAGAGCCGTACCCTCGAAACGTAAGGAAGATTGGATCTCGCCATGATGTCCATCATAACCTCAAAAAACATCAATCATATCGCATGATGGAAGAGATGGGAGAGTTTCCAGAGCTTTACTCTGGAGACTAAACACGAGTTTCACCACTTCAAACCTCCAATAAGCAAAGTGGTGGTATTGCACCGGTTAATGAGTTTACCACCTCGTATTGCTTGGTAACACACAGGGCATCATTACGTACGTTCACACCTGGGTGGTCACTTCCAGTACATTAGGTACCAAATTTCGAGACTTGCATATGGGGTTTATACCCAGGGTTAATAACAGTTCCACCATAGTGAAGGTGCAAATAGAGAATTTCACACGTATAGTGTTTTGCAGTACAGGCAGTTCTCGCTTTACGAGTTCTCGGGTTTACGAGTTTTTTTTACCCAATTATCAAGTATCAACAAAATCGAAAATATGAACATTAATTGCAAAAAATGAACGTTAAACATTCATAAATACCGCATTCGAAACCACGTGCGTAGCTATACAATACAGTGTATAGCTATGCACGTGGTTTGGTGATCAACGAGCGTGCATTTAGTCGATGATGATGAAGAATAAACAAACATTCTTTAACATCTGTAAGTCGTAAATAATTTCTTTATTATTATAATTTGCTTGATTTTACAGACTACGTTTTCATTTCTTTGGATAAATAAATCATTGTTTAAACATAAACTAATTAGCTAACTAATTTCATCGTTGATAACGTAACCCATATTTTTAACATTATGTCTATGGGAAATAAATTCTCGCTTTACGAGCGCGCGCTAGGAACGAATTAACTCGTAAAGTCGAGAACCACCTGTAGAGTGAATAATTATAATAATGCTATTTTAAATATCATTTAAAAAGATTGCTTTCAGTGAAACTCAATGCACGCATGAAGAATACGTGATTTTTACATATGGAAGCGAGCATTTTTTGTTTGGTGAGGCAAGAGCGGGTGGGGGCAAAAACATAAAATTTCAAGGAATAACAAAATGACGTATAGATGTCAAGAAGTTCACCTATGCGCAGAGAGTCGTTGACCATTGGAACAAGTTGAATTTCAAATGTGGCAGAGGCAGTAAATCTGGATAAGTCCAAAGCGGAATTGGATAGCTATCTTTTGGAAACGGGAATACTTTTTTGTTTGGTAGAAAAGACTGCTTCTTTTCATCATTTTGCCATACTAATAATAAATCCAAGAAATGTGTCATGGGTATAAATGCGAATATATAAATGTTCCCTTCAGGAAAGTGGGCATAAATCCATATCTACGACCATGAGGACGTTTTATTTGTAGATAGTTAAAAATGAATCAAAACCAAAATGTATTGGAGTACTCGTAAGTTAAAGGTGTTGTTGCAGCAGCAGTAGTTAACTCGTTCAGAGAAGACGACTGTCGATATGTGCAAGGTCCTTAACGTGACCTTTAGGTGTCCGAATTCAAACAAGAAATCCGTTGGCTCCACTGATATTTATCTTGTGGCCTTTGATAGCTGGCGCCTTGTTGCGGTCACTTCTAGATTTCTGTTTTAAATTGCTTCCAGATTTCTATTATACAATAATGTGTAATAAGATTGCAAAGCCACGTGAATAAATCAGTTTTTGAATCAGTTAGAAGAAAAACGAAATATGTTACATTTAACTATCAGATTAGAGATAAATGAAAATGTTTATTATGTAACAATAAAAGTGAAATCTCTGACCAAAACTTATTCAACTCTGATAATTTATTTCATATTACCGGGTTTTTTTTTTTTTTTTCTTTTTTTGTTACAGAAGAAATCGGCCATTTTTATTTATTTGGTTAACTGTTGTAATAGTTAAATGTTGCATCAAGCGAAGTGAAGAAATGACATTTTAATTTCATTTCACTTAAGCATTTCTTTGGCAAACTAACTATAAGCGATCTGTGCTCCTTTAGTAAAATTTAAGATTCTTAAGAGTGTTCTATAAGGTTGTTATCTTAGTAATTATTTGATAAGGAGATAACTATATTTACTTTTCATTTTTATTAATCACAGAAAAAGAAAAAAAAAAGTCTAATGCCTCTGAAATGTAACGCACTGCGTTCAAACTAGTTGCTATACTATGCGGCCATCTTGTACTTCATCTTTTGTTTAGGAATTTAAAAATATTATTTTTTTATTGTTCAGTTTAGGTCTCCTCAGTTTAGGTTGCATTTGGTTCCTCATAAATTTATTCTTCCTTTAATGGCCTTATCGCGGTTACTTGATTTCTTTGTCATTAAAGAGAAAAGCTTTGAATATATTTAGCTAAGAGCAAGTAGATCTAAACATTTTGCAATCACTTAATAATTCAAGATGTACTAATAATAGGATTAACAATATCATTATCATGAGGTGGAAACTAACAAAAGATACAAGGTAAACATCAGGCGTGTCTGTTTTTAGGATAATTGAATGAAATCTCCAGTGGAGCCATTCGGTGTAGTCGGATGCCAGCCACCGTTTGGCACCAGGACCGTAGGTTATCGATCACGAGGCTACGCCACCTGTACATTCATACAGAAATAAATGAATATAAGTAAAGACATTTGAAGTCATGAACATGTGTACTCGAGGGTAGAAAGATGGTTATTACGATCCGAATCGAGGCCTTTTCCACGCAGGTGCGGAAAAGGCCAGGATTTGAATTCCTCCAAGTTGGAGAATTTTTTTAGCTTTTCATACCATGACTGAATTAGTCGGTCTCGGGTGAGGGCTGTACAGTTTCTCTTGGAGAAACGGGCTTTTCATCCAGCAAAAGCAGACCGCTTGTTTATTTTGCTTTAGATTTTACGGCTCGCATTAGCAGCTTTGGTCATGGTGCGTCATAAAATACATTCAATTTACAGAAACAATAGCTTTAGTTGCTTTGGCGTGTACTGTATATGCTGTCCCAGTTACGAGCCCTCCATGGCAGCTTGTCCCTTATGATGCATCTACTTTCCGAAGGAATTTCTCCATTCAAGGTGTAGTCAGTCGATCTCAGGATGTAAGGTTCCTCCGCGAGTTATTCAGAGTTTTTCATCCCGAAAAACATACAACTCTGCCTGTTAACACGAACTTCTACAGAAAGGGGGGCTTAATACCAATATTTATTTTGGCAGATTTTGGATTAAAATGCTTAATTTAATCACCACAGAGATATGATTTCACATATTGTACACCCATTTAATGAAAATGCAGTATTGAATATCTAGAACTGATACTTTCACTTTTTTCTAAGTTCCATAAGCAAACTTTTTTTTTGAAAAACATATCTCAGCTCATAAAATTGGATTAACTGATAAGTTTCCTTAAAAATTTAAATTGTACTGTATCATAATATTTATTTTCACTTATCTTTAATGCTGTTTATAGGATTTTCCTGTTGTTGTTTATCGCGTATGCATTTGCGTACTAAGACCGTGAGGCGTCAGTACATTGTGTTTGTAAACTGAGTGTAATTCGCTTGTTTTACTGAATGAAAACCGTAAAGATTCCTATTATATTAGATGTGCAGTTTGAATGTATAATGTGATACAAGAGTAAATAAATTTAACCTCATTACCTAATCATCTTCCTTGGGCTGCATCATAGTGAAGTGTCCTGCATTGGACCCCAGAAGGTCTGGTCACTTTATTCTACAAGGAACAAGACATGGAAACTGAAAGCCTGTCATACCATCCATCATACAAAAAGCCTGTTTTTAACGGAAATATAATACCGTCAAGATTTCACCGATTTAAAGTTGATAAACCTTTTTATACAGAAAAAACACGAGGTTCAGAAGCCAGAAAAGGCACGTTCATTCATCAGCATGTCATGTAATATTTCCTAACGCTGACATTAATCATATAATACGGACTTAAAATAAAAACGCATCCTGGAGGCCAATAAAACCCGTTGAAGATCCCTAGTGAGAGGTTTAACCTTCCATTTAATAGGTATTAGTTTTTTTTAACACACGATCCAGTGAGATATAGATTATAAACTGGGTTATATCCTTATCACAACGAATGTAGTTTTATTTGTAAACTACATTATGACAAATTGTACGACAACTTAATACAACTTCGAAATCATGACAGAAAAAATGAAAATAATAAAGCTTTCTGATTGTTTCTAGTTAGCAAATAATCTTCAGCTCTTTTTGCAGGCTTCTATAATATTCAGTTTACTGCAGACTTCTATAATATCATGAAAATATCGAAAATTTTATGATGTATCCTTTAAGTCTAAATTTTGAATTAATTACTTATAACCTTCAGCTTTTTAAAGAAAATTAAACAACTCTATCGTTTGGACTTGCAAGTCAAAGTTTGATTCTTTTAAAATACTAAAAATATCTTCTGGAGTACGAAGGTGTATCTTCAATTTTGACTTTCTTAAAGATTCGGATTTTTCTCTTTTGATAGCCACTGCACGATTGTTAAAAAGAGTGAAGGGATACGTGTGGGTAATCTTCAAGGAGCAAATAAAAATGGGAACATTAGGCGAAATGTCATTTGACATTCACTTTTTAAGTTCTCCCTCACTTGTGAATTATATAAATAAGGGACCAACTCCTCTGTAGATGAGGAATTTCTGAATTCGCCAATATACTGCACTTCAATGTGCTAAAGTGAAGTCACGTGATAAACTTCTCTTCTATCTATGGTAGAATTCTATGGTAGAAGAGAAGTTCGTGGTAATATCAAATGCTTTTTTTTTCTGATTTTTGAAGAATTGTGTGAAATTGGGAACGACCTCCATTTTGAAGTCCACCTTTGAGGATTGGTTAAGAGCATTGGTCAAGTTTGTCTCTGGAAAAGATACGTCTGTGACATATAAAATAAGATGAACTATATTTTCCAGTTGGATAATTTTCTCATTGAATACCAGTTCGAATTCCGAATGTCAGAATTTGTACAAGTTGGTTAAGGGTTTTGCATTTCAAATGGTAATCCTTTGAGTGTTGGACGATTTACAGTTTCTTCCCTGTCGCTATACATTGACATGGAAGGTTTCATTTATACTTGCTCTTCCGCTTTGAATGGGACGTAGCCCTCAAACGATTAGCAACAGACGTGTGTGACCTTTGAAACTTTCAAATTCACAGACGTGCTTTAGCAAGTGCACATTCGCTTATCCAATATAGGTGTAGTTGGCTGCAATGCTCCAACAGTGACCTTTTGATCTTGAAGACATTACGGCCAATTTCCACGAGTGACTAACAGTTAACTATTCTTTGCCAGCCAATGTTTCGTCACTTACAGGCAGTTCCTTGTGTAATCTTATCGCTAGTAAATACTTCGATATTTACTAGTAATAAGATTTTACAAGGAACTGCTTGTTAAATTCCAACTTCACACGACAGAAATAATCGACAGTATCAGTCTCCATAATATACCTTCCAGCATGCAAATGTTTTGCATGTTCTTATAATACGAGTATGTTTCAAGTTTTTAAGCGCGCGCGCATACACACCACTATACATACGGCTTCTATCGCAACCAAAAGGTACTAAAATAGAATAAATTGCGGATATCAGTGCAATACGAGCAAAGTGCGCCATTTAATATGCAATGTTACACCTTGGACTGGGAAATGCACATTGAAAATGATTCCTGCCCTTACAACTAGGAAGTTCCCTTCCATTGCTCGGTGCGTTGACTTTACCACAATCCTACTTTTTGTTACCTAAAGGTTAAATGGAACAAGGATTCAAGTTTTACAGTCCTTAATTTAGAACCAATCTCCAGAAGTAATGGAACAACCAATTGCACAGCTGTTATCAAATAAGATACCGTTCTTAAAATGCATCCACTACGCGAGAATGTGACCCCGGTATAAGAAGAGAGCGTGCGGTAAGGTCAGTGTTTTTGGACGAATTCCCCATTTGAGTATGGGTCGGCAACCTTCATTATTTAATGATCCCCTTGGTATATTCAGATTTCGGCACAGAGATTGAGGCGTTTCGAGTGCCGTAGCTTTCAGACCCCTGCTGCGCTCTTTTGAATGAACCAACGAGTAAATGTCTTTGTGTCCAGCAAAGGTTTTTTCGGTCTTGGACTCACTTTGTATCACATGACAACGCGAATAGAAAGGGCGGAGGTTACTGGACATAAGTCAGCATTTCGCGTTGGTCGGCCCAGCAAGACATTTCGCTGGCTGTTAGTAACATACTTGTCATTAACACCTCTTGTGTTCTGATATTTGTCCCTAGTCGCTGACGTCACGTATTGTGTTGCTGCACGTGCTTTGACGACTTTTCGAGTGACAAATTGACGACTTGAGAATGATAAATTGCCTCTCCTTTGTGCCGAACAGAGTACACACGAAACGAGGAAAAAGAAACCCAAAAACATCTGACGTCGAAGCAGCGTTGAAGGTGCTCGGAGTCTTTTGTTTCCGAGGGATGGATTTTAAAACGATTTTTCTAGTAGACATTTCCTTTCGAAAAGAAACCGTCCACCCTACTTGCGAAGGTGTCAATAAGAAATCCATTAACAGATAATTTGAACGCATTTCAGAAATTAGAATCCAGATGAAGCGTTCCACGAATGGGTGGGGTTTAACGGGAATTATGTCCTTCTTGTAGTTAATGTTGCGATCACTAAAATATACAAATCAATCATAGTCATGAACCTCGTCACTTTAAATGGGTTCATAATGCTAAAAATTTAATCCACTTTCTGCCTTTCAAGTATGTATTAGTGTGACATTTCTGACGAAGACGAAACATCGTTTGTCTTCGTCAGAAATGGATACGAAAATCAGTATTTTTCTTCCGTCGAAAAGAAGTTTTATGAAAATAAAATTATTTTTTTTCTCATGGCTGAGTATGAAAGTCAAATTTAATTTTTTTTTTCTATAGCGACTTATGCTTTACTTTTTCTCCCACATACAGACAAACTAACTTTAGAACACAGTTAACAGGCCAATGATAAGCATGGAAAGCCACAATGGCTATCATGTATCCTTGTTATCAATCCATTGTCCAGCAGTAGATGGTATAATATAGGGAAATTTGGTTCCATTTCAGGAACCAAATTATTTGATGCCAAAAGACCAATATAATTAAATGAAAGTATCTATAATCAGACCCAATAGGGGTACGATATGGCTACAACTTATCCAATTTAAAAGACTGATGTAATCAAAACACAAAAGCTAATACAATAATTGCTTATTACAAATTATTTTAAAGTACCAGATATATTAATCAAGAATTAACGCAGGAAAATGTTAAATATTTTAATAAATCAAAAAAGGTGAAAAAGAGTGGAAGAAACAACGCTCATAATTGATTTCAAGCAACAAAATATGGAAAAGCAATAAATATATTTAATTTTAATAGGAGAGAAGGTTCTTTCACTTCTATAAATTTCTCTATTTACTAAAATTTATTATAATTTAAAATGTGCCACGTGAGTGGTTTATTTTTGTAATATGTACATTTTTTTAGGAAATATGGGGACAGATGACCAAAAGCATCGGAAATATCCGATGTTTTTGGTCAATTGATATCATCTTGAACTTCGCGCAGCTTCTGATCTGTGGGTACAGACATGAAGAGGGAACGTTGCCCATCAAATTTCTAAAATTTTCTTTGAAGGCTTTATTTAGGCTTCTTTAGTTTATTTAGTCTGTGCATGTTAACTCCAGAACGGGCAAGTCATCATTCTTCTCTTTCTTGGTGATTCCTCTCTCTCTCAGGAATTTTTTTTTGGCTGGTGCAGCATAAGCCTTAGGCTTCCTTGCACCATATGGCTAATAATAATAATAAGTCGGCGATCTGTAAACTGTAGGATAAGAATTCCTTCGCTGTCTTAAAACATCAACAGTAAATTTTCTTTGATTGAAGTCACTAGTCACTACATCTGTAAACCGCGTGTGTTCTATGGTTGGTTTGTGTTTGGCGAAATAAAAAGTACGGGTTTCTAGGTAAAGAAAGACTGAAAAGTTCCACAGGTCTGGAAAAGAAGTTGTTGTTGAAGCATGGTTTTAGGAGCATCAGCGACTAAGGCCATATTGCTCGGTGTATACTGTCTGCATATTGCGTAGGTTCCATGGTCGATTTTTTCTGTTTGCTGGACGAAAAACCCAAGTTTCCGGGAGAAAAAACCATGCTACTCTCGCCTGAGACCGACTAACTCAACTACGTTGTGAAAAAAATCCATAAAAATTCCAGAGGAATTTTTATGGACTCGAACTCAAGTCTTTTCCACCTAGTGTGGGGAGGACAGCAACTCTACCAACTGTGCTACCGCGAGGGCTGGAAAAGAAATGCAAAATTGAAATTTTAGGATGAACCTACCATTAGTATAACTCTTCTCACTTCCCTCAAATACCTTTTGCGTGATTCAAATCGAGGTTAAAGCGTAATAGATGGGCACTGAGCTCATGTACCATAATTGAAGCTCCAAGTTAAGTTAGGTAACCTGTTCTACCTTGTAAAGGTTTATAATTGACCAAAGTCACATTTAAAATCATGAATAGCTCTATTAGTTCCCAAGAAAACTGCTTGTAACTCTTTACTTAAGTTATCCTCAGAGAAGAGCCTTTAAACCAATCGAACCAGACCTCATCCGTTTCATCCAAAGGGAGAATTAAATTGACTTTGGACAACATCGAACTGCGATGGTAACGAGGTTGTTGGAAACCTCATTCTAGCAATCCATCGATTTCTAGCACATTTGTTGCAAAATGACGTCGCTACAGGCCATTACACTTCCTTACTGTATTGTGAGTGAGATGAAAGAAAGAGAAAAAAAATGAAGATAATTTAATTAAGAGTCAGAAGAGAATAGAAAGTCGTTATTAGTACCTTGTACTCGTCCCCTTTTCAAGTTTGTGGTTGATTAGCGCTGTGTTTTTCTGCGGCAACGGTGTGAACCTCTAAGGTTGACATATCGATCCGCTGTCACTTAAAAATGCCAATCCCACTTATTTTTAATCAAATCACGAGTTCAAGTCTCACGCACGTGCTTCTGAATTTGTCAGGTTCAATTGGATTGTCATTATCGTTGAAAAAGGTTCGTTTCACGAGTTTTTGCGTTTAACAATGGAAAAGAAGAGTTTGCAGAGTGACAGACCATGCAGAGTGCGCATGCCTCAATTGGCTTTTGTGGAAAGGCTCTCGAGAATGTAATGCAATTTCTAAAAGCATTAGCTTTGAATTTTTCGAAAAATCTAAGGAGTGTGCCAACACGCAAAGCATCGGTAATTTGCAAAGAATCGCGTGACGCGATATTTAATGAATTTATCGCTTATAATAAAATTTGCTGCAAACAGATAATCAGTTTGTGCTGAAGCACGAATTGATTATCTGTATCTCTAGTATCCTTGCACAGAAAACAAATAAATAAATAAAATGGAATGATTTTCCATTTCAAATAAATTGTAAATTTAAAAAGAAAAATTTAAATTTTCGTTTTCAAAAGAAAGAAATAAAAAGAAAGATGAAAATCATCGTTTATATCTTCAATGAAATACAAAGATGTTTTGAGTTCTTTCAAATGAATTCTGTCCAATATAACCGTCGCCTTGGACAGATCTTAAACATCTGATTTAAGTGCCGCTTCAAGTTCTGACATTTGAAAGAGGAAAGAATAGTACTAAGGAGAAAGTTATGCAATTGAATTTCGCTGTGAGCTAACAGGGGTTGTAATAAAAATCTTTACACTACTTCTGGAAGTAACTTGCTTCCGTCTTCACACGCCATTAAAAACTGTCCGGAGAAAAAGGTGTAAATATTTCTCTCTCTGTCTATCCGTTAGTCTGCTGTCGCCTCTACACCCCTGTTAAAGGGTGTAAAGGGGATAAATGTGATGTTCAGCATGCGTGTCCTTAATCATAAAACGAACAGGTCGATGGCCTGGGAACTGTCACCTTTTGGTGACGATGAGCCAACATCCCCATAACCGATGACGTTTGTGTTTATGTTGCTTATTAGTGGTGATTTTATATTTGGTCTGGAATGGGGGGGGATATCTTCGACGTAACGAACGACAGGAGTTCTTTGGCCGGCAGTAAAAGAGATTTATGTACTAGAAGGGTTGGCGAAAGCTATCGGAAAGGATAAAACCGTCTGAACATAAAAGTCTCTTAAGAATGTAATAATTCTGGATATACTAAAGGGCCAGTGAGAGGCAAAATGACAGAACATAATTCTTCTATGAGTTATCTATAGTGGTTTTCTTTTCTTTTATATAACTGCCATTCATGTGGAAATTCAAATCAGAAGAGTGTTCCTCGCACTTCTCCGGAATCATTTATCTTGGATGTTTTTGAATTTGGAGTTGTTCAGCTTAACGGATGAAATAACTTCTCAGTGCGACAAGATTAGTTTCTTTCAAATTCTGACCTCTTAAGGCCTACTTTCCGATTCTTTCAAAGTGGTCCTCACAGGAAACGTTGGTGCTCTTTACGTTGATGTCCGCAGACAGAATCTGGATTCACCGGAAAGTATGGGCACGTTTGGCCCCCATTTGATCCAAGGGTCACTCATGTTCACAAGTGCTTTACATTTCCTGCCTTCTTTGTAAAACAGTTCGACGCACACACTCACTGGGTCTCCCTGAATGAAAATAATGTTCACGCAGTCATCTGAACACTGCAATGAAAGAAGACGTTTTCTTGTAGACGTGGCGAGTTCCCTTTGTGGGTAGTACAGTTGGTAGAATTGCTGTCTCCACACCGGCTAGAAAAGACCTGAGTTCGAATCCCATCGAAAAGGTGGAGAATTTTTATGGGCCTTTTCACAACGCGGCAAAGTTGGTCTCAAGCGAGGGTAGCATGGTTTTTTCCTTCTGGAAACTCGGGTTTTTCGTCAAGCAAACAGAAAATTTACCGCACAAAACACGAAATCTACAGACAATACATACGGCGCAATTTGGTCTTAGTTGCTGATGCACCTAAAGCCCTATAACCACCACATGGCGAGCTATTAAGACAATACTCTGCTTACATTGTACCACATGCTGCACATAATATCGAATGTTGGCCTTTTGATTAAGGTTCCTAACAAGGTTCCACTCGTTAAGAACTGATTTTTCCGATTTCCAAGCTTGGGTCCATAATGACACTCTTGAGACTCTCACCTTCTCTTCTACTCTACCAACAGCTTTCTATTGTAAACCTCCATGAAAAATTTCTGTACACTTCAGCGTTATAGATTCCTCCATATTAAACTGACCCTTCAAGAATTTTCTTATCGTATGGACCGAAACTGTTGCTAAATTCGTTTTTTAAGCCCTCCACCCCCTCCCACTTCAGCTACGCATATCGCTTAAAGATTGCAGTTCCTATAATAGCGAGCTTTGCTTTTGTTTAAATTTCATCACATTCGTGCGCAATATATTCGCATAATAGCAAAAAGTAGCGTGTAATTTATTAATTCAGATCAAGAAGCCAAACATTTAAATAATGATCAATATTGTATTTACATTTATACTGTTGCTAGCTGGACTAATTTAAATAAGATATTCTCTTTATTACTGGGGAATCTTCAGTTAATATTTTCTAGTTCCTTTAGAAGAAGCTAGTACTGTTTTAAAAGCATTACTTTTCCCTTTGCAACACGAAGTCAATAAGTAGGACATGTGTCCAACTTATTGACATCGCGTCGTACTGTTTTTATGTCTAAATTTTGTCGCCCTGTTGCTTGGATGCTGTGGTTTTCAATGTTATTACGACACTGACTGCAGGGTCTTTAAAATCAGTGGATTTGTTTCTTAACTGAGTAATTCCACCGGAGAATTAAAATGAGGGTTTTTTTTGAAAATTTCTCATTTTCAAAAGCCTGAACATACCGTAAGTGCTGCCACGTAGTGTATATTTCTGAAAGAAATTTTGCACAGAATAGTCAGTGATTGAAACGTGGAATGCTACTGCATGACAATGCAAGGTCGCAGCACATAAGCAAGAGACATTAAAGATTTGATGGGAACTTCTTGCCTAAAGACTTGGCCTCGTCGCTAGCAATATCTATTTGTTTGACTCACTTAATTAAACAACAGCATAGTGGCCAGGGCCCCTTCTTTCTTCTTCTTCTTCTTTGGTCCTTAGCTGGCAGCTGGGGGAGGCGGTTGGCCACGCAACCAGTATGCTGCTGTAGGTGCCGCAGGGTTTCGGACTTGCTCTGTGATGTTCTTCCATACCTTACGATCCATGGCTTCAGTCCTGGCCTGGTTAAGGTCGAGACGTCGGCTCTTCAAGTCATCTTCCACTTGCTTGGCCCACGTTTTCCTAGGCGCGGTCCGTTGGATGCTCCATTGGGTGGGTCGTTGTCTCCAAAGGAGTGTGGATGGTATTCTGTTCGTGCCCATTCTACATACGTGGCCAAACCATCTGAGCCTTCGCTTCTGGATTTGGTCGGCAATGGTTGGTTGCTGTTGGCATCTGGCGCGGATGGTATCATTAGTGATGCGGTCGCGAAGAGAGATGCCCAAGATCTGCCGCAGGCATCGCATTTGGAATACCTCAAGTTTGTTCAAATCTAACTTGAGACAAATCCATGTTTCCGATCCGTAAAGAAGAATGGGCAGGATCAAAGTCCGGAAGAGTCGGAAATGTTGTGGAAAGTCTTTGTGGAAATGTTGGTCCTCTTCCACAGACACCATTTGAGCGAGGCGAACGCAGTGGCCGCCTGTCCAATTCTGCTGTGAATTTCCATGGTGGATGCAACTTTCTTCTCCTGGACCAGCGACCCAAGGTATTTAAAGTCCTGCACTTGCTCGATCTGGACGCCTTCGAGATAGATGGTGGCTTGCGACCCATCTGTTGTCAGGGCCTTTGTCTTACCAGCATTGATCTTCAAATCTTTATCCTCCTAGGGGCCAGGGCCCCTAGGAGGATAAAGCACATGGGTCCTCAAATCAAAAAGGGATGCCCTTCAGTCTCGGAAATCACGACCCGGGACTCCACAACTCTTTAACCGGCTATCTTTTTCTGATGATGAGGAGGTTGAAAATGATGTACGCCACTGGTCAAGAAAGCAACCGATATGATTTTAGTAATGGGTTCCCAGAATTTGGTAAAACGATGGGGAAAGTGTGAGAATATTTTTGGGGTTGTTCAAAAAAAAAATACGTTCAGGGCAGTTCCATGCTTGCTTCTATTTCCCCTTTAATTAGTGACTTACTGTCTGTTCTTAATAAAATGTATACTGAATTCATTTTCTTATATGAAACGTTATAATTTCACATAGAGTGGAATTTGCGTTCCTACGGTAATAGATCGATAATTTTACTTGAAGAATAAATACGTATTTATTTGTACGTATTTTAAATACGTATTTATGTTATAAATACGTATTTATTTGTACACTATTTTATGAAATAATATTAGCGTTACTGATATTAGGATGCATTGGAAAAGCCAGAGAGTTGAAAATTACATTACATTTTTATAATTTGATTCTGTAAATGTCCTGATTTTTTTTTTTTTTTTTTTCCTTCAAAGCAAGTTTGGTCTTGATTTCTGTATCGGTAAAATTCATTTCGTCCTGGATTTCATTCATGGAAATCTGGTCATCCTATATGGGAATACCTGAAGATTTATCAAGGCAATGTTGAGTCTCTAGCTGACCTGAAGACAAGCATCACAATGCATTTTGCCAACGTTCTTAATGGTTTTGTGTCCACATTCAGTGCCACACTCATACCTGGTGTCACTTTTTTGAACTTCTTTTTTGTGTTTCCGAAAAGGCTATGTATTCTACGGGAAACATCAATATATTCCGAATTTCATCTCTAGGGGATTCATGATTTACAACCTCCATAAGGCCCAACTGGTACACTTTAATTATACCTTGCATTTCTCTTGTTTACTGATGAATCTTTCCAACCATTTTTTAATGTTCGATATCTTTTTAGGTTTAGATATTTAGTAAAGCAGCCATTCAATCTGATTATGTCTGGAATAATACACCCTTAGTGGACTTTGCTGCTACCTCATCATTAATATCTATATCGGAATTAATTTCTTAACAATTATTAAGAATCATGAATTTGTTATTCGCTTTTTTAAATCTTAAATATAATTATTATTAATTGAAGTAGGTGTATGAACACCGAATCCTCTATTGGCATTCATTCTGGTTTCCAGCCTTCCACACCGGTCCCTATTATGAGAATATAATAATAATAAGATTCTTTATTAACATAAATTTTATACACTAGTGATTCCTTACACAGAAAGCCAGAGGAATCTTACAATTAGTTGTTTATACAAGTGATTTTGATTTATAAAAAAATAATAATAATAATAATAAAAAAATAAATAAAATAATAATAATAACTAAATAATAATTAATAGATCAAAGCACAGATATGATATGAAACTGATAATAATATCAGTTTCATCATTTTGATAATATCATTTTCATAATATCATTTTGATAATAATATCAAAATAATAATAATAACTAAATAATAATTAATAGATCAAAGCACAGACAGATATGAAACTGATAGAGCTGTATGGCAGATTTGTTACTGTGGATGCCAAATTCAGAAAGGCAATCAATAGATCGGGTGTTACACCTCACCAATAATATCTGTAGTAATTAATATTGTTCAGAAATAGAACATTAACATTAGATTGGCCAAATGCCAGTTTCAGTAATGAAACCTTGAAATATCTTAACTCACCCAAATATTAAAGTTAATAACAATGGACAATCTTACAGTTGCATACGCGAAGTGATCTTAAGTTTATATAACAAATAAATAAATAAATTTTCTGTTTATACTCCGGGACGACCAAACGGTCAGAGGAGTTCACAAGATAGACATAATACTGTACAAGAAACAGCACCGTATTCAGCAGTCACGGAGTAAATTCTTGTTACTCTTTACCAACTGAAAGAAGTAATCTCAATCCTTGTATAATTTGATGATAACAAATATTACTGATGTATTTTACTTTATTCAAAATATAAGCCACTTCCTAACTTGAGTTCACAGTTTCAATGAATCCCAATTTCAAGCCACTTTCAGAAATCGATAAAATTAAAGAGTATAAATAATATAATATTATAAAGTATTAGAGGAACATTTATTTCTGTTCTTTATAATAAATAAATTTCCAGCTTAATATGATTTCAAGAGTTAATAGGATATTAATGCGCATGGTCTTTATAAATCCGCAGAGGTATCAAATCGCTCTATTCCATCGGTTTTCGTCCTTCTGACTTTTATTCCAGCCTTTGACAGCAACACGTCTACAAGGCTGCCTGATGACCTCAATTCCGTTTTTTACCCCCTTTTTTTTCCCTAATATATGCCTGGATGCGTCAGCAGAAATTGAATACGACGATGCTGCACTGATACGAGAGACTCCCAATTGTTCGCTTTGCTAATCTCCATCAGAATCTGTTACAAATTACCCGTTCCGGTGATTTGTTCAAGTAACAGCGACCGAAGCCTGTCACATCTTTCACTTATCGATAGAATATGGAATGCCATCCATTTTGCTCGTTAAAATATTTATCTTCTTTTCCCATCTGAAGCGGTGGAGTCGCGCAATCTGTTTACTTATTTACATACTTCTCACCCACAGGGCATCTAAAACTCGGGTGAGAAGGTTGAGAAAACGCATTTGGATTAATACAAATGCATTAATACATACAGGCTTCATCAAACAGAGCGAACAGTAATTTCGTGTGCTGATGAGTTCACAATCAATTTGATGTTTATCACCTCAAGGAATCCAACAGTCTTACATCCAAATGATGGACAGGCAGTGAAAGATATTTGCCCAGGAATAGATTAGAAGCATAGTTTTCTACTATGTTTCAGGTTATACGTCGACCTCTGAATCACTAAATAACTGAATGAAATTTTAGGATACACTTACACGTCGAGTATACAATCCTAAGATCGAATTAATAATGCGCGCTTAGGGTTAGAAAAAACAAGACACGAATTAACCCTCATCACCTATTCCCACAGGTTTTATTTTCTTAACTTTCTACATAAGGCAGTACTGTACACACTTACCTCTTTATTTACAGTAACTGTGCAGTGTAATAAAATGCCACAGCAGAAATTTCAAAAGAAAGAGCAGAAATAATTAAATTAAAAAGTAGACAACGCTGTTAAATGCATTAAGCATGCACGAATGCTTTCCACTGTCATTGCAAACAGAAAAGAAATGATTAATAATTTGTTTGCATTTGACTTTTAGGTGGCAAAAAACGAGGGACGATCCTATTGTATATCTTTCTTCTTTTGAAGTGATAATGTGACTAGCTACTCGACCAAAAATTTCGCCCTAAAAATTAAAAATCTATAAACAAATAATCTCTTCCAGCTTTGTGAAGCAATCAATGGACGTGATAGTTTACCAACTACCTCAACTCCATCCTTCTTCCTTTCACAAACGACATGTGGTCAAGAATCCTATTGTACTGAGTCACAAATCAGTCTAAGATGGTCTCTCAAGTAACTTTGAGGTCCACTGTTTCTGTGCGCAGTTTTCTGAGAGGAAAAATTCTCTACTGGAATAAGTATATCACAAATACAGTACTGGGTCCTCAGCAACATCCCAGTTCTTGTTGTTTTGAATTTGTGCTGCGGCAACTAAGGCATCTGTGTATTGTGTCAGTGAAATGCATGCATTTGATAGTTAGGTGGAGGGGGAGAAGGAGGGAAACTTAACGTTTCCGAGACAAAAACAATACAACCCTCATTCGAGACCAACTAACTTTGCCATGTATTAAAGAAAGCCGAAAAAAGCATTTCCCATTCCCATAGAAAGCATTTATCAAATCAATCCTACCACGGTTCCTATCCAAGGGTAGGTTCCCCAAAACTTCTCCACCACCTCTCGATTCGATCCAAAAGAGAGCAATGACGTTTAGTAATGATCTTTCTCACGAAGTTTCGATCCCTTTTATGTAAATATTCAGCGCTATTTTTTTGAACTGGAGGCTGTAACTCCGGCTCTTTATTTCAGCTCAGTCCAAAGATGATGTGCATTACAAAGCAGCACCAATGTACAGTTTACTCTTCACTTCTGAACTGTGAAACAACTTCCTGAATACATTTTCTGAAAATTATGATCTGCAGATATTCAAGTTTAATGCCAACCCCGGCTGGAAAAGGAGTAGGTTCGGATTCGTCGATGAACAGAGGAATTTTTTTCATAACGCGGCTGAATTAGTCAGCGAGGGTAGCTTGGTTTTCCTCCAGGAGGCTTCGGCGTTTCGTCTATAAAAAAAGCAAATCTGCCACAGAATACATGTAATTTCTCGTAATGTCACAATGTCTCGTAACCTTAGTTGAGAGAAAGGCATCGTTTCTCTTGTTGAACATTCTGTAGGGAAGATTTTGGCATCATAGTGTAGGAACTCCAAAACCAAATAAACTTTTGGAGTCAAGAGTAAGCTCAATCAGGGAAACATTGCTCCTCATGTGAATAACATCCCAGTCAGTTGGGATAAAATGCAATAACGAATACACTTTTTAAAACTTTTTTTTTTCTTTGAAGAAAAAGCAGAAGGCTGTGTTACCATGGAAACCGTCCAGAATGTTTTCTCTATTTCTCCAGTCTGTATGTAACGGGTGCGCTACACGAGGAATGGTCTATTTTCTGGGAGAAGTACGAGTCAGCAAGTAGTATATGTATTGACATTTTTATTACAGAAAATCAGAAATAAAATCACTAACACTGCACCGCACTCCCAGTAGGGTATTGGAAATCAATAAGTTTCGTCATTCCACCACAAAGGGCAGTTAAAAGTAAAAGAAATCGAAAATCGACACGAAGTTGGAATTCCGAACATGAGGAGAAATATCTTCCAGATTTGAAAATATAGAAAAAATTAAAGTGCCGAAGACCATTCTTTTAAAATATAAATGAGAAGGAATACATTAAGTGACTTAAAAGAAAACTTATGCGCATACGTGAGGAGGATTCCGAAGGAATGTCTGATAGCGAGATCCACTTTAGCGGGGGCAAAAAAACCAAGGAAATATTTTCATTTCTGTTTCGATTTAAATAGAATTTCTTTCAGAAATGCACTTTCTTCTGAATATTTAATTGGAATTGCTTGGCAACACAGATCTTTCTTTAAAATTGTTCCGGATGCTAAAATGAAACTTAAATTCTGTTATTAATACGATGTTACACCAAGGTAGAGCAGGTTAGGAATTTAATATAAAGATGCGGCTGCTGAGAGAGATCATTATGTCGAATTCAATCCTGAGTGAACGGTCTTCAAGATCGATTTATAACTATGTGAGATAAGTTAAACTTTCCGGCATCCGATTTCCAAAGTGTAGTTCAATAGGCTCTTATTTATGCCGTAATGGGGTGCCCAAATGAGTTTCCGATTGATCACGAATTAGAAACGAAATATGCCACTCTTAAGATTCACATTTCTGGGTATTATCCTAGATGTTGCATATTTGGCCATTAAAAATTGTTTCGCCCTTACTGGGTTACTCCAGATTTTTTAAAAAAGCTGTTCTTTACATTTCGAAAACCCGAGACGTCAGTTGTAAACTTTTTTTTTTGGAAAAATCAAAGGAAACAATTAAGATTTTAATAAACGATAAGAAATGTATCAAAGAATTCTTGAATTGAAAATACAGGCTGCATTTGGGGAGCGCCGTTGGTCTCCTGATCCAATTGGAAGGCGCTACGAACGCCAGAACACGTGACAGTATTTTCAAGATGCCAATGCAACTAATTGCGGCCACGGTGCAAAATGTATAAAAGAATGGTTTGTAGAACACTGGAAAAGACTTAAAGCATCTGTCTTGACCAGCCCCAATCTTCGGATCGCAATCCCAATGGGCTTTTGGACTCAGTTCAAAAGGGGGTAGGTTAATTGATCACCCATTTCTTACAAAATCTTTCCACTTTCTGTCTCGCAGACTTTGTTTCTGCTGCATGCGTCTTCTATAGATATTTCCATGGGCACTGCTCTTCTGAATTTGCTTCTATAATTCCCGCTCTCTCTTCCATACCAGTCCCGAACACGTGCCGCAACCAGCCAGCATCCTTTTAATGTCCAGCTCCAAGCTCACAGAACCAACTTTTCTTTCTCATTCACTCCTCCAACTCCGTTTGCTGGAACAAACTCCCTTCACACGTACATGTATTTCCAAAAAATTACAATCTACAGAAATTCAAGTCTAAAGTCAAAAAAATTTTTTTCACGTCAACCTTCGACTCACGCACCGTACTAAGTACTATAGGCTCTAATATCTTTCGTGCTTGGGGTTTCATTAAAAAATAATAATAACGTCTTGCCATCTCCATGGCACGTCGTGTCGGAGTTGTGATTCAAGTTAACGGCTCTTCAACGTGCTATTAGTTCATGGTCTTAATGAAGTGGCCAGGCAGTGTAGCAGAATCATACTCGGTAGTATATAATGACTTACTTAGAATAATAATACATTGAAGAAAACCGTCGAGAGTGGTGCAAACTATAGCACACATCGAACCCATAATGACTATTTGTCCTACTATTATTTATTATTACATGAAGTATTTGCAAATGATTCCCGTTACACGATAGCGCAACATGTTTAACAGATTCCACATTGATTTTGAACAGATCAACTCCACAGAGGACTGATAGTTGTTAGGTTTTAGGCGCATCGGCGACAGATAATATTGCGCATTATGTCTGTGGCCAGATTTGTATCTTGTGCAGTCTAAAAAAACGAGGAATAACTCACGGGAGAATCTTGCATACTCCCTCCGCCTGGGAAACCTTTAGAAATTCCTCCAGTCTACGACGGCAGTCAACTCCAACAAGTGAGAAACCACTGTACTGTCATGGAGGACAGGACATCTTTAGAGGAGGGACCCCACTAACGAAATAATTTATATTACACCATGTCAATTCTCATGTGGTTTATATTCATTAGCGACCCCTTCTAGTCTCTAGTAGAAGAAAGCTAATATTGCGGGCATCCTATTATTAGCAATAAAAGGTTGCCCATCTAGTAATTGGGTTCTGTAGGTTTATTTTGCAGCTTCCGTTATATGTACTGGAAGGGGTTCATTGTAATTCCAAAAGCTCTTATGATCAGATACGCGATGAATTCGTTGAGGTGTTTGAATAAGACTGAAAATCTAAAGGCTGAGGGAGGAAAAAAAAAAAAAGAAGTTTCATGTGATCTGCGTGTAATAAAAAAGACCACGTAGATTTTTAAAATTTAAAACAAAACCACCAGATCTGAACAGTAAAGGACCAAGCGCTGCGCCCCATGAAACTCCTTCTCCCATTCTTCAATATGAAAACAAATCAACCAAAGTAGTGATGTAGTCATTACACCACTTTAGAAGTGAATTACTAAGTCCATATTGTTCTAATTTTGCCAAGGGCATATTATGCAAAACCAAACCAAAGTCCGTAGGTTGATAGGTGTAGTAATATTACATCCATCTGTTTCTTCTCATTTAAATAAATAGCTGGGAATTGCAATAAGGAATACATTTTTTGCAGTATTACCAAAGCACAAATTATCAATGTAGAACAAAAGCAAAAACAAAATACCCTAAGGATTCAAATCTGGATTCTCGCTTTTGGTCCTATGGGGAATATTTATAAGCTATATTTTAAAAAGTGATAAATAATGGAAAACATGTATATCAATTAAGCTAAGTTCGACGATCATTTGGTTCACGATTTTTTTTTACCAGCAAAGCTATCCTATAAATTTGGGTCAGTTAAAGTCATAGTTTGGGTTGGTTCAGTTAAAGAGATTGATGATTAATATTACACTGATAAAAATAAATGGATTTTCTGGAAATACTAAAAATATAAACTTTGCATTTTTCTATATTAATTCTAAAACTGTTTTCAGTAAATCAAGTGCTGAAAACACTACAATTCCACCTCTACTCATCAACAAACTGTTTGTCCAAGAAATGATGCACCGCTTACGTATGCAATACGTATACGAATTATGGTGGGTGAAAGGCATAAGGAATGAGAGAAAACAGGGCAGATAACGAATGGCCTTCAACCACCTAAAGCACATTTCTCTATTATAACCGAGTTTATGCAACCATAAACTAGTCGATACAAAGAACTGAATCTGAATATCATGGGCACAAACCAATAACGTAATTCCTTCAGGACAGAATCCCAAAAGAATTCTATCGTCATGTTGATTACGATGACGTCATGAACGTAAAAGTGAAAAAAAAAAAAGTGGACCAAAGGGAAACCCCACGGGGCACGCCAACTGGAAATGATTCCGTTGCAGATATTTCGTCATTATAAATGATTTGATAAAGAGCAAACTTTAGCATAATCTTTAAGGTTTCAGAATTATCAGCGCCAGGGTTTCTGAACTGTACAACTGATTTGCATTATGTTTTTCATGGCGTCTCACAGAATACAGTAACATATTTTCACATTCTGCTTACCCAAAGCCATTCATCCTTTGCCCAAATTGAAGTTTATCGATATTAATAGATAATTCGTACGACACTTGGGCCTACTACCCCATAAAGTCATTAAATCAACAGTTCTGAAAGTGAGGGGACCACAAAATAGAAAACAGACCTAAATTTTATTCAAAACACATTATATAAAACAGCAAACACCGTTTATATTCTTAAAATATAAATTGGGTATTAGAAGTCAAACCAATTTTAACTCTGAAATGGTACGTTGCTGAAACGTTCTGAAGCCTAACTGACATTTGGGACCTCCATAGTTGCCATACCGATTCTTTGGTTATTACTTAGGATAAATCTGTACTGATGGCATGCTGTAAATGGTATTAAAAAACGATCAATCATTTTTTTTTCATGTTCCATGATATGTTAAATCCACAGCATTATGTCAGATTGGGCATTTTATGATATGAATACCAGAGATTAGGTTGATTCGGATTGAAGCATTAAATTTCTTAACCTACGCTGATATATGCATATATGAAAGCAGACTATGATATCGGGATGTTTACAAAGTAGGCCTGCGTTAAGTGTTTTACTGAAGTGCAATACAATTTATTCATAATTATAGAGCCCTTTCCATTTTAGACACCTCTTTGGTGGGTGTCCAGCCATTCCACCATCTTTTTACAAAGAAGCCAACTATTTTTGAAAATGTGCGAAACCCCTACAATTCAAATGGACTATCGCTCATTTTTAAGGCAATTTCGTTTACTACATGCACTTCTCCAATATTTTCGACCAAAAAAATCGTGGTATTTTGATCTGATTTTGTAATAACCCTAACTTTCGACCAATGGATTACACTGCCCATGTCGATGAAATTATTCAACGTTCAGATTGGGATAACGAAGGAAGTAAACGCGCTGACAATCTACACGACTTTCTCTCTGGAAAATGAAAGACTTGTTACTGCAATCCGTTGCCGATTTCTTCACAAGCAACTGAAAGCCTCTAGCAGAGTATCTTTCAAGGGTAGTTACCTCAAACAAAGTGAACGTCTGGAAAATGGGAGGAAGGGAATGAATAACAAACCTTTACAAAATTTTCCTTGTAGGTAATAAAAGCTATTGAAATCTGCAAAGCCCTCTTAATTGCGCGACGGCTCTAAAGATCGATAGAAAAGTAATTAAACTCAAAAAACAACCACTCTTTAACTAGTTCATTAATCACAACCCGATAACATTCCCAGCAGGACCCTTTCCACTGTGAAGTGTTAGATTGCCTTTCCGGTGACATGAAGCCAGAGGTCATATAAATCTTAAGTTTTTTTTTTTTGCTTTTACACAATTTGTATGAATAAAAGACAAGCCACTGCTATCAGAAATGAATCTGCCGTTTAGAAGCTTAGCAAACGATGTGGTTGGATTTGTTTTACAATCGATCGTGCAAAGCTAATATAAAACAACACGATCTTTTAAATTAGCCCATTAAAATGGCCAACATTTTCTTATAGTTATAAAGCCTGTAAGATTTCGTTTCATTTTGATTGGAGCAAAAACGACTGGGATTATAATGCTCCAGCAAAATGCCTGGAAGAAGAGAGTATGAAAAAATCTGTATGAATAAAATATATTAACCATATGTGTACCAGTTTGGTTTTGAAATCTGGCGCTAGCGCCATCTGGACCTTCAACCACCTGAAGCAAATAAGAAAATGCCGCCCCATCGGAAACATGAAAAGGGCCCTTGTCCATTTTGTCGCCCCTTATCCAATAAAAGGCCCGTGTTCATGCTTCCTTTTCTGGGTACTGCCACTTTCAGCTTTTTATGGTAACCACGGCCCTATCTGGGAGATTGAAGGTCAAAAGCATCGAAGTATTATTAAAAGGTAAATTTAAAATTATAATTGCACCTCAAAAGCGAAAGAGTTGTACAAAATGTGATAAAGCCTTGAGTCTTCGATGTTTTGCAATATCACGCCACCAATGAAAATTGGAACACAAAATCCAACTGTACAGAATTTCTGTGGGGTTATGGGCACGTGTTTTGCGTGCATGCATGCAGAGTTACATAACACTTTGCATTTTTCAAATATAACGGTATAAAAATTATATCCGAATGAAGTGGAAACACCACAACATGTTATTCTCGGATACGAAATGGAAAATTTGAATGATTTATTTAGGGAACTGTATTTCGCTTTAACAGTTTTGAACACCCTTATGAACTCATTTATTGCCATAACAAAAGGAATGTCGGTTTTGCAAGCTTTTGTATACATTATTTTATATGTAATAAATAAAATAATAAAAAAGTAAAATAAAATAAATAATTATGAAATTTAATCCCTACAGCACCTGGTATACAAGTATACTGGCGAATTCCTCTCCCTGTACTCAAAAGGAGCGAATTTTCCACTGGAGGACAAATGGGTGTAATGCAGCTGGTCGCACCATTGTGTTCTAGACACTGTGTAAGGCTTGTTGGAATTGGCTTTGATCCATTTGAGTGTGAGGTACTCACACTCAAATGGATCAAAGTTTTTAAAGTACGTTGCAGCATATTTTTATATTAACATTAAGTGATGCTAACTCTTATATAGAATTAGCCAAATAAATAAATAATATTTATTCATTCCTTCTTTAAACATATTCAAACAATCCACCTCCACAACATTTGAAGTTTATTCCCATAATCAGTTATTGTGTAGCAAATACAAATTCTCACTCATCTATTCTGCAACCTCTCTTTCTCAATTTAAATTTGGGTCTCCTTGTGTGGGTAAGTCTTAGAAAGACTTAAGAAGCTATCCGCATTTATTTTAAGCAACCCTTTTAGAGCCTTTAGTTTATGCAATCCTTTTTTCAATTTGGTCTCCACACAGGTGCCTAGCTTCCAGCAGCTGCAATTTACAGAACGCCAGTTCTTATTGACAAGAACATCCTCTTGTATTCCCAACTAATCTTTTTACTCTTGTCTGCACCTTTCAAACATACCCACGCCTTTCCTAAAATGAGTTTTTTCAAACAATCAAGATATGGTCTAGCAGGAAAGAACAACTCTGGTTATCCCAGATAAAACGGGATAATCACCGTTGTCCCTGACGGAAAATTTCCTCGCCATCATTGACAGAATCCCATGAGCTGTTCTAGCAGCCTGTTTGCATTGCTCATAGAACTTTATGTCCGTTTAAAGTTTCTGTACCTCGAACAAGCAAACATAAGTTGATGATTAGAATTCCTTGGGCACGAGGAATATTTTAATTTAATGCACATAAATCTACATATTTCGAGAAAAAAAAAAGCACTGCATACATTTCTTTACCCATTCATGGACTTAATAAAACTCCCATGGTAAAGCAGGCTAGGATTGAATACTTCGTGTGTGAATATCAGTGTCCAGCTTATTGGGAGCTAACAAGCTCCCAACAAGACAAAGTATTATTCGTTATGATTATCTCAAAAAGGAACTAATTTTTGCGCTACCGAAGAGAAATGTTTTCCTCAAAAGCTCCACTGAGTTGGAAATTCTTCTTTGAACAAGGCTTGTAGAATTACAGGGTGAATAACATCGAGCCGCCTGTTGTTTGCTATGCTTTATAGTTATTCACTTGTAGGTTAATGCTAAATTGTTTTTGGTTTATTGTGAAAAGCGATTTTCAAGTGTATTCCGTTATCACTGGAAGCAGACTGCTAGCTAAAATGGTCGAAAAATCGTTTGAAGTGATGTAATTTAAAAATACAATAATTTTAATACTATTTTTTATAAAATAGTATTAAAACCAAACAATTAGTTCTTTTGCATTCGAATTATTGTTTTTTTGAAACGCATTTACTTATTTCGTATTGATGCCTTTGGAATGAATCTGATGATAACACTAATTGAAACGTGGATTTGTCACGTCCCATAAATTCATTGTTAGTACCTGATCAGTTTTTAATGGGGTTTGATATCCCTGAACAGTTAACAGGGGGGAAATAAGGTGTACGATATACGAGTTGATCGAGCTTACGTTTATTTATCTAGACTACAGTTACTGTAATTAATGAATATTTTATTAAATTTGTTGAGTGTAATTTTAGTGACTTTTGCCGGTTCAGAAAAAAGATTTAAACCACTTAAAATATTTTGCTTGTGCGGAAAACAATTCTAGGTTATCTGTATAAGAAATATTTTCCGCAGCCTACCCCCTTCCCTTGTCAGACCGTACAGGTAACGTAAGACTCCAAAAGGCTCTTCTAATAACTTATCGGCACCTATTTTCTCTAGCAATCTACTGCAGAGTTTGCCCGAAATGTCTGCGACATTGTCAAAACAGTTGCAATGTCCAAAAGCGACTACTATAAGTAAATGTGTATACTGAGATAACTATGCATTAGGAACAATCCCAACCATGACTTGATACGTGGCTTCTGTTGCAGCGTTCCAGCGAGTTGTTCTTCTCACGGACACCAAACTCGTCTATTTTCAGCCTAGATGAAAATGTGGGAAATCGGTGAATGGCGTCTGGATCCAGTACTATCTGATATACTGCAACACTGAGATGTGGTTCGGTTAGCATGGATTACCAACACCCTCCAGCACCTAGGTACATGTTGCGAATTATGTAGGCCGTGCCCATGCATTAAGAACACCTAAGTAAGTGTTCCTAATGCAACACTATCTAAATGTGTTTTAGTGCTCCTTTTGAATGTTATGGATGGGGAATAATAGCTTTCTTGAGTTTTAAACCTAAAAAAAGCTGTTGTTTAAATAACACTCTTTATAAATTCCTAATAAAATTAGTAGGCCGTGTTAGGTGTTTAGAATCATTGTTGTAGTAGGGTTTTAGGAGCATTAGTGACTAAGGCCATATTACTTCGTACATAGTCTTAGTCGGTATCAGGCGAGGGTAGCAGATATATTGTATGAAGACTAACTCAGCCAAGTTGTTGAAAAAAGCCCATAAAAATTTCGTCATCGATGGTACTCGAACTCCGGTATTTTCCACTCGGTGCGGGGAGGACTACCAACTGAGCTACCCACGAGGGCATTTGGAATTAGAATAAAGGCTATGTTGGTTGTTAAGAATTAGAACGTAGGCTATGGTGGGGATTTAGAAAAAAGGTGTGAGATGTTGCATTTATAAATTGAGTGCATTCTTTTGACGGTTTGCTTATTTTGCTGGATGAAAAACCCGAGTTTCACAGAGGAGAACCATGAGACCAAACTGACTGACAACGGTGGGAGGATCCATAATTCACTTCCTTCCATCTCGCTTGGACTAATTTTTATCTTTTCCGGTGTTCTAGTCCGATCGAATGACTTCAGATTTTCCTAATCCTCACTGTGTGTGTGTGTGAGATGGCCAGCAGTTTTCGTTAGGGTCGCATTTTTACCCCGAGGTATAGTTATTTATAGCGAGTGAGTAGTTGTACCAGCTGATCAATCTTATAAATTTTCAAACAAGGAACAATGAGAATCACACACAAAGTTAACTAAATATTTGTACCTTAAGGAAGATATCATACCTTCAACTTCTGAGGCGACAAACTCGATCTTACTCGTACACATCTCGATTACAATGTATGCACAACGCAAAACTACTGTAAAGGAAATCCATTTTACATTTAGTAATAAATGCAGAGTCATTGGAATTACCAGATGCGTTTCAATCGGTCAAAAACCATAAAATTAAAAGTTTTTAAAATACGAATAAATAATCACTGGTCAGCTGACCAACGAACCTGATAAGACATTTAAAAGAAATCAATGGTATGATCAAACACAAAATTAAATATAAACGATAACATATTTGAGATTCCTAATTTAAAACCGCTTCAGTAACCATAATTTCAGAAGTTTCGTGAATTTACCATTAGGCGAAGAGCTCGATAAATATCGGTAATATATTCAAGGTAGCCGAATCCATGGGCATCAACTGAGTGAAAATTATTCTTCTTACGTGCTATAGCATCAAACTTTTTTTGCCCCTGTAAGCACTGTACATGCCATTACCAAAATCTTTTTTTGTTTATCACAAAAACGAACTTTTATTTTTTTAATAATACGAAGATAAATTGTAAGCCTGGATACTCTAACAGAAACCAACCAGTCCCACAAAACACCATGGAATATTGCTTTTTAAATCGTCTGAGAGTAATATCCACAGAGTCCTGATGGCTTGCAAAAAACATCGTAACATCGCAGGTGGAAAAATGGGTTAATTTTGTAATAACCGCCTTCTTCAAAGGAGTTTTTCGGGTCGCCGAGATTCGTAATTACAACCTAACTGTTTTTAGGCTAGTTTACTTTGCTATCCCAAATTACGGTAATGAAACAGAAACACCATCTTAATAAACTGTAATTTCTTTTGGGGCAGGTGATCATTCGCCTGTTTGTTTAAGTTTGCTAATCACATACGTGGACGATGATATACTGTTGTTAATGTTAATGTTAAATGGTTGGAGATTAAGTTTTTCTTGGGAAATGCGAGCGGAGGTCTAAACGCAGGTCATTAGAAAAAAAAAAAACCTATCAGATCTTCGTGAAAAAGAATTAATTTAGAAACGTTTCCACTACCAGCAGCTTCGTATTACTCCATTCCCGCCTCCACGACAGTCGACACGAGGACGACGTCGCCAGTATCTCCGTGATTAATTGAAGCTAAGCCTCTTGGGAACCGGGTACGCCCGATCTTCCTTCACCGCTATTAATTGAAGTCCCTACCTCGAGTGGCTTGGCTTGACCCAGCTGTAGAATTCTAAACCGCTTAATCTTGACGAAGACATCGCTCATATTATTAACGGAAAGGGTGGACGAAACGAAAGGCCATCGATTACCCAGTTCTTCCTTAGCAACTCGCTCTGCACGTAACGCCAAAAAATGTAGTTATTAAGAGTTACACTTCGGCGGCAGTGATCAATCATCTCGATTTCTCTCTCAAAAATGGCGACAAGACAAGTAAGTGGAGTATGCCGAAGAGCTGGATAATTTCTTAGTGGAATGTCAAGTGGGGGTGACAGAGTGGATTGCATTATAAGTTGTACGTTTGCAAACGCGAAATGTTTGTTGTTTGCCTCCTGGCATCGAGTGTGTGTGCTGAAGATAATTCATTTTAGAAGTTGCCAACGTTCAATTATTGTAGTCCGTAGGAGAATGGGTATTTTGTTGCTTTGGGTAATTCACAGACTTTAAGCGTTTGCGTGTTTCGAGTCTGGGCAGTATACTATGCACTGCAAAAAAAAACAGGCAACAGAGTGACAAAAAATAAAATCTAGTTTTTTTTTTTTTTCTTATTTTTTTTTTGAAACAAACGTTTCCATTCCCAGAGCTATTGGACTGAGACCGAATTGTTTTGGGAATGATTCTTTGGAAAATCACGCACAACAATGGAGCTGGTATATCCATTGCCAAGATTAATTAAGTAATTAAGCTTAATTACTTAAGTATATTCATTGTCATTGATTAATTAAGTAATACAAGGAATTCATTGGAACCTTTTAGAAACAGGGCTGAGTTAGCTAGTCTCGGACGGAGATGCAGTTTCCCCAATGTTTTTTTGAATGTTACCCCGAAAACAGAAGAACCAGTCCGAACAAATACACAATTTGCTAAGGCCATAACACCGATGGTACGTGGAATGGGTTTTTTTGGACTACTCAAAACAACCAAACTTGATGTCCTCTCCGAGTAATTTCGTCTGGAACTAGTTTGGCGTATTGGTTAGTGGCTCACAGGCATGTTTGGTTAAGACTAGTTCATATGCTTCTTTCTTTTTTTTTTTTTTTTTTTTTTTTGTATGTTAATGTGCGTACAAGTATGTGTACATTTGTTCAGGAATTATCAAGCGAAACCCTACTCCCTCCGCGTGAGGTTGGCTAATTACAGCCTCGATTGAAAAGCCCTTTGCAAATATGTGATGCTTTCGAGTTAAAATACCTGCAAAAGCCTAAAAATGGTTAATTACTACGCTAGAGGGCTGAGGCCAGGAAAACAGAAAATCCAACACTCCCACAACTTACAATACAATATTTGAAAAAGCAAGATCTCAGCAAATCCTCAATTCTCTTCTCTACAAACACAGTGCATGTTATAACAAACTAAGATCTTCTTAAGCTTGATCAGTGAATTTTGTTATATTCGTAATATATTTTTTATTATAGTAAGTTTCCCGAATACTTTTTTGGGAAATTCAAATTTTATTATATCTAAATTTCAAAGGAAAATTGATTTTCGCATTGAAGTAAATGAAGAAGCAAATATTTTATCGTATAATAATATTTCAAAATTAAATACAGATTTATATTTCCTCCCATCGTTCGTGGAACGGCTATCCACTTGTTCCATTATTAAGTAAATGCTATAATCAATCAACCGAACTAACAACAGCTGTTATATGTATGCTTCAAGCACATTAATACGCAACTCCAAAAACCTCCTCCACAAATTTGACTTGTGTGGATTCCGAGGAATAATAAGGATCTCGTAAGAGATTAAGCTATCATCCCTGCAACTTAAGGCAACCCAATTCTCAATAGCAATGCAGCCAAGAAGGATATCCCAATGATTACCGACTCTTCCCTCATTAATTTATAAGTATTAATCTCATGAACTATGGAAGCACCTCCTACTTCACAAGAACAAAAATAGTCTAACAATGGAACTTTGGTGCATTGCCCTTGCTTAGGAACTCAATACAAAAAATTCATAGACTGGGCCTAAAACGAACACACTGGGTACCATAAGTCCACTATAGTATTCCAGAGAGATTTCATGAAGCGTAAATCTCTATCTGCCTTGAAAATTTAATAAGGTCTTATCTCCCTGGTATACCAGATTTTTAAGAAGTCATGAAAGAAATTCACAGTAGCTGGACAAGAAAATCTGAAATACAAGACAGTTACTGTGTGTTAGCTATTTCCTTAAGTACGTTAGGAAAGCTATAAACTATCTTATAACTTGAACAAAAGACTCCCATTCTCAGAGTATTAAACAGGCGCATCCTCTCCCAGTTTGAAACTCCTATTGTAGTATGTTAAGTGTTGTCAAAGAACAAACTGCCACCAAAGATTAAAATACTGATTTCTATAAGAAAGTAACTGTTTACTAAGAAAAGAAAAACATATACAACTTCATTTGTTCACTGTAGATGTATTTGGTTAGAACAGACAAAAGGAAACGTTGTTTAGAATAAACCCAAATTAAAATATGCATGAAAAATTTGAAAGAAACTTAAATTTGAGCCAACCAAAAGGAAAATGGTTGGCCCAAAAGGAAAAGAAAAATGACCTGGACAGTCAATAAAGAAACGTTGCACTAGAATCCAAGCTCGTGATGACACTGGAGGGTTTCGATGGACGTTTATGGTGACCGAAATAATTCCGACTTATGGTGGTTCCGACTACACCTTTTCAATGTTATGCAGCTTATATGTAGTGAGATCTTTTGAAACACTGCCTTAAGTTCAGGATGTTTCAAAATAAGCATCCCATTGTCAAGTCCTCTCTCTCTCGAAGAGAAGTTTGATGAATCCTCTTTTCTATTTTGTTACCATGACGTATAAAAACGATAATAGTTATTAAAGCTGTAATATACTGAATTTCTGCAAAAATAGCTCGATTTTTCTGTAAACTATTTGCACAGTAGCATGTATCATTCTGCCGACTTAATAAAACATCTATTTCGAAGTGACAAGAACATTAAGACAGACAGAATACTCTAAAAGAATCGAGACATTCTTCTATTTTATTTTATATTCGTGCATCACTGACGTTAATTTACTACAAGAAATAGTTTCTTAGATACATAACCCACAAACAAATATTTCATCGGAACGTTTTTTTTTTTTATTTTACAGACAGCTTCCGGCTGCGATGCATCCCCTCTTTTTACATTCATATTTGGCACTTAAAATTCAACGTATTGCTATAAGACAGCTCTTCCTTATTCTACAGAGAGAGCGGAAGAATTATATGTTACTCTATTATTTTTTGCTTCAAGCAGAGTGGCTTTCCAGAGCCAATTCAGGCACAAGTTTCAAAGTTTCAGGACAATTAAGAACGCTGTATTCTGTCACTCGCACCGCGAGTCAACTCTCTAGAGTGGAATGAAATCCAGTGGAGTCATTTTTTAAGTGGCTCGTGGAATGCGCTTTCTGTTTGTCTGTTGCAACTATAATAGGAGAGTATAAATACCGATGGCTCTCAGATGACACTTGTGGAATCTCTTCGCGCATTCTCGTCTTCCTCAATTTGGAGTTACTCATCAGTACAGGCGTGCGTGAGGTGACATGGAGAGAATACCTAACGTTGTTCCGACGGTCAGGATGATGAACAACCACAGCAGGAACCGATCAATCACCAGCGCGACTTGTTGCCATTCGAGTTTGATATTGTCCCTCCTTTCTTGTTCGGCCAACCGCATCTCGTTTCTTTCGATCGTTTGGTACACTTTGTTCAAAACCCGGACGAACTGTCTTTCAAACTGTTCCATGGGAGCCGAAATTCCCCTGGGAAGACTGTGAACAAAGTCCTGGCGAATACTTTGAGAAAGCCCTCCGTTTTCGCACTTCTCCACCTCTGGAAGCACTTCGGCAGGCGTTCGATGGCACTTGGACTAGAAGTGATGAAAGAAAAGAAAAAAAAAAAAGTTTTAGATTTAGTAATCGGTGAACTGACTGAAATGGGTAATTTCTAGACATGAAAGTTGAGTTTCAAATTCCGTTTAACAGATTAAAAATGTTATAATTTTTGGCAAGCTTTTGCTGTTTCTCAATGCAATTTAAAGAGGTTTCATACTACTACTAGCAAGTCTTTTGAAATTTTGGAAAAAATATTAATCAAATTAATTCAGTAAATAATAATATTAATAATAAATTTCACTAACTTCAGTGGATGGGGTCACCATATTTTGGGTCACATTGTTCAGTGTATCCAACTGATCCCATATAAGTTTCTTTCAAGGAGTTTTCAGTTTTGGGAACGTGGAAAATCTATAAATACACACAAAAGACCATGCCACCTTACCATATCAAAAAGGAAGACTCCCTTTATAATTTACTCAAATATTTGTGGCCGAACAATTCTAAAGGTCTTGGGAATCTATTTTGATGAGAAAGCCCTCTTCATTACTCATCTCCAAAAATTAATCAAGGTGTTAGTTTACCCTTCCATAATGCGCAGCTCTGAAGTTGGATCTGGTATGTCCATGCTAGAGTACCTTCTAGCGGTAGAGAATCAACTCCTGAAATGGGCTAACCTTAAATCCGGTTTTGTTCTTTACACGATCTCCGAAACCCACATGTCTCAAAACTTGGGTTTTTCCGGATCTTAAGCTGTCCATGCCTTCAATTTAAGCAGAATTTTTATGTTCTGCTAGAAATACCAGGTTTGTACTTTTGTAAAATCTTAACTCTTCATATGAGCACAAATATTCCATACTTTTTCTTCGATCTTAGAATATCTGACTATGAGAAATCGTAGAAAATTCTTTAGGTCAATAGATCGCTTTCAGCCTGTTTCACGCAGCGTACTGTTGAGAACACTAATGAAAGTATAATATAATAGGATTACAGGGGTGTTTAAACGTAGTAGGTGAAGTAAAATCGAAATTCGCATGTTTGTCTGTTTGATTTGATTTGGTAATTGTTGGCGCATCGGCTTCTGTGGCCATATTGCACCTCCCAAGGTTTTTGCAGTACTTTGATCCAAGCCCGAGGCGAGAATCGAACCCGCGACCTTTGGGTTGCCGGGCAGGTACTTTACCCACTCGGCTAGCCCGGTCGGCCATGTTTGTCTGTTAAAAACGTAACGGTTATGTTTTTAAATGAAAGTATTATTTCCATAAACCGACTGCCCGAAATACATTCACAGTTCAGCATGCGTTTGCTAATAGAAGCCAGAAAGTTTCTAAAACGGTCTATTGTTCCTAGTTAATTCTCATTTTAACCCAATTTAAATTCAGATTTGCGTATTATTTCATTTTATTATCCCTATTACATTTATTTTTTTAAAATTAATTTTTATTAAACAGGTGCCAATTCTGTTTATAACTTCGAGTCCACCACGTAAGGTCAGAGAAGTTCACGAAGTACAGAGAACACCAAAACATCACTATATTTAGTAGTCATGAGCTTGAACCACGGTCAATCAAACGCATGTACTTCTGCACCCTCGAGCCTGACCGCTCGGACTTTCCCTCATATACAGAGGGTTTCAAAAAAATTTCCTACATAGAACAATGTAGGAAAATTATTCTACAGCTGAAAATAAGAAAAATAGTTTCTATAAACATATTCGACCCGTTGTTGTTGTAGTTGGGATTTAGGAGTATCAGCGACTAAGGCCATATCACTCCATGTTTATTGCTTGTAAATTGCCTGTGATCTGAGGTCGATTTTCAGTTTGCTGGAGGAAAAACAAGTTTCGGGGAGAAAAAACCATGCTACCCTCGCCTGAGATAGACTAATTCAGCCACGTTATGAAAAGGTCCATAAAAATTCCTCACATCATCGAGGACTAACTCAGATCTTTTCCACTCTGTGAGGAGGACGGCGATCCTACCAACTGTGCTATCTACTATTTGTGGAGTAGTGAAGGTTCAAATTCACGAAGTGAAGAACTGCGTAATCAGCACGTTATAACTACGCCAAAGACAGTTCTAATCGGGAGGAAACGACAATTCCTGCAAGGCGAGCATTTCGAAACTTCCGTTTTCGATAGAGACGTACGTATTGTAGATGAACACATCTGTATTGGTTTGATAACCGAGTGCAGTTCTATAATACAGTACTCAAACATGTTATGCTATTCAATTCCCTTTTAGAGTTTAGTGCCACCTATTATTCGTACTGCTGATGCGAAGGGCAAATCTATAACTAATTTACCGAATTCAGGGATTACAAAGGATTCGACACTAGGGATCAATACAATATCAATTACGCCGGAGAAAAAGTGCTTTAGGCAAACCTAGATAACATCAAATGTTATTAAGAAATGTATTAAAAACAGCGAAATTTTGTAGAGCATATAAGATGGGCCAAAACTTGCTTTTTAACTGACATAATTCAATACAAATTAAGTGAATGCTTAAGGATATATATGAAGCAACGTAAAAACATTATTATTTGAGTTTAGTGTTAAAACAACTCGGGATTTGCAAACCTTGTATCTGGTTTCTGACAACCACCTAACCTGTAATAGTTCCTAAGACGTTTATTGTGTCAGAAGTAAAGACCCAAACAGATAAGAAATTACTGCATCTCGCAAGCAAGAAAGGGAAATAATAAAAAATAAATAAATAAGGCACTTTGTTTCTTCGTAACCTCTGTCCCAATGAGATCCGTGCTCTGCAGCCTTGCGTCTAACCTCGAACAGGCTAATTTGGCTTCTTACACGGCGATTTATTTTAAGACTTCTGCAGAGATCAGCTCTCTTTCTCAATATGACCTCACTGCAGAGATTCGCTATTCTCTAAATAGCTAACTCCTCAGGAAGCGGCTGTACCACATCAGCAAAACTCTCCTCTAAACGATTTGCTTTCTCATCAACTGTCAGTCGTCAGCAAGATGCTGAAAACTTCTCACAAATTCATGACGCCATCGATGATTCTCTTCATATTAAGCTCTCTTGGGTAGCACAGTTGGTATAATCAGCGTCCTCCCCACACCGGGTGGAAATGATCTGAGTCCTATCAATGACGAAAGGAATTTTAAGGAACTTTTTCACAACGTGCCCGAGTTAGTCCGTCTCAGATGAAGGTAACATGGTTTTTCCTCTCGGGAACTCGGGTTTTTCGTCCAACAAATCGACCACAGAACACTCAATTTACAGACATTACATATGACGCAATATGGCCCAGGTTGCTGATGCGCTAAAACCCTACAGCATTATTATCTTCGCATTAAGCATGTCGAAGAAGTTCGTGACACTTCTACCAAAAGCAATTGTGTTGGGTTGGTACTTTTCATCCTGTCAGTGAACAACGTACAAGGACATCTCTTCGGACAATTCTAAATTCTTATTTTTAGGGCCATTACGATAATCCGAAAGCATCGTTCCAAAGTAAATTTTATTCAGTCCCAAGTCCTTCTACAGGAGTTTTATGCAATATTCGTGCCTTATGAAAAAGACCCATAAAAATTTCTGGCGCCATCAAAGGGATTTGAACGCAGGTCTTTTGCACCCGGTGTGGAGAGAACGGTGATTCTACCAAATGTGTTGCCCACGAGGGCGAAGACTTGCGATGACTGGTATGAACGCATATCGACATCGTAAGAAGCCCTTCTTGACAAAATCCATGAGGGAAAAACTTCTAGCCTAGGCTAAAGAATGCTAATTAGTATTAATAATGGCCATATGGTGCAAGGAAGCCTAAGGCTTATGCGGCACTAGAAAAAAAAAAAAAGCAAGAAGAAAGAGTAAAATAATAATAAAAAAAATTAAATAAAATAAAAATTCATAAATAATAAAAGAAAAGGAAATAGACAACCTATGCGTTTGGCTCCTCTCGTAGGTAACTATCCAGCTGACCTTTGAATTTCCCCAAACTGTCAGCCTCAACCACCCATGTTGGTAACTTATTCCAGTACAGCCACTTCCCGACTTACGTAATATTCGACTTACGGAAATTTGACTTTATGTAAGTTTTAGTCGGCCGGTGCAAACTTAAATTGTGAAAACATATCCCGTAGGAATAAATGATGGAGGTATCGTGAAAATATCGTAATGTGAACCCAATAGCACTGTTTTTTTTTTTTTTTTTTTTTTTTGGTAATTGGTTCTAAGACCTCAAAAGTTGAAATTTTCGCTACATAACTCAGCTATTTATCTCTCTAAAATGTCATATTTATAATGGAGATTGCACTACACTTTCATGGTTATCATATGTTCCCGTTATAAGAATCAATTTTGAACGCCTTTGTGATTTATTTTTAAAACACATTTCTGTAGGTCACGACCAAAAAACAATTTGCACTTTCCGGTTTATTGGGCTTTTCTGTTAGTGCAACTAATTATAAACGGGTAGTAAACTATCTTATTGCATTTACAATAATACCGATAGCTGGAATTCTGTGGATTTTAACGTTAAGGTATTATGGTGAAATGAGTTCCCTGAAAGCTTCAATCATATAAAAAACAAATTTTCAGAATCTTCTCTTCCTTCCTTTTTACGTATTACAACGGTGAAGGGAAAGCGACCAACGAAAAGTGCAAGTGCTGGCAGTGCTAGGAAACGAAACAAAATTGATTTAGAAATGATGATGATGATTAATTAAGAAGTACGAAGCGGGACAAAGTTTGTCATCTATTGCACGGAATTAGGTCTCGCTGCTTCAACAGTGAATATTATTTTAAGGGACAGTGCGTGTATATTAAAGGATCAACGCATTTAAGATGAACAGTGATCACAAAACAGCCTTCAGGTGTTATATCGAAGATGGAACAGCTGTTAATAATATGGATGAAAAATCAGATTCAGAAGCAAGCGCCCCTGAGTCCAATGACCATTCAAGCAAAAAGCAAGAAGTATGAAGATATTAAGGATAAGTACGGCAAACCCAAAGCCAAGTTCGTTACAAGCAACGGGTGGTTTAATAGGTTCAAGCATCGCGTTGGTTTCCAAAACAATAAGGTATGCGCTCAAGTCGCCAGTGCCGATTCTGCAGAGAAATTGTGATGTGTTGGAAAAAAACCCCTTCTAAATCTCCATAGCCCTCAACTTTCGCAGCGGCGTGCTTATCAGCTGGAGAGTTAATTCAGGGAACGATGCTCGAAAGGTAAAACCACCGGACTTTATGTCTGTCTCCTCTCTCTTTTTGAAATTTTTGTAATTTTTCCTGCGCATGAGATAAAAAAAAAAATTGAATAAATAATTCTATTTGCTTCAATCAAACTCAATGAAATTTGCGAGTGCTGCACAAGCATTTAGGGAAATTCCGACTTACGTAGTGTTCCGCGGAACACAACCCTTACGTAAGTCGGGGAGTGGCTGTAATTTATAACTCGCTGGCTAAAATAAGTCGAGTTGAGCAACGTGAATCTGTAATATGATGAATCCAAAACTTCCGGAAATTGGAGTTCTTTCGTCCAGCAAACAAAAAACCGACCACACAAGCAATTTACAGACCGCATATACGGAGCAATATGCCTTAGTTACTAATGCTCCTAAAAACCCAATTACATCAGCTCCCTCGGTTCACAGGGGAGAAATCAATCCCCTACTAGTTTTTCTTCGTCTGAGAAAAAAAAAAATTGTTTTGATACTTCGGAGGACACAACCACAGAAATAGCAGCCTGATCAGCCTACTACTGTTAGTATCATTTAAAGAAGTGGCGGACACAATCTTGGGAACTCACCATTTTGGTTCATAGCATTATGAAAGTCAGTAAGTGTTTGAGCATCATCCCCTACAGAATGAACAGAGAAAGGATTGTGATAATAGGATTAGCCACTTCTGATAGTTTATTTTTTTTATTTATTTATTTTTTGAAATGGATACTTTATTTTGCACTTTGTCATCTATATTCTTGAAGAGACTGCTTCTTCAATCTTTTATTGAAGAAGCAGTCTCTTCAAGTCTCTTATTATATCCAGCCAATGGTGTACAATAAAGTTCCAAACAACCTAGAGGAAGCAGGAATTCCGTGGGTTGCAATGGAAAAAAAAAATCCTCCAAATCTACTGTTCCATCTCCAAAAGTACCTGACAGAACACAGTCATCTAAAATGTACGACTGTTAGGGGTGTATAAAAATTAACACAGCTCAATTCAATCAGCGGAGTTAAATACAGTATGGCAGGTGAATCCGGAATGGAAAGCAAAACCAGACACTCAACTGTCCCAAACCATCCACTAAAATCCAAGGTACAAGAAACTAAGACCGTAAGATATGGGAATGAAAAACTGGTTGGAAAAGATGCATTTTTAAAAGCGCTTTTTACATACTGCCCCAGGTAATGCAAAAGTATCCTCTGAGAGGTAATTCAAGGTGCTCTTTCAAATGATGTGCGATCCAAAAAAAAGGCAAGGGTTCCTTAGCAAGTTTTAGCCCTAAAAGTCTATCCCATTTGATATCATAGGAGTAGCTGGAAAATGAGCCATTTGGCAGAATTTCCAAAATAATCCACTTTTTAATAATGTAAAGGCTACATAGACACAGTGTGCTGAACCCAGAAATGTTCAAAAGTTTAAGAGATATGCTTTCAGTAATATTCCCCTCCCCCCAAACAGCTGTTCACAATTTCTTTCTCAGGATTTTGGATGGAAGAAAACCACACTGGAGAATTTAAGTTACTGGAACACAAGTAGCAAGCAGATTTCATCAAGACAAACAACTCGTTGAGAACAGTTCCTTAGCATACATACATAGTAGATTGCCCATAGAATAACGAGGGAGCCATTATAAAATTGAGGGGGGGAAACTGTAAATCCTCTTGAAAGAAATTTGGAGAGGTTCAGAAGGGAGGTATCAGCAGAAACCTAGAGAGCACTATCTACCATATCACTTTTCTCAGTCAAAACTCCCGAGATCACGAAGTTATGTCGAAAAGAACAGCTTCACCAAAGACAACATTAACTTCACTCTAAGCAATCTTGATCCTCCCTTTATACCACATCAATAAACATTACCTAAGTGGCGTTTAGGGCCTGTACTCTTAACTCAGTTAATTCGACTAGACAAATATTAAACACGTGCAGGTATTGTTATTGTTGTTGTTATGGGATTTTAGGCACAGCAGTAACTAGGCCATATTGCGCTGTATATATGTTTGTAAATTGCGTGTGTTCTTTGGTAGATTTGCCTGTTAGTCGCCAGGAGAAAAACCACGTTGCCCTCGCCTGAGACCAACTAAATAAACCACGATTAATGTGGCCGCCACTGTATAAGCTGCCTTTAGAGAAGAATTAACTTTGGCATACTTAAAAAGTCGAGGAAGAACGCTTAATTAAACAGTGAGGTGTGCGAGTCTAAAATGAGATCGATGTAGCAAGAGGGATGAACATTACATCGAAATAAAGCAGGCAAGTCCTTGAATGTGTCCACACTTGCAATACCAGAATTTTCAATGTAGTAATCGGCGAAGGCTAAGGATTGAACCGGTTTATAAACATATTTTTGTTGAGCTACAGTGAGAGGGAATTGAGTTCATCAGTGACAGTCGGCGAACATTTTACTTTAAGATGATCTGCATAAGAATTTAAGTTCAGTAAAGGTAACAACGGTACAGAAGGCAATAACTGAAGAGATTTGTAAGAATTAGTGCTAAAGAAGAACTATTTTTCTTGTGGAGAAGAGCAGGGAAGGAGTCGGGACCTGAAGTAGTGAAATCTTTAAGATGAGAAATAGCTGAGTAGATGTAATCAGTAGTGGGATCTATCTAACAAAAACAGTCGTTAGTATCAGATTCGAACTGATATGAGAGGACAGAACATGGCTGCTCGCGAGAACAAAGCTCCAAAAAAAAAAAAAAAAAAATATGGGTAGAAAAATGACAGCTATGCTAAGAAAAAGAGTTGATAAACGCTTGAATCATTTTTAACAAAACTCCTGGTAGTACTGATTATACTTGAATAAAACAAACACTGCAATGGACATGCGATTGGATTTCGGGAATAAAATAACGTTTGATAGAACAATGTATTTTTCATGATAAATGTCCATCCACTAAAGAGTCAAAACATGGCATAGCTATCCAATATGCACATGTGATAAACGCAAATATAGTTCAGGACACGGATTAAAATGGTCTTTAGACTTCTGCAGCTGAACTCAACTTTCGGACATTTGATTTCTCCATCATGTCAACCTTTAGGTTTGATGCCACTTAGACTCCATCATGCGAAGCACTTCGCCATAAAAGCGTCCATGGGAAGAATACAAGGATCAACTTCAGAAAAACTCAGTACTTGGCTCAAAACAGACTTATTCCTACTTACAGGAATAGACACATTTACATTTCATCCTGGCCAACTTTAGACCAAAATTTTTCAAACTACAACCTTGAGGGGGCTCTGGTAGTCAGTTTATTGTTGAGCAATGATCACTCAGTATTCTGCATAATTAACATTACGTTCTTTAATATTATTAAAAGAAAAATACACTAACAATATTACATAGCTTTCAGAAAGGGTGTTGGTAAATGTAGAAGGGCACCGCTGGGTAGTGGGGAGAAAAAGAAGAAAAAAATTCAGAATTTCCATTTCTTCTTAACTCGAGGCTTACCTTTTTTGTATCGATGTATTTGGCATCCGTCGTTTCCAGATGTATAAACAGGACCTTCGCTAATACACCAAACACTATCTTCTTGACACACGAGGGCACTTCAGTCCCTCTCATCCCTCGGTGATGGATATTGAGAGTGACGACAGACAAAGCTGTTGTCAAGGAAACCAGAGAAATGGTCACCCCATAGTATAGCCCTGAAAAACAAAGTTGAGAAAATATTCAAAACTTCACTTACTACTCCGGTAAATCTAGAATTCAAATTGTATCCTCCCCCACATTCCCTCATCCCTTCCCAACTCGTACATTCTCAGGACTACTCGCGCCAAACAATTCTTTCATCTTCGATTTTTCCATTTTCATTGCAACCTTGAACGGAGGTCAGAGACGCAGTTAAAACTTGATGACATGTTTTCCTTCAGCGTCTTAAAGCAGCGGTTTCGATTTTTTCCGTTCGTGAGATCTTTATTACAGTAAGGTTAAGACTGGGACCTTAAGGCAGCAAAAGCATCTTGTCTGTGACAGGACGCGAATAGAAAGTCTCTCTCTCTCTCTGCGAGCAGGTTTCTTAATGATAGTGTCGGAGGTGACGGCAAAGTCGATAGAACATCCTATTCATCAGGAGAGAGTAACAATGTCAAGGAAACGATTGGGGTGAAGTAATGTGACGTTGGTTCCTCACCGAAGAGTCTACCATTGTCGTTATTGATGAACTGCGGATCACATGACAATGATGGAAATGTATTAAGTTTCCGCTTTTTGGTTAAGATCCTGGAGTTTCCTGGTTCCATAAACATTCACTTATTTGCTTCCAGATATGCAATTTAAACCACCGCTTAATGTACTCGAGTTTGAAAAGCTGTTCTTTGACCTGCGTAATTATACGGTCTAGGATACAACACTGAATGAGTGACAAAAGATTCAAAAAGGTTTAACTGGAACAGTGAGGAATAGATTATACCTGGCAACATTAGCGTATACAATGATGATTTGGACTCAAGAAGCTCTTATTTAGTAATAGATTATCAAGCGTACGTATTGTGGACTGTACAACTGCTTTTGCGTACATTCCGACCAAGAAGTACAGAAAAATGAATATTGTGCCTTCATCAACCAAACAATTTTCCCATCGATGGATATTAACAAATAAAAACATTAAAGATTGACAAATTAAACAATAATAGTATCCATAAAAATTAAAGATTTATAAATGCCCTATTACTGTTACGTAAAATATCATAAGTTATTAATTTAATGACTTTTGCTTTGCTGGTAGCCCATTTCAGTTTTTCGACTGAAAAGAAACCAAATCTTCACGTAGGATTTTTAATGATTAAATTAGTCAAGTGAGTTTTTAACATCCGAATCTCAGAGATTGATCTAATCTGTAAGGGTCCAATTCCGTGTACAGTGTTCATTAGGGTCACTACTTCTACGAGTATTGTCATAATGGAGGGGGATTCGCTCAATGAACTTGTGCGCACGCGCACTCTGACGTATCTATGTCATACTCGTAAATCACAGGGTAGAGTGAATACAGAAGTTACGATGAGGACCGGATGAGACAGGGTTTTTTTGAAGATTCAGGAAGATGGAACAATGGAAAATATTCCATACAAAAGATTTCATCGCTTTTATTTACTTAAGGAAACAGCCCCCGTAATAAACAACTCAGTTGAGTCTCCTATTCATTTGGAACATCAGTGTAGGTATTCTTGGTATTTGAATGAACAAGAGGGAAGGTTGAGGTATTGTAAACACAGAAATAAACGATATTTATTAATCAAAATGAGTCCGACTTCTGATCACTTCGTAGTTCCCCTGCCGGAACTGTGTGGTTTGAAACGCCGATTTGAATCATGCGCAGACTGCCCAAGTAAAGGCGTCTGCTTACAGAAACAATCAATAAGTGCAGTCCTATTTTTATATGTTCTCTTCTTCTTACCACTTTTTATTGCTCAACTTTTTGTTATAACCGAAACAGAGTACGCATAGCGATTGTTTTTTAAATAAAATTAATCGGAAATTCAGCCTTGCTGGTTTTTTTTTTTTTTTTTTTTCCTTTCATTTTTTCGTCCCTTTTTAATCATTTCATAAATCCACGAGATAAATAGAACTGCTGTGTCAGTTATGATGTTCGCAAATGAAAGTACACATCACAGTCGATGTGCGCATGTCCGATATCCACAGGGACAATAAAATATGTCAAACAGCGGGATTATTAAGAGCCCAGGATGAGATGATAAACCATTGTTGGAGAGGCCACTTATGGAGTTGGCGAACATTTGTTATTAGCGTTTGACAGAAGTACATTAAAAGGTGAGATACGCTTGCAAATGACCATCCTCCATAAGCCGAACAATTGCCTATGTTTAGGGCCCAATAATGGCTGGGCGCAGTGGCTTGTTAGACGAATAAGAATGCCACACGCAGGACGAGACGCAGCTTGCCACACGAAATTAGGTAGCGAAGGTTAGTCGAACAAGGCGCACATGAGAACGCTTATTGATTTTCGGAGTAAACTGCAAAACACGTATTTCTGAAAGTGACACAATGCTCTTGAAAATCTGTCAGACGCTTTAAGACGTGTCAAACGCTGAGAGGAATAAGACACGAAGTCCAACAAAATTAGGATCTGGATTTATGCCACAAATCTCACTCTGATATAACTTAGGATATACTACTTTTATGTCACCCAAGACCAAAGAAAAACTTTTAAAGTTTCTTTAACTTGGTCGGCCCCTCTACCTTCATGAGAGAGAGAGAGAGAGAGAGAGAGAGAGAGAGAGAGAGAGAGAGAAGGGAAATTTAATGCAAAGCCCGATTTTTATGGCACAGTGGTGCAGCTGTTACAGAGCCCCAAAGTCGCGAGGGCAATGCACCAACGGAATTACTATTGGTCCAGAACCCTTAGTGACCTTATTTATAAGGCCTCTGCAAATAAGTACACCAAGCCCTAAACTATCTAAATGCGTCAATGGCTGAATGATTTGTGAAGTCAAGCTGAGATCAAAATAAATGGCAGATGAGTTGTATAGGATTGCAGGAGTATTTTAATTAATCAAATACAATTCGTGCTTCTTATTTCGATCAGAAAAATTGTTTGTGAAGACTGAGGGCCGATTATTTAACTTTATGACTTGAGCTAATGGTCAGTTTAGAGATAAATACAATTGTTCCATGGTTCTCTTAAAGTTATTAATACTTTTCTAAATTTTATAACGTTACCCGAAAAAGACGCTATACATATAAAGTATGAGACATCGCCAAAACAGCTGTTTCAAAGCTTACTGGGTTCTCATCAGTGAGAACAGAAAGACCCCTCCTCGATCGAAATAGAAAGAAGGTAAAGCGTACGAATTTTATTTGTACGCAATTTGAAAAAGTGAATAAATAAGTCTGCTGAACAGTTTACTCCATTGTTCATCTGAAAGAATACGTTCAAACTTCCACTGCATCACCAGTAGATTGCTATCTTTGTTTCTAAATCTGAACACCTCAAACAGCACAGTTAGTTTAGGTTTTAAAAGTTCGGGTGAAGACGATTTACACATTAACAGCTGGATGAGGTTGAGGTTACTGGCTTCTCAAAATGATTGATTCTTGTTGCTTGTCGAGACTCAAAATTTAAGAAATGTATAAATCTTAAAGGTAAAGAGCTCATCTGTAATCTAGACTCGTTTATTTGAAATATATAATTACATAGATCAGAGGAGTTGATCACCCAACTTGATGAATTGAGTTGACAGGGTCTCGAACCATAAGCAACTTAAACTAAACTAGTGTGGTTATTACATTCTGGAGTTCACCACTCAGCTACATCCGGAATATTATCTCGTAAAATAAAAATATTAGTGAATTTAGTGCAGATGTTTTCAAAAAGAATACAAAGAGATTGGTGTCAGTTATTCAGCAAATGACTCATTCGAAACTGTCCGGTTATTTTGAGCAAGAGCCAAGGCAAGGCAACTTTGGCATCAACCATAAAGCGTCATTCTGTACCTGTAATATTGTAAAGCTGGTTTTTTGACAAGTCAGTGTCAATAAATTCCTCGTACCATCAGCGAGATTCGAACCAGGGGTTTCCTGAGTTCGATTCTCATCGCTGGCCGAAGTTCAGAAATACTTCCCATTGAGATGGAGTAACTTCACTGAGCTTTGTGTCCGAGGTGGGCCGTCTTGGGCAAGGGTTGCATGGTTTAGTCACTAACATCGGTTTTTCATCCCGAAAAAGATTAATTCGAATACGCACATTTTATAGGCACCATGTACCAACACGTTAACTACAAACTGTAAAATAATAATAAAAAAATCGTAATCTCGCTCATAACCACACTATAGAAGACAAAGAAAAAGAAAATTGAGGAGTAGAAACAAAATCCAATATGCGATAGTTTTATTCAGAGAATGAAACCCGTTCATTTCTTGCCCCTAATGGAACTTTGAATTCTCATTAAACTAATATAGGTATTAATAATGTCCCAAGAGTGGTTCCTGGCCTAGAGGGAAATTAGCGCTAATGTCATATTAATGACCAAATATGCTACCAATTTGGATAGTCAATAAAACTGATGTAGTTCAGGTCAGCTATGTCCTGTAGCCAGATTTAACTATTCGGAAGGACTGTTTTTCATGCTGATTAATGGTCTGTCAAGAGAAATGCGCGCAGTTCGAAACAAAACTTCGCTGCACAACTCTTATTCCCAATTTTTTGAACAAGAGATTCTAAGGAAAGTTCTTTTTTACTCAGTGGCCACGTGACTGATTGGTTGATTTTCTTTTTCACACGAATTTATCCCGAGAATTAAGTGCAGGGGGCGAATTCTACTCTGGAAAAAAAAAGGCGCGTATAATGTTGAAGCATTCGAAAGTCCCGAACCAAGCCGGACTCGTGAGCAGTTGGTGACATCGGAGTGATAAATGAGATCAGTCAGGAAAACGTGTTCTCTAATGACAATAATTATTAATATCAATTAATATTTCATCATCGCTCTGTTTTAACTTAATTAGCTTTAATGAACCCAAATCAGGAAGACTTGACGACCTGCAAAAACGCATTCTCCATCATTGGCAGCGACAGCTCTTGCGTACATCGTCGATTGGCAAACATTGGAAGCGGTGTTTAAAGCTGCCTCCGATATTCAGATTAGCGTGGAATAATCTTTCGGCACAGATCGAGTTGTTTTTCTTTCTTCAAACGATTCTTAATTACCATAGCCAGTGTTGGAGCTAAGTGTCGCTGTTGGTTACACCCCAATGGCCACGATGAAAGAAGCGTTTTAACTGTTTTCTTTATCAAAAGAATGGCTGCTTTGGAATGATGGAAAAATATACCCATTTCGCATCCTTAAGTTGACATTCAGTTTACCATTGGATGGCTATCTGGGTCGCGCAGTTTGGCTGGACCGTATCCAATTCCGTTATCACTTTAAGAATAATCACTAACTGAAGTCCCATTATCGCGGGTTAAGGTCAGTTTAAACAAGAAAAAAAGGTAGTTATGTATTGATATTAAAGTCTTCTGCAACAGACATTACGCAGTAACTTCCAGTCACGTTACGAGGTGAAAACATTGATGTTTACCTTGTTTGTTAGAGTTAAATTCGTATAACAATTTTCCAAAATAGCCGATATCAATCAACCTCTCGTTATGATATTGAACAGTCAATTGATAACTAAACTCTGAAAATTAAAAGCTTTTAACATTCTTTACGTGATTAGATTTTATGTACATGTTAAATTAATTATAAATGATATATTAACTATTACCAGCATACAGACAATGTGATGCAATCGTTATTCTGCACTTCCAACAGCTTATTTAGAATCCAACCTATACAAACGCAAACATGGTTTGAATCCAATCCCTGAGGCCCGTCCTGTCTGTACTAGTCGCACTCAAAATGTTAGCTACCTCTTTAATAAAGAAACAGCTGGTTTTTTATTATTTTTTTTCTTCTCAATATTTATCTCTTGAGTTCAAATGTTCTTCACTTTGGGGGCAAAGAAGAAATACCTGAAAAAAAGTGGGTATTATGGTATCTAAAAAAAAGCCATTTACACCTGCCTTGAGATTGCCATCGTATGAAAATCGATGGCCACGCTGGTGTTTCTTTAAATTTCTAAAGAGGAAATAATCACTGGGGAAGCCAGGTCTGGAATGCAGGCCGGGTGGCTTAATTTCTGGAATCTGCAATCTCTCAGAGCAATAATTGCTTTATGGAACTTGTTTAACACATTATCGTGAAGAAGCAGGGCAACTCGTGTCAAATCCCCTTCTCTGTTCGTTTATGACCACTTAAACTTTTGGACAAAAGCAAGGGTAGTTATAGTGACTGTTTTATAATGTAAGATGTTGAGGGAAAATATTACTATGTTGAAAAATAATGAATTTTCTCATAATACATTTGAATCAAGGACTATAATTCGTTTAAAACTTTGGCTGTCTTCATTTTAACCACCCTCGTACTACAAATATTTGAAGAAATGTGGATAAAATCCTTTTCATACTGCCGTACTATCGCAAGTTTGATTTTTTTCCCCAAATCCTTGTAGTCATTTAATAATTATCTCTCGATAAGACATGGTAAGAAACAAATCTATTTTCCACTCTACAGTGTATCATTGGGTTTAAAATCAGGAAGGAGTAATAGAAGGTTAAGCTCAGTATTTAAAGCGCTCCATACTTAAGACTAAATCGCTTTATGGAATTAAGTGTGCTGATAAAAGATTTTCGATGAATTTTTTTTCCTTTTATCATTTTACGTTTTTTTTTTTTTTTTATAGCTGTTTAATAGTGTTCAGAATTTTAGGTATTGCAGTATTTCAAATGATTTTTTGTCTCTACATGAGAAATTGATATCACGTTTATTATATTAAATAAGTAAGGTACTTCACGTCGATATTTTAATCAAAGAATATCCTCACGATGTAATGGGAACATTACTCATTGTATTAAGAACTTTTAAAAAAAATCCAACGTAATAAAAACATATACATTCGACATCAGAGATGAACCTTAGTAAATAAGGACCGCTTACTGCTTTGGACTGATGTAATTGAAATTTTAAATTAAAAAGCGCTTGAAAAGAAAAGAATAACATTTTGATAAGGAAACGCCAAGAGTTGAATCACAAAATCAAACGCTTACCTATAAGGGGAACGGTGTCTGACGTTGGCGGCATACTCTCTCCAATAACCATCAAGAAGACGGTCATCGAGAGCAGTGTCGTAATGCCTAAGGTCACCTTCTCTCCGGAATCGGAGGGCATGTAGAAGCTAAGTAGAGCGATACCAGTAATGAGCACACAAGGTAAGATGAGGTTGAACACGTAGAACAGTGGTCGTCTCCTTAAGATGATGGAGTAGGTGATGTCTGGGTAGGGCTCGAGACAGCAGGAATAGAACACCTCGTTCCTCTCCACGACCATGTTGATCAAGTCCCACTCTCCGTTCTCCACGTAGTTTGACAAATCTCCTTCTTGAGTCTGAATGACGAGGTTCACCTGGAAGCCGTCGTAAGTCCAAGAAGCGAACTTCATGGTGCAGGTTTGTTCGTCGAATGGAAACCAAGAAACGTCTATCTTACAGGAACTCTTGAAGATGGCACTCGACAGCCAAGTTAGGTTGCCGTCTGACACCACGATCACGTTCGTACTGAGGATGGCGTTGTTGTATTGCGAGTCGGCACTAGAAGTAAACCAATAAAGCAACTTTATGATGACAGCTACTACCATGAGGGAAAAAAAAAAAATACAAGCAATATTTTCCAGGGTAGTAGAAGGGAACAAATGAAAGATATTGAAATAAGAACTTTTCCTCGTTATTTTAAATACATTTGATGGCATTATATTATTCACAAAGATCTATCACGAACTCAAGCTATATTCACGACACGGAAGTTATCGTGAGTTTATTAAGTGGAAGAAGTAAACGAATCACATGATTGCAATCGCTTTCAATAACAATTTGACCCTTATCAAATTATTATTGAAGTTTAAACGGCACACCGAAGAAAAACCTCACGCGAAGCCCTTTGCCTTTTTTGGAATTAAGGCAATAAATTGTTTAACATTGTACAGTTTGAAATATCATTTAACATCTTAATGGACAGAAGCACGAATTGTACATGCAGGGAGCTCTACTGACCCCTCATAACTCAGATGCCTTGGGAGGCAATTTTAGGTGAAACATCTGTTTTTTAATTTGAAGCTTGGTTTTAGAAATAAATAACAGCACTTCACTTTCATGATGTTTCTTCTTGTTTTATTGAAAACAAACATTTTCAACAAAAATTAACTAAAGTTTCGAAAGAATACAGCCATTTTAGTCAATTCTGGTTAAAGTTTAATACCAAGTTGATCAGATTTCACAATCTGTTCCATTTGGCTGCCCGACTTTTTCAGTGCTTGACGTAGTTTAAGAAGAACAATTATTATGGAATTTCCAGATTACTGTGGCTGTTTATTCAATCTTATATTTGGTACTTGCATGGATATTGTTTCAGAAAGAATATCATCTCCATTAAAGCAAGTATTCTACAGGTTGACTCTTTTCTGAGTGTTGGTTTTCTCAATATTAGTGCTTTTTTCAGGTTATACAAAAATGTTTTCGGCCCAAACGCTGCCGACATTTATTTTTCAATCTGATTTTCAAGTTAATCAAGTTGAATTTCAGGGTATCTTGAACCTTTTCTCTTATCTACAATTTTTTGGGTTGAAAGTGAATTCAAGAAAATCTTTTTATATAAATTTCACTTCATCTAATAACCTCTACTTTCTCTAGAATGGGTCATGAATGGGAAAAAGAGTTCAAATGGTTTTATCTGTAAAGTTCCTGGGATAACTATAGACGCAGAATCCCCATCACAACTGTATAATAAAAAGACGTAAAATAAAATTAATTTATACTTCTTCGGTTATATTGCATTAATTGATTTCGTGTATCTGTACCTTAACATCGATTCTGGCAATAAACCAGCGCCAGATCCAGCAATTCCGGGGGCTCAACTTGTTTCCATGGGGCCCTCTAAAAATACGTAAAAAAAATAGTTTATTAAATCTCAGAGAGGGCCTCTGTGGTGTTGGGAACACTGTTCAATTGAACGGGTAGAAAGTGCCTGGATCCAGAATTGCAATAAACAAGAATGGCATCAAGTATGTTATATTTTCATCTGTACTTCGGTAAATAAATACATTACTGATATTTAGAAGATAAATTTATACAGAGAAAGGTAACATACTTGTTGTAGAGAATGATGTCCGGCTTCCAAACTTTCTCTGCAGGAATTCGGATTACGTGAACTCCTCCAAAGTGAGTGTGGTTCCACCGTAGGCTGTAATCCATCCACATCTAGAGATAAGTTAAAGAAAAAAGTGCACTTTAAAAATGGTTTCGTAAATGGCAAGGCATGTAAATTAAGGATTTAAAAACGAATATTGGGTCAGGATTTCAATACTAGTTTTTAAAAGAATACAGCAAGACCCATATGTAAAATAGTGTATAAATCCATTTAATTTGATCGTAGTGCGAATCAGTTCATCTAGGAAAAGTAAAAGTTCATGTGGGGTCATTGAAAAGGCGAATAATTACATATTCATAAACAACTTTACCAAGACCTAAGAAAACACAAAAAAATACCACCAAGGCTAGAACTTGAAGAGAATTTGAAAACTGAGCAGGCAGTAGCTAAAAGGGAGCTGGAGGCAAGATGTTTCTGAGAGAGAGAGAGAGAGAGAGAGAGAGAGAGAGAGAGAGAGAGAGAGAGAGAGAGAGAGATTCGGAAATGTTGGTCTGAAAGGCAAGATCATGAAAGTTTTCCAACTTACCTGGTTCAGCCAACAATTGGTCGTCAAAATCTGGTTTCTTTCATCCTATAAAACAAACAAGGAGCATGCATTTAATTTTAAAATAATTTAAATAACTGTTAAAACATAAATTAAAATCTGCTTTAAATCATCCTGTACACTTGGAATTTAAAAAAAAAAAACAAAAAAACGTAAAGATCTAAAATTAAAAATCGGGTTGAAACATTTGAATTTTAATTTTGGAAATACGATCCTTCGAAGATTATTTCTTTAGTGTTTAATCTATTTCCATTTAGCAAACTGTAAAAGTCCTCCATAATGGCCCTTGTTATTATGAGTAACTATGAACTTAATTATTTAGAAGGCGCATCTTTTATGTTAGGAACTGGTCAATAATTTCCCAGCATATAAAAACACCAAGGTTCTGAATAGAGGTAGCACTTTCTTAGGAGATACCCAACGCCGGTTTTCATTCAGCCAAGTGGAAGAGCAGTGAAGAGTGGAAGACTTCACTCCGATGACTCTTTTTCAAGGCCATCCATGTACAATGAAGAGATAGATCCTATTAGAGGTGCTCCTACTGTCGATAGAACACGGTGGATCTAGAATGTGAAACCGATTGTTCGCTAACGCTCACTTTAATATGCCTTCTCGTAGACCATTCCAAGATACTGAGCAAAATATTGTAAGAAATCAGATTGATTATGTCTTAATTCGAAAAGTAAGTGAAAACAGCATTAAATCGGATCCAATAATAACAGTTATTGAAAGTAAAACGTATCAGGTTATGTATTAGCATCATGTTTGTACAATGTACGTAGTGAATTACTGAAAATGACAAAATGGCATAGTTTTTATCATATCACATATTGTTAATGGCTTCACAACGAGTTGAATGAAAAAAGAAAAGACTGAAAAGAAAAATGAATGAGAGAAAACTGAAAAGAGATAGAAATACCTCAATAAAAACATGGCGCCTTTAATGCATACGAAAAAAAAAAAATAATAAAAGAAGTAGTAGGATTAAGAAAGAAAAAAAACCAACTATTTCATTTCAAAGAATAAAGATGGAAGTATACAGTTATCTGATAACAAGAGAACAGACGAATACAGAGGAAGTGACCAACATATATGCAAAGATTAAGTAATACCGCAAGGGCTATAAAATGAACGAAGGAAAGAAAATCTGCAGTCCGGAGAAAGTGAACGCAGAATTTGTAATATTAATTGAAGAATAAGTTGATATACTGGTCGCTCTGTTCAAAGCTAATATACGCTGGGTGATCACTTTATTAGTCAGTACATCTACCCATATCATGAAATTAAGTAACATCAGTAACAGCATCGCGTAGTCATACCATGCGATGCACAGCAAGTGGGTAGATACGTAGGGATGCTGTATGGGAATTAAGACTAACGATTTAATTTACATGGCAGTCGGCACCAGATCCACCGGTATGAGTATTTCGGAAACTCCAACGCTACTGGGGATTTTAGGTAGGATTTAACATTAGCAGTGGCAAATGATGCAAGAAAGCAAGCTTATACAGTAACTGAAGCCTCTCTTGGTAAGAGCACCCCTTGTTCCACTCACCGATCTCGTTGCCCTTCTCTGTAGTCGTTCCAGCAGCTCCACATCCTTCCTAAAATGAGGCCGCCAGACCTGTACGCAGTACTCAAGATGTCTCCTAACCATTGCTTTATACAAGAGGATAATTATCTCCTATCCCTGCTAGAAAAATTGCTATATATCACTGACAAAACCCCATGAACTGTCCTGACAGCCTGTCTCCATTGTTCAGAGAACTTCATATCTGACTGCACAATAACCTCCACATTTTTTTTCATTTTCAACTACCCTGAATGTCGTACCAAACCGTTGGCACGTAGGAAATGCAAAGTATTGCATTTAAATGTTAAACTTCAATTTCTCAGCACATCTGCCTAACTTTTCTATATTATGTTGCAGTAGCATACTGTCATTATTGTCATTAACAACCTGCTAATCTTTGAATCATCTGCAAACTTAGACATTAAGCCTGATATGCCTTTATCAATATCATTGATAAATATACAAAACGACAATGGGTCCAACACCGAACCTTGGGGGAATCCCTAATAACATTAGCCCATGAAGAATTTGTGGCTCAGGTGTATCGAGATTGGTCCAATAACAAAATAACACCTAGCCAATGTCGATCTTGTGGTCGGATTGATGCGCGAGGCCAACAGAGGCTTACAAGACTTTTACAGGGTAGCAGAAAGGTTGTTATGGCTGAGAACAGCCAATTACAACAGTGATAACTTTACAGACATTTCGAAATAAACACTTTTTCATACCTTGTCATGGATGGGGTGCTGTAAATCTTCTTTCCACCCTTGTCAGCAAAAGCAAACCCCCTTTACTGACAGTAGTGAAAAGAAGGTACGGTTATCCATCCTGCCAGATGTCAACGATGGAGGCTGGCGGTGTATTGTGAGGAGTGTTTTCATTGTGTTCATTGAACCTCTCGATACCAGTAAAAGAACATTTTAATGCCACAGTTAAAAAAGTTTTCCAACCAGGAGTATCCCTTCTACAACCATATAATTTGCAACAAGTGTAGGAAACAACCGAATCAGAATTAGCCAGAATTCCTGTGACATGCTATCGCAAAGCGTTGAGACCATGCCACGACCAATCCAGACTGTTCTTAGGGCTAAAGGGAAACTTACTCGCTATTAAGCAGTACTTAATGAAGTGGTCAGTGAGTGGAATGGTAAAGTACCTAATGTTTGTTTAAAATCAACGTTTGTAACGATACCAAAGAAATAAAATGCCAAAGAATGTAATGAATATAGAAGGCTATAAGGCTTATGAACTTTTAGCTTTCTCCATTAACACATTAAACAAAATTTGAAGAACTTTCATTTCCAATATTATTGAGTAATTAAATATAAATAAATTGATTTATGGTTGTTATAAACGACTATCGGTGCACATTTATCAAGATTCACAACCAAAGAATTCATACCATCACTCAAGAATCTTACCGATTCACAGTTGTTTCAGTCGATTTATTTTAACAATTTTTAAAACTTCTAGGCGTTGCATGTCTTTTGTCCTCTACTGCGCATTATATACCCACGCGCCTGAATTAGCCATTAAATATCAAGATGTTTTCATTTTAAGTATCTAATGATAACTAGTTCCTTTACACTGTCATTCTGATTAGCACATGAATCAACAGAAAATGCAAACTTACTTTCGATAATAAACATTGCATGATTTTGTATCATTAGTTTAGAAATTTAAGATAGATGGCGCCACCAGTATACACTATATTACAGTCCTTTCATAGCATCAACCTTGACTAGAGAACAAACAGTAACGCTAAGATTTCAGTTTTATTTTAAACAATGGAGAGGATTTAAATTATTGTGGGCTTTAACCATCCATCTCCTCTCTCCCCCCACCCCCAATTCTCGTTTCAGCTTTCAATCAACAAACAGGCGAACATGACAAGTAAATCCAACACTTTAAATACACATTTTATAATTTTATTTTTGATTATATCCTGGTGTTGCATACAAATAGGAAAGCTGGTTTCGCGTTGCTTTTCTGGGTACTGACAAGCAAACTCCACCCACCCAGTTTAGTCACAGGGGTTGCGATGGAAAGTGGGAAACCCGTCGTACACAGCTGCTCGGTAGTCCTTGTAGTAGGAACTACGTCAATCTGCTCGAAACGTAGTCTAAACAGAGTGAATGAAACATGGTGCAAGATGGTCGGGGATCATATTATTGAGCGAAACTTTGCATACTTGCGTCAGTGGACGTGTTGGATTCAAGAGTGCCCAATGGGTATCAGTTTCGTGTTTTAGTCTCCCTTAGAAACGCGATTCTTAAATATGGAAAAATAAATGGATAGGAAAGATGGATCTAAGAAAAGCATCGCTCAGGGATTTAACAAAATAAAACAAACTTTTACAAATAAATAAATAGGATCACGTGGTTAAATCCCAAGTTTCACATTCGTCAAACTTCAGATATAGTTCAAAATCAACGCGATTATGAAGTATTTAGGAGAGGCTCAAGAGTGACGCCTGATGGTGTACAACAGTAACTGGGTTGTCGCTATTGCAATACCAGGGCACCTGTCCACCCACCGAAGAGACCAATAAGCCTCGAAACGGTGCCGTCTAGGTGGTGGTATCCGCCCAGAATAAGTAACATTGGTCTTCTCCACTGGTGAAGTGTTACTTATTCGAGGTAGTACAATATCATGGCAACTCGTTGTGAAGATATTCACAATGAGGTATAATTAAAACGATGCCAATTTAACTACTTTGGTAGATGGCTACGAATTAATTTGAATGCAATTGCACTAACCTATACGTTAATCAACACGATTTTAAGATAACAGATTCTAATTATTATCCGCGTTGAATATGTAGTATTTTTTTGACTTATTTAGAAAGCTATTCATTCTTAACATTAACGAAATTAAATTTTTAAAAAAATCGCTTTGTATTCCTGTACCGCTAGCTAGGGTCAAAGGAGTAAACAGAGAGAAATACAAGGACATCAATGTATTTCGCATTCACGTGAGCTAACATGAACTCAAACATGTGTACTACTGTAACCTCGCTTTGGCCAATCGGCTACGGCCCTCAAATCAACTCGAATTTATTTATTTCTTGACGTGGTTTCAAAAATCTATATTTCATGCCTAAGATGTGCCCATGGTCTATTTGGGACCCTTTTTTTGGATCCATCTTAGCTAGAAGACGAAAGTAAGTTTGGTGATTATGTTGAAAAATAAATATATTCAGGACAGCTACCTACTTGATACTTTTCCCCTAGTTAGGGAGTTACTGATTCTTAGTACTTAGGGGTCCTGCAGATGAAGGAGGCCTGAACTGTGACGTCACATAATCGAAGATGGGCGGATAAAATGTTGCAAGATAAGAGTGGAATTGTGAAATTAAACTGCAATGGGGGAACAGAACAGAAAACGTTAGTGTTAAGGCGAGTGAGAGGAATAAAGTGTGCACATGAATTGCAACTACTCACCACATCAATTATCTGTGTCAAAGCTAATCCAAAGGTCACGTTTAAAGGCTCTGTTGCATTTCGGGACGGACGCACGGATTTGTCGTAGTTCGCAAGCAGATACTTCGTCAGACGGTATTCGCTCTCATCACCGACAACCAGGGATGCTAAAAAGAGAGAAAGAGTAGGCATAAACTATGGTAGTAACTCACAGTGAATACTATTTAAAAAAATAAAAATTAATGAAAATTAACATGTGAACTAACAATTTTTTTTAAAACTTTAGACTCAGAATCGCAGTTAACACTAGAAGCTACAATAACTATTGGCAATATTATGTTTTTAATATTTAATTATGTAAATATGGCAAACATTATCACCGATGGGTTGCTATAGGATCTATAACAGATCGTGTATCTTTATCTGACCATGCCGATCCATTTTTAACTTCTTGATTCTGATTTTAGTTATGGCGTAGTCTTCCTGCTGATATAAATATCCATTTATCAATTAAAAGGGTTACATTACGGACAGTGACTCGACTGAAACAATTAACGAAAACGGCAATTAAGAAGAAGTGAAAACTCGCCCCCCCTCCCCTCTTTTATTTTATATTCCAAACAGAAAATAAAACAAGTTAGTTAAAGTACGCAGTGAGCTATATTTCAAGCGCGTTAACAAACAGTAATATTTATTGATTTATATCAAAACGAAAGGAAAAAGAAACGAACAAAAAACAACGACTTTCATATATGAATCCAAAACATTTCATTTCTATACATCCATAATATTGGCGAAACATTCCTCGAACTAGGGCATGGCGAAAAACAATATGGATAGCGCCTGTGATATGTATGAAAAAAAATAATAATAATTGTCGGATTTAATAATTATATAATTGCGCATAATAATTATATTAAAAATAAATACTGTAATAATTTCCATTGGTCCGATTTTGATGCTATTTGGGATGGCTCTTCAAATCAGTCTTAAAGGGCAAGATATAAAATTTTGTAAAAATCCAAACAGAGTCGAGTTATTACATGCGGACGGACGGACAAACTAGCAAAGGAATAATAATTTCCGAATATGAAGAAAACAGACGCATTGCACACATATATTGACATGCCTAAAAATTGACAGACTTTAGTTAGTCGACCTTTAACCCTGAGTGATGTGGGGGCTAAAAAATTTTAAATTAAGATGAGACCAGGATTTGAGCCGCAATTAATCAAGGAGAATTTTCTATATTCAAAATTTACATTAAACCTTTATTAGCCTTCTAGTCGAAGTTTTAACACGAGGGATCTGTCTCAGTTAACAATACACCCACTCAACCTCCCCCAAAAAAGATGCAAAGAGAGAGAGAACTCACCTTGAACAAAAAGTTGCATAAACACTTGCAACAGCCGCATTATGCATCGTTAAAATCGACTTTGACGTCACCGTCTGGGTCGAAGATCCGACGTCCGTCCAGCTTGACGTTTTTTGTATCCTACAGTGGAATTAAAAGATAATCGCAAACATTAAAATTCGATGCAGTCAAAACTGCGCTCTTTTCTAGCAAATAATCAACGTCTGTCTTACTAACAACATGGCGCGCGCAAGATATTTGTCGTTTGAAACAAGTTAGCGAGGTAAAGCAGCATGCTTGGTGAATGATTGGAAATTAATTTCCAGAGGACCTCCCTTCCAGTGTTTATCTCTTTTCTTGATATTAAACACGTCAGACGCTGCAGTGAAAACAAGATAAATGATGTTGTCAAATCCAACAGATAGCTGCGTAGAAAAGATGCGCTGATTTCGGAGTGATGCTTTTTAGGTATTAAAATTTCGTTTAATAGCCGACGAGGAGAGGGAGGTCTTACTTCGGAGCACTTTATGTGTACCGTGATGTTGCGAGCCGTGTTCAGCATTTTGAGGTCTTGTTACGTGCAAAGACAAAACGATCTACTTACCAACAGCGACGTTGAGTCACTTCGAGTAAAGAGAAACCTTTTAATAGAAACCATTACTTCGATAGCGAAATAATCATTTCGGTTTTTGAAAATGGAATAATTTTTCTAATTAAAAAAAATTTCGGTTCCTTTTTAAGAAGCAAATCGAAATTACATCGCGAAAACTTCAGCAAACAGACTGGATTTTTCTTCCAATTACTTACGGTTCGCGAGGGCAAGTCTTCTAGTCAGTCTTTGTAAACATCTGATCGATACGTCTGTACAAGTCTCTTACATGAATGAACCTGAATGAAAAATCCATTTTTTTTTTAATTTAAGAACGTTTTAAGGCAAACAGCGATGTATAATGAGGTCTGTTCAGAAAACATTGAGACTGACGTAATTAAAGTATTTATTTCCATAGTTTGTGGGTTAATTTCCTTCGAATTATGCTCCTTTGTCAGCCACGTACTTCTACCAATGTAAGACCACGTACTTCTACCTACTAACTACCTTCTACCACGTACTTCTACCTACTAACAATTTAAGGTACGTCAAAACGTACCTTAAAAAAAGGTTTCAGGATTGTTAAATCTTATTTCAAATTCTACGTTAAATTGAAGGTAGAGAAAAAAACAAAACCATGTCCGTTGCGGTGTTATTGGATTTTTGGAGCATTAGCAACTAAGGCCATAAGGTTAGCAGCAGCCATTATCAATCCACTGCAGGATGGAAGCCTCTTCAACAATTCATGTTGAGGGAGATGGACCAACTGCGGGTTGGCAGATCGACGGTATTTAACAGTCAGGGGATTGAACCTCGATCTACTCAAAGAGCGTGTGCCATTGCACTCCCACCCCTGACCACTCAGATACGGCCATATTGTTCCATATATAACTGTATGTCTTTAAATTGCATGTTCTGTGGTCTGGACGAAAAACTTGAGTTTCCAGGAGTAACCATGCTACCCTCGCCTGAGACCGACTAACGCCAAGTTGTGAAAAAGGTCCATAGAAATTCCTCATGTCATCGACAGCACTCGACATCAAATCTTTTCCACCCGGTGTGGAAAGGACGGAGATTCTAACAACCGTGCTGCCCACGAGGGCGAGCCATATTGGCTGAAATGGAGGTTGCTTTCGGAATACAGGCTTCGTTCAGAAAAAAATATTCCACCAACTGTGTTATGGACAACTGTATTGTGTGGTGGATCATCCAACTTGAATCCTCCTCAGCCTTTTCTGATAGTTTTCTATGAAATGCACCTTATCTTAAGACGTCTTAAAGAGCATCTTAAAAGAAAGTCTTAAAACAGAAGCGTTAGTGCATATCTAAGTTGTAGTACACAACCTTTTCTAGGACACAAGCAATCTTAGTGTAACGTTTGCCACATGTTTTTAACTATTTCATTTTTTATATTATTTATTATTACTTTTTTTAAACTTCATATAAAATTCCACGTGACTGAAGTTTTAGAAACAGTGCACTATACCTACAATGAAGCCCCAAAAGACACGTTTTATTTTTTATTTTATTTTCTGTAACTTACCGTATTAAATACGCGAATATTGATGAAAGCTTATTAGAAGGAATCAAAACTGAGGTTTTGATTCCTTCTAATAAGGAATTGAGGATTTGAATTCGGACCTACACCTGAAGGTTCAAACACGATACAACAGAAAGAACTGTTCTATTTCTGCAATTTACCACCATCTGCTGGTCAAAATCAACGCATCCACTTTATCGAATCGAAATTATTTCGAGAGAACACAAAAAGACAACAACCCACCTTCCTTTATTTTCTTATTAGAAATCTCAACTTGAGGTTTCGTTTTCTTAGACTATGAACACAAATTCTGTCCACATCGAGAGAATTACGAGAGCAAAAAAAAGGTTCTTGTTTTTTTTTTTGTTTTTTTAAAGTTCACATTTCCCTCAATGGCGGTGGATCGCTATGACGTCACACCCTTCATGCGCCAGCGACTGCACGCGATGTTTGGGGAACTGACAAACCCATCACAGTGTGATTAACACGGCTAATTTACTGGAAAAAGTTAATCTTTCGTCATAGCCGGTCGAGCTGCACACTAGAGATAGTCTGAATTAACAAATTTAATAAGTCTGTTAGGGCCTTTCCTTAAGGCAAAAGTTTATCTAAGAATTTGTTCGACAGTTCGTAACTTTAGCTAATCTGGAGAGAAGTCCATCTTGGAAGACTTCATCGTTTTGTTCATTATTACTCAATTATCGTCTAGGACTTATAATGAGTGTGATGGCTGCATTGGCTGTCTTAGTTTATTTTCACTTCACGTACTCCTACCCATTGAATTTAGGGACTGTTTTATCCCTCCCTTATTCTTCTTCTCAATGAATATCTCGTTTTATAACTAAAAGGTAAAACCATATCGAAATTAAGACAAAACTATCATTAATATTAACAAAAAGCATTTGGTTTCATTATTTCGTTTTAGGCAAATTTGAAACATGTTTAACAATGATCACTTCCTTCAATTTTCGATTCTCTTGTTTCATAAGTCACTCCAGACACTTTTATACTAAAATTGTTGCTGAGAAATGAAATCTGTTAAGGTGGCTACACTTGAAAACTTTTCTTATTCTTCCCCCCCCCCCCTTTAGATCGTGAATAGCAACTTTTCCGCACGATCTTGTTTTTATTTCTGCGAAAAGTGCTTTCCAAATTCGGGTGTATCACATGCTGAAAAAAATATGAGAACTTAGAACTGGAATATAGGAGATTCTCAAACCCAGTAAATCGGTAACCTGTCATAGAAGTGGAGCGAGTTATCATAAGAGCATATTTGGAGGATAATAGAACTCTGCCCGTAGTCATGGAAACCGGATAACTTTCCTCTAAACTTACAGGGTGCTGGACTGGGAAAATCGTTTAGACTGACTAACAGTTTTCTGATTCACAAAAAGTATCGCCTGTTTCGCATACGTCACGTCTGGAAATGGCGAATAAATTCAGGATAAGCGGGCCCTCCAAGGGACAGCTAAAAGGGAAATTGTAGAAGTGTTGAAATAGTAAAGCGTCGATAATATTTCTCAAGTGATGCTTGTGTTAAATATGAAAATAACATGGCAAAGCAGACGAGAAATTCAATGCTGTAGTGCACTGTTGAACTCATGAAGGGCGAGGGGGAGGGGAGGGGTATGTTGAATACTCTGCCACACGGACGTCTACAAATTACAAGAAACAGTGCTGGATTTTCGTTCCCTAATTCCCTGATAGTTCGCGATTCCTTTTCACCCTTCAGATTTGTAATAGTAAATAACCACAGAAGACCCTGTTTTTGTTCAGGACCAGCGCTAACGTGAAAGGCGAAACAAACGAGGCCATTAATGACACCAGTGCTTGAGACACGTCCTTAAAATAGATCCTAACTGGCCTTCTGACACATCAACATGCCAAACAACTCCCACTGAATGCCGATTCTGTTTTTAATAGGGATCAGGCTCCTCAATGCCTTAGATGAGTACCAGTTATATTGCTTCGTAGATTTGTGAGGGGTGCTCGTGGCCAGAGTCTGAAAAGGTACTGGTATAGTGTTAAGATTTCTGTGTTACATACATAACACTTCAAATGGTATCCCACCAAATTTAACGCAGCTTCAATAGTCTCTTTTTTTTTTTTAATTACAGGTCCTGAAGTCAAAGTTGTGTGAATGAGGAAATATGGACAAAATGAGTCAGTGCAGTCATCCAATACTTGGGGAAAAGCCAAAAGAGATTCAAAAGGATACGGTTACAACGTTGGAGGAGAATGCCCTTCCTATTCATGGTTAAAAAACAAGACTCCTATTCTGATGTTTCCTCGGATTTTGTCTTTGATGGTGTCATGTAAACGCCTCACAAACTCTGCATAATGTCTTGACTAACTGGCCTTTCTGGTGGTAATCCATTAGCAATACTCCATTAGCATTTCAAAATAGCGATGCCCATCACCTTACCAGCAAAAAAAAACCGACTTGGCTTTCTTTGGAGGGGAAGAAAAGCTGTGTTTCTTCTGTTTTTACTGCGCTTTTATTTCTGGCTGAAAGTGATGTACGCATGTCTGATCCATGATCGCAAGTCTTGCAAGGAAATTTGCTCGATCTGCTTAAACGATTCAATCGTTCACTTGACTTCATAACTCGTGTGCGTTTTTAATCTGCTGTCAACAAGTTTGGAACCCATCATTCTAACACCTTTTTCATAGCGGGAACCTCTGTTATTATGTGGAACGCACTTTCAGGTAAGATGCCCGAGACGCTGGAAATGTTCTGGCAATGTCACTCGCTGATCACTCATCAGATGTTGCAGGTCTTCCACAGGGTGGAAGACCTGCAACATCTATCACTCCAGAAGTTGACAATGTGTATGTCTGATGAGTGATCAGCGAGTGACATTGCCAGAACATTTCCAGCGTCTCGGGCATCTTACCTGAAAGTGCGTTCCACATAACAGAGGTTCCCGCTATGAAAAAGGTGTTAGAATGATGGGTTCCAAACTTGTTGACAGCAGATTAAAAACGCACACGAGTTATGAAGTCAAGTGAACGATTGAATCGTTTAAGCAGATCGAGCAAATTTCCTTGCAAGACTTGCGATAATGGATCAGACATGCGTACATCACTTTCAGCCAGAAATAAAAGCGCAGTAAAAACAGAAGAAACACAGCTTTTCTTCCCCTCCAAAGAAAGCCAAGTCGGTTTTTTTTTTGCTGGTAAGGTGATGGGCATCGCTATTTTGAAATTCTAATGGAATATTGCTAATGGATTACCACCAGAAAGGCCAGTTAGTCAAGACATTATGCAGAGTTTGTGAGGCGTTTACATGACACCATCAAAGACAAAATCCGAGGAAACATCAGAATAGGAGTCTTGTTTCACAAGAACAACGGGCGGTCTGCTTGACTGCTGCTTTGAAATCTTGAAGCATCCTCTATATTCATCAGATCTATCACCATCGGACTTTCACCTATTTCATAATTCGAAAAAATACCTGGCTGGCATTTATTTTCCCACCGACAGTGATGTCATTGCTGCAACGGACGCATTCCTGGAGGCACATGAGAAAATTTTCTTCGCAGCTGCAATCGATGCATTGGCCTGTATCGGTGGCAAAAGTGTATTGACACCAAAGGGGACTATGTTGAAAAGTAACACGTTAACCGACTGCTCAAATAAACCCTTCTTACTCAGGCCATGAACTTTTCAAACGTCCCTCGTAAAAAAAAAAAAAAAAAAAAGGTCATTATCTCAGATAGAGTAAACACTGAAGTAATAAAATATTAGAAAATTAACATGGAATCAGCATACAACATATTAGGAAATAAATTAAAATTAAAAGTGTAGCTTACCAATGGACTTGATACAGACACTCCTAGTAACAAAAATGTTCTTTATCCTGAGTCGATCCCGACTAACTTGGCAAAAGAAACAGTCCTTCTCCTGTAAATGATTGCCAGAATACGTTTGATGTTACGGGTCATCATCAATGTGGTCCTTAGTGCAGAGGAAATCGGATAATTCTAAATGGTCCACACAAACAGAATTTGCCCACGAAAATCCGTTTGAGATGCGTTATAGATGACTGCTCTTAGGATTGAGATGGATGAGTTTAATGATTTATTCCCTCTTTAAATGAATAGCCCGGCCATTTCCACTTAACCGAATGTAGATGCGATTTAAATAAATTGCAGGAACCAGCAGGTAAAAATATAATGCCAAGAAAATTTAAGGTTTAACTCCCCTCAACTGCATACAGCAACAAACAATGTGGAAACTGAATGCTAATGGAGCTACCAGAGATATCTCAAGCGAACTCAAGGTAGAGAAGAAATACGTGGAATTTTACCGGAAGTACACAAAATGTACCTCCTCTCTTAAAACATACAGAAGCGAATGTCTTTCCTCAAACCATAAAGGCTCGGACGCGCTGTCAAAAATCATGGCGTTGCCCGCGTTGTAGGGGTGAAAAAGACCTTGAGCCCGAATAACATTTAACGAAGTCATTAGTTACTATTCGGGCTCTAAGCTAAATTTCAGATTTGAAGTCGACTTAAACCCGGGAATGCTGAGATCACAAGATTTAGATTGTAATTCCACGCCTGATCATTACCAGCCGGACAAAACTGCTTTTCTGATCAAATTTCTCAAGAGACTACAGTTGTAATCCATGAGCCACATCAGTCTCTTAACCATCCCGAATCTGGTGCTATTCAAGGAGACCTATTAAAACGATCTATAAGTAATAATCAACAAAACTTGCTAACAACAGAGATAATCACGCGATATAGGAACACTGCTCTTCTTTCATCTCACTCCTATCAAATACTGAAACAAAAAATCCTTAATGAGAAGTTGTCCTCATCCCTAGTGTCCTCACCGAGTTACTATAGGAAAACAAGTGGCTGCAAGAGCAAAACGAAAGCATACAGGAAAGCCCGGATATCTACTTGAGAATTTATTCGTGATCTTTCAATCCCAATCAGTAGACCCACTTTTGTGGAGCAAATTTGTTCATTCTAGAAGGTTATTACCGACTCATCACAGCCATAGCTTGGGTTACATTTCCGCTATGACAAGATCAAGGTGTTCCCTCTATTTCCTCCTTGGAAGACCTTTAACCTTCTTCGTGTGGAGTAGAGTACGACCCTACCAAAACGAATATAACATTAAAATTAACGGAAAACTGTCACATGACAGAAAGCATATGAATCTGAGAAACCAATAGGTCGATTCCGCAATACCGAGTTGGATACAACGAGAATGTAATGCATCAAATCAATAACAGCAAACAATATTTGAACATAAGGCCGACTTTTGTAGATGTGCTGGTAACTTAACACACTGACAATACGGTGTGGATGTGGGGATCGCCATGCGTAGCCACCACTCCCCGCGTAACCAGCCAAAGCAGAGGGCTTCTGGAGAAATCAAAGGAAGAAACATCTTCCAATTTTTCACGTGTGAGAAGACTCGAGGAGGAGTACCATATTGCTGTAATTCAGACCAGCGGCACGATATTTGTTTTAAGGCTTAATCCAACACCTAAGACAAGTGTTATTAAAACCCCCTTCGTAAATGAACGTATACTGGCAGCGGATGTGAGAGCTCTTAAAACCAAGCATCCCACCATTGCATCTTTTTTTAATAATTTGCTCTCAGGAATCTTTAAAAACAATATTTGATCCCAAGTCATGGCCACAAGGCACATTAATCAAACCCTTCAAAGACAGTTTCGAGGTGTTGTAGGATTTTAGGCGCATCAGCAACTTAGACCATACTGCACTGTATATAATATGTCTGTAAATTTCATATGTTCTGTGGTCGATTTGCAGGACACGAAAAGCACGACTTTTCGGGAGGAAAAACTATGCTGTCTTCGTCAGAAATTGAATAACTCAGCCGCGTTGTGAAAAAGACTCAAAACTTCCTAGCGTCATTGACAGGATTCTACTGGGATTGTTCCACCCAGTGTGGGGAGGACGGTGATTATACCAACTGCGTTACCCACGTGGGCTTCAAAGACAAGACGTCCTCAGGAACCTACCAGAAGAATCAAATGCATAGCAACGAACTAATCTATCAATAGATTCCCTACAATTAGTCGACCGCCTCCTCTATTTCCTGTAAAATACAAGAAGCTTATCAAATAAGCTACCCACGTGGGTAGCTTATTTGATAAGCTTCAGACCAAGCTGTTCTTCAGAATTTGAATTTGCCTCACTGAATCCTGGCTATCAAAAGATAAAAATCTTGATCTCATCCTTCAAACTACCCCATACAATATCCTGGAGAATTCCAGAGCCAACAAAATGGAGGTGTCATTATGTTCAATGCTAACCATTGGAAATCTACAAAATTCACATCTAGCAATAATGAGAAATTCGAGGCTATACGTGTCACATTTAAACATCAAGAAGATCTCATCCAAATATGCTTAGTTTACCTCTCACTCGACCACATGAATGCTTCTAGGCTTGAACTTCAATCCTGCTTAACCAACCTCACAACCCTCCCTACAGTACTAGATCGAGAATTTAAAATGCCAATTCGAACGCATGCCACGGGTCTGTATGACCTGACATTAACATGAAATTCAGCTGATCTCATAAGATATGAAACACCACCAACAAGGAATGGACAATCTCATGATCTTATTTTTTACAACCAACCAGATGTAAAAATCAACTCTCAGTATCGTTTTACTTCTGACCATCTGTCACTCACCTGTGTCCCTACTCTTTGGAACCTAAACTGACCTACTCCCTTAAATTCCTTAAGCCACAAGTTATGTCTCACTTCATTATTGATTGAGGTCTCACCTCATTGATGAAGCAACCATGGGCCTCTCTCAACAGCTTAGATTTATTGCAACAGTTGTGGCTTCATAAGAAGTAAGAATATCTGTTCAGACCCCAAGCTGGTTCGACGAAGACATCAAGATGGCCTACACAAGAACGCAAAAATGAAACAGAAGGTAGAAGTCGAGTATATTAGCCAACCAGGAAACCTACAAAAGGGACTGTGCTTACTTCCTCAAAGAAAGCAGCACACCACCATGTCATCATTTTCCGGATAAAATAGTGAAGAATATTTGTGGGACGAGACCGGATGTTTGATATAGAGGAAGAGCTCTTTAGAAATTTGAACGACCAGGCTTTCAAAGATCAACGGAAATTAGTAACCACCATATTCTTACCGGAAGTGAACTACAGTCTCATGCTAATTAAAGTCATTGCCAGTTTACTTAAGTAGGCCACCGTTGGGCCGGACTCCCTACAGTTGTCGACTACTGCTTCAACAATAGACCACCACATCTCCACACATCACTGCAGCAAAGATCCATAACAAAGCACCATAACAAACCTCGTCGATATCTTATTTCGGATTGAAAATGCTCTCAGCAACAAGTCTCAAATAGACATTTCTTTCACATAAAATGAGCTTTCGATGGGTTTAGGAAAATTAATCGAAAATATCATTTATTGATAAAACAGTTCACTGAAAACACAAAAACGCATATTGTTATTATATATATCACTAGGAGGAAAACTTCCTCCAAGACAGCCTTGGAGTAAGTTTTCCTCCTAGTGATATTTATTCGAGCCAATGGGAGAAGAGAGGGCAGGGCAATACGTCATTATAAATGCGCAGGTAAATAATTACATAGATCATTTCATGATTAGATTTCGATCAGTGCGTTATAATGTTATTATAAAAATAATGACATTATATAATACAAAACTATACAAATATTCACAAAATACTAAACTATTTACAATCATACCTCTACCATATTGGAACGATGGATACCTTCATCAGCGGACATTAATATACAAAGCGTTACAGTTACAATGGAACATAAAATGATGCCGGGCATGGTCATGCGTTCGACAGTGAAGCACGTGCACCATGTTGGTGATCGTTATATGTAAGGAACATAAATGGGTTACTGGGCAGAATCAGACACTTGCAGTTGACAATGTACAGCGCATACGTGTGACGCTTGCCAAAGTTCATCGCACTGCAAGACAACTTCCTCCATAACGTTCACCAACCTTGTGCACATGCTGCACTGTCTAATAAATGACCACGCCGGGCATCATTTGATGTTCCATTGTAACGTTTTTTGTATACTAATGACATTTGATGAAGGGACCACATATAGTTTGTATATTTGTAAATAGTTTAGTATTTTGTAAATATTTTAAATATCTGTATAGTTTGTAAATATTCCATCAACGCTTCTCCGACGATGAATAAGAGTTGATGGAATGGACTGAAAGAGTGAAAAGGACTCATGTCTTAGAAATCATTCAAAGTGAGTTTGGCGTTAAGGTGGTTGGCGAGCAAAGCGAGCTGAGCCTCCAAGTATAATAATTATTTAATATTCTTCACACTGAAAATACAAGGTAGTATTTTAAAAAGGCACTGCTTTCAAATACGGTCCCAAATTATGGAATTTTTATTGTTAAGAACTGTGTAAAACGAGACCACCAAAACTACATCTGTTAACTATTTCTGCAAAAGTACTAAAATCATTTAAACAGATCGAGTGTAGGAATTTTGAGAACCAAACGGTATTTGACCGCTTGAGAAAAACTAACATTACATCCTTTTCATTGGTTCCCTACTTCTGTGGTGGGCGGCATTTTATTTTAAAAATATTTCCTTTAAAAAAAATTATTTCAAGGGAACCGACTTGTTAATCTCTATCCTCCAGAACCACCTTAAGGAAAGGATATCCATCATATCGATTGACAACTATTAGACTGTAAAAAGAGGTACACTACAAGGCAGGATGTTATCCAGTACCCTTTTTACGGTCGTGCTAGAACTATTTCTCGTAAAGTTTACCAACTTCAGTTCTTACGCAGACGACTTGAAGCTGTTTGTTACCACTAATGATTCCAAAACAAATGAACAAATAAATTAAAATACTGCTGCACAAGTCGACCTACTTGTAGATTATTTAAATATTTCGGGGTTACAACTGTACCATGAAAAAAAAGTGCAAATGACTTTCACAAAGAGGTGCTATAAAACAATATCCAGGCATTCATCAATAGCAAAACGTCTCGTTCCACATGGACTTACCTAACCTGAAATGAGGGCCTCACTGTTCAGGAGCATTTCCATCAAACAAAACATATACGGCATTTTCTGCCATCCGACAGGAGTTAAGATTGCCCTAACGTGTCCAGATTACGCCAATGTATAAAAAGATGTCTCACACTTCAGAGATCTGGTCCTAACCTGGGATGAGAACCTCCTCTGCACCGGCATGCCACTAAAAAAAAAGATTTGTCATCGACTATTGGATCTTAAGATGGCTAAACCAACTAGGAGGGATGCCGTCAAATGTCCCGAACGATATTACACGCTGACATCGACATGATACCTTGGAAGCTCCTCGTCCTAAGAAAAAATAATCACCACTTTGTCGAAATTACTGACCAAAAGAGTTGATGCATCTACCAAAAATGATATTGTAACAGATCCCGTCACATGAGCATCCACACACGTACGATACTCTCCTTACCTTAAGGATGAAAGTTAACAACCTTGCTTGCTTGCCTGAACAGTATATTTGCAGGGAACACCATAAAACATTTCGATGAACTTGACCCTTACAAACTGACAATACGGGGTACAAAAAAAAAACAAAAAAACAGGAGAACCTGTATTACAGTCTTGCTTGAGTCATGCCTAAACCCTTGAGAGGTTACCTAACAATAAAGAATCAAAGAAGTCCCACTTAAGTCAAGGAAGCAGTGAGGCTCACTCAGTCCAACTGTACTTCACTTAATAACCCATCTTCAACTTACCAGATTTCTAGAAGACTCCTTTCTAGAGTCTCAACTGTCCAAATTTGTTTATATTTTAACTTCATTACTTTTATGTATATAGGGTATATCATAACATGTGGGACCTCCTTTGGGGATGGATTTAGGACCTAAAAATAATAAAAGCTCATGTAAACATAGGTCTGATTTCGCCTTGTTTCCGAGTTGCAACCATTTTTGTGTTCCAGCAACTATCTGCTTACATTACAGGAAGTGTTCAAAATGACAACCGCGTGCCTGAATACAAGCCTGCAAACACCTCATCACCATCTCAAATGTTCCATGCCTTTGTCAGATTTGCTGGCAGCCTTGTTCCACACGTTGGTTGAGCATTTCAATGTTATTAATTGCTGTGGAATAAACAATGTCTTTCAGGCGGCCAAACAAGTAAAAATCTAGTGGATTCAGGTGTATGAGCGTGCAGGCCAGACAATGGGTCCTACACGACTTGTCCATTTATAAATGGATAGGTCGTGCAGGGCCTTTCCCTCGATGTTTATACACGACCTATCCATCGTGCACAGGCGACGAATGCCATCAAGTGTAACTTCTTCCAACTCATTTAAATGATCTCTTAAAGAAATTGATGCAGGATGCTCCTGTTAATCTCCCAGGCAGAACAATAGGCCCAATTAAATTGTAGCCAATTATTCCTGCCCATACATGCTGAATTGTTGCTAGTGTCTTGATTGAATAATGACATACGGATTTTCTTCAAAGTATTGAAGGGGGTTGTGAAAATTAATCACGAGCACACATCTGCAGAAACCAAATACACAAAAAGCTTCTCGTGGCGGGAAGTCAGCTTAAGTAAGTCCTCGTACTCTCTGAAGATGCTTGAATCTGTTGGTCCTGTCAAAAATTCTTCAAGCAGTCATAGTCCTCTGCTGTTGCTATCCTTCCGGTGCTGTCACCATCACTTTCTTCAACGTGACTGAGGATAAGTTTTTCCAATCAACAGTTCTGGTGCTGGTGCGTCTACCACCATTTGAAACTCGTTTTCTAAATGAACCAGTTTCTGCAGGGCGTTCCTGTTTTCTCTGAAAAGTCTTATTTGGCACATGACGATTAGGGAAGTTTTCTGCATACAGACGTCTTTCCCCGGCTGCATTGCATGCAATAAAGTAGATATGAGATGCATGTCTGCCATCTCTCGATTTGAATAAGCCTCCAATTAACACAGCAAATGCACAGTATCAAAATGTTAATAACAAGCTCCAAATGCAGTGGCCTTTTCAGGAGAACTAACTGAATCACCCAAAGAACACTGCGAGGTCTTGTTTACGTAACTATTAGCAAAGCCCCTATGAGATGTTGAGCATTGTTTGTAGAGTTGAATGGAGCCAGCTATGCTAACTCAGTTTGTGGAAAGATTTGCTGGAACACAAAAATGGCTGTAATTCGGAAACAAGACGAAATAAGACCCATTTTTACATGAACTTTTTAACAACGTGGGTGATTTAGTCGGTCTAAGGTGACGGTAGCATGGTTTTCTCCACGGAAGTAAGATTTTTCATCCAGCAAACAGAAAATCGACTTCAGAACACGAGTAATTTACAGACAGTATACAGATGGCAATATGGCCTTATTCGTTGATGTCCCTAAAACTCTACTACAACAACATGCTGTACAGGGACTATCATAAAAAGCAATAAACTAAAAAAAAAAAAAAAAAAAAAAAAAATTGTGTTTGCCAAGCACCCATAGCGGAAGTTAAGTTAAACTTCTTTAGACGAACATTTATCACTTGATCCGTATTGACCGTATGAATACCGCAGGCGATGAATCGACATGAATGGGAGAGGCCTCGGTGATATGAGACGTTCCGTTACCAAATCTAGTTTCGGCATCGGATGATATTTAAAACCATTTGACTTCGATAGAGCCGGAATCACTTCATTCTTAGAGAGCCACAGGCCGACATTTGACTTACATCCTCATTTTTCTGTTTGAAGAAAAGCGTGATCTCGAGCTGCTACAATCTTCACATCGTTTTCGAACCCAACACACGGAACAGACTGAACCGAAATCATTATCCACGAATATACGTTTAAACCGTGAGTGGACGTTTCTTAAAATTCTGTTGCTTACCCCCGCTACGTGTTGAACGATTTGGTGGAGTACTTCTGGCAGTCGGTTTTGGATTCTTCGCTTTTCTTTACGACGGGGCTTCGAGGACTCTCCGTCGTTTTCATTTGCAGTATCAACTTCCATGACTCCTTCTTCCAAATTCACTTCTAACCTTTCTGGGGAGATGCAACGCTCTGAAGATGTGGATGGATCTTCTACGGCTTCTTTGTTCAAACTCCATTGCACGCTGTGACTTCTTCCACTGTCGAATAGCTTAGATCTCTTCTTTGTACTCAATGGAGGTGTTTCCGGTGGTCACATTGCACGTATATGCATACGCCTTACAACGCCCACTACCAGTCTTCGACACGTTGAATTATAAATTTTTTATTAGGCGGGCAGGAGCACCAGGGCGTGTGTTACGCCCTGGTGCTCCTGCCCACCTGGCTACGGAGGCGCCAGAGCCCCTATTGTACTGTTGTGTTCCGAACTGCTCTCCCCTCCCCCCATTCGGAGCACAACAGTACAATAGGGGCACCGGTAAAATGCCCTCGTTTTGTTTACGATAAACAAAACGTCTCTGATAGAAAGGAATAAAGGGACCGCTTTTAACCCAAGAAGGTTCGGACGTTTAAGACTAAGAGGGGAGGGGTGACCCGCGATTGAACATACACCGAGATGGGATAGCTTGCCACTAGATGCAACAGGCCGACTCTGGGAGCACTTTAATAATTTCAAGGAGCGGTAGCTTGAAACAAAGAACGACTAAAGGAGTAAGTAGACCAGGATGGATATATGGAAGAATCTAGAAACTTCTAAGCACCCGAAGTTCCGGCGAAGCTTCTAGAAAAAAAATTGAGAAGTCCCCTTGGAAAGGATATGGGCCTCGACACGGAAGTAGTAAGGGCGAGCGAATGAGGATGAAGAGGTAGATAGGGATCGGGCTATGATTGGCTAAAAATTAGGGGGTAGGAAGGAACAAAAAGGCGATGCGGGGAAGAGAACGGGGATTGTTGTTTTGAGTTGGAGAAAAAAAAAAATCGGGGGAGGGAGAGAGTTGAGAGAATCGTTGGAGTGGGGTAGTCGGAGTTGGGGGCCGCTGTTTTTAGGGACAGTTCGAAAGGAGAGTCCTGGAAGTAATAGTCGCTGCAGAAAAAAAAAAAGGGATAACCCAATCGGGGGAAGGATGAAAAAGGCGAACCGACCTGAGCAGTATGGCAGAAACCGAAGGTCGCTGTATTGAAAGATAAGTGAGAGATAAAAAAAAGAAAAGAAAAAAAGGAATGGTGTAGAAAATAAAGAGAACTTTGAAAGGTCCTGTTTCCCGATAGAGCAGAGAAGCGAAACCTGACGATTCTGTCAAGCATCCTAGAGTTGTGGAACGATTCGGACACCCAAAGCAGACCAGGTGGGGAAGCTAATGAGTTCCCTGACGAGATTTAACAGTTACAGAACAGACAGAGGTGAGAGTTTCGGAAGGAAAACAAATTTCAATAGAAGAATAGCCGCCCACTAGCCAGACGACGATTTCCACGACGATCCTGACAATGCCCTATATTTATATAGAAGATGATGGCCGCCCTGAGCAGAAACAAAGAAAAAGCCTGCAGAGAGATCCACTCAGTAGCATATGTAAGTACTAGATAAGTACACAATGCTAGGTTAAGGAAGGAAAGGACTTTAGAGGAAGTACTCTTAAATTAATAGAGAGTTTGAATATGTACTAGTATAAAGGGAAGTAAGGGAGTCTGATAGACAAATTGACTTATTATATAGATAAGATATAAGAACTGTAAACTTAGTTCTATGTACACGTAAGAGATATGTGTTATCTTGAAACATAAGAATGTCAAACACCTTATTTTGATATATATATATATATATATATATATATATATATATATATATATATATATATATATTAGATATGGCAAATAGTTAACAGTTGAAAGGTAAAATATTCAATTGTGAAGGTGATGCAAACAGTGAAAACTATAGCAAAAACCAAAAAATCAAAGACCTAATAAAGGTGAGAAGAGCTGATTAATGCCATCAATGTCTAGATAAAACATTACATCAGTCTTAATAACTATGAACATAGTATGAACGAGTAGGTGGTAACTAAGGGATGTGATATCAATCCTAGCTGACTTTGGTCCATGGTATAACCTAGTAGGGAAACATATAATTGTTATAGGCAAAATAAAACAAATAAATAAGGATAATTACTAAATTCCCATGTCAAGCCAATTGCAGTATAGATTGGTGGATACACATTACAAAGGACTTTATCGAGGGCTAACCCTTGCAATGTGTTTACCTACAATTAGCGAGCTATCAGTTTCTGTTGTCCTCTGCTTGTTATACCTGATGAATCATAAGGTATCATAAGGATATATAATTCGTTAAGATATACTAGATTATAGTATGAGATATTTAGATAAGGTGGGTGGGGGAAACAATTTTAAGGTGGTTAACAAGCTAGATGACTTTAGCCCGACCGATAGCCCAGACCATGAAAACAATGTAAAAACCAAATACTGGTGATAGTAGAGAACCAATAATGCTTTATAAACTTGTTATTTGATGATAAAAGATAGTCAGCTATGCTAAAGAAAGGAGAACGGAAACAAGGTTATAGGAAGGTGATAGTACCTCAATCCCCCTCGAATTGCTCTAATAGTTCTTGAGGTATGAAATGTAGAAAAAGATAGTGTATAGTTAAAGTGAAGGAAGAGTGGTAAAGCAATTACTTCGGAAAATACCGGGAGCGTAACTTCCCGTCTCTTGTAGTAAGAGAACCTGGTATTGCAGTAGAGTTGTATAGCCAAAATTTGGAAAGCATAAAATAATATAAAATAAAATAAAATCAAATAAAATAACATAATAATATAAATTATTGAATGAAGAAAAGAATGGCTAGTTCCTGATTACTTACAGCAATGTGTAACTAGTAAAGCAGACTTACCACAAAGCTACGACGCGGGAAAAAAAAACCACGTTGTGGCATGCGTGTTAAAATATATAGGTATTGTATATGATGCCAGCGCCCTCTTACTGGCAAGTAGTTGGATGCGAAAATAATTTATAGCTTAAACCAAGATGGCCTGCGAGCCAACGCTATTGATATCACATCCCTTAGTTACCACCTACTCGTTCATACTATGTTCATATATATATATATATATTCAGAAGTGTATGCCGTGTCCACGACTGTAAATTCTAACAAAAAAGGTCTACTGTAAAGATAATGAACAGTGTTTAGTGAGATGTTAACTTGGACCTGATGGAGCTATTGTCAAGAGACATGAAGAAACATAGTGATGTGTTGGTATTATTATATTGTCTTTACACCTGTGCACACGTTTAATGCTAGAAATTTAACAAAAATTACCTACTAATGATGTACTCAGTTAATTTGTCTTGTAAATAAACAATATTATATATGATGCACCTGAGTTGTGTCCGTCTTTCTGAATACCCAGCCAAACCGGAGGAGGCCTACATGAAGTACTAGACCCCCTTGAATCTGAAATTTTCTGAAAAATTAAGCGAGTCAGGTGTTAATGTAGGAGGGGTAAAAACTGGGTGTATAAAATAAAATAAAAAAAAAAGGAAATCTGGTGGTACAAGTGATATTAAGAATGTTATAAAGTTATAGAACCGGTCATTGTGATCACGTTTAAGAATTTGAATTCTATTAACGGCGATTCTAATAAGCGAAAATAGGAGGAATATTATCCACAGGCTATAAAAGTAAAGATACAAAGCACAGATTTACACTATTACCTTACCAATTAAATGATACGTGGAAATCTGAAGAATATTTTCCACAGGTTAACCAAAGGGAAAAAAAAAAAAAAAAGGCAAAAAGTCAATTACAACGCATATTTCCAGGTGGTCACTCTTCAATTTACTAACTGTACCTAAGCTGCTATCCGTGATCGCACGAGAACCGAGACATTTAGCCCAGTACGATAATTGATTTTCAGAGTGCCAGTAATGTGTTTATTTATGGCAAAGGTTGCATTTTCGTTGCGTTTTTGTCAATCCACGAACGCAAGTTACTCCCATCTGAAAACTGCCTGGAGCGCGCCTAAAAAAGTTTCACTTCAAAAAAAAAAAAAAGAAAGAAATCGCATGTGTACCCTGTACACACGAAGGGCACCTACTAAATTTCGAACTAGAACCGAAATCATGAACGATGTAATTTATGCTCACACCCCCTACTTACTCTACCGAATTAATGTTACCGATAAATAGGATACACACACCCGCTACTTACTCTACCGAATCAACGTTTGGAAGAAGTTAGGCCAATAGCCTAATTACCCATTTGATTGTAGTTATTTGTTGAATAGCATGATTGCAACAATGTAAGTATTTGTATTGTTACAATCATACTATCATGTTGGATCATGTTACTCCGTCATGCTTTGTCGCAAATTACAGCGTTAACGAGATCTGCAAGAAACTACAGTATCCTAGCATAATACGCTATCGAAACTATGACTTGGCTCCCGATCTCAACGAGTACAAACTTGAGATGGTAACGCTGCACATTCCATTTCGCAAAGAGGAAACGGAAATACTGTCAGAGATGAAATATGTGAAGATCTACGACCATAATGAAAAGCTCATACTATATCGTATGATTGTATGAATCGGACTTGGACATTCGCAAAACGATTGAAATATGTAAGACGATGTGTCAAGATAACGACGACCTTGACAAAGCAGGCGGTAATGACCTGCATAGCCTTGTAACGCGACTGCGAGAAGACTCCTTTCGAAACTTTTACAATCATCCAAATAGCGAGATGAATGAGGATCTAAAGCTCGCCTCGTAGACTGACTCAGCAATTGCAAAGAAACGCGAAAACTTGATGACCAACGAAGACTTCTGCAACTTAATGAGAATGGCCAATGACAAGCAAGAGCTTCTACTGATATTACCAAAAGGTGTCTGTTACAGGTGGCAATGGTCAGGCCAAAGCCACCTAAAGTGGTATGTCCCGAATCAAACATTTTCCCCCAAACCAGCTAGTTTATGCCAGCTCTGATGTCTGAGCACATCCAAGATCACCTCACATGATCCTTTGCTTTAAATGCTTTACTTTACTTTAAATTTTGCAAGATATCCATTTCTCTGGTTACCAAAAGGTTTCTGCCACAGGTTGCAATCGTTAGCCGAAAGCCACTTAAGTTGTATACCCCGAATCATAAGTTTTTCCACAACCAATTACATCCAAGATCACCTCTCATGATCCTTTGCGCGATCTCCTAGCCTCCGTTTTCTTTATAAAACGGAAATTACGTCAAATGACGTAATTTCCCCGTCACAAAATCGTGACAAATTGATTTTACTACTGTCCGAAATTCAGTACGTGCCACCAAAAAATTTTACACATAAAAAAACGCGTCATATTAGGGCCATCCATCAACTTATATGCATATAAATTGCGTGTGTTCTGTGATCGTTTTGCTACACTAAATAACAATTATCGATATTGGTTGGTTAAACAATTATTTATTTTATAAAATAAGTCTGCAATATTTAAGTTAAATAAGAATAATGCAAATTATTCTATTTTATTAACTTTAATAGTTAGTACCTGAGAATTAATTTAAACACCTTTTATGTTAATATAAGCTATCTTAGATTGTTCGGCTCGGCTTGTAATTATATGCTTCTAAGAAGTATTAGAATTAACTCTTCCCGATTTTCTCAAGATTACGAAATCAGTCCTGTGTGAAAAAATAAGTGAAAAAAGAAGAAATTAATATTAATAGAAAAAATGAATTAAGTTTACTTTTTAAATTCTACTTATACTCTTAAGATGAGTGTTAAGAGCCTTATTGTGATGCAGCCTCACATAACATTCAGTTAAATCTGGCCCTGATTTTTCTTTACGACCACCTCACTGAACTTAAAAACCTGGGTTTCCAGTGGGGGGAACCTAGCAATTCATGCCTAAGAACTACTAACTCAGCGATAGACTCATTCATTTTTTCCTTTATCACACACAAATAAAGCCTCGAGACTTATGTACATCAAATTATATACAAGATATATATAATTTGATCCACTCTGTACGTAACTTTTAACATGTGAGTAAATGTGTTCTTGAACCGGGGTGGCTCCCAGGCATTAGCCCAACTCCACTTTGGGTGCCTGTGGTAGTATAGAATCTCTACGGAACGGGTCTATAGTATATTGTGTGACCTGGGTCTACTAACACTGTAGCGCAATTCGCGCATGAAATCCCGCACCCACCAGAAGTAGCGCAATACTGGTGGGTGCCAGCAATCCCGCTCCCCGGTTGCCCATACCAGGAAGCCATCATAAAAAAAAAAAAAAATTATTAGTCTATTCTCTGGAGGGCACAACCACAAACTTCAAATTGAATGCCCCACGGCCAAGAACAAAACTCCAAAAGTCACAGTTCATCTGAATATCTCTTCATTTGCTGTCCAACAAGCACTGGAACATCAAAGTCCAATAAAGCAACAGACAGAGTGGAACGAAGAAAGAGCTTAATCCTTTCGTAAGAGGTGTGATAGAAGGTTGCAACATAGTGCACATGTCCATTCACCAGATAGAAGAAAGAGCAGGACGCAAAATCAACTGTTTGATACATCTGTACTTTTGTGGAACAAAGGTAATGAGACCATTTAACCCAACCCGTGTATGCTACCATTAATTCCCTCAAAGCATGTCAATTGAAACAGGTAGTGAGAAGTCAACGTCACCCATGATTTGCTGACTCAAGAGACAGTTGACAGAATTGGGATAAGTGTACGACTAAAAACTATCAGAAAAATACTCCACATAATCGATGGCTATTGTGGCTCAGCTGCTCATAACCCATAGCTACCTCCCACCAATGCGCGCCACTGCTTAAAGAGCTCGTCGGAAAGAACTTGCATCCAGAAGTTCTTCTTTCAATTACTTTTGAATCCAAGGGGATGTACTTGCATTCTTCAGGTAAGCGAGATTCGCCCAATTTATTTATTCTTGATAGAATCTGTAATGTTCTGTTGCGTTTCAAGCGATGGGTATTAAATAATTCTTCTCCGGAACAGGTGGAGCGCTAGAAGCGATTGAACATGCACCAAACAATAATACTTTAAATTACAAAATTAAATGGGAATGTTCAAAGGCGATCAGCAAATATTTTTAATTTAGGGTCAGATGTAATCAGAAGAGCAAAAACAAACTTAAAACGTCCAGTTGGCTTGCATAAAGATACTTTCTATTGGATTTGTCTACACAAATTAGTTTGCAATCTCTCTGGGCATTATTTGTGATCTCAACTGTGTGTGCCGAAACGTCCTTAAAAGATAGTCAAGCATGTCTAGGTTAAAAGGTTAAGTGACCTTATGGGTCTCCTTCTTGAGTTAGCCAGGTGTGTGATTGAAAAATTAAGGTTTGGTGCATCATCGATTCCGTCCGTAAGTAGTTTTGCCAGCGTTTTGGTTTCCTTCACTCCATGCATAGTCTCCATGGGTTCCAATGAACACTGAGCGTAAAGAATACTTCTTTAAATCGTTTGAAGTTTACTTAGAGTTCTGTTCAGCCATCTTAATATCTAGTTTGACATTTACAGAGCTTTTAAGAGACACGTATTAGTGACAAATGATCAAGTGGATTAGTATAAAGCATGACTGAACAACGAACTGCAAAGAATACCAGTTCTGGGTCAATGACTTCAACAAGTTCTTGTTTATTTCTCCACGAGCGACATTCACAAGATTATGAAGGTCGCTCTCTTTGAACTCAAAAAATGCTGGATAAAAGAGACAGTCAATCCAAACTATTCCCAGGTCTTTTTGACGCTCTACTCTTTAAGCAGTCCTTAATCTTTGAAAGGTAAAGAGCGACATCTTCACCATTGTCGAGGATATGAACATTTTTCGGTCATCCGCATAGGATAAGAATCCACAATGTGATGAAAGAGAAGGGTCAAGGGCTGCAGGAAACAGATAAGCTCAGAGGACACAGCCTTGTAGGACACCATTATGGACGTAGTCAATGATGAGGCTGCTGTGTAAGATTTTAATTTGTCCTTCACTAAGGCGGTCAGCGAAGGAGCATGCACTAAAAACAAAATTCATTTCCTGAAGTAGTTCAGTGGTCAATGCAGGAAGCAACAGTATTTGTGTTGACATATGGTTCGAGCCCAATTGATTTAAGTATATGGTTCATGATTTTATTCTTGTCAAAATGATTAGCTGTAAACTCCTCTGACCTTGATGCTCTTTAAAGAGAACGTAAGTTATGAAGAAAGACGAGAGAATATTTACGATCTGCCAGATACGGTCTTTTACTGCAGTCTTGGTTAAAATACTGATACAGCTGTTGTTCTTATTGAAATGAAAACAAAAAGCTATTTCCATTATGGATTAAAAACTCCTTTACGATGAACACTTTACGCACGTCACAAAATTAAAGTAACACGGTCAGAGAGTGGAAGGCCAGCTTAAAAATGCAACCACCAGAGGCCATGTTCCAACAAAAACAGTGCTGCACACGGTTACAATGGACAGTGACAGGATTGTCAAACCTCAACAGTGGGCCACTTTTTATGTCGATCGAAAACATGATACCAATTTCGTTACTTTTTTTTTGTAAGGTAAGAGGCCCCAGATAAGAGGCTTGTAGCACTCTTTCATCAAGGCCGAACATTTCAGTTGCAGGAAATTAAAATTTCATCCAGTGATTAAGGCGCATGCTCTATTTTCAAAGACAAATGATTCTGCTACCTATACAAAAGAAAGCTTTCAGTTTATTCCGATTTGAAATTTAAGCCTAATATTTGCATAAGTAATGTCCTACTTTTCCTTAATCTAAAAAACTTTTTTTTTGTTTGTTTTTACTTGAAGATCTCCTCGAGTTAAAGAAGCAAATCAGTTAATCATTCAGCGATCCAAAGTACGATGAATTCCGCCCAGAAGTCACAGGTGTGTCACATTAGAAAAGACTCAAAGCGCTGTTTGCCTCCAGTTAGGATGGCGTAGCACAATGTTGAGCATTACTTTCAGATAATCCGGCATATGTCGAAGGGGATTAAACAGCGAAATGGCAGTTCTCGTGTGCAGTATACAAATGTGACAGCAAGTTGATCACACTCGCGCGGTAGTACTCTATTGAGTTATCTGTCTAATTCCTTAATTATGTTTCTCTTCGCAATTAATTCCAACATTTCAATGCAGGCATTATAACTACTTAGGCACTTGGGTTCTATTACAAATAGTCGAACTGGATAGAACATCCTTCCCCCCAAAACACTGCTGTCTGTAACACGCTAATTATCTAAAAGTGGCTTATGGAACCTTTGATACGTAGGAAATTTGAGTGTTGTAACGTCTGTTTAACCCCAAAGAGTTAGATAAAACAACGATAGATAGAGAGATAGTAAAATGCGATATTAAAGAGTATTTAAAATTGCCAATAATCCTATCGTATATTCTTCAAGCTTTGATTTAACAAACCCAATTTATCTGAAGCGACATCTTCCAGTTTTGTTAGCAAACAGCAGCTTTTAAAAACTTTATATAATTGTCTGCGGTTCAGAAACTTAAAAGGAAAGAAAAATAGTGTTAATTTAAGCAACTATCATCAAACACCCTTTCTCGCAGGGTCATTTCAAAGATTAAGAAGTCCAAACATTTTAGATGTATTTCTTAAGAAAAACTCTACACATTGATGCGTACTAAGCAATGAAACCAGTGTCACGTGCGCCTTCCACGCAACCGTTTCCAGTTGCTGATCGGCAAGTTTTTCTTCCTACCCAGAGCATTAATCTTCATTTTGTACAGTTGACAGAAGACGTAGATGCCTCCTCAATACTCTTCTTAAGACTTAATTAAGCGTAGAACCATTTAAGCGACCCCAGACTTGTGATAACAAGAAAACAGAAGTCTCCTTGATTTCTGCCTGCAGCTTCCAGCGGTTAGTCGAGTAGACCGGGAGAGAGCAGGGTGGGAATTGAAAACAGCTCGTGCATGTATCAAACTGTCACCTTTCTTTAACAATTCATCTTGGCTTCGTGGTAATGAAGGGCCGGAGTTGAAGGGGATTTAGAACACTACTGAACACAGTAAAATTTACTGTGCGAGACTGATTGTAGAGCATTTTATTTCCATAATACTAATTATAACACGGCAACTCGTTGTGAAGGTATGACAATGAGATATAATTAAAATGCCAATTCACCTACCTGGGTAGATGATCATTTTATGCACGCTCACCCACCGAAGAGGGGCCGAAAAGCCTTAAAACGGTGCAGTCTTCGGGAGCTTGATGCTGCCCGAGTTACTGAGAGTAGGCAACAACAGTCTTCCCTAATGGGAAACGTAGCCTATTCGAGGAATTTATGAGAGGGGTAACTGTCCCTATCTGCTTTCGACGCCATTTCTTCTTCTACTACTGTCACGTTCCTTTAACTTTCTGCTTAGATAACAGTTTGTTTTTTTTATCCCATACCATTTTACAAACATTGCCATCTGGGTGATGGTATCCACTGAGAATAAGTAAGAATAGTCTTCTCCATTGGTGAAGCGTTACTTATTCGAGGTAGTGCAATACCATGGCAACTCGTTATGAAGGTATTCACAATACGAAATATCATTAATTCATCTTATACCTACACGTATAAAAATGATGCAAATTGCACTAACTCATATGTCAGTAAAATATTAATTATGTTTTAATTAGTATTATGGGAAGCGGACTGACTGACTATTTAATCTTTTAACGATACAGCAGATGTAAAATAATTTTGAAATAAAAGATTTAAATTTGGTTAATCTTTAGCTCTCGATTAACCCCAGGGGCTCACATCTGGTGAGTATGGGCTTGGCACACCCGGGTCCTGAGCTGGATATCATCATTCTATTCTCTTTCTTGATGATTCCCTATTACTTGTGACTCTTTGTTTTCTTTCTCTGTTTCTCTGAGTAACTCAAAAAGGAACGGGGGGGGAGGGCACTAAACTATGAGGATCAGTGCGGGCCGCATATTGACTTGAAAACGCATTGGTGTTCAATATTTATATTTAATTATTGACACATACATGCATACAAATGAGATAGGAAAAGATAAATGAAAAGAAACAAACATCAATAAAATGAAATATTATCCGTGTTTTATTGTATTTTTTATTATTTTGTTGAATATTTCCCAATTAAATTTTAATCTGATCGGGCCGTATTCGGGAGGGTTGTGGGCTGCATGCGGCCCACGCATTTGAGACCTTGCTGTACACGACTGAAAGATGTTGCAGGAAACGTTATTTCTTTTTCTTTCTCCATGTGATTCCTTGTTTCTGCTAATGCAGAGGCTTCGTGAACACCTCAGTGAGGTGGTCGTAAAGAAATCATTTTATGAAAAATCAGTGCCAGATTTGTCATGTGAGGAATTCAATGATGCAATTATTTCATTAATAAGAAATTTTATGCGAAAATGTAAATACCAATTTCTTCTTTCACTCAGCACTCAGAACTAATGTGATTGGACCGGGACGTTTCCATAAGTTTAGAAACATTTAATTGCAAATACACTGTATTATACTCTTAACAATCTAAGATAGCCAGTTCAACTGCCATCTGAGAAACGAAAAGGTGTCTAAATTAATTTAGATATAATAACTATCCAAATTAATAAAGTAAATACTTTTCAATATTTTTATTTAATTCAAAGATTACAAATTTATTTTATAAAATAATAATTGTTTAACTAAACTATTATCAATAATTGTTATTTAAGCATCTAAAAGATTAAGCGTTGCAGACTTTTTTGGAGGGGGGGGGGGAAAGGATGAAAAACTGTAAATATGGGAAATAATGTAAGTTTAAAAGCTTAAAATCACAATGAGACAAAATATAGTTCATTGAGAGCGCTAAAATTAAATAAAGCAGTAATTTTCAGCATCGAAGTGGTGCTTTTTCCAACTGTAAAAATTCAGTGTAAAACTGGGTATAAATGCAAGTAGTTTGGGCGTGTAATATATAGTAAAATAAGAAAAAGGGGGAAGGAACAAAGGGGGAGGAGAAAGGGGAGCAAGGAACAGTAATTTATAAGCTATCACAGTATTATTGTTTCTTTTATCCTCCTAAAGACAGAACTCGATTAACATAAAAAATTTAAAAAAATCAGTTGCAGACTGAATACATTCAGAAAATAAAGTTACCACGAATTAATCGACATTTTTTCGAAACCAGTTTAGTAGTAAACAGCATATTTATATCAGTATTGTTTTTATTGTCATTTAAATTAAATATTTTACAAATGTGTCCAGAGCTGGCTCGTCCATTAGACGATCGCGTAGGGCGCAAAGGTCCTAGGGGCGCATTCCAACAAAATGCAATATTTTTAGTAGTTAAAAAAATAAATTTATTAAATAAGGTAATAATTATTTCTAAAAAAATCATAATAATATACAGCAAGCAGATAAATATTATAGATGAATGGATAGACAGATGAATGGGTGGAAATAGGTGGGCAGGGTGATGAATAGGTAGACGGATGGATGGTACAGAATACAACTGGGGCAAAAATTTAAGTCTCGCCTAGGGCGCATGAAATCCTTGCGCATGCTCTGTGTGTGTGCCTTATGTTTTATGTATTTAACACAGAAAATAAATGCCTCAAACGACTAACTTAAAACTGAGCTTTGTGCAAAACGGAAAGCTGCACCAAATGGACCCCAAAAGAGTATTCTTGCTTAGGACCTGAAAGTATTAAATCGATCATTGCTCTCTCTTTTGTGAAATTTCAGCAGTATCAGAAGAATTAATTGGAGCATTTTAAAATGGCCGACCACAATATGGCGTACTTCCTACAGAAAATATTCATAAATGCAAAAAAAAAAAAAAAAAAAAAAAATGGGAAGTGCTTGCTAAGATGGACGCAATCGAAAATATCAAAAAAAAAAAAAAAAAAAAAAAAAAAAAAAAAATGGTGAATGCAAATAAAGAAAAGGGAAAGAAAATAAGATAATTATTTTTGCGTCTTAAGATTATTTAATATTGTGGCTTCTTCTAAGGAAAGGGGGAAATCGCAACATTAGCCGCCGTAGCCAAGTGGTCAGCCAAGGGGGCGATATGTACACGTGCCTTGAGTGATCGGCGTTCAAGCCCGTGACACTAAATACGGTTCTGTTTATTGTATTCTCTATATATTGTGCTCCTCTGATCATCTAGGAATATAAACAGGAAATTTATTTTGTTTATTTAAGCAGCCATCAATTTCTACTTCGAACATCGGATTGTAAAGAAGGTAAATTGGAAGGGGGGGGAAAGAAATCCAGCAAGAGAAACAATTAAAAAAAAACGGCAATAAAAAAGGCATAAATGGAGAAAAGGAAAGAAGGACATTGTGAGAGAGGAAGTAATAAAAACACCAATAAAAAATAAACATTTAGAATGCGGAGGGAGTGACCGCAAAACTCGGAAAGCGGCCCGAAGTTCGGCGAGAAAACAAATTACGCCCACGTCGGAAGGGTGTTATCAGAAGGACGCACGGTGTAAACAGCGCGTGAGATAGTCCGTGCAACTACGGGCTACTGAGCGGGGCCGCGCTGATTAAGGCATAGTCCGGATAGCGGGGGGACGTCCTGTGATTGCGCCGCATGAGAGCACGAGGATGTAATAGCGTCCGTTCACGCGACAGTTGCAGGCCTTGCGCGTAGAAAATGAGGTGGAAATGAAGCACGCGCACAGGCATTTTAAATTCATATTGCGACGATGTGCGGACATTAAAGATGGCGAGGGGGGGGGAACATTTGTGTAATATCCCCACTTGTAACCGCTGGCGTCGTCGTCAGCTTCCAGCGACAAGTGCTAAGAAGGAGCCTCGATTGTTCCGCGCCGGAATGGTCTCTAATTTCTGCGTCTCAACAACAAACGCGGCAAATAAATTAGCGACTTCAGCCTCCGTCACTTTCGCCGCGGAACAAAATGACTTTCTGTCCGGGACTCGACAGCGATGCGTTCGCTCGCGTGAAAATTTGCGTTTCTCCACGCTTACGGTAAGTGCAATATTTAGTTCTTATTCGTGGAAATGTCGGCGGGATAAAACCGAGGGGGTGGGAGGGAAAAAGCGGGGGATAGGGCCGTAATATATAGACCGAAGTTAGCGGTTTATTTATGGTGAGCTTAGAGAAGGAAGTTTGAAACAGTTACGAGCGCACTATTGTTATTATAGATTTTCCTGAGCTCAATAGAGTGAAAGTACAGTCGTAGACAAAAATTTTATTGCTTCGCTTATAAAGAATGCGATCCGGATTGCATTATTAACTAAGGAATATCATTTCAATAAATAAAGAATTTGGCAGACTCTTTTGTTACTCGAATTATTTAATTTTTATTTATTATTTTTTTTTCCCTGCCTATGATAGGAAGAAAAAAAGTACCTCAAAGATATTCCAACAGTTTTTAATTATATTTCATCATAATACGAGTCATCAAATTTTAATTGAAAATTTAGTTTATGAAGATGCTTTGAAAAAAATTGAAGATCCAGACGTTGAGTAGTGTAATGACTTGCGATGAAAGTTGGTTGGTTGTTCCAGTGTGACCCAGAAACTAAAAGACAGTCAGTGAAATGGAAGACAAAATCCCCCCCATTACATTACCATGGCTAAAATTGTATCTTCAGGAAAGTGTCTGCAAGATTGTAGGTTCTGTATCGATTGAGCTACTTTGAAGTTCCGGAACGTCATTTGAGAACATGCAATGACCCATGCAAGGTTTTGTTTGTGAAATTAGTAGTCTGGGAGTAAAAAATTCCCCCTCTTCTGTTGGCCATGTCACATTGACCCTGGGAGCATCAAAGCTGCTAGAGATGATAGTTAAGGGAACAAATATTTCCAAAAATCAGGTTATATTCCATGATATAACTCCAACCGTTGTGAAGGGGACTGCTTTAGAGATAGTGAACTGGTTCTATTTATCCATTTCGTCACCCAAAGAGCCGTCTGGGATACGTTGGAAAAGCCAATGACAAATTGGCTGAGCATATACTCGATTAATCCATTTTAACAAAGTATTTTCGAAATACTTTGATTTCCCCGAAATTTCTTGGATCCCCTGAAATGGTGCGTGGTCGACTTGTGATCCCAGGGTTCTCCCCCCCCCCTTTTTATTTGAGTTCCGTCAATTTATGGGTGTTATCTTAATAATGGAAAGATGAGCAAATTGTCCTTGTAAATTTCCATCCGGAATTGATTGGAGAAACTGAAATTGTAACAAGGTTTGCTCCATCTTTGACTTGTTGGAAAGACTTTGTCAGAAGGAAACAGAAAGGAGAAAAGAGCCCGAAAGCTGCATCATCTTCATAAAAAATGGAGAAGAATTAACTGTTCAATGCTACGTCAGCACCGTTTGGAAATTTTTTTTTGCATTCGTCCTTCTGTTTCTTGTCTCGCATTCTCCTGTCCTTTGCCTTTCCTTCTGCTCCCTAAAACGTCCTTTAAACACGAGTGGCATATTGTTCTTTGAGGCGAAGTAATATTTATAGCAGTTCTCCGACTCAAACTACCATATAACAACGAATTTCTTCCACGCGAATCGCTTCTCCCACCAATGCGAAAGCCATTTAAAAGGGCATCCGTAATCGCCGAACATACGAAAAAGGAAAGTCATTAGCGCTGTTCGGCCGTTACTTTAGACTTTAATAAAACCCATGCTACGGACACTTGAGGAATAATTATAACTTGTACCTTTACATTCCATCAGAATTTTTTCCTCCTTCTGAACAGTTTTATTTCCTTTGGAGCTTTAATATCCAAGAAGACGTTCGTTAAATTAAAACTGGTTGCGGAATAGCTAACAAAGGGAGAAACTCGATAACTTTAGAAGCCCGCAGGATGGAAATAAGTATTCTGTAAGGCGGTATCTTGCTCGTGATGATGGAGAGTATTTTTTGTTCTTCCTTTCTTCAGTTTGAAACCAATTCTTCAGTTTGAGACTTTCTTCTTAAGCGGAAGTATATCAATACACATGAACTCGATCTCAAATTGTTTCGCCTTTTTTCTTTCAACCCACAGAGGCCAACAATGAAGAACGAATAACGGAATTATTTTTTTCTTTCTTTTGAAATTAAGGTCAAGAAATATGAGTCAAGTTTTGGATTAAAGGGGCTGTACCCATTAAGTTAAGATTGTACGCAGAATGATGTATAGTTGGAAAAAATAATTAATAAAGGTTCGGTTGCAATTTCAGGTTCTTTAGCCTATGAGGAGCAGAATAGAAGTCGAGATGGGTGGTGCAGAACGTACTGGTTGTTATCAGTGTTCTGGAGATGCACGTTTATCAACTGAAGTGAAGCACGTGAGGTTATCGTTGGGATTCAGTCGAGAAGTGAGTGATGCTGATAGACTTTCCGCAAATTTGTCCGAGTCAGTTCCCATTTTCTGGATTAGCAGGATTATTGAGCGCATATTTCTGAGGTGGAGTTAGTCGGAGATCTTGAGGCGTTTCTTGATGAGATGAAGCGTTGGTTCTGTCCTGATAGCGGAATGTGACGTTTTGCATTTGTCCCTGAGGTTTTTGGAGGTGATGCCCAAGCATATCTTAAGGGGTTTTGGCCCAAGGGCCTCCTGGGTCATATTGAAGAACATTGTTATTGGTTGTAACCACTATCAAGATATTCTCCTCAAAATCGGGTAGGCATAGGATAGTTAGTTGATCAACCATAGCAATAGTTCCCAGTTAGAAGGAATCGGTATTTGTGGAGTGTCCACTTAAATTCGCGTGCCTATGTTGTTTTTTTTTGCAGCGTGGGGATGGCAGAGGCCCGTAAAAAAGCAGCATATCTGATTTTCAGGTACACAATGGATTTAGTGTATTTGGATGTGGTCTTCGGGTCTTGAATAAATGCAGGTGTTGTTTGACGTTTCAACGTAGATCACTCAAGCGCTTGAGAAGGGACTCTACGTGGGCATTAAATCTCGATTTTTGGTCGAAGATGGTTCCAAGATGCTTTGTATAATTTTTCATGAAAGGATGGGTTAGACGACTGATAAAGATTGCTTAAGAGAGAAGACTATGTATGCAAATTTGAGTACAGTCTTCTCTTTGAGCACAATCTGGGTTCAAGTTTAGCTTGAACCCAGTGATATCATCTAAAGGTGTTGTTGCATTGATGAGCGTTACAACCTTAATACCAACTGCATAGGTTAAGTTGTCCTCTCTAGAATGGATGAAAGATAGGATAGCGGTGAATAATAGCCCAGATAGTACTCCACCTTGGAGCACGCCTGCATAGATCTGGGATGAAAGCCAAGCATCGCATCTTTGTCCAGAAGACGGATATTCCCTTTGTTCCATAGAGACTAGATAAACCACAACATGCCGCCGTTGTTTTGAAGAGCGAAGAGGTCAGAAATGCCTAGGTGGTCGAATGAAACTTCGGTGTCAACGTAAGTGACTGCGAGTTCAGCGTTTATCTTCGAAGTCGTTTGAGAATGAAGGTTTGAACTGCAAAGAGGATTGAAGTTGTCAATATATTAGGCAGAGCAAAATGGAGTTGCTTTGGAACGTGAGCCAGGAGCCGATAAACTAAAATCGGGAATGTTATTTTTCTATGAGCTTGAAGTACAGTTCATTGAGTCGCGATCAGTCGAAAATGCTTTAAGTACGATTGGAAAAGCATGTTTAGACCATTGGGTAGCTCAGCCTGAAAGAAGGCATACTTAAAAGGAGTTGATTTTTATTAGCTGGAAGTGGTGACATGTGTCTCGAGAAAAATATACGGTTCGCTTCTGAGTATGTTGTACAATAGTGAAAAAATATCCTCAAGTTGTACAGCAGTCATCTGTTTATGGTCTTCCTTTGGCAATATGGTAATTTCGCCACTGATCTCGTTTGGAAAGGTCTGGGTGAGAATACTGTGAGAATTCCTTACAGATGTTTAGTAGATAGATTGCTAAGCCCATCCTGTCCATTACATTACATAACATAACATAACACAGTAGATGTCTGGAAAATGCCAACCTCTTCTGCTTGACACAGAAAGTGCAATAAAATGTAGTATTACAGCATATATTTTTAAAATCGTAATACAGCACTTTCTCGTAATTTTAGTAAATTCGATTACTATATGTATTTCTTTCGAGTTTAAGTAGGTTTTAACGAATAGGCCTTGTTCCGTACAGTCCATTAAAGAGAGGTTTTGCTGTACTGAATTTTAGACTTAAGTTTCCAGTCTTGATTCCTTTTGTTTAATTCCAAATAATTCAGTTTATTTATTAAATTTTGATACCTCATGTACCAAGGTCCATTTCTAACGGAGTTTAGGAATCTTCCTAACTTCCCCTTTGGCCACCAAGGGATACTCTTGCTCATATATTATCCACATATTATTCCATCAAGAAAATTAACCTACAGCCAATGTTGCCTTTTTCATCCTAATTGGCCAGTGTGGTAATCTCCTTGGCTTCCAGTTTGTCCCAGATCTCCTGAAAGTCTAAGCTATCCACATTCCAGAGGTAAGATTGTTTTTATAACTAACAATTCTCTAAAACCATTTCTGTGTTGTCGTATTAGTGTTTCTGCGGATCTGTGGGCTTGGTAGTTTTTAGAGGATTAATTTCTAAAGTAGAAATTAGATTAGCAGTTCTATTAAATTAAGCCAAAATCAATAAATCTTTTTAATGAAATTCATATCTTCTCGCGGTCTCGTGTATGAAACATTTCACTTGTCAGGGCGTGCATTTCTTTCGTCAACAACATACGATTTAATCAACGTTTCCAGTTTTACAATTATGAAATCTTCTTTGATTATTGCAAACGTGAAGATGAGACGTAGTATTGTCTCCCTTATGAAGATATCTTTTAAAAGTTGACACACCGGAAATAGTCGAACATTCGCTTCGTCCACTGACCCCGTCACTTCTATGTCATTCTACAATAGAGATCCACAAATTCAAATCTCTTAGGCTTCGGCAAATCCCAAATAGGATTCGTTTCTTTAGGATTCGACAACTCCTGAATATCAAATCCCACTTAGATATTGTTCTCTTTGTATAAAATCGGCATTTGACAATGTATAAATTACAGCTCTTATCTTTATCTTGAAAGAATACTTCAAAGTACTTGATTCCTCAATCCGTATACCGGAAAACCTATTTCAATCGAGATGGCTATCAATCTTCCATGCTCCTACCAGACCACTATTCATATCACCGAACGTGTACCTTAAAGAGGGGGAGTATTACCATCTACCCTCTTCGCTGCGATACTGGAACCATTCCTAGCATCATATCCTAATTTGCCCTTGTGGTAGCACAGGTCGGCGAAAAGATGGAAAAGACCCGAGTTTGAGTGCCGTCGATGACGCGAGGAATTTTTATGGGCCTTTTTCACAACGTGGCTGAGTAAGTCGGTCTAAAGCGAGTGTAACATAGTTCTTTCTTCCGGAAACTTGAGGTTTTCGTCCAGCAAACAGAAAATCGACCACAGAAAAAACGCAATTTACAGACAGTATACACGGAGCAATATGGCCTTAGTCGCTGATGCTCCTAAAACCATGCTAGCTGGTTTTTCTAATTTCAGCTCATACACCGAAGATCTGAAGAATCCTCAACACACAACGATTACAAACCAACGAGTAAGACACAAGTCAAGTATCTAACAATTTACAGATATAATCTGCGCAAATGGCTTAAGTTGCTGATTCGCCTAAGATTTTACAACCAACCAATCAACTAGGTGACAATGTCGAATATAATCGTTTACAAAAAAGATTTTCAAAATCAGATGATCGGTTTATCTTTTAACGCCATTTCATGCAATGGCCCATTAAATGACAATCAACGTATTCTTGTTTTATTATCATAACATTCAATGAGCTGTTGTCACATTCCAAATCAGTGCACGGAGCATTCTGGGATACTGGTGGTAAACGCTTCCGTCATGTTTTCCGCCTAAATGCGTTCCTTCTCTGATAAGAAGACGGTTGCTTAGATACGGAAGCCTACGTTTGTCAATAGTACAAGCGTCCCGAGATTCTTCCTTTGAGCAATAGTTTAAAAGTACAGCAGAACAACGGTTTGTTTTCAATTGGCGCATCAATTGAAAAGAATCGAAGCATGTGCCTTAATAAAGATGAAACTTGCTGGGTGCCCCCGCTATCTCCACTGTGAATTTTATATTATAATAATTAATTGAGTTAATTAAATATGGAGGTGAAAAGTTAAAGAAGAGCACTGAAATTTCTTAATACAGTATGGAGGAAAAGTGACCTCCCTAATGAATGGAAAACAGGAGTGGTAATAAATTTACATAAGAACTATCCAAAGAACTTTGTGAAAACTATAGAGGTATAACACTTCTATGCAGTACATAGAAAATTTATGCAAACATCTTAAAAAATAAACTGAGATGTTTTAATTGAAGAACAAATCAAGTTTTCTAAAAGGTAACAGAAGATTGGGCAAAATTATACTAACGGGATCCCAATTTCAGCACAAACAAAAGTCTCAGCTCTGCTATATGCTGATGACCAAGTTATTTTAGCTGAATCCGAAACAGAATTACAAAAAGCAGCTCAATCTTTTCAAAATTAACTCATTTGGTGTGGAAATATCAATCCAAAAAACCAAAACTATGGTCATGCAAGGAAAGGAATTATTACGATCAAAAATAGCAATAAGTGGCCATATAATAGAACAAGTAAAAACATTTAAATACCTCGGCAATACGATTTCAGATTTAGGAAACGCAGATAGAGAGAAGAAAACAAATTTTAAAAAAATGAATGGTATTATTAGAAGACATTTTGGTAAATAATGTCAAGAGATATACAATTAGGACTTCATAAAATAATCTCAAAGCCTTAGTGTTTGGCTCCGAAACTTGGATCTTTAAATAAAAAGATGAGAAAAGGTTGGATGCACTACAAATTAGATTTCTTAGGCCGTTTGCAGGGTACTCATTGAGAGACCATATCCCAAACCACAAGACCTCCGTAGCCGAGTGGTCAGGAGCGGGAGTGCAGTAGCACACGCTCTTTGAGTAGACCGGGGTTCAAGTCCCTGACTACTAAATACGGTCGATCTGCCAACCCGCACTGGATCAGCCTGGTGATTACGGTCCATTTCCCTCAACATGAATTGTTGAGGAGGCTTCCATCCTGCAGTGGGTTGATAATGGCACATTGGAGGGAACACGTAATGAGCATGACTGAAGAAAGCCTACCTAAGAAGGCTGTTTTATAGGCCACCACATGGATGGAGGAGTGTTGGAAAACCAAAGAAAAAGATGGATGGACCAATTCCAGTCTCGGAACGGACCTTAACGGCCCATCCCTCTGTTCGTAGAGAAGATAATTAATTTCAGATCAAAATAGATTTGTTATCGACGATTATACTGCCAACTACACCAGTTTTCTTTGATGATACACATATACCAAACAAAAAGGATCATAGTTCAGAGAATTAAATTAAGTTAGCGATTTTCCACTGAAAGCATGCATTGTAGTCACTTATCAACGCCTGTCTTAATAAACATTTATTGGACAACATAACAAGATTACAATTAAGATTATTACTATATTTAATACCACGTGAAATTAATAATAGTTTAAGCTAATAGTCTTAATTAATAAACTATATTATTAATTTCAAGTGGTATACGAGTGATATTTAATAAAATATAGTAATAATCGTAATAGAAAACAACCACGTAACGTCCTTCCCTAATTATACAAGATTATAAGAGTATGTGTGTATGTCTGTTTAAATCTAAAGGTTGTTGAACCGATACTACTGAAATACCGTGGTTGAGAAGAGAAAAAAGTTGTTAAAAATAAATAAATATTCTGTTTATACTCCGGGACGACCACACGATCAGAGGAGTTCACAAGATAGAAAGAATACAAGAAACAGCACCGTATTCAGCAGTTAAGACCTTGAATCACAGTCACTCAAAGCACAGCACATGTACTTATGCACCCTCGCGCTTGACCACTCGACTACGGCGGCCATTAGACTAATATCTGCAAATGTTTTCAATGAATACATACATATAAAGGGAAGTTTTTACAGAAGAATGAAAGTACATGGGGCGAATGGATAAGAATAATTCGTTCGAGGAATTCGAAATTAATGGTGAATGATGGCTTGCTTGCTTACCACATGTGCTCTAAGCTTGGAAGAAGGAATCGATGATGCCACTTTATACTGCCATCGAATGTATCTGTAGAAAAACTAAGCTGCATATAATTTGAATATCATTAAGGGGATACATTTGGGTGGAAGTAATTATTACCACATGTCTGCGTTTCGTTTTTGTGTCCTTGTGCAAAACAACTGAAGTTATAAGGAATTCAGTGTATTGTGCATGCTTATACGGTCGGTTTACCTTTTTTTCTTATCAAAAATCCCAATATCATTAAAAAATCCTTTTCCACATGGTCTGAAAAAAACTACGATCATAACCACCATACTACCGCGACTCAAATAAAACCACTGGTGTAATCTCGGAAAATCGGCCCAACGCAAGAATAAATCATTGGACTCTTGTCCAGTCCGACGGGGCCAAGGACCAAATGACAGAAAACAACAACAACAACAACAAAAATAGTAATAAATAAATCTTTCTCGACTCTTGTAGTAAATCGCAAATGGTACCATGTGACCACAGTTTCTTCATTTAACGAACTAAAATGAGCGAGCCCAAAAGGCTGGCAAATCCATAAGAATCACTTACCCTTGCTGTGCTGCTGGAAGAACGGTGAAATCCTCTATTATGTTTCTTCAAAACATAGGTGCAATGAAACCTAAGTACCCTTCAATCTCTACTATTACCATCGGTTAATAGTATCGAGTTCCATAGGGTAAAATATGAAATATAAAAGAAACTACGATAGAAACAATAAAAACTTGTCGTTTAAAGTCTTTAAAAGATAAGAATCACTTGAAAAGGTGCAACAGCCAGAATTGCTACTTAGCAAACCAACGCAAAATCACTTTTAATGATACGTCGTTTCAAAATTTCTAAAATGCTCACTGGGCGTCACACCTCTCGGCGCTTTTCCATACCGTGTGGAAAAGGTTCCGGCTCGAATCCCGTTGCTGGCTGGACCCGAGAAAGATTTTTCTTTGCGGAGGCAATAGGAACTTGAGTGTTTTTCACATTGATTTGGTTTGCCTCGGGCGAGGGCAGCATGGTTCCCTCCTCCGAGAAAAGCAGGTGTTTTACGCTCCCTCCTTCCACAAAAATGACACGAACAAATTCAGCTCTAAATAATAATGCAATCGCGATTCTTTACGTACCAACAGGGGTTAGTAGCATTATTTTCATCTGCGAGGCGGATGAAATTACGTGGGTTGATTATTGATGCATCTGAAAGGTAATGAGACTACTCAGAAAAATAATTTACTGTAATAATACAGTAACTTCGAGTCTCTAAAGCGATGGTACAGTAGTACAAGGGTTTGAGTCGACCGTAGTTCTAACCTACGTAACTACTAAACACGGTTATGTTCTTTTATTCTTTCTATTTTGTAACCTTCTGACCCCATGTGGCTATTCCAGTCTCTAGAGGAAATTTAGTTATTTTAAGTTACTGAAGACTATGGATTTCGAACGGTTAAAGAAAATCTAACTTAACATTTCCCATCCCACCATCCCTATCCATGGATAGCCTTTAAATAAGATTCAGGAGAAGAACCAGAACCATCAACAATGGAGCAAAGAAATCTGTTAAAGCATGGACGCTGATAACACCAAGGATTCTGTTTGGCACTTTTAAAAAGTCCTTTACCACCTTGGTCTTTAGGAATGGAATATTGCAGTGCAACTTCGCTTCAAAAACACTACAGAAATCATTATGACAATAAGAAATAGCTCCAGCTCAAATCATTGGAACAGTAAGAAAGAGTTTTAGCTCGAACATTACAATGTAAGGTAATAAGAATCTCCTTTTGTTATTTTTCGATCACCTGGTACATTGATGATCGTAATTGGGAAGAGGGGGTAGTTGAACAGATGGGAACTTTAACAAACACTAACGAAAAAACGATTCAGTAAGGACCACGCATCTTTAATAAAACTTATTGAATGTCGGCTGAATGAAATACGATTTTTAATGCTAAAGATGACAACATTTATTTTGTCTGCTCTGAAAACTATAAAAACGAGACAGATGTGTTTAAATGTGGAGCAGAAGGAGAAAAATGGGAGAGGGAGAACTTTGTATATCGGAAAAAAACTCGCGAGCAAGTTAACTTTATCGCTAAAAGTTATCCACCCGTAGTCAGGCTACGTCGATAAAGGCTGGGATCCAAGGATTCTTATTCAAAATTTCATAAAATTCTTTCCTTGCGAGACCTCAGATATGTCAACATATACCCATGTTAACGTAATCCAAAATCATAAATGAAAAGCTACCCGTTTCCCCAAATAATAAAATACAACAAACTAATTTTCCATCTCAGCTTAGCATAGACAAAACATCGCCCACGCTTGACATCAGATGGAGCTTACGTAGGGAGAAAAATAATGAAATAAAAAGTTACTGCTTAAGAACTTCTACTATTCTGTTTCTGTCAAGATTCATGCGAAATTGAAGACCGTGGGTTACCCTTAACGTTGCAAGATTACAGAAAGTTCTCCAGCTAATTCGATCCTGTAAAAAGTTATTTTAGTCCTTAACAGCAAAGATTAAAGAAAAGTGAAAAATCTAATAGAAAACTTCACCAATATAGGCCTTAGTCTGTTTCCAGGTGTGGATAGATGACGGAGAGGATGAACCTAGAAAAGAAATGCCTTCAATGTTGGACACCATCCGAACTATGAATGTTTGTGTGAGTAGAAAATGCTACCGCTTGACTGGATGGTATCGATCTGTGAGGCTTTTCCTCGCTGGGCGCGAGGCCTTATACTAACGCGTTGGTAATAAGGAAAGTTTGCTAGCTTGAGAACTGCTACTCCCAGTTGGGATAGATTGCCGAACCGTGTCCGTCTGTAGGTAATTATTTTCCTCTTGCCACGAGGGATGCCAAATTAGTTGGGAGAGCGATAGCTCTTTGGTGCTTGTGCCAACTGTTTTCATCACTGAGATGAGTTAGGACAAGGCCATAACACCGAGTACAACGTGTTCTGAAAGTTTGCTAACGCATATTAGAAACAATACTGATTGCTGAACATGAATGACTTTTAGCCTAGTGAGAACAAGATGCATCCTGGCAGCGTGACTATATGAAAGGCCTCCAAGAAGGGCGGTAACTATTACAGAAGAAAAAAAAAAAAAAAAAAAAAAAAAAAAACTTTATTTTAATCTTCAGAATCAATAATAGTCTTGTCGAAGTGAAAGAACAATCGGTAGTGACAACTGTGTTGAAAATATCTCATGTCTCGCTGCAACCATTCTGTGCTGAAGATGGATCTCACACAGATACATGTGGTCATGAAATGTTAAGTTTAAACCCGTTTAAACTTATTTAAAAGTACGTAGTTTGACCTCCGTCGTTAAATACAGAATGATAAGCAGGTTCATCCTTTTAACTTTAATTCCAGGGATTCAGTAGACTTTATGGGGATTCTTCAGATTCAAAAAAATTCGATGTTAATAGAATGCCAGTCTATTCAACTCTTAGAATTGCACAATGACTTCGGCGAAATTCAAAAATGTGCACCAACGTTAATATCACACAGATAATGTAACGGTAATAATGAACCCACACACAGAACTGCGATGGTTGAATTAGAGAAATAAATTGAATCGCAAAAATAAAGAGTGACAACTTCGTTGTTATACAGAGTTTCAGGCGCAACAGCGACTTTCACCATATTGCACCGTGTATATATATATATATATATATGCTGTAAATTTGTGTTCTATGGTCGATTTGGCTCTTTGGTGGAGAAAAACCCTTTCGGAAAAAAAAAGCAAAGATATGCTTGCTTGAGGCCGACTAACTCAGCCCCGTTGTGAAAACGCCCATAAGAATTCCTGTCGTCATCGAAGGGATTCGAACTCTGGCCTTTTCCACCTGGTGTGGCGAGGACGGTGATTATATGCACTATGATACCGCGAAGGCAACAGTTAAGTTAAATGTATCGAATGAGATTGAAAGTAAATTAGAATGTTAGTTTTAAGCAATACATTATCCTGAATATTGGGCCAGTCCTCGTTGGCAGCCTAGTTAATAGAATCTGTGTCCTCCTGGATTGATAGCCTTGGATTAACAGTAAACGTAAATAAATGTACTTTAATTAATCACATTATCGGTACAAACTGGATGAACACGTAATATCTCCCAAAAGAAGTGATATTTGTCAATCACGTAACTCAAGCTGAGAATATAGGCCAAGTGGTGAAAAGGACTTCAAGGCTGCTAGGTGTTCTTTCACACACTAAATGACTGTGGCTCTAATTTCTGAGTATGCTTCGCTCATTTAGCCACCAAAGTACCAAGGGTTTAATGAAAACTATGGAAAGATTTTAAAAGGTTCAAAGCCGAATTACATTTGGTGTGCAAGAATTGTAATGTACAGTAAGAGGGGCGCCATGATATGTTCGGTCAAGCTCTTGCAAGCGTGTTGTCACAATTCAGATAGTTTGCCCATTGTTAATTAACTAACAAGGCAGTTGTTACATGGAGATCCAACTTTGTTTTTTAATGAGGTGACCACATACAATGCGCATTAAGAATTAGAAGAGTTATATAAAAGAATACAACAAGACTTAAACAGCAATAAAATTAATTTTAAAAATGGACTGTCCATTATATTTCTGCGAACGTCTAAAAATATCAGATTTATTTCAGAAATTCAAATTTTACCTTACTCATCTTCCTATACAGCTGTCCGGACTATAAAATGCATTTCTTCTGCCAGAAAAGAAACGGTTTTCTTCTTTTAAGAGCTTTTCCATAGAATAGCACCCCAAGATTTTTACTTATCCCTGTCATGACAGGGATTTTTACTTATCCCTGTCATGAAGCTGGCGTCCACCGCAATATCACAAACTGAATTGTTCCCATGTTCCATCTAGACGACGTCAAAAACGCGAACAAGTTGAACGTCCATACTACGCTGCATACATACACACAGGATAGTGCGTTGGCATCTGGACGCATGGTTAAATTATGTTATTACTGTTTAAGAAACGTTTATGGAGTCCCCTTCTTGTTGGGCCCTGGTGCGTCGTATGCAGTACACCACCTTTTATACGGCCCTGCATCTGATAAAACGGGAAGTGCATCAGACTTCCCAGAATCAAAATATGGGATTTGAAAATAGAAGTCCTCGGTAATATGGATTTCTAGACTGCTTCCGGCAACTACTAAATAAAAGTCATTTCATTTCCCCTTCACTCCCCCCACTTTTACTCGACTGCCTTCCTTCGGAAAGCTTGTAATCTATGCTTCTTCGCGAAAAACAAAGACTGAAAGGAAAAAATCGTCTTCCCTACGGCTCCATTGCACGCGCTCTAAGTCCCCCTATTGTTTACAGCAGCTCCAATCGCGTTACATTTTACTGCATTACCCGTTGTGAATCTGTCTGCGAGCCGATCTCCTGCTACTATCTCTCCACGCTTGTGCACTCGAGCAAATAACAATCCGGTGGAGTTCTTAAGATGTGTCATATGGCAACTGTATTGAATTGCCGGAGCCGGCAAGCGTTTGGCTCTATCATAAGAAAAATACGGAAAAGCCGTAACTTTTATGTGTAATGGCAAAACGATGTCTACCGAACCGGCATGCAAACGCTGCTTGCTTGGATTTTCCGATATACAGAATCGACGTACTTTGCACCAGGCCGATAGCCAATACCTTTTACTGGGTTCAGTTTGCGTAGGCAATCAGGAGGTGCCTGGAACCAAATTGAGGAGATCAAATTCCAGTTAAAGTTAGTTAAAGGAAGAAACTTGGTGTAAGGAAATTAAAGAAACTTTTCAGAGTCCTTGAAATTATCGGAAAGATGATCGAACAAAAGCCTACAAATCTCAAACTGAAGCAAAGTAAAACAGCAATGGCGGTTTCTCTACAGATATCATTATAAGTATTCTGGGCATTGAAACGTGCGTCTGGGATGCATTAATGCTGTAATATGTTCAGGAGTTTACAATTGTTCTAACAATAGATACAATTACAAGTTATTCTTTCCATTTAACTGAATATACTTTCAGTTATCATATTAGACGAATATGATATCTGAAACATTCAAATTTCTTCGAACTAACCGGATCAAATTTCTTTCCTAAGTCAACATATTTCGCTAAATTTCAACTATTCAACGGTAAAAGCAGCTTCTCGTCAAACCATTTTGAAAAATGCAATTTAAAAAGGAAGAAAGAAATATAGGAAGGAAATAAATCTTTATTCTCCGGAAGTGGTCAAAACTGACGTATATTAATGGGACAGAGAAGCTTAGAAATATCCATTTAAATCATTTTTAAGGACGCTCCTTTTACTACTATTCATGTTTTCGTTCCTCTTTGTTAAAACTCTGGAAGTACTTCTTAATCACATTGAGTGACCTTCGCTGTTTTGTGCACTTCTTTCGTATTAAAAAAAAGTCTGATCCTTTTACCTGAAGACGGACGATGTCTTCATTCAATCTTTGATTTCATTTCATGTCTGTTGAAGTGAAAAAAATTGCGCGTATCGAGGTCGGTAAGTTGATGGAGGATTCTTGTCCTCATTCCTAATTTTTTAGAAGAGAATACGAACACCCCAACCTAAATCGGACGCTAAGACTGGAAGTGCACATTTCTAGTTAATCTATCAATCAAGTCTGAAAAAGAGGCCACGAATTTCCTGGAAAAAAAATATCGGTAAAAAAAAAAAAACTAGGAATACGATTAGATTGTATTTAAAGTGAACATAAAGGCAGAGAGGGGGAGCGGTATCACAGTTCAGAGATTGAGTCCCTTACCACCACCACCAACATTCGAATTTGCCCAAAAGGAGAGTTTAGCTATCATCAATATAAAAATAGATGATAGTATCACGGTCGCTGGTTCATAGGTCTAAGCTAACAAGGATACCTGAATGAAAGATGGAAATAAAAAATGGTTGGTTGTTTTGGGGATTTTTGGCGCATCAATTAGTTTGGTCATGGTATTCCAGTTCATAAGGGCCAATAATCGTGTTGTGCGGGATGTAAACCTGCACATTGGACATGGGCTTCTGTGGAGAAGAGACCATCACCAAGTTGTGATCCGAGGCACCTAAAGGATAGTTAACATTAACAGAATACCATGAAGGATTGTTGGTGAGGTAAAGATCAAAAATTTTAGATGTAGTATTGCCTGATATTCTGGTAGGTAAATAAACAAAGAGTTGTGATTCCGTTCATCTAGAAAAGGGAAATCAGCTAGTGTTGCTAATATTAAAATCGCCAAAAAAAGTACCTTACTGTTAAGGTTAAGAAAGTTAGATTCTTTGAAATTCCTAAGTCAGAATGTTCTGAGTGATTGTAGTTAGGAGGGCGATAAAGACAACAAATGAGTTTTACAGAACTTAGTAGAGAGATCTTGAGCCAAATAAGATTTAAAAAGAGAATATTACAGATTAGGAAGCCTCTCCGATAAGGAATATCAGAGCAGAAATAGGTCCAAGTACCACTTTTAAAGGGAAAGGAATCGTGGAACGAAAATTAAGGACTGAATGAGTAATAGTTGGGGCATAAAAATATTCAAATTAAAGTTCAATGAAGATATACAAAAGGAAACCATACGACACTACAAGGAAAGATCATTATACTTTCCAGTATTTAAAATTGAATACTGAAAATATTGAAAATATTTAAATATTTTCCAGTATTTAAAATTGGGCGCACGATGAGTATTAATTTCTACATTTTTTCTTCATTTTTAAATTTTCTTTGTATTTTTCAATATACCGGATTAAACTCCGGAGGACCATCCTTAATTCCCAAATGTCCACATCTTTTGAATACTAGAAAATACTGCAATGAATCTGCAAAGAACCATTGCTCTCACTTCATTTAGCCACAACATAACGCATCTTGAATGATACATGGCTAGCCAGAGAATTCTGGGATTCCACCCAGCATACCAAACTAACTCGACACAGCAGAAAGTCAGTATCTTCGAAAAACTATTTCTCTTAAGTAAAATATTCATGGGAGGTTACTTCAATTTGCGCCTTCATGAAATATGTAATAAAAAAAAAAAAAAAAACGAACAGCTCTCTGCAAATTAATCATACAAGCCTTCTTATTATTATTTGAACCCAGCAGCACTTATCAAGATCCCTAAGGATAAAGAACATCCTTTTTGTTCCACTCTATCATACGCCAAAGTATATGAAATACTAATGGCTTGATCTTCAGTATTATTACTGTTGATACCTGACCGATGGAAAAAAACTTGGACGTTTAAATAAATAAAACGTTTTTAAGGAATCCTATTAAGTAAAGACTTAATGGAAACCAGAACCAGGTACTCAAATCAATTTTTCTTTTATTTTTTGATGGCCAGTCAAGAAGTGTTCTTTGAAAATTATGACGGGTCAGACCAAATTTTTTTTTATCTTTATGAAAATTATAAATCGAACTTAGATGTTCATACACATTATATTTACTAATTTCACTTTTATTTTAAAAATACAAGACGTCCTAAATATATATATTACGCAACAATTTAATTGCTACAGTAATTTCATTTCTAAGTAATTCGCGATGCTGAAGTTCATGAACTCAGCACTCTTGAACTTCAATCTCTTGATGATTTCTTCTGGTTAAATTATAAAATTTAAAACTACTTTGACTGGACAGAGTCGATATAGACTTTTTCGTGTTTTTCAGTCGTCTACACGAGTTAAGTTTTCTGTCATCAGTCTATTCCACGTTAGAATGGATATAAATTTCGTTTACGCAACTGTTTATTCGTATGAATGGCTTTAACCAATTACTGACAGAAGAACAAATGCAATTGCTTAATATAAGTCAATTTTGACAGAAATAATACCCAACAAGAAGAAATAAATATTATTACTCGCAAAGAATCGTTTTGAGACCCTGAATAATTCCATCTTCAGTAAGTTCTTCTAATTCAATTTTAAATTAAAATATGGACCCGCTTCTTGTAGGCTAAGATACATCAAGTTCATCTTTGTACACGGACCCATGAGATTAGCACGCTCATCTATACATTTGATTGCGATCATCTTTTCTCTTAAGTTCACAATGGCCGCTTTAACAAAATACAGTCGTGCACGACTTTTATGAGTTCCAGTGTCCTAATTAGCAAGTCCAAAATCGTAGTGGCCGGACAATCTATAAACACTCTTGCTGAATAACCGAACAGTGTAATTGTCATAATAAAAGAAACAAGTACTTGCACATTCATCGAGCATCGTACTTGAAAATATTGCCATCCACCCCTTTTGAAATTTAACTCTTTACTGGATGGAAAAGGAAAGATTTAATATCCGAGATCGCTTTCTATTTGCGGCAGCTGCTCAGCTGTCGCATCGCCGTTAGAAACGTCCAATTCAAAGCTTCATATAAGAAGCGTTGCCACAGCCTCTTAGGGGTGTCAATCGCTACTTTTTCTTGACGTGTGTTATCAGGGGGAAGCTAAATCAAACGCTGCCGTTGTCATACGAATCACTGATGGGCATGAGGTTCACCTTTCAATCCCCTGTTGGTTCAATGTGCGACGAATTAAAACCAAACTTGAAATTTGACATTTGTCAGCTCGCACGTTAAGGTCAGGGGATCGAGAGACTAGCTGCAGTTCGCGATTTCCTTAATTTTAACTCCTAAGAATTCCGACGGATAGGCAAACGGAGGGCACATTTATATTCGGTTACGAAAGATAAACATGGAAGATTATGTTGACTTGAAATCCTGGCGCACTATGGCCATAGATGCTGATGCGCCAAATAAATTCCCAATCAACCAACCCTGAAATCTACTCTGATCATTAATTAATGACATTTTTCTATGTGACCAAGAACTGATTTTCCTTTTGTATAAGCTATTTATCGAAATGTTATTACTTCAATTTATTCATATCACTAATATTTAGCCCTCCTCTCAAGACATTACAGACGGGTTAATATAATAAAAGTGGTAACTAACATGACATTTAGCATTATATTTAGTAGTTATTGAGGAAAGCTCGGTTTCCTTCATAGAAAAGGATTTCTTTGAAAAGAAATGCCTACCAACCGCAGAAAACAATGAAAAATTAAAAGGGAAAGAAACAATAAATTACAATTATCAAAGCCTAAACAAAGACTTACCTAAATGATATTTAATTCCACTGAACTACTTTATTTCATTAACTATTAAAGTAAAAAACTCCTTTCCAATTAAGTCTTTTCACACTGAAGAAATCTGGATTTTCGTGGTCAAACTTCCGACTATCTCAGTACGAACTGAAAATGATACAGTAACGTTTCTGAAACTGTGGTCTGCGGGCCCTACGGGACCCGTAGAGATGCATAATGTTCAAGATTTGTTATCTAGGTTTAAACGCTGAAAAAATTTAAGAGCACAGGATATTAAGTATGGGGAGTCACGAACACATTCAAGTTAAAATGGGTTTTACTTTTTAATCTAAAAATGGGTCCTTATATCACTAAAGGCCCTCGTGGGTAGCACATTTGGTAGGATCTCCGCCCTCCCCACACTGGGTGGGGAGGGCGGAGATCCTACCCGTCGATGACGTTAGGAAGTTTTATGGGTATTTTGCACAACGTGCCTGAGTTAATCGGTCTCGTGGTTTTTCTCCTGGAAACAGAAAATCGATCACAGAACAAACGCAATTTACAGACAGTGTACACTTAGTCACTGATCCTCCTAAAATCCTACAACAACAACAAATCACTAAAGCTTGAAAACCGCTGCCGCAAACCATGTTCTGAAGGCAGTTTCTCTACTTATTAGTCCATGAAAGATTCCCTTCTTATCTATACTGATAATAAATCCTTTCTCTAAACCCATAGAGAAATAAATAAATAAGTATAAAAGGCTCCAGTTAACATGATCACTAGTTATTAAAATAGGGGGCTTTATAGAACCAAATTTCAAAAAAACTAATTCAAATAAGCTACACTTTCATCGATTATTAGGATCATATTACATTGGCGATAATATCGAAGCCTGGAATTCTGTGGGATTTTATGTTATTATGATGAAATGAATTTCCCTTTCCATGAAATCTTTAATCATGTACCTAAAACAAACAAATTTTCAGAACCTTCTCTTCATTCCTATTCGTATATCTAAACTTTTCACTGTTCGGTATCTCACTTTCGCATGTCGTATTGGCTGCAATTTGCACGTGCGTGTTCTAAGATTACTTTAGTCATCTTTATCAAAATTATTAAAATCAAGTCACACATATTAATCACCTTGGTGTTTAATGAAACCAGAAAAGGGAAAATATCAAACAGCTGATAGTTTGATTCAAACAATCCAGCTCATTTACTGTACCAATCAATCTTGCACTCTTCTTCAAAAAGCTAATGATTTTGCTGAAAAACTACACGAAGACGATTTAAGGCGACGGTGGTGGCTGACAAGATGGAAGGCGAGGCATCGCATTGTTTGCAAAAATTTCACGGAAAAAAACAAGATTTTGTTGGTTCTGCAGCTGAAAACTGGTTGAAAACTTCCTGGCAAACTGTTCGCCCATGTCTTCAGATGAAACAGGGTTGTACAACGGGCTACCCCAGGCCACTAGATGATTTTTAAAAATGCCTCTGTCTGCAGGAAAGACGATCAATGAGAGGATTACAGTTCTTTTAACATGGCGGAACAATCAAGATGAGGTCGTTTGTTATAGGCAAGAGTAAATCGCCTAGATGCTTTAAAGGAGTAAAACAGCAATCTGTTGAATATGCCAATAACGCCAACGCTTGGATGGCAGCTTCTTTTTGAAGATTATTTTATAAATGGAATTTGCAATTGGGTAAGAAATAAAAAAAATAATAATAATAAAAAAAATAAAAAAATGAGCTGGTTTTGGATAACTGCCAGATCATCCAAAGTTTACTTTAAAAAACATTGAATTAGTTTTTATACCTTCGAATATCAAATCACTGATTTAACCTTATGGCCAGGGAATAATAAAAACCTTTTAATATCTTTTATAGATCGAACATGAGGCAACGAATTATTCAGTCTGTAGATGATGGTTTGGGAGCATCCGATATCGCAAAGAAGATAACTGGTCTAGATGCACTTCAAAGACAATGAGTGCCTGGGACGAACTTTCCGAAATATGCATTAGCAATTGATTAAAAAAGTATGGATTAATTAATCATGATGGTCAACTAAGTTACGATACCAATCATATTGAAAAACCGGAAGACATGGGTGAAAGTAAGTTTAATGATTCGTTAGACAAAGATGGTGATCTACAAGTTACTACAGTTTTAACAGATGAAAAAATTGCCCAGGCTGATAATTTCGCCGAGGAGGAGGAAAACGAAGATGAACTGGAACGAATTCCAGTTACAAACAGCAAACTCGTGAACCTATACCCATCTTGAGAAGAGCGTTGGAAGAAACTGGTGCAAGTCATTGTGAATATAAATTGTTACACAATATTGAAAAATCTATAGACTTTGTGGTGATAATTCAAACCAATCCAAAATAAGTGACTATTTTAAACTATAACCATAAATTTGTTTTTATTTTGTTAACCTGTGGATGGTATTCTTCCAACTTTCACTTATCATTTAAATTATTAAGTGATAAGTTTATTACCTTATCTAATAACCTTATTAAATTTGCACTTTATACCTTTATTTTTATTTTTCCAGCCTGTGGATAACATTCCTCAGATTGTCACTCATTAGAATCGCCGTATAATAGAATCAAAATTTAATTTACAAAAGAAATATATTTAATATAAATAAATAGATAGATAGTATAAATGAGTTATGGTTGGCGTTGTACATAAATTCTCTGTTTATACTCCAGAATGTCCACATAAGGTCAGGAGTTTATAAGATTGACAGAGAATAGAAGAACATCACCGTTTTTAAAGGCAGCATTTTCTAAGTTGAGTTGAACAACAAAAATGAATATTTCGTATAAAAACCCTTACGAAAAGTATAGGTGAGAGTGCAAACTACCATTTTATATGAAAATAAATTAAATCCAGAGAAATCAGGAATGCGTTGCTGAAATATCTGCGAAAATGTCGCTATTTTAATGAGCACGTGCGGCGACAGAACACAGCAGCACTGAAAGGTGCAATTAGTGTAGAGAGTACTCAAAAATCACATTAATATTAATGAAGTCCGATGTTCTCGCGCACGATAGAACTTATCTAAAATTCCGACACACTTTCACAGACCGCGGACCATATTTAACAAGAACAGGATGGCGGTGGAAGTTGGCGGTCGGGGAACAGCTTACCAGTGTCTAATTTCGGTATACAGTAAGCCGAAAGCGGATCCCAAGTGTACTTCTTTCGTCTGTTCATTTAGTACATGTGAAGGTTTTACTCCAATAAAACAGCAAGGTTAAAGCTAAATCGTGTTTGTTCATTTGTCCACCAGCGTGGCTTTAAAAATACCCACGCTTAGTTGGTTCTTTGTCGGATTTATGCTACTGAAATAGCTTAAAAGGTCATGGATTCCGAAGGTTTTGCCGCCTCTAAATTGGAACCACTGGCCAGACGGATGACAGCTGATCAACAACCATTACTAAAAGCTTGTATATGAATGGTTAGTTGCGATAATTTTTTAATTAACAGTTAGATTTATGTTTGAACAGTGGCAGCCCAAAGTACTGTGTGGGTAAGCCCTGGTGCTGTCAGTCATCCACCCCTAGACCAGTCATAATCTTTTATAAGTATTTAAATTAAGAAATACGTAAATACACTAGGCTTTTATACAGCCTTTGCTATTCGCAACAGACGAGTCGCATGTCTTTGGGATCTTTCCAGAAGCTCAATGTCTTTTTTTTTTTTTTTGTTTTAATACAGCCTCCAAACCTGGACATAGTAACCCACATGCGGTCACGTCACTGACTTGTACAGTAAACCTCCCTACGAACACCTCTCTAAAAGGGAGGTGTCTTGTTATGGACACTCAGGCTTGTTATGTTATTGTTGTTATTTGGTTTTTAGGAGCATTAGCAACTAAGGCCATATTGCTCCGGGATATGCGGTGGTCATTCCCTGACCTTTCCGCATCCTCCATATTTGGTGGTGACGGGCTCGAACCCCGGTCTAATCAAGAAGCGTGTGTTACGCACTGCTGCTCCTTCCCACCTGGCTACGGAGGCGCCACTCCGGCTTGGGTCTCAGCTAGATGTATCAGACACGTTAGACGACCTCTCTAAAACGGACACTTTAAGAGATGTACTTTTGGTCTTTTCAACCTCTCTAGACAGGACATTTTCAAGGGTAGACATATATACATTTTCGTTGGTCAAGGGCTTCGCAATGAAGACTAGTGAAGATCTAATTGGACATGCAGTGATACTAATTGGAATGGTCGTGGGTTACTTACGGAGCAGATGGCCATGCAGTCCGCTTTTGCGTATCAGTTAGCAAGATACATAAAAGCCAGACTGAGTAATGCTGTTACAGAACTGAAAAAAAAAAAAAAAAAAAAAAAACTGTACCAACGGACTGCATATATAATTTTTCTCATGAGACTTTTCCGCGTCCACAAACCTAAAAAATTCTGTGATGGATACACGATACAAACTGAAACCACCAGATGATAGAGGATAGCTTCAAGTTTTTATTCACTAACCGGAAAGTGTGCTCAAGAGTAGATGGAAACAATTACAAAACAGTAATCATGGCTGAATTTACCAACTCCGTACTGTGGTTTAAGGAGCTGCAGTCTGCCACCACTCTTATGCCTAAGTTTCGAAAACTGTTTAAAAATAAGTTACCAAGTAGACCTAAAGTTCTGCAATGGTTCGGAAATTATAAAGGACGTCTGTTTGTGCAATAATCGTGGGAGATGTGGCTGAAGAAAAGTCAGTGAGGACACAGTTGAACTGGTTCGAGGAAGTTTTACGCAAAGCCAAGGGAAATCCATACGACATGCGAGTCGTGAGCTTAAGGTCAACGGTGTGTAATTATCACTTTCTGAGGATGAAACCATACAAATTATAGCTTGTACAGAAGCCGTTTATCGACGACAAAACCAAGAGGATGGAATTTTGTTGGTAAATTTGGTTTTATAAAGATTTGTGGAGATAAATATAAAGATAAGTGTCCAATATGGACCAGAACGGTCCATATTGGACACTTTCTTCTGACCAAATGCTATCCGCTTTAGAGGTTTTACTGCATAATGGAATCTCCTTTTCACTAGAACTAAAATGATGGTTAACCATTGATAAAACATCGTGCGCCCTCCTGGCCACCTGCTTACATTGCATGGAAGCTTTGTCTGTCTGACTGTATCAAATCACCCTGCCTTTCTTCGTTTATGCTCTTCAGCTCTACCTCACCTAGTGGGTAAGTTACTCTCGGATTATCGTTTTGTATGGGGGAGGTCTTTTTATTTATTACTATTTGTTTTATTGTATTTCTTTTGATTTACTTTTTGTTTTCTCAATTATATGAGATAATTAGTAATAAAGAGAAGTGCCCTCAAACCTCTGATACCCACTTAAGCTACCTGACTGCAGTATCTAAATCAGAATTTTCCCGGTCCAGAGGGCGTTGTGATTTCCCTCGGTCCTGATAGAACCTAATTATGTCGGCAAGCCAGTGTCTGAATAATTACAAACAATTATAATACCTTTGAAACAACTTTAATACATGTCATAATATATACAAGCACCCTATAATACATATTATAAATTTCATAAGTATAATATCCACAATTTCTTCTCAAAGTGAAGACAGTTCAAACACTATACCAGCAGATTCTAATCTGGTTTTAACATTGGGTTTACCTTCTATTGGTGAAGAAGATAGGCATACTTTAACAATTTCACTATTTATTCTTGCCCTATAAGAGGTTAGGCTACCTTACCTAATATACATATAATTCCTTCTAACGTTATGTGAATCTTCTACTCTTGAAGCCATTCCAGTTCAGTTTAATACAAAATCCACTTATCCTATTTCTAAGTACCCTTAAGATATTGGCTAGATGTGTGTAACAAGCTGTGATCTACTTTAATTTCTACCTTCGGTACAAAATACATTCTATAAGTGTCAGGTTTCTTAATTTACGTAAAATTTCCCTTCTATAAAGCATTGACTGTCTCTGCTCTCCCTAACGTTTGTCGCAACTTTACCTTATCCTTTTAATTAACACCAATTCATCGGGTTATGCTCAGACATAAACATCTCCTTTTGTGTAAACCTGGCTTTAATCGTTTCTCTTAACATCTCATTCATCAAAAGCACTCAATCTATTAATCAGGGATACAAGAGCCTTAATATATGCATATATATATATAAAACCATATAAGTACCTTAGTTCTAATACATTCACTTATGCTGTGTTACAATTTCCATTTTCGCTGCCACACTCCTTTTTTCTATACTGCCCAATTTCAGGTCCACACACATTTGTATATATACATATGTCCTGTAATTTACTTTATGGCTTATATAGCACGAAATTAACAGTCCACTTACTTTATTTCTATCTTGCTCTTTCCTTGTCCTAAGTTGGCGTTTCCATTGGGTATTCATTTTTGGTGCTTCCACCTTTCAGAAGGACCTCTGGTGATTGGCGATTATTTCATCTAAGAGACAGCCTTCATTTCTGTTTAGTAGGCTGTACTGCTGGCGGATTATGGTAGACAAATAATGACCAGATCCTCACTTTTACAATAGATTCCATCTCTCCGTAGGGACATCACTTTACTTGGAGATTCTTATTCACTGTAAGGCATAATTATCGTAACTTCACACTCACTATCATTATTTTCTTTTAATTCTCTCACATCACCGATCTTGTTCCGACTACACTCAGACTACGACTGTGCTCCGACTTCTCCATGTCTCACTCTCTCTCTTTTTCCTCCAAAATCACATGTTAATTTCTCTCTCATATATTCGTTCATCATTCCGTTTCCACTGAGCAAAGATCCTATCTGATGTTCTCTTTCTCCTCTTTGCATTGATGTACCAATAAATCTTGGTCACCATTCTTGTCCCTCCTGGACAATACTTTCTCATACTCAGACTTCGCTTGCCTAACCCCTATTCTTGTTACAAATCAACTTAATTATAAGAATCTCAGCTGCCCGTTTCTCGTTAATTGTCCCACAATGTCTTTTCTGTGTATAAAACTTTCTAACTGAATTTAATCCATCTTGTCATCTTCTTTGTATAGTATTTTTAATGAAATGAACGCATAGTAGCTTCAACGACGAATGTCTTTAAAGTACCCGAAAGTTCCACTACACTTTTGCTCTTATATATTTCATTCCAATTGAAAGAATCCAGGTGCCTATCCAATTCAGCATTTCCCCTTTTTTGAAATTAAAACGCTTTTACCTACCCTTCACTATTGAAATTTACTTTGTCATTGTCCACTTTAGAAAACTATGGTTACATGCTGCTATCATTTCTTGCTCTTGTACCACTAAGTAGTTCACACCACAAACTATGTTCTCTTGAAACTACCCCTGAACTGTCGGTGACGTGTTGATACAAATACCAGTCAAGTTCATTCAGAAAATAACTCCACACGTAAATTTTCGGTTCGCAATTTCCAATCAATCGGCAGTAAATTGAAGTCTCCATAATAAAGCAATTCAGAATTATTTGCTCATTCAAGTTGCATATAGATACTAATCATAGTCATGCAGTCTGTAGGATGCTTCCACACTCAACTTTCCTTTACCACCAAATATCTCACACTATACAGACTACTCTCTTCTGAAACTGCTCTGTATCAGGACAATCTTGCCGCATTCAGATGGCTTTTATTAGAAAGTAAACGAGTCCCCCCCGTTCCACTTTGCCCTTTCTATACCCATTGGGCGTTTCAAAATGAACCTCGCCATCCCCTATATCAGCGTGACACCAAGTCTCAGTTAACCTTATTATGTTAGCACCTGTTGACCTAACTACCAGCTGAAATTCATCTATTTTATTAACGGCACTCCTAACATTACTATATAAATATTTTAAGCTTTCCATTTTCTTCTTTTTATTTCTCTTACGATTACTGAAGCATGTTACGCCATTACTAGGAGACTACAGTTCACTTTGGACTCCAGCAACCTCTCATTTGAACCCTCGAAGACTGCAAGTATAACCTTGTCCCATACCACTAACCAAATGCATATATAACAACATCGCCAAGGACTCTTGCACCTCCTCTGTTCAAATGTCTTCCTATCAGCTACGGGAGGGGCGACGCTGATAAACGTCTCCCCTAAGAGCCTTGCAGAGTCCCTCAGGCCTACAGTTAATCGACTAGACTCGCATCATAAATTCCCTCCAGTGCCTGCGCAGGTTTGCAGACAATTACAATTCGCTAACTTACATCTTCCAGCAGGGTCATGTACTTTTCAACAAATTCCTCAGTTCGTTTGTATTTAATTTCATTAGTATCCACGTGCGCAACCAAACTGATCAGCCCTCTTAAGAACTAACAACTTTTTAGGAGCATCATCAATAGTAGATCAGGAGACATTCTTTCTATTCAACCTATCTTTGATTGTACATATTACATATATTTGTTAATGATGAATCTTTCCCTATTAATGGAGTTTGATGGGGTGAAAATTAGTCCATGATATTTGGACTCTTTCCTCAAAGAAGACAGGAATGTCCTTGAAGAGCCTCCTCTGTTTGCTGATCCTGATATCAGGATGGGACTTTTGGTAAAATGCCAGGGGCTCGTCACACAACATAACAGAGCAAAAATTACACACAAAACACTACACGCACGTGACCGGTTATGGCGCAAGCCTCACCACAAGAAGTATAAAAGCGGCTAATGGGGGAAACCTCGGAGTTCGCAACAACTGCACTTAATACTTAGAATTCAACCTATCTTTATTATAAAATAGGTTACCTTATTCCACAACAAATTAATCTCCCTATTCAAATCTTCTCCTTTGAATCTCGATAATTCATAGTTTTTTTTTAGAGGTCTTCCAAATGTGAGCTCATCTTCCCCTCATCCTCCCATTTATTTTCTAAACTAACGATACTTCAAACCTATTTCTTATTTTTAATTCACGAACAGAAATTAGTGAAGAAATCAGTTTGGGAAATAAGATTTACAAGTATGGAATACTATGTATAAATATAGTGCAAATGCATCAGAAATACATAGCTATATCTGAATAGATCAGAATATTGGTAAAACGGCATCGTTTTAAGTTATATCTCATACTGTGAATACCTTCACAACGAGTTGCCATGATATTGCACTACTTCGAATAAGTAACGCTTCACCTAAGGAGAAGACTAATGTTACTTATTCTCAGATGGATACCACCACCCAGACGGCACCGTTTCAGAGCTATTTGGCCCTTCTTCGGTGGGTGGGTAGGTACTCGAGTGATGCAACGATGGCAAAACAGTTATGAAGTATAACTCCACAATATGAGAGATGCCTGATGGTGTATCATGTATTTAGACTCAAGCATTTAGGGCATAAGCCTCAAGCTATGAAGGAGTCTAGACTATGTATAAATATAGTGCAAATGCATCAGAAATACATAGCTATATCTGAATAGATCAGAATATTGGTAAAACGGCATCGTTTTAAGTTATATCTCATATTGTGAATACCTTCACAACGAGTTGCCATGATATTGCACTACTTCGAATAAGTAACGCTTCACCTAAGGAGAAGACTAATGTTACTTATTCTCAGATGGATACCACCACCCAGACGGCACCGTTTCAGAGCTATTTGGCCCTTCTTCGGTGGGTGGGTAGGTACCCGAGTGATGCAACGATGGCAAAACAGTTATGAAGTATAACTCCACAATATGAGAGATGCCTGATGGTGTATCATGTATTTAGACTCAAGCATTTAGGCTCAAGCATATAACTTAAAACGATGCCGTTTTACCAATATTCTGATCTATTCAGATATAGCTATGTATTTCTGATGCATTTGCACTATATTTATACATAGTCTAGACTCCTTCATAGCTTGAGGCTTATGCCCTAAATGCTTGAAGTATGGAATACATAAGTACAATGTAAGGATGGCAAAGATCCTAATTGCATGTTGGAGATTATCACTGATATTACCCCAGCATGAAATTACTAATGAAATGGGGGTTCGTTTTGAGCTTCCTTTGAATTTTCCTTGGAAAAAAGTATTATTAAGCTTTCAGCAAGGTGAAAAGCAAAGAAAAATTAATTCAGGTCTCTCATTTTCATGTGAAGTCAGAATTTTGAGGTTTAGCGACCTCTTCTGTAGGCTCTGAATTTACACAATATTTTAACTTTTAAAATTTGAATAAATATGCCTGCGTAATTTTAATATGCCTAATATGTTCTGTTATATAATGTATTAAGCTATTTTAAAATGTTTTCTATGCATCTACCCGATTCGAGTGTTTAAAGTCATCATTTTCGATTATGTTTCAGATCATCACGGGTCAAGGTTGAATGAAGTTGGAGAGACAAAAGATTGTTTAAATTAACCAAATATTTGCCCCAAGGATAAACTAACCAATATTTGCTCCGATATCTAATTTCCACTTTTCTTTAGTTGTAAATAAATAAATCGGTAGAAACAGAGTTTTAAAACACACTTTACAGACACCAACATCATGGCGGTCATGTTAATATTAATCCTTTTACACCCTGTGGTCGCGCGAAGATCGTGGATGCATAAAAGCGATAAGTGCGCCGATCTAATGCGGTGTTACGAGTAGTAGTTGTTTAATTAACAACGAAGTTCATATTTATTATCTCTAGGAAAGATGGCTTTTCTCTGGAGATAACGTTGATTTTAAAACACTTCACTTACATGAATAATTATGAATATTACCTTAATTAAAGAAATGAGGTGCTCATCTTTAAACGGAATGTTAAGATCTGAACTGATGGAAGATTGATTTGCACAGAGACAGCCAAAGCAATGAGGCAGCCGGATACCTTTTTTTTTAAACTGTTTGTTTTCTGATTAGTTTGCTTTTTACTAGGAATGAAAAACCCTGAATTTCCAACAGAGGAACATCATTAAGCCTTCTAAGAATAATAATAAAAAACCTATCGTATTAAGGCGCCCTAATACGATAGTTTTTCGTACAGCAAAACACGGGCTCGTGTTTCGCTGGACGAAAAACACGAAAGTCGGGGGAGTAAGGACCTTGCTACCATCACCTGAGACCCGACAAACTCAGCTAGAGAGTGCAAAAAAGTCCTATAAAAGTTCCTCATGTCATTGATGGGATTAGAACAGCGGCCTTTTCCATCCATTGTGGGAGGACGGTGATTGCAACCACTGGGCAACCGGCGAAGATCCCTCTTCTGAGACAAACTCAATCAAGGCCGGAAATACGATATGGGGAAGCAGGTACATTATGTTATTAGAGTTTTAGGCGCATAAACAAGGTGGTGGAGTTCTGTATGTCTGTAAATTGTGTCCTGTTGTCGATTTTCTGTTTTCTGGAAAGAAAAATCCTGGTTTCGGGAGTAAAAATCATGCTATCATCACCTGAGACCGATTAACTCAAACCACGCTGCGAAAAACGCCCTTAAACATTCCTGGCGTCATTGACGGGATTCGCACTCGGACCTTTTCCACCCGGTGTTGGGAGGACGGTGATTATACCAACTGTACTACCACGAGGGTCCTTCTTAAAAAATAAATGGCGATTATTAAGAGAGTACTAAACACAGTCACGGTAATTAGCAGTTCCATTTAGTCATTTAGTTTAAAGTGGTTCATCAGCCCACAGATATTGACATCTGGGTTTGAAAGATTACGGTCAAAAACTGTTCAGAAATTTATCTTCTATCTGTTTCTTCCTCATTCAAACCTTGTAGCAACACGGGATGATAAATCTTGTATTTAAGTTCTTTTATGATTCTATTTAATTCTGTGTTATATATTTTAGGTTTCAAACTTTGCATTCTTTGTGACTTTGATATCCTATCTTACAAATTAAAAATTGGCAGATGTCTTTGGGTTAGAAGGTCTACCAGATTTTGGTAGACGGTCCCACTTCGAACGGCTTCACAATTTGCTTTATAGTCTTTTTTTTTTTTCTTTCTTTTTTTTGGTTTATGTCCAAAAAACGTCTTCAACTGGCATTCAACTTCTGTAGCATTTTCATATTTTGCATGCCGCTGTACAATTCGATTCCGCTCCTTCACCGTAAGGCTCATGGTACTTTTCCTATGTTCCAATCAGTCTAAAACAATAAAAAACAAATCAAATTTTTCAAATAACTTATTCATGTTTACATCGGATGTCATTCAAAATAGTTTCCTTACTTATGGAGCACCCTGTATAGGTCTAATAAAATGCTCCTTTGCTTATAAATTTCCTTTGGGACATTTTTCTTAAATACTTCGTGAATTATAATTTATGTTCTACATAAAGTACACAGTTGCCAAAGTATCTCACTGCTGGTTCAACAGCTGTCATAGTTTTCTAAGCGTTTCCTTTGTCCGCTCAACAAGGGTGGCTTTGCGATGTCATTACCCGATATCTTGCCCCAGAAGCCATTGACAATGGTCGCCCACCATACTTTGCATGGATTACAGTATTACCCTCTGACTTCCTTTGCTGCAGAAGCCCCTTTCTAACCTGGGGACAAACACCCAATACGGAATCTTACAATACTTCTTTGGATTGGGGTCTTTTCCTTGAGCCATCCTGCTTCTACGATGAAAGCTATCTTATTGTCCCTGGATCAATAATGAGCCATTATTGGTTTATGTGCTGCTCTACATGTTGGAGGTCAGTAAATGTATTATAATGTAATGCTCGCTTTCTTGAAATAAATCAATTTAGTTTCTTATTAGGGTTTTCGTTCTCAGTAAATCTTATGGTTGGGGACCACTGAGCTACGTAAAAGAAATAAAACAGGAATGCTTCTCTCCCCCTGGGAAACAGACTATAATTAATCTAACTGGGTGCTTGTACGGTTGGATAAATTTCGTGTTCAATTCACAAACAATTTTTTTTTTTTTTTTTACAGAATAGAGAAACAAACGGTTGCTATAGAAATCAGTAATAGAAATATGTTGGTGCAACTTAACACACGAGAATGCGTGTAGGAATGGGAGTTTGAATGATTAAATCCTTTTTCACGTGTAGCACCAGTGGATTTAAGTTTAAAGCCAGAATTATTTCATCTCCCACTGATCAGCAGTTGATTGTTCCCACAGATATTTGCGCTTCTTTACAATTAGACTTTCATTAATCTGACTGACTTGAATAGTTGATAACAAATTTCGTTTTAGGTCTCTCAATTTTATGTCATGTGAAATGAGTGGGGTTTAGCGACCTCTTCTGTCAGCTCTGAATGTTACTTTATAAAATAATTCAACTTTTAAGAAATTAATCCTATAAGATTATCACGGATAATCTTTAACCATCTGTAAGAAGGTGGATGAGTGAGATTTATAATTATCGAAAAGAACATCGTTTAGAAAATCTGGATAAATGAAATTATAGGAGATTTGTTATTGAGACAACCTTAATGGAAGAAGACACCACAATCGCTGATAATTTTGGCAATAAAAAGGAGATCTGGAAGGGATACTTGCAAGAAACGTTCCTCAGCATTTGGAAGATGAAAATATGAACAGAAACTTACCTTCAGACGCCGAGCTAAGTCTCCTCATTCAGGGATCAGCAGCTGTGCGAAGTCGATATGAGAACGCTGGACGTTGAGACTTACAAACACCATATCCGAATCTTTGCACTCCAGAAAAAAAACTGCCGATTCACTTCTTTTGCAATGCAAACGACCACCCGCTCTACTTCGATAAGTGACAGCGCAAATTAATCGGAAGTTTACGGTTCGTAAGCATCCTCAAATGACAGCCGCTCTTCCAAACTAATCTAAGCAGAAGTTTTTTTGGATTTTCCCCGCCTTTAAGACTTTTGCTCCACTGTGGAGTAGCAAAATGAAACCGAACTGTATCCTCTCTCTCGTGTATCCTCCCTTGTTTTTCTTCGACTTACTCCATTTATCGCCTTGTCACCTCGCGCGCAACCCGACAGCGCTCGAAACGAGCGATTTCCAGAATATACTTCCGAGGCATCATTAGACCGAACTCGAGGAATACTTGGAGCAATCCCGTCAGTCGTGCTACCTCCGGATCAACTGCTGTTTCCACTGCCTACGGTTGTAATTTGAAGAATGGCCGGCAGGTGGAGTGAGAAAGTTTTCCTATCTTTTTTTATTTTTCTTTCGCTCTTTTCTCTTCCCCTCTCTTTCGGACAATCAGTTACGCGCGGGATGGACCATCGCTGAGCGAGAGTGCGCACGTAGGTCGATAACGCCACAATCAGTTTCATTGGTGAAGTTTGAGAAGCTGCTGATAGCGAGCTGTGGATGCTGGAGGATGGGGATGCGGGACTGCAATCGTCCATCAAACGTATTTTATGGATACTTCCGGCTGCATCCACCAACGCCGGTGATTTAGCGGCTCCTCCCTTCCTTTACATGTCCTTTGTTTTACGTAAAGTGTCGCTCACAGAGACACCGACAACAGCCTGACAAACAGGTCTGTGTGTTGGCGCGCGAGAGCTCGCTGCGGCCTCGCGATAAGGGCGTAATAAATGACGGATTACCTTGACGGGAGTAGAGGAGAGGCCCGGCGGACAGGAAATTAAGACGATTTAAAAGTGGTTTATGAAAATGGCGCTTGGCAAATGAAAGCTATCTAAATGATAATGAGCGTAGTCATGGGAACGAGTGTACACAGAGTGGGTGAGAGAAATATGTTTTCGTATTTTCATGCAAAAACTTAAACTATAAAAATATGCAAAATCTTGTATGTTTCTGATACACTGAATATTTTTTTCTTCTCACTCTCTCTCCCGTTCTTTCTCTCCTTTTTTTTTTTTTTCCTCTCTCCGTTGTTCGTTTCTTTCCTCTCTCTCTCCTTTTTCTTTTGTACACACCTTAGATTTTTCCTCTCTCTCCCCACTTTCTCTTTTCTTGTCTTTTTTCCTCTTTCCTCCTCCTGTCTTTTTTCTCTTTCCCCTTTCTGTTTTTCCTCACTCTCCTGCCTTTCGCTTTTCCCTCTTTCTCTCTCCCCCTTTCTCTTTCTTTGTCTTTTTTCCTCTTTCTTCCTCCCTCTCTCTCTCTGTTAGAAGATGAGCAGAAAATATTCTGCTTTTAAAGAGCAATAAAGCGAGTGTTTCTTTTCAACTTAAACAGAAGTTATGCAGTAAAATCCAACACGTTTTGGCTTTCACTTGGTACTCCATTGGAGGTCTCTGGTTTCAAATCGAAAATGAATTCTTAAAGGCTTCTTCAGTCGGGACTGTAATAGAGCAAGTTAAGCGGAGGGAGTGGAATTTCCCCCGCAAATCGTCTTACGAACACACATACACATCTGTACAGACATAAAAACGAAGGATCACATGAAGTGGAAGTACCATAAGAAGTAATAGTTCATAAGAAGTTCTAGCATGGAATCATCTTAAGCATTTTCATATAATATACATTTTTTTTGCTTAGGATATGTAATCCAGCCCAAAACAAAGGAGGCTGCGTTTCATTGCATCTACCATCAGCTTAAAAATAACGAGCAAAATGGGTGGGCGCCGATTAATTAAAAATTCTGGATGCAGTCTCGAATTATTTTTCTCAAGTACATAGTGTATAGGAGTTAAAAAGTTTGGAAAGCACAGCTCTTTAAAATATCCACCGGATAATGACATCGACATTCGGATGCAGGATCAATGTGTGGCCGGTCCTCTCTAGTGTGTGTGTGGGGGGGGGGTCCTGTATTGCAAGCAACGAGATAATTAACGACAAACAACCCGTTCAGAATCATCTTCAGGTGTCGCCACTAATATATTTTTCTTTAGTTGCTAAGTAAGGTTTTGTTACGAGAACTCGTTTAGCTATCCTGAAAGGCGCAACAAATTCAAAGCAAGTATTCAGCTATAAAAGGAAACATTCATTTTTCCTCTTATAATTCATACACAAGAAATGGCGCCTGTGTAACACAATTTAATCACCGCTTTAACTACCGATTCTGGCAATGACAAATGCTATTTTGTTTCCTTTTTCATTTACAAGATCAGACTTGGACTATCTGCCATATTCGATCTATCACTCATTCCATTGAGCTAATAACTGCTAAAAAAATTAAAAAAAAATAAACAAAAAGCAAGCAAATCTGACTGATCTTCGCTGGCTTTTAAGCAAATTAATAATCTTAATTCTCACTTGACGCTCAGCCATGCGTCAAATGTCATGCGCAGCGCCACCATTTGATGAATGATGTAACTTTCCACGGAAAGAAAGATTTTCAAAATTGATCAAACTTTCTCTAGCTAATGGCTATAAAATTGGTGATCGTAGTAGCAACAACATCATAAACTTAATTTTAGTATTTCAAAAACTTAATTGTCGATTCTTATCGATTATTTTTCCATTTTTTTTTTTTTTTTTTAAATACGTACATGACATCACCATCAACAAAGAGCTCAGATGCCTTGATTAACTTTCCATTTTATTGAAGAATAAAGTCTACTTCAACCATCACTGACAAGTTATATTTCGAAGACAGCCAGTGAAGAAGTTATCAGAAAACCGATTACACTTATGGCTTGTCATTTAGATTGGAAAGAAAACTGACACGCGATATCTTTAACTGAATAAAGATTCCTAATCTTACAAAATATAAATAAACTTTCCGCTTTCACGCAACACAATCATGGTAAAATAAAACTGCCTTAAAACCAGTTATCAAAACAAATTATCACCTCTAAGCCTATTCAAAAGCGAATGAGCGCAGAGTTTCGATATTTACGTTGCAATCTGTATTTAATGAATCTCTTTTATTAATGTAAATGGTCAAATATTTAGACCTGAGAAGGTTTCGAGATACATTCCCTGAAGATAATCGCAGGTTCTTTTCTGAGGAAGCAGCCATCGTGAATAGCTTACATCTGATATTCGTTTTCTGATTGACATCTGAACTCAAAACATTTCATTTTTGAACTGAATCATCAAGAGTATTCACAAAAATTCGCAATTATTAAAATCATGAAATATTGCGTTTCTCTGAAATTTTCTTAGGAAGAAAAAAGAAAAAAAATTTCCCATGCCCTATAATATAGTTTCTCACAATAATTGATTTATTTAATTTCAAACACATAACCGAAAAAAATTCGAGTGCCATTTATTTGGTTCTACACAACCGAGACAGTGTATAACTTTCAATATTTAACTTTTTTTTTTATGTATCGTGTCTTGCACAATTTTAGTCGAGTGGTCAGGCGCGAGGGTGCGTTTACGTGTGCCTTGAGTGACCGGGATACAAGCCCTTGACTGCTAAATACGGTGCTGTTCCCGGCGTATAAACAGAACATTTATTTATAGTAACTGAAAACTCATTCTAAGTAAAAATCGGATTTTAAAATTGCAGTATAATTCACCGTTCTTTTAAGATGGGATTGCACATAAGTAAAGAATTCTGAAAAAATATATATATTCAGGAACAGGGATTAAAACAGATATATCCAAAAGGCACAGGTATTACGAGAAAACACGAGATAAGGAAAACAAGTAAAATAGACCGTAAGAAGAGGATTCCCCCCCCCCCCGATATAATCATATACTACAATTGTTTTATCGATCAATCATTTTATTCATATGCAGAATAAGAATAATTTCTTTTATAGTAAAGGCGAATATTTTAATTCTTGATTAGTAAGGTAGAAAGAAACTCGTAAAGGAGAAAACAAAAAGGGGGTGTCTTCTTTAAGCAAGGGAATTGGCTATAATCAACCTACAATTCCGCAATTTTGATGTTAAAAACGCTTTTACTGGCGTTATTCCAAAAATTTTGGAACGAAAAACCGTCACGAAAATTTATTCCAGTTTAATTTATCTTCTACTGTACCAATTTAAATGAAATTTTGCACGGAGCTTCATCTTAGCTCTATATTAGAGGGAAAACTTTCAAACCTCTGAAAATTGCAGTAGTTTTTCCAGGATAGTGGAAAATGAACATGTGATCAAGAAAATTTTCTCACATAATAAACGGGATAATGTGGACGTATAGCATATCGTCGGAAAACTAAGGCATTTAGAAACAGAAATATTAAGGTTTTAAGATGCAAAAAAAAAAAAAAAAAAAAAAAACTTTCGGAAACTGGGAAATGCGTTAATCCGAAAACGCATCTGGTTTCAAGTCACCTGGTGCTTTCAGATTTAACGTAATTTTTTTTCTTTACAATTAAACTGAGGCTGGAAAAGAGTTGTGCACATTTATGAAAACATTCTTCAACTTGAACATGTCATCAGATCTTTCGATAAATACTACACGTAATGGAACAACTATAGATGGTGTATTTAGTCGTGAACTCTTCAATGCAAAAATTATATATACTACTTTAGTCATCACAGACCAGTACTTTCAATAACCGATGTGCAATCATTATTAATAAAATAAAAACATTGTTATATTATTATCCATGAATTTTATTAATATCTAAAAATAAAGTTTTTAACGCCTGATGATGACTCTTAAATGGAAAACACGTTAAATATGCTAGCGGCAGGACAGACGATCTGAAGCTCTTCATTCATTAAGATCAACCGGAGCAAGTGCTCTCTGTCCAAGGAGCTGCAACAAAACAAATCTCTCAGATAAGCATATTCCTTCAATACATTGGTCTTGAGCTAAATGCCGAAAAATCTGCCCAGATGACATTTACAAAGAGGAGACGAATAAATCTAATGCACATCTCTATAAATGGACACCAAATTAAACTTGTCAACTGTCACAAGGACCTAGGTTTGGTCTGGGATTGGAACCTGTCTTTTCTGGAGAACTTCAAAGAAGCAAGAAACAAAATTCTTCGGAACCCTTTGGTCTGCTCGACAGGAACTGGTTGGTTACGGCAATAAGAAACTAAAACTAGGTTTGTCCGAACTTGTGCGGTACCGGTGGCACTCTACGCATCGGAAATCTGGTCCTCTGCCCCTCCGACTTACCTGCGGTAGTTCTTGGGGACTGAGTATTGGCTTCTGCGATCCCTCAATAGGACTTCAGGACACCCCCTTACTATCTCTAGGGGTATACAGTACTACATTCGCTGCATGGAATGATCCCTTGGAAACAAATCATCACCACTCGCAACATAATTACCCTCTCCAAACTCATTTCGAGTAGACTGGATGCTCCTAACATCAATAGCCTTATCATCTTGCCCACGAAGAACAGCAGAATAACTAACCGGCAAACATCTTTGATCAGACCTGCCCTCAACCAAATCAGTTCGCTCAGCCATATGTTCCCAGCAAACACGATTGGACTCCTCAACGACTTGAATATCAACCCTGAGACGATTTGCGTGGACAAAGCCTTCAAGATCAAAAGTTTTAGCTGATACCTACACAGTCCTGCAATTTTAGATCTTTCATATCACCATCGCTTTACGTGGCTACTGTGTCAAAGGATGATATGCGCTCCTTCTCCTGTGCCTGACAGCCTGCAGCATCTTCCCGGCATCCCTGCACTCTTCTTGGACAGACGCTGAACGTATTTAAAGTAATATTTCGGACCTAATCTGTCTTAACTTCTGTAATTAATTATTGACTTGATCTCTGTATATTTTACCCAATATCAATATTGCATTCACTTTTATAATTTTGTTACCCTCCTAGCATTTGATTGCTGTCAAGGGGTAGATGTAACTTTTCTTTACCTCATTGAATAAATAAACATTATGTACCTGCTACAGAATTACTTCTTTTTTTTAATTATTTTCTTTTTTTAAAATTGCAATATAATTCAGCGTTCTTTTAAGATGGAATGGCACATAAGTGAAGAATTTTTGTGGGGGGGGGGGGAACCCCAGAAACAAGGATTAAAACAGGTATATCCAAATTATCTTAAGGGACAGGTAGCACAAGAAGACACGAGAAAGAGTAAACAATAAAAATATAAGAAGAGGTTTCATTTTTCTCGATTTTTGTATATCCTTAAAGAAGCCAATATACAAGTTGAGCCCCAATTGTTTTCTTCCCATGCAGAATAAAGATCATTTCGTTTGCAGTGAGGCAAGTGTTTTAATCCTTGATCATTAAAAATTAAGACAAAAAGCTAAACAGGGGAGTGTCTTCTTCAAGCGAGGGGATCATTGGCTATAATGAACCTACAATTCTGCAAATTTATTAAGATAACAAATACTGAGCACTCTCAATGACAAATAAGACAAGAATGAGAAATTTTTTAAAGTTCAGTATCGTCGACAAAAAAAAAAAAAAAGAAAAATAACCTGTCATACTCCGTATAAGATTCTCTTATTTATTTATTTATTTTTTTTTAGAAAGCGAAACCCATTAGGCCTTTCGATTTCTGATTCTCAACCTGCCAGACACAGCTGCTGACAGTCCGCATCATCAAGAAAGAGTTTGAAGTAAGTATCGGGCACTTTTAGCGAGACTTTTAGTGTTTCTTTAATCGTTTTCGATTAAAAGCAGAGAGGTTTGAGTCCACACAAAAAAAATCCTCTGATACGCATATATGGTAGACTGCACCATTCCTCATGATCTTTAATTATTAGAACGGAATAAATGCAATGATCATAATGCCATATATTAGAATATATCGATCGCATTGGTTCTACTATTTGTAGTTACTAATGTGCAACCAAACAGAACTAAATATGTTGCTAGACAATAACATGTGTTAAAAAGGAGAGGGCAATAAAAGTTTGTCAGAACTCAGTACATTCATTCCAAATTCTAGTCTGAATATCTTTCTAATTTTATTACGCCCTTTCAACAAGCAAGCAAGCAACACTAACAGATCAAGGATAGAATAATTTATTACGGAAAGAACACAATAATTATACAGCAATAATTATGGAAATAAAATATCAAAAGAAGTTTGAAAACTAATAAAAATACAACGTCCAAACGCTAGGTGAGAAATACAAAAATAACACAAACAAATATAAAATACCAAATATTTATTTATGGAAACAGTGTAGGAAATATGGTTTTATATGAAACGAACTTTGGAAACGAAAACGAAAAAAAAGGAAAAATCACGAATAACAAAGTTTATATTTTTACTTTTCTGGTAAGTCCGAGAAGTTGTTCAGTTTTAGGAATATCAGCGACTAAGTTGCATATTACTCCGTCTATGTTGTCTGTTAATTGAATGTATTCTGAGGTCGATTTTCTGGTTGCTGGACGAGAAACCCGAATTTCCGGGAGAGAAAACCATGCAACCCTCACCTGAGACCGATTAAAGCCAATCCCATCAATGACAGGATTGGCTTTAATCGGTATTTAGGAACATTTTATTAGGCATTCCATGCCTTTGTTAGATGAATGTGTGCTTGAAATTCTGAATGAAATTCTGCTCAGGTTTTAAACGTGAATAACATTGAGACATCTTAGTTTCACGTTCTTTGGAAATGTAAATTGTGATTCCATCTATTGTTAAAGTAGATACTGCCATGTGACTGAACTCAGATTTAGTCTTTTAGCTTAGATTTTAGTCCTTGGACGCCTTTGTCGTGCTGCTCTAAATACCTGTGAAAGCCGGCACGCCGTTTTTTTTTTTTTTTTTTTTTTTTTTAATCCCTTAAAGCCATGTGGATACTTGGATAATTGTCTTTAATCTCTGGAGTTAAATAATTTTCAGTTTACACCTCCCTGTAACTGTTCAAAAGAACAAAAATATTTCGTGGTATATTTAAATACATGTTATTTATTAATTTTGGAATGATGTTACGTAAGATTTGCTTCCTTACGTCCTTTATCTCTAAAATATTATTGGAACAAAAAAGAATAAAGAAAAAAAAACTGGTTGCAACTGATACACTCGTACACACGACAGATGTTTAGATAAAACTGCAGGTTAAGGGGAAAATAAATGCTACTTTCGTTTGCGAAACTCAAACTGCCACCATCAACACCAATATTGTGGTCAGAAAACAATACCACATATCTTGCTCGTAATAAAAAAAAGAAAGGAAAAAAAAGGAACTGTGACAACCCACTCCATCAAAGACCGGTAGGGTATTCTGGGTCGCGTTTCAACGTGACAGAACAATATGACGGTTGGCTTTTAGAAACGTGATAAGTAATACTTTGAGCCATGGGAAATGATACCTATTACCATGTGGGGTGTTTTCGCTAATCGGAGAAAAGTCGATGGTAAACCTCCACTGAAGACGGTATACTGAACACAATGCGCTCTTCTATGTATACCTCTTTTCCAAACAGCGATGTCGAAATTCTACTTTTTTTTTCTCCCCGAATGGATATTGGATATTAAATGGGCGATGAAAAGTTTTTGGCACCCAAAGTGAGAAATGCCATTGCGCGTATTGATATAAGCCAAAATAAATATCTCTCATTTATTGGAATCCGTTTCGTCTGTCAAGAGTGACTTACGGTGTGTTAGTGGCGATCAGCTGATATGGTTGCGGATATTCAAACTCGTTCTTCTCGAAAAACTACGCGTTAAGTAATATTTACAAATCGACGTACAAAGCCGAAGGATTTATTCTGGTAATTTCTAACTATTGACGTTGTTGTAGTCTACCATATCCGTTTTAAGACTTTTAGTCGATAAGCATGTAGCAAGTTTCTGGAAATCTTGTAAAATTTGTAGAGATTAAGTCTAACTGATCGTATATTTAATTATCTTCACCGAAGATAATCGTGATCTCATTCAATTATGAGAATTTTAAGTTCTTAATTTCACAGAACCGAATTCCCAACAACGTGTTGAGAACTTCGAACATCGCATTGATTTCTTCGAGTTTCATGGCTTGCCCATTAGTAAAAAAAACAATCCAAACTATTAGACCACCAGAATATTTAAATTAATCTGCTGTGCATTATGTCCGTAAATTGCGTGTGTTTTATGGTCGATTTGCCTGTTTTGCTGGACGAAAAACCCGAGTTACCGGGGGAAAACCTTGCTATCTACGCCTGAGACCGACTAACGCGGCCATGGAATGAAAAGAGCCCATAAAAGTTCCTCACGTCAGTTACGGGATTCGAACCCGGGCCTTTTCCACCCGGTGTGGGGAGGACGGTGATTTTATCCATTAGTATTAATTTCGCAGTATACTGTACCCGGTTTATAACATTCACTCATCAATTTCAAAAAAAAAAAAAACTTTACTAAATACAGATCATTTAAAATTCGCCACCCTTGTGGATCTTGGAATTTTCCCGATTTCGTATGATGATATCATAGTCATACATTAATGGGGAAGCAATTCAGAAAAAACTGGATTTATTCTTTGCCTCATAGAAGTTGCACATGGAGCCCTAGAAGGTTCTTTAGCAGTGCAATCTTCTCCTCTATAGATTACTAGCGTATTCTTTCGGTGGTATATTTGCTGATGTAAAAATAAACAACAACAAAAACTTTCTGGTGAAAACATTGTTAGTCTATATTCTTTCAAATGCAAAAAACGTTGGCACCGAGTTATGAGGATCTTCGAATACAAACCGAGGTAAACAGATCTTTCAGCCCCCCTATCCCCAACCAAACGATTGCATTCAGAAGCTTGCACTCCTACATGTGATATGTCTAACTGTGACTCAAGCAAGAACACGTTTTCGCTCTTCAAAATCATTTAAAATTTGAGGAAGCAGTCTAAATGCAGCCTACAAGCCTTTATGATAGCACGGTGGCTATGACCGCTGTTCTTCCACGCTGTGTGGAAAAGCAATGGTTCAATTCCTGTTTTTTTTTTCTGCTGAATGCCCTTTCTACAGATATTGCAGGAATTGGGAAAGGGGATAGAGTGTGCAATTCCTTCGGTTTGTTGTAAAATTATGCATTGCAATTAAGTAAATCTCTCCGCTCTGTAAGGCGATTTGCAATATTATTACAAAGTAGTATTTGGACTGCTTAATCCGAAGATGTGCGTCAACTAGCCAGATTCCATTCAACTCAAACTCTCCGGTCTAGTTCATTTATTTCCTGTACATCTGTTTTATGGAACATCCTTTCGTCCGTATCAGTTTCCTTAAAATTACATAAATTCACGTAAAATATTAATACATACAATGCCGTAAAGGGATTTGTATAGTTTCTCTTTCCATAGAGTATTGAAAGATGAGTTGACAATGAGCTCACTACTGCTTCAGTCTCAGTCCAAGCAGTGCTGCAACATTGAAGTACAGCCAATCCACTTTTAACTATTGTGACGAACTAGATTGAAAGCTATTCTGTTATATCGATGTTCAACATATCGTTGTACCTAATCCTGAAATATAGAATTTTTTTGGAGTTTGCTTCATGGAAACAAGAGCAGTACTATAAGTAGCAGGAGGTCTAGCAGTGCATAAATCTTCTCCGAAAACAAATAGAAAAAAATAATTAATTAATTAATTACAATAGCAACAACAAAAACTTTATAATGACCAACTTAAACCGACTTATAAAAGCCTAAACAAACTGATAAAGGATAACAGCAGTACCTAATTCAAAAATTATAGTTGTAATATTCAAAATTCGGATTATTTATGAATTACGAAATTACATTAAAAGAAAAAAGTAAGCTTACTTGATATTATATAGAAACAAAGAAAGCCTTGAATTAAGAACTTCATTAAAACCTCCTCCATATGCAGTTTGAAAATAACCATTTCAAACAAAAGAACTAGCAAAGCAAGGATTTCAAAGAAACGTTACACCTCGATAAGCAATGAATGATATTACACCATCTGTTTAAGGTTAAACTAAATAGTTGGGCGTGTCTTTTTTTATGCGACTATACCACTTGTTTAAAAGGGGTGATCAAAGTTGACAACAAATGACATTTTTATGGAAAAGACATTCCCCAACTTATGAAAAAGATAGAAGGAAGGAGAATATTATCTGTACTGGGTAACTGGCTAAATAACAAGCTATTGGGAGAAACCCTGAAGTCCATCACATAAATATACTGGGTAACTGAAATAACCAGAATAAGCAAAAAAAAAAAAAAAAAAAGAAAGAAAGAAAAGAACTAAATGGCTATTTCGTGTACATGACACCCGTACTTAGTTCGAGCGATTTTGAAAGTTTTAATGCTGTTCAAATAAGGGACGTGTGAACTTTTACGACAAGGTTCCACCATAGTTTCAATTATGTGCTGTTTGCCAGTCACAACTAATTTATTATACATATTAAAGCGCATTTTTAGCTCACTATTTGAAGGTAGAAAGTGGCTTATGAGATTACTGTTTCTGTCATTCTGTTTGTTCTACCCCCCCTCACCCTTTGCGTTAACGGTATTTACAGTCCGGTCCAAACTAAATTTACAGAACGGGGGTGGAATCTTAGATAAGGTGACCAAACGCTTGTTTTTGAATCTGTTTTCTTATTTCCTTGTTCCAGAATCAGACAGTTTTTTCTAGAGGAGGCGATATAAAAGCCTTGACATATGTGAATGACAATAATTAAAAATTAAGCTCGAATTGAGTTTGAATCTATTTCTAATTTTTAATCAACCATTATAAAGTTCATCCCAAAGATGAACGTTGTCTAAGCCAAGAGTCCCTTGTGCGGTTACGGTCGACGAATTCGTGTGCCTCCCCGTCTACGCTCTGTGCATTAGCTGATGGCGCAGCCTCGTTGAGGGCGCTGTGGAAACAACGCGAAGAGCGGGGATTTCTGCTATCACTGATCCATAAAAAGTGCACTGTTCTCCTTTGTATCTCATTGTGATGCAACAATTCCCATACAGTATTTTTCTTTAGGTTGTCTTGCTGCAACCATCATTAGTGGGCATCTTATAGTGATGTGGACTGGTTCACTCATTTTCTTCATGTCGCTACACATGATCTAAAGATCTACTCGTGATGCAATGGTTCAAGCTGGACTGTTCTTTCTTCCTTCTGTCTGGTACCAATTGTTGATCTCAAAGCATCCCCTTGCGGTGCAATGAATTAAATGCAACTAGCGGCTTATCAGGATTGCACATATCAGAACACGAAAGCTTCTGCTCTCGGAGCAATATGGCCTTAGTTGCTAATGCTCCTAAAAACCAAATAACAAACAACTAACAAGCTTCTGTTCTACAGTATTTCTTTTGGGTATTATCACTACGCAGATAGCAGATCCCTGGTCCGACTCCGCGTGCCAGGGATTTTAGTAGCAGTATGTATTACATAAATTATTTGTACGGTATTTTATATAGGTGGCGGGGTTTGCCAGGAAAGCTGGTTGGAACCGCCAAGTTTAATAAATAATAAAAATAAATAAAATTATTATATAGTATAGCACGAATAGTTACCATAATATTCGTGATGCCAAGTCCGCAACCTAATAAAATTTAGGTGCTACTATAGCGTGCAGACTACCGGCACTATGTCGTGCGGTCTACCGGACGCTATCATCAGCCATTTTCAATCCACTGCAGGATGAAGGCCTCTCCAGCAACTTTCTAGTTCCTTCTGTTTTGGGTAATGGCCATCCATTTACTTCCCACGAACTCGTGAATTTCATCTGTACATCTCCGTCGTTGTCTTCCAGGTTTTCTTCTAGCTCCTCTTGGGTACCATTCTGTTATTTTCTTAGTCCATTTCTCATCATGTCTTCGAGCTATGTGTCCTGCCCAAGACCATTTCAGTTTAGTTTTGATAAGAATGTCCTTTACTTGAGTTTGTGCCTAATCCACGTGTTTCTCTTTTTATCTAACAGTCTGATTCCTAATATAATTCGTTCCATTCTTCGCTGTGTAGTTCTCAGCTCCTCTTCCATTCTGTTGGTGAGTGCCCAAGTTTCACTTCCATAAGTTATGGTGGGGAGTATACATTGGTTCATTATGCACCTTTAGCATTCCTGAATGATAAAGGTGCATTTCCTAATGCACCTTATCAATTACTGCTCCTTCAATGATTACATCCTTTTCTGTAACATACTTGTTCATCATTACTTTTGTTTTAGCCATATTCATCTTTAGTCCGAAATAGTGGATGCTAAAAATATGATATATGAAAACTATGGTATGAATGGGTTAAAAACACAAAATTATTTTTAATAAAGATTAAATATTAACTTAAATGATATCCTTTATGAATTATACACAAACAGGTTAAATAGTACATTTAAATTAATGACTTACACCTCGAATATCATTTAAAAATTACACAAATAAATCATCTACATCTTTTCTTACCACTTTCCCGCAAAAGTGATCAAGGTGACATTGAAAAAGCTTACTGTTAATGCCTCATTTTATTTAGAATACGTGTTTTGGAATCCACCCATGACCGTTCAATTGCTTGCATGTTTTCTCCTGTCACTGGATCCACATAATTTTCTTGATGGTTCACCATAAAATTGCAGTAACCCATAACATTTACACTCCTATACGCAGGCCATTCATCGGAATGAATCACTGAACCAGGTTCACATTCCCTTTCAATGATGGGGATCAAAGTGCCTCTGTCAGGCCGTTGCGCATAAAAATATCAGCAATCAGAGCCTTGCTGGAGACCAAAAACCCAAAGCCCATCAATTCTTGGTCCATAGTGCCTGTTGTTTTGTACAACTGCATTACTAACTTCGGAAAGAGGAGCTTGGTTGCCATTTAGCATTCTCCCATGATTATACAGTATTTCCGTCGAGCAGCAAATCTTACTTCTTCAATTTGAATGGTGTTAAGCTAAGCTCTGTACCAACCATCTTACCTTGTGCATTGTGAGCAACAGTGGCCCGCACACTTCTCTGTACATGTTATACCAGTCAGTATTGTAAAACTTTCCTGTTAGAGTAACTGCCGTGTCCATTGGTATTTCCAGTACGAAAAGAACACCACTTCTAAAATTTCGCACAAACTCAGATTGCAGTGTGATTTGTTGTTCATGTCCGTATAACGGAAGAATGCATTACCTTTCCAGACATAACGTGAAGTTTGTCACCCTTTACGCAGACAACGAAGTATAGGCCTATATTCTCTACCTCTGTCACGTTTTCTTTTTTCTTGCATGACGCTACCACATCGATGACAAAGCATGTTGGGGTATGCATTCAGCACATAACTTTGTGTTTTTATCATAATACTGCACTACATAAAATTAGAGTATAACTAATATTTAAGCTAATATTTAGTCTTTATTAAAAATCATTTAGCACATAATTTTGTGTTTTTATCACATTCATATTTTTCATATTTATTCATATATCATATTTTTGGTATCCACTATAGAGTCCGGTAGACGCGGTAAACCGCACGCTATAGTAGCACCAACATTTATTGTTTGCTCCAATTTACTGAAGTTATTGAGGAGAAGAATCGCAATTTCACACCCTAAATGGCCTTCAACATGCAATAATCAAGACGAAAATAGAATATACCCCACAACCTGTCTTGCGCCTCTTTAACCACTGTCTCCACTGTGTCCACTGTCTACAAACAGGCCAATTCCCGATGGACTGGAAAACAGCAAGCGTCAGACTGATCTTCAAAAACCCGACCAGCCAAACTCCCACAGGCCTATTGCCCTCCTTACTCTGCTTAGCAAGCTATTGGAACACCTCATCCATCAACGTATTGAAAGTCATTATAACTCAGCCGAACTTCAATCTCCAAACCAATATGGATTCCGCAAAGACTGCACCACAGTGGACGCTCTGCAAGCGATCATCATAGCCGCACAGAACAGATAAAACATACTTTTTAGTCATCCCCATTGACTTTGCAGGGGGCGTTTGACTCACTTTGGTGGTCAAGCGTCCTCGGCAGACTCCGCACCGCCAACCTTCCAAAGAATCTTTTTGGCTGCATCCGAAGATACCTTTCTCAGAGGAAAATCATAGTAACAACTCACTACGGCCAGGTCTCGCGAAAGGTCCACAGAGGTTGTCCGCAGGGCTCGGTCCTGGGGCCCATCCTGTGGAACATTGTTCTAGAACAATATTCCATCTAGAACGAATATTGTTCTAGATGAATTCCTAAACTACGATCTTCAAAACGTACCGTCACAGGTACTCACTCTCGCAGCGGACTCTCGACAACAACTAGAAGCAATGGCCAATAGAGCCCTCACTACCCTGCAGGAATGGGCAAACCCTAACTTCCTTCACATCTCATCAACAAAAACTAGCTCCTTGCTGCTCAATGGGAACCTAAATATTAGGAGGCCTCCACAAATAAAAATACAGTGAACAACAATCTGCCTAACAGAGCAAATGAAGCACCTGGGGATTGTCCTGGACAGGAACCTGAACTCTTCACTTAAAATACATCCAAACGAAGATCCAAAATTACATGGCCATGGTCGATAAAATCACCCAAAGAGACTGGGGCCTTAAACGCCGCACACTGTCCTTGCTCTATAAGGTTGCCTTCGTGCCAATCATCAGCTATGCCTCCGGCATACAGTACCACAAAGCAATAACGGCGACGAATAGAAAGAAACTTGACACGATACAGCGCTCCATACTGCTGACTATATCTAGGAGGTACTGTAGGGTGCACCCACGCCCTACAAATGCTGGCCAGTGCCCTCCCCCTTGACATGGAGATTGTCCGGACAGGCCTAATTCACAATGGAGAAAAGATGACTTGATACTCACCTAATGCAGATACTTTTGTATGACAGGAAGGCTGGACCAATTCGACCAAGGGAAACATAAACAGGAAATTTATACCCAATGTCGAAAGGACCTACACAAAGTCGCCACACTGGTTTTTCCTAGGTCTACATACTGTCTTCCTGCTAACGGGACACGGACCCATTAGGGAGAACCTCTCCATCCCAGGCATCACTAACAACCAATTATGTCACTGTGGACACCCTGAAAGCTGGGAGCACCTAATGTACAGATGCGAACTATACGAAGATCTCAGATGCCAACTAATAACAAAAATATATTACCTGCCGCTAGACCAGGAACATCACATCCTGAGTGATGAAAGGCACTACAATGCCTTCAAGATTTCGAGAGACGAAAAACCTTACCGCTTAACTAAGACATAATTCTGACGTTGAATGTCTCTTCAGTGGCAACCGAGGTATACCACCCACGACCAAACCAAGCTTGGCAACAAAACTGATGGTCAATCTGGACGCGACCTGTGTGCCAGGAACGATGTCTCCACCGGATACGACACGTACCTGACTGTGCACCGAACTTGACAACCTGCAGCTCTGCCGCCAGCGCCATCTGACCATTCGTATCACGCTCTCTTGCGGTACCTGTAACCCCCCATCCCCGGCGCGGAGTTCTGTTTCCTCCCCTCCCCGCTTCTTCTTCTGGTGAGGCATAGGTCTGCATCCCTGACTGATTGGAGTCAGTGATGCAGACTGATTTCCTAACGTTCCCATACTTCTGACTTTTTCCCCAGTCTTCAGTCTATCCCCCCACTCTATCTATATGCAAGCGAATTCCCCACATATCTAAGTTTAAACATCTCAAATTAACCGCGATCACCAGTTTTTGGCTTTACCAACTTCAGCGTTCCCCTACGTTTTTTTTTTTTTTTTTTTTTTTTAAAGGTCCTTGCCACTTAAATCTCAGGAAATTAGGTGGCAGGACCTGCCAGAGTAAATAATTATAATACTGGTGTACCTGGTCTGCTCCACGGGGAAGTGTGGGGAAATGTTGGGTCCCATTAGGGCCCAGTGGGTAAATGACCAGAGGAACAACGGTCTACACATATGTGTACAAAATCCATGCACCTTAAAACCTCTGGCATTGACAGTGTTCTATTTCACACCCACAATGTATACTACGCGGAGATGGGAGAAACCCCTCGTGCCGTTGACACTAAACACACTCCACTCTACTCTAAATGGCCATGAACTTCTTATAATAAACTGTCCAATACTAATAAAACTGGACTTTTAGTTTGTCCTGCTTTAAGCAAAAAACAAAATCTTGTCTTTTCTAGTATCATCTGCATTTAAATGGAAATACTTAATTCTTTCGATTGTAAAATTATATGTCTTCAACATAAATTATAAATATAAAACTGTCATAATTAACACTAAACTTTCATAACGTAAACATAAATTTTTCTTTACTGCACTGGATTTCGGAAAATATGATCACCTTATTTTATGCGCCCTGAATTTTATTTCTAAGGCGTTTATTTCAATCTACTAACTTGAAACAAGATCACGATCATTGAAATTATAAGTAATATCCATGTAGAAGGTTCGCTGCCTGGTTCGGCTGTAGTCAGATGATTTTCGGCAGAGGGAGTAGGGCTTTTTCCGGGTTATTCTGTGTTTTTCAGTTCTTTTCTACTGAGACCCTACCTTTTCTTCTTTACTTATCAAACCTACTTACTGTATATCATTTAGAGTTGCCCATTGTTTCTAAAATTTTGCTTAGATTTTTTAAACTAATTATAAACTCGAATATTAATAAGAAGAAATATTTTCAATAAACTATTTTTCGCTTATTTGGTGCACAACATGGCCTAAGCAGCCAGTCCATCATAAATAACATCAACATCACATGTGGTGAGTATGGGCTTGGCAAACCTAGGGTCCTGAGCTGGATATCATCATTCTTCTCTTTCTTGCTTTCTTGGTGATTCCCTTCCACTTCTCTTTCTCTCTCGGGATAATGTGGGATTTTTTTTTTTTGGCTAGTGCAGCATAAGCCTTAATTAATGAAAATTGCAAAAACAGGAGACAGCCAAAGACGCCGGGCCCCTAAAGAGCCCGGGCCCGGAGGCAATTGCCTTGTCTGCCTACATGGTAGCTACGCCACTGCAACAGAGCATTCATCAGTCGAAAGACAATAAAACTGCTTTTCACAACTTTCTTTTTACATTGCTTCCAATTACTCACGTGTGGCGCCATCTAATGGTTTAAAATGAAATTACATCTAGAATAGCGATCCTTAAATGCAGTACTGTACTGTACATTCCTCTCACTCATACATAACTGTATAGCACAGCTTATCTAAACTTGGTAAATGCAATTTATCAGGAAATAAATACATAAAAAAAGGGATACTAAACATTCGTCACACCAATATTGTAGAACTACATATAATCTTACCCAGGAGCGTTCCTAGGGTTCCTGGTACCCGGGTGCCAACTGAAATTTGGCTCCCCCTTTACAATTTTCTTCATATGTGTATGTAAGATTCAGGTGTCCCTTGAACTTTGGGGCCCGGGTGCAGTGTATCCCATTAACCTTGGTTTGGCCGCCCCTGATCTTACCAAATTGCTGGATAATGTTTTCTTTTCTTTCTCAAACAGTCATAGTTACTGCCTACTGCATTGGTTTCTCCTTATTTATCCTATTTATAAATACAACAGCGTATTTTGTACATTCGTAAATAGGACATGCAGTGACAACCAACCGTGTACTACGACCACAGGAAGCCGATCCCTCGATTTCATGGACCCGTCTATTCAAGGAAGTGCTGCCACTGTCTTAAGTTATTCAGTCTGTTTTCAGATTTTGGATTGATTTTGAAAATTATTAGTTCTGCAACCGATAATAATTAAGGTTCCTATACTTTATTTACTTAGGACGAAATATAATTTTATTTACTTAGTAAAGAAGTGCTCAAATTACAGTCATATTATTTTAAAATGAAAATAGCCTCTTATGTAACGTTCTAAAGTAATATTTATATGACCCTGTCCCCTTCTTGCGGTACGTAATTTGTGAACGGCCCCTAAGATGATCAGATTGTCAATGTCCATGTTTACGACGATCAGCAGCGTTGCCCATGATTATCATAAAAAAGGCATACAAATTGAGATGTTTATTTTGATCAAACTAACAGTAATAGTACAGCCCAGTTTGTTACAGAGTGTTAGTTAACAATTTATTTATTTATGGAGACAATTGAAACGTGGCTATGCAGTCATCCATGACGTTGTTTGCTGCGGTGGTGAGAGAGCAGGTACAGGGACGACATTATTATTATTATTAGCCATATAGTGCAAGGAAGCCTGAAGCTTATGCTGCACCAGCCAAAAAAAAATTTTTTTTTGAATTTTTAAGTTTCGTTTGTGCTTAAAATTCTTAAAAAAATTTTTATTTTTGTGCTTAAAATCATTTAAGACCATAATCCAAATTGATATCTAACGAATTGTGTGCTCAGGTGCGGTCCTGATATAGGAGGGACCCCAGACGCCTAGGCAGCAGCGTCCCTGGCTAGTGTGCAGCTGGTCAAGAAGTCACATTTTATCTAGAAGGCAGAATGAATGTCTAATCAGGTGAGGCTCACAAAATTCATGCGAAGTCATGGAATTTGCGAGACCCTACCAAGGCCTTTCTGTATGCAAAATGCAGGTTTAGCACGGCTATCACTACTAATCATGCATGCCTGATCATGGTAGAGAACTTTATTTCAGAGGTGAATGTCTTTCAGCAAGGATTTTTCAGTTCTTCTATCACAGGGATGTGACGCGGCATCTGAAAGAATTCTTTCAGGACGATGGACAGGTCGGCGACATTATGTGGCTCCGAGCTGACACCTGACTTGTTTTTGGGGGTTAGTGAAAGAGAAAGTGTGCATACCATTCATGCAGGTGAATCTTCCAAAACCTCGTGACAAGATTGCTAATGTCATTGTTCTACAGGATCGTGCAAAGGTACTTGGAGGCCGGATGCAAAAGGAGTTAGGGGGCCTCGTTTATTTATGTTGAGACTTTGATGGCTACCTCAATTGCCCCCCCCCCTACATTGGGGACGCTGGTGCCCTGTTGTTCTAATAAATATATGGCAGGAATTGGTGTATCATCTGGATGTTTTCCGCATAATCAGAGAAAGCAATATGCAAAATTTGTAATAATAATAATAATAAAAACTTTAACTTTTTATGCTACATAATAAACTGCGTCTTGCTACAGGCAAAAGCACTGTTAATATTGAACTAGACAATGTCTTGCAAATGATCGTCTAAGAAGGCAACTACAATTGTCACTATATAAATAGCTATTTTAAAGATTTATATTTTATTTCTTTCAGGAAAATATTGTTTCTAATCACAGTATCAGCTCAGCCATATGGCCGCCCCTTACATATTTTAACATTAATCATCTTCATAAAGGGACTTAATTTTCTTTCAAAACCATTTGATCATTCCGACAACCAAAATGATTTATTGATTTCCAGTTTGACCGCATATTAAAAAATCTGTTTTATTAGTTAGCATCTATTTCGAAACATATTGGGAAAAATGAGAAAAAAGTAATTACCTTTTCTCTACCTTATATCAGTTTGTCGAATTAAAAAACGTAGCATTTTAAATACATATAATTATAGAGAGGGTATTTACTCTCACAATAATTGCTTTTTCTGTATTTCGATAATTCGCTTTATTAGGTTTCCATTTCGAAGTCGTGGCTTCGATAATTGGAAGTAAGATCATACTTTATACCGAGAGAAAAAAATAAAAAAGCCGAAATCTTTTTCTTCACTTATTGCTTTGTATTTGTCCAAATAGTAATTTATAAACCACCGATGTCAAAATTATATCAATAAATGGCTTCGTGTTCTCCGAAATAACCTTCTTTTTCAAAACTAATGCTGCATGCAGACAGCTTTTTAAAAAAAAGCTCTCTTTTAAAAATAGAGATGATTGACTATAAACTTTTAGATATATACACTGTATTTTTTAAATAATCGTATTAGACAAATACAGTAATTTGAAGTACCATTTTGGAAGAAAGTTTCCCAAATGATTTACTTTTAAGTGGAGTAAATTTTAAAGCATTTTTCAATTGAGTATATTGCTATATACAGCTTGCTAGCTTTGTTTGATTTTGCTCAAAGGGAGTTTGTTGTTCGTCTTACAGCAGAGCATCTGAGGCTATATTTAACTAGTACTGTATATCATGTCTGTACAAGTTTCTGTGGTCAGGGCCAATATGCAGAGTGTGTGATCTTAAAAAGTCTGCTCACTCCATCAGAAAACCATAATTGAAGAGGCCTTTATGAAGTTCTCCAGTCGTGGACAGGAATTAAACCAAGCCTCCTCAAACGAGCGATGTGGCGAAATCACTATACCGTCAAGAGGGCTGCACCAAGGCAAGTAAAGTCGTGAGGCATAATTGTACTGTGTCTGTCAATTTTTAAGTATTTTATGTTCGGTCTGCCTGTTTTTCTGGATGAAAAACCCGTTTTATGGAAGTTAAAAAAAAAAAAAAAAAACATATGTCTCTCGTCGGAAAAAAATCCATAAAAATCCTTCTATCTAAAACAGATTCGAATCCAGGCATTTTCCACACAGTGTTGAAGAATGCCGATCGTAATCACTAAGCTACTCACAATATCAAATGCTTCAGTAATGGGCTTTGACCTTTGACGTTGCTTTGTGGCCAGATGCGAGAGTACGGAGCTCACGCGTTCGAGTTGACCGTGATTCGAGTCGATGTGACTGCTAAACAAGGCAATATTCTTGTATTCTCTTCTTGTAACTTCCTCTGACTTATATGACAGTCCCGGAATATAAACAGAAAATTTAAATAGTTAAATGACTTCAAAATTTCCATTTGGTGTCCCCTCACTGAGATATATGAAAGGTCTTAAGATCTTATTGAAAAACAAAGGTTCTACAAATTAGGTCGGGCAGCTCATGTGAGAAAGTTCGTAGCGATAGCAATATGAGATGAGTGCCATCGTAAAAAAGACTATTTCAATTTTTAAAAAAATTGGGTTTTTTTCCTAAGTGTTGGGGAGAAATACAGTCTTTGTTTTGACATTCCATACTGAAGGTTTGGAACTGTTTCACTTGGCTCCCCTATGATTAATAAATTGTAATAGTAAATTCAGTCAGAATTAAAAATTCAAATAAATATAAATAGGTTTTTTTAGAGAGTGCGGGATCTCTGTAATCGCGAGAGCCAGTCAACGCCATCAAGTCAGCCATGTGCAAAGAAACAAAATAATTTCTTTTTCTTACATATTGTAATATTACTGTTAACCCCTGGCCTTGTGGCCGTGAAGGGCTTATTGCAATGTATCCATTGTATTACTGTTATTATTGCAATAAAGATTTCTATATCCAGATTTGTTATTATTGTTATCATTTGCCATACGGTGCAAAGAATGGTTGGTGCAGCAAAAGCCTCAGGCTTTTGCTGCACCAACCAAAAAAAAAAAAAAAATCTGAGTTACCATGAGAAAGAAAGAGAGAAAACAAGAGTCAGAAGTAGAAGGGAATCACAAAGAAAGAGAAGAATGATGATATCCAGCTCAGGACCCTGGGCTAGTCAAGCCCATACTCACCAGATGGGAGCTCCTGGGTTTGGGGAAGAGGGCGATTTATTTCCTCTTTACTCTTATATCCGTATACACTCCTTACATATACATGATAAAACCATAAAAGACATTATCCATTATTTATTTATCATATATTAATAAGTATTACTTTAAATAATCATAATAATTACTTTAAAGTAATACTTTAAATAAGTGTTACTCTATAAACCTGGGAAAATAAATAAAACTCTTTAAAATCGCAATTAGCAAGTTTAGAATGAACATTACACACAATTACATCTTTTTTTAAGACACTCTACCCGTCTAAGAACTGTAAATAGCAGTGTCAATCTATTATGACTGCTTAAGCCAATGCACAGTATGTTCCTTGTAGACACCCTGCTAGCCGTGGCCACACAAGGTATCACTAATTTCAACTTAATGAACATATTTTAATAATAATAATAATCCAACACATCACCGCAGGATGCAAGGTGATCACCCAGACTGAGTACACTCGTAGGCACGACTTGGTAACCAGGATAATACATCAGAAGCTATCAAGAAATGCCAGTTGATCAAAGAAAGTGTACCTATTACAAGTACGAACCCCAGGCAGTACTGGAAACCCCAACCCATAAGCTGTACTGGGACCCCGCCATATTAACGGACGAGGCAATCCTGCACAACAGACCCGACATAACCCTTGTCGACAAGAAGGAAAAGGCTACCTATCTGATTGACATAGCGGTGCCCAACCTCCAGAAAACGCATGAGGAAAATATCAGGAAGTACACGAACCTAAGACAGGAGATCAAAGAGATGTGGCATATGCAACAAGTAACGACCATCCTGATCATAGTGTCAACCACCCGTATGGTGCCAAAGACCCTGCATAACAGCCTAACAGCAATAGGTCTCCCAGTGAACACCTACAAGGAACTCCAGAAACCCGCAATCCTGAATACCTGTAGGATAGTTACCTGTAGGATAACACCAGACAACAACCGCCCTGTGTATTTGGTAGCAATACCCGTCACGGTATGAAACCCCCAGTCAGCGAGAAATAATAATAATAATAATAATAATAATCAGGTATCGAAATGGAAGTAAAAAACAGGAAACAAAAAAACGCTGATTAATAAACTATCTTATTTTTAATAATCAAGTATGTACATAACTTACCGATGAGGGGCAGCATTATTTATTTAAATGAACATAGAATGTTCTTTGCCCTTCTGTAATTTCTGTTATATCGCTTTTGGAATTGATTCCGCGTACACACTGTAATTTATTATGATCGAAACAACTTATTTTATTAACATAATATTGTAAGAAAAAATTCGATAAAACATATTACAAAACAATTAAAAAAAAAAAAAAAAAAAGCAACTTCCATAATGAACTGAGGACTGGAACGGTCAGCAACCCGCAGCACCAAACATGCAATCATCTCAACAGCAAATAGAAAAAAATATTTTTTCAAAATTATCTTCTCACACATGAAGTCAAAACTAAATTAAAAGTGATATGAAAACAGGAGCGATTTTTATTTTTCAGTAAAGAATAGGCTCAGAATATGCTTTTTAAGTACCTGAAGGGTTTCTTTTTTTGATTTTTGTAAGAGACCTAATATCAAAGTTGCAACTGATTTTGATAACTCTATCAACAATGCAAAATTGTGGGTTATTATCACGAAAAATCAGCATTTTCAGAACAACAATTAATCTCGTGCGGCTGAGATCAGGGAACAAGGGAACTTATATGTTTACAGAAGGGGGAACATGAAATTAAACTGTCACAGAAAGACCCTGAGATTTTATATGGCACTTAATCACATTTTAGTACATTATTAAAGTGAGCAGAAAAAGAAAATGTAAAAGTACATGAGAAATGTATTTTTTTTTGTTTGCTAGAGAAAAACAAAAAAAAAAAATTTTTGTTCTGAAGAACAAAAAGATTTATTTCTGCCCCGGGCGAGGATCGAACTCGCGACCTTCAGATTATGAGACTGACGCGCTGCCTACTGCGCTACCGAGGCAGTTATTAAACCTTTTGATGAGAAGCTATATAGAGATTATTAAAACGGCTCTTAACGATTTCTTCATTGAAAATATAATACATAAAGATGTTTTGTGTACATGAAATCATATTCCTCTGTATGACACGAATATGTTCACACTAACGTAAATGCGTTAACGAATAGGAAAATCGGTTCATTTTCTCCTGGCTGCACCTTTAGAAAGGTAGCAGGCATTTTGAAAGACAACAGTGATGTCTCGAAATCGATATTTCGACTTATTTTGGTTTTTATTAGTTTCTAGAACGCAAGTGTTAAAGCTATTGTCCTTCCAGATTAGCATTGTTGTACTGACTATATTTGCTTAGTTAATTAATATTATACACATGTACTTGCTAACGCGTGTATTACTACTGCTAATAACTTATGGTAAATTCTACATGAAAATGTATAGGAGTACGTAACAATAGCAACAATATATCGCTTCAGATTTTGCTTGTTTTAATTAATACTGTAAGCACAGAGATGGATTGCGGGGAAGTCGACAAGTTGATTCCTATCTTTCTACAGTGCCCTCCGACCCATTTACTGCCCGCCACTTGACAGGAACTACTCATTTAGCATCTCATGCGCATGTGCATAAATCGAACTCTGCGTAAGCGCGTAGTAACAGTTAACATTTTCTACTGTTTAAGAAACCGTTCACAAATTACGTAAGGGAAGGAGAGATTCTCCCTGAATCCTTCCAACCCTTACATAATTTGTGAATTTACTCCATAATGATTAATTAACGTGAGGAACCGCACGGCAAGAATTTGAATGAAGTGAACAATCCACGTAATTCTTACCGATATTGGTATTTTTTACATTTATTGCTTTAAACAGCTTTACGGTAATTTTGAATATTAACATGTATGGGATGTTTCATTTTTTAAAGGCTCAGGGGTTTATCTCGCATATTTTTAGGTGTGAGCTGTTGTCAACCAAGACCCTTTTTTCTTTTTATATTCTTTCTTTCTTCTTTTTTTTTTCCATATTTAAGCCGAAATTTTTAAATTTGATGTGAAAATTGTACTGTGTTACCCTTTAGATTTTAAGACTTCTAAATTTAAAATCTACCTTTTCCTCCATGGGACAGTTGTTCGCCATCCGCGTTTTAGTCCAAACACATAATCGGCGTATTTCTAAACGTAAACTGCTTTTATTTAAAAAAATAATAATAATAAATAAATAAAATAAAAAATAATAATAAATCTATAGTACAGTTATAAGCATGAGAAACTTGAATCGTACAGCTAAACGTGCATACTGAAGCGCAAACAACACCTACAACCTTGGTTTTATTTATTTATTATAAAGTGGATTTACGATCGTTTCAGAAGCACACTGGTGATAGACAGGGCCGGATTTACACATAAACTAAACAAGCTACAGCTTAGGGTTTCACATTAAACGAGGCCTCGCTCCATCTTGAAAAAAAAAAAAAAAAATCATTTTTTTAATATTGTCACAGGCAAACAGTAAGAGAGAGGCAAACAGTAAGATAACTTTTCCACTGAGCAGAAAACAGTTCATTGGGCAATTAATATAAAAATCGTAAAATCTAAATAGTAATACTTTGTCCAAATTTAGTTAAAAAATTCAGCCCGAATACGATAAAAATAGTCCAGACGAAAAATAGCCTGTACCTAAATGAGACAAACTTTGGTGCCTTAGAAACACCCTGTATAAATAAACACAAAATTCATACAAAACCTTTATGGAAGAATTCTCATTAATTCAAGTATTGATCATTGCCACCAAGAAGAGTCAAGAGCCATACTAGTATAACAAAAAATCAATGAATGGCCCACATTGGAAAGGGTGCACTTGTAAAAGAAAACACGTATATTCGTGCCTTTAAGCAGAACTTATTATATTAGATATTTCAAATATTTTTAACTGGCTTTATTTTCTATGGTGTTTATGAAACTAGTTGGGGACCTTTTCCCTCTAGTTATTGTTCCTCCTCCTCTCCATGGCCTTTTCCTATACCACTGATCTTGGGTAGGTTTATCAGTTGAATGAAAGCGAAATCAGAAAAAAATATCAGCTATATATTCTGCAATTAAAAAATACGTTTACTTTTATAGATGTGGGATGCCAGTTGAAGTTAAATTGGTATTTATACACAGCGGCGCACATTTACACACAGTTATCAAATTTATCAGTGATATATCATCATTGCGCTTGGGCTTCTGGCACCTGCACCTTCTACCTCTTCTCCTCACCAACTTATAGCCTTGATTAATAAAGTGGTCTTTACACAGTGGTGTATTCGGGCCGGAACAACGTTCCGATACTTTTTTTTATAAATGTCATAATAGAAAATCATTAAATTTATACACCTAATATTATGAAACAATGGCATAATCAAAGGGGAGGGAGAAATATCTATTTTACCTATTGTTACTAAAAATATATATTAATAATAATCTTAAAAATTAATAGATTTCTTTAAAAACAAAATATAAATTTCGCAATGAAACTTGAACATTTCTTACTAAAGTACAATGTGTTAGATAAATAGATCCAACGAATGAGATATACTGTGATGCGTGCGAACGCTGCATTTTGATTCGCCATGAACTGAACGCTAGAACTGGTTGTTCTATGAACCGTGAGTCTGAAGTCTGATTCAGTTACTGTACAGTCGATGTGGGGTGATCATATAGTCTTCTGGAGAACGACGTACAGATTTTTTTTTTTTTCTGCCATTCATATATGTATTAACCCCAGGGGCTCACATCTGGTGAGTATGGGCTTGGCAAACCCAGGGTCCTGAGCTGGATATCATCATTCTTCTCTTTCTTGGTGATTCTCTTCTACTTCTGACACACACACTCTCTCTCTCTATCTATCTATCTATCAGGGTAATTCGGGGAATTTTGCACCATATGGCTAACGATAATATGTACATTGAGTTTATGACGGATCTCTACTATTAAGATTAATTTATTTATTACTGTTTCTTCTAAGGTAAAAATTAATTTTTATGGGATTAAATATATAAATTTAAATTTATGTAATTTCAGTATTTAAAAATTAAAAGAAGAAATTTTCATTAAATACAAAATGAGCAAAAAACGCAAGAAAACAACATTAAATAGATTTCTTGATAAAAAACTGAAAACTGTACAAGAAAATGTACAAACATGTGGAAATGATAATGACATGACCTGTTCTTTTCCATCAAGATCTAAAGATGAGAGAAACAGTGACACTGAATTAAAATTTAATTGGCTCCACTTTTGGAATGCTGACATGTGGACTGAGAAGAAAAAGCATATCCTTTGGCTTACATGCGACGCCGGAAAATTAGCATGTTTGACTTGTGCTGCTGTAAAAAAATTAGGGCCGTCTAAAAAGCAAGGACTTAGCATTTCAAAGGAATGGAGTTTGGTAGTAGTATCATCTTATGGAAAAGATAGAAGTGCACAATTGACATCTTTGTGTAAAAAAAAAATTTATGAACATGCAAAAAGTACTTCACATATACAGGCTGAAAAGATCTTGCAAGCTGCAAATGAACAAAATTTAGAAGCGGTAATTGATCAAATGAATGACTTTGAAATTTCTAGCACCTTACGTAAGGCTTTTGGTACTGTATATTATATTGCGAAACATGATCGAACGTATTCTGACCAATTTGATTTGTTACAACTTCAAGAATTGACTGGCACTGTTATTGCTCACGGTTTGCGTTCAAGATTAAGTGCTACTAATTTAATAGAGCATATCGCAAGGCAAATAAAATTAAAATTGTGCCAACAAATTGTGGACATACGTGGAAACTTATCAATTCTCATTGATGAGTCTACCACTTTAATCAAGAAGTCTACTCTGATTATTTATTTAAAATGTGAAACCAACAAAACGAAAGATCCACATTACTTGTTTCTTGATTTAACCGAATTGTCAGACAAACAGCTTTCACAATAAGTGTCTCTTAAAATGTCTTGAAAAATACGGATTTGACGATAATTATTTAAAAGACTATTTAATTTCTTTTACGAGCGATGGGGCAAGTGTTATGTTGGGAAAAAAATCTGGAGTTGGAAATAAATTATTAGAAAAATATCCAAATCTGTTCATATGGCATTGTTTAAACCATTATCAGTTGGAGATGCAATATCATTAATTAACGATTTTCAAAAATTTATGGACAAGCTGTACACTTTGTACAGACAAATCTCCAAAAAACTAGAGAGAAACAGAAGCATGCGCTACCAGCATCGGTGACGAAATTAAAAGGATTGGACGGGTATTTAATATAAGGTGGGTGGCCAGCTCCTTTAGTACCCTATAAGCAATTTGGCAAAATTTTGCATCTTTATGCCATCATTTTGAAAATGCCAGTAAAGATAACAACCGAAACAAAACTGAACAATCCAATGGAAACCCAATGTACCCAATATAGTACCCAATGGAAACAGTGAAAGGAGTGAAGGTGGAGTTGGGTTTCTGGTCCATAAAGATTTTAAAAACCACATTTTGGAATTCAAAAGTACATCACCAAGGGTGTCAAGACTAATACTCAAGATTTCTAAGAGGTACAAGCTAAAGATTGTAATGATTTATGCACCAACATCGAGCCACGATGATGAAGAGGTTGAAGACATGTACACTGAAATTGAGAGTCTTCTAGATGAGCAGAAAACCCACTACACTATTATTATGGGGGACTTCAATGCTAAGGTTGGAAAAAGGCAAAACAGCGCAGAAAGAGGAACTATAGGAAATTTTGGAATTGGTGAAAGAAATAAAAGAGGTGAAAGACTTGTGGAATTTGCAGAATCTCAAGGAATGTCAGTAATGAACACTTTTTTCAAGAAAAGGGTGAACAGAAAGTGGACATGGAAGAGTCCAAATGGATTAACAACTAATGAAATCGACTTCATCCTCACTAACAGAAGATATATTGTGAATGATGTTACCGTCCTGAATAAGGTAAATGTTGGAAGTGATCACAGAATGGTAAGATGTACACTTGATATAGATGTAGGAAAGGAAAGGAAAAAACTGACTCGAGTAAATAATACAAAGGTCTTTGAAATAACACAGGAGGAGAAAAAGCAGTATGTACTGGAACTTAAGAACAAGTTTGAGCTTCTGCAGACTGCTCAGGACCAAGATATCGACGAGGAATATTACAACATTCTGAAAGTGATAAAGCCCAAGAAACCTATAGGGAAACAGAAATCCAAAGAAGAAAAAATTAGTCAAGAAACACTTGTCATGATGAACCAAAGACGACAAATGAAGAGCAAGAAAAACACTGCCAGGGAGAAAATTGAGTATACTGAGTTATGCAAAGCCATTAGAAAGAGACTCAGAGAGGACATAAGAAGATTTAACACAAGAAAAGTAGAACAAGCATTAAGGGAAAACAAAGGATTTAAATCAGCAGCCATGAGCAGTAATACAGAAAGACAAATGATACTGAAACTGAAGAATAGCAATGGTGTACTTATAAACAGTAGAGAAGGCATAATTCAAATAGCAGAAGGCTACTATAGAGAATTATACAAGGAGCGAGGGAATGATACCAGCAGTGGGGAAGATGGATTGCAGAGTAGCAACACATACGACATACCCGATATTCTTCCTGATGAGGTAGAACATGCATTGAAGAAAATGAAGAATCGGAAAGCCCCGGGGGAAGATGAAGTTACTGTAGAGTTGTTAAAATTGGGAGGAAGAGACATAACACAAAAACTGGCAAGGCTCTTCACAAAGTGCATTAGAAAAGGTGTGATGCCTAAGCAGTGGAATAATGCAATCATAGTTTTGCTGCAGAAGAAAGGAGATAAATCAGAAATTGGAAATTATAGACCAATTAGCTTGTTATCCCATATCTACAAGTTGTTCACAAGGGTCATTACTAACAGATTAGAAAGAATACTTGATGAGAATCAACCGAAAGAGCAAGCTGGCTTTAGGACAGGATTCTCAACTATGGATCACCTTCACGTAATATCACAGCTAATGGAGAAAGCAAATGAATATAAAACACCATTATGCCTGGCATTTGTGGATTATGAAAAGGCATTTGACTCCATACAGCATAAGGCAATGTTTCGGGCACTGGAAAGACAAGGCATAGATAATCCATATATTATGATTTTGAAGAAAATGTATGAGAGTGCTACATCCTTTATTAGACTAGACAAAGACAGTAGCAAATTTAAAATCGAGAAAGGAGTTCGACAAGGAGACACAATATCTCCGAAGCTGTTTACTGCTGCCCTTGAGGAAGCTTTCAGAAGATTATACTGGTCGCAGAAAGGAGTCAATGTGAACGGAGAGTACCTAAACCATTTACGATTTGCAGATGACATTGTGGTCATAAGCCACGATCCCAAAGAATTAGAGGAAAATCTTAATCAGTTATGTACAGTTAGTAAGAATTTTGGACTAAAGATGAATATGGCTAAAACAAAAGTAATGATGAACAAGTATGCCACGGAAAGGGAAATAATGATTGAAGGAGCAGTAATTGAAAAGGTGGAGTCATATACTTATCTGGGACAAGTTATTAGCTGTAAAAATGATAAATGGCTGGAAGTCAAGAGAAGAATAAATTTTGGATGGATAGCATTCAGGAAATATAGTCACATACTGAAGAGCAATATCCCAGTTTGTCTGAAACGTAAAATAATGAATCAATGTATACTCCCCACCATGACTTATGGAAGTGAAACTTGGGCACTCACCAAAAGAATGGAAGAGAAGCTAAGAACTACACAGCGAAGAATGGAACGAATTATATTGGGAATTAGAATGTTAGATAAGAAGAGAAACACATGGATTAGGCAGCAAACCCAAGTAAAGGACATTCTTATCAAAACTAAAGAACTAAAATGGTCTTGGGCAGGACACATAGCTCGAAGACATGATGACAGATGGACTAAGAAAATAACAGAATGGTACCCAAGAGGAGCTAGAAGAAAACCCGGAAGACAAAGGCGGAGATGGATAGATGAAATTCATGAGTTTTTGAGTAGTAAATGGATGGCCAGTGCTCAAAACAGAAGGAACTGGAAAGTTGCTGGAGAGGCCTTCATCCTGCAGTGGATTGAAAATGGCTGATGATGATGATGGGTGGCCAGCTCCTTTAGTACCCTATAAGCAATTTGGCAAAATTTTGCATCTTTATGCCATCATTTTGAAAATGCCAGTAAAGATAACAACCGAAACAAAACTGAACAATCCATGTTTAACGGATTATATAAACGAATTTCATCCAAACAGTCTGTTCTAAATTTAGCCCTGAAGTACGATGTATTGTTTGAGCTATCGATTCTTTCAGTCATTACAAAAAAAAAAAAAAAGATACGCCAATAGTATAGGCAGACAAATTGATTCTTTTCACAATTCGTTACTTGGAATTTTTAAAAGATCCTCAAAAAGGAAAAAAGTTGTTAGAAGCCTCAGATGCTATTGAAAAAATGCGATTATTTTCAGTACCAATTTCTAAACGGTATTAATAATATTAAGCATAGACTGATTCTGAAATACTGAAGGAATTTCAACTTCAGACTCAAATTATAAAAGAGTTGCGAATTTTTGAAACAAGCGAATGGCATCTGAAATTGATCTTGGACTTGGAGAAAATGAAATAGAATCTCTCTGTAAACGTTTTAATTTATCTTTTACAAAATGTTTGAATGCCTACAGTGATTATTTAGCTAATGGTGGTCGTAGCGGGCCCACAAATTTGTAACATTTAAAAACTTATTCCAAAATTATAGCTTGCAGTTCTTCTGAATGCGAGCGTGGTTTCAGGTATGAATTTAATATTAACCGAGAGAAAGATCCTGTATTCTTGTCGAACATGTGACAAGTTTGTTGTTTATTAAACTACACGGTCTACCATTAGAATAATGGAATCCAAATTTTTATGTTAATAGAGGCGGCGACTTGTTATTTGGTTTTTAGGAGCATTAGCAACTAAGGCCATATTGCTCCGGGGATATGCGGTGGTCATTCCCTGACCTTTCTGCATCCTCCGTATTTGGTGGGCACGGGCTCGAACCCAGGTCTAATCAAGAAGTGTGTGCTACACACTGCTGCTCCTGCCCACGGTGTCAACGGCGACTTCTGAAAATTGGTGTAAATACGGGTACATATATGGAAATGAAATGATTACAATTTAGTTAAAATCACGAGGTCGGCAATGCACCCAAATACATGCCATAACGTGTATAATTCATGTACACGTCATGGCATGATGGATGGAATATCGTAAAACATCCTCCATGCAACTGGCTAATTGAGGCATCTACAGTTTATCTGGAATGCTGACAGGCCGATTGAAGTCATCTCGATGCGTAATAGATTATGATCAGATGAAAAATGTGCAATGTTGACATTTTGATGAGAATGTGATAACCAGGTTGACATTTTTGGTCACTTCTAGTGAGTTTAATTAAAAGATATGTAGTCCCTGTTTTCTCTAAGCGTTTCCAGAGATGGACAAATCGAACCTTCATGATAAAAGTTAACTTCGTGCAGTGTGATCAGCGAGACCAGTTCAGTTTTATTTGTCCTGGTTATGTTCATTTGGCAAGGATTAGGTGAATTTTCATTCATATATCTTCTATCAATTAAGTTACAGAAGTAGCTTTTAAGCTGCTAGTTTGTCTTCTAGTAAAATTAATTAGTTACTTTTGTGAACTGTGATTATCAATAGCGCATTTAAATCAGTCAGTGCCTTAAAGCAGTGTGAGATTCAGAGCCATTAGTGCTTGGCACCAAATCTGCAAATTATTTTTTCTCACTGGATCTGAGTCAATTAATGAAAAAATATATGTTCTTGTTTATACTCTGGCACCACCACTAGGTCAATAAATGTTATAATAAATCAACACAAACGTTAATCGTATTTGGCAATCATGGGCTTGAACCCAGTCCATTCAAAGAGCGCATGCTACTGCACTCTCGCCCCTGACAGCTCGGCTACATCAGGGTTTAACTGAAAGAACGAGTTGCCATTGTGGTAAATTTGAATTATGGGTGAACATTATGTATAGCTTGCAAGGAGTATGAAGTCCTAATTGCTAAAATAGTGTCGCAGTTGTCGAAAAATATGGGAGAGTTGCAAACCTATCTTTGTACAAACTAGGGAAAATTTTCTAGCTTTTCAGGAATTTGCAACTGAGGTTACTGTTGGATGCCGAACACTGCTTCATATAATCTTTGAACCGGGTTAATCCTATTTTTTTCTACTAATACAGGAGTAAGTCTTCAGGAAATGTGGGTGTCCCTCACGGTGGAGTAGAACACTGCAGTGGACTAGGCTCCTGTGCTACTCGTGGAGAACGGTGATGTTACTGTGATCAGGTGTTCATTTTAACGTACTTTAACATGAACACCTGATCACATTAACATCATCATTAGAGAAAGCAATTCTGCTGCATCTTCAGTTGGATGTTCATCTTTGTCTTTACTCTTACTACTTTAAGTCACATGTGAAGTTTTCTCCATCAGTTTATTATTTTTCAAATCACACGCCTTAGTGAGCAGCATAGTGGATATAATCAGTCCTGCCACATCGGATGGAAATGCCTGAATTCGAATCCAGAACAGGAGGAATTTTTATTGACTTTTTTCAGAACAGGCTAGTTAGTCTTCCCAGGCAAGGGAAAACTGAAGGAAACAAGCATTTATAGGTACAATGTACTGATGTTCATTGCTTTAGTTTCTTCGGCACTTAACGGCAAACCCGAAGGGCTCAGCAGCATCCGGACCTGCAATTGCTGAGACCTTAATATTACATTTTTTAAAAGTAATTAAAATCATTTTTAATAATCGACAAAAAATTACAAACAAAATAAAAAATGTCTATTTTATTTTTTTACTGTATTGATTTATTATATGTCAGAATTGACGTGCTTTTTAACCTTCACATCTACATGTGTACACACACAAACGCATACAAAGATAGGGGGTGTCATGCACTTGGGCCGAATTAGTTTTTGACTTCCCTGGAGAGGGAACATTACTTCCTCTGTCTGAGATATGCTGAGTTCTGACTGAAGCCTTTAGTAACTTCTAATCACAAGATTCAAACTAACTTCTCCAAACAAGTGATAAATGGCAAAACCAGAATACTGTTGGCAAACCACAAATACATGATGTATAATTTGTGCAGATGGGTAACTGGATAATCTTTTAGCAAAAAAAAAAAAAGTGCTGGTTAATATATATACCGATATATATATATATATATATATTTTTTTTTTTTTTTTTTTTGAAAATTTAACACAGATGTACAATTTTCGAAAAAAAAAAAAAAAAGGGAAAAAAGAAAAAATCAACTTTCATGATTTTCAAATCTCATAAGCAATGTTCTCAAATTTAAGAAATTAAACCTCTGCTGTTCGAAGTAAGTGCTGAAAAATAACCCAATATTGGCTCGCAGCACATTTTAAATTTTTTTTAAATTAAAAAACTATTTGGAGTAAACTGTTAAATTAAAAATTTAAACATTTTCTAGGGATGTTTAAAAATTTTATTCAAGTTTCATATTTCTTTCAATATAAATTTTACAAAGTACAATTCCTGACACTAACTTTCAGAGATGTATAAAACATGATTGCTAATTTTCAGAAGAGCCAATAAAAGTGAACTCTCAAAATTCTGAATGCTACTAAAATTACAGCTCAAGTTCTATAAATATCTTGTAATCATAAAATAATTTAATACTTTTAAAATGGTAAAACATGGACAAGGAATTAGAAAGAATAAAGTTTCTTGATATGTAAAATTCCATCACAGGAATAGTCACTGCATTACAAATATGATTACCCTTTCTTTCTTTATATATAAACAAACACTTATTATTCCTAGTTATTCCTCAAAAACACTCAAATAAGTACATATGTAATGCAATTGTTTGAATAATACAACTGACATGAATAATATATACAAACTTTTATACATACATTTTTACTTTAAAAATTGAAGTGAAAAAAAAAGTATATTTTGTTCTGCTCTCTAAATACAGTTACACTTAACAGTGTAATTTAAACATTTATGACTATCATAAAATGAATGATAAATACTATCAGAACTAGCAAACAAGCTCAATTCACCAATGCAATTTTATACTATAATTGTGCACTATGAGACTTTTCACACCACTTTTCACTGGGCAATTTGAAATAACAACCACATTTTTTAAACTGTCACCTAGAACTTCATGATGGTGGTGGCTTATATAGAAGCAAAAATACACTAAAGGAAATAGAAATCAGAACACTACAAAAGAGTGATTTGATTTTAAACAAATTTGATAATGTTAGGAGGGATTATAGGAATAAATGATTAAATTTTCAGTAATATGCATTAAATTTTCATTAAGAGAATCATAACATTGTGAACAAATTCTAAAGTTAAAATTAGTCTTTTTACTTTAAAAAAAAAAAAAAAAAAAAATTATTGTATTCCTAGAATAAAACTAAGGAAAAGGCAAATTGCTCCTTTGGTCCAACTGATGGACTTTGAGAGGACGGATAGATGGCCTATGAGAAAGCAGAATGTTACTCCATGATATTGCTGAACAAGAGATATTGCAGTTAATTGCTATTGGACATAAAGAGGAAGGCACACATCTGAAGAGAAAGGCACAGGCTTTCCAGAAGCACCAATGAAAAGTATGGAAAACATATTCGACAGATGTTTTCAGCAGACAGATCAGCCACTTCTGCCCAGATTAAGTGTTGTGCCTCACATATCCTTGTCAAGTTAGCAACCATTTGCTGGAAGCAGGACTGTGATCTTCAGTTCCAGTCAACTGTCGGCCTCTCACTCCTACTCATCAGCACAAACATCTTCAAGTGGTATATTTTATGGGTTGATTGCAAACTGGAATGAGATTATGTAGTGTTTAATGATAAGAACTATTCTGACCTTAGTTTAAGCAATTGACAGCCATTAAATGCCCAGATGACAAAGAGCAGAATGTATAAGGGAGAAAAACCCACTGGTTTGGTTTGGGAGGCCATTGGGTATGGTATGACATGAAAATAACTCATGTTTGTGTGTGGAGCAATCTGTGACAGCCATTATTTCTCAAAAATATCATAACCCCAGTGGTCATCACGTTTTAGGTGAATAGGGATAATGCAATGTTAAGAGAATATTGCCCATCAATATACCACCAACATTACCGGCTGGACCTTCAAGATACAAATGTTCTTTCACAGCCTGTGAGATCACCAGACGGCCCCAGTCCAACAAGTCTCTGACACACTGGAAGGCACCTAACCTCAAATTTGATACCTGAACTTTTGATCCCTCAGTTAAGCTCAAGCAGAATAGCACTGACTGGAATGACATCCAACACTTCAACTGAATACACACTAGAGTCAGTGTATTTGGATTCAACCATGTGTGTGTGTGGGGGGGGGAGTCACTCCAATATTAACTTCCTACAATGAATTACTGAAACAATTTTCATTGATGCCTGAAATAAAACTTTTTATAAACTATAAAAGGAAACTGCATACCTTTATGTACGATCAGAATTCTCTCATCTGAGCGATGAGAGAATTCTGATCCTACATAAAGAAGGATTATGTGATTATATAAAAAATTAGAAGGATTATGTGATTATATAATTATACAAATTAATATCCCATATTTAATATTAAATAAAATCAATTATGAAAAATACATTAAAATTATATAAATAAATATGTATTTAAAAGATTGTTATGCATTCAATTCTCATCCCCAACATAACACACCAAGGAGAAGTCGACAGCCATCAACACACCCAAAAAACCAAACCAATACCATATGCTCTAACATAACTGAAAACAATTGTCAGATTTAACCTTAAGAAACATAAAACAAATATATATCGAGTTAAAATATATCTAAAATCATAAGATTGTCTAAACTTCTTATAAGGGGCCAAACTTATTCGGATACACTCCATGCTCACAAAATGTAAAGTGTTTTTTGTGGATGATACCCAACCTTTTTTTTTATACCTAAACCTATCAATTACCTGATACAAGATTATTTTTACTAAACCAATGTGCGAATGGTACCATTTGCACATGCGCATGAAAGTCCACGAGACCAAAATAGTGTAAGGCCTACGAACATTTATGGAATTTGCATTTGACCTCATTTCAAGAGTTTCAGCAATCAATAATTTAATATATTCATGCTGTGCATTCCTTTTTAACGAAGCAAAAGTTTTAAATACACAACATGAATACATTAAATTATTGATCGCTGAAACTCTTGAAATGAGGTTAAATGCAAATTCCATAAATGTTCATAGACCTTACACTATTTCGGACTCATGGACTTTCACACACGTGTGAATGGTAATTCACACATTGATTTAGTAAAAATAATCTTGTATCAGGTAATCGATAGGTTTAGGTATAAAAAAAAAAAGGATGGGTATCATCTGCAAAAAACACTACTTCTCATGAGCACGGAGTATATCCGAATAAGTTTAGTTCCTTATAAGAAGTTTAGACAATCTTATGATTTTAGATATATTTTAACTCGATATATATTTGTTTTATGTTTCTTAAGGTTAAATCTGACAATTGTTTTCAGTTATGTTAGAGCATATGGTATTGGTTTGGTTTTTTGGGTGTGTTGATGGCTGTCGACTTCTCCTTGGTGTGTTATGTTGGGGATGAGAATTGAATGCATGACAATCTTTTAATACTTATTTATTTATATAATTTTAATGTATTTTTCGTAATGATTTTATTTAATATTAAATATGGGACATTAATTCATATAATTATATAGTCACAATCTTTCTAATGTGTGCGTTGAAAAAATTCTGTTCCTACATAAAAAGGTATGAAGTTTCCTTTTATAGTTTATAATAATAAACTTAGTAGGACATATTGAGCTTTATTGCTCTTACAATCTTAATTAGAAATAAAAAACTTGTAATCATTTGAAAATTTAATTCCTTATTCCTATAATCCCTCTCAACATCATTACTAAATTTGGTCAAAATCAGATCACACTTTCATGGTGTTCCAGTTTCCATTTCCCTTCCTTTAGTAACCAATCGCACCAAGTATTTACCTTTCCATGCATTGTTTATTCAGTTTCATACACGTTTAGAATGAAAAATACTGCATCATAAAAATGAGGCAAAATGTTCTTGAACAATTAGTAGGAAAAGATAATTCAACTTGGTAAACATTCCTTGGAGCACTCCAGCCCATCTACTTTTCTTATTAGGAAACCTCTCACAAAATGCTTGGTGTCTAATCTGACAAATCAAATTAGAAAGATCCACATTTTGGAAATGGTTATTCAATTCTTGAATTATGATATGTTTGCACTATTAGATATGTATACAACACATATTTATAATTAAGGATATGATGTTTGCTTCTCCCCCCAGTCAGAGGATCAGGGAGTTAAGACTACAGGATTAAATAGCAGTTATTGAAGAATGCAAAGAAATCTCAGATGAAATTTAGTCTCTTATTCCTTAAGGCATTCTTCATGCTAACTATTCAGTAACCTTTATGAACTAAAAGGAAATAATGTAAATTGTTCCAAAAATTGTAGCCTACCTCCTCACTAGAGTTAAAAATAAACATAAATAATTTTAATTTGAATATTAATTTTAAACAGAGGGCAAGGTTTCGTAAATTAAAAAACAAAATCATATGCCCTATAAACCAAGAATAAATATAATTTGATTTTTACTCTTTAACACAAAAGAGCAAAATAAACCTTAAAATAGTGTATATTTTAAAATTATTTGCCAACCATATCAAAGTATATTTTAATATTTTCTGTTATTAAATAACTATTATAAACAGAATTTATTAATATAAAAGCATCTTCCATGTTATGCAACTTTAAGTCACTGAACAAATTATAGACTACAAAATCCTAATATGAAAAACCTGGAAATGCCATAGAGCCAAGAAAAATTAATTCATACTGACAATATTATAGTCCATATACATAGGATTTGTGTTCACATTACCAGTGTTATGTTTGTGCTTTTTAAACTCATTATTTCTGGGTTTGTTTGTTCTGAAACTGCATTATGTCTTACTACATTGACTTAATCATTTTCCTTTCAAGCTTTTTTTTTTTTTAGTATACCTATCTATTACATCATTATTTCTATCTTATTTTAACATTAAAAGCAAATTTAACACCTTTTTTTGTTTATCATAATTTTACTTATATCCTGCATCAAAAGGTTTAATTATACATTTCAAAGAATGAATTAAATAATTCAGCAATGCTTTGTTATTAGTAACTTACCTCACCTCAGTATTTGCTGAGTTTAAATGAGGTACACTGGGAAATTAAAAAAAAAACAAACAAACATGCACACTTTATAAAGATCTCTAAGTAAAATCAAAGTGAAGTCTGACATAAGTTATATGGAGGGGGGCTACTTTACGCAAAAATTAAATTTTTCCCCACTACAAGGGGTTTCCGAAAAGTAAGGTAACACATTTTTTCCCTTAATAATGGTGAAAGGGAATGAAATGCGGTGGAAAGATAGACCCATTAATAACGTTCAAAAAGACCGCCAGTGCAATGTTGCAGTACTATCACCTCACAGCAGATTCCAGTTGAAAAACAGTGGCTACCATGTGAGTATGGTCCAAAACAGGTGTTCGTGAAGTTATTTGCTTTTTTGCAAGCAAAAGGGTCTTCACCAAGTGACATTCACTGTGAACTGGTTGCTGTGTATGGCAAAAAGGTGATGACAAAGGAGTAGGCATGTTTTTGGTGCAATGAATTTAAAGCGGGCCGTGTTGACATTGAAGATTGACAATCAGGTGGGCAGGCCTTCATCAAACAAAACAGAAGACATTTCGTGCATTAAGGGCATCATTCTCGAAAACAGGTGAGTGAAACTGCGTGAAATTGCACAAATAGTGAACGTGAGCAAGTCGACTGTTCACGATGTCCTTGGTTTTTGAAAGGTGTGCTGCTGCTGGGTGCCCCGACAATTGTCAGAGGAGGACAAAACAAAACGTATGGGGATGTGTCTGGAGAACCTGTTACGATACAGAGACAAAGGAGAGAATTTTCTTGCTCACAGTCACAGCAGACGAAAAGTGGGTTCATCACTTTACCCCAGAGAGCAAACAAGACTCCATGACCTGGAAACATCCACAATCTCCTGTATGCAAAAAATTCAAAACTGTTCCCAGTGTCCAAAAAATCATGGCCACAGTGTTCTGGGATCGCTAAGGCATTCTCTGTTGTTGGATTTCTTGCCAAAGAGAGGAACAATCGATGCACAGCTTTACTGTGCAATGTTGGAAAAACTAAAAACCAACATTCGACGCAAACGACCAGGACTCCTGACAAGCGGCGTGATTTTGTTGCATGACAACGCAACTCCACACCACTTGTGAGTGGTTGTGCCGTAATTGTTGGGAAACATTGTCACATCCCCCGTACAGTCCAGACTTAGCACCTTCAGACTTCCATTTGTTTGGCCCTCTGAAAAAACACCTTTCAGGAAAGCACTTCGCCATGGATGAGGAAGTTCATCAGGCAGTGCGATGTTGGTTACTGTGTGTAGGCACAGACTTCTTCAGTACTGGTATTGATAAACTGATACATTGTTGGGACAAATGCATCAATAAAACTGGAGACTTTGGGGAGAAGTAGTGCATGTTCACTTATTTCTTTGTGTGTAATTTCAACTTCATATTATTAAACATCATCGAGAGAAAACCCTTCGTATAATGCTTATGCCAGACTTTTTTTTTTTTTACTTGATTTTTTTACCTTATTTCTTTTCCATGTACTTTTAAACTCAGCAGATAATACTGAGGTAATTTGCTAATAAAACACTGTGGAATCATTAATCCATATTGGCAATTTTTCTTTTTTTCTAACTAGAAAAATTACCATAGTTTCTACATCTGAAATTTATAGAAAAATTTGGAAAAGAAAAGGACATATTTAACAAAGGATTTTTAACAGCACATTCTTCCTGTTAACTAAGGAATACTTTTATCTTTGTGATGATCATAACTGTTTATTTAAAAGTGATTGAAATTCAACTTATTGTTTCAATTCAAAAGGCATTTAATTTTTGTCAGTTAATACTTACTACATAACATTTGTCCTTCTTCTAATACATTACCTACAAAGAATATGTGAAAAAAAAAATAAATAAAAGGACATATTGCTATAGAAGTATTAACATCGAATAACCATTCTCAAGCCTTAACTCTAACTACATGCCTAATCACACATGAGCAGCTGCTATAGTGCACATAACCAAGGATTATATCCACCATTCATTATGTAAGGACACATCTATTACCGAAATTCAACCCCACATCACCAAACTAATCAATAGAACAAGTATATAACACACTATTCCTTATACTAAACATTTTCAGACATTGCTATCAAGTTTCTCAGCTATAAAATCTTAATATGAAAATTGTTTTACTGTTTTATTTTATATATTACAAACACTTATTACAGATATAATCTTCTCCTGGGAGTCTGTGACCATGATTATATATCTTTCATATAATGTTGAATCCAGAAGGGTATTTTATTATGCTGAGTATACTGCCTAAAGTCTATTGCTTTGAAAAATCTTTTATATTTAAATACACAACTCCAGTCAATAAATTCTCACTTTTTACTTATTTAAAAAAAAAATACATTTATACAAAAACTCCATCTTTATGTTAAAGATGTAACACTACATTACAGCAAGTTCACACAGTGAAATGCAGAGAAACATTAATTCAAATATAATCTTACTATGAATGCTGAACTTATTTAATTCTGATATATATCAATCCTGTCACTTTCCCTAACTGGATAATTATGCACATTTTTTTTGAATTAAGTACATGAATTCTTTAAACATTCTAACACCAAGGATGTAACTTTCTTAAATGAGTTACATTCAGAAAATGCTATTTTAGCAATGGACCACATGAGCACCAAAACAAATACACCTATGCAAGCAATAAGTTTACATCTATTCTGACATTAATACATCTGCACCATATGATGTCTGACATACTATTTATGAAACCTATAAACAGGACTGTGTCATGGCCTATGTCCACAGATGCAAATGTGGAAATGACATCCCTCCTACAAGACCTGGTACCTGGATGCAGGCATTTCCAGCTTTTATCTTAACAGCCCTGCCTATAGGCCAGATTGCAATATGCCTCCACTATATTTTTTAGATTCCATAAAATGAACTACATTTGAGTATTAAGTATGAGAATTTTTTTTTTTTATTATGTCATTGTTTGAGGATAAATAATTTTTCTAAACCACTGTGACAAAAAACTTACAAAAACTCCCTACTATCTATTTAAAATAATTTGCATAATAAAAACTTCTAACTACAAGATTATTGACATGCTTTATAATACAGTGGATCAAAAAATAAATGATCTCAGGATAAACCGTGTGAAGATTTCATAAAGTTGCTGCTTTCAATTATAATTATTATATCCAAAAATACTTTATAAGACTTAAGGTGTATTTTATTTAGGTGGGAAGAGGGCAGAGAATGATATGAAGAAACATTCCAATGTGCTACTATGTTTTACCCAAATAACTGTATTAATATATATATATTTTTTTATCACAATTACTACCCATGGTTTTCACTATATTCAAACTGTTTTTAAGCTAGAATTATTTTTTTCCCATATCAATAATAAATTAATTTTAATTTGATACTACATAGGTATATGTAGCACTGGAAGTTTGAAATTTTTGCTAAGATTATACAAGAATATCAAAAGATTTTTTTTTATTTTTTAACAATAACTGGTATACTTTATTTTTAAAAAATAGAACAAAAAATCTCCACAACACTTCAGGCATTTACCCCACCTTTGTACCAGATTTTTTTTTATGCCCTGCTAATAAGTCTTTTGGTTACTGTTGGTACCAATTTTTGGCAGCTTTCTTTTCTTCATCTTTGTGGAACTGATATCCTGCAAATCTTTTTGTCTTCCAAAATCACAAAAACTAGAAGACTGCAACTCCAGGCTATGGAGAATGCTCAGTCATTTCTTAATGCAGGTTCTGGATAGTTTCAAGTGTCTTGAATTTGGTAGCATAGGCCACTAGGAAACCCATTCTGCATATACCTTTTTGCTGTTGTTACATACAGTAGTCAGTGTACATATTTTCCATTCTCAGGTGAATTTCTTCTGGAGAGATGCCTGCCCTCTGCTGTTAGAAAACAAGCAACACTACAATGGATGCACCTATTACCATAAATGTCATTGTCTTTGCTGCTGCTCCATACTACTCCCTGCAAATACAGCATGACCATCACATGACACTGCAGGCATATGGATGTTTATAGAGTTAGATTATCCAATGGCATTGGAGGGTTAAGTACATGTTCTGTAGAACTTAGGTTACTGCCTGGAAGTTATACTAAAAGAGGAGAAATATAGTAGATCACGGGAAACAGTAGACCACTCACCTTGAAAACCTAATAGTTTAGATGATTAGAAAATTTAGAAATACAGTAGAAAGATGTTGAAAGCACAGAATAAGAATAAAACCAAATATAACTTGGATTTACTAACTAAGGTGGTCAATCCCATCTTAGATGGGATAGATCAGTGCTTCCCAAACCAAAGTAAATTACCCAAAATCAGGTAAAAGTGGTTTTTCTTTGGGTAACGACACACCTCAGAATACACATTAAAATTTACTGTAAAAGTGTAGAAGTACTCTGAAAAAAGTGATCAGTCAGTGTGCACCGATACTCTAAAACAGCCTAACAAGTATTTATTTGCTATTTAATAAGTATGCCATATGCCTGTTATTAGATTCAATCATTTTTGTTGCACTCGCATGCACGTGGAGAATTGACAAAATACATCTACATGTACTGCCCTCCCCCTAAACTAAAGTGAGTGAGTCTAGTCTAAACTTTAGGTGCAGGGTGTTGATAGCTGTGGAGGTATGTGTCGCACTGGCTGTGTTTATAAATTGCACTGCACACATTTGGAAAAGGTAATTTTGATTATATTATTTTTAGTTTATTTAAAATAATATAATGAATATTCAAATCCTAATTTTCACCTTTTTTCTTACCCAGAATGCGTGCTACCAAACGTTCTTATGTGCCATACTTCATTGAGCTAGGTTTCACCTATATCGAAGACAAGGGAGCCATGAAACCACAATGTGTTGTGTGCTTTGCCATTCTATGCAATGAGTCATTGAAAAAGAGTTAGCTCCAAGACCATATGAAGCGGAAACATCCAACATTGTTGTGCAAGTCTCCATCATATTTTCAATGTTTAGAAGGGATTATAAAGAAGCAGCGACATACTAACAAGGATTCCAAAGCAATTAATCAAAAGGATGTGGCAAAAGCAAGCTTTGAAGTGGCTTACCCGATTGCAAAATCAAAGATGCCACACACACACAATAGGGGAAATGCTCATCCGGCCAGCTGCTATTCGCATCAACGAAATAATGTGTGTATGTCTGACCAAGCACGAAAAGTGGCAGCAGTACTATTGTCCAATAATACCATTAGTCGCTGAATTGAAATCATTGCTGGAGACATAAAGGCAGAACTTATTCACCGTATCATTTGGAGTGGTAACTTTGCTATTCAACTGGATGAAACCATGGATGTCTCCAACGACTTGCAGTTGGTCTACGTCCGTTATAAGTTTGAAACCACGACTGAACAAGATCTTTGCTGCAAGCCTTTGAAAATGACCCGTAAAGGAATTGACATATTCCACGCTATTCATGAATTTTTTTAGCAAAGAAGGTTTAACGTGGGATTCCTGTGTGGGGATTAACAGTGATTGTGCTCCCTTAATGTTGGGTCATTCAGGCTATTCAGGTCATTCAACTATAAAGCCTATTCAGGCTTTATAGCTTGTGTAAAGCAACACAACCCCAAAATTCTGTCAATACATTGTATGATTCACTGCCAAGCTCTGGCGGTGAATCATATAATCAAATCATACAATCATACCATCAAAGGTCTTGTTCCTGAACTAGAGGAAGTCATGAAAAATGTCATTACCATAGTGAAATTAATCAAGGCAGGCGCTTTAAGCACAACTCTTCAGAACCTTGTGTTTTGAAACTGATTCATTAAATAAGAACCTTGTTTTCTATGTGGAGACCCATTGGCTCTCAAGAGGGAATGTTCTGAATCGCTTTTGGGAGCTGAGGACTGAAATTGAGATGTTTTTGGTTGAAAAGAAGCATGCTCTTGTTGAAAGAATTTCCAATATGAAGTGGTTAGCTCAGCTTAGTTAATCTGCAACTTCAAGGTAAAAAAGAGTAGGATTTCTGTAATTGAAAAAATAAGAGTTAAGAAAAGCTCGAGTATTGGCTAAAAAAGGCAGAGCAACATTAAAATTGCATCCTTCCCCACCCTTTTTGTTCTTGGAGGATGCTGATGGAGTAGATTTCAGTGAAATCAAGGATGACGTAATGACCCACTTAACAAAACTATCTTTGCGCTTCAAGGAATACTTTCCTGAACTAAAAAGGTCTATACATCAATGGATTGTAAACCGAGTCCTGTGTGACTTGACTGAAATCCTCGATAGTGTTAATGGTTTTGCAGAGCAAATTATGGAGCTTAGGTCAAGCAGTCAGGGCAAAATGTTATTTGAAGAAAAGAAGGATCTTTTGGAGTCTTTCTGATTAACAATTCCCGATGAATATCCTGTGGTAGCTGGGTGGGCCGTGATGCAATTATTGCCGTTTTCAAGCACCCACATGCGTGAAGTAAGATTTTCCACTCTTGCCTTCATAAAGAGCACAAAACGAAACTGTTTGCTGAACCCCAAATACGATGCTCTGTCTCCAATTGCTCCCAATTTTGTGGAACTAGTAAATAAGATGGAGCAGTGGCATTATACTCATTAGCTGGGACCTGGGTGATGAAATATTCATGGCGAATAATTACCAAATTTTTTGTGGTTGCTAAAATGTTTAGCAACGTTAAAAATAAAGACATTTCACCAAACAATATGTTTGCTTCCTATTTTTTACTGATCTCTCTTCACTTGTCATATATGTTTTTTTTTGCAGTTAGTGTTTTACCGACATTGGGTAAAAAGAACTTTCTGATAAGCGGTTTTGGGTAATGAAGGAAAAAGTTTGGGAAGCATTGGGATAGATAGTGACAAAGTGGCACCTGAAAATTAATGTGTGGAAATTCCTATTTTAAAAAAAACAAACAAAACTAAATACCTAAAACAAATGTAAAATCAATGAAACTGCAGAGGCCATTTATTTTTTTTGCAATACCAACTTTAGTATTAGCATTAGTAGAGGCTTATGATGAAAAAAAAGCAAGCTTATATAATATATAGCATCAGCCAAAAGAAAACTTCCCATTTCACCCATTCATTCACTCCAAATGCTTGTCTAGTTCTGCCTTGAACTGATTTAAGTTGTCAACCTCTACTATGACAGATGGAAGTTTCTTCCAACTATCAACCACCCACTGGCTAAAGGCAAATTTCCACACATTGATTCTACAATTGTCTTTCCTCAATTTGAATTTATATCCCCTCAGGTGGGTAATCTGAGCAAGAGGAAGAATCCCATCAGCATTGACGGGATTCTTTAAGAGGCTAATGTCTGAAAAATATGCTAAAAATGTGTAAATACAATTCCAGCAAAGCAGAAACCCTCCATTCTCCTCAAGCCTAAAAATTCTGGAGATAGAAAAACTAGAGATAACAGAAAGATGTCTGAAGTGAAAAAGAAAAGCCATAACATCAAATAATATTGAGTCCCATCCATATCTAGTATCTGGCTAGTGAGTCAGGACTGATAACTCTGGTAAACCCAAGTTATCTGGCATTATTTGTTTATTTACTTTAGGCATCTTTCTAACATTTGTTTCTAGTTTTTCCACCTCTTTGGGTAATAACAGGAAAAATATAAAGAAATCTACATTCAACTCAGAATGTAGATTTCTCTATAAACTATTATATATATATATATATATATATATATTTTTTTTTTTTTAACATAACTGCCAGGCATATTAATACTACTCCAATGCATAGCTCTCTGATGTCACTGAAAAATCTAACTTAATAAACTTTTATATGCCTTCATCACTATGAAAGTAATGCCTCTAACTCATATATATCTGTGACACTCAAAATTCAGCTATCTTACTTAAGCAACTTGCTTGTGTTTTTTTTTATCTGTACATTATCCCATAAATTTCCTAATAGTTACAATATATAGAAATATCTGTTACAAATCATGATGTAATAAAATATCAAATAACATAGTATAGAAGTTTCTATACACTTTCATAATAATAATGTGTAAACCACTGTTCATCCTGTATTCTCAAAAAGCTACAAAATGGCAGTGATTTATGGGAGGACAAAGAATTTCAATGACAATTTTGTTTTATTTTGAAAAATGTAAACCTTGGCAATCCAATTATTTTACTTATAAATATTTGTAATTATTTTACAAATATTTTAAATGAGTAGCAGTGGTTGACACTATGGAGCCAGTACTACTCAGTACAGCCACATTGCAAAGAAAGAAAAAAAAAAAAAAAAAAAAAATGTACACCTTAATATTCTGCCAGCAGTAATGTTTCCAGTTTTAATGCCTACCTAATATTTAAATGAAAAACAACTTTTTGTTTCAAATGTAAATATTTATTCATAATATATGATGAAAACAAAAACATCACTGTGTACACAAAAACAAAAAACTCTTAATCTTACAGTGTGTCAATATGATGTCACTTTAATATTCGATTTGGTACTCTGGTTTTTTTCTGCTGTGATTTCCTTGAAAGATCTTCAGCAGTCCTACCAGAACAAGTTACTTGGAGTGCTAACATTAATTTCTAATCAAATAGGCCACAAAGGGAAAAAGTTCTACTTATGCATAAAGATAACTTATAATTGTTCATCATGTAATGGGAAATCTGATATGAAATTGCAAAATTTTTTAGCAATGAGTTGACATTGTAAGAAGGTATATAAGAAGAAGAAATTGAATTTAAGCCACAAAAAGGATAACCAAAGAAACTAACTAAACACAAAAGAATGTGAATATGACAAGCAAGTAGTCCTGAAACCACTCAAGATTATCAGAAAACAAGGGTACAACAGTAGAATGGCTAGGAAGAAAACCATATTTTTTGCATAATGTATATGTAAACCATATGCCAACATAAAAAAAAAAAAAACACTTCAAATTTGCTAAATCTCATAATGGGAAGGAACAGAACTGGCCAGATGTGATCTTTGTTGGAAAAAGTATATATAATGTTTTTGGTTCAGATGGGGAAATGTATGATGAAAGCAAAATGAAAAGCTGAAACCTCGAAATTTGCAACCAACTGTAAAGCATGGTGAAGGAAGTATAATACTTTGTGGATGAATATCAACAAGGAGTAGAAGCGAGTGTTGGTGTTTATTAAAGGGAACATGAACAAAATACAATAGCATTAGCAGTGGCAAACGATGCAAGAAAGCAAGCTCATAACAGCATCAGTTGAAAGTGGCTAGGGAAAAACCATATGTAAATGGAGTCAACAGAAAAAGAGACTTCAGCTTGCTAAAACTCAAACCAGAAGGAACAAAACTAGCAAGATGTTATTTATGAACAAACATTCTACAAGAAAACATGCATAAAAGTGCCAAAAAATTGTAAATATTACAGACATTTACATTTTACCAGGGAAACAATACTAAGCTTATCTTGTTCATGAATGGCTGTCTATAACCCCACAATAATGGAAACACCATCCCCAATCAACCAACTTAAACCCATAAAAAATGTGGGATGAACTTGATCGTTGGATAGGAACTTTGTCTATCAACTGTTAAAAAAAAAAAAAAAAAAAAGTGGAGATGTATTGCCTCCCAACTATATGAAAAAGAATAATTTCGAATACCAAGGCATTTGAAGGAAGTCATATGCCAAAAGGTGTATCCTACAAAGTATCAACTGTTGTTTTTCTTTTGATTGAAAGATGAATGTTATTTTCTTGATGCTGACTGAATACTGAAAAAGTGATTTTGATACAGCACTAAAACTGGAAGACTCAAGACTGACCAAATATTAAAGTGACCCACTATACTATTTCAGCATACTGCACTGATTTATTTGGCCATTAAACTGTGTTCATAAACCATTGCCATTCTGTGGCTTCATATGTATAAATTTATATATTAATGTCACTTAATTTTTATTATAAGATGGTTTGTTACAATATATTTATATTCGTACCCTGAATTGGAATGAATATAAGTATACTGTAGCTCAGCTTTAGCTGCCTGGTGCTTCTCAGAGCATGGTATAAATTACTATTGCAATTAACATAACTGTATTATACATATACAGCTACTAATTTTAACATTTAGAAGTAACTTGAATGCCTGTTTCAATAAAAAAAAAAAAATTTTTTTTTTTGATCAGTCTGATTTAGACCTTTCCCACAACCTAAGACTCAAATTATCACTACAGCAACTTATATGAAAGTATGTTAAAATGCCATTATTCCTATAATATGATTTATGTTACTGTCACACTTCGGAAAGTACACAAATTTGTTTTATAGTATCTATAAAAGCCACCTTTATTTGATATTATGTACATATGCAGGATACATATGTATGTAGTTTCAAATTTTTGCCCACTCTATTAATATACAATATTACTATTGAATTGCAATTACATTATTAAAATTGTATTTTTAATCCTTTCACTCATACAATTTGCTATAAATTACTGTAAATGATACAAACTATTGTGTGGCTAAATTCTGCTTAAATGACTTCACCTCCCAGTTTCTATTTAACAACTGTTATTTTAATAGTACTACAGAATGTGGTTGATTCTGTAGCATGAATATTACAAACCTAATCTATAAAATGAAGTTTGCTTTAATACTACTTGGTATAAAAATAGATACGACTATAATTTCATATCACATATCAAAAGTTATTGTTATTACTTATTAAAATTGATAGTTACATTCTGTATGAAACAGTTAACTGATTCAAATGAGTAGCAGATTTGAAAATGACACTTGTTGGACTGAACAATTAGGACCGATGCTATAAAACAAGTTGCTTGTAAACATTCCAAATATTAAGAAGGGTTGAATCCATTGAACTTTTTAAGCAGTAGCAACCATAACTGTATTCACCAATAACTGACTGGTGATGAAGAGGTACTTAAACCCAATACTTGATTGAGAAGAAATGAAGAAAGGCACTGAAGCATAGAACAATGTTCATATTTCATTCAGGAAAGCTTTAAGCCATTTAATTTCATTAATGAAATGCTACATTTGGGATATGTATGGAAAGAAGGCTACTTACAAGAATCACAGATGTTATCTCCATTCATTTCTAATTTCCAATGCTATTTAAAATGCTTTGTAACACTATGCTACTTCAGAAATCAAAGGTGACTATCTTGATCTAAAGCCATGAACAAAAGAATATATTTCAGTAAATTTTACTAACACCAGAAGCCAGTAATTTAATCTAGTTAAGTTTCCAGGCATTCGATTTTGGTACTATATCTAAGGAATAGCTTACATTTGGCACTATTTGAATTTAATTTTTTTAAATTAATTTTTTTATTAAAATATACACTGTACAAGCTTTATTTGCATTACAAACAGAACAGCAGTAACTAATGTGGTAAAAGAGCAGGTACAAAGTTTATACTAACAGCTTAAATGCTATATAAAGAAGTCCATGTAAAAGTAACTTACAGTCCTTCTGTAAGTTATTAGCATGCAGGGCACATAGAATTTTTTTTTTTTTTTTTTATGATGGGTCTATAAAGCTGAATTTAAATAATTTTACCCATATTTTGAAAGAAACAAATAATAAAGAGTAAGCATTTTGCATAAAATGTAACTATTAATTCACAAGATGACGATTTTAAAAATGATTGATTTTTAGTATCACTCATTTCCAGTACATTAAATAACTAGTTATATTTTACAGAAAAAGTGTGCCTCTTCTTATATATGTCAAATTCTGAATATCTTTAAAATATGCATCCCTATAATGCATGTATAGAAATACAGGATTTTGTTTGATTTTGTTCTACAACAAGTCTTGGTACAAGTAAATTCTACAGCTACGTGTAGTTAAAATGTTGAACTATGATATATATCTAAAAATTATATGTTGATTCTTTGTAAAACATCATTTAATGGAGAAAAAATAAAATCAATTACTTGATTATAACAAAATATTATATGCTATAAGTAAAACATGTAAAAACAGAAATAAATATGCTTATTCATAATTGAAGAGAGACAGCAAACATTTGCTAAGGCAAATAAATTTGTAATATACAGAGAGGAACTGTATGAATCAGCAAACAGCCCTTCTGTAGATCACAAATACATAATTTAGGCATCTGTCTGTTGAAAAGTGATAACACCATTTTATATTTGTATACCAAAATTTTACAATCCACAGTTCAGTTCAATCTCCTTAAGGAAAAAAACGACAATTATTGCTCCAACTTTCCATATATCATATGAGTAAGCGTGTAATGGGCAATGCTAGATTTGGATAAGCTGTAGCTCTGGTGCACACTTTTAGAGGTCCTAAAATATGGTCAGAGGATCTTGGACAAACAGTAATTGCACTGTTCTGAGAGCCTCTCTGACCCCGGGACAATCATGCCACTGTACTTTGGTAAATCTTCCTTGCCCCAATATGTATAGCAGGTGGAGGGGATTTGTTTATGCTCTACACACTCAATGATACACTTGTCTGTAGCATGTATACAGTATTGTACACTGATGTGTCGCTGCTTCTGGATGTGCCTGTAGCCTTTCTTATTTTTGACTAGCATTTACATTTTTCTGAAATGTATTTGGACTTGTTTTCATATTTTGAAGATTACCATGTTATATAGAAATGAAAGTTAACATTTATTTTACCCTTCATTATGTCCTCTTGTTCTAAATATTCCATAAATGCTGAATGCAAATGCAGACATATGTATCCTGTTTCATCACCTTATTTTTATTACTGTATTGCCAACCTTATTTTTATTTCTATAAGTAAAAACTAATGTTCACTGTGTGTTTTTTTTTTTCCCATATATAACAATATATATTCTAAAAACAAGACTTCTTTTGAGTGTTGTTTTTAGAATTCAATGTCTTTATTTAATATTTGCTCTTTAACCTCTTTCAGAGTATGTACATGTGCATGTGTATTTATTTTGTTTATATTAGGAATATGTACATATGTGTACATTTTCAAGGTTATTTAAAATAACATTCAAAATATTTTACAAATCTTCCAGTAAATGTGGTCATCTCTTATTGATGTTTCTAAGTGACTGTAGACAGTTTATAAATGATTGCAACACAAAAATAAATTTTCAAATTAGAGGAAGAAATTATCTTTCTGCCACTGTCTAATTTTGATTTACAAAAACTAAAGTTCTCTGGAATTTAGATTTAGATGATGAAATTCAATTAAGTAATACATAAATATGCAGAAAATATTAGAAAATCTTTACAAAAAAATATATATATATAATAAATAAATTTTTCTTTTACAAATTCTGTGATTTTTGTAAAAAAAAAAATTCTGATCTGATTTTTGACATCATTGTATTTTAATATTGGCAATCAAGCCAAAATAAGAACAAATTAATCAAAAGCATTTATACACAAAGTTTTTGCATTTAAATATTTCCAAAATTTCATGGAAAAAAAAAAAAAAACCTTCAGGGTCCATACAATGTTTGTCAACTCAATCCAAGAGTTAGTTAGTTATTTGGTTTTTAGGAGCATTAGCAACTAAGGCCATATTGCTCCGGGATATGCGGTGGTCATTCCCTGACCTTTCCACATCCTCTGTATTTGGTGGTGACGGGCTCGAACCCCGGTCTAATCAAGAAGCATGTGCTATGCACTGCTGCTCCTTCCCACCTGGCTACGGAGGCGCCCTCAATCCAAGAAGGCTTAACCTACACTGTTCAGTAATCTTTTCCAATTATAAAATAAAAATGAATTGATCTAATAGTTTGAAATGGCACTTTAATTTTATTCTAAAACTATATTAGATAATAAGAATAAATATCTTTAGTAAGAACAGACTTTTCACCCACCCAGAGAAAAAAATTTAAAAAAAAAAATACTCTGCAACTAATTCATTTCCAACATAGTTCACAGCAACATGGAACAAGACATTGAAGCCAAAACAAAAGTACTACGAAAATCAACGAAGTAGCAAGCAATGCCACATTCTGTAAAGAAAGAATTTTTTATGGCTATATTATTTCAATTAGAAAATAACCAATCACAAAATTCTTCTTATGACTTCCAACTTCAGAATTAGTTAGACACACAATATATATAAGCTAAATTAAAATAGAATATTTGCCAGTAGCATGGCAAACCTTTTCATTAATTTATACTTCTCTATTTAATTTTTGGATTACATATATATAGCTAAATTAAAATAGGATATTGCCAGTAGCATGGCAAACCAGTAGAGTGAAAATTTTTTTTGGTTTTTGTTTAATTTTTGGATTAATTTGATTATTTATATATATATATATATATATATATATATATAAAAAACACAGAAATTTAATTTCTTGAACTGATAGCAAATTTATTAAAATTATTAATTTTGAAAGTTACTGCCCATTAAAGGTTAACATCAGAAACAATCCACCTGAAAAGATCTTTCATCCTTTTCAGATGGATTTAGGATTAAAAATGCCAGAACTTTAATAATTTTTTTTAATAGAAAACCATCATTGTTTTTATCCTTTTTTGTAGTTTTTTTTTACCAAATTCCTTAAATTTTTAGACTACTTAATGACATTTTCATTCATTTCTTTTCTCCAAATTCAAAGCTCCTAGTATATGGTTATATCAGCAGATAAGCTATTACTGTTCTTTAATTTTGTTTTAATTAAATTTTTATTAAATAAAAACAATGCCCTCTAAAAGATTTACTTCAGATATGCAACATGAGTAGTTATTAGCCATTTGTAATAAAAGTGGAGCAAAACAACAGTGCTGCACATTATGGGATAATACACAAAAATATGAACATTTTCTTAGTCACTCAATTTCTTTTGTTATATCATGGAAGTCCTGGGAAACCTTTTACCCCTTTAACAGGTAATGTAAAAATAACTAACTTTCTCATCCCTCTAAGTTTGGAAAACTTCTTAAGCTAAACTTAATGAATGCAATTAAAAAAAAATAGAGTATTTTATATAAATAAATATAAATCTCCTCTTTGAAGCATTAATTATAATAAATGAGATTTCTAGCAGAGTTTACCCCCAAACTTGCACAAAATAATAGCTTTCCTAACAACCGAATAATGACTCTGGGTTAGTTTCGGTTTTTACAGCACTAACATTGTGGTAAACCCTGTTTTTCTGTATAAAAGTAATTTTCCATGAAAATAAAAGTGCCAAATGTATCTAATGGCATACTTTGTGCACCAGAATGCACATTTAGCTAATTTCCTGAGAGTTAGTTATTAATGCGTTAACTTACCTGCTTATTTAACTTTGAGTGTATTTGCTAAAATTTTTATGAGTGGGGAAACAACCCAATAACAGAATGTCAACAAACAGAAAATACCTCTAATTTGATTTATTTAGTATTACTGCTATCCTCATAGTCTAAAATGCAAGCTGAAAGTTAAAACCATACTGACAGAACACTAAAATTAAAACTGACTTGTATATATTCAAAATATTTTTGGCATATACCAATATATGCAATTGGCAAGAGTGCCAATTATCTGTTATAATGCATTCCCAAGTACAAGAATGACTACTGAGTACTGTAGTGAAGCAAAACATATTAATGGATATGGATTAAAGTTAAACTTTGCACTTCATGCAAAAAAAATTATACTAGCTGAAGTCCACATTGAAAGAGTTAATAGACGTATGCAAAAAAAAAAAAAAAGGAGAAAATATCAATCTTTTAATGATATCAGAAATGTACTATGATCCTAAATTTGAACGATGTCAAACCAAAATTGTTAGACTTATATCAGTGCTTATTAGCTTTATTTAAAAGTGAAAACACATAGCTAATAAAAAATTTAGATAAATTATAGTCAGTCTATTTCCTACTAACAACATCTTGCTCACTACAATTATTTTAATTAGAAGAAGGGAAATTATACAATTCAAAGTGCAGTATTTTACAATTTCTATACACTTCATCTCTAAATGTAATAAGTTTAGGTATCAGCATAAAACATTTACTAAGGTTAACCTGACTAACTCTTTCAGGAGTGAATATGTTGATTATTTTTCATATTTGGGCCAGAGAGTACACATATGTAAATCTATATTTCTGAAATGTCATTTCGAGTACATTTCAAATAATGCATTCATTTACTTAATAAATTGTCTTACCTTTTCCTGTATGTTCTTCTGTTCATTTCTTATCTGTGTTTCCACGTAATATAAGTTTCAGTATATAGCAGCATGAAAATAGGTTTGAAAGCCAGGAGTAAATCCTGCCTGATAGCCAATTCTTGTCCAATTCTGGTTTACAAAAGCAAAAAAGTTATCTGGAATTTAGATCCAGAAGTTTATGAAATCAAATTATGTGATACATATACAATAGATGTCGAATATATTATAGCATAAAAAAAAGCTTTTTAAGATTTAAGAAAAAAAAATTTAAATTCTAGGTCCATTTTTGATAACTACTTAACTTTAATTTAATGATGGGTAATCACATCATATAAAAATAAGAAATTAATATTTAAAGCATTTTTGTGCTAAGTTTTCATTTTTACAAACCTTCAAAAGGAAACTTGGTCCACAGAATCAAAAACTCACTACAAGGAGCCGAAAATGTGCAGGAAATTCACTCGTGAAAGAGTTAAACTAAAACTGAAATCTGTGATTAACACAATATGACCTTATCATAAAACATTCGTTCTGGATAAGTTCTAATATACTATGATACAGTCAGATTGTTTTTTTTTTTTTTACAAATACACAAAGGGATTAAAAAAAAATTTATAACACTTATACATTTCTGATATTTTATGGCACTTATGTAACAAAAAAAAATGACCGCAAAACAATCAAAAAACAAACTCAACAAGCAACAGGAATTTAAAATTAATAAAACAAGCTATTTTTATGAATTAAAATATTTACAATATTCCAAACAACTACTCCTTGCAAACCAACAACTTCTGAACATAGAAAGTGAAAATCTGCTCCAATTAAAATAATAATAAAAACCTTTAACGAGACCAGCTCAATTCTTTAAGATCTATATGAAGATATTACTGGTTTACATAAATGACCACAAGTATTTTACTGATATTTGCATGTTCAAGCACAAATATCAATAATACAATCAATATGAGCATTTAGCTTTTTGCCATTTTGTGATTGTGCAGACTTGGTAAAGGAGGTGGGCAATTCATCTTCTGTATTGTTCCTATAAGAAAATTTTAAATTAATTTCAATTACACAAAAAATAAAAATGTGATTATATTACATTATATAAAGTTCACTAAAATCAAGAGAAAATGCAATGCATCAAAAATGAAAAATAACTGGAAAATATTTTGCATTGTATAGAGTTTTAGATTTAAGAATATGTAATCACTACTTACATGAAGATCACAGATCTTATTTGATTTAGGTGTTTACGATTTTGTTGGTAAGGCCATAATGTGCCACTGTATATCACAGAACATATCATTCTGCCAGAGATATGTTATTAGATTAGATGTCAAGGTAATTTCAAACATGGTTTTTCAATTAAGTATTTTTGCACAAATTTACATACTTTATTTCCTAATTGCAACTGCCATTCTGATTTATGTAATTCAAATTCCCATTTTTACCATCATCCTCATCTAAACCCACGAATGACAGGTCAGATTCAAATATAGAAATATGCAAGATATATAAGATATATATAAGCTGTAACTTTATTATCCTTTCTCTAATAATTGCAATAGAAATGTTAATACAAAGAGCATCGCTGTACTAACTATAAACTACACTGTTTTATCTTTCCTTAGCATTAGTATTAGCAAATTATGCAAAGAAGGAAGCTTATCTTTCCTTAGCATTAGTATTAGCAAATTATGCAAAGAAAAAAAAATTAAAAAAAAAAAACTACCCACCTCATTCCCTATAATAAATTGTCTAATTCTTCCTTGAATTTATTAAAAATACCTACTTTCACAACATCAGATGAAAGTTTGTTCCAACCTTCAATCACTCTGTGGCTGAAAGCCTTATTACTTCAATGTTTACCTTTGAAGTAATTTTAGTGCTATATACAATATTTGGATATTTTCCTTTCCTCTGAAACCCAGCAATAAAACTTGTTTATGTTTTTTTTTTTTTTTTATGTAGTTTAATATGTTTGCATAAAAATATTTACACTTGTTTTCTGTAGAGTTACTTTATGATAAGTCTGTAGTCCTCATTATTATGCACTTCTGCATATTTGTAAAAGAATAAGAGAAGTTTACATGATACGTAGAACACTTCCGTATGATACTCTCCAAAAATTAAAACGAAAACAATTAAAAAATCAAAAATCTTACATTACAGTAAGAAATAATTTTTTTTGTTAAATTAATTTTTTACTTAATTTTTAATTGCATTAAATTGATTTTTAACTGTGTTCATTTGATTTTTAATTATTGTTAATTATTTTTTACTGTAATGCAAGATTTTCGATTTTTTAATTGTTTTTGAAAGTTTTAATTTCTGGAGAGTATCATACGGAAGTGTTCTATGTATCATGTTGAGGTAAACTTCTCTTATTCTTTTACAAATATTGATATCAACGTAGAATGTATTGCGCATTATAGCTGTGGTTCATACTATCAAGCACTTCTGCATGTTGTACATAAATCTTAAAAGCAAGTGGTTACAAATGTTTCAAAGTTTCACTAGCACATTTATTAGTACCTTTCCTTAAAGACAGTTCAACAGTTACCACGAGGTCATCAAGAAAAGAAGAAATGGGTTTCAGTGTCTGTATTTTTTGATGTACTGCAGTAATATGTTTGGAATCACTAAACAAATAAGATATGGAAGATATTATTCATTCAAAACAAATTGCATATGTGATCTCCGTGCATCCAATGCCATTTACAGGTGTTAATTTAAGTTTACCATGCTCCGGCTAGTGTTTCCTCTGAGATGCTCTCCACAGCAGCTGGTTTTACTTTACAATTCTTCAACGGTATGTGTATTATTCCTCTACAAACTATCCTTCGAATATTTCCACAGGAAACAAGAGATTCAGATCCAGTAAGTATAGTAGCCAGAGACCATCTAATCTCATCTATCCATCCCCTCTAATAATTCATCTCTAATTGATAACATCCAGGATATCAATTATATATCATTCTATCATTAAAATGTTCTTTCCAGAAATGGAGTTATATTTGCCATGTGGCCTTGCCTCCATCTTCTTAGGAAAATATTTCTTCCATATTTACTACCATGCCTCGACTAGTTGGAACAAAATGGTCTTGAAGTTTCAGGCAACATCACATTAACTGTATCACCAAGGAAAACCTGACAATTCCAGCTGATGAAAATGTGCACCACTTCATGCAGTTTTCAGAATGCAAAGAAGTCTCCCATGACTATAGGGATGCTCATTGCCCTACATTAATATATTTTGTGCACAGTTAGTCAATAAGGTGGAAGTGTACTGTTACTGTGTTTATTCAATGTAAATGACTGCAACATTGTACTGATGAAACTGAATCACCAAAAGGTGAATTGTCTTTTTATTTTTATTTTTATTTTTTTATTGTCTGTAGATATGCAGAAATTTGCCAAAACTTTTTTTATGAATTTTTGCATCTGCATTTTGTAGGAAATAGTTTTAAGGCTTATTAAACAATACTTCAAGTGAATATTTGTTTTAAACACAGTTATTGCATCTCAGATTTCCTTATGGTATGGAAAATCATTTCCTGTACATAGATGACATTTTCAGCAATCCTATTGCACTTCTTCCTGCCAAAAATGTGCTTTTGGTTGTCTACTACAGAATCTGACTGTTAAAACTTCTTTCCTAACCTCAAAATTGCTCCTTTCTGGTTCCTTTCTGCAATCAAATCCCACTTTAAACTCACACTGCTCTGTAACAAAATTGCCAGTTTGATGAATTTTTCAGAGGACAAAACACTGCTCTATAATGTACTCCACCTTGCTTAAAAAATTTTCTTACCAGAGTGCATCAGCAACAAGAAACACTCCCCATACTTATGTGTTCAATAACATAAACTCACCAATGCCAGCCTAATAAGTCAAAACATACATACATTCAAAACTATTTTTGCTTCCGTAAAGGTGACTACAGTGGTCTCACACAGTTTTTAAATTCTGTACAGTGGCCCAACTGATGTTACCAACATCAAATTCTAAATGGGAAGCATTCAAGGAATTAATCATGGAAGCTACTAGACTTTTCATACCGATTTTAAAATATAGTTCAAAGTTTAGGCCTAAATGGTTGTCAAATGAACTAATGAGACTCGTGGCAGAGAAGAAAAATGCATGGGATGCATATAAATTATCAGGCGACACAGAAGCATATGCCAGATATAAGTTAGTGCGTAATAAAGTCACAAAGGAGGTTAAGCAAGCGAAAGCAGATTACGAGAAACCTTTGACAAAGGATGCTAAGAAAAACAGCAAGGACTTCTTTACTTATATAAACTCTAAAAGGAAGGGGATGAATCAGATTGGTCCACTTGATATTGATAGTTCGACTGTTCAAGATCCTGCTTAGATAGCTAAGAAACAATGAGTGTTTTGCATATACATTCACGCATGAGGAGTTATTAAGGGAGGAAAATGCCAGAAGTTTATAAAACTGTAACAGGGTGCTTAATGATTTTGTATTAACTGAGAGCAAAGTGGACAAGAAATTGTTAAAGTTAAACATAAGAAAGGCACCCGGGGTAGATGGGATCTATCCAGTTATATTAAAGGAGACAGCAAAGGAACTAAGCAAACCCTTAGCCATAATTATGACAACATCCTTGGACTCAGGGGAAATCCCTATGGACTGAAGATGTGCAAATGTATCCCCAATTCACAAAGGGGGATCGAAGGGTGGCACGAGTAATTACAGACCAATTAGTTTAACTTCTGTTTCGGGGAAAATAATGGAGTTACTGGTTAAAGATGCATTGCAGGATCATCTAGACAAGACTGCAGCAATAATTCAGACACAGCATGGGTTTGTTAAGGGAAAGTCTTGTCTGACAAATTTGATTGGATACTATGATGTGGTTAAAAAGGAACTGGATGCAAAAAATAGTTTTGATATCATATACAGTGGATTCTGATTATTTGGGCCACTGGTTAATCGGAGCAGCCATTTATTTGGGGAAAATCTTAAAAAACAGAATCCAATTGAGAAAATAGCCAGGGTTTACTTTGCTTAATTGGGACAACATGCCGTTTAATCGGGGCAGGAGACCGTAGCACTGGAGATTACCCTATGATTATCTCCAACCATACCACGTGGTTCGGTCAGATTTCTGGAGGTCACAACCATAAAACAATTAGCAGTCACCTAGTTATTGAGGTTTTCTGTTAGTGCAATCTATCATAAACGGATAGTAAACTTGATCTTATTGAATTTGCAATAATAGCAACAGCTGGAATTCTGTGGGTCATTATGGTGAAATGTGTTTACACTTCCATGAAATCTTTAATTATATAAAAAATTAATTTTCAGAATCTTCTCTTCATTCCTATTTTTAAAGCTTTGTAACTTGTTATTCCGTTCTCACTTGCGCGTATTGTGTTACTTGCAATTTGTGTGTGCCTTGTTCTTTGTTATTGATTGCTTATCTTTTTACTGTTTAAGATTTTAACCCCCACCCACAAATGTCAGTGAACAGAAATGTTAGCTAGTTAGTACGTACATAATAATTATTCCGATTATCACATATATTCTTCTGATTTTCACGCATCATTTAATGTTTTAATTGGTAAGGTAATAAAGGGTAAATCTGTGCTTAATATAACTTTACTTTTATAGCCTATGGATAATATTCCTCCTATTTTCACTAATTATAATTGCTGTTTAATAGAATTAAAATTCAATTCACAAACATGATCACAATGACCAGCGCTTACTACACATTGAAGAGTGAACGGTACTTTACTATGGTGAGTCCATCGTAACGTGATTTGATTGTACGGTGAACAAATTAAAGCGAGGGTCCATTGTATTTTTAACTAATTACATGAAACTTTGGATAATTGGGGCAGCCGCTTAATCGGGTCAAAATGCACTAGTCCGGATGTGTCGCAAATAACCAGAATCAACTGTACTTGGATTTCAGGAAAGCTTTTGACACTGTTGGGCATGGAAGACTACTGCACAAATTGGAGCAGAACTGTATTAAGGGCAAGTTGCTACAATGGATAAAAGGGTGGTTGAGTGGGAGACGACAGAGTGGTAATCAATGGACACTGCTCTTTGTGGACTAATATTATTAGTGGAGTCCCACAGGGTTCAATGTTGGGCCCACTGTTGTTTTGTATATTTATCAATTATATTGATGAAGGTATATCAGGCTTAGTGTCTAAGTTTGAAGTGATACAAAGGTTGGCAGGGTTATTAATGGCAGTGTGCTACTGCAACAAGATCTAAAAATTTGGACAGATGGGCTGAGAAGTGGCAACTGTGTGTGTGTGTGTGTGTGCGCGCGTGTGTGATGAGGGTTTAATGGCGCACAAGCTGCTGAGGCTATAGAGTGCCTAGAAGTGGCAACTGAAGTTTAACATTGACAAATGCAAAGTACTGCATATGGGTAGAAGTAACCCCAGAGGAACGTACCAACTGTGTGGTACTACACTTAGGGTGGAAGAAAATGAAAGACCTGAGAGTAATTGTGCAGTTAGATATGAAGTTTTCTGAGCAATGCAGACAGGCTGCCAGAGCAGGTCATGGGGTTTTGTCAATGATATACAGGAATTTTGCTAGCAGGGGGACAAGGTGATTATCCCTTTGTATAAGGCAATGGTCAGGACACACCGTGAGTACTGCTTACAGGTCTGGAGGCCTCATTTTAGGAAGGATACAGATTTTCTTGAGCATGTACAGAGAAGGGCAACAAGATTGGTGAGGGAAACGAAGGGGTCCTCTTTTACCAAGAGAGGCTTAAATTCTGCAAATTACAGCAGCTGGAGACTAGGTACCTGCAAGGTGATCTGATTGAGGTGTAAAAGGCCTTGAATGGGTTGAGCATGCTGAATTCTGATGAGATTCTTTCGCTTGCTCAGATTACAAACCTAAGAAGGCATAAATCAAATTGTGGAAAGACAGTTGTAGAATAGATATGCAGAAATTTGCCTTTAGCCAGAGGTGGTTAATTGCTGGAACAAACTTCCATCTGTCTTTGTGGAAGTTGACACCTAAAATAAATTCAAGGAGGAACTGGAGAAACTTTTAGAGGGAATGGTTGTGTGAATTTTTTTTTTTTTTTTTTTTGACTGATGCTACATAAGCTCATACGCTTGCTGTCTTGCATCACATGCCACTATTACTATTGCAGTTTTTCTTGATAACTCTGTATTTATTGAACATAAATGATCAAATTTGCATATTGTGTAATTTTAAAAAAGGCACAAAGTTGTAGCCTATGACTGTCTAAACGTAAAGGACAACCTCCTCTGGAAACAATAGTTTAGTAATGGGAACAATAACACTTCAATTTGGAACAGCTGACTATAAAGCGCACACGCACGCACGCGCACACACACACACACACACACACACAACTTCATTTTCTTAATACATTTTTTCGCACATAAACAGAGTTATGCTGAATTAAGAAAGTCAGAAAACTATTTTAAGTTAATATTTATAAGCTGCTTATCAAAAGGCAAACCTTACCTCTACTTGGATACCGTTTATTCTTGATTACACATTGACTTGGAGATGGAAATTCATTCAGTTTATGGAATTTATCAATGTATTTTGACTCAAAATCTAAAAGATAAGTAAAAACACTTTACAGAAATTCTACTTTTCAAAAATGGCAAAACATAAGTCTGTTTAAATAAAATTAAAAAAAAAAAAATGCATATTTTAATTTGCATTACAAAAGATTGTAAAACACTATTTATGGTTTATTCACACATGCACACCTTTTTTGTACAAGCAAATTCGTCTCCCTAGAAGTATACAATTCTAGCAACACTGCTCTTTAAATAAATTCTGTACAAATACAATTCAGATGTAAATCAATCAAGAACTAATGAAATGATAGATGTATGTTTTATTCCATTGTTTTAAAATATCATTGATAAAAAAAAAGACTACACTGAACAATAATATCATAATATCACCAGTGCTGGGTATAGTTGCTACAAGGAGATGCACCTAATACATACATGCCCAAATTATTCGCTGTATGATTCCTTTCACCTCAAAGGTGGTACTTGTGCATATGTCCGTTCCGATATTCCCTGTCAGAGACTTGGCAATTTGGAATCTCCTCTCTTTGATCTTCTCTGGCTTAAAATCTCTCTACCTCATTGTGTCAAATTCATCTGTTGTCTCTACCATTCTCTCAACTCCACTAATCACTTGGAGCTCTTTGATGTCCTCTCTTTGCAACTTGACTTTCTCCAGTCCAACTTTCTTAACAGTGAGGTAATTTTCCTTGGTGATTTTAAGGTTCACAACTCCAGCTGGCTTCTGTTTTCTAGTCACACCGACCCAGCTGGTCAAGATGCTGAGGCTTTTGCAATTACAATTACCATACAGCCAACACGCTTGATCTCTTTCTCACAAACAACCCTTCTAAGTAAACGGTTGAAGTGAGAGGTCCTTTAGGCACCTCAGATCACAACTTGGTGATTGTCTCTTCTCCAATGGAGTCTTTATCTCATGGCTTCCCAACATCATATTTTTTGGCATTACAAGAATGCAAAATGGGATGACCTGCGAGATTTTTCTTCTTTTCCTTGGTCGGATTACTGTTTCAAAACTTCTGATGTCACTGTTTGCTCAGATCATGTCAGTGAAATTATTCTTGCAGGAATGGAATCCTTTATCCCACACTCCACTTTAAAATCTCGTCCTTTATTTAAACCTTGGTTTTCCAATAAATGTGCTAAGGCTGTTCAAGAGAAGAATGTTGCATATCGTAATTGGCTTGTTTCTAATTCTTCAGTTTCATTTTCTGCCTACACCAAAGCTCGCAACAATTGTAAAGCAGTTATTAATCAGTCCAAACTAGAGTTTGAACAGGCTAAGAGTAGAAAACTTGCTTCTTGTCCTAATGGTAGCCGAGCATTCTAGTCTCTTGCCAAAGCTATTGGCCGCAAATTTTGCCCATCCCTGCTCCCACCTCTGTCCAAACCAGATGGTTCTGTTGTCACTTCAGCCAAGGATAAAGCTGACCTGCTATCATCCCATTTTTCTTTCAACTCATGTATTAATGATCTTGATAAAACACCTTCCACCATTCTCAACACGCTCCATTCAATACCTCCTGTGGTCTTCCGTCAAAAGGATGTGGACAAATCTTGATGCTAAGAAAGCTCCAGGTCCCACTGGTATTTCTCCACTTGTTCTCAAAACCTGAGCTCCTGACTCACTCCCATTCTTTGCCGCCTTTTTTCACTTTCTTATTCCAAAGGTGTTTTTCCTTCTGCTTGGAAATTTGGTTATATCCAGCCAGTTCCTAAAAAGGGTGACAAATCCCTCCCATCCAATTATCGTCCCATTGCAATTAACTGCCAACTCTTAAACTACCTAGAAACCTTCCGTCTGATCAACGATCGCCAGTATGGATTCCGTCAGAGTCGATCCACTGTTGATATTCTGGCTTATTTTACCCATTTATGGACTAATTCAATGGAAAAGTTCGGTGAAACACAAGCAGTTGCTCTTGACATCTCAAAGGCTTTCAATCGTGTTTGACATAAAGGTCTTCTAAACAAGCTTCCATCTTATAGTTTGCCAACTGTTTTTTAATTGGTTATCCAGTTTTCTCTCTGATCACTCACTGAGGGTGATGGTAGATGGCTCTCTTGTCTTCTAACTTCCCCACTAATGCCAGTGGCCTCCAAGGTTCAGTTCTTTTCCCCACTATTTTCCTCTTATATATTAATGACCTTCTTCCATTGACTGGAAATCCTATAATCATAGTTTTACCGATATAGCACATTGCATTCCACTTTCCATTTTGAGAAACCTTGTCCTGCTCAATCAGCTTCAACTGCTCGGAAATCTGCTACCAATTCCTTAAATGCCGATCTCCAGGTAATTCTCCAGTGGGACAAAGACAACTTAGTTGATTTCAATCCTTCTTAAACTCAGTTTTGTCGTATATCTCGCAAAAAGGATTCTTCTGCTCCTATGTTTATCTTTGGCGACACTCCGATTTCTAGGAAAAATTATATATCTCTATTGGGGATTACCCTGACTTCTAATCTCTCTTGGCACAAGCACATTACAAATACTGCTTCCTCTGCATCTAAAAAACTTGGTTTTCTCTTTTGCTCTCGGTGTTACTTTTCTTCCAAACAGCTGTTCACTCTTTACAAATCGCAAATCTGCCCTACAACGGAATATTGTTCCCACATCTGTGGGAACCTCTCTCACGCTTCTTGATTCCGTTCAGAAGAGGGCAGTTAGGTTAATTAATGATTCAGCTCTAACAGAGTCTCTCCACTTGCTGTCTCATAGACGTACTGTTTCTGCTACATGCCTCTTCTACAAATATTTCCATGGGCACTGTTCTGAATTGGCTTCTATAATTCCCACTCTCTCTTTCAAAACAGTCTGAACATGTGCTGCCACCAGCCAACATCCATTTACTGTCCAACTTCAAACTCACAGAACCAACTTTTCATCTTCCTCATTTATTCATTCAACTGCCGTTTTCTGTAACAACCTTCCTTCATACGTATTTCCTGAAAATTACAGTCTACAGAAGTTAAAGTCCAATGTCAGCAAATATCTTCTTTCATCTTCTCAACCTCGAACGCAAGCACAGTACTAAGTACTATAGGTTCTAATACCTCTCGTGTTTGAGGTTTACATAAAAAAAAATAATAATAAAATAAATATACATACCTACCTGTATATACATATATTTGAAAATCTCAACCCCTTGGGCTCACATCTGGTGAGTATGGGCTTGGCACACCCAAGGTCCTGAGCTGGATATCATCATTCTTCTCTTTCTTGGTGATTCCCTTCTACTTTTGACTCTCTCTCTCTCTCTCTCTCTCTCTCTCTCTCTCTCTCTCTCTCTCTCTCTCTCTCTCTCAGGAATTTTTTTTTGGCTAGTGCAGCATAAGCCTTAGGCTTCCTTGCACCATATAACTGATAATAATAATAATAATAATAATCTATGTCAAACTGTGAGCTGTCCAATGATCAAATTTGATACATACTGTGTTTAAGACCATGTGTAAATGAAGGGGCAGGGCATACTGGTTACACTAGGGTGCATCTGGCTATTTTGCAGTTTTCATGCACATGGACAATCACAAACCAGTCTGTTTCATTGGTAACTGTTATAGGATTGTTGATTGTCAAGATAGAAATTTCCATAATGTTTCTGGATTAATCTAACCTTAATACAGTCACTAATACTTCAACAAAACTCATCCTTAATTCTGCTTGTTTTCCTACAAAAACAAAATATTCTTCTTCTTCAGCTCAGTGAACCTCCAAGGTTCTTGGCAGCAAGCACAATCTTCTTCCTTTCCTTTCTGTCCTTCACTCGATCTGTCCAGTCTGTTATTCCAAGCTCCTCTAGGTCCTGCCACACGTTGTCCTTCCATTGTTGACAGGGGCGTCCTCTTGGTCTTTTACCTGTTTGTATATATTGGTATGCTTGTTTGGTTGCACTGGAATCTTCCATTCTTTCAATGTCCTAACTATCTCAGTCGCATTTCCTTCATTTTGTAAACAATCAGTGGCGATTTATAATTTCGGTAGAGGTCTATATTATGTCTCCTTCTCCATTCTTCCGTTTGGTTGTCTTTGATGGGTCCAAATATCTTTCTAAGTATTTTGTTTTTAAATCGTTGTAGCATATTGTTATCATGGATAGTTGTGTTCCAGATTTCTGCTCGGTATAGCACTATGAGTCTAATGCAGGTTTTGTATAAGTCTATGTGATAAAAATTTTACACGACAGAAGATGCTGAATTGAAAAATATGCTCTATTTTCTGCCTGGATTCTAGCCTTAACTTCTATGCTGGTATTATTTTCATTATTTATCATTGAAAATAGGTATTTGAATGAGGTTACATTTTTAAAGTTCAAATTATCAATTATAAAATTTGTCTTTGTTGTTATCACTTCTTGCAACTTTTAAATATTCAGTTTTTTCTTGGTTAATTTGTAGTCCAATTTTTCCAGAAGCTGTTCTTAATTTTTAAAAGTATTTTTTACATTTTCCAGATTGTCGCTAACTAGATCTATGTCATCTGCAAATCCTAGGATCATTGTTCTATCTGTATCCTCTTTGTTTACTTCCCTGATACATTTCTCTTAAGCAAGATTAAAAAGGATTCATAAAAGGGCATCAGCCTGTCGTAAACCTGTTGTGATATTGAATCCTTCTGATTTTGTTCCATTAGAAAGAATAATACCCCTACTAAAATCCATGCACATCTTTATCAGATTTATCAATTTTTGGGGAATACCAAAATGTTTTAGAATATTCTATAAGCTTTATCTATGGTCACAATTGTAGGCATTTTTAAAATCTATAAAAATGTTATGTACTGGTTGATTGTATTCCCATTTCTTTTCCAAAATTTGTCTTCAAATAAAGATTTGGTCTATAGCAGATCTATTCCTTCAGAATCCTGCTTGGCAGGGCCGGTTCTGGTAGGCGTGCATGGCACGCAGGCAGCCAAATTCCTAGGGCAGCTGATAGTGCACTTTAAAGAATAAAATTAAAATGTAATTTAATATTATTTTAAACCATGGTCGGCGGTGAAATAGCAGACGTGGCATTGTTAATAAATATTGTATTCTCTAAAGGCCCATTCACAATGAAAATTAAACATAAAAATAATGTAACAAATGTTACCGTATACTTACCGTAAAATTAAGAAGTCATACCAACATTCACAATGGAAACATAAACATGACCATAAACATATTTGATAACCATGGAAACAACATGCTCTTTCATACTTCAAAAAATTGATGTCTGCATGATGACGGATGATACAACTGTGCAGTTTATGGTTATAAATAACTGCCGAAGCATACATGTTAAGTGTTTTGCATCAGAAAACTTAGAAGTGCAAGCACAGGCGATGGTGGTTTCATCCGTTGAACCAGAGAAGGATTCGACAATGGGAACTTCCATAACCTCTATGATTATGTCTTGTTTTAAACCACGTAAACAAAAGTGTAAAAGCTTGGAGTTTGCAAACTTTCATATTAACGTTTTATGATGAAGTTTAAGGTTACACTTACGTAATTCATTGTGAATGGTTTCATTAAATAACATAGGTACAAGGTTTTATGCTTATGTTATGTTTAATTTTCATTGTGAATGGGCCTTTATTCCCGTACCGTTAATCTTAAAGCGTCTTAATCTTAAATCATTGTTTTAATTGTTGACAGAAATTTAAATAAAGAGAGAAATGTGCACTAGCGTTATTAATTAAAATATTCACCCAAAAATCAATTCTCTTGTCGACCGGCTTCAACATTTTCACAGCAAAAAATTCGTTACTACCGAGTGAGCAGTGAGGTGAGAAGTATGTGGATGGACAACGGGTGCATAAATCATAAATGTAACCTAAGAAACTGTTGTGCGAGATTAGAGCTTTTGCTGATAAAGAATAAACATAACAGGTACGTGTTTTCATTTTGTGCCTATTTATTTTAATTTAGTGTAATTTAATTTAGGGCACCTGCACAGAAAGGTGCAAGTCAGGTTTGGGTCATTACAAAGTTTTTATACATTAGAAAAGAGAAAAAATAGTTTGTGCTCTGTAAGCAAAGCATTATTATAGGTTCAGATATGTCAGATAGGAAAACAAAACATCAGTCTAGTGCTTTTTATTGCAAGTGGAAGAATGAAAGTGATAAGGAAAAAGAAAAATTACAAGGATCCATGCTGAAATTCGTAAAGTTGGACGAGGGTGACCTGACATCAGTCGACATTGACACAGTCACTTCGGAATTCATTTCAGACAGTAAGGACAAAATGGAAGGTGAAAAATCACCTTCCATTTCGTCAAGGAAGGTGATTTTTCCTTCCTTGACAAGAAATATCAGTGCCTGAATCAAGCTGTGGTGAGGATAATTTAGAAAATAATAATTGTGTTGAATTGACAGCCAAATATGATATAGGGGATCCGTTTAGCCGACCACCAATTATTAATAATCGGTTATTAGAACTCATAATTTAGAAGGGACCTATAAACGCCTCCAAATATGAAATTTCCTAAAGATAACAATGGAAGATCATTTCCTGCATCCCAATATATGAGACTTTTACCTAACGGTGAAAAAGTTCAAAGAATTTGGTTAATCTATCCTACAAAATCGAATAGTATGTTTTGCGTTTGTTGCAAGTTGTTTGCTAAGCAAAACAAGGTAACAGATAGTCAAGGGTTTTCAGATTGGCAACATTTAGCCACTCATTTATCACAGCATGAAACAAGCGAAGGACATATGCAAAATTGTAAAAAGTGGTATGAATTAAAAGCATGCCTTGACAACAATTGTACAATTGACAAAGAATAGCAACAGTACTTTGAATCTGAAAAAAGACGATGGTGAGCCATTATTGAAAGAATCATTGCAATTGTCCAGTTTTTAGCAGGGCAGTGTTTATCTTTCAGAGGTAAAAATGATGAATTTTATGAAACAAACAATGGAAATTTTTTAAAGACTATAGAAATGTTGGTGAAATTTGACCCCACTATCTCACAGCATGTCAATATCATAACACAATCTCAACCTGCTAAAAGTCATATACCTCATTACTTAAGGCCATGCTTTTCGAAATGAAATCATGTCTGTTTTAGCAAGTGGCATAAAATCAAACATCAAGGAATTTGTAAAGAAAGCAAAATATTTTTCGGTGATTCTCGACTGCACGCCAGATGCCAGTCACACTGAACAGATAGCATTTGTAGTAAGAATTTTAAAGATTGGCACTTCTGATGTTGCAGTTCGAAAATTATTTCTTGGGTTTTATCCAGTATCAGACACTACAGGGGAAGGTTTATGTAATTATCTTTTAAGTTAACTCTTAACAGATTATGAATTAGATATTCAAGATATGCATGGACAAGGGTATGATAACGGGGCAAATATGAGTGTAAGCATAGCAGCTTGCAGAACAAAATTAGGAATATAAATCCTAGAACCGTTTTTGTACCTTGTGCATCTCATTCATTGAATTTAGTTGTAAATGATGCTGCCAAAGTAACATTTGAAACAGTTAATTTTTTTAACATTGTTCAAGAATTGTACACATTTCTTTCTGCATCCCCTTACAGATGGGATATACTAAATCGTAATATCACTAGATTAACACTGAAATCTGTAAGTGATACAAGATGGGAGAGTAGAATAAAAGCAGTGTCACCTCTCAGATTGCAATTAAGTGAAGTTTTGAAAAGTTTAAATGACATAATAGATAATTCCAGAGACATGAAAACAAAATATACAGCTCAATGTTTGTTAGATCAGGTTGCAACTTTCAAGTTCTCTTGCTCAGTCGTTATATGGAACGATATTCTGTCAAAAATTGACATTGTAAGTAAAATGTTGCAGTGCCCTCAATCCAAAATAAATGAATCTCTTAATGTGTTGAATGAGCTTTTTAAATTTCTAAGTGCAGCCAGATCTGATGAGGCATTTAATAAATATATTAGGGATGCAAAAGTTTTAGCTGCAGAAGTAAATGTAGTGCCAGAATTTCCAGTTGTAAGGAGTAGAACTAAAGTTCGCCATTTTGATTATGAAAGTCCTGATGAACAAATTATAAATCCAAAAGAATTGTTTAAAATATAATTTTATCTAACAATTGTTGATACAGCCTTAAATTCCATTCAAGAAAGGTTTGAAAATCTAAATGAATGTAATAATGTATTTAAATTTCTTTGTGAATTTGGAGAAATTACTGAAGAGGAAATTAAAAAATCTTGTTTTGATTTACATGTTTCCCTTCAAATTATGGTAATAAAGGAAGCACAAGTATTAAGGATATTGATGGTGTTCAGCTCTTCAATGAGCTGATAACATATAGAATTTTGAGCAGTGGAATTGCAGACCCATTAAAAAACTTGAATAAACATTACAAAAAAATAACATGATGTCATCATTTCCTAATATGTTTATAGCTTTGAGAATTTTTCTGACATTACCAGTTAATGTAGCATCAAGTGAAAGGAGTTTTTCGAAACTCAAACTTATAAAAATATTATTATTAATAGCCATATGGTGCAAGGAAGCCTGAAGCTTATGCTGCACCAAGAAAAAAAAAAGTTCCCGAGTTACCCTGATATATTTAAGAACGTCAATGACTCAAGAAAAGTTTAATGATCTAAGACTGCTAGCTATAGAAAAGGAATTGTGTGAAAGTAGAATTATCAGATGTTATTGAAGAATTGGCAAATAAGAAAGCAAGAAGAGTGCAGTTCTAACTTTATGGGTACATTTAGTTACTTCTGTTTGATATCTTGTACATTTTTGATTTGAATAAAATTAAAATAAATATATCAAATATTTTTATGGATTTTTTTTACCCTTGTCAACTATATGGAACTGTCATAAAAACATACTAATAGGCTCCCAAAGGTTAGGTTAAGTTATGAATCTACTCGCAATCCGCATTGATAGGGTCGGCCAAATATCTCTAGCACACAGGTGGCTAACAGCTAAACTGGCCCTGCTGCTTGGTATTCATCTATGTTATCTTCAGCAAATGGGGTAATTCTTTTTAGTAGGATGTTCAATAGAATTTTGTAGTATTAGCATTAGTAGAGGCATACGATGCAAGAAAGCAAGCTTATGCAGCATCAGCCAAAAAAAAAAAAAAGCTACAATTTCACCCGTCCATTCGTTCCAAATGCCTGTCCAGCTCAGCCTTAAATTTATTTAGGCCATTAGCTTCCACAACCAAAGATTGAAGCCTGTACCACCAATCAACTACCCGCTGGCTAAAGGCAAATTCCCGCACATCTATTCTACAACTATCTTTCCTCAATTTGAAACTGTGCTCCCTCAGGTTCTTAGTCTGAGCAAGAGGAAGAATCCCATCAGCATTCAGCTTGCTCAACCCATTCAAGGCCTTATATACCTCAATCAGATCACCTCGCAGGTGCCTAATCTCCAGGTGCTGCAATTTGCAGAACTTAAGCCTTTCTTGGTAAGAGCACCCCTTTGTTCCCCTCACCAATCTTGTTGCCTTTCTTTGCACTCATTCTAGCAATTCTATATCCTTCCTAAAATGAGGCCTCCAGACTTGTACACAGTACTCTAGGTGTGGCCTGACCATTGCCTTGTATAACGGGATAATCATCCTCCCTGTTCCTGCTAGCAAAATTCCTATATATCATTGACAAGACTCCATGACCTGCCCTGGCAGCCGGTCTGCACTGCTCAGCAAACTTCATATTTGACTGCACAATTACCCCCAGGTCTTTTTCACTTTCCACTTCCCTGAGTGTAGTACCACAGAGTTGGTAAGTTTCCCTTCAGTTATTGCTATCCATTAGCATTAATGGGTAGAGATTTTCATTCCTCTTGGGTTATTGCTACCCATATTCAGTACTTGGCATTTGTCAATGTTAAACTTCAGTTGCCACTTCAGTCCATTTGCCCAAATTATCTAGATCCTGTTGCAGTAGCACACTGCCATTACTGTCATTAACAACCCTGCCAACTTTGTATCATCTGCAAACTTGGACATTAATCCTGATATACCTTCATCAATATCATTGATGAATACACAAAAGAACAATGGGCTCAGCACTGAACCTTTTCCATTACTGCCATTAGTATTTAAAAAAAAATTACTATGAAAAAATAAATGAAAAAAAAAAAAAAAACCAATGAGAAAAAATATTCTCTGTTAAAATGCAATTCTCTGCAACCACTGAGTGAGTTTGACTAAACTTGCTCAAGTGGCTGCCAGAGAAGATTGAGATATCAAGTGCAATTCAATGCTCAATATCGAGGGCTTAGTGTCAGACAACGTTAACTACAAAATTGCATTTTTGTTTTGAGAAAACTTTAGTCTAACTTTATACAAATAACAATGCATATCATGTCATAGAAATGTAATTCTCTAGTAGTTTACAAGTTAGCTTGTGCTATAAGCACATTTCCAGTAAACCAAGAAAATATTAAATGACTTTTTCTTGGTTAATTACAAAAACGTTTACTACAAAATAATTTTGTAGTTAGCATCGTCTAACACCAAACCCTCGATATGAAGGATGCTATTCCCAACATTATTTTACTGACACCTAATTGCCTTTTATAAGGCCTCTGAAAACTACTATATGCTGCATTTCTGTGGGATACTTTCAAAAATTGCTGGAGAGTTTTTAATATCCCAGATAACCACTCAAAGGTTAATATAAAGATTATTTTTAAAGTTTTAAGACATACACTTATGGCAGTCTGATCCACACTTGTCATGCTGACAGTTTTATATCATTCTTAAAAATGGCTACTAAAAGGAAAGGTCAGGGCTAAGTGATGGTTTGGTTGGCTGATTAGTTGTTCTGAATTTGTGCTAAGGGCAACTAATACATCAATATAGTATGCCGGGAAGTTGCCACTATGATATAAAAAACTGATTTGCAAAAGAAAAAACCATGCAATTCTTGCAAGAGTAACTTCGTGACAGTATGGGAAAAAAAAAAAAAAAAAAAAAAAAAAAGTTGATCCTCTTATAATAGGATCTGACTAAAGGCCTTTTCCATATACAGACTAATACATATGCAGAAGTGGAACTGATTCTTGAACTGCTTCTACTGTGACATGCATCATCACAGAAACTGGAGGGGAAGGGCAAAATGAGGGGCTAAGTGAGGGGCAAAATCAAGGCCAACTGGGAATTCTCAGAGGACTACAAATTTTACAAGCTGCATTCAAGTTACTAAGTGCATGAACAGGTATACATACCTGATTATACACCAATGCTAAGAGGTGAATAAATCTGAAGCATTGTTTAGGTCATAAAATGCTCATACTGTAGGAATATCAGAAGCATGGTGTTGCCAGTATAAGGGATGCAGAAGTTGAATGTAGCGAATACAATATATATAGAATGAACAAACATGGCAGGGGTTGTGAGAGAGAATTATACTCTTCATTAAGAAAGCTAAAAAAAGTACAAACAGTAGACAACAGGATGCCAGTGTATTACTGAGTCACCAAGGTGTGAGAAAACACCGGAAAAACAAAATTGAGAGTAGGTGTATATATTAGGCCAAACTACGGTGGTGAGTATAATGAAAAATTATACAGAGAAAGTGGAACAGAAAATCATGTCTTATCATGGGGGGGGATTTTAATTTTCCAGATACTGAATGGAACCTCTGTTGCCATCACAAGCAAAAGTATAACATTTCTGGATTTCCTAAATGACTATACTAACATGCTAGACAGGCAACAATAACTGTTAACAGAAGAAACAGTTTTTACAGGGATGAGATACACTTAAATAGAAGGGATGCAAGAATATTTGCTGATGCTATTAAGGCAGCGATAGGCAAGTCAGAAAACTGCTAGCTTGAGAGAATTGACAGACTAATAGATTAACCAGAGCCACAGGCAGAGGTAAAGGTGATTCTTGCACTGCTTCTATTGGAAAATGCAAGCAGTCTGGAAAGCAAGGTGTTGGGAATTTCAGGCCAAGCTGTATGTTATCATAGAATAAGTGAATAAATGGGCTGTGTAAGGGTAACTAAGAGTAAGAACATGTGCATGTATACTTGCATGTACACTAATGCCAGAAGCATTGTAAATAAACTTGATGAATTTTAAGTATTGATTAAGATTATAGGAATAACAGAGATATGGTATCACTCAGACATAAGTGATGCTAAATTTGAATGTGGGGAGTACAATGTATACAGAAAGGACAGGAGGGGTGGAAGGGTTATGCTCTTAGTTAAGAAGCATATTAAATCTAAGGCAGTGCATCCAGTCATCATGGGTAACCAGTGTAATGTTCATAAAAAGTAAAATGCTGCAGAGAAGAGCAAAAAGATTAGCTAGGACAAGAGTTTTTTTAAAAAGATGAGGAAACCTGTCACCAACTATGTTAGGAGGATGACGTGCCAAATTGAGAAAAAAAAGACATTCTGCATCACAAATCCAGAAAACTCATTGGCATCTATGTATAAAGTAATGGTAGCCAATCCTGAATACTTCACACAGATTTGGAAACCTTGTTTTAGGAAGGACACAGGAACCGTTGGAATGGCTGCAGAGAAGAGCAATGAGATTAGCTGGGACACAAAAGAGTATGCTCCCTTATGTGTGAGAATTTTCCTTCAGCAAGACAGTGACTGATTGTTGGAATAATCTTCCACCTAGTACTGTGGAACTGGATAGTTTGAATAAATTTAAAGGAATGAATAAATTATTAGAAGGGCATGGGCAAATAAAGTAGGTATTTTTTTTTTTTTTTTTTTTTTGCTGATGCTGTATAAGTTTGTTTCCATGCCTTATTTTGTCAATACTATTCAAATGATGGGCACCATAAAGAAATATAGCATAAAAACTATTACATTAGAAATGAAGAGGAAAGTGATAAAACTAAGTAAATGTGAAGTAATGTTATAATGAGCAATACTACATACCTTATATATATTTGGCAGTTTATTAAATATGCCATTTATTATGCAAGATCTGAAAGACACGGTTGCAGATGCAGTTCCTGCATCCGCAACCATGTCTTTCAGATCGTTATTTGTTCTTATTTGTCATATCTTATAGATATGACAAATAATTGCATGAATATAAATTTGATTATTTAATCTTTAAATATACAAAAATCAGATATTTCACGGATGTGTCTCCTTTTCTATGGATAAAACTAAAAAAGAACATTGCAATATATAGGACTGCATCATACTACTACTGTCAAGCTTTTGGAATACATGAAACAAGTTTTCTTCATTATGAAAAATCAAAAATTCGGTGTGATATTGTTTCTGTGTACGTATGTAGTTCCAGGCCAATGCTGTATCATACTGTAAATGTAGATCAGAAGTAATTAAGTAACAACTTTGCCATGAGTAATAGCAAAATTGGCAGTCTGCTTATAACCTAACTGCCAATTAATGTAAATTAAACTGAACATCTAAAAAAAAAAAAAAGCTCTTTTGTGGTCTATTTTCATTAAAAACTAATGTTGAAGAGTATCTTACCAGAAGCTACCCTCATTCTTGAAGTCTTTGGTGAAGAATTTGGTGGTGGAGGTGGCAAGGGTCTATTTTGCAGAAATGCTTGGTGATGTACCACCTGTGAGGGTGGTGGTGGAGGCAAAAAAGTGGGTGGAGGTGGAGCAGGAGCTGTAACTTGAATTTTCACAGGAGGTGCCTTGATGATGGCAGCAGGTGCTTGAACTTTCACTGGAGCAGATGGTGGTGGCTGAGAAACAGATGGTGACGGCAGTTTGAAAGAAACAGCAGCAGTTCTTGCAGGCAGAGGTGGTGGATGAGAAGACAAAGGTGCATTCAACTGTACACTAGATGATGGTGGAGACTGATCCTCATTCCTTGGAGGTAATGGAGGAGGTGGTGGTTGAGCTGGAACAGTTTTATTCTGCATTTGCAATCCAGCTTGCAATGCACTATGTGCAGACCGAAAATTTGAAGTATGCAATGAAGATGTCTGAGATGCTCCATTAGGCCATATTTTTCCTTGATTGCTTCTGCTATTTTCATTTACTTTGGATCCTGATGGAATTGATTCAAACTTCATAAGCAAGCTATTATAAGAACTAGACTTTTGTGAGACATTTGATTTTGGTTCTTTGCTGACATTATTATTAAGTTCTACACATACAGATTTAGTCTCCTTTGAGGAATTAATATTGTTAGGTAAAAGATGCGAAGGTTTAGTAGGCAGAGTTGGGTGATCTTTCTTTAGTATTTGTGGACTTTTCTGCATTTTATTATGTGGTGAAAATTTGCAATTTGGAGAATCAGTGGTATCTTCTGCAAGATTTGGTGCAGAACCAGTCCAGGTACCATTAATGCATTTTTTTTCTGTTCGCCTATAATTATTACGTACAGGCGACTTGTCAGAAGACTGGGTCAAAAGAGTTGGCTTAAGTGTTATGGAAGATAGATCTTTAGCAATATTAACTTGCTTTCGTCCCACAGTATTGAATTTTGTAGAAGTGTCAACAGCCTTTATACTTGAAGGCTTAGGATTCATTGTGTGATGCTGACCAACTGGATTACATGATGCAAACCTATTCTGATTCACTTTTGCTTCACTATTACAGAACCCATTTGGTGGAAGAGAGAAATTTTTGGTTTTCTGTGAATGACCTGAAAGAAAATTCCAATTAATTACAAGATCACATATTGAAAAATTATTCTGAGAACAAGATTAACCAAAGTAAAAATTTTTGTTGGAAAATTCATTTAAAAGCAGACTGTTTATTAGGGCTTTTCCCTTTGGGAAAGATCTCAAAGCATACTTTTAGAATTGATTTTATGAAGGAAGTGTCCCAGTTATAATAAATTGTTTTATCTGAATTGAAAATTCAGGAAGAATTTAGCTCTGCATGTAGAATGGAGAAATCATGGAATCTGTCCTCCTATAAGGACCCTAACCATTTTAGTTTAGAGCTAGAGTAAATCCTCTACCATATTATTCAAAAATACTACAAAATTAAACCAAATATTCCCCTCCTCTAGGACTGAAAAATAGTTTGTTAGGCGGTGAATTCATAGGTGATTCTAGGTCCTCAGAACTGACTTCATAGTTTGCTAATTACAGCTTTCAGTTCAAAAATTAAACCTCTGTTTTAGTCTGTTAGCAGTGGTAGCATATACAAGCTAAGGTTTACTCCAGCCCACACACTATTTTAAATACTATAAAATGGTCCAATTTTCAGTGAAAAAATTTATAAAGATCATTTATAAAGAATGGAAATACTTTACATATACAAGTTTTCTGGTACTTAAAAAAAAAAAAAAAAAACTATATGATGCGATGGTTGAGAATGTTCCTTGACCTTTAGTAAACAATTTTTTTTTTACTGTATATATGAATATTACAGCAGCGTAAAATCAGTCCAGAAAATGAACTAAGATCTCTGATATTTATAAAGGCAATACATACAGGTAGGTCTCGACTTTGAGTTAATTTGTTCCTAGCATGCGCTCATAAAGTGGAAACTTGTAAAGCGGAAATGTAACTCCGGTTTTTAACAGGGGTTATGTTCTCAACAATGAAATTTGACCACAGTAATATTAAATAAAGGTCAAACAAAACAATAGTTTATGCTTAAACAATGATTTATTTATCCAAAGAACTGAAATCATAGCCTTTATAATCAAGCAAATTATAATAATAAAGAAATTATTTCTGTCCTACAAATGTTAAAGAATGTTTATTCTTCATCATCATCGACTGATGATGATGAAGAATGAGATCATGTTTCTTACGATCTCATTGTTTCCAATGTTATTCCTCTTTGCTGTTTATTTTTATTAACATTGTTCTACACAGCATTACTTTGTTTTAGCATACTGTACAGTATTAATATGGGAGATTGAAATAAGGCAAGACAGCAAAAATGAAAAGTAACACAACAACTCTTTGTAATGTCAGCATGGTAACTGCTTTATGTTATGCAAGTCAGTGAGATGCTCTTGTCTGCCTGACCAAACAAAAATATGCACAGTAATACACATAGCTATACAATACTACAGTATTACTTATAGCTAACCATGTGGCTTGAAATGCCGTATTTATGAATGTTTAGCATTTATTTATTGCAATTAATGTTCATTTTCCATTTTGTTGATACTTGATAAAAGAACTCATAAACCCAGGAACATGTAAAGCAAAAACTCGTAAAACAGGAACTGCCTGTATAAATTATACCAAATTTTTTTCTCAGCACAGAATCCCAAGTGTATCACATAGTGCCAGTTGAGAACACAGAATTGCAAGATTTTGACAAGAATGACATCCTCAAGAGATCATTTGTTTATATACAAAAATTATGCTTGTATGACATGATATATTATCAAGATGTTACAGCCAAGCAGTTGGATGAAAGAAGCAACTTCAACATTACATACTTGGATTTAAGGTAGTTTTTTTGACATAATTCTTCATGAATGGCTACTGTTCAAACTGGAGAAAGCTGGGATTACAGATGAGTTACTCAGGTTGATCAATGGATGGATAAAAGATTAAGGATAAAAAGTTACAAATGGACATTTTTTAGTGTGAACCAAAGTTAAGTGGTGTCCATCAGGGAAGAGTGTTGGGAATCCCTCTTGTTTCTAACTTTCTTAAATGATGCTATCAAAGCATAAAGGGACACTGTTAGAATCTATATGAAGGCTAAGAGTAGTAAACAATAACTAGGCTATGTTACTTCAAAACAATCTTCAAAATAAAGGGAAACTTACAGATAAATGGTAGATGAGTTAAAGGCAATCAATGCAGATCTGAGATTGCTAAGACAAACAGACTTAAAATCTCCTGCAATGAAAACAGGCTGCCAGAAGATACCTTTGCATGTAATTAAAAGGGAGTTTAAATCATTTGCAAGACTGCACCACTCAGGATACTGTATGCATCCTGAAAGTTGCCTCTTAAAAAAAACCAAAAAAAACCCTTCTCAATGGGTACAGAGAAGAGCAATGGAGATTGGAAACTATACATGAGACCCTAAGGGGGATTAATAAAATGAATGAGGGTGACACATTCATTTTATGAATGCTGTCACCCTCAGCATCTGCAGCCTAAAACATAGCTCCCACTGATCATCCCTGGAGCCTATCCACATTGTAAAAAGTACTGTTTGACCCTGGTCATTAATTATTCTTCCTATCTTCACACGACCTTCAAATTTTGATACCATATGCTGTACAGCTTTGTCAAAGTCATTTAAGAAAATCATAAGCAGTAGTGTCAATACAATCCCTGATGAACCACACTTCTAATCTTAAACCATTCTGAAGATACCAATTAACTATAACCCTCTGATTCTGTTTTGTAGCCATCCTATAATCCATCTAAGGATCTTACTCATGATCTTAATATGAAGGTAGTTAAAAAAAAAAAAAAAAAAAAAGTATTCACCCAAAAGTAGCTGTGATAGAGGGATGAAAATTTTTTTGTTTGATATCTTGAAATCTCTATGGCAACCACACAAATTTTAGTTGAGATCTGACAATATTTTATTTTTCCTTTGCAGTGCTGAAGATGACTGTTTATTAGGGGGGGGGGGGACTTTTCAGCATAAAGGCAAGCAAGGCTTCTGAAGTTGATGGCATATACCCCATTAATTTTGAGGGATGTTGCCAAGGAGTATATTGAACCATTGAGGTTAATTATGAGGGCATTCTTGGACTTGGGGTTTTCCTTTGGATTGGGGAAGTGCCAATATATTGCCAATACATAAAAGCGGCTCTAAGAGCGAAATCAGTAACTACAGACCAGTTAGTCTGAATCCAGTGGTAGGGAAAATCTTAGAGACTGATTAAGAATGCAATCCAGGAATATTTAGATAGATATGGCATTCTGAAAGACAGACAACATGGTTTTGTTAGGGGAAAATCTTAAAATCAGTTTGTCAGCTACCTGAGCAGGATCATCAATAGTCGAACCATCAATGTGAAGTGATTCATTCCCTTCCTTCGAGACTTTACATAAGCAAAGAAGTCTTTGCTGTTTTTCTTTGCATCCTCTGCCAAAGATTTCTCATCATCTGCCTTCCCTTGCCTAACTCCTTTGTGACTTGATTACAGACTAGCTTATATCTACCATAGGCTTCTGTGTCGCATGATAATTTATGTGCATAACATGCATTTTTCTTCTCTGCCACGAGTCACAAGCCTAAACCTTGAACAGTATTCCTCAGTTGGTATGAAAAGCCTAGTAGCTTCCATGATTAATTCCTTGAATGCTTCCCATTTAGAATTTGCTGTTGGTAGTTACATCTATAAATAAAGATATAACTACCATCACACACCAACACACTGTCACTTATTGGTTCCTTTATCTGCAAAATCTTAATGCATAAATAATCACTGCTGATAATCAGATCAAGAGTATTACTTCCTCTGGTTGCCTCTCGAACATGCTGCTGTAGATAACAATCATCCAATAATTCCACAAAAGCCTTGCTAGCGTGCGAGTGCCCAACCACAAGTTCAAGTCAATATACAGAAACTTAAAATCTCCCATTTATAACAAATTCTGATTTACTGGCCCACTATTTCTCTGTATAGTTGTTTGTTATACTTGTCAGATTTAATAGGCCTAGGTCAGATAAGTGGCAGCTAAGTTTTAATAATACAGCAAAATGTAATGTAAGGTCTTACTTACACTTGAGGCATAGCAACTCCAAAATAAATTATACACTTGGTGCAGTTGAATTAAAAACAGAGGAAGAAAGTTACGATGTGGCAAATATGAAGTTTTTTGAACAGTGTAAATAGTCAGCCAGGAAAGCCCATGCTGTCCTATTGATGATTTATCAAATAGTATTCTGTATAGATTAGGAGGTCATAATTCACTGTATAAGGCAATTGTAGGACCACATTTGGAATACTGTAAGTGTGGAGACCTCACCTGAAAAAAGGCATCAAGCTTCTTGAAAGGGTCTAAAAGTGGGCAACTCTCATAGCAAGATCGGCAAAAGGGGTGACTGTACAAGGAAAGACTCCAATTATGTGGGCACAGAGCTTGGCAAACAGGCACCTGAGAGGTGATCTGATTGATGTATATAATGCTCTTAGAGGGATTAGTAAAATCAATGAAGGTGACATTTCCACTGTTATAAAGTATTCCAGAACTAGGGACCATAAATTCAAATTACAGGAGAAAAGGTTTGGACCAGATTGTAGGAAGTTTTATTTTAGTCAGCGAGTCATCAACTGCTGGAATAAGTTGCCATCACAGGTAGCTGAGGCTGATAGTTTGAATAAATTCAAAAGTCAATTAGATAGTCACCTATGTGAGGGGGGAAAGCACAATTTGTATTTTATCTACTTTTTTTTTTTTTTTTTTTTTTTTCGGGGCGGCATAGCAAAAGTCTGTGGCTTCCTTTGTACTACAGGGTGAATGCCATTACTGTCACAGACCACAGTGTACATGTGATAAACAAGCAGTGACAAATTAACAAAATGAACAGCAAGGACTTCCTGTACTTTATTTCTTCCTTTATTTTAATGAAATTAGCATTAGCTATGGCAAATGAAGCAAGCTTATACAACAAAAAAAAGAAAAAAAAGACACTTCCCATTTCACCTATTCACTCTCTCCAATAGTTGCCTCTTTCTTCCTTGAATTTATTTAAGCTATCAACTTCCACAACAGATGGAAGTTTTCTCCAGCAAAACCACCCGCTGGCTAAATGCAACTTCTGCACATCATTGTGCAACCATCTTTCCTCAATTTGAATTTGTGATCCCCCCAAGTGTGGTCGGAGCAAGAATCCCATCAGATCAGCAGTGAGCTTGCTCAATCCATTCAAAGTCAAACACTTCAAAATCATATCACCTCGCAGATGCTTGGCTTCAGATGATGCAATTTGCAGAACTAAAGCCTTTCTTGGTAAAAGTAGCCCTTTGTATTTGAAATAGATATATTTAGCGGAATTTGCAATTAATAAAATAAACAAATTATAATTCACTATTTATATAATTAGTAAATTAAACTCTTTAAATCAGGCACTTTTATGTGCATGATAACCAAAAAGAGAATTTATTTTCTGCACATTTGCTGTATTGCCCATATATTCCTCAGGCTTCTATTTGTACAATGCTAATGACATTTGAGATGACTTAAAATCCAAACATAAAATTAAGAAATTGCACCCATAGAGGTAGAGTAATGCTTATACATGTAGATGGATGGACAGACAGTGAAGACAACAGATGCTCTACTCAATTCTGAATGCACCAACACCTAATACCAAAAAACATTTATAAACAAATGGCTTACATACTTCTGTTGCTTACTGAACCTACAATTCTTAAAACACGCATGGTCTACTAGAGAAAAGTACTGCATCCAGCTGAAACAAGTGCTGAAAACCAGCATGCATTAATTAGCAGCATACAAAAGTATTTCATATTTTTTATTCTATTAAAAAAGTATTTAAAAGTCAGTGATGTGCAGTGTACTATTATAATAAACATAAGTACCTTACATAATGACTTCAAGGAGTTAACTTTCTCTTCCTGATTCACACTGAAAAATGGGAAGTTAAAGATTCCAAAATCTTCAGTTTAGTTCAGAACTAATGGCCCTATTTTTAAGTACAACAATGAAGAGCAACCTTAAACACTGTAATGCTTATTATAAGAATACTTACCTGTTATTTGAAAATTGCTTCCAGTTGGACGTAACTTTGGAATACCATTAGAAAATAAATTTCCTAATCCAACAGGACTTGATGATCCTTTGTTGTTAACTGGCTTTGTATTATTATCTGCTCCCCGTTCATTCTGAGTTGACTTGACTGAAAATACAACAAGGGCTTAAATTTTCACATTGATAATTATCATGACCTTGGCATTATTTCAATTCTATTCAATGAAAACAATTGTTGAATTGAACAAGTAATAAAGGGGAAATGCTCACTGAAGTAATTGTAGAATCTGTTCACCTTTTTTGTACTTATAAAGCATTACTGTTTCAAGTCTACATGAATTTGAATGACCACTGAACTGATTAAGTCAGTCAGGCCTGTGCAAAGGTACTTGGGGGGCCCGGATGCAAAAGAGGTCAAGGTGGGGGCCTAGTTTATTTATGTTGAGACATCGATGGCTCCATCTATTGTGCCCTCCCTTAGATTGGGGGCCCTGGTGCAGTGCATCCAATGCACCCCCCATTTGCACGGTCCTAAAGTGAATAATAGAAAAAAAAGTTGAATGGAATGAATATAAATTATCAAGAGATGCTGCCAACATGATGAGAAGCATTAATGAATTTGTAGTAAAGTTATTCAAAGAGAAAGACATGAATAAATTAGGCTTCTAAAAGACTCTGGAAGAAGGCAAAGTGAATACAATGGGCCCCCACTTTATATTAATCTGTTCCGGAGACACCATCATAACCCAATAGCACATTGTTTTTTGATAATTCGTTCCAAGACCTCGGAAGTTGAAAGTTTCGCTATACAGGATGATTCACTACCAGTGGGACAAACTTGCAGGAGGTGTAGGGGGCACAAAGACGAATCGGAATCACATAGCATTGCAGGGTCTGAAATGACTTCGTCATGCAGTAGAGGACGTTGAATGGGAGGTCGCGTAAACAGCGATCCCGCTGGAAGTCAGCATTTGCGAACCGTTTCTGTTGAAGAAACCAAGTAGCAAAGTCCTCCGGAGTGGATAATCCACAGGCTCCAATGATTGGACGCGTTGCAGATGGTATGAACTCATTTGGTTTGTTGACAGTATCCTCCATACAGTGGATTGGGAAATACCCAATCGTTGGACTATCGCTCGAGTACTCTTACTCAGATTGCCTTCTTCAAGACTTAGGACATTCTCCTCATTGTCTGGCGTCCTCGTCGTTCGCTCTCGATTCATGGTACCTCTCATGAAACAACCAGTCTCACGTAACCTTCTGTGCACACGTGCGAAAATCGTATGATGAGGAGCATGCCTGTGCGGGAAATGATCCTGGTACAAGCGCAGAGCAGCACGCCCGTTACAGTCCGCAGCTCCATACGCGAGGTGCATGTCGGCCAGTTCAAAGTTTGAATACTCGTCCATCCTACTGCCTCGCAAATGCTGACTTCCAGCGGGATCGTTGTTCACGCGACCTCCCATTCAACGTCCTCTACCGCATGACGAAGACATTTCGGACCCTGCAATGCTATGTGATTCCGATTTGTCTTTATGCCCCCTACACCTCTTGCAAGTTTGTCACACTGGTAGTGAATCACCCTGTATAACTAAGCTATTTATCTCTCTAAAAGGTGATTTTTATAATGAAAATTGATTAAAGCACAACCCAAAAAAATCACTTCAACTAATGAATGCAAAAACAAAACATGCAGCCAACAGGTTTAGAAAGACTGCTATTGGCTGAGAGGAAGCACCACGTGGTCCCGTCAGAGAAAATCTTAAGCCAAGCCCATCGTAAAGTGAAATGAGCAGGCATTTCTTAACATGGTCACTGGTTAGTAGAATCAGCCGCTTTATAGAATCAAATTTCAGAAAACCAATTGAAATCATTAAAAGGCACTACACTTTCATCGTTATCATATGTTCAGTTATAAGAATCAATTTTGAATGCCTTTGTGATATTTTTGGAGGTCATGACCATAAAACAATAAAAAACAATTTGCAGTTTGCAGTTTACTGGACTTTTCTTAGGGTTAGTGTAATCTGTTATAAAAACTGGCACTAAACTCAATCTTATTGCATTTGCGATAGTACCAATAGCTGGAATTCTGTGGGTTTTTAAGTTATGGTGAAATGTTTCCCCTTCCATGGAATCTTCAATCAAATAAAAAATATAAATAAATTTTCAGAATTTTCTGTTCATTGCTATTTTTTAATTTTTGTAAACTTGCTACCATGTATCTCACTTGTATGTATCGTGTTAGTTACAATTTTATGTATGCCGTGTTCTTTGTTACTGATTGCTTATCTTTTTTATTGTTTTAAATTTTATAACAACAAAAAAAAAAAAAAAAAAAAGTCAGTAACCAGAAATATCAATTAGCATGTACAAATTACAATAGTGATTAAGCTTTGTACGTAAGTGTAAATTTATACTCTTTACCTTTTTATAGCCTATGGATAATATTCCTCCTATTTTCGCTTATCAGAATCGCTATATAATAGAATTAAAATTCAATTCGCAAACATGATCACAATGACCGATGCTTACCACATATCATACAGTGAATGGAGATCCACTGTATAGTTTTGCATATGTAAACAAACAGAATTGAGGAAACTGTACTGATCCATTATAGGAAATTAGTCAATTTGCTGATGACTCTAACCAGACAGCTGATTAACTTAAGTGATGTTCTTGCATTGAACTCCAGTGTAAGCATTTGTTTAGATTCAACAGTTCTACTAGTCCAGATATTGGCTACTAGGAAGTAAGAAAAACTACCATACAGCTAGGTCTGCCACCATGTGGAAGGGTGGGGGGGACAAGAACTGGTTTAGTATGGTTGTTAAGGATCACATGGGGCTGTTGGATCATCTGGTAGAGGAAGGGGCACTGCCACTGATCAGAGAAATTAGCCTGGAAGAGCAATTACCACACTTTTAATTTGAAAAAGTGCTCTAGGAACTGATGGCATTTATCCTATGATGTTAAAGGCAGCAACAAGGCATTATCAAACTTTAGCTATTATAATGGGTCCATCTCTTAACCAAGGTGAAGTCCAAACAGACTGGAGGGGGCAAATGCCACCGAATTTAAGAAGGTAGTTCCAGTGTTGAAATGGGCAAATACATACCCATAAGTTTAACTCTTTTTGGAGTGAATTTGTTATGGTGCATCCCCCAAAGTGTTTTCCAATTTGGGAATTTTTAAAAAAATAAGCTGTGTATGTAAATGCTTTTAAATATCAAAAATTTTATTATGGTTTTTATAGTCCAATATTAAGTGAAAAACTTTACTGAGATTATCATCAAAATTCAAAATAATTGGTTTAAAAATTGTCTGTAAAATTTCCGCCTTTTCTCAGTTATTCGCTATCTATTAGCTGATCACTTAATTTTCATTAATGCAGTAAAATACATGATTTTTTTTTTCAATATCCAATTCAATTTAATCAACTTCTGAATTTAAATCCCAGAAAATTTAAAATCATCCTTAATTTGCACCAAAATTATGGGAAGTAGATGGACCTAATAAATTTTTTTTTTAGACTAAGTGTCATTAACTAAGTGGAACAAATTACCATTTAATCTTGTAGAACAACAAGATTAAATGGTAATTTAATTTTGTTGCCTTCTCTCTTTTTTCAAGCTTATTTAACCTCAGCCTTAAAAAAAGAGGCTGACATCCAATTTGCAACAAGATAATTCTTATTGAAAATTGGATGTCAAATACATGACAATTCTTTTGGGAATTGTTTAAAATGTGCTTGGACTTTTCTTTAGCCAAAAATACAAAATATTTTTTTTTATAATATCTAAATTCAAGGATATTCAAATATAAATAATATTCTAAATTCAAATATAAATTTCTTGGCAACTATTACAAATTACAATTTGCAGACTAAATAATGTCATATATTTGATGTCATATCTAATGATATTATTTTGAAAAGATTTTTTAAGGCATCAATGTAAGTCACTATGATAAGAGTTGACAAATCGTCAAATAAATAGAAATAAAAATATACTTCCATATAAAAAACAATCCAAACATTCCCCAAAAATCAACATCTGTAGAATTTGTAATCATGCACAGTACTAATGAATACCATTATCAGTACCAAAGTCTGGGAATAATGTGTGGGTTGCTGTGACTGACCCGATTGTTAAATGGCAACCCACAGCATGTTTCTCAGTACAACATGTATTTTCAATAGTATGCTGCACTTTAGTTCTTCATTGTCAGTCACATTCTAAAAAGTATTTTTTATTGCTTTGTTGTCCATAAAATATATATATAGCTAATCATTCCAATGCCAAAAGTCTTAATTTCCTCTAATTAAATTTGCTTCAAATTTTTTAATGCCCCTACATTTTTTTTTTTTTTTATTCAAAAGAAAAACAACACACAAATTCTACAACCAGCATATTTTACTTCAGACAGAAATACACTAAAAATATTGTATAGATAAATTGACACCTTATTTATTTTTAAAATAGCTAATATGGTGGAAAGCGTAGCTGTCTCCTGCTCTATGCAAATCAAACCATCTTTTTGCTACTGCCAACTATATACAAGCTGTGTAAAATTTGTAGAAACACTAATAAATAATATGACTAACTTGTCTAAATATTCTGGTTTTTTGCTAGCTGCTTAACAAATAAATATAAATTAGTGTTAGTCATATAGTGCAAGGAAGCCCTAGACTTTTTATGCACCAGCCAAGACCAATAAAATGAAACAAAAGCATAATTAAAAATAAATAAACTACCAATTTGACTCGCTCCTCACCTATATAACTGATCTTCAAACTTCCGCAAGCTGTCAGTTGTCAATTCCAGCTACCAGTCCAATACCAGAGTGGAAGTACCTATTTCAGTACTAAACTCACTGGCTAAAAGAAAACTTCTTGTAATCCATTCTAAACTTTTTTCCCCCCATAATTTGAATTTATGGTCCATAGTCTGGAATCATAACAGTGAAAATTTCACCCTTGTTCATATCACTTTCATCTCTCAGAGTCTTATACACCCAATCAATTATCCCCAGAGGTGTCAAGTATCAAAGTTCTGTATCCTTAAGTCTTTGCACATATGGATGCCCTTTTGCTGATCTCACAATGCACGCTTCTCCATCTTTGGACCTTTTCAAGAAGCTCGATGTCTTACGTGCAGTCTCCACAGCTGGACACAGTATTCCAAGTTTAGCCTCACAATTTCCTTATATAGTGACGTTATGACTTTATCTTTATAAGCAAATGTTCGATAACTCATCAACAAGGAACTATGGGCCCCTTCCGGCCTCCTGTCTACACTGCATGGAGACTTCATATCTGTCTATATCGTAACACCTTAATCTTTTTTCCTCTACTGTTTTTATTTCAATCCCACCAAGTGGGTGGGTAAGTTCTTTTGGGGTTGCTATTTCCCAAGTGCAAGACTTTGAATTTTACTGCACTGAAAGACAGTTGTTGTTATTATTGTAGTAGAGCTTTTTAGGAGCATCAGCAACTAAGGCCATATTGCTCCATATATATTGTCTGTAAATTGAGTGTTTTCTAAGATCAATTTCCTGTTTGCTGGATGAAAAACCATGCTACTCTTGCCTGAGACCAAATAAGTCAGCCATATTGTGAAAAAGACCAATAAAAATTCCTCACATCATTGGCAGGACTCAAACTCTGGTCTTTTCCACTCTGTGAGGGGGAGGATGGCAATCCTACCACCAAGTGTGCTACCCATTAGGGCTAAAAGGCAGCTGCCACTTTCCTGATCATCTGAGTTTGAGTCATCCTGAAGAAGCCTTGCTTCGCAAAGATCGTAAACTGATCTTGATATCATCTGTAAATTCTGACATCACAGCCTCTATCCCTTTGTTATTTAAGAAAAATCAAAATAAGCAGTGGTTCTGGTACTGATCCTTGAGAAACCCACTTCTTACTTTGCCCAATCTGTAGAAATTAATGACCCTCTTCTGACTGTTGCTCTACACAGCTGTCCTGTGATCCATCTAAGGTTTTCCCTGAGATTCCAACGTGTTTCGGCTTGGGTAGTAACTTCTCATATGGGATTAAGTAAAATGTTTTGATGAAATCCAATTAATATTAAAATCGTTTCCTGCATCCAGCTCAATAGTGACTATCAAAATTGCTAACCAGCTTAGTTAAACATGATTTTCCCTTTACAAAACTGCATTGTGTTTCATTCAGAATTTCATTTCTATCTAAATGATCTTTATTGCACTCTTGATCACTGTCTCCATGATTTTCCTTACAAGTTAGACTGGCTGGTTAGTAGGTCCCTATTTCTCTTAGAACTGTGATACGTTGGCACTTCTCCAACATAAGGAATCTTATTCAGCGTCCTGCAACACATTCATAATTAGCATTAGTAGAAGCATATGATGCAAGAAAGCAAGCTTATGCAGCATCAGCCAAAAAAAAAAAAAAAAAAAAAAAAACATCCACTTCACCCCTCCGTTCATTCGAAATACCTGTCCAGCCGAGCCTTAAATTTATTTAGGCTATCAACTTCCACAACAAGGGATGGAAGTCTGTTCCGCCAACCAACTACCTGCTGGCTGAAGGCAAATTTCCGCACATCTATCCTACATCTGTCTTTCCTCAATTTGAAATTATGCCCTCTCAGGTGATTATTCTGAGCAAGAGGAAGAATCCTATCAGCATTGAGCATGCTCAAACCATTCAAGGCTTTATACACCTCTATCAGATCACCTCGCCGGTGCCTAGTCTCCAGACACTGTAATTTGTAAAACTTAAGCCTTTCTTCATAAGAGCAACCCTTTGTTCCATTCACTAATCTTCTTGCCTTTCTCTATACTCATTCAAACAGCTCTACATCCTTCTTGAAATGAGGCCTCCCGACCTGTATACAGTACTCAAGATGTGGCCTGACCATTGCCTTATACAAGGGAATAATCACCTCCTTATCCCTGCTAGAAAAATTCCTGTATATCATTGACAAGACACCATGAGCTACTCTTGCAGCCCGTCTCCATTGCTCAGACAACTTCATATCTGCCTGCACAATTACCCCCAGGTCCTTTTCGTTCTCTACCACTGTCAGTTTAGTAACACAGAGTTCATACATTTCTCTGGGGTTGCTGTTTCCCCTTCACATTTGCCACCTCTCAGCCCATCTGCTCAATCTTTTCAGATCCTGTTGCAGCAGCATAGCGTCAGTAGTGTCCTTAACAACCCTGCCAACCTTTGTATCATCTGCAAACTTGGACATTAAGCTTGATATACCATCATAAATATTATTTATAAATACAGAAAACAATAATGGACCCAACACTGAACCCTGAGGGACTCCACTAATAACATTAGTCCACGATGAGCAGTGTCCATTGATTACAACTCTCTGTCTTTTCCCCCTTTATCCATAGCAGAAATTTGCCTCCAATGCCACACTGCTCCAATTTGTGCAGCAGTCTTTCATGTGCAACAGTATCAAAAGCCTTTCTAAGATCCAAGTATATAATATCAAAGTTATTCCCTGCATCCAGCTCTTTTGTGACTGCATCATAGTATCCAATCAAATTAGTCAGGCAAGACTTCCCCTTAACAAAACCATGCTGTGTCCGAGCTATAACTGAAGTCTTGTCTAGATGATCCTGCAGTGCTTCTTTAACCAGTGCCTCCATTAATTTTCCTGGAACAGAAGTTAAACTTACAGGTCTATAATTACTTGTGTTGCCCTTTGATCCTCCTTTGTGAATTGGGGTCACATTTGCACTTCTCCAGTCTATGGGTACCTCCCATGAGTCCAAGGAAGCTCTCATAATTATGGCTAAGGGTTTGCTGCCTCCTTTAATATAACTGGATAGATCCCATCCACCCCGGGTGCCTTTCTTGTGTTTATCTTCAACAATTTCTCCTCCACTTTACTCTCAGTTATTACAAGATTATCTAGCTTACTGCCAGAGTTGAATACACCTCTGGCTTTCCCCTCGCTAAATAACTCCTCATGTGTGAATGTCGATGTAAAATATTCACTTAGTTTGTTAGCTACCTGAGCAGGATCATCAACAGTTGAACCATCGATATCAAGTGGACCAATCTGATTCATCCCCTTCCTTCTAGAGTTTACGTAAGTAAAGAACTCTTTGCTGTTTCTCTTTGCATCCTTTGCCAAAGATTTCTCATAATCTGCCTTTGCCTGCCTAACCTCCTTTGTGACTTGGTTACAGACCAGCTTATATCTATCATAGGCTTCTGTGCCACGTGTTAATTTATATGTATCCCATGCATTTTTCTTCTCTGCCATGTGTCTCATTAGTTCATCTGACATCCATTCAGTATTAAAACTTGAACAATATTTCTTAATTGGTATGTAAAGCCTAGTAGCTTCCAAGATAAGTTCTTTGAATGCTTTCCATTTGGAATTTGCTGTTGGTAACATCATCAGTTGGTCCAACTGTATAGAATTTAAATACCGACAGTTTTTACATTCTATACAGTGAGATCAACAGACGATGTTACCAACAGTAAATTCTAAGTGGGAAGCATTCAAGGAATTAATCGTGGAAGGCTACTAAAAGTTTCATACCTATTAAGAAATATTGTTCAAGGTTTAGGCCAAAATGGTTATCTAATGAACTAATGAGACTCGTAACAGAGAAGAAAAATGCATGGGATGCATATAAATTATCAAGCGACTCAGAAGCCTATGGCAGATATAAGATAGTCTGTAATCAGGTCACAAAGGAGGTTAGGCAGGCAGATTACGAGAAATCCTAGGCAAACGATGCTAAGAAAAACAGCAAGGATTTCTTTACTTATATAAATTCTAAAAGGAAGGGGATGAATCTGATTGGTCCACTTGACGTCGATGGTTCGACTGTTGATGATCCTGCTCAGATAGCAAACAAACTGAATGAGTATTTTGCATCTACATTCACACATGAGGAATTATTAAGGTTTGAAAATGGCAGAAGGTTATCAAATTGTAGCAGGATACTTAATGATTTTGTAATAACTGAGGGCAAAGTGGAGGAGAAATTGTTGAAATTAAACATAAGAAAGACACCTGGGGTGGATGGGATCTATCCAGTTATATTAAAGGAGGCGGCAAAGCAACTAAGCAAACCCTTAGCCATAATTATGAGAGCATCATTGGACTCAGGGGAAGTTCCCACGGACTGGAGATGTGCAAATGTATCCCCAATTCACAAAGGGGATCGAAGGGTGACACGAGTAATTACAGACCAGTTATTTTAACTTCTGTTCCGGGTAAAATAATGGAGTCACTGGTTAAAGATGCATTGCAGGATCATCTAGACAAGACTGCAGCAATAATTCAGACACAGCATGGGTTTGTTAAGGGAAAGTCCTGTCTGACGAATTTGATAGGATATTATGATGTGGTTACAAAGGAACTGGATGCAAAAAATAATTTTGATATATTTGGATTTCAGGAAAGCTTTTGACACTGTTGCGCATGGAAGACTATTGTACAAATTGGAGCAGAATGGTATTAAGGGCAAGTTGCTACAATGGATAAAAGGATGGTTAAGTGGGAGAAGACAGAGGGTGGTAATCAATGGGTGCTGCTCTTCGTGGACTAATGTTATTAGTGGAGTCCCACAGGGTTCGGTGTTGGGTCCACTGTTGTTTTGTATATTTATCAATGATATTGATGAAGGTATATCAGGCTTAATGTCGAAGTTTGCAGATGATACAAAGGTTGGCAGGGTTGTTAATGACAGTAATGGCAGTGTGCTACTGCAACAGGATCTAGATAATTTGGGCGGGCAGATGGGCTAAGAAGTGGCAGCTGAAGTTTAACCTTGACAAATGCCAAGTACTGCATATGGGTAGAAGTAACCCCAGAGAAACGTACCAACTGTGTAGTACTACACTTAAGGTGGTAGAAAATGAAAAAGACCTGGGAGTAATTGTGCAGTCAGATATGAAGTTTTCTGAGCAATGCAGACAGGCTGCCAGGGCAGGTCATGGGGTTTTGTCAATGATATATAGGAATTTTGCTAGCAGGGAAAAGGAGGTGATTATCCCTCTGTATAAGGCAATGGTCAGGCCACGCCTTGAGTACTGCGTAATTACTCCCTCTATTTGCCTCCCGAACATGATGTAGAAAACAATCATCCAATAAATCCACAAAAGTCTTGCTAGTGTTTGAGTGACCAAGCCACAAATTCCAGTCAATATCTGGGAAATTAAAATCCCCTATTATAAGACACTCTGATTTACTGGCCCACTATTTCCCTGTACAGTTTCTTATTATACTCATCAGAGTCATTAGGCCTATAGCACACTCCTACTCTCAATTTTGATCTCCCAATGCTTATGTCACACCAAACTGACTCGACACTGCCCTGTCCAGCGATGTCGACTGGCTTCACTTCCTTGGATTTTATGTGTTTCTTAACTAATAGCATAACCCCTCCTCCCTTCTTATCCTGTCTATCCTTTCTGTAGACTGTACTCCACAAATTCCAGTTCTGCATTCCTTATATCTGTGTGACACCATGTCTCTGATAACCCAACAATATCCACCTTTGATGCTTTGAGCAATACCTCAAATTCATTTACCAAACTCCTAGCATTGCATTAGTGTACACACAAGTATACATGCACCTGTTCCTATTCTTAGCTACCCTAACACAACCCACGTGTTTACTGTACCGGAATGACTCCCAGCAGTCTCTGAAATATCCTGCATCTTGTTTTCCAGGCTTCTGCTCATTCCAATAGAAGCACTGCAAGAATCACTTTCACCTCTGCTAGTGGCTACTGTTAATCTATTAGTCCTTGTATCCTCCCAAGCTAGCAGTTTTCCGACCCACCTAACACTGCCTCGATAGCATCAGCAAATATTCTTGCACCCTTTCTATTTTAGTATCCCATCCCTGTAGAAGCAGTCTCTCCTGTTAACAAGTACAGACCAGGCTGAAAAAAGTTCTACTCCTTGAGCCTTGCACAATCTTTCCAGGGCCGAATTGATCGACATGGCTCTCATCATATACTTCCTCCTATCGTGTCTGGGCAGAATTGCAGACACTTTCAAATTCAACCCTATTTTACGGCTTTTTTTCAACAGTGACCTGTACTTGTTAAGTAATTCTGCCGGTCTCCTACTCTTAATATCATTAGTGTAAACGTGTACAACTATATCACCTTTTGTGCCCTTAAAAGATGATATCCGCTCTATAACGTCATTAACCTTTGCCCCTGGCAGACATACCCTGGTCCTGTTCCACCTATCCTTTTTAGAAAACATGTTCCCTGTTTTCCTGACAATAGAGTCACCAACAACTACTAGTTCCTGTGGGACACAGCACATTCTGACTTGGGGGTTGCTGCTGTGTTGCATGATGACCAAGTGCAAGCTCTGGCATTGATGTGGGCAGCTGAGAGCTTGATGGGCCCCTCTATTTAGATCCTTCGAGGGCATCCACCCTATCCTTCAAGCTCTCATATAGGCCCATAACAACGCTGAGTTGTCGCCCGATTTTGTTACAGTCCTTGCATCCCCCATCACAATATCATGTCCCGTACCCGACTGCTCCACAAACATCATGCAAGCAGTGCATTTTAACTTCAATTAACAATTAACTTCAATTTCAATGCAATCTCTTGCCACTTCCCTCAAGATTACTGTTTATATGCCATCAATTCAAGGAGCCTTACTTGCCTTTCATCTTGAAAGTTTTTCTAATAATCTGAAATTTCTAAAGGGTTAATTTCATGCTTCCCAGCTTCACTTGCAAATTTCTTCTAGCCACGAAGGGTCTTTCTTCTGTAAAGATTGTGCAAAGTGCCTGTTCAATTCATCTGCAACATCAACTGAGTTATCTAAGACTTTCACCATACCCATTAACACAAAGGTTTGATCTCATTTATTCTTCTCTTTCGATTCACATACATGAAAAATTCATGGACTCTGCTTTTTTTCTTGCTCCACAGCCAGTGATTTCACATAATCTGCCTTTAGCAGCCTAACCTTTTCTATGGTACTTAAGATCAGTTCAGTTTGTTATCATCTGTAACCAGTAATTAAAAAAAAAAAAAATTTTTAAATAAAAAAATACTGACACTGTTATAAGCTTCAGGTTTTTTTTTTAATCTCTGTACTTTTCCATGCCACCTTTTTCTGCTCTAAATTACTCCTACTGTCACTGTACCTTTACTTTCAGCTAACTCAGATGACACCAACTTTGTACTAGCATGCGTAACTTGTAAATCTGTGACGGCTTTTGACATGAAGCATGTTAACCCCCTCCACTTCTATCTCCCCTATCCTCTCTAAATACATTCTACATACCATAGTGAAACTCATCATACCTTATTTCTGGTGGTACTATATTTCTGTTAGTCCTATAATGTCAGCATTAGGTGTCTTAACCTGGTGTGTTCAAACTCAATCATTTCATTGACAACGCTCCCGACATTACTTTATATGCAGTTTAGATTGTGTGTTCTTGTATAGTTTACCAACCCGATACACTTCTTGAAGTTATTTAAGCTTTTTTTCTTAGCTTTCCACTCATTTTAAACAACATCCATTACCTTGGAAAATCTTGCCAATATCCACTATTGCAACAATAATCAAGAAGAGTTTATGAGATGTGTGCAAGAGTGTTACTTTGACTGATATCAGATAAATGCATAATTATCTAACCAATATTCCCCCCCCCCCACCCCCTGCAACAGCAACTTCCCTAAACCCTTAAGGTATCCTCAATGATACTGGCAAAAACCATTGCCAATTATGTTCAAGTATATCCTGTCTCTACAAAACATATTCTTACTGCCTATAAGTGTAGGCTAAACTGCTAAAAATTTTCCCCCAAAAGCCTTGCAGAGTCTATCAAGTCTTGAGTTAATCTACCTAGCTTTAGCTTCATTACTGCAATAGCTTCTATCATGCTTGGACAGAATTGCAGCTACATACATGTTCTGACCTAACTTACAATATTTTCAGCATGGTCCTATATATTTCTCCAACAAATCATCAGTTTGTGTGTGCTTAATATCATTATTCCCCAAATGAATAACAATTCTGGTTTTACCCCCTAAAATCAGACAACCTGTTGGTGACATTATTAATTATTGTCCATGGCAGACACTCCCTGGTTCTAATCTGACTATCCTCTTTGCAAAAAATGTATTCCCTGACAATGCAATTTCCCAACTAGACCAGTTTGCCTTGATTATTCAGTTCAGGGAGCCTGAATCACTGTGGAATCACTAGAACCTTAAATTCTTGATGAGATTCCAGTTACATCTAGCTCTAGATCAAGTAACCATTCCTTCAGTGACTCAAATCCTTCCAGTAATGCACTATGTTTCAATCTGAGATCAATATATGCTTTATACTGGGAACAAAATGAATTGTCAGTTGAGTTATGATTAGCAACCAGACTGATCTTTGAATACATGCCAAAGGCTATGCAAGCAATGAAGTTGACTCACATGAGAATCACCATTTTTGTCCGAGTCACAATACTCTTGAATGAAGCATTTGATGTGGATCTTGTAATAACCATTCTTAAAATTTACAAAACATCACAGCAAGTACCTTTTATCAAAATAAGGTGTGTGACATTAAAAAGTTAAATTTGCAAAATATAACAAGGAATAACTTTTTGATAAATTTTAAATGCATTGAAATAAATGGAGAAAAAATACTGAACAGAAAACCATGTTGAGATTCAAAATTTGTAAAATAGCACTAAATAAATAATGTGCAAATCCAAGGCATTCCTGCCTCGCTTGGATTACTAGAAATAATAAGTGCAAGTTGAATGGAATCTGGAGTAACTGATTAAAAGCATAAAATTACATAGCACATATGCACAAATCATAATTATCGAACACTGCTGAGAAAATAACAGAAGAAAGAAACCCTTCTAAAATAGATGAAATTCATTTATGCTGGCTAATTAGCACATCCAAAGAACAAAAATTTTTGCCCTATTTGAATGAAAATAGAAACGTGTCTTTCTCATCTACTGAAAAAATCATTGATGTAAAGGAACAAAATGTTTTTTTGGTAGACAAATTATTGGCTAGACAGGCTTGGGTGCAACCCACATACAGCATCCAATACTTGTAAAATAATAAGAGTTTACCTCAATATAGTACGTAGAACACTTCCGTATGATACCCTCCAGAAATTAAAACGGAAAAAAAAATCGACAACTTACCAGTACATTAGAGTAAAATTTGATTTTACTTGCTTTAAATTGATTTGAATTGGCTTTTTAATTATTTATATTTTACTCTAATGTACCGGTAAGTTGTCGATTTTTTCGTTTTAATTTCTGGAGGGTATCATATGGAAGTGTTCTACGTACTATATTGAGGTAAACTCCTCTTATTATTTTACAAATATTATTATCAACGTAGGACATATTGAGTATTACAGCTCTGATTCATACTATCAAAAGCATCCAATACTAAACTCCATTTCAGGGGTTTAATACTGTCTTTCTTAATAGCTACACTGATGAGCCAAAACATTATTGATCACCTAACTAATATGATGTTGGTCCTCCACGTGCAGCCAAAACAGCTCGCACCCGGCGAGGCATGGATGCTACAAGGTTTATAAATGTGTCTTGTGGTATCTGGTACCAACACATAACCAGTAGCTCCTTTAACTCCTGTAAGGTCTGTGGTTGAGCCGTCGCAGATCGGAGTTTCTGTTCCAACACAAACCACAGATGCTTGATGGAATTGATGTCTGGGGAATTTGGAGGCCAGGGCAAAACCTGGAAGTCTTCCTCATGTTCCGTGAACCAGTCTCGAACAATCCAGGCGGTGTGGCATGGCGCATTATCCTGCTGAAAGACTGCACCACTAGAGGGGAAGACCGTTGCCATGAAAGGATGTACCTGGTCAGAAATTATGTTTAGGTAGGTGGTAGACGTCAGAGTGCCCGGCACCTGGTTTTTGTTGTTTGATTTTTAGGAGCATTAGCAACTAAGACCATATTGCTCCGGGAATATGCGGTGGTCATTCCCTGACCTTTCTGCATCCTCCGTATTTGGTGGTGACAGGCTCGAACCCCGGTCTAATCAAGAAGCGTGTGCTATGCACTGCTGCTCCTTCCCACCTGGCTACAGAGGCGCCCCAGCACCTGGATGACTGGACCCAGGGTATCCCAGCAGAACATCGCCCAAAGCATGACACTGCCGTCACTGGCTTGTTTTTGTCCCACAGTGCATCCAGGCGCCATCACATCCCCAGGTAAACGATGCACGCATACTCTCCACAGGGTGCAACAGGAAACACGATTCATCGGACTAGACGACCTTCTTCCAATCACTCAAGGTCCAGTTTCAATGCTTGCGTGCCCCCTGTAGGTGCTGTCGCTAGTGAGCTGTGGTTAGCATGGGCACTTAGAGTGGCCTGCGGCTACGCAGCCCCATTTTTAGCAGGGTTCGATGTACTGTGTGTTGTGACACATTACTCCTGTCACCAGCATTCCAACCAGTTGTGCCACAGTCGTCCTTCTCTTGCCATGTACCATCTGGGAGAGCCTTAGCTCACCTCTAGCATTGATGATCCGTGGTCGTCCAACACCTCACTGGCAGTTCGTGGGTTTCCCCCCCTCAGACCACTTTCGGTAGGTACTAACCATGGCTGACCATGAGCACCCCACCAGCCATGCCGTTTTGAATATGCTCTGACCCAGTCGTCTGGCCATTACAATTTGGCCTTTGTCAAACTCGCTTGTCCGCTGCATTTCCCATCTGAAGAACAATGGTAACACTAATTAATGGAACTCAGTATCAGGTATTTTTTATACCATGTCCCGACCCGTGCATGTGCTGTAGTTCATCTGCAGTTGCTTCGATTTGCATAACAACTCGCTGGTCATAATGTTTTGGCTCATCGGTGCATAGGCAGCTAATTAGAAGTGTTCTGACTAAAACTTTTTTACAAACATATTAACATACATACTTGCAAGTATTGGTGAACTTCTGTCATTTGTTACTGCTTTCTTTAATTTAGCACCTTTATGAATCTCCTTAAGAAGTGCACCCCTGTCTACATGTTCTGATTTGGTTAACCTTGGCTTTTCTATATTTTCTCTTCCAAAAGTTGCAGGCGGTGGTGGTGCTGGAGGTGGTGGTGGAGGAAGGGGCATGGCTGAATGAAATCTTTGTTTGGTATTTCAAAAATCCTGAAAAAAAAAAAAAAAAAAAATATATATATATATATATATATATATATATATATATATACACACACACACACACACACACACACACACACACACACACACACACACACACAAGTGTGTATATGCACAAAATTATTTTAAAATCTAACAGCAGATAAAAATTGTTTGGGGATGACTAGTTTACTGTTATCAAGAAACTGTCATACTTGTTAATTCTGAAAAATCAAAAGTTTATAACTTTTAATACAGATCAGACTAGCATTCTTGAACACTTCTTTCAAATTAATAAAAATATAGTAAACTCTAAAATCTGGTACCCTCAGGAATAGAGAGGTGCTGGATTTTAATTTTTTTTTTAAAAGTTTTAGATAAGTACACCTAGTAGTTCAGCAGTTCAGGAGAGCACCCACAACTGAACTTAATTACATCTGTAAACATGTATGACAATCTTTTCCTTTCAAACGTTTTTGTGGGCAGCAGGAATTAAATTGCATGGCATGGATAATGTAATATTCTTAATTTTCTCAGTAGAACAAACTTGCCTTTGTAATGAGTTGTCCTGGTATTTCACTTTCAACAGATAGTTGTAGACTTGTAGTTATATTACAACTTTGAAAACCGATTTCATATATCGCATGACAGCACACGTTGAACAACTTCTTTACAACTTTTTTTTTGTGTTGAGACATTTCTTTCTCTAGAAGACATCTTATAGAGAAAGAAATGTCACTCTTTCTTGCATGGATTTTTAAAGATAAATCAGATCATTGATACTAGTGCTGGATTACTTTAATATTTCCGGAATGTAATCCCCCCTCCCTCAAATGTGCTGATTTTAAAGTATTCCAGATTCTAAAGTGCTAAATTTTACAGAGGGGAAAAAAAAAAAAAAAAAAAAAATTGTGCATGAGTATATTAGTAAGAAATGCAATGAACTGTATTTTAAAGCAATTTACATTCCTGTTACTATATTCCAGAAGTATTTTTTTTTTTATAGGCAGGGCTATAAAACTTAATTTTTTCTGATACTGTTGCACTTGGAATACTACTATACAAATTGGAGTAGTATGGTATTAAGGGCAAGTTGCTACCATGGATAAAAGAGTGGTTGAGTGGGAGATGACAGAGTAGTAATCAAGGGATGCTGTTCTTTGTGGACTAATGTTATTAGTGGAGTCTCCCAGGGTTCATTGTTTTGTATATTGTTTTTTGCTATTGTTTTGTATATTTATCAATGATATTGATGGATGTAAATAAGGCTTAATATCCAAATTTGCAGATGATACTAAGGTTGGCAGGGTTGTTGATGACAGTAATGGCAGCGTGCTACTGCAACAGGATCTAGAAAAGTTGGGCAGATGGGCCGAGAAGCCACAACTGAAGTTTAACATTGAAAAATGCAAAGTACACATATGGGTAGAAGTAATCCCAGAGAAACATACCTAGTATGTGGTACTACACATAGGGTGGTAGAAAATGAAAGATCTGGGAGTAATTGTGCAGTCAGCTATGAAATTTTCTGGGCAGTGCAGGCAGGCTGCCAGAGCAGGTCATGGGGTTTGTCAATGATATACAGGAATTTTATGAGTAGGGAAAAGGAGGTGATTATCCCTTAGTATAAGGCAATAGTCAGGCCACGCCTTGAGTACTGCGTACAGGTCTGGAGGCCTCATTTTAGGAAAGATATAGATTTGCTTGAGCATGTACAGAGAAGGACAACAAGATTGGTGAAGGGAACGAAAGGATCCTCTTACCAAGAGAGGCTTAAGTTCTGCAAATTGCAGCAGCTGAAGACTAGGCACCTGTAAAGGTGATCTGATTGAGGTGTATAAGGCCTTGAATGGGTCGAGCACCCTGAATTCTGATGGGATTCTTCCACTTGCTCAGATTATAAACCTAAGGAAGCATAAATTCAAGTTGAGACAGTTGTAGAATAGATGTGCAGAAATTTGCCTATAGCCAGTGGGTAGTTGATTGCTGGAACAAACGTCCATCTGTGGTTGTGGAAGCTGACACATTAAATAAATTCAATGAGGAACTAGGCAAACGTTTAGAGGGAATGGATGTGTGAAATGGTTTTTGTTTTGGCTGATGCTAAATAAGCTTGCTTTCCTGCATCACATTCCTCTACTACTACCCCAATGGATAAACCAATAAAACATACTTTATCAGGTAGGAAAGTGTACCTGTGAAATTAATTGCTAAACTAGGAGAAAAAATTGTGATAAAAAATAAATTAAAAAGATAGAAAGGTGCATCAGAAAATAAGATGCTGAATGATAAATCCACGTAACAAAGGAAAGAACATCACAAACTGCTGCATTAAACATTTCAACTAGGAGCTTAACATAGCGTTTCACATTATCATTCCAAAGAGTGGTGTTCGGGAAATGAAGGATTTAACCTATTCATGATTTTGCACATATCATTTCTTATGTGAAGAACCAATGGATTACACACACACACATGCACACTAGTTTGAGCCAAGGTATCTTTTATTTATTATTTATTTTTGCAGAAGGAGAGGTTAATCTGTCAGTTTTGTGGCCATTTGTGTGTGCACTGTAAATGCAACAGGTAAAAAGAAACCTAAACTGCATGCAGAAAAAACTAAGCACAGTTCCAGTACATTAAGTTAAAACACACAAATAGGATGATCCACTTGCATGTGGCATATCCTGCACAAGAATCATTTGTATTACCATGTGCATGGGTAACAATCCTAATGCTGATTCTGATGACAAGATCTCTGCAGTAGCTATCTGAATGTTGCTCTCACAATAAGCAGAGTAAATGGTAACTTAGCTTGTAAGTAAATGGTAACTTAATTAATATACCAGGGTCGATACTTGAAACTGAAGCATTTGCTTGTAATCTACTTTAAAGTTACTTCATTAAAAAAAGAAAAGTTTTATATAAGTAGATAAACAAGATATACTAAATTAAAATAAACATTGGGCAAATAGTGAATATAACCACATGTTTGTACAGGCAACCCCATATAACATGGTACTTCTACAACACGGTTTGAGAATTGTGGCAATCCTTGCACAACATGGTACTTAATTAACACGGTTTCGCTCTAACATAGTTTGAGAATCTCAGGAAATCCCGCATAACATGGCATTTTTGAGCTTTTGTACTGGGAAAATGCTGCTATTATTTTAGATGTAATTTCAAAGTTTCCATTCCTTTTTGTGAATCCCCACTGTTGACTCGCTAATCATTGTCGCCTTCATGGTATTTTTCTAAAGCACATTTTCAATTATAAACGGGTAGTAAACTCTATCTTCTTGCATTTGCTATAATACCGATAGCTGGAATTGTGTGGGTTTTCATGTTATTATAGTGAAATGTGTTTCCCCTTCCATGAAATATTCAATCATATAAAAAACAAATAAATTTTCAGAAACTCATTACTCCGCATCTCACTTGTGCGTGCTGTGTTCTTTGTTATTAATGGCTTATCATTTTTACTGTTTTAAATTTTACAATAAAACAAAAGCCAGTGAACAGAAATATCAATTAGTATGTAACATATTACAGTATGTATTAATTAAGCTATGTATGTAAGCCTAAATTTATTTTTATTTTGCTAACTGGAAAATATTCTTCCGATTTTCACATATCATTTAACTTTGTTAATTGGTAAGTTAATAGAGTTAAATTTGTGCTTTATATCTAAGCGGGGTTCCACTGTATTTTGTTGGGAGATCCTTGGGTTCTGTGTTATTGAACTTGTGCTTGTTTGAGACCATAAAAAATTGTGACTTCGAAGCATGCAGTTTGTGACTTTTAAAGAGAGCAGAAGATGTACACTAAATCTAGATGCTGCAGATTTTAATTTCTTCCTCTTCATTGCTGCCAAGCAATTTAGAGGAAGAAATTAAATGAACATACATTATCTGACATATATTTATCACAGTTTGTAAGGCAAGATGTTTGTTCAGTTATTACAATTTATAACTTTTTTTTTATAAAAATAAAGTTAAAATACTACAATAAAAATTAAGTTTCTGATAGTTATATAAAAAATGCTGGTGGATCACTGAATTATGCCAAGCCTGGTGGATCACTGAATTATGAACACCCACCCATATTTACTGGATATGCCACATAGCTTATAGTATAAAAGGCTGAACAGCTTTGTATGCTAAAGCAGTGGTAATCTGCATCTGGTCATGCAAGTCAAAGTGATAAAGTAGCAGTAGCAGTTATTGTTATGCCCAAATATGCCACCATGGCTGTTGTGTGTTGCAGTGACAGCAGCATCTACCCTCTCTGTCCTACAATCATTCCATATTCAAAGTAATTCTCATGTATAATATATAATACCTATAATGAAATGAAGTGAAAAAAAAAAAAAACATTTTGACAAAAAAAAGACAACATACCACAGCTGACACAATTTTATGACAGAATTACATCAACTATTCTCTTCAACTACCTGAAGAGCACACAAGGCAAGACAGGATATATAAAGGTAGAGCAATTTCAAGGAAACAGTGGAAACAGGAAACTAGCTAAAAGTATGTAAAAATCTTTCATGCAGCACATATTTTCATAGGCAAAAAAAATAATAATAAATAAATAAATAATAATAATAATAAAATAACAGATAAATTATTGCACCTACTGGGAATGCAGTCATGTACAAACAGAATTAAGAAGATGGCAGTAATTTAAAGCTGGACAATCTCACTAAATATCAAATGATGAATAGGTAACTATTAACTTTGAAAAGTAGGCTTGTGGAAAAAATATACACAAACACATGATATAAAATTCAGCACATATATATATATATATATCTCCAATGTGGAATTCCAAGGGAAGTTTCAACATCTAATTACCAGCCAAGTCACATTTTTTTAATCATTGCTACCAAAGCTGCTTTGTATCCTGATTATTCAGCATTTACAAAAGAATTGATATAGCATAAATAAAGAAATAAAAATCATTTTTAAACACAAAATTTTCAAAATAAAAATTCCACCAATAATTTTATTATTAATAAAGTAGGTTTGGCTTATAAATATTGAATTATATCATATTTGTATTTGATATAAATAATGCATAAATAAACTGATTTCTGGGTTACAACTAAGTACACTTGTAGAACTTGGTTCCTCCCAGTAAATATTTTTTGTACTCTACTTTGGTAGATAAAGTAGCAGTTATGGGATGCAGTAAAGATATCGTGAAGTTTCAAAAGGGTATGATTGTGGGAGCATATGTATTGAGTGCTTCCATATCAGAAATGGCATGTCTTATCGATTGCTCATGGCCCACTATCATCAAGGTGTGTAAAGAATGGTATCAAATGGGTCAAACCACTTCCTGCCAATTAAAGTTGCACCGATAAGAAAATTGTCAGATTACTGATTAATCGGGAGATTAGTCATTACTATGCTTTCCCACCTTAATAGTCAGCAGCCCACCGAAAAAATCACATATTGCTTAATTACAATACAGTACACACAGTCAAATATCAACTAAATAATACTAATATATGGAATATTACAATAATTCATGTCTCAGAGTGTTCAATTACAGAATTAGTTCATCATCATCATCATCAGCCATTTTCAATCCACTGCAGGATGAAGGCCACTCTAGCAACTTTCCAGTTCCTTCTGTTTTGAGCACTGGCCATCCATTTACTACTCAAAAACTCATGAATTTCATCTATCCATCTCCGCCTTTGTCTTCCAGGTTTTCTTCTAGCTCCTCTTGGGTACCATTCTGTTATTTTCTTAGTCCATCTGTCATCATGTCTTCGAGCTATGTGTCCTGCCCAAGACCATTTTAGTTCTTTAGTTTTGATAAGAATGTCCTTTACTTGAGTTTGCTGCCTAATCCATGTGTTTCTCTTCTTATCTAACAGTCTGATTCCCAATATAATTCGTTCCATTCTTCGCTGTGTAGTTCTTAGCTTCTCTTCCATTCTTTTGGTGAGTGCCCAAGTTTCACTTCCATAAGTCATGGTGGGGAGTATACATTGATTCATTATTTTACATTTCAGACAAACTGGGATATTGCTCTTCAGTATGTGACTATATTTCCTGAATGCTATCCATCCAAAATTTATTCTTCTCTTGACTTCCAGCCATTTATCATTTTTACAGCTAATAACTTGTCCCAGATAAGTATATGACTCCACCTTTTCAATTACTGCTCCTTCAATCATTATTTCCCTTTCCGTGGCATACTTGTTCATCATTACTTTTGTTTTAGCCATATTCATCTTTAGTCCAAAATTCTTACTAACTGTACATAACTGATTAAGATTTTCCTCTAATTCTTTGGGATCGTGGCTTATGACCACAATGTCATCTGCAAATCGTAAATGGTTTAGGTACTCTCCGTTCACATTGACTCCTTTCTGCGACCAGTCTAATCTTCTGAAAGCTTCCTCAAGGGCAGCAGTAAACAGCTTCGGAGATATTGTGTCTCCTTGTCGAACTCCTTTCTCGATTTTAAATTTGCTACTGTCTTTGTCTAGTCTAATAAAGGATGTAGCACTCTCATACATTTTCTTCAAAATCATAATATATGGATTATCTATGCCTTGTCTTTCCAGTGCCCGAAACATTGCCTTATGCTGTATGGAGTCAAATGCCTTTTCATAATCCACAAATGCCAGGCATAATGGTGTTTTATATTCATTTGCTTTCTCCATTAGCTGTGATATTACGTGAAGGTGATCCATAGTTGAGAATCCTGTCCTAAAGCCAGCTTGCTCTTTCGGTTGATTCTCATCAAGTATTCTTTCTAATCTGTTAGTAATGACCCTTGTGAACAACTTGTAGATATGGGATAACAAGCTAATTGGTCTATAATTTCCAATTTCTGATTTATCTCCTTTCTTATGCAGCAAAACTATGATTGCATTATTCCACTGCTTAGGCATCACACCTTTTCTAATGCACTTTGTGAAGAGCCTTGCCAGTTTTTGTGTTATGTCTCTTCCTCCCAATTTTAACAACTCTACAGTAACTTCATCTTCCCCCGGGGCTTTCCGATTCTTCATTTTCTTCAATGCATGTTCTACCTCATCAGGAAGAATATCGGGTATGTCGTATGTGTTGCTACTCTGCAATCCATCTTCTCCACTGCTGGTATCATTCCCTCGCTGCTTGTATAATTCCCTATAGTAGTCTTCTGCTATTTGAATTATGCCTTCTCTGCTGTTTATAATTACACCATCGCTATTCTTCAGTTTCAGTATCATTTGTCTTTCTGTATTACTGCTCATGGCTGCTGATTTAAATCCTTTGTTTTCCCTTAATGCTTGTTCTACTTTTCTTGTGTTGAATCTTCTTATGTCCTCTCTGAGTCTCTTTCTAATGGCTTTGCATAACTCAGTATATTCAATTTTCTCCCTGTCAGTGTTTTTCTTGCTCTTCATTTGTCGTCTTTGGTTCATCATGACAAGTGTTTCTTGACTAATTTTTTCTTCTTTGGATTTCTGTTTCCCTATAGGTTTCTTGGGCTTTATCACTTTCAGATAGTTGTAATATTCCTTGTCGATATCTTGGTCCTGAGCAGTCTGCAGAAGCTCAAACTTGTTCTTAAGTTCCAGTACATACTGCTTTTTCTCCTCCTCTGTTATTTCAAAGACCTTTGTATTATTTACTCGAGTCAGTTTTTTCCTTTCCTTTCCTACATCTATATCAAGTGTACATCTTACCATTCTGTGATCACTTCCAACATTTACCTTATTCAGGACGGTAACATCATTCACAATATATCTTCTGTTAGTGAGGATGAAGTCGATTTCATTAGTTGTTAATCCATTTGGACTCTTCCATGTCCACTTTCTGTTCACCCTTTTCTTGAAAAAAGTGTTCATTACTGACATTCCTTGAGATTCTGCAAATTCCACAAGTCTTTCACCTCTTTTATTTCTTTCACCAATTCCAAAATTTCCTATAGTTCCTCTTTCTGCACTGTTTTGCCTTTTTCCAACCTTAGCATTGAAGTCCCCCATAATAATAGTGTAGTGGGTTTTCTGCTCATCTAGAAGACTCAATTTCAGTGTACATTTCTTCAACCTCTTCATCATCGTGGCTCGATGTTGGTGCATAAATCATTATAATCTTTAGCTTGTACCTCTTAGAAATCTTGAGTATTAGTCTTGACACCCTTGGTGATGTACTTTTGAATTCCAAAATGTTGTTTTTAAAATCTTTATGGACCAGAAACCCAACTCCACCTTCACTCCTTTCACTGTTTCCATTGGTGTACAGCAGATTTCCACTTGATAAACTTATAAGTGATTCATTTCTTCTTCTTGTTTCAGCCAAACCGATGATATTCCAATTCACATTTTCTAATTCCTTTTCCAGCTCTAATATCCTGTCTTCACCGATGAGTGATCGTACGTTATAACAGGCCAAGTTCAATTTCCGTGCATGGCAGCCTGGTCGTACCCAGAGATTCTTAGCACCCTCTGCTTCCACTCTGATCCTCTCGCTGCCGTAAGAGGGAGAGTGAAAGCTGCTGGGGACTGAGGGCCATTTGTATTGTTGTGCTCTCATTGCTGGAGGGTTTGGTCTTTTCCTCTTCACGCTGACCAGGCGTCTTGAAGAGAACCACTCTACACGTTCGTTGCCACCTAAGTGACGTAACAGGGCTTACCATCGAGAAGGTGTGCATGAGTGGATTTTAGGGAGGCAGGCCAACCGGACTTCTCCTAAATCTTCTGTAATAGAGAGATATTGGATCCATCAGTGTTTTAGGCTGAGTGTCTGATAACACACAGGATACCTGTTCCCCTCTAAGCCCCAGAATTAGTTATATATCTGTAACTAGTTCTTTTAGACCAGCTTCCAGTGGCATTTTTTGTATCCGGGGAACACTGATACATCATTCACACCTCACAAGCACTTCCCTGCCAGTCACGTGATCCCTACTTCAATAGTCTATACATGTCACTTGAACCCGCTAAGAAAAATTGCAACTCTTGGATCAAAAAAAAAAAATTTTTTTTTTTTTTTTTTCCTACTTAAATCTTTCTACATTGCTACCATTCTGGACTTTTGACAAGCATGGCTATACTCCAGATTATGGTACCCCTCGTATTTTGCTATGTGACAGACAGAAGGTTGCATGAAGGACATGAACTGAGAAAAATAGTTTTAATTAGAAGTGGAAAAAAAAAAACAAAAAAAACACCAATTATAAGAGGGGTCGTGTTTTTGCGCAACTTCGGGAGGGATTCAAGCAAAAACCGGTCGTTGACCACGTCCAAGGGCACAGTAAACTGGAGTTTTATCAGCAGCACTGGGGACTTTGACAATTCTACTCAACACCAATGAGTTTAATGATCTTTAATGGTTTTATAGGTAAATTGAAGTGATATTTTGTTATTTGCAGTATTAATAATGGTGTTAGAATACATATTGATGGTTATTTTTGTCAAACTTGGGACAGGACTTGAAAAAGTCATTTAGGAGGGGGGGGGGGGATGCTGGAAATTTGGAACGAAAGCCAACACAAGAACCACAGCAAATTACTGGAAACTTACTTCACAAACTGCTTTACAGCTACCACAGTTTCTTGCTGCATTCTTGGTAAACAGATGATGTGTGTTATTGGTTAGTTTCCTTTGGTTCTCATGTCTGCTTTCTTTACCTTCGCCCCCATGTTGTATTCAGTTTGTTTGTACACCTTATTAATCCATAATGTGTTTCTAATATGTTACTATTTAAAATAACTAAATGCACAAGGCATAATACATTAAGAGTTTAATATCTAAATAATATCGATGTGTAGATACACCATAGACAATTAAAAAACTACAAAGTTGTTGTGGGCATCATTTGCTCTTTCTCATATTGTGCTCTGCCTTCACGACGAGTTGCCATGATAATGCACTACCTCGAATAAGTAACGCTTCACTAATAGAGAAGACTATTGTTACTTATTCTCGGTGAGTACCACCACCCAGACATGTTTCAAGGCTATTGGCCTATCATCAGTGGGTGGGCAGGTACCCTGGTATTGCAGACATGACGACCCAGTTGTGAAGATAATCACACAATATGAGAGATGCCAAAAGGTGTATATGATAATATTTAAAATAACAATAGTCTTCTCTATTAGTGAAGCATTACATATTCGAGGTAGTGCATTATCATGGCAACTCGTTGTGAAGGCAGAGCACAATATGAGAAAGAGCAAATGATGCCCACAACAACTACTTTGTAGTTTAAGAGTTGTCTATGGTGTATCTACACACCGATATTATATAGATATTAAACTCTTAATGTATTATGCCTTGTGCATTTAGTTATTTTAAATATTATCATATACACCTTTTGGCATCTCTAAAATTGTGTGATTATCTTCACAACTGGGTCGTCATGTCTGCAATACCAGGGTACCTGCCCACCCACTGATGATAGGCTAATAGCCTTGAAACATGTCTGGGTGGTGGTACTCACCGAGAATAAGTAACAATAGTCTTCTCTATTAATGAAGCGTTACTTATTCGAGGTAGTGCATTATCATGGCAACTCGTCGTGAAGGCAGAGCACAATATGAGAAAGAGCAAATGATGCCCACAACAACTACTTTGGAGTTTTTTATGAGTTGTCTATGGTGTATCTACACACCGATATTATATAGATATTAAACTCAATGTATTATGCCTTGTGCATTTAGTTATTTTAAATATTATCATATACACCTTTTGGCATCTCTCATATTGTATGATTATATTGTGTGTGGGTCATCATGTCTGCAATACCAGGGTACCTACCCACCCACTGATGATAGGCCAATATCCTTGAAACATGTCTGGGTGGTGGTACTCACCGAGAATAAGTAACAATAGTCTTCTCTATTAGTGAAGCGTTACTTATTCGAGGTAGTGCATTATCATGGCAACTCGTCGTGAAGGCAGAGCACAATATGAGAAAGAGCAAATGATGCCCACAACAACTACTTTGTAGTTTTTTAAGAGTTGTCTATGGTGTATCTACACACTGATATTATACTAATATGTTACAAAAAGCAGAGAGTATACTGTGCATATCAAGCTTATTAATAGAAATTAGCTTTGGCTGCATATGTATTACTTAGGAATCAAATTCTAATATATATATTTTTTAATTTTCAGTAAATATTTTAATAATATCTGTTTTTTCAAGTTTTTCAAAAACCATAAGGTATATGCTATTCACCTAAAAAAATTCAGATTGGAGGCTTGAAGTGGTGGAACCCATGTTTAGTCTCTAGAGCTAAGTTCCGGTCAACCCTTCCCTATCTCTTCCATCATGCAGTATGATTGATGACTTTTGAGGTTATGATGAACGTCGTGGCGAGATCCAATATTCCTTACATTTCGAGGGTAGAGCTCTAAAACGGTGTTCGCAGGCCGGCCACTAGTTAGTACACCAGACCGAACCTATTGGCAACTCTCTAGGAGGCTTCCAGATCAGCTAGTGTATAATCTTGCTACCTCTACTCTGCCAGATAGTGACTGGAGGGAGTCCGAGTAGTGTGTATGCAGGGAGCATTGTCGAGGCCACGTTATGTCAAGGATCTGGGTATATTCTTCACACGTGTACGCCATATCCAAAAATTTCATTACTTCATACAGCATGTCCCACCCACATTTTCTTACTATTGAATACACCATGAATTGTCAAACTAATAGAGCAAGCTTATCTGCGAAAAGATCTAAATCTCCCAAGCACTTCCTAATTCATTTCACAAATATACGTGGTCTCAATTCTAATCTCAACGATGTCCATTTCCACTTGCAGTCTGCCAAACCCCATGTACTTTTTCTGACAGAATCTCAGTTATCGGTTGATTCAACTACTGCTCATCTCAGATGCCCAAATTATTCGCTGTATGATTCCTTTCGCCTCAAAGGTGGTACTTGTGCATATGTCCTTTCTGATATTCCCTGTCAGAGACTTGTCAATTTGGAATCTCCTCTCTTTGATCTCTGGCTCAAAATCTCTCTACCTCATTGTGTCAAATTCATTTGTTGTCTCTACCGCTCTCCCAACTCCACTAATCACTTGGAGCTCTTTGACTTCCTCTCTTTGCAACTTGACTTTCTCCAGTCCAACTTTCCTAACGGTGAGGTAATTTTCCTTGGTGATTTTAATGTTCACAACTCCAGCTGGCTTCCGTTTTCTAATCACACCGACCCAGCAGGTCGAGATGCTGAGGCTTTTGCAATTACTAATGACCTAGCACAGATTGTTCATTTACCTACAAGAATACCGGACAATCCTAATCATACAGCCAATACGCTTGATCTTTTTCTCACAAACAACCCTTCTAAGTACACGGTCGAAGTGAGAGGTCCTTTAGGCACTTCAGATCACAACTTGGTGATTGTCTCTTCTCCAATGGAACCTTTATCTCATGGCTATTCCCAACCTCGTGTTGTTTGGCATTACAAGAATGCAAAATGGGATGACCTGCGAGACTTCTTTTCTTCTTTTCCTTGGTCGGAATACTGTTTCAAAACATCTGATGTCAACGTTTGCTCAGATCGTGTCAGTGAAATTATTCTTGCAGGAATGGAATCCTTTATCCCACACACCACTTTAAAATCTCGTCCTTTATCTAAACCTTGGTTTTCCAATAAATGTGCTAAGGCTGTTCAAGAGAAGAATGCTGCATATTGTAACTGGCTTGTTTCTAATTCTTCAGTTTCATTTTCTGCCTACACCAAACAATTGTAAAGCAGTTATTAATCAGTCCAAACTAGAGTTTGAACAGGCTAAGAGTAGAAAACTTGCTTCTTGCCCTAATGGTAGCCGAGCATTCTGGTCTCTTGCCAAAGCTACTGGCCGCAACTTCTGCCCATCTCTGCTCCCACCTCTGTCCAAACCAGATGGTTTTGTTGTCACTTCAGCCAAGGATAAAGCTGACCTGTTAGCATCTCATTTTTCTTCCAGCTCGTGTATTAATGATCTTGGTAAAACACCTCCCACCATTCCCAACACGCTCCATTCAATGCCTCCTGTGGTTTTCCGTCATAAAGATATCAGAAGGATTTTGATGAATCTTGATACTAAGAAAGCTCCAGGTCCTGATGGTATTTCTCCACTTGTTCTCAAAACCTGTGCTCCTGAACTTACTCCTATTCTTTGCTGCCTTTTTTCACTTTCGTATTCCAAAGGTGTTTTTCCTTCTGCTTGGAAATTTGCTCATATCCAGCCAGTTCCTAAAAAGGGTGACAAATCCCTCCCATCCAATTATCATCCCATTGCAATTACTTCTACTCTTTCTAAAGTAATGGAGAAATCAATTAACCGCCAACTCTTAAACTACCTAGAAACCTTCCGTCTGATCAACGATCGCCAGTATGGATTCCGTCAGTGTCGATCCACTGGTGATATTCTGGCTAATGTTACCCATTTATGGACTAATTCAATGGAAAGGTTCGGTGAAACACAAGTAGTTGCTCTTGACATCTCAAAGGTTTTTAATAGTGTTTGGCATAAAGGTCTTCTAAACAAGCTTCCATCTTATGGTTTGCCAACTGTTTTTAGTAATTTGTTATCCAGTTTTCTCTCTAATCGCTCACTGAGGGTGATGGTAGATGGCTCTCTGTCTTCTAACTTCTCCACTAATGCTGGTGTCCCCCAAGGTTCAGTTCTTTCCCCCACTCTTTTCCTCTTGTATATTAATGACCTTCTTCCATTGACTGGAAATCCTATCCATAGTTTTGCCGATGATAGCACATTGCATTCCACTTTCCATTTTGAGAAACCTTGTCCTGCTCGATCAGCTTCAACTTCTCGAAAATCTGCTACCAATTCCTTAAATGCCGATCATCAGGTAATTCTCCAGTGGGGCAAAGGCAACTTAGTTGATTTCAACCCTTCTAAAACTCAGTCTTGTCTTACATCTCGCAAAAAGGATTCTTCTGCTCCTATGCTTATCTTTAGTGACACTCTGATTTCTAGGCAAAATGATATATCTCTTTTGGGAATTACCCTGACTTCTAATCTCTCTTGACACAAGCACATTACATATATTGCTTCCTCTGCATCTAAAAAGCTTGGTTTTCTCTTTCGCTCTCGGCGTTACTTTTCTTCCGAACAGCTGCTCACTCTGTATAAGTCGCAAATCCGCCCTGCCATGGAATATTGTTCCCACATCTGGGGTGGTGGTGGTGCCCCCAAAACCTCTCTCAGGCTTCTTTATTCCATTCAGAAGAGGGCAGTTAGGTTAATTAATGATTCATCTCTAACAGAGTCTCTCCACTCACTTTCTCATAGACGTACTGTTTCTGCTGCATGCCTCTTCTACATATACTTCCATGGGCACTGTTCTTCTGAATTGGCTTCTATAATTCCCGCTCTCTCTTTCAAAACAGTCCGAACCCGTGCCGCCCCCAGCCAACATCCATTTACTGTCCAACTTCAAACCCACAGAACCAACTTTTCATCTTCCTCATTTATTCATTGAACTGCCGTTTTCTGCAACAACCTTCCTTCATACGTATTTCCTGAAAATTACAATCTACAGAAGTTCAAGTCCAATGTCAACAAATATTGTTTCGTTTTCTCAACCTCCAACCCAAGCACGGTACTAAGTACTATAGGTTCTAATACCTCTCGTGTTTGGGGTTCACATAAAAAAAAAAAAGCTGGTATATGGCATATACCCTCCATTACAGCCGTGGATTTAAGTAATTCTCAAAGTGACCATTATGGCACCAAGTATTGCATGGAAGTATTTTACGATAAATGCAAAGGACAAAACTGTTTGCATATGTAATTTATGCGATATGACCATATCAAGGGGTTCCACAGAAGTCGCATAGAAGTCACAAATATGATGAATAATCTCAAAATGTTCCATCCGGAAGAATTGTCAAAAGAAACAGAAGCATCAGATAAGTTGAAAAGGACATGTGCTGAATGTTCAGGAAGTAGCAGCACCATTGAACCACCTGCTAAAGTGCAAACTACTATAGAAGCAGTATTAACAAAGAAGCTTTGGGATATTAATGACCACAAGTCCAAAGAGATACATTATTTAATTGGAAAAATGATAGCTGTTGACCTTCAACCATGTTCTGTAACACATGACATTCGATTCATTCCAAAGGCTATTAAAAAAAAAATTTGCCCAAATTACAGTATTCCAAGTAGAAAATATTTCACTGATAATTGCAGATATATTTCAGAAGGTAAAAACAAAACTTCAAACATCCCTTGATAAAGCCACCAACATGTCTTTAACCACTGATATTTGGACAGCTACTACAAATAGTTCTCCGTTTCTGAGTATTACAGGCCATTGGCTTAAAAATGAATTTGAACAATACAGGGCCGTCTGAAGAATTCTTCTATTTTCAGGCTCTCATACAGGGATACGGATCAGTGAAGAGCTGAACAATGTGCTAGAAGAATATAAGATCTCAAAAAGCAGTCTCCCTCACACTGTGAAATTCTGGAGCAAATATGGTAGCTGGTGTCACTGTTTACAGTCACAATCATGTTTCATACACACATTAAAACTTTCAATAAATGACTCCATGTTTGCCCAGTAGGCTGTAAGGACTGTTGTTACCATTAATAGGAATATTGTAAAATATTTCAGCCATTCTGCTTCAGCAGTTAACAAATTAATGGAAATACAGGAGCAGCTAAATTTAAAGAAGCATAAATTAATTCAAGATGTATCCACTCGTTGGAATTCAACTTATTACATGCTGGAAAGAAACAGAACAGCGAAAAGCTCTCAACAACATATGCTGTAAATAACAATATTCCAACATTAAGGTTTTGTAGAAAAAAATTGTCCTACTCCTAGGTCCATTTAAAGAAATCACTAATGAAGCTAGTAAAAGATAATCTACATTTCAATAATAATCTCTACAATTTTGACTCAATTTATTTTTGCCCAAAGCTGTCCAAAATGATAATTTTGGTGGAATTCTTACCACAGTTGAGGAACTTAAATCATCAATTGTGAAAAGGTTTTACGGGGAAAATACAGGGAAAATAAATCTGTGTTTATCTACTTGTATAGATTTAAGATGAAATTTCAAAGAAGTGATATGAAAAACAAAATAAAGGAATGGGTTTTAGAAACTCCGGAGGAAGATCAAATGGAGGTAAGAGAAGCTTGATATTTCAAAAGGATATGCTTCAACCAGTTCTACTGAAGATCTAGATACCCCAGGTTTTACTATGACTTTTCAAATTTGTTTGATGAATTAGCTTCTGCTAAGACAGTGTTCAAAACAAAGAAACAGAAGAAATGTCATCCGGAGTAAGTTCAAAAGAAAAGTAATCCTCAAAAAAAAAAAAAAAAAGAAGAAAAGAGAGCAAGCATTATTCAGTGTTGCACTCAAGAATTGAATCAGTATTTAAATTTGCCATTACTGCATAGAAACAATAGCCCATTTATGTGGTGAAAAACCATAAGAGACAAACTACCTCTTCTGAGTAAACTGGCTTTGAAATATTTAAGTGCACCAGCTTCATCAGTTGAAAATGAAAGAATATTTGATACTGGTGGTAATTTATATGAACCTGCAAGAAACAGGCTATGTCTGTCAAAATGGGGAAACTGCTGTTTTTGCATTACAATTTAAGAGTATTCAATTTTGATTACTTTGCGTAAAACTACTTTTAATTTGTTTTTTTTCCTTTATACTGTGTTAAAAAAGGTAATAAATTTGATGTAAATACCTGTTAGGTTTCATTTTCATTGTATTTTCTGTATTAATAAAAATAAATTGGCTATAAGCTATCTGATGAATCTCTTGGTAGTGATTAGCTGGCTTACATTTAGCAGGAAATGGCCGATTAATAAAACCGATTAAGCGACAAAAACCGATTAACAATTAATCGGCCAAGGAGCCGCTTATGTACCAATTAATCAGTGCATTCTTACTGCCAACAGAACTGTAAATGTTTGTGGCGAGCAAAGGGTGTGCAGTACATTGTACAGGCTCAACAGCAGGTCACTGTGCGACAGGTGACATTGCAATACACTATGGGAAATGGAAGAACAATATCCCAAATGATGATGCACCGCACACCCACACATATGGGGTTCCAAAGTAGATGACCCAAGAGACACCTCTCCTCACTGCTGATCATCGTTGACAGTGAATGCTGTGGTGTCAACAATATTCTGGTTGTACAGTGGAGGACTGGAAGCAAGTATGCTGGTCAGATGAGTTGGATTAGTCCAAATAAATGGTGCAACATGCCGATGGATGCTTTTTGTGTACGGCACAAACAACACAAGTCCATGGACCCATTGTACGGTTCCCACTATCCAGGCAGGTAGTGGTGGTTGCTTAATATGGAGCACATTTTGTTGGCAAGAACTAGGAGCTTGGTGTGTATGGACCAATGTTTCACTGGCCAGGTCTATCAGCAGCCCTTAGGAGACCACGTGTATCCTGCCAAGTTGCATTTTTCCCCCGGAAGAAATGGGATCTTTCAAAACAATAATACACCATGTCATCAGGCCTGCACTATGCACAAGTGGTTTGAGGAACACAATATTATCACAATTTTATCACTGATCTTGACTGGCCTCCAAATCTGCCCGATCCCAATCCAATTGCACATCTATGGAATGTTTTGGAATGGGAAGTGAGGTGAACGGACACACAACCATCATCTATTCTGACACTGCAGAGAGCCTTGCAAGCAGCATGGCTGCATATTCGTAGGAAAATGTCTTCCAACATCTAGTGGAGCCAATGCCTAGGCAAATGGTGACTATTATCTGTGGGCCAATTATCTGTGAGAACAGTGGGCAGGTGGTCATAATTCAGTGAATTATACACACGGCTAGCATGTGTGTTGAATTTAATAACAAGAAAGTGAAAACAAGAAGGCAAAAAAATGGAAAAAAGAGGAAGTAGTCTAGTGCAGTCGAAGGCAGCAAATGCTAAACCTATGCAGAGCATAGGTTTAGCATTCTGTGGCATTCCATAGACAATAAAGTAGAAAAAAAGGAAGGGAACTAGAGAGTGATAGAAGGTAACAAAAAAAAAAATAAAAATAAAATAGCAACCAAGTTGCTATTTTTCTTACAATCCTGGCCATTGACACTCGACAAGAGGCTGATTTTGTAACTTGTGTGGCAACATCCTCATTTTATCAATTTTGAAATTATCTAATATCTCATTATTGCATATATTTTTTTTGTTACCTTCTATCCCATTTTTTCACTCTCTAGCTCCCTCTTTTTTTTTTTTTCACTTTACACACACACACACACACACACTTTTTTAAACTGTGTATTATGTCCTTATAATTATACATTCATGGGCAAATCAGTATGTTGTGCAGGCAGAAAACATCAGAATAACTTACCTGAAAGCCATGCACTTTTAACCTGAGTAGAGGTTCCATTAATTAAAATCTCTGCTCTAGAAACACAGCCCCAAATGAAGTTCTTTAAAGATTCTTCCCAAGGTATGTGGAATATTGTATAAGGTAAGCAATACCCAACTTTCTCGTGGCTAATTTTCTTCTTATGTTCCTGCATGTTGTGATGTCACATGGAAGACAAAGCTTGAAGTAACCTGAATATTGTGTTATGCAAGACATTTTTAAACTGAAAACTTTACTTTTTATATTCAGTTGGCAAGAATGAGAAAATGTAGGTTTTTGCGATGTGACATACTTCAAAGTTGTTAAGGAACAAGTTTCTTTTTGATGGAATTCATGGAATTATTTTGCCTGATGGTACAAAAATTACAAAACAATTAATAAAATAATTAGCTGATAACCAGAAAAATGAACGGAAAAGCGTATGAATCTAAGAGGACTATCCTGTCTTCTCGGTTATTTTGAGCCAGCAGAATTAATCTGCTTAGTTAATACAATGTTCTTAATGCGAACAAAACTCGTTCATTCACAACTAGTTGCCCAGATACTATGTTACTTTCAAACAAATGTCACAACCAAAAGGTTAATCTACCATTTATTTAAAATATGAGACAGTACTATGACAGCCTATTTAATTTTGGATTGAATAATCTTAAGTAAATCCTTTGATAAATAAGCAGGGGAATACAGCTGAAGTGAATAGCAAGGAAAGAAGCAGACACAGGAGTAGATATAGCCATCTGAAACAGAAAATGCCAAATCTTCACCAATCTCATTCTGCAAGTCTCTCATCTGATAGCAAGTATGCTTCAAAAACAATAAACACACAAAATGGTACTGAAGGAGTTGTTCAACATTAACTGCAATAAGGTAGATGATGTAAGAGCTTAAATTATCAAATAGCCTAACAATAGACTTATTAAAATTATATTTGTAGAAGAATAAGAGAAATTTACCTCAACATGATATGTAGAATACTTCCATATGATACTCTCCAGAAATTAAAAATGGAATCATATGGAAGTGTTTTAATTTCTGGAGAGTATCATATGGAAGTATTCTACATATCATATTGAAATAAATTTATCTTATTCTTCTACAAATATTGATATAAATGTAGAACGTATTGATCATCATAGCTATGTTATATACTATTAAAATTATATGTAATTAGGAAAATTATCCAATCTTCTCTTATGGTTTTTGCAACCAGCAGGATTTAAATTGCTTCAATAATGCTCACATCGAACACCTTATGTTTGCAAAGAGTTGCCCTGACGTTGTGCTACTTTGAAACAAATGACATTATTATTATTAGCCATATGGTGCAAGGAAGCCTGAGGCTTATGCTGCACTGCCCAAAAAAAAAAAAAAAAAAAAAAAATTCCCTATTACCCTGAGAGAGAGAAGTAGAAAAGAATCACCAAGAAATAGAAGAATGATGATATCCAGCTCAGGATCCTGGGTGTGCCAAGCCCATACTAGATGTGAGCCCCTGGGGGTATCAGAAAGTTAATCTGACATTTATTTTAGGCTTACTGACATCACTGGAAAGGAGTTAGTCTTACCAGAACTACAAATCACATACTTGGGATTACTCTTTCCAGGTCAGTATTCTGCACATTACATATCAAGATCTCTTAAAATGAAAGTAGAGCATCTTTGCCTTTAGCCAGCAGGTGGTTGGTTGGTTGGTGGAACAGACTTCCATCCTTTGTTGTGGAAGTTGATAGCCTAAATAAATTTAAGGCTGAGCTGGACAGGTACTTTGAACGAACGGAGGGGTGAAATGGAAGAGTTTTTTTTTTTTTTTTTTGGCTGATGCTGCATAAGCTTGCTTTCTTGCATCACATGCCTCTACTAATGCTAATAAAAAACATGGCTTCAATCCTCAAACTTGCCATCACAAGTTGCCCTGATATAACATTACTTTGAGACATTTGATACTAGTCTGCTGCCGACCGGGCTAGCCAGGTGGGTAAAGTGCCTACCTGGCAACCGAAAGGTAACGGGTTCGAATCCCACCTCGGGTTTGGATCACAGTAAAATACAAAAACTTTGTGAGGTGCATTATGGCCACAGAAGCTGATGCGCCAACAACTAACAAAAAAAAAAAAAAAAAAAAAACCTAGTCTGCTGTTGTTAATGAATAAATTGACCTTTCCTTTCAGAGATGACATAGTATTGCCAAAAGGTTAATATATATTTAGCCATTGTCTCATCTTTTATAAATGCTGACTTAACCTTTCAAAACGAATGACATCACAATCTGTAGTGAATGCAAAGTTTGTTCTGCTATCTCCATGAAGTACTAATAGTGTAAAATGATTGCAAAGAAGCAAGCTATACATCATTAGCCAAACAAAAAAGAAAAAAAAAAAGAAAACCTACCTGCATCATCTGTCCATCCCTTCTAACAAATTTTCTAACCCTTCCTTAAATTTATTCAAACTGAACCTACACCCACAACACCATATGGAGTTTGTTTCAACACTCAGTTACTCCCAATGACTTTGAAAGAAAATTCACATATCTAATCTCTAGGGTGCCATTGCCATTTAGTTAACTCAATCCATTTAATACCTTTAAACACTTTAATCAGTTCTCTTTGCAGGAGCCTAGTTTCCAGATGCTGCAATTTGCAGTACTGAAATCTTTCCTGGTAAGAATACCCTTTATTGGCACCAACCAATTTTATAGTTCTTCTCTGCATCCTTTCCAACAAATTTATGACATTCCTAAAATAGGGTTTCCAAACGTATGCAGTATATTCAATATGTGGTCTGCCCATTACCTGACACAGCAGGATAATCACTTCTTTATCCCTGCTGGCAAAATTCCTATACATCACTGACAAGAACTCCATGGGCTATTCTATACATCACAGCTTGCCTGCACTGCTTAGAGAATCTTATTATTATTATCAGCCATATGATGCAAGGAAGCCTGAGGCTTATGCTGCACCAGCTAAAAAAAAAAAAAAAATTCTGAATTACCCTGAGAGAGAGAAAGGGGGGGGACAAGAGTCAGAAGTAGAAGGGAATCACCAACCAAGAAAGAGAAGAATGATGATATCCAGCTCAGGACCCTGGATGTGTCAAGCCCATACTCACCAGATATGAGCCCCTGGGGTTAATGTGAGACTGATTTGTCCCTAAATCTTTTTTCTACTCCCCTAACTGAGATTGGCATCACTTAGATGGTACATTATTCTAAGATTACCACTACTTAAAATGTGGGATGTTGCATTTATCACTGTTACACTTCAGTTGCCATTGTCTAGGCCATTAGCCGAGTTTATCTAGACACTCAAAGTAGCATACCCCAATTGTCTTCACCATTGTGCCCACCTTTGTATCAACAAACTTAGACATCAAACTTGAAATACACACATGAACAGTAATGGCCCCAACACCGACTGCTCTGAAACTCAACTAATAATTAGTCCATAAAGAGCAGTGCCATTTATAGCCACTCTGACTTTTAATGCTTAATCATCCTTTCATTCATAGTGGTAACTTTGCTTCATTGCTCCAATTTATACAACTGTAGTCACTGTGGTACAATATCAATGGCTTTACTGTAGTCTCAGTATATAATGTCAAAATTAATCTCTGCAGATTTATCTTTAACCACTCCATGTTATGATTGCCTTATAACTCCACTCCTATCAAGATGATCTTGCGTTACTTCTTTAACTATTGATTTCATCATTTTCCTGGTACAGCGGTTGAACTTGCAAGTCTGTAGTGATCCACCTTACTCTCTAAACCACTCTGATAAATAAGAGATACGTTTGCATCTCCAATCTACAGGGACTTCCGAATTTAAGGATTCTCTCATTATTATGGTCAAAGGTTTAACTACCTCTCATGCAGTTTCTCTTAATATAATCTGATAGATTCCAACTACCTCAAGTACTTTCACTTAACTGCAGTATTTTCTCTTCCAACTTCCTTTCTCCTATGATAAATTCTTTTTTTTTTTTCTTTTTTTTTGACATTAAAAACAGTTTTGCCAGAATTATTTAGAAAAAAGCATTACATTACCTAGAAATCGTCAAGAAACATGATGCGTATAGGTTGCATTTGTTGCGTGCAATGCATGAGCACAATAAAACTCAATTGTACACAACAAGTGCAGTGACACAAGTACAACTGAGCAGTGACACACTACGTTATACTGTTATATCAGCATAATGATTAATACGCGACGGACTGTGCCAAAATCTACAGCCCAGTGTTCAAAGGAATATCGTGATAGAAAGAAAGGGAAGTTGGACAGAAATGTGAATCCAGATGAAATTCAACAAGTGTTTCGTTATACCTGGGTGTTCTCAAACTGCACCCAAAAAACGAGCTGAAATAATGAAGGAATAACAGAAGAAAAGGAAATTCAAACTATTCTAAATCATAATGAAATTCAACCACAGAGTTCTACTATGCCTGATACTTATCAGGAATCTAAAACTCCAGCAGAACAAATGAAGGAATATTGTGCATGAAAAAAAGTGAAATTAGAAATGGCTAATAATGAGATTCCTGATTACATTAATCAGGAATCTCATTATTAGTGTCTACACAAGCTGACAGTGAGTTTGAAAAACTAGTTTACAAAACTCATTTGGATTTAGTTGTAATGTTTATGATCATTTATGGTTTCAATTAGATTTGAAACCATTTCCAACAACTTCATATGAATTACTTCAAAATGAATTTCATTTACAAGAAGTGAGTACTTTCATGACATGTAATACATGTCATAAAAGAGGGACGGATACTAACTATGGCCACGTCAAATGGATTTATATATCCAACATATCCTACTCATTTGAATCCAAGGATGTTTTGTACTGAGCGTTTGATATCACCCTGATTACCCTTTATGCAAATTCGTCGTTTACGTTATGAACATGGACAATATGGGATCATTGGACAAGTAATAAATGTACCAGTTAATGTAAATACGATGGTTCATCAATTACCTAGAGAATTAGACGATGATTATGCCATTAATGTAAATATAAAATGAAGACTCATACATAAATCATCATATCTACAAGGATGTGTGCAGAAGAAAATAGTGACACTATGGTTACGGTATTTGATAAATTCACCTCTGTAAAAATTCTATGGCATAAAAGTGAGTGGCGATTTCTTGGAGACAAATTATGATAGTGAACAGGAACATTCAGATGAAATTGTGGAACCTGTCAAAAATGATGAACTATTGTTAATTCAACAACAAACATTATTATGGTCTGAAGATAAATATTTCTATTAGTGCAGGGTCACAAATCATCTCCAACAAGTTTCATATTTTATATTCGTGAGGAAGAACTTTCGTTTCCAGCTATATATTTGGGACATGCACGAAAATTTAAAAATTGATTGAAAATTACTTCCTTTATGATGGCATCGAGTGAAATTCGTAGATCTGATCATAGTGAAATAACTCCCCAACATCTGCAAATTATGCAATGAAAATTATGCAAATGCATACTGCAGAAAATTTGCAAATTGCATTTAAATCAGTAGGAATAACAACTAACATTACTCATTCTATATTGGAATAGAAAGAATTTATAAACAACCCATTAGAGATTGCTCCAGAATTATGGCATTCACGACAATTTCACGAATTAGTACAAGTTGTTCGACAGTCTGATAGTACATTTTCTAAAATTCTTTCAAAAATAGGCAATGGAGAAGCATTATTACCAAATGAACTTAAAATTATAGAATTGAGATTTGTTTCCAAAGAAGATGCTACTAATTTACGTCAGTAAGGAATTTGACTATTTTTAAGAAATGGTAACGTAAATGCCTATAATACAAATGCTTTAGTTGCAGATGAAACCCATGAAGTGGTTGCACAAGGTTTATACCACGGATATCATTCTGAAGAACAATTAGCAAATATGTGAAATAAAATTCATAAAATGTCAGTAACTGAAACTGCAGGACTTCCATACATTTTACCATTATTGAAAGGAAAACTGTACATGATTACTACAAATATAGATGTGGTCGATGGATTGGTAAACGGTGCAATCGGTACTTTAGTATATTTCGAATTTGAGGACGACAAAACAATTAAATGAGTGTGGATGAAATTTTCTGAGTCAAAAATAGGATATAACCTTCAATCTCGTTATAAATAATATGTGAAAGATCAGCATTTATCTAGTCAATCCATACCTATTATAAAACAATTAACTACGATTCCATTCAAGAACAATAAGAAATTATCATGTAGACGTACACAATTTCCTTTAGTATGTGCTTGTGCTTTGACTAGACATAAATCTCAAGGAAGGACCTTCGACAAAGTCATATATTTGCAAATTGCATTTAAATCTACAAATGCTTTTGTTGCAGATGAAACCCACATAGTGGTTGCACAAGATTTATACCACGGATATCATTCTGAAAAACAATTAGCAAGTATGCAAAATAAAATTCATAAAATGTCAGTGACTGAAACGGCATGACTTTCATACAGTCTACCATCATTGAAAGGAAAATGGTACATGATTACTACAAACATAGATGTGGTCGATGGATTGGTAAACGGTGCAATCGGTACTTTAGTATATTTTGAATTTGAGGAAGACGAAACAGTTAAACGAGTAGGGATGAAATTTCCTAAGTAAAAAATAGGACATAACCTTCAATCTCATTATAAACAATATGTGAAAGATAAACATTTACCTAATCAATCAGTACATATTATAAAACGATCAACTACGATTCCATTCAAGAACAATAGGAAATTAACACGTAGATATACACAATTTCCTTTAGTATGTGCTTGTGCTTTGACTATACATAAATCTCAAGGAAGGACTTTCGACAAAGTTGTATATAATTATGAGAAAGATCGTCAAAATCAACTTGTATATGTGACTTTATCTCGAGTGACCTCATTGTAAGGTTTATATATTACAAATCCCCACGACAATTTCACATTTCACCACAGCAAAGCTAGTAGTAATATAGAACTTCGTGCTGAACTAGATCACTTGAAAAATAATTTGCTGCCATCTCTACTGGATGAACTGCAAGATTTCATTCAAAGTGGTATATCTATATTGTCAAAGAATGTACAATGTTTACGGGATGATGTTCGAGATATTGAAATGGACACAATCTTACAGCAATCCAAAATATTGATATTAAGTGAAACATGAATGGATAATGATGAACATATTACTTAACCATTCCAATGTGTGACTCAATTTAAAAGGTTGGATGTTCACAGTGGTGCTGTTGCGGTTCAACAATCATCAGTACATCACATATCTTTGCACAACATAATAGCAGCAATGCGACAACCTTGAACCGGTTGATGACAGTCATCTACCACCTAGTATTGCTTGGTAACACAGAGGGGTGGCATTACTCCATTTGGTGTTAGCCGACCGGGTTAGCCAGGTGGGTAAACTGCCTGCCTGGCAACCCAAAGGTTGCGGGTTCGAATCCCTCCTCGGGCTTGGATCAAAGTACTGCAAAAAACCTTGGGAGGTACATTATGGCCACAGAAGCCGATGCCCCAACAACTACCAAAAAAAAAAAAAAAAATTGGTGTGGGTGCCACACCTCGACCCCTGCTTACGGTGGTTCACACCTAGGTGGTCACCCACAGTGTGCTTGCACATGGAGGTTATACCCAGGATTACTAACAGTTCCACCACTGTGAAGATGCAAGCAGAGGATTTTGCTGTCACAGACTGTCCGGACTTCACCAAAATTGGGTCCACTTGATTTGAGTGTCACCTGAATATCAGTCCCATCAGCCCCAGGTAGCAAGCACAGCTTGTCTGGCATATCTGAGAGAATGTCTGCAACAGCCTCAAGGACCTAATCCCAAATCAGTATTTGGTAATCTTATGCAAATTTCATCTCTAAAAACTCCCTGTGTGAATGTAGATGAAAAATATTTATTCAGTTTATCAACAGTCTGCACAGGATCATCAGCAGTAGTACCATTCATATCCCATGGACCAATGTGATTCATCCCTTTCATTCTGTTATTAACATAAGAAAAGAATTCCTTGATACTCTCCTTTGCATTCTTAGCCAAAAAACTCCTCGTAACCTGTCTTGATTATACACTACTCTACTAGTATACGATTCTTTATACCCCTGACAATTTATGACTCCATGCATTTTTTCTTCTCTGCCGCAAGCTCATCAGTTCATCTGACATCTATTTTGGTCTAAATCTCAAACAATATCTCTTAGATAGTCGTTACACTGTGTAGCTCGATGATTACTTCTCTGAACACTTCCAATTTGGCATTTACAATTTTTAAAAACATCAGTTGGTCTGTCCCACAAGTAAAGAGCTTTTGAGCCCACTGTAACCACCTTTGCAAAAACAACTCTTCCAATTACCCTCGACACTAGTAATTTCTTTGAATAAATCCCACATCAATATTTAATAAATCACTGCCACCTAAAGATTCCTGTACTTGAAGATTCTTAATACATAATGAATCACTGCTGATAACCACATCAAGAATATTACTTTCTCTTGTTACCTCTCTAACATGGTGTAGAAAGCAGTCATCCAGCAAATCAAGAAATGTTTTGCTATTGAGTGAGCTGTCAACGCACAAGTTCAAAATGATATCTGAAAGCTTAAAATCTCCCATAAGACAATCTTGGGTGGTTAATGACAGTAATAAAAGGTATGCAGCTCCAACAAGATCTAGAAAAATTAGGCAGTGGGTTGAGAAATGCTAACTGAAGTTTAACATTGACAAATGCAGTGTACTGCATATGGGTAGCAGCAATGTATCAACTGTGTGATAGTGAAACTCAGGGTAGTGAAAAATGAAAAGTAACTGGGGTAATTATGCAGTCTGATATCAAGTTCTCTGAGCAGTGCACATAGGTTGCCAGCACAGTGCATAGGGTTTTGTCAATGACATATACAGAAATTTTGCTGCAGGGATAAGGAGGAGACGATATCATTGTATAAGGCAATGGCCAGGACACATATTGAATACAGCATACAGATCTGGAGGCCTCATTTTAGGAAGGATGTACATAGAGGAGCAATGAGATTGGTGAGGAGAACAAAGGGGTGCTCTTACCAAAAAAGGCTTTGGTTCTGCAAATTGCAGCATCTGGAGACTAAGCACCTGTGAGGTGACCTGACGGATGTGTTTAAGACTTTGAATGGCTTGAGCAAACTCAATATTGATGGATTCTTCCTCTTGCTCAGACTATCCACATTAGGGGGGGGGGGGGGTTGTTGTTGTTATTTGGTTTTTAGGAGCATTAGCAACTAAGGCCATATTGCTCCGGGATATGCGGTGGTCATTCCCTGACCTTTCCGCGTCCTTCGTATTTGGTGGTGACGGGCTCGAACCCCGGTCCAATCAAGAAGCGTGTGCTACGCACTGCTGCTCCTTCCCACCTGGCTACGGAGGCGCCGGGGGGGGGGGGGGGAACAAATTCAAATTGAGGAAGGATGGTTGCAAAATAGGTGTGGGAAAAGTTACTAAACAAGCTTCATCCATTGTTGTGAAAGTGGATAGTTTGAATAAATTCAAGGAACTACTGGAGGGAATGGACAAGTGAAATGGAAAGTTTCGTTTATTATTATTTTTTTTTTTGCTGATGCTGTATAAGCTTGCTTTCTTGCATCCTTTGCAACCATTAATACTAATGCTAATGTAATTTGCTTCCTCATTCTCTTTGTCTGTATAGTTGTTCATTATACTATATGTTCATTATACTATATTATAATCTCTCTATACATTAAAAAAAGTTTTCCTCCTATTGGTATTTTTTCGAACCAACGGGTGAAGAGGATGGGGCAATTACGTCCCTACAAATGCGCAGGTAAATAATTACATTGTCTTGCATTGAAAGACAAGTGCCTCCATAATGTTCACCATCCTAGTGCAAGTGCTTCACTGTCTAATACATGACCACGTCCTGGCATCATCTGATGTTCCACTGTAATGTCAACTGATGAAGTGACTCCAAATAGTTTGTATATTTTTAATAGTTTAGTATTTTGTAAATATTTTAGTTAAATATTTTTATAGTTTGCAAATATTTTAGTTAAATATTTTAGTTCTGCTCTTTCGGATGCAACAGTATTCCTCATGCATTATGGAACCCGAAGCAAAAGGCCTTTTCCTAAGTGACCTAAGCAAATGCAGGCAAATAATTACATAGTGATATTTATTCCACCTTGAGAATGCCACAGAGTGGGACAGCAAATGGGAGAAGAGGGAATGTGGGTCACATGGTACAAGTGGGCGGGGCAATTCCGTCACTACAAATGCACAGGTAAATAGTTACATAGGTCATTTCCTGATTAGATATCGATCAAAGCGTAGTGTGTTAATTGTCTGACGGCACCAGGGAATTAGCATTAGTAGAGGCATATGATGCAAGAAAGCAAGCTTATGCGGCATCAGCCAATAAAAAAAAAAAAAAACGCTCCGATTTCATCCCTCCGTTTGTTCCAAATACCTGTCCAGCTCAGGCTTAAATTTATTTAGGCTATCAACTTCCACAACATAGAATAAAAGTCTGTTCCACCAACCAACCACCCGCTGGCTAAAGGCAAACTTTCGCTCATCTATCCTACATCTGTCTTTCCTCAATTTGAATTTATGCCCTCTCAGATGATTATTCTGAGCAAGAGGAAGAATCCCATCAGCACTGAGCATGCTCAAATCATTCAAGGCTTTAAACACCTCAATCAGATCACCTCGCAGGTGCCTAGTCTCCAGACACTGTAATTTGCAAAACTTAAGCCTTTCTTCGTAAGAGCAACCCTTTGTTCTATTCACTAATCTTGTTGCCCTTTTCTGTACTTGTTCCGACAGCTCTACATCCTTCTTAAAATGAGGCCTCCAGACCTGTATACAGTACTCAAGGTGTGGCCTCACCATTGCCCCTTACGAGGGGATAATCACCTCCTTATCCCTGCTAGAAAAATTCTTGTATATCATTGACAAGACACCATGAGCTACTCTTGCAGACCGTCTGCACTGCTGAGAAAACTTCATATCTGCCTGCACAATTACTCCCAGGTCCCTTTCATTCTATACCACTGTCAGTGTAGTACCACAGAGTTGATAGGTTACTATGGGATTACTGCTTCCCATATGTAGTACTTTACATTTGTCAATGTTAAACTTCATTTGCCACCTCTCAGCCCATCTGCTCAACTTTCCTAGATCCTGTTGTAAATTCCCCCATCTCCACATTGTATTCTTTGTACGTGTGACACAGAACTCTGTGAAGGCCAGAGATTTAAAGGTGTATGGGGAGTGGAATGTTGTGTAGTGTTATGTTCTGTTATTTCTCTGACCATTTAGCTTTGGGCCCCTATTGGGCCCAACCATTGCCCACACTTTGCCACAAGGAGGCTTTCGATCTGACTTTCATCCCTCTTCCCATGTTGATCACGCAATATCTCAGGCTTCTAAACTTCTTGAATTAATCAAGCATTCTTCCTCTAATTTCAAGCGTGACAAAGTTATAATTATTCTTTACAAGCAGCTTATACTTCCCATTTTTGATTATTGTGATATTATTTGGTCCCCACAACAAGAATATCTTTCTCAGACTTCAGAGAATTCAAATTAAATTCTTATGCTAACGAAATCACATTGCCTTTCACCGTCAAAATTATGGAGCTCTTTGTAGTCATTTAAAAATTTGTTCCTCTTCACTCTAGACAGCTCCATGGGTCTCTTTTTGTCTACAATATCATAAACTCTGTTATCGATTCTCCATCTCTTCTTGAACAAATACCTTTCACTATACCCCATTTGAATTCTCGTTATAAAATTAATTTCTCACTTACTTGGTAGTCCTCTGTTTCGTTTCCTTCAAGTATTGAATAATCACAACGTTGATTTTACACTTAAATGTTGTGATTAATCTGTTTTCTTAATCTAAATTTTGTATATATTTTAATTCTAGTTTTGTATTGATTATTCCTGTTTTGTATTTTCTGTAACTCTTAGTGTTCTCACCATTATTCAGCACCTGTGTACCATGTATGCAAGAAGTCTGTATATATAAATAAATAATACTCAAGAGTTATTTGGCCTATAACAGACTCCAACTCTCAGTGTTGTTTAAGTCATGCTAGACTGGCTCAATATTATACTGGCAACCTATATCCACTGGGTGTACTGTTTCAGAGTTTATGTACTTCCTAAATAAAAGCATAACCTCCCTACCACCAAGTCCATCCATTCAATACATATTATAATTACCAAATTAAAATTCTGAATCCCCAATATTAGAGTGATACCATATTTCTGTTATACGTATAATATCTGCATTTAATGATTTAACCAATGCTTGAAAACTCAATTTAGTGAGTTTGAAGTGCTGGTCACCATGATGCTCTATACAGCTTTGCAGAGTTGCTAAAAGTTTTACTCAGATGTTAACTCATCGGCCACAAGATTTATTTATTATATCACCTTAACTGATCAAGTAGAGAATAATTAACATACCATTCTTTTAAGTTAAAATTTAAATTAAAACTTTCTTATCAGGAAGAATGGAATAGGAACTACTTGGAGCATTTCAGACCTGCATCATTTATTATATACTCATCTTCAACACTTCAAATAGTAATTGTATAAAATGTTTTCTTTTTTTTTTTTGTCTTTTTTTTTAACCAAGATAAAGCGTATGATTAAGGGAGATTAAATGATAGGGATATACAAGTGGGTGGAGCACATGCGTACCATCTGCAACAACAGTAAGTTTTAATTTCTAGAAAGTTTTAAAGGATGTGACATCATCCTTTAACTCACTAATGGTAATAATTAACTCAACTACACCAGCAACAGGATAATTATTTAACTGTAGAGACTTAAATAGTGGGAATTTCAGCATTTTATATTCTCTCTTCCTAATAACTTCAACTAATTTTTACATTTAACATCAATATCACAAGTACATACACACATATATATATATACACATACTTCAAACATACACCATGCATGACTAAACAATTAACATTAAGTTTCCCTGATTTTCATCATAAGCATTTCATTGCTAATTACACCAAAGAATTTACATTACAGTTACATAACTATAATACTTATTTCAAACTAAAATTAAAATGCACTGAATAAACATAACACACAAGTAAAACCAGATACAGAAAAGTAAAAACATGCAAAACAACACCATGTTATCTATATACAAAAGTGTAAAAGGGAATTTTAAGATTAGCATTAGTAGAGGCATACGATGCAAGAAAGAAAGCTTATGCAGCATCAGCCAAAAAAAAAAAAAAAAAAAAGAAAAAACCTCCCATGTCACCCCTCCATTTATTCCAAATGCCAGCTCAGCCTTAAATTTATTTAGGCTATCAACTTCCACGACAAAAGATGGAAGTCTTTTCCACCACTCAACTACCCACTGGCTAAAGGCAAATTTCTGCACATCTATTCTACAACTGTCTTCCCTCAATTTGAATCTGTGTCCCCTCAGGTTCTTAATCTGAGCAAGAGGAAGAATCCCATCAGCATTCAGCTTGCTCAGCCATTCAAGGCCTTATACACATCAATCAGATCACCTCGCAGGTGATCTGATTGATGCACTGCAATTCACAGAACTTTTAGCCTTTCTTAGTAAGAGCACCCCTTTGTTCCCCTCACCAATCTTGTTGCCCTTCTTTGTACTCATTCTAGCAACTCTACATCCTTCAGAATCAATTATATAAGAACAACTAAAAGAATATAAAATACTTTCAAGAAAATGCATTACAAACATGGAATATGCTGAAGACACTGTATTTAGTATTTGTAGTGGCAAATAATGCAAGGAAGCAAGCTTATACAGCATAAACAAAAAAAAAAAATTGCATATCCTGAAATCAAACACCTAATTAGTTGTTCCTTAAATTTATTCAAATTACCCACTTCTACAACACCAGTTGGAAGTTTGTTCCTACAATCAACTACCCACTAAGGCAATTTCTGCACATCTATTCTACAATCATCCTTCCTTAATTTATACCACCTATGTGTGCTGGTGAGCAAGAGGAAGGATGCCTCAGCATTTACCTCATTCAGTCCAAAGCCCTAAACACCTCAATCAAACCTTCACACAGTGCCTAGTTTCCAGCTGCTATAATTTTCAGAAATGAAGCATGTCTTGATAAGAGTACCCTTTCACTCCACTCACAAATCTTGTTGTCATTCTATGTACATGTTCCAACAGATCGACATCTTTCCTAAAATGAAGCTTACAGGCCTGTACAAAGTACTTAAGGTGTGACCTAACCATTGCCTTACAGAGTGGGATAATCATCTCCTTATCCCTGATGACAAAATTACTGTATACCATTGACAAACTCCTTTAGCCATCCTAGCAACCTGTCTGCACAATCACCCCAGGTCATTTTTGTTCTTCACTACTCCAGCATTGCACCACATGGTATGGTATGTTATTCTGGGATTACTGCTACCCATTTGCAGTACCTTATATGCAGTACTTTTATACCACCTATGTGTGCTGGTGAGCAAGAGGAAGGTGCCTCAGCATTTAGCTCATTCAGTCCAAAAGCCCTAAACACTTCGCAATTCAATTGCCACTTCTCAGCCCACCTGCCTCATTTTTCTAGATCTTGTTGCAGCAGCATACCTCGATTACTGTCAGTAACCACCCTGCCAACCTTTGTATCATCTACAATCTTAGACATTAAGCCTGACATGCCTTCATCAATATCATTAATACATATTGAAAAAAATGGCCACAGAATTCACCCCTGGGAGACTCCACTCAGGACTGGCGAAAAACACATTTAACCGGTTCGGGCAAACAGGGGCTCCACGTGGTCTTTTCTGCATATCTATCAATGAGCCTACTGCCATCTTACCCACATTATTGTCACTATAAGAGCGCTTGTGGGAGTTGACGTGAAAATTGCTAGAAGTAGAGCATATACAGTAAACGCCGGTTATAGTGATCAATGGTTATTAGAATCGGCCGCTTTAGAGAATCAAATTCCAAAGAACTGATTCAAATCAATAAAATACACTACACTTTTATCGTTTATTAGAATCACATCTTCGGTTATAAGAGTCAATTTTGAATGCCTCTGTAATATTTTTTGAAAGCACATTTCTGAAAGTCACAACCATAAACAATAAAAAAAAATTTGCATTATTACTGATAATTTCGCCAAGGAGGAAGAAAATGAAGATGAACCCGAACAAATTCCAGTTACAAAACGCAAACTCGTGAAGTTATAGCTGTCCTGAGGAGAGCGTTGGAAGAAACAGGTACAAGTGATCGTGAATATAGACTGTTATACAATATCGAAAAATCTATAAGTGGGCTTTGTAGTGATAATTTAAAGCAATCGAAAATAAGTAACTATTTAAAATTATAATCATATTACAAAGTATATTAATTAGGCTACGCATGTATGTATAAATTCATTTTTATTTTGCTAACCTGTGGAAAATATTCTTCCAATTTTCACGCATCATTTAATTGGTAATAAAGTGCAAATTTGTGCTTTATATCTTAATTTTTATAGCCTGTGGATAATTTGTCAATTTTGACTTATTATAATTGCCGTTTATTAGAATCAAAATTGAATTTGAAAACATAATCACTATAACCAGCACTTACTGTACATTCCCAATGCGTATGTTTCATTTGATATCAAACACAGGAAGTTATTTAAAAATATAATTTTATGTTATACTCACTTTCAATAATATCTGTATTGCTTGTGTGATGTGTGTGTGCTTATTGGTTCCTATTATTATTTATTCATGATCCTATTTTTATGAGATGACTGCAATTGTTAAACAATATTGTAATTATTTCTTAGTTACTGTAAAATTTGAAAACATTAAAAAATCACTATTACAAAACACCCTGTATAAGTTTTGCACAGGACCCCACGGACCACAAGTAATTCTTGAACCAGGCCCCACAAATTTTGGTGTTGGCCCTGACTCCACAGTTCATGATTGGGCAGTGCCCGCTGATAATCACCTGGCCTTCTCCCACTCAATCATCCCTTTATCCATTGCAGTAATTAATTTGCCCCTAATGCCACAAGGCACCAAATCTGTACAGCAGCCTTTCACATGGAACAGTATCAAAAGATATTCTGAAATCAAAGTATATGGTGTCAAAATTATTTTTTGCATTAATTTACTTTATTACAGCACCATAAGATTGGCCAGAGAAAATCAGCTGGTAACAAAACCATGTTGTGACTGCCATATAACTGCATTTCTGTCTAGACGGTCCTGTATTACTTCTTTAACCAGCGACTCCATTATCTCCTCTGGAACAGAAGCCATGTTTACAGATCTATAATTACACTTCATCTTTTGATTCCCCCCTCCCTTGGTGAACTGGGGATCCATTCACAAATCTCCAGTCCATAGGGTCCTTACTCTTAATCGAAAGATGTTCTCAAAATCATGGCTAAAGGCTTTCTTACCTTTTTTGCTGCTTCTCTTAACATAATTGGATGGATCCATCTGCATAAGTGCCTCATTTACATTTACCTTCAACAATTTCTCTTCCACTTTCCTTTCAGTTATCACAAAATAATTTAACTCCTTGTAATTTGAACTACTTCATCCCAACTGCTCAAAAATTCCTCATATGTGAAGTTTGTCAGAAACCTGAGCAGGGTCACTAACAGTTACATTATTCATATCTATAGCAGACCAGTGGTGACTTCATCCCTTTCCTCCTAGTGTTTTCTTTGCATTACTTGCCTGAGATGTCTTGTAATCTGCCTAAGCTAACCCACTTTGTAACTTGAATGCAAACTAGATTATACCTATATAGGTTTCTATATCTCCTGAAAAGACATATTTATAAGCTTCCCATGTATTTTTTTTTCTTTGCCTCTAGCCTCAGTTTATCTGATATCCATTCAAGTCTAAACCTTGAACAGTACCATTTGGTTGGTATTATAAGCCTAGTAGTGTGTAAGACTATATAGAATTTGCTTCTGCTTTCATCAATTGATTCCACTGAACAATTTTTAAAATCTGTCTGAGGCCTTTACAAAACAAAAGCCCTTTCCTTTGCCACTGACAACAGTTATACCCTTAAGTAAATCCTTCAGGATAAAAATCTTATAAGCAGATTCTTATTGAAGAGTCTCTGCTAATAATTAGATCAAAAGTATTGGCTTTTTCTCATTGCTTCTCTAACATAATAATGTAGAAAAGAATCATTCAGCAAATCTAGAAATGTCTTGTTATGTGTGACTGACCAACCCACAAATTCCAATCAATATCTGGAAAGTTAAAATCCATCATTATAAGACATTCTAATTTACTGGTTCACTCTGTCTGTATGAACTGTTAGTTACACTCATCACTTGTCATTAAGTCTAGAACACTGAAAAATACATCCATCCAAAAATGATTAGTATCATTCCCTAAGTAAAATAATGTATGTGCATATAATGTTTAATTGTTAACTATTGCAATAGCACCAGTTGAAAATTAATAGTTTATTTCTTTATAGCAGCAAAAAACATAAAATAAGAAATAAAGTATATATATATATATATTTTTTTTTTGTGTAATCATAAATTGATGTACTACAATTACATAAAATAAAACAAACAAAGGCGTTTCTGGGGAGGGGTGATTCAACTTTCTCAGCCCTTCTGTGGGCATTATACCGAAGTTAAGGAATTCTCAGGTTGAAATCATGCTTTTTTTTTTGTTTTCCTCTTCTTTCTTTGTCTAGAACCCTGTTCAAACTGGTGTCCTTCATTTTGTCTTTATTCATATAATTGCCTGTAATAAATTGTATTTAAAACTGTTGACAATGCTACGTTGAAGTTCATACTGTTCTATATTTAACAATATTACAGCAACTGCAAATTTAGTCTACCAATCCCACAATGGTACAACTGTACCTAACAGCGACACGCAATACAGTACGGTGAAACAACTGCATTACGATTTTTCATTAACAAAATTGATTTTGGCGAGAAAGAGAATTTTAATGGCCGATTCCCATTCCCCTCTCCCATAATGACTGTTTTAGATGAACTGTTTACGTTCTCCATTAATTAATATACATTTTGGAACTAAAATCCCTCCCACATGTAGTTTATACAATATTTTCATGTAGTGTAAAAGTACTGTTCCACGGTGTTTACATCTACAAAGAATGAATTATTGGTAAAAACGAAGGGTAAACGAAATGAGTATTTTTAATTTGCAATTTTAAAAATCTCAGTTTTAAGTAATTCGACAGTTTACTCTAACAGAATCACTCTCTTTCACTCTTCACAAAATGTCAACAATCATTTAATTTTTAAATCACCCAGCAGGTGGAAAAATGCGTAAACAGCTCTTACCTGTAAACGGCTTCCAGACATTTGGCTTCTCTGCTAAATTTCTATGTAAAATAGAAGAGCTCTTTAACACAATTTCATCTTTCGTGTCCGAAGGAGTGAATTTTATATCAAATATCCAACAAGTCTTACATTTTGTAATGCGTAAAAGCTTATAACTGAAACAAAATTAAAAAATAAAAATAAATCAAATGTTGCCGCCTACTTCCACCTAGTCAACAAAAAACCAAACACAAAAAAAAAATATACATTTTGGACAATAAAAACAATATCCTAAAAACAATCACTGAATTCGTCCAAGCGTTTGTCACACACCCATTTGCGTATTCGTATAAGTAATACCTACAGGGAACGAACACCCGCCAATTAAACGAAAGAAACAAATCACGCTATTATCAAGTGAGACCACAGTACAATATACCGACACAACAGGTGGGTAGACAATGATAATGCGCCACCTTTTATGAATAGCGAAAGCAATAAAGCAACTTTTATTTTATTTTCCTTTTCCTCCAAAAATAATATTTATAAACGGAATAAAAAAAAAAAAAAAAAAACGACTTTGGATAATGAAAACTTTTCAGAAGCGTTCGGATATATGCAAAATGCATAATCCTCACTATGTCCGTCCGTCCGGCGGTTCGTTCACATCATGCAACAACTCGGCTTCTAGTGGATGAATTTTGATGGAATTTTATATTTTGGCCTTTTAAAACGATTTGTTGACCCACATCATTTTTTTTCTGTTTAAATAGTACCAGTAGAAATCCGAAAATTATTATCGATATAACTGGATATTTACTTTATGTTTTCGTTCTTACTTTGAAAAATTTATGTTAGGCCAGGCCTAGAATATGACTCACAGATCTGGTCTCCCAATGCAGCCAATCAAAAATTAAAAACTGAAATATCCAAAAAAAGAGCAATGCAATACGTTTGTTTTAAAATTGTATTACAATACAATGAGAAATCTTATCAAGAGTAGTGTAAATTTTTTGGGCTTGAAAAGCCCAAGAAAGAAGAGATAAAGCCAATTTACTCCTATTTAACAAGCTGTTAAATGGAAGCATAAATACCCCCAATTTACTCTAAAATAAACTTCAATGCACAGACCAGAGTTTTAAGAAACTATACACTGCTAAAATCATCCTATGCAAGGGCAAATTATGGGTATTTAACTACTACACCAAGACAGCAAGATTAATCAACAAAAAAATTTGGGGATGTTTGATGCCCCTGGACACTTCAAGAAGCAACTTAAATCTCTAAAGGCATCTGTAGTCTAAGCTTTGAAATTTATTTTAATTTCATATTCTAATATTACATTTCTCTAACGTGAGTAAAGAAATTCAAAACTCCATTTTTTTTCCATTCCTCCCTGTCCAGTGATCCCTTCTTTTCTTTTAAAATTATAATTGTCTTTTTGGTATTCGCCGGCTAAAGGAAAATTTCTACACATCTATTCTGCAATCGTCTTTCTTCAATTTGAATTTAATCCCCTCAATCCGAACAATAGGTTGAATTCCATTAGCATTGAGTTTGCTCAAACCAATGAAAGCCTCAATCAAATCACCCCGCAGGTGCCTGGTCTTCAGACGCTGCAATTTCCAAGACTAAAGCTTATTTTTGGTAAGAGCACCCATTTATTCCACTCACCGATCCCATTGCCATTAGCATTAACATTAGTAGAGGCATTTGATGCAAGAAAGCAAGCTTATGCAGCATCAGCCAAAAAAAAAAAAAAAAAAACCACTTCCACTTCACCCCTCTGTTCGTTCAAAATACCTGTCCAGCTGAGCCTTAAACTTATTTAGGCTATCAACTTCCACGACAAGGGATAGAAGTCTGTTCCACCAACCATTTTCTGTACTCGTTACAGAGCTCTATATCCTTCCTAAAATTAGACCTCCAGACCTGTTGTAGTACTCACGGTGTAGCCTGACCACTGCTTTATACAATGTGATAATCACATCCTTATCCATGCTAGTAAAATTCCCGTATATCATTGACAATATGTTAATTGTGCAAATGTATCCCCAATTCACAAAGGGGAATCGATGGGTGACACGAGTAATTACAGACCAGTTAGTTTAACTTCTGTTCCTGGTAAAAAAAAAATGGAGTCATCGGTTAAAGATGCATTGCAGGATCATCAAGACAAGACTGCAGCAATAATTCAGACACAGCATGTGTTTGTTAAGGGAAAGTCTTGTCTGACAAATTTTATTGGATATTATGATGTGGTTTCAAAGGAACTGGGTGCAAAAAATAAGTTTGATATCATATACTGGGATTTCAGGAAAGCTTTTGACACTTTTTCGCATGGAAGATTACTGTACAAATTGGAGCAGAATGGTATTCAGGGTAAGTTTCTGCAATGGATAAAAGAGTGGTTGAGTGGGAGAAGACAGAGGGTGGTAATTAATGGCACTGCTCTTCGTGGACTAATGTTATTAGTGGAGTCCCACAGGGTTCGGTGTTGGGCCCACTGTTGTTTTGTATATTTATCAATGATATTGATGAAGGTATATCAGGCTTAGTGTCGAAGTTTACATATGATACAAAGGTTGGCAGGGTTGTTAATGACAGTAATGGCAGTGTGCTACTGCAACAGGATCTAAAAAACTTGGGAAGATGGGCTGAGAAGTGGCAACTGAAGTTTAACATAAAATGCAAAGTACTGCATATGGGTAGAAGTAATCCCAGAGGAACGTACCAACTGAGTGGTACTACACTTAAGGTGGTAGAAAATGAAAGAGACCTGGGAGTAATTGTGCAGTCATATATGAAGTTTTCTGAGCAATGCAGACAGGCTGCCAGAGCAGGTCATAGGGTTTTGTCAATGATATACAGGAATTTTGCTAGCAGGGAAAAGGAGGTGATTGTCCCTCTGTATAAGGCAAAGGTCAGGCCGCGCCTTGAGTACTGCGTACAGGTCTGGATGCCTCATTTTAGGAAGGATGTAGATTTACTTGAGCATGTAGAGAGAAGGGCAACTAGATTGGTGAGGGGAACGAAGAGATCATCTTACAAGAGAGGCTTAATTTCTGCAAATTGCAGCGGCTGGAGATTAGGCATCTGCGAGGTGATCTGATTGAGGTGTAGAAGGCCGTGAATGGGTTGAGCATGCTGAATTCTGATGGGATTCTTTCACTTGTTCAGATTACGAATCCAAGGGGGCATAAATTCAAATTGAGGAAAGACAGCTGTAAAATAGATGTGCGGAAATTTGCCTTTAGCCAGCGGGTGGTTAATTGCTGGAACAAACTTCCATCTGTTGTGGTGGAAGTTGATAGGATAAATAAATTTATGGAGGAACTGGACAAACATTTGGAGGGAATTGTTGTGTGATTTTTTTTTCTTTGCTGACTGATGCTACATAAGCTCATACGCTTGATTTAAATAAAAAATAAATTTTCTGTTTATACTCCGGGACGACCAAACGGTCGTTCACAAGATAGATAGAATACAAGAAACAGCAGCGTATTCAGTGGTCACGGGCTTGAACCCCGGTCACTCAAGGCACGTGTACTTATGCACCCGCACGCCTGATCACTTCTTGCACCACATGCCATGACTACTATTACTATTACTAAAACCCCATGAGCTGTCCTGGCAGCCTATCTCCACTATTCAGAGAACTTCAGATCTGACTCCGAATGACTCCCAGCTCTTTTTCATTCTCCACTACCCTGAGTGTAGTACCGCACAGTTGGTACACTACTCTGGGATTACTGCTACCCACATGCATTACTTTGCATTTGTCAAAGTTAAACTTCAGTTGTGGCTAGTAAGTTCCAGTCCATCAGATATGAGGCTGATTTGGGACGTATCCGTCATCAGTGTCGGGTCGCCATAGGCATCCTCCTCTTTGTTCATTGCCTTCTTTATTTAGTAGCGTCAAGTTTAGGTGTCATTTCTGAGAGTTCAGTCAGTAAGGATTTGTTGATAGGGGCACCGTTCCCTTACTTAGGTTCCTTGGTACTCTTTAATTATTTGTTTGGTGCAGGTCTATGGTCTGCTTTATTAATCTCCTGCGTTGTTAATTAATCTTATGCAGCGCGATCAATGTCCTCCACCTTGCGAAAAGATTCTGCACGAACTTAGTCAACGCTTTGTATTCTTATACCATGTCCTGTAAAAGGCGTTCCTGGTAACAGGGAAGGTACGTAGTCTTAGTTATCAGGACGCTTTGGAGATCCTCATAGTATTCACATTCAGACACCATTGGGACCGAGTGTAGCCTTGGGCAGGCGAAGTTTTTACGGGCTCCGGAAAATAGAAATTTTTTTTCTGTTTTATTAACTTAAATTGGCATATTAACTTATTTTCTAGAGTAGTTGTATATTCCTAGTTACAATACTTAGTTTAAATTTTAACTTAGAGATTTTGTCAGTTATTACTTACTATCGGTAAGGGTATCCAATCCACGTGTTTTACAAATTTTGCAGAGCCGGCGAACGGACAGGTTTTAGTTATATTTAGCCGCTTTATTGATTAATTGTTATATTAAATTATTTTTCTATAAGTAGCTTATAAACCTAGTCAAGATCCTTGGTTTATTCTGAATTGAGACAGCGAGCTTTGGAGGTTAATTAAAACTTAATTGTCCGTAGATTTACCGTTCGTGATGTGTCGCCGTTGTTGTAGGATACGTTATATCCCAAACTAGATAGCGTTAGTATAGTATAGTACAGTATATAACATTATCAATTAATCAGTAAAATTTATTAATCTTGTTACCCTTCATTGTCAATTAAATTGTACTTTTTAGTTAAATACATATAACGACTTAGATTTTACAAACGTAGCATAATTAATTAATACATAACTTGAAACGGAAGTTATATAACGAAACTCGAAGATAATACATGATACTGAAAATATGTATATAGATATATAGTGTTACAATTGCGTTGGGATACAAGTTTAGGGTCATAATTTTGTACTGAAATTGAAATTTTATTGAAATTGAATCGAAATCATGACTCAGACCAGAGCAGCAAAGCAAAAGACTCAAGCTAAATGGAGTGGTGTGGCTCAGGGGAGAACTGAGGGGAGGGGCAGAGTTTCCCTCTGAATCACAGCCTTTTAAAATGCACTGCTTGCTTGATGTTTATGGATCAATCAGATATTGTTTATCAGATCAATCAGACATCCCCCTTGGACATGATATTGCCAAGGGGGATGTCTTTGTGTGTGCGCGATGTAAGGAGTGTGAGGAAATCAGGCGACAACTCAGCGTTGTTATGGGCCTATATGAGAGCTTGAAGGACAGGGTGGATGCCCTCAAAGGATCTAAATTGAAGGGCCCATCAAGCTCTCAGCTGCCCACATCAATGCCAGAGCTTCCACTTGATCATCACGCTACACAGCGGCAACCCCCAAGGCAGATTGCGCTGGTCCAACAGGAACTAGTAATTGTTGGTGACTCTATTGTCAGGGAAACGGGGAACATGCTTTGTAAAAAGGATAGGTGGAACAGGACCAGGGTATGTCTGCCAGGGGCAAAGGTTGATGACGTTGTAGAGCGGATATCATCTTTTAAGGGCACAAAAGGTGATATAGTTGTACACGTTGGCACTAATAATATTCAGAATAGGAGACCGGCAGAATTACTTAACAAGTACAGGTCACTGTTGAAAAAAAGCCGTGAATTAGGGTTGAATTTGAAAGAGTCTGCAATTCTGCCCAAACACGATAGGAGAGAGTATATGATGAGAGCCTTGTCGATCAATTCGGCCCTGGAAAGACTGTGCAAGGCTCAAGGGGTAGAATTTTTTTCAGCCTGGTCTGTACTTGTTAACAGGAGAGACTGCTTCTACAGGGATGGTATACACTTAAATACAAAGGGCGCAAGAATATTTGCTGATGCTATCGAGGCAGTGTTAGGTGGGTCCTAAAACAGCTAGCTTGGGGGGGTATACAAGGACCAATAGATTAACAGTAGCCACTGGCAGAGGTGAAAGTGATTCTTGCACTACTCCTATTGGAAAGAGCAGCAGCCTGGAAAACAAGATGCAGGATATTTAGGAGATTGCTGGGAGTCATTGCGGTACAAATAAACACATGGGTTGTGTTAGGATAGCTAAGAATAGGAACAGGTGCATGTATACTTGCGTATATACCAATCCTAGGAGTTTGGTAAATAAATTTGATGAATTTGAGGTATTGCTCAAAGCATCAAAGGCGGATATTGTTGGGATATCAGAGACGTGCTGTCACACGGATATAAGGAATGCAGAACTGGAATTTGGAGAGTACAATGTGTACAGGAAGAATAGGATGGGAAGGGAGGAGGGGTTCTACTATTAGTTAAAAAACACATAAAATCCAGAGAAGTGAAGCCAGTCGACATCGATTGACAGTGCAGTGTCGAGTCAGTTTGGTGTGACACAAGCATTGGGAGATCAAAATTGAGAGTAGGAGTGTGCTATAGGCCTAATCAATGATGAGTATAATTAGAAACTGTACAGGGAAATAGGGTGGGCCAGTAAATCAGAGAGTCTTATAATGGGGGATTTTAATTTCCCAGATATTGACTGCAATTTGTGGGTTGGTCACTCCCACACTAGCAAGGGTTTTGTGGATTTATTGGATGATTGTTTTCTTCATCAGCATATTCGGGAGGCAACTAGAGGAGTAGCACTCTTGATTTCATTATCAGTAGTGATTCTTCATGCATTAAGAATCTGCAGATAAACGAACCACTAGGTGGCAGTGATCACAGTGTGCTGAAGTGGGATTTACTCAAAGCGGTAACTACCATCAGGGGTAAAGGGAAGGGTTATTGCTTTCGTAAAGGCGACTATGATGGTCTGAGACAGTATTTAAATTCTACACAGTGTGACGAACTGATGATGTTACCAACAGTGAATTCCAAATTGGAAGCATTCAAAGAACTCATCTTGAAAGCTACTAGGCTACTTGAAAGCTACATACCAACTAAGAAATATTGTTCAAGGTTTAGGCCTAAATGGATGTCAGATGAACTAATGAAGCACATGGCAGAGAAGAAAAATGCATAGGATACATATAAATTAACACGTGACACAGAAGCCTATGATAGATATAAGCTGGTCTGTAACCAAGTCACAAAGGAGGTTAGGCAGGCAAAGGCAGATTATGAGAAATCTTTGGCAAAGGATGCAAAGAAAAACAGCAAAGAGTCCTTTACCTATGTAAATTCTAGAAGGAAAGGGATGAATCAGATTGGTCCACTGGATTTTGATGGAACAACTGTTGGTGATTCTGCTCAGGTGGCTAACAAACTAAATGAGTATTTTACATCTACATTCACAAATGAGGAGTTATTCAGGGAGCGGATTGCCAGAGGTGAGTTAAACTTTGGCAGTGAGTTAGATGATTTTGTAATAACGAGAAGAAAGTGGAGGAGAAATTGTTGAAGATAAACATAAAAAAGGCACCCGGGGTGGATGGGATCTATCCAGTTATATTAAAGGAGGCAGCAAAGGAAGTAAGCAAACCCTTAGCCATAATTATGAGAGCTTCTCTGGACTCAGAGGAGGTACCCATGGACTGGAGATGTGCAAATGTGACTCCAATTCACAAACGAAGATCGAAGGGCGACACAAGTAATTATGGACCTGTTAGTTTAACTTCTGTTCCAGGAAAATTAATGGAGGCACTGGTTAAAGAAGCACTGCGGCATCATCTAGACAAGACTTCAGTTATAGCTCGGACACAGCATGGTTTTGTTAAGGGAAAGTCTTGCCTGACTAATTTGATTGGATACTATGATGTGGTCACAAAGGAACAGGATGCAGGGAATAACTTTGATATCATATATTTGGATCTTAGAAAGGCTTTTGATACTGTTCCACATGGAAGACTGCTGAACAAATTGCAGCAGTGTAGCATTGGAGGCAAATTGCTGTTATGGATAAAGGGATGTTTGAGTGGGAGAAGACTGAGGGTGGTAATCAATGGGCACCGCTCATCGTGGACTAATATTATTAGCGGAGTCCCTTAGGTTCAGTGTTGGGTCCATTGTTGTTTTCTGTATTTATAAATAGTATTGATGATAGTATATCACGCTTAATGTCAACGGTTGCAGACGATACGAAGGTCAGACGGGTAATTAAGGACACTAATGACAGTACGCTGCTGCAACTGGATCTAAAAAAGTTGAGCAGATGGGCTGAGAGGTGGAAAATGAAGTTTAACATTGACAAATGTAAAGTACTACATATGGGAAACAGTAACCCCAGAGAAACGTATCAAGTCTGTGTTACTACACTGACAGTGGTAGAGAACGAAACGGACCTGGGTGTAATTGTGCAGGCAAATATGAAGTTTTCTGAGCAGTGCAGACGGTCTGCAAGAGTAGCTCATGGTGTCTTGTCAATGATATACAGGAATTTTTCTAGCGTGATTATCCCCTTGTATGAGGCAATGGTCAGGCCACACCTTGTGTACTGTATACAGGTCTGGAGGCCTCATTTTAAGGATGTAGAGCTGTTGGAACGAGTACAGAGAAGGGCAACAAGAATAGTGAATGGAACAAAGGGTTGCTCTTACGAAGAAAGGCTTCAGTTTTGCAAATTGCAGTGTCTGGAGACTAGGCACCTGCGAGGTGATTTGATTGAGGTGTATAAAGGCTTGAATGGTTTGAGCATGCTTAGTGCTGATGGGATTCTTCCTGAGAGGTCCTAAATTCAAATTGAGGAAAGACAGATGTAGGATAGATATGCCGAAATTTGCCTTTAGCCAGCGTGCAGTTGGTTGGTGGAACAGACTTCCATCCTTTGTTGTGTAAGTTGATAGCCTAAATAAATTTATTGCGGAGCTGGATAGGTATTTGGAACGAACGGAGGGATGAAATAGGTGCGGTTTTTTTTTTTTTTTTTTGCTGATGCTGCATAAGCTTGCTTTCTTGCATCATATACCTCTACTAATGCTGATTGTAATTACATTTGCCAAGTTTCTAACTCTCCGCATCCACAGTTCGGGTCGTCTACGGTTCTCATATTATTTAGCTTGGCATTTATGGCACAATGGCCCGTTAGTAGATAGATGGTGTGTAATCCTGCGAAGAACCAATGTGAATATTAATAATAATTTTTCTGTTTATTCTCCCGCAAGAGTACCTAGTCAGTGAAGTTTACAATAAATCGTCAATACAAATATTTATCGTATTTAGTAGTCACGGGCTTGAACCTCAGTCCACTCAAATTGTCAAACGAACGCGCGCTGAGTACTCTCGCTCCTGACCACTCGGGTACGTGTGGTCCTGGGGTAGACTCTGCCGACTTAGGGTATGAATTTTCTTCTGATTTCTCCTTTATAAGAGTTGGACCATCTCTCTCTCTCTCTTACCAATGTAGAACGTACTAGCCCCACCCTCTAAAAATTTGTGTGCCATTGTTATATATATTACTATAACTTTGTAAACTAATACTTATATGTTTTGTTTCTGGATTAACTGCATGATCCAGTCCTCATGGGGGTTTAATGCCGTGTTCATTTATTTCATTTTACAAATTTTCTTGCTCGTCGAATGCACTGAGAACAGGAGACAAAATTGTCTCAGCGAGAATATGTGATCTCTTGATGGTGCCTTTCAAAAACGTTCCTTCTGAAGTAGTTATCGCGGCGCAGTGTAAAAGCAGCACAATTCTATTCCCTGCATTTATCTTCCATCGCATCTCTATTTATCATAAATTAAATATTCTGTTTCGAAGAGTGAAAGTTTCTGTAACTGTGAATGCCAACACAGAGGCGTTGTCAAGGTCGTAATTCACCAATAACCTGTAGGGCAGCAACCTGCATTACCAGTTATTGAAATCACGGTGTAAGGGAAGTGGTAAAGGCAGACAGTAGCCTGAGTTGTCATTCTTACAGCTGCAACAAAGAAAGTCCACCCGTGTGACTAAGTTCTGATGGGAATGATGATGTGCAAATGAGTCAGAACGAAAAGACTCATTCTTTTGTATTAAGCCTCATAACCGGTAATGGTTAGTAAAACAGTACAAAGCGGCATGCTATTCATGTTATTTAAATGGGTATTGTTCATAACAACTTGACGCACTCGTACTGCATATATCTGTTTGAGAAATGGTAAAAACATATCAGTACAACAAATTGATATGTTAGTAGCTGTTGTTTTAAATAAATGAAGCAAGCTGATCATGTAATGGAAACCAAACCAGAGAATTAAAATTCTATTAGGAGGGGTTCAAACAGGGACTCGCTCGAGAAGAATTTCAGATAAGGGTCATATCCCCAGTTAAAATAGTGTTACATTTTATCAGACTATTTTTTTTAAAGGGGCTGGGATAATCCCCAAAAATTTAACAAGGGAATTATCGCATAACGCAATTATTGTGATTTAGAAATAAAAGTGGTACAAACCCCTGTATGACATGCACGTGAATAATTCAAATTTTGAATCTCGAATAAGATGATTATAATTGGTCACAGACGATAACTGCGGAACTGATGACATGGAGGATAGTCATACCCACGATTTGTTTATTGGATGAACCAATACTATATTTTTTTGGCTCTCTCCAGTCCGATTTTAAATCACTCATGTAAAACTGGCAGTCTCTCTGACATTTGTTGTACGCCTCCCTTCTAAGTGTTGTCAACTTTAATAGGATTAAGCATATATAGAAATAATGAGCTACACTAACAGTCATAAGATAGCGTATTTTTATGAAAGGTGAAATATGCGAAAATATTTAACAGAATTCACCGGTGTGATGCGTGTACATCAGTACGGCCCGAGATCTACTCGCCCAAGACCCATTTGTGTTTCTACTAGTCCTACCCGGAGAATTATTTGCGAGTAACACAAATACTGTAGTTCTCGGGGTAGGACTAGTAGGAAGAAACACTTCTGAGTTGACACCCCCCCCCCCCATTAAAATATATTTTTCAGGCAGAATTTCGTAACCTCTTCCCAAATGCTAAGGTTCAAAAGTTTGGACAAGAATGAAGCCATTTAAAATAATAACTTTCGATTGATTATATTCAAATAAATTTTACCCACGTCGGGTAGTAAAATCCCGTCAATTTTTATGGATATTTTTTTCACAACGTAGCTCAGTTAGTCGGTCTCAGGCGAGGGCAGCATGGTTTTATTTCCGGAAACGGATATTTCACGAGCAAATCGACCACAGAACACACAATTTACAGACATATTATATACGACAAAATCCTACCATCAATTCCAATAGGTCTTGCGGTTCATATGAAAGAATCATACGATAAAATTAAGCTTCTTATTGAATCCATCAACTACAAGGAGTGCCAATGGCAAATTTGCGGTGACTTAAAATTATTGCCATCTTGTTAGGGATGCAGCAGGGAACACAAAAAATTTAGCTGTTTTGTTTGTTATTAGGACAGTAGAGCATGGTCTTCTCATTACACAAAAAAAGATTGGCCTTCAAGGCAATTACTCGATCTACGGATAAAGAATGTCCATTACAGTCCACTATTTGAGTCAAGCAAATCCTTCATTATTCTTGATATCCGATTCAGATTGTACAGATATTCCCCAGAAAAAATAAGCTCTTTTTTTTTTTGGAGATGTGAGTAAATGTAACCGAAAGCCTCAGCAAGGTCCTACAAATAGCCAATTCCTAACCAGTGGTCTTTCTTAATATTTCTTCAAGCTTGATAAATATACTTAAATCTTTCTTATCACTTTTTCTCCTTTAGTTTTAATTACCTATTAATTAAACAAATAACGAATAAAAATTTTACTATTAAATTAAATTAAAATTGAATTAAGTTTTCATTACATTATTTACAGTTTTCCAGATGTGCTATTTTCATGTTCTGGTTAGCGAAGTCCTTTACTTGCACTTTAAAAACATACTAAATTCATAGGTGAGGTCATTTCCTTAGACGTCATAAAAATCATTCCAAAATTCTGTTTGGAAAGATGTCCTGTTTTCGGGATTCAAAAGTAAACCTAGTTTAGGACCAGTATTCGGAACGAGGCGCGAGAGTGCATAAGTACAAGTGGCTTGAGTGACCGGAGTTCAAACCCGTGACTGTTAAATACGGTGCTGTTTTTAGTATTCTCTGTATCTTGTGAACTCCCCTGACCGTGGTCATATCAGAGTATAAACAGAAATATACGGTTATAATGGCTAGGTCGTAAGTGTTTCAATCAGTGCTGATTTAAGCCTACTATTTATCACTCTTCCTCCTATCTTCGATATCTCCAGGCAGCGCCCATAAATTATGGGCGTTGCCAAAAAAATTTTAATGAGAGGAAAGCGGTAAAATCATCAATAGAGTTAAAATTGGAAAATTTGTAATTATTTTTTTTGAGTTGCGATTCGTCAGAACTGCACTGGAAAACCAGTTTGACAGCAGGGATTAGATTAGATGGTATGATGTAATCTTCCGGTTTATTCATATCAGTTCATGACCTCTGCATTTCGGTATTTTCAATGTAATAGTATCTGTATTTTTGTGTTTAGTCTAAAACATTGTTTCAAGTTCATATTTAACAAAAGAAATAAAAAACTTCTTTTGCTAGAACGCATTAAAATTACTCTGGACAGAAAGTGAACGCAGGCCTGCTCGAGGAGTTGGCGATATGGGCGAAAGCTGATGTCCTTTATTTCTTTGGAACGAAAAGTGGTCAAATTTATTCTTTTCGAAAACTACACAAGCTAAAAAAATATACTGTGCACACTGAATGGTCTGAGCAGTAGCACAGTGGTATCGCCACCGTCCTCCCCACACCAGGTGGAAAAGGCCCGGTTGAAATGCCGTTGACGATACAAGGAACTTATGGGTTTTTCATTCTGTGACCGAGTTAGTCGGTCTCAGGTGTAGATAGCAAGGTTCCCTCCAAAGCTGAGAATTATCGTCCAGCAAAGCAGACAAATCGACCAGAGAACACACGCAATATACAGACACAATATACACGTGGGTAGGTGAAAGTAATTTTTCAAGTGACCCTAATATAATAGTTTAGTTGTGTTTTTTTTTTGTCCACATTGAATGCCCTCAGCGGCAGCCTAATCCGCACACTACATCGTCATTTCCCCCTCGTTTGTGTGAGTTCAATTTTCGTTGACGACTGGAGGAATTTCTGAAGTCCTCTTTATTCGAGGTGTATTTAGCCGATTTCAGGCGGAAGATGTAGGTTTTCCCTTATTAGTTATTCTGAGTTTTTCACAACATATAAATGGGCCCTTGAATTGACAAATCTAAGACGCAATGCACTTAAGGTCATGAGTGCTAGGGCCATTCATACCAATATATATAATATTTAAGTACGCACTGAATACGCATATAACGTTCATTGCTGAAAAAAATTTTTAGAACTGCATATTAAAAACCTTCACCAGACGAAGATGAGAACAAATGTGCTGAGTAAGGACCTTAATCATAACTTTGACGGAAGTAGTTGACTTCATCGGCAACTGTGAGTAACAGCATGAAGAGGAAAGACATATTGGCTTATCAGAAACATCGCCAATGATTATCAATAATGAATCATAAAATTCTAAATTATTCTGATTAACTCATGAAAAGAAAAAATATAAATATATGCATTATTTCGCACCTGTAAAAAAATTCCAGTAGAGCATATTCAACAGCTATAAATTCCTGAAACAATCTTGCGTCATCAACACATTAAACCTAAGTCACAGGTCCATAAGGGTGTTTAAAAAATTTTTGAGATTGTGATGAAGTACTTTTTTTATGTCCCCTTTGAACAGTGATGTCGCTGTCTATGGTGGGCCTTTGGTCTCTTTTGTAATCCACTGAAGTATCAGGTGGTTTTGTAGAACAAGTGATGCCCTGCAATTGGCTAATTTTAATATTTGGTCAATACCTTGAGAACAGCGCCAAATTTCTGCCAAACATTTGGCCTCCTTATCAAGTATCTTCAAAGGTGACAACAAATTGATTTCATGACAAATTCAACATCAAGTTCGCCAATCTCCTTCCCAATATTCTTTGGGACATTATATGGTAGAAAACACGTTATATACACCTCTTTGCATAAACAATTTTTTTTTTTTTTTTTTAATAAAGTAATTTCGAAACGCAGTGCAAGCAAATGAACGTCAAGAACGTCTTGTTCTTGACGTTGTATCTTAAATTTAGCAATTTCGGGCACTTCCTAAATTCTGAGGCTCTAAACAGCCATTTGCTCCACTTATACTTATATCTTCCACTGCCAATATTTTTTATTTGTAAACGGTTTTTAACATACTCGTATATTAGTTTCTTATGACGTATGGCCAGAGTGTGCAAGGAAATGTCGATTTTGCTGGGTATTTTATTATTATTATTATTATTAGTCACATGGTGCAAGGAAGCCTGAGGCTTAAACAAAAGTCAGAAGAAGAAGGGAATCACCAAGAAAGAGAAGAATGATAATATCCAGCTCAGGACCCTGAGTGTGCCAAGCCCTTACTCACCAGATGTGAGTCCCTAGGGTTAATTATGACAGACAAAAAGGAAAAAAAAAAAACCGGAAATGACTCACTGTCTGGGGATGAAGCAGATGGTGTTTTCATTCCGGATTTCAAATATTTACGGCTTTCATACCTTATAGTTTATCTTAAAATATGCATTTTAACACAATTTAACTTTAAATATCGAAGCGTTTTCTGTCAGACAGTTTCTTGGTTTTGAAATTCCGAAACCATGGCTATCTGATAAACAACGCATAGTTCAATATATTTTTACATTAAATATTTAATTATGCATTATATTATTGAATTCTTAGTGCAAGGCTGTAATTGGGTTTAAAACAGATTTTAAATAGAAATTCCACAATTCCCGTAGGTTTTTAAACAAACACGCCATCTCATTTTCAGATAACTATATACAATACAGTATTTGTTCCCAATATCAGGAAAACACGTTTTTTCGTTGTATGGGGAGGGGCATAAAATAATTATCTGTAACTATTATATATTTACAGATTTACAAATCTATAATCTGTATATATTATAGATATCTGTTTATCTACAAAAGCAGTAATGCATGTAAGGGTAAACATATGAACGATGATGTAGAAAGCAACAACCCATAAAAGTAAACATGGCTGAGGGAAGAGGAGAGTTTCACATTTGGATGAAGTTTGCTCACTGGCACAGTAGATGGCCACACAGACCCTTGCGTGTTGAAGGGATCCTTGCGTCTAAAAGAAAGCATCCTCAAATAGTTTCGTAAATATCACAGAAAATAAAGCTTCATTAAACATTAAAAATACAACAGTAAGTTCGTTAAAAGGTAGGATACTCTTCCCTCCCCCCCAAGAGACCATAAAATCAGGTTGGGGGAGCGAATCCCTTATTCATTTAGCGATGGGAGGTGCCAATTTTCCGTTGTGTCACTGCCTTCATTCCAAAATTTAACTATTAAGACCAAGACTCTGCAAATGTAACGATCTCGTGCGATATAATCACTACAGAAACGGTTATTTTTGTTACCATCATGGCAAGCTATATTCCAGTGAAGTCTTTATTTATCATAAAATTTATGTTTTTAATTAAGATTTGCTTCCTTTATAATTACAATAGTAAGTTTTGCTTAGCCTTCAATATAGTAACTAGTTACCCGAGAAGTATCATTTTTAAATTAAGTAGCAAATACCGTATTTTTTGCTTGTTAGTTTAATAATACTTTTTTACAAAACTAAAGCGTCATTGTGTACATGATACTGATCTGAAAACACTTCCAGCTAATAGAGACTATTTCAAGTTTTAGTAAGAAGTGTTCGATGTTGGTACCTTTAGTTACTTTGCAGATGTTCTACCTATCTTGTGTTTGATAGTGTTCTTTATAACCATCCAATCCATCCCGTATTTGGCACAACATATTTCTGTCAACGTGGCAGATTGCTCAGAAATGCATTGTGTCACAATCGGAAAATCATACAAATGGTCTTCCATGAATCCCCAGAGAGTAACATTTAAAGGAGTCAGATTGGGGTATCATGGGTTACACAGAATCGGCCCTCCTCTTCCACTCCACTTCTCGGGAAACAGTGTATTTCAGGTATATATGAACTTTATTTTGGTAATGTGGTGGAGCTCCGTCTTGTTAAAAAATCAAGTCGCCATCATTGTCATCCTGCAGTTGGGCATAAGTAAATTCTCTAATATGCTCAGATACACGACCTCAGTGACAGAATGCTTATACAAAGAAGAAAGGTCCGTACATTGCGATAACTCATCACGCAAAAAGCAATTATCCTCGGACTGTCGCGCTCGTATTCAAAACTTTCCTATAGCTTTCTGTGCCTCATATCTTCACATTATTCTTGTTTATTTTCCCATAAGTGCACTCATCGTTAAAGGTGATTTGTTCCAAGAAACTCACTATTTTCCATCCTCTTGGTTTTGTCTTTGATAGACAGCTTCTCTACCAGCTGTAACTTGTATGGTTCCGTCCTCAGATGACGATGTAGCACGTTAAACTTGACCTTGTTAGCCTTGACATTTTAAACTCACGACTGGCACGTCTTATGGATTTCCCTCGGCTTCGAGTAAAACTTCCTCGAATCACTTCCACTGACTTTCTTTCGGAAAAACACACAAAACGCACGGTTTCATTGCACAGATAGGCATCCTTTATGAATTTTCCGTATCGTTGCAGAATTGTAGGTCTACTCGGTGGCTTCTTTATAACCGCGTTCGAAATTTATACATACAGTGGTGGCAAACTGCACCATTCCATTTTTTTTTGTTGGTGAATAAAATCTTGACAATATCCTCAATCACCTGGACGTGGTTTCAAATTTATATTGTGTACCGTATTCATAAAATAGTGTTTTAGTTTTGTAAAGGAGGTTTGTGGACATTAACGATCACTCATTGAACAGGTATAACATATGGTAAACAACATATCAATATATTCAAAGAGTGCATGGAAGCTAGGCTTTTGCTGCAGAAGCCAAAAAATAAAATAAATTGTCTGTACAGCCTGTATCCGTCTTTGTCATTCTTTTCCGACTACTAGCGGTACCGATCCAGCTGCTCCTTAAATCTCAGACTCTTGTGTTTCATTTCACAGTGAAAATTCTACTGTCAGTCAATTTGCTCCTTTCTCATCAGTGCCTTATACGCCTCAACAGATCCCTCATGATACGTTTCGTTTCCAAATTCTGTAATCTGCACCATCGTAATCCATCTCCACATGCTTCGTAATCCATCCACCCCCACTTTTGCTATTCTCTGCAGACGAATCGCTCGTCTTTAGACCCGTTCAACAAGCACAATGACTTTCTTTAAATGCGGCCTCCAAACCTGAATACAATATTCTAAATGCAGCCTCAGAATCGACTTATACAAACTGACTTCGTATAAAGAAACTACAAGTTTCTTTTCTCGCTAGATGCACAAAAGTACGATTAATGATTGATAGAACACACTGTTGGCCTTCCTAGTTACTTGTCCACATTGCACTACTTCGCCCACTAAATGAGAAAACAGCAAAGTCTGTTTCCTCATTTAGGCTCTTCAACTGTACTTCACCTAGAATATAAGTTATTTTCAAAAGGTAAAACATTACATTTAGAAGCATTAAAACGTAACTACCATTTCCCAGACCATCCCACAAAGCCATTTCAAATCATCCTGACTTGTTTTGTTAACTGAGCTCCCGACCTTTATATCATCTGTAAATTTAACAGAAACTGAAATTTCAATTTCCTGAAATCACTTACTGATATTGAGAACAGCACACCATTAAAGTCAAAAAATGCAAGGCAGCTTGCCTTTTGCTGCAGAAGTAAAAACAAAAATTTTTTTTTTTTTTTTTTTTTTACTTCTGCAGATGCGCTTACCCTTTATCACCCTCATGTATATCATTCAAGAAAATTAGAAACGAGAATACCCCTAAAACTAAACTTTGTGAGACCCGCTTATAACCATGGCCCACTCTGAAAAATTACTATTAATAATAACTTTGTTTCCCGTCCTTCAGCCATCAATTGGGATCTTGCACGTTACTCCAATAGAGTCGGGGAACTGTGTCAAACTCTTCGCTAAAATCCAAGTTTACAATGTCAAAACTGTGTTGCCCTTTACTTGTACTACATACTGTCAAAATGTTTCATCCAACTCCTGTGTAATCACATCATAGTAATTTTCAGGTTCGTTAAACATTTGCCCTTTGCAAATACCACGTTGTAATCCATTTATTATATTTCAAGATGACCTTGTAATGCATCTTTGACAATAGATTCGTGATCATCCCTGCCATTGACGTTAGTCATTCATTTGATACTCTGTCCCCCTCCCCATGTATATTGACGAGGATACTTCAATCCAAGGGGATCAATGCCGAATTACACAATAAGTACGATACCTATTGTGTAAGTAGTATAAGCAGCATTATTGAAAACAAAAGGAAAAAGTGAAGAAAAGTGAGGCGTTTTCTTATTTTAAATAATTGAAATACAGTAATTAATACAATAATCCGTTTCGACGGCCGATTTAACTCGTGCAGTTTGACCTGGCCTGGGGCATTCCTTTGCAGACCCTTTCAATATGACATGTTAAACAACTTAAAAACTACAATCAGATATCTGCAAACTGTTGTGTACTCCACTGCACTGCTTGCCTCTGAAATATGGGCCTCCGCGCCACCTTCTCTCATGAAGCCATCCTCGCCAGCAAATACTGGATAGTGAAGTGGGCAACCCGCAAACATCGCTTCTCCACAACAGAGGACCACCAGCATGGCTGATCAACTTCAAATCCCACTGCTGCCCCAAATAATCCTCATGAGGAGAATTGCGACCACTATCTAAATGCTGGTTGGCAAAACCAACTCCCCTGACTTCTGGGACATACGTCAGTGGTATCTACCACATCCTCCCCTAAGAGCCACTCTTCTTCAGCTACAGCGGAACAGGCTGAAGATTGGTGACAGATTTCTATCCGGCCAAATACTTCTCATAATACAAGCCCTGCTAATGATCGGAGTAGAACTCCAGAAATTCCCTTGTGAGCGCAATTACAGGCGTTCGCTATCCGAATTTGTTTCGCTATTGTGTGGCCCCTGATGTCGATTCAAAGTGATATCCCCACCTGCTATCTGCTATGAAGAGCCGAACGGCATCTCGGAATTACTCTGACGAACTCTTTCACAAGAAAATGCGAAACTATATACAGACCAACTTAATGCACGCCTGTGAAATATGCTGACTTTATGAGCATATATGTGTATTGTAATTACTTTGTAGAAATGTACGTATACCTTGGTGTACGGTCTGCCTCAGAACTATGTATGTACTCATAGCTATATATTTGGATATTAATTGATCTCTAGCATGTTTTAATTTAATTTAATGTCATGGTTTAATTCTCATTTATTTGTAATACATGTTTTTTATATTACCCCATAACCTTGTCAAGCCCCTGACTTCCTGGCCGTGGCGGGCATATATTGTATTTTTACTGTACAATAAAGATTTCTTCTTCTGGTATGAATACCATTGGTACCTGGCATTGCCTACTATACAAGGTTGCTCAAAAATGGATGTCAGTGTTTCACGGGGTTATTATTGTTGTTGTTGTTGTTTTGGAGGCTTTTGGCTCATTGATTACATTAGTCGTATTGTGCCAGGTCATATTATATACACTGATATTAACAGTATGAATATGATAAGGGAGAATCACTCCCGCCCCATTCTCACAAGTCAACATATATATGGCTGCAACTCACATGGCTTGCGGTAATTAATTAGTTAACAATTTAATCGCCTTATTCTGCCTGATGACAGGATTCGACAGTAACGTTGCCAACATTCCAGTTTATGTTAACTTTTCGTAATTATCAGCGATACAATTACGTGTATATAAGTGTGCACTTGTAACACTATCAGGGACACTCAGTTTGTAATTCAGTAAATTAAACTTTAAATTATGGAGTAAGTGTTTCCCTTCCTTAACTAGCACCATTCATCCGTGTCATGACCTCAAATTTTTGACGTCATTTGGTTATCGGAGGCATCTGCCCAAGCCATTATCATTTTACACACAGATAACATGCCAGTACTTCTATAAACAATAAAATTAGTGCTGAATTGTCACTGTCAATTGCAAAAATACTTGGCTTATACTACGTATTTACGATCAAGAGTATTTGTGTGTGGTGTCGTTATTGGACGATAATGTGACTATGTCAGTTAAATTAACATGATAGGAAAGAGCCATAACAGGCTATTCAGGAATTGCGACATCGAGAGATTGCACAAAAGATGTCGCTAGTGGAATATTCACGCAGTCGATATGACCTTGAGTAGAAGGCATGACAAAGATACGCTACAGGTACAGCAACCAAGCACTACTGTCGATTTCCGGGGTACAGAACAGTCTATATCTAGTGTGTGTGTGTGTGTGTGTGTGTGTGTGTGTGTGTGTGTGTGTGTGTGTGTGTGTGTGTGTGTGTGTGTGTGTCAGTATACCACATTCTCAAGGAACGATGTTCCCAACAGGGAGAAGTGGCTGTGGTGCCTTATAGTCAACCGGCAGTCAGAGTTGGAACCAACCTTACCGAACACTGTGTCTACCAACACCTCCATCAGTATTCCGGATAGAGTCGATGATGGTAACAACGAGAGCGAGTCAAAATCCCATTTGACGAGTTTGAATAAAACGAGATTTTGTTTGTATTTTCTCATTTTGTTCATCAGGTCAGAGTGTGGTTAAACGAATACTTCCAACAACTCTGATTTGCCTGCAGAAGATTCGTCACGTCGAGAGCCACGCTCACTCAATCTAAACCATATCGATTTTTTTTTGTCTGCAGGAACACATGAAGTGGCAAGTGTACAATACAGAAGTTATGATTTCGGTACGGCAGATCTAGAATAACTTCTAGCAGTTGGAGCCCTAGGAAAACTATGCGTTGTTATGAGGCATCCTAGAAGCTCTTATACCCTTACTGGGCATCCTAGTTTGTCGATATAGACAAGAGAACCATGGATATTTTAAGCTGTATTCCCGTAGCTTCTACAGGTGGCCATCAAGTGGGAATGGGATCATACTCCAAACGGGATGCTTTGAATTGTACAGGAAGATAAAGTTATCTATGTAGTTCACTAAAGTCGAAGTTCTGAACACTTTTTTCGTGTATTGCCTATCCTTAGGTCATATTTATCAACCGATGTAAACGTGATATTTCATAATGTCATTTAACATTAAGAAAGTTTGGGATCGATTGACTCAATACCGATGCATTAAATGTTAAAATATCTCTACACTTGTTGGAATTTTCGGGCAAACATCCTCATAAAATTTATCTCCATCTTTGTATTAAGCTTAGTATTTATATCCATCTTTTAAACGCCCTGTGTATACAATTAAAATAATACCGTTACTCTAGAATATGGCTCACTAAATGAAACTCTGCATATTGACTGTCAACGATTTTTCACGGACTACGAGTGACCTGAACTTAAGTCAATAATTTGTATATAAAGTAATTAGGGTAAAATTACCAGGAGTGGTAAAATTACCACTCCTGGTAATTTTACCCTAATTACTTTACTTTACTTTACACATTATGAAGTGAAAAAAAACAAAACCCATAAGAGTTCCTCACATCATTGACGGGACTCGGATCCGGGCTTTTTTCACTTGGTGTGGCAAGGATGGTGATTATAACCACTATGCTACACGGAAGACTCAATAAGAAGTAGGTGCAATATGGCCTAAGTGGCCCTTGCTAAAGTAATTTCCATAACAACAACCATAAGAATATGAATATGAAAATCCTGCTTTAAAAAAATCATGATATAATCAAGGAGCATTACTCAAAATTACGCGTTGATGTGATACTGTAAGATGTAAGATCATAGAAGTTAATTTAAATAAAGATATTGGGTTTGTTTTTCGCAAAGTAAGATTTAAATTAGAAAAACGTTAGATATAGTGATATTGTACGATGAAAAATGTTACAAATTAAATAAAATAAAGATATTGGGTTTTTTTCGCAAGGTAAGATTAAATCAGAAGAAAGTTAGATTTAGTGATGTGATGGGTTAAGCGTGAGAATAAATAGTAGCAAAGGGATAAACTATCAACTCCCATAATACACGAGAGCAAACAGGGACAGCAGGACTAGGTAACGGAGGCCATTTGTGAATAGGCGTGAAAAGGGTTGCTTGAGAACGAACAATAGGACGGGAGACGGGATTAGACGAAGCGCCTCCTTTGATCTGTAACACCGTAAGACATAAACAGGAAGTGGGTGCACGTCGAGTGTTCGGTTCCAAATTAAGACCTGCAACAGGCTGACTGAGATGTGAATTTTCTGATGCTTTAGAAGGCCAGGTGCAAAATGAAAATGAGTGTTTGTGGCGGTGGCCGGTGGATATCAAAGGGCCATACTGCCTGGGAAGAAAAAAATAAGAATGTTCGAAAAGGAGGTTGGTTTGCGCACTAAGGAGACAGCTTGGGAGAAAGGTATTAACGAATGAAACGTAATGTAAATTTAAATAGTAAGGGGAGGATTGGTTGGCGTCGCTAACGTAAGCGTGCCAGGCTTTAGGGGCGGTGTAGAGTTCGGGGAACAAAAAGAGAAAGTGTGGGAAAATTAGAGAGAAAAAGGATGAAGGAGTTTTGGAAGGTTTAAAGAGAAGTATAGTCAGGAGGTGGTCGACGAGAAATAATGTCAAAGTGAGGTTGTCGGAATGTCAGGGAGTTTGCAAAAATTAGTAAAGTGAGAGAAGAAGATGACCAAGTCCACTGATGAAGGCTATGATATCCAGGAAAGGTCTTGGAAGGCAAATAGCAGGCCCGGAATAGAAAGTAGCAGCCCTGGAACAGAAGGAGCGTATCCGACAGGCAGAATAGCAGATCCCGAAAGCTGAGTAGCAGTCCTACAGTCCGCACGATATTTCCCCGGAAGCCGTAAGATGGCTGCTCTAGATGGCGGAGGATAGCAGCCCTAAATAAGGAAAGACGGAAGACCCTAATGGAGACGTCCAGCCAGTCACTAGAAGTAAGTGCCTAGATAGCGTAAGTACTCCTTTACAAATTTAAAGGACTCTAGATAAAAGATAAGAGAATTATTAGGAGAGGTCATATGGGAAATATACAGTAAGGTATATGCATGTAAATGTAGATGAGTAGAATAATGTTGTTGGAATATGGTAAAGAATGAAGAATATATATAGATATGGTGAATTTACTTTTGAATAAATGGATGTAAAGTAAAAATTTTGGACGGGGTAATTAAAGGGGATAATAGAGATGAATGCTATCATATATGATGATCCAGATGTAATGTGGTGACCAAGTCAGAAGTTTTTTTTTGTCTAGTGCTGGTATAAACCAAATAAATAAGATAAATGCTAGTTTAAAAGATGGTTTCAATTGTATCAAGGTAATCTAGCTAGAGAAGGTTTGTCATTAGTATCGCTAAATAAGAAAGAAGTAGTATTGTATAAAAAGAAGATTTGAATGTGGAAACTGAGTGTGATCCATTAGAAAAAAAATTTTAATTTACTTTAGAGAAGTTAGTATAATGGAAATTCATGAAAGTGTTAATGGCCTTGTGGTAAAGAGAAAGGTGATGCACATGAATGTAAATTAACATGACCAATTAATCCATACCATGTACCATATAGATTGTGCTATCAAGTTGTAATATGTGCTTAAATATCGATCATTTTCCTTTCTGTAAATATGTGTAATAAACAATTTGTACATAGCCTTAAATGAAGTTGTGTTTAGTCATTTTGAACACCCAGCCAAATCCGAAGGAGGAATATACTCAATATAGAAACTCCCTAGAGCCTGATTTCTTCTGTGAGGTACACAAGTCAGATGCGAAAGTGGAGGATAGGAAAGGTGAATAAAATAAAGGTATAAAGATAGTATAAAGGTAAAAGGTAATCCCCCCACAATATCAAAATTATAAGCTGGCATTGCCAACAGATAATTATAGGCTATTTTGTATTTACATCTATATAGGTTATATATACACATCAATTTTTTATTTACATCTATATATGTTCTATATACATCTATTCTGTATTTACATCTATATGGAATGTCAAGCGGTAGCACAGTAAAGACTTCATATATGTAGCACTTGGCACCCATGTCAACTAGTGATGCATAATCTTCTTTTCTTTATTTTACGTTGTCTTTTAGGTACATTATTATTGAGCAAAGTTTATTTTGCTAGTGAATAGTCAGATCTGTAGTTGACGTGGTAGGGTCAACTACTAGGGTGTTATGTAACCCCAGAGGCTCACATCTGGTGAGTATGGGCATGGCACACCCAGGGTCCTGAGCTGGATATCGCCATGTCATGTCATGTTAGTTCGTAGTGAATCACATTAATAGGTGAAATAGCATCGTTTTTTTTTTTTTTTTTGTTATATCTCATATTGTGAATGCATTCACAAAGAGTTGCCTTAATATTGCACTACCTCGAATAAGCAACGCTTCGCCAGTAGAAAACACCAATGTTACTTATTCTCAGAGGATACCAGCACCCAGACGGCACCGTTTCGAAGCTTGTTGGCTTCTCATCGGTGGGCGAGTAGGTACACCGGTGATACAATAAGTGAAACCCAATCATTGTATCACCAGGGTACTTACCCATCCACTGATGATAAGCTTCAAAACGTAAGTGCCGTCTGGGTGGTTGTATCTGCCGATAATAAGTAACATTTATTGGTGAAAATTTATTCACCAAAAACCCTGGTACAATAGATTCTTGAAACACAATGAAAGTTTTAACACCAATATTGCACAAAACCTGACAAGTAGCAGAATGGCTGTTAAAGGAAGTATTTTGAGATGGGCTAAAGAAATGTTTGATTATTAAAAAGGAGTGAGAATAAAAAAAATTCTTCAAGACTAATCAACAGTATTTAATGGAGATGAAACCCTTTTTTTTTTTTTAATTAAAAAAAATAAAAGTTCTGGCGGTAAAAGGTGATAAAAACGTGTATCATGAACAAATTAACAGTGATGATTGTATTATGTTAATAATAATTACTAATGCCTCTATTAATTAGTTTAATCTTTTTAATTTACTGGCAGTGCAAGTAGTAAATCGACACCTCCAATGACAGTTTTTAAATATCTAGGGATGCCCCAAGACACTGTCAATAGTATTCCAGAACAGTATTGGTAGTTCTGAAAATTATAAAATGAATTTTATTGTGAACAAAACGTTACAGTTTACAATGAATAAGAAATTCTCATACAATATTTAACAAAATGGCAACGCTTTTGGATTTCGTGTTGAATCCTGTTATCAGGACTAATCAGGAAAACGGAACAAAGTGGAACAATCATGTTCAGGACATATTTAATTAGAGTGAAGTTGAGGCAGTTACATTAAACTATTGTAAGAAAACGATTTTCACAAATAATTTTTAAAAAAATTCATTCTCACTTGTAACTGATTCAGAAGATTATTTAAAATATGAATTCGAAAATTCAGTTGCAGTCAATGACAACTACAACATTTGAATATTTTACAATGTCAACCATCTATTTTTGTCATTTTTTTTTTGTTTTGTTTTCTCTTTAAACTAGAACTTCACATTTTTAAGATTATTAAACAGTATGAAATGCTTTATGAAGAATCATTAAATATATAAGTTTTTGAATTTATAAACGAAAAATTAAAAGCAGGATCATTTCTTTTTTACATTGTGTTCTTCAAGTGTCAATTAGTGTTACTTTTTCCTTATTTTAGGTTTGCATATTTTTAAATTTATTATACGTTATATCGAATGCACCTTTCATCGCATTCTGTAATAAAATGAAATGAAAATGTAATGTACCCAACATTTACGTAATTTTATTCCAAAAAGGGATATGCCCGCGATGAGTTACATTTTTATTGATACGGATTGTGAAGAAAATTAATGTGACGAGAAATAATGAAACTAATGTAAAGAAAACTAAACCTGCTCTAGAATAACTAGCCATCGCAGTGAACAGGCTGAGAAACTGGATCAAAGGGCAAGAAATATTTGTCCTAATTCTCTATAAAAGGTAGTATAATCAATAATTACATCGATATCTACTGTGATTGCTAATTGGATCAATTTGTTCAGAATACCAAAGTATCTGTGATTTGTTTCTAAAAATGAACTGAAGATTTTTTTGTGCACCGAATATTCTTTTCTTAATCGTTCGATGTATTAATAATTTAAAAATATTTCAGATTAACGCTTATTCTTTCATGAAAGTTATTTAAATTAAATTCTGCGTAAATAATTTTTACATTGCAATTAAGGAAGCTCAGCCTAATTCCATTTACCTAATTCCATTTACTCTCACATTCGAATATATTTGTTCTTTCGTTGTCAAATGAACGAGAGGTTAAAATACGAATGAGTTTATTTTAAACTCCTCTGACTGTTTGGTCGTCCCGGAGTATAAACAGAAAATTTATTTTATTTATTTATTTTATTTTATAAAATTTTATTGGCACTAAGTATCTGTTCTTTCTCCCTTTAATGTAAACGGTTCTTTTTACTTCGATTTTTTTTTGTTGCTTTAGAACTATTTTTTTTTATTCGCGTAAGAATTCGCCTAAATTATGAAGAATCTGGAATAACCACCTCAGATATGGAACAGCATTCTACAGTAAGAACAAAAAGTCAGGACAACTTAGAGCTCATAAAGCGGTTTATTTAAATTATGTGCTGTAGAGTCCAGGAATTGAGGAAGTACCTCCCCATTGGTATTCATTGTCACTGAGACTGTACGAAACTGTCTACTTTATTTATAATGTTGTCAGGTTTTACCATACCTTCAATAAGCTGTAGTAGTAATTTAAATTAAGAACCTTCTGTTCCATAAAAATTCAAGACAACTTGAAAAAGCCAATAAACAATTTGTGGTCAAGAATACGCAAGGAACAAAACCCAAACTGATTGCAAGGGTCTTGAACATACTATTAAAACATGATGATATGTATTCCACCTTGATCGTTGTTTGTAAATATTAGTTATTAAGAATTAAAGACAGCAAAGGAAAAATAAAGTAAAAAAAAAAGTAATTTTTGCATGCTGAGGAAGTTCTTGATGGGACGCAAGTGTGGTTAATGGATGGAGAGAAATATGGATGTTACTGAAGGTAAAACAGATTATTTGTGAAATAAAAAAACGCAGTTTGAAGATGTCTACCCATAAGTGTGTGATCAAGAGCTACTCACCACCACACTAGTGATGGGTTACTCTTCATCTTCAACCTTGTTTTTATGTACCCCTCTACAGCCAACATTCCGGATCTAGGGTGGAATGAACGGAACTTCGTCTCGAGAGTACAGCTCATTGGGTGAGCGAAAATCATTATCTTTTAGAAGAAAAAAAATTGTTAATTTGTTAACTGGAATTATTAGCACTAATAGGTAATATCGAAGGTATTGTATGTCGCTGTAATGCAGTGTCAGTGGCTACTCAAAAAACCGCGATGTAATATTGAATGAGCATGTGATGTATGGGAAGGCGATAAAGACATCATTAACAGATTCGCTTATAGTTACAATAAATACAATGCGAACCATAGTTTGCTGATGCAGGCGTTTCCACCCCCCCCATTTTTTTTTTTTTTTTTTTTATTTTAAGTGTTGAATCGAGTAGGAAACTCGCGGTGCTGTCGCCGTTATCCCTTTTTTTTTGGTTCTCACATACCCATGTAGTTATTGTCAGATTAGAGGCTTGTAACAAATAGTACGTGCATACTAAGTTTGCCTATGTTTATGGACTTATTTATAATGTATCTTTAATTTAAGTTATACTGATTTATTCAGGGACACTTTAAGTTCTTCCCTAGCGCCAAAGTGGCATCTTCAACTTTATGTGTTTTGTTTATTTCAGGCTTTATATGTATTTAATAAACCTCAGTGCACGTTTTTGTAGAAAATTGACTGAGTGTCACTGAACCCTATGACTCAGTTGTAATTCTTGGAGTACGTTCAAGAAACACCTGATATTAAATGGCTGCAAGGCTGTATTCGGGCATACTCAAACAGCTTAGCTGCCCTGCCCAAACAGCAGAGGAACTCGAAAGTGAAAAATAAAATAAACAAAACATTATGTCCAGTGGTGAGCTGTAAATATTTTAACAATGGGCTCTCAGTTTTTCCAACTTTCTACAGAATAAATTTGATCGGTCACGGAAGTGACGTCATCCGCGGCTTCCACTAGAGGAGCTTCCTACGCTCGCAGTACTAGTAGTGTGATTAGAGCGCGTGACGCGTTTTTCGTGACCGTTATATTATCTGGAGTCAGGGGCGAATTTAGGGGGTAGACAGATGCGGCTTATTACCCCCTTAACCATGAGTATAAGTGAATGTGTAAAACGTTCTTAGGTCTATCTAAAAAAAAAAAATTAAAAACCTGGTCGTTTAAATTGCCTAAAGGCCTTACGATCGTTGGTGATACAAATAGTATAATGGTGATAACTGGATACGACAGTGTCTGGAGTTCTAACTTTTTAGAAATTTTGAATAGTATGACGTCACAATCATGCTTCCTGAAGTTACTACTGCAGTAAGTATAGTTGCAACAATACAAATATTTGTCAACAATTTCTTTTTTTCGTCTCGCATTTTCGTTACATTCCATTGTTAGGTTCCCCTAACAGCTGCGTATGTCGCTTCAACTTCAAGATCGGTACATCAATCGGTGCTGTTTTACAAAGTATACATCTCTTACTTTAGTTATCATAAATCCATTGTATCTTATCTTCCAGAAATTATGAAAATCTGTGAAATGATCAATAAAATATTTACAATAAAAAATCTCTTTTATTTCGTAATCGATATATACAAATGAAAATACCTAAAAGAAATGTGAAGGATGTTTCGCATAAACCATCTATAATTAGGGAAATATAATGGAAACATTTTTTTTCCACGATAAAATTTTAATATTGCGAATAAAAAATAACACGAAATATTTCCCATATCACAAATAACATAAACTATCACAAAACATTCCACAATATAAAAACAAATATTACATAAAAAACAAACTTTCTAGAAAAAGTACACAAAAAAAATCACTGATTACATGAAAAAAAATTATTTTACAAATATTCAAGAAAAATTTATTCTAAAAATTGTCATATAAAATTTACTTTTTAATTAATATTTGTTGTCGATCTTCTGCTTTGCTCAATAGCGATGATTACAGAGGAATGATTTGACGTAACGATCCGGATCAAATTGAAGCAATGGTTTTCCGTACAACCCCAGGGGAACTTACATCTGGTGAGTACTGTATGTGCTTGGTACACCAGGGTCCTAAGCTGGATATCATCATTCTTCTCTTGGTGATTCCCTTCTACGTTTGCCCCTCTCTCTTAGGGTAACTCAGGAATTTTTTTTTTTTTTTTTGGCTGGTGCAGCATAAGCCTCAGGCTTCCTTACACCATATAGCTAATAATAATAATTTAGATGTATGGTCATCATAATCTGCAACGTGTTTAATTGTCATAATATTATTCATTACGCTGAAAGCTTAAATCAGCTTCAGCACTGCTAATCGCAATGGTTTCAAAGATATTTTCTGGCTTTCTTAATTGAAAAGGGAATTTCACTCGATTTTAAAGATAAACTGTCTTCGACAAAATCTCTAAAATCATTAATTTTTATTTCATATTTTATCAGAAAACTTAAATTTCTTATTCGGTTTTCACCGTCTTGCCACCGAGACGAAATTTCTTTCACATTCCAGGATTTCGGGTAGCATATGTTTAAAATTTCTTTCAATGGTATCGTTATTTTCTTAATTTAATTTAAAATCACCCTGTTGCATTAATAACTTATCCTTTAAGGATAAAACAATGAATGTAATAACTTGTCAAGAGGTAATTTTTTTTACTTTCAATTTTGATTCCTTCAAATTCTTTCCACTTCAACATGCTCTCAATTTTAGCTTCATAATTTCCTTCAGAATTTTTCAAATTAGCGATAGCATTGATAGTTCGAATAATTAATTTATATGCACAGAATCACAATGGTAAAACATTGTGATTCTGTAGGATGTCGATCATTGGTTAAGAAATTTAATGGTTAAGAAATTCCAAATGGTTAAGAAATTCCAAATTTAAAAGTCGATTTAATAATCCGGAATATTTAACTTCTGATTCAAAATGTTTGCACAAAGCGGGATGATTCCTCCAATCCACAACTACCGTCCGCAAGCTACTCATCGTGGCCCGAACACCCGACCGATCTTTATAGTTTCCACAACAAGTTCTTTAGCAATCATCCTTAATTCGCGCTAGTTTTTGGAGATTGGTGATATAATGCTAATTATTGCCTGTATTATATTTTAGAACATTTTCTACATAGTGAAAAACTCGACAAAAGTTTCAAAATCTGCCAACATTTCATCTTCGTAAAGTTTATACATTTTAGTTGCCTAAATTCACCCCCACCCACCCTCCTCTATGTTGCTACTGTCACTAGTTCTTTGAATATTGTGCAAAATGTCTGGATCACACGGGTATTCAGCTACTGTGACCAAGTAAACATAGACAGGAGAAATTTAGTGGAAGGCATGGATCACTCACTTCTCCGAAAAACATATGCCCGTTTGTCGGAGTAAAGGGGAACCACAACACAGGTTGACCAGAGCTATAATCCGTGTCGAGAATCTTCTTAATCCTCTGACTGGCTATGGAAAGCATATTGACTAGCGCGACTTCTCGGTATGTGACTGCATAGGTTTTACGGGCACCATTAACATTGTGAAACAGCAATCCCTTTCACCCTCAATTCGTACTTTCTAATTACCTAAATTGCCTAAAGGCCAGAGGCGAGAACAATGCATACAAAGTTGTCTCTCCTAATCCGTTCGTTACATGGAAATTTTCTTTGTTCAACGGAAACCATTTTAAATGTAATTACCAAGGGGATTCAAAAAAATTCGCTATAAATAAGTTCGTTAAACAGAGGTCCGACTGTAATTAAATCAAAAATGAAGAAATTTTAAAATACATGACCGATCGATTGCGCCATTAAAATGCTGGGAATGGGGCCCTGCTCATCCCACCGTAGTTTCGGCTCTGGATACTCAATAATTGCATTCAGGATTTTATTTGTAAAATAAATGATCGTCTCAACAGTGGGCTCGCAAATTTTCCAAAAAAATAACAATGGGCTCTCGCGAGCCCACTGTAGCTCATCACTGATTATGTCAACTTACGAGGAGCGTTTCAAAAGTTTGTGGCCTGCGTACGAAGGGTTTAGTTGGGGAGTCTGCAATATATTACTTTTCAACTTAGTCCCCTTTGGAATCAATGCACTTTTTTCATCGACGTTGCAATGTGTTGATTCCAGCTACGAAGAAATTTTTCTCTTGGGCCTCCAAGAATGCAGCAATGACGTCACTGTCGGTGGGAAAATGGATATCACCCAGGTATTTTTTTTTTTTTTTTTCAAATAAGGATACAAGTGAAAATCCGATTGTGTTACATCTTGTGAATATGGGGGATACTCCAAGATTTCAAAGTTACACTCATACAGTGCAGCTATGACAAACTTATGAGGTGAAGTGTTGTCCTGCTGGAACAAAACTCCTGTGTTGAGATTTCCTCTGCGTTTGTCTTTTGTGTTTTCACGAAAACGACTCACAAGGTCTGTGTAATATGTCCCTGTTACTGTGTGCTCTTTCTGAAGGTAGTCCATTAGCAGCATTCCATCATCATCCCAAAAAATCAATGCCATCACATTGCCAGGAGAAGGAATCGACTTGGCTTTCTTAGGAAGGGAAGAAGAGCTGTTTCCGCTATTTGGACTGCTCCTTTGTTTAGTTGAAAATGGACTGACGTCTCATCCATGTAAAGACTTTTCACGGAAATTTGCTGAATCTGCTTGAAAACGATGCAAATGTTCATTTGATTTGACCACGCTTTTGCGTTTTTTATCTACTGTCTTTGAGACCCATCGTACTGAAACCTTCTTCATAGCCAAAAATTCTGTTTTTTATGCTGTACACACATGTTCAGATGAGATGCCCAAGACACTGCCAATGAATCGCACTATCACTCTTCGATCACTCCTCACCAGATCATGCACATTGTCAACGACTTCTGGAGTGATGGACGTTGCAGGTCTTCCATAGCGTGGTCATCTTCCAGAATTTCCCTCCCTCATTTAGAACCTGCTGTTCACTTCTTAAGTATAGAATAGGAAGGAGCATCCTCCACAACGTTATAATCATATCCTCATGAATTTCCTTTGGTGTTAGTCCCTTTTTCCCAAATAATGGATGAGTGCTATGTGATTGATTTTGTCCATCTTTACTTATTCACACAAAGTGTGAAGTCAACAAGAATAAGGAAATTCTTTGTTGACTACAGGTCTTGTAATTAAAAAAAAAAAAAAAAAAAGACTTTATTGAAACTGCATGAAACTTGATGAGTTACTATTTGAAGTGTTATACAGGCCGCGAACTTTTTAACCCCTCTCGTATGATATTAATAACATTCGTTCTTTTCGTGAGTTACAAATTTAGTTTATTGTAGGTTAAAATGTATAAAATATGATTATTATTTATCTCATTACCAAGTAATAAAAATTGACCCCGAATTGCCATGGCAACAGATAGAGTTGGGGATGTTGTTATTAGTTCGTATTTACCAGAAACATCTTCGAGTTTCTTCCAAGAGTATTCAAATTTAACAACAAATTTGCTGCTTTCAGTTTCGGTCCCAGGGTTTCCTGAAGAGTGGGGGGGGGCGCTAAATTATTGTTCTTGGGATTCTGAGTTTTAATCATCATGTAGCAGTTAAATCAAATTATTTTATCATAATTTGATATTATTCTTACTTTCTTTCACTATTTTTGTGCTATTATTCGGCGTTTCTGGCTTTGAGCCTACAAGCTATTTGCATTTAACAAATCATCAAATTTCAAATTAGCATCGACGAACTTGGTGGTGGTCTCTTGAATCACATACAATATATGTAACGTATGCTAACATTTATGGATTTTCCAAGATTTTCCTTATACATATTTTGTTACCAGGCTGTTTATTTGATTACGAAATTTAGTTGAACAATAACTAGATGAAAAATTCCAAGGTTAAGTAATATTTAAAGAGAACTTCCCTGAATTCGTTCTTGTTTTGATTCAGCTTTTTAGTGCCTGCTGTTTATCGCATTAGATCAGCATTTTTCGAATGCTCCACTGATGGAGAATAGTTTTCAGAGTGTGTCGCTTTTGTGTGATTTGGTTATCTAAAATAACTTTGCTTGCCCATTTTTCTGAAATGCTATGTAGCACTACCGAGAAAAATGCATAGGAGAAAGATAAAAGGACAAAATACGTTTAAAATTGTATTTTGTAACTTCTTTTATAAGAAGATAGCAAAATAGAGTAATAATATGCTTAAAATATAATTATTCAAATGTTTATAAGTATAGTATAATTTCACTTCAACAACCAATGATAGATGAGACCATTTGACTAAAGGGTAAAGATCACCACTACCCTACATCACTATTAAAAATTAAAATAAAGAAAATGTATATACTTCATATTGTTATTTATTCATCGTAGTTTTAAATAAGCACACACAGTTATTGTGTGTGCGCTAACAAGTAATATTAGTTTTGTAATCGAAGCTCGAAAAGTTTCTAATAAAATTATTCGAAGAAAATTACACAAAAATAGTTTGCCTAATTTTTAACATGTCCATTTTCTTTATTTTAATAGAAACTTTTCCTCCTTTTGAATATTTTTGCTGTTAGGGAATGTTGTGTTTATCATTCAGTTATCACTTTTCTACCTAATAGATTACTGAAATCTCACAGAAAATTAAACTGAGTTTTAGGATTAATTCGTCTCAGAGTGATTTCGTCTTTTCCAAGGTAGAAACTGTCAATGATATTGTTGTCGTTGTTAAATGATAATAACGTTATTTTTGGTCTTGAAGCTGGATATTTTTGCAATTTCTGATGAATTCCGAAGGCCATCTGCTATGAGAACGTATAGTGATCTGGTATCGTATGTGGGTTAAAGGTTGAAGATACACTTTGATGTTGAACTTGAATTTCTATGCATTGTACTTTTCAGGAATTATTATTATTATTATTATTATTAGCCATATGGTGCAAGGAAGCCTGAGGCTTATACTGCAGCAGACAAAAAAAAAATTACCGAGTTATCCTGAGAGAGAGAGAGAGAGAGAGAAGTAGAAAGGAGCCAAAGAAGAAAGAGAAGAATGATGATATCCAGCTCAGGACCCTGGGTGTGTGCCAAGCTCATACTCACCAGATGTGAGCCCCCACATGATGTAAGGGAATGATTCAAAGAATAGAAGTAAGAGGGATTAATGAGGGAAACGTTTGTTCAGTGAGTTTGGAATTGAACTGTAGATGGATGTCATTGGTTAAGGCACATGCCAGAAACTTATTTTAGAAGATAAGTGGAATTACAGATGCCAGTTCAGAAGAGCAATGCCAGTAGAAATATCTGTAGAAAAGGTGGAGAGAGAGAGAGTTTATGAAGATGGATAATTAATTAACCTGAATGTCCTCTTAGTGACTAAGTCGAGCAGCTTAAGTGAAGTTTTGGTCCCACCTCCTTACAGGTGGGAACAATATTCCAAAGTAAACAGAATTTATGGTGTGTATCTAGAGAATCAAGCATTGTCCAGAAGAAAAAGGCTCAGGATCAATGTACATGTATAGGAAAATTAATGATGTTCGTTTTTTATTTTATTCTTTCTTTATTTAATTTTTAATAAAATCTATCATTGCAGTTGAACGAAAAATTACAATTTTACAAAAACGAATAACATTTCAAAGGGCTTACTTAAAACTAACTGAAAAAAATGCGCATTTTCAACGATTACAAACATATGAGATAAATGCTTAGTAACAGACACAGAAATTAGTAGTTATCTTCCTTTAAATAATTTAGCTGCGCAAAAGCAAAAACAAACTCGCAACTCGGTTTATCTGAAAAATAAAAAAGTTATCAGAAAGAGATACAAAAGGAAACTGCAAATACCAGATCACAGAAGAAAAATATTTGTGGTAAATACTAGTCAATAACAAACTACTTCAGAAAAGTTTAGAAGAAATAAATGCTAAATGAAAAGAATTAAGCATATAAAATATTTCAATCACGCGATATTTGTAAGGTAGTACGCGTGAGTCTTGTATTGAAATAATTATGCCCTCGGCTTATTCCGTCTGTCTCTCTCTCTCTCTCTGTTATTTATATTCTTTTGTAAATGTAAATTTATCTGTAGAGATAAAGTCCGTTTTGTTAATTATCTTATGAATGGTGTAAGCAATTTCCTTTAAACAGTACCAATATAATTGCTTCCAAAGAACGTACTTGAATATTTTTTCTATTGTTATTTTTTTCCTGTTTTGGCTAATTACTTTGAAATCAGTTAGTCTACTGCATCAGTATTCACTACGGGCTACTTCTGTGCAACCCTGAGACTTCTCAGAAAAGTGGTAAAACAGATATGTGACCGCCAGGAGGCGTGTGCTTCGCTTGAATCATTTCGTTCAATTACAAAACGAAGGTGAAATGTCCAATTTCTGTATTACCACATTTATTGTAGCTAATATACGTACAATCTTTTTTCTTTTTATACATTACCAGATGGAGTCGTTCACGTAAAAAATACTGTACTTTTTTTTGGATAATGATTCTACAAGAATATATTTTTATAAAGGTATCTGCAGCTTTAAATTTTCATATTGTTCGAATTGGTTCTCATCATTTTCTAACTAAATACCACTGGTATTTGTCCACACGAAATGATTGAAGAAAACTAAAATTAAAGGAACTTTATTGAGAGAATACAATGCGGGTTCATCAAAATTAAAAGTAAATAGAAAGGTTAAAACGCATAGAGGCAGTATTGCATCATTGATGCTCGAGGTCTTAGGAATGAGAACAGCGAAACTAGGTTAAATAAAAGACCTTGGTTGATAGAAGAAAGTGAAATATGGAAGAATAATCTAGATGCATTGATAGTGAGCTAAATACTAAACGTGGTGTGAGCAAAGCAGAGTATGACGGCAGCAAATTGGATAGCTAACACATGTTGACACATGATGTGCGGAAATTTGCCTTTAGCAAGCGAGTGGTTGATTGCTAGAAGAAACTTCCATCTGTCGTTGTGGAAGTTGACAGTTTAAATAGATTCAAGGAAGAACTGAACAAATTTTTGGAGCGAATGGATAGGTGAACTAATGCTACGCTGCCAAGTAAAATAAAATAAATTTAGATACCAATTGAATGTCGAAAACGGAGCGACATTTCAATGGAAGCAGATATCCTAAAATATGAATCACTAAAAATTAAGCGATTAATTTTACTTAAAATAAGTGAAAACAATAACAGAGTAGCTTTATACCACATTTTATACAGGGTAATTATTATCAAAATACGACATTCTTAGGTCAATCATATCCTTTCACATTTGTAGAGATAATAAAGAATGATAAGAGATATAGGTGCAATTAACAGACTGTACTAAATATCTTCAGATCCTCAGCCAGTTCAAGAAAGGTTTACGGTACGGTACAATGACATGTCAAGTGATAAACGGTTTTGAGTACATGGATGCCTTGCTAATGAAGTTTTTACTGGTGAGGTGAAGTTCTGAACTTGGTGTTCTGAACGGTTTTGAGTACATGGATGCCTTGCTAATGAAGTTTTTACTGGTGAGGTGAAGTTCTGAACTTGGTGTGCGAAATATTTCTTTTTGCCTAGTAGATAATGTAGGAATATGAAAGGAGAGTTTCTTCAGTAGTTGCTGGACGAGGAGTTTTCCTAGGATTAACGTGGTTAATCCGATGAATTTATTTTTTTTTTTTTTTGTGTCTTTTCGAGCTGGTGTGTGAGTTCGGAAGTGTAAGAGGAAAATTCAGTTTTTGGAAATACTCGTACTAAAATTTTTAAAAGAATACCCGAAATTTTAAATCGGGGAAATCCGCCAGGTGTGTTCATCATCGCAGATGGGGTGGGGCGAGAAAGGAAAAGTCGGTTGGAATTGGTATGTTGTTAAAGAGCACGGATGCGTTCGAAGTTCTCGCGGTCCCAGAATTTATGGTTACTCCTGCGTTAGTCAACAATTTTGGCAGATTTCTCGAAATTCCAGCTGCAAGTTTACAATAATAACTGAAATTTCGCATAGTGACATGGTGTAGACGCACTACTTTACTTGGGCTCAGTAAAGAATACCGAAATGCATTTCTTAGGGTTGATTTCAAGATCATTTTCAGTGACACAGGTTAACTGCGTGTTGGAGAGTTCAAGTGCCCGAGTTGATTGATGTATAAAGTTATCATCCGGAAACTTTTCTGAGGGTTTCTATCAACTGTGCTGGTTGGTTGTGTAGGGTTTCAGGCGCATCAGCAACTTAGGCAATTTGCGCGGTATATAATATGTCTGTAAATTGTGTGTGTGTGTTCTCTGGTCGATCCAGCTGTTTGCTGGACGAAAATCTGTAGTTTCCGGTTTTTCATCCATAAAAAAACTACGGCACTGTCGCCTGAGACCGACTAACTCAGCCACATTCTGAAAAAGACCCGTAATTCTTCGCATGATTGACGGGATTCGAACTCAGGTCTTTTCACACAGTGCGCAAAGGATGGTTATTATACTAACTGTGCTACCCACGATGGCATACCATCTCTGTATAAGTAAACAACTCCAGCATAAAAAAAAATAAATAAAAATAATAAAAGTTGCTGCTCTGTTTAAGGAGTCATTAAAATCAGGGGTAGGACCAGACGGCTTCCCCTTATTCATCGTCAGAATTGACAGCGTTTACCTCATCGAGCCCCTAGTGAAGGCTATATGTTAAAATAACTACATTAGGAGAGGCAGCGTACCTGCAGGATGGGACACATACTTAGTTACCCCCTGTCCTGAAAAAAATCACAACCTAAGGATCACAAAGATTTCGGACCCATTTTTTGTCGGTTTCTCTGTGCTAACCCCATACTCATCTGGTGAGTATGGGCTTGGCACACCCAGGATCCTGAGCTGGATATCACCATTCTTGTCTCTCTCTCTCTCTCTCTCTCTCTCTCTCTCTCTCTCTCTCTCTCTCTCTCTCTCTCTCTCAGCACGGGAATTGTTTTGGCTGCTGCAGCATAAGCGTCAGGCTTCCTTCCACTTTATGGCTAATAATAATAATAATAATAATAATAAACATATTCGAAAAGGCCGTCCTACCTTTTCGGTGGTTTTCAAAAACCACCTTTCCTACATACTGTTATTAAGGGACGCTCGACAACGCAATTTAGAATCAAGAATGTCATCAACTGCAAAGCTCAACTCAATATAATTTTATTTGATGTGATGTTGATAATATCAACATCCCGGCGCTTCTGCACAGCCTCCAAACTTATTTTGGGATATCTGAGGGAATTTTGCTGTTCCTGCGAGCATTACTGTCGAGCATTGCAGGAAACGACTATTAGGCGTAACAACCTGTTACGCCTAATAGTCAGGAACCGAGTATTACTAGAAGCGTACCACAAGGAGTTCTCTCGGCCTTCCTCTTCGCAACTGCCTTGGAACCATTTCTTGCCACATTAGATAACTTTCTGTGTTTTGCAGATGATATGAAGTTTTTCCTACAAACAAAGGATCAGAAGCAACTACCTGGGCGATTCTGCATGGTGCTAACCAAATTAAGCAGCTGGACGTTTACCTTGGAGCAATTGGCCTAAAACTTAATCCCCTCAAATCAGCCCATCTGTCGATCACAAAAACCAAGTCAGTGAATGAGTTTCACTGTTCATCGAGGATACCAGAATTAAATCTGTCGATCACCACCTTAACCTGAGGCTTCTCTGGGACGATCGCCTGTCCTTCTCTCAGCACTTTTCTCACAAAAAACTCAAAGACGTACGCAGCATTATGGGCTATTAGACAGGAGTTGGTGAGACGCCATGGCCTAAATGTGAGCGCGTACTACTCTCAAAAAGTTTGTCTCATGCCTGTTCCGCTCTACGCATCGTCCATTTGGTGCTCTGCACCTGAAAGAAACATTATAGCACCGAATATTGGATCCATCGATGCTTGAACAGAGTCGGAAGAAGACCCTTCACCATCTTACGTGGTACTCTCCATATCAACTTAGGCCCTACCTCATGGAAACAACAAGTCCTGACTACGAACCTGCGTATCATTGCGCAGCTACTTACGGATAGAATCTCTTCTCCTAACATCTCAGATCTGGAGAATGGCAGTGATCGTCTCCCACTTAGAAGCCTAATGAATGCTTCCGAGCACCATTGTCAAGATCTTCAGTACGCTAAGAATTGACGCAGAGAAATTTTGCGCAGACAAGGTCTACTACAACCTAATCATAAAGGACACACATCGCACTCTACAAGTCTAACCGTTTGCTGAGCACAGTGCTCTGTATATCTGTATTTTTTGTTACAGCGCATTTCTCACTGTGTGAACCAGTTTATGTGTATATGTAAATGTTATTATGTATATTTGTTAAATATCCAGAGTTACAAGACTCAATAATCTCTTACTCTTTTAAATATATTTGTTATTATGCATATTTGTGGCTCTCCTAGCAGGAAGGCCGTATTCGGGGAAAGCCTTACAGCTAATGAACAGATTTAATAATAATATTTTTATCTTCTTTTAATTATTATACTAGACGTTCCCTGACAAAAACTGGCATCCCCGCCACGTTATACAACATCGTACTTAAAAGACATAGATACATAAATCCACTTTTACAATACATAAATACGCATAAATACAGAGGCGGATTTAACGGCGGGCGCACCGGGCGCGCCCTGGGCCCCGACTTCTGAAGTGCCCACGCAAAATCCGAACAAATTAGTTGAACATATTAGTTCAAAACTTTGTGATTATTAATATGCTATTATTAATTATATTATACATATATTATATTCAAATGTTATTGGAAATAAAACATTAATAGTACATAATATTTTTTATTTATTTAAAAAAATGGTTAACATGTATTTTTATTTTCCCTGTCTCTCTCTTTTTTTAAGGGGCCCAATATTTTCTTCTGCGCCCGGGGCTTCAACCGACCTTAATCCGCTCCTGCATAAATACAGAAATCATCGTACTCCCGATACACTCTTGATACTGTTGAATGGGGATAGCGCGATTTCTGTACCACCTCCGCGATAGAGTGACCCATGCGTGGGGCACCCACTATCATCCCTCTTTCAAAGTCTGTTAATTTACGATGTTTATCCATACCTACATCGAATTACAGTCTACGTGAATGCAGTGATGCAGTGTACCTATATACCTGCCAAGCAGTGGATTCGTCCATTAGCGACAGGGGTGACATCGTCGCGTTGCCCAGGAACCAGGTGTCCCATGATTCTGCCCTTTCAGTGTACATAAATCGATATATTTAGTACATAGGTCCACATAGTCCAGTCTAGTAGGTAAAGTAGTTAAAGACATTCCAATGAGTCTCAAAGACGCTCAGGAACTACAACTCCATTAGATAGGAAGCTCACTAAAACACTATCAGTCCACCAATTATAAAAAAGGGCACGTTGACAAAGTTCGGACTTAAATAAGATGCCACCAGAAAGAAAAAATTATGTTGGTTGACTTAAATCAATAAAGTCCAAACGAAGTGATGGATTGACCAAAGAAGTGCTCTCCACATGGGGTACATCTTGGCAGGCTGCAAACACTGTTAGCAGCAAGTCCAGATAAACTACATTAAGTCCACCCGTCATCAGCAGTCCATTAAGTACATATGATCCCTAAATCAGACTATAATCCAAACTGAAAGTCGTGGTAGCACACAACTCAACATAGGAGATGCAACTAGATGAATAGTATCTAGTTGGAATTTAAGGGAGGGACAGGAGAGGAGAAGAGAACAGAGTAGACTCCCACCAGTAAGCAGAACAGTCCCCACATCCTACGTCTACTGTGCTAGTAAATATTAATCTGTTCTGATGAGAGCCTGTGAGAGTATTACAGATGTGCTGCTCCAATTGAAGCTTTTTTTTTTTTTTTTTTTTTGTACCAGGCGGTCCCTGCCGAATTCGAGCAACCCTGCCGTATATTACAATACCATACAGACAGTGTTACCAATACAGTTCATAGTATCGTACAGAAAATTAGGTACATTCATTCAAAGTAGGCAACAATACCCAAAGTCCATCTGCACAAGAAACTGCCAAGATGTCTTTCTCTCTGAAACGATTTAGGCGTCATTGCCAACACAGTGTAAGCTCCCACCTGTAATTAGGACAGTACGACACATCCGGCGCCTGCCCTGTCTAAATACTGAAATCCATTCTAACAATTAGCCAACCTGGTTGTTTTCCAGTCAGCCACAAGACCTCATCACACGATATAACATTTAATTTCCTTGCTCCTGTAACAAGACTAACTGTCTTCGAAATACCTGGACGGAAAACTCTTGAAATGATTTAATAATAACAACAAATTTTATGACACCCCTTGAGATTTCTGAACACCCATTCACCTATACTCTAACAAACCATACAATACCAGCTGTGGAGTCTCACGCGGTAGTGGTTATGATTCACAGTAACTGAAAACACCGATAACGAATACAGCTACAGATAACAATTTCCTACATTTAGAACATGGCAGAAATATTTATGAACTACACATATTCTCTCATACCTCACCAGATGGAGTCACTTTACGAAGTATAAATTAGACACGACTTTTAAATTACGCTTTGTTCCGCTAAAATGCTTTCAATAAATCTTTAATAAGTGTGAGTATCAAAATGGACTTATAAAACAGGATGGCGAGATAATCACTGTTTAAATCTATTAGCTAAATGTAATTATTAATTCTGCATAAGATAATCTCTCATTATTCCTAAAGCATTTCAGCGGACAATATTTATATTGCACTGGATTATAAAGTAATGTACCACTTTTAAAAATCAATAAATTGAAAGCTATAGGTAGAGTGAAAAAATTACTTTTTTTGCCCAATGTTTATTGATCATACAACCCCGGGGGCTCACATCTGGTGAGTATGGACTTGGCACACCCAGGGTCCCGAGCCGGATATCATCATTCTTCTCTTTCTTGGTGATTCCCTTCTACTTTTCTCTCTCTCTCAGGGTAACTAGGGATTTTTTTTGGCTGTTGCAGCACAAGCCTCAGGCTTCCTTGCACCATAATAATAATAATAATAATAATAATAATAATAATAATAATAATAATATTTCCACCTATTCACCATTATTTTTCTAATAAGCAATCAAAAAGGGCATTGTGTTCTCCACATTTTCCTCGAAATTTGAGAGGGAATTACTTTCCATTGGAAAATTTCCGAATGTTCATTATCTCACGATGGATTGCGTCCTTCAAAGTTGAGTTCATCTTGTTCGTCTCACTAACATTTTGTAATACTGATGGATGAGCAGTTCTAGGCTTAGGAAGTAGGTAGCCTCCTTCGAAACGTTTTGCAGTACAGTATTTAATACTGTACTGCAAAGCTCAAGTATTTAAGCAAAGACGGAATGCTCAAGGCCTCTTTGCTCCAGAGAGAGCAAAGAGGCCTTGAGCATTCCGTCTTTGAAATGCTCTGAGGGCTGCAATAACATTACTGCATTCTTGTAATAAAGTTTAATTAAAAGTGCTCTATCTTTAGGTAGCATTTTAAAACGAACTTGACTGGACTTAGTTACTAAGTTTGGGGTACAGTTTTAACCATTTGTATGTTGAACGAAAGAATAAGACAAACATTCGAATTCTCCGATCCCAGAGTCAATTTTTTTAGTTATTTTATAACTAACCCTAATTTGTTTATTAGAGTGAATAAATTACTCAGCCCCCCCCCCGTTGATTAAATTTCTAACAAATTTTTTAAAAGCGGGAAAGGACTTTATAACTACTTCATATTCATACTCTCTTTAGTTTCCTTAAGAACTGACAAGTGGTTTGCAATGGCCCCAATCTTTGCAACAGGTAGATGAAATTGGGATTTATTCCATATGGTTAGTCGGGAGTGGATGGCACTTTACTAGACGCTTTTGAGTATCTGCCAAGCCCTGAGTTTTATTACTCTCTAAGATAGTGTCACGCAAACTTTTTTGGCCACAAACTTCTTTTGAATCCTAGCTTTACTGGTGGATCCAACTGAAGTATCCCGAGATAAGGGATGAAATATCTCATTACGATGAATGCAGTGTGTTTAGGAGAGTCAAGGAGGACCACAGGTGAGAGAGGGGTATGCTTCGTGTCTCTCTCTCAAAAGGTGCCTGAAAGCGACCAGAACGTTCTCAAAATCTGATCAGGTCCAGGAAGAAGTTTTCAGTATGGTGCGAGATTGCTGGTGATAGGAAAGGATAGTAGCTGGGTCGTGTTGTAATAAAACGACCCCGAGGAGTATGATGAAAATATGCTTAGGCAACTTTAATGGTTAATCAAGTGTAATTTTAAATTTTTATGCGTGACTTTACCTCTTATTGACTGGAGGTATAGAGTGGCAATACAATACCCGCTTTCTATCCGAAATTAAGTGTAAAGTTTTCCACTACGCATTGAAGAAAATATTACAGTCAAAGATGTGCCAACGTACTGTTGATTTCTTTGAATAATACATGTTTTTTTTTTTTTTTTCATAATTACAAGTGAATCATGACTTTAATAGGACTATGTACACCGGGGGTGGGGGTTTATTTCCAGTTATATCCGAAACTAATGTCACTTCCTCTTTCCAAGTCAGTTGACTGAGGATTTCCGTTCATATTCCACTACTGCCCCAAGAGAGTAAAGCAGTTCCCAACTTCATCTCACCATTATCATCCGACAAATCAGTGCAACAGACGTTTCTTTACGTGTATGATTAGATGTACTAATAGCCATAGAGAAACAAGATGGTACATAAATAAATTTTTTCTTGGTATGCTGGTATTTTTTTCTTGGTAAAATCGGATGCTCAGTGATAGTAAAATATCACCGAGCATCCAGTTTTAGCTCCTGACTTATGTTTCATCGTCTTATTGCCATATAGTTTGAAATTTTTTGTAGATTTGTCAGGTTAGCTTGATGTTTTAATTCACTGACTTTTAATAATCCTTTTTTACAAACTGATAATATGTCAGACTTCTATAAATTTTTGTTCATCACACTTTATCTAAAAAGCTTAAAATTACTTTTAAAAAACCATTTTCGACCATGAAATCGAAGACTTTCTGGGCGATGTGGGCAATTTGACAAGAGCTGATTGGGTTACTCAACATCGATGCAGTCGGAGGATACGTCCAACGGTGCCTACAACCTATCGCACTATATGCATCACCAATCTGGTCTTCTGCCCCGACATCGTATATAAACAGATTTCTGGCAGTCGAGTACTGGGTAATGCGATGGATGAACAGGGTCATAGACAATGATTCACCATCTCCAGGGGTGTTTTATATACCAACTTAAATATCACTCCATGGAGAGTTCACATTGCATCCAGGAATATTCTTCTTCTTTCTCAGATGCTTACCTGTGTGATTGACGTCCCCAGTCGTCGAGGACTTATCTCTACTCCACGTGCTGGACGTAGTAATGACAACCCCTACCTACCATTACATTCTATACTGTTCAATCTGTGCTGTCTGAAGAATTTCTTCCCAAACAACCTTTTCAATTCATAGACCCTGTGAAATACTCCGAAAGCAGGAAGTACAGAGTAAAGAGCCTCTCAGAAGCACACAGCTTACTCCAACTATAATCTTGTCAATAACTGCATTTTGTAAACAATATTGTAAATGTACGCACTTGTGTAAATATTGTAAATAATTGTAATCGTGCATTTTTGTACACCCTTCTAGCCGGTTGGCTGTGTATAAGGGGCGAAAGCAAACACTTGCTACTTTAATAAACGGATTTAATAAATAAATAAATACTAAGCAATTAGGTTTAATAATACAAAACTGATAATAAATTGGCCGTTTAATAAAATTGTAAACTAACAACTAAGGAATATTTTGTACTGAAGACGCCTAAACATTTCACATTAGGGGACAATGATATCTGTTTAATTTTTGTTTATCGCGTTATTTTTAGTTTTTGCACAGAGAACATCAACATGCTTTAAAACTACAGTTCTTTACCGTTAATTTTAATACTATGAAACATGTTAATGCATGTTTCTCAAAACTCTTCACTACCGCGCCACCTTTTGAACAGGTAGAACAAATCAGCCTGCATGAAGGTGTTTGCAGGCTGATCATGATGATTTAAAAAAAAAAGCACAATTTCAGAGGTCATACACACATTTTAGCACTTTTACATTAAATAACAATCTCGCTTCTATACAACAACAGGGTAGTGTATTCTGATCCCATTTCTTCAGTTATTTTTCTTTATTTAAACCGCTGGTTTTTAATAAAAATTAATTGGTTTTATAATCATTTTTAATGGCATCGTTTTTGTTACATCTGATATTGTGAACGCATTCACAACCAGTTGCCTGTTATTGCACTACCTCATCAGGCTTCTCCCAAAGAAAAGACTAATGTTACTTATTCTTGGCGGATACCACCACCCAGATGGACCGTTTCGAAGCTTGTTGGCCTTTCATCGGTTAGTATCCCGGTTTTCACAATGAATGAAAACCCAGTTATGAAATTTAACTCCATAATATGAGAACTGCCGGACGGTGTGCGATATTATGTACTAAAACGGGCTGAAAGCCTCTGATCACGGGAAATTTACTAGCCGAACAAGTTACTGTTTCTTTGTTTTACTCATTGTATCACTGAGGTACCTACTTTCCCACCGATGAGGGGCCAAGAACTTTCGAAACGGTGTCGGTATCTATCGAGAATAAGTAATATCAGTCTTCTCTACTGACGAAGCGTTGCGTATTTGAGGTAGTGCAATACCAGGAACTCGTTGTGAAGGCATTCATAATGAGCTGTAACAAAAACGATGCCATTTCATCTACTTCGGTGATTTACTACGAACTAAAATGGTGATTTGCACTAATTTGTTCGTCTAATAAATTTCCTGTAGTCTGAGGCTTTCAGCCCTAAACCCTTTTTAGTAATTTTTAAGTCTGAAATCAGAGTAGAACTCAATTCTTTTAATGTTGATTGGTTCTAGCTATATCAATGTGTCCACACAGCATCAGGAACCGCTTGTATTCCCCATTACGCCCAGACAATGAACTCGCTCTATGGATTCCCAAGGAAAAAGAGCAATTTGCGCTCGTTCGTGGAATCAGTAATATTAAAATCTTCAGCTTTACACGTTAAGTTCGCAAAACAGCAAGTTTTAACTCAACTTAACTCAACTCTACTCAAAACCTTATTTATATCAGCGGCTTCGTCATTCATAAGGGCAATGAGATTCTTTTACAATCAGTTGTCTATTAAGATCCTCTGAAGTCCATCGAGATATTGGATCATTTGAAAGCTAAATATTTTCAGTTACATACTGCAGGGTGGTTCTAAATTCGCGGAACTCAAAATGAAAGAGCTATTGATATTTGATTTAAGCGAATTTGAATCACTCTATGGTTTCAACTGTATTGAGCGAAATTATTTGAATCTAAATTCACACGAAGGATGCACGTAGTTTCTGAGGATACAGTAGTAACTTTTATGACTTTTTTTTTTATCTTTTCATACTGCGATCCAAGGTTCACCTTCATGTTTCCTTTTTTCGCTGCTTAAATCTTTCTCCATCCTCACGCTTATTCGGAAACTGACTTGATGTTCACAGCAGTTAGTAATACAGCAAGCATCCGACTACATCCAAATGCCAACCACACCCAAAATGGGACATTCGGTAAATATTTGGGTGAATAAATATTCATCGAAATATTTGCGACACGGCCCCCAGACAACACAAAGCCCCATCTTATGAACTGTCAAGACTGTGTATGTGTGTAGGTTTTCAAATTCTGCTTGCGAAGGACGTAGATACAGAACGTTTCGGATTTGAAAAGCGTGGCAGGGTTAAAGAATTCTGTACTCATTAATTCAAGGCGGATAGATTCGATTTGTTTACAGTTCTCTTTACAGGAAGAATATTGTCGACAACGGCACCATAGAATGAACAATAAAGACAGAAATATTGCACATTCAGGAGAAGCACCCGATATTCGAAGAAATACTGTTTGAATAGGTTTTATTCAGCCTGTTTCCTCTCGATAGTACTTCAGAGTTATAGGTAGAAATTATTGTTATTCACATAATGTGGCAGTGATTTTTTTTTTTTTAGTTGCGCGGTTGGCAATGCGTATCTAATACTGTAATGCTAAACTTAGAGGGTACGGAATTTGTAAATTCAGCGTTCCAACTAGAAAACTTTAACTGGAATTTAGGCTTGTTCTAGCCTAATTCGAGCACTGTGCGAATTCAATTAATGCCAAATAAGCATACATTTTGTAACTGCGAGTTTCTGTTTGAATAAATAAAACTATTTTTTACTTTTTCTACTTAATTTTGTTGTTGCTTTTAGATAAGAACTTGTACCAAAACTTATTCGTGTGTGTTCCATCTATTATCACCCCACATACAGTAAGTCCATCATAAACAAACTGTGGTGTTTAGTCTTGAAACAGAACAGCTGGAATGCTTGGAAGTCACACATCGATCCACAAGCTGTTCAAACTGGAAACATTTTGTCTTTTTCTCAGTGTAATTATTTTAATTATTACAAAAACTCATTTAAGATGCTAAGTAGATGATTTAAAAATATTAATTATTACTCAGGTTTGACCGACTTCTACGCGATAGCTACACACAACGTAAATAGTGTTGTGCGAGGGAGGGAGAGGAGGGGAGAAAAACGCGAGGAGAGTTACTAGCGTTCTCTTCCGGTGGTTGAGATCGCAAACAGCAAGCTGATGTTATAGTGAACGTTATAGCGAACCTCCCACACGCCTTAGTCGGAGAAGGATGAATTGGAGCAACAGAGTTTTCGGAATTTCTCCCAATTTCCACGTATTTCTTCTTCTTTCTAAGTTGTCACTCCTTTTTCTTTAGATTGGAGTGCATCAGTCTGCTCATTTAGAATTTTCGAACGGACCATCATGGACTAACAAGGAAGAGGTGAGTATTCCTTAGAGGTTTCAACTTTTCCATAACATACGGATAGAAAGTAGGATAAGATTGTATAGAATTTTTCAAGTAGCTTATAGTTCAAGTTCAATTACATATGATTAAAGATAATTCAATACGTATGATATAAAAAATTCAAAAAAAGTACTCGATAAGCACAGAACGCCAAAAGATATCAAATACAATAATCCATTCTAAGTTTGTGCAATGTATTGACCACAGAGTTCAAAGATTAGTCCGTCTGGGTCAATACAGAGGCTCACTTCTAAAAATATAGTCGAACTGGTCCGATCAATAAACCTTATTCTTCCACGATATTCATCTGAAAGTAGCATAAATAATGCTACTTTCAGATGAAAAGGTACCTTGCCTCCCTTAAAATTAGTATTTATATTCCATTAAGGATTGAAAATACTATTAAGATAGAATGAAAACTCTGCGTATACGCTATATTCCACATACTTGACTCCTCTTCGTGTACTGCCCATTCCATTCCTACCCGAAAACTAAAAAATCTATTAAACCCCTTGATCAGCGTAGTTATTGAAAGAGATCAAACTGTTTTTATAAGTGATCGATTTTTTTTTCATGGATGAATACGGTTTATGGATCAGACCAGTTCGACTATATTTTATAAAAATTAATTGTTTTTATAATAATTATTAAGACTAACAATTTAGTGCAAAGCATTGTTTTAGTTTGTAGTAAATCACCGAAGTAGGAGGAATGGCATCGTTTTTGTTACATCTCATATGGTGAACGCATTTACAACGAGTTGCCTGTTATTTGTACGCCCTCCTAGCCCACTGGCTGTTCAAGGGGTGAACCTAAGGTGAACAAATAGAAAATAATGATAATAATAATATTGCACTACCTCGAATTAGCAACGCCTCCCCAGTAGAAAAGACTAATGTTACTTATTCACCATTTTTTGCCAATATTTTGTTTGCTCCAATGTCCCTCTTACTCTCTATGAATTGTTCGAAAACAGATTCATTTTTATATCCTTTTGTTTTGCCAATAAACATTCGTTTATTGATAAAAATATATTTCATAAATATCAATATGTATACTACGTATTCGGTTTTGATAAAACTATTTACAATTCTCAATCCAACGTTAAGCAAAAAGTTGCTAATATATCTCTATAGGATGAATTAGCGATTCAGTGTGATATCTGCAACAACAGATTTTTGCAGACTATGAGAATCTCTGTCATTTATTTTATTTTTGGTTAGCGATTAAAGACAAATGAGCTTCATTTGTCCATATTATGCGCTAAACACATTCCTCGCGAGGTGCTGTTCCACGAGTAGTTTGTCTCCCTAGCACAGGCTCAAACGTCGTGGTAAATATATGAATGGTTACCGAATTTTCCAAACATGAAAAATTCGGTAACTTTTCATCTCACTGACATCTCACTCCAGTTCATTAATTTATTATGAAACTACAATCGTATAAGAATCTCAAACTGAAAAACACCTTTGGGAAGTATGATCTATCAATAAACCACATTTTTAAAGAGTGCTAGCTAAACACTACTGAAGAAACAGCAGTATACAGCACACCAGTTTCTTTTGTCTGGATCATGGGTTCAGCCTCCTTTCATTAACGAAAACAATGGGTCAACACTTTTCACCATACAGCACCAGTCAGTTTAATTAGAAACTACTTGACACAGTTGGTGATGAACTCGGTGCTCCCAAACACCATTTCATGACTTGTTTAAAGTGTTTGATAGTCCCAAAGAAGCACCGTGCTGTTCCTGGCCACCATGTTGAGAATATCCGATATCTCATTTCTTCTTCGAATGGCTGTAGACTTCACAAGCATCTTATTCCTATGCGTGTTCATTATCTAACAGTCCCACCTATAATAATTCCCATTTGGAATTTCTGATTATCTACCTCTCATTATTGATGGATTGGTTATTTAACACTTAGGTGGGCCCAACGGAAATGTGATCTCACCTTCTTTGTTTCAGACCTATCATTTCTCCGGTTTAAGTTAATTGTCTCTATTCATGGAAAATCGCAAATGAGTGCCTCCATGGCATGCTGCTGGGAGGCCTTATTAATACACTTAACCCTAGTTCATAGTGGATTTTATGATGAGGCAGAGCTATTGCATACCCCATCTCTAAAAGCACTAGAGCGAAGTTCAAATGAACATTCACTTCGAGTTTGTCTCTCTTTAATTAAAGGTCTGATAGTTAGCTCTTCTCTTCATTTCTTCACAAAAGGAATTTTAAAAAAATATATTGAACGAGCAGGCCTTAGCTGTAACTTGATTCTTTGTCGCCAATGTTTGTATGTCTAATTAATTTTCTTGCTGTATTCTGTTAGTTCTTTCTGCCTTTTTAATGTTTGCTCTTGTTTATCAACGGAGTATATGTTTCTATGCATTGTAACGCTCTCAATGCCTTACAGAATTGTTTCAATGTAAGATAATGTTCCCAAATAAACACGAGCTTCTGGGGAAGGGGAAGTCCACTTATGCACCGCAGTATTAAATGTACTGCTCTGAAATTCCGCTACTCTCACAATGAAACTTGCTTCTACCACCCATGTAAAAACATCTGTCTGCATATCCAGTGACGCATACGCTTGTTACCATGTTATCTCAGTACGCGTCGCTGACCAATGGAATGTGCAATAAGTAGATAAGCTATTTTTTAATCATATTAACCCAGAATATCAAGATAATATGTTTTCTAATTGCACGAATGGTTTCATATGTTATCTATCAAGGGCAGAAAAGTAGAAAAACTTACTCAGTTGAACAAGCTTTTGTTGTATGAAGATCAGGATAATTAATGTACCGGAACACCTTTCCGGTTCATCACATACGTCTAATGTCATGTACATACTTCATTGATTATTAGAAATAATTAAAATCTCTCTATACATTAAAAACGTTTTGCTCCTAGTGATATTTATTCGAACCAATGGGAGAAGAGAGCGAGGCAATTACGTCACTACAAATGCAATTAATTATTGACAACTGCCTCCATAACGTTCACCAACCTCGTGCTTCCCTGTCTAACATTTGATGTTCCATTGTAACGTTTTTATATATTAATGAATATTGTATATTTGTAAATACAGTAGTTTAGTATTTTGTAAATATTTGTATAGTTTGTAAATATTTCAGTTAAATATTTTAGTCCTGCTCTTTGGGATGCAACAATATTCCTCATGCATTATGGAACCCGAAGCAAAAGGCCTCTTCCTAAGTGACCTATGTAAACGCAGGTAAATAATTACATAATGATTGAATGCTGCGCACTACAAATGTAAGGTAAATAATTACATTGGTCATTTCCTGATTAGATATGGATCAGAGTGACATGGCGTTTTTTTTGTCTGGAGGCACCGGGGGTCGTCCCCAACTCTGCGTTTTTACGCTGTGCAGAATACAGTACTCTGCATAAGGTCAGGGTGTGTGCTAATGTGTGTTTTGTGAAGTATTAGTGTGGGTTGTGTTGTTCCTCTGCCACTTAGCCTGGAGGGCCTCTGGAGAGCCACTAACACCCACAGTTTGCATCACCGCCCCGGGGAGGCGGGCCAGATACACATTAGGAGAGAAGAAAGTTCCGGCGGGATGAACCCTGGTGTAGCCTAGGCATTCAGTGAGAGACCAAAAAAAAAAAAAAAGAAAGAAAAAAAATTTATTGGAAAGGAGATAATGGGGAGATAGGAAGAGGGTGGGATAAAAGGGGCAGAGAACAGAGTGGAGGCACTCACCTGATTTGTAAGGGGACCGCCTGGTACAAAAAGGGGATAGGGCCACCCAGGGTGGGGGAAGGACACTCAACCACTCCAGGTGGTAGGAATAAAAGAACATAGGGAAAGAGATTCCTATGGTGGAGTGTCCTTTTTGCAGCTCTGTCCCACACTGGCCTGGGGTTACCCTAATGGCCAATGTCAGCATCCCACACCATACCAGCTAGGAAAAGCTACAGCATGGTGTCAGCTCGGATAACCATGATGCCCCTGAGGGCCTGCATAGTCATCAGTCTGTCCAGTGAAGAGACTAAAATAGAACACGCAATTAATAATAACTTTCATTCACACAATTTTACTTTTTATAGTTTTTTCTTGCACTTTCTATTTTCTTTTATATATTAGATTAGATATCGATCAGTGCGTTTCGACAGGTGTGTCTTTTACGTAGAAAATATTTGACTTACTCCGTCATACGTCTACATATTAAGTAGAAAAGCATGCGCGGGGGTTGGCGAGCAAAGCGAGTAGGGGCAGAGCCCCTAGTTTACTGATTAAAAATAAGATGTTTTAAAGCGCTACGTTTCGTATAATTTTCCATTTCGACCTCTGACAAAAGTTTCTCCATTTGAAATCTATCGCCTTATTTCTGATATATTCATTCGTTTTCACTAGAATCATATCGCGAAAACGTGTTTTAAGTTCTAAATACATAAATACAAAAAAACTATTAAAATTTTGATAAAAACTCTAATGCCATGTTATATTCCACATATTTTTAAAGTTGGAACTGGGTTAAATTATTCTAAAACTTTTCAGCAGGAAGTTTGTTCCAGCAATCAACCACCAACTAGCTAAAGACACATCTACTGTGCAACCGTCCTTCCTCAATTTGAATTTATTATTTTTTTTAATTATTATTTTTATTTCACCAAAAGAGTCACCCGTAAACAGCCGGTTGGTGGTCAACAAGTGAAAGCACATATTCTATTATGCAACAGAAATTAATATTATACAATTTTACAATACATGAAAAAAACTTATCTGGATTATACAATACGTGTGATATCAGCAAAGAATAACAATACAAAAGCAATATTAGCAAGAATCTGCTACATTTGAACGTAACATGTGATTTGACAAAGAGTAATGGAAGATTGACACAGATTTACCAATGCGCGAATATTTATAGCAGAACAGCGTACGGAATGTAACAAGAAACAACGTTACTTCATGTACGAAAATAATACAATATTATACAGAATGAGGACTTTAAAGTTCGATTTTACAGTTTCCAGCAGTCGGTATCTTCTGTAGAAGAAGAGTGGGAAATGTAAAAACGTATTAGGAGATATGTTTCTAGATAGGGTCGGGAAACCCGATGCCCGCCGGCATATATCTGGAAGTCCAGGGCAGGAGTTTTTCAGAACTTCTTTTCTATATGATTTGTTTGTGCAAAGTTTTTTCGGGTTGAGTTTTAGGTTATTAAATAACTTTATAATATTTGCTTTTATAGTATTTATGCCCCCTCATGTGCGTAGTCTGAGCAAGAGGAAGTATCGCATCAGCATTGAGCTTGCCCAAACCATTCAATGCCTTAAGCACCTCAATCAGATCACCTCGCAGGTGCATAGTCTCCAAACGCTGAAATTTGCAGAAATGAAGGCTTTCTGATAAGAGCATCCCCTTTGTTCCCCTTATCAATCTCGCTGCCCTTCTCTGTACTCGTTCCAGCAGCTTTACATCCTTCCTAAAATGAGGCTCCCAGACCTGTATTCATTACTCAAGATGTGTCCTGACCATTGCCTTATACAATGGGATAATCACTTCATTATCCCTGTTAGCAAAACCCATATATATCATTAACAAAATCCCATGAACTGTTCTGGCGCCTGTCTGCATTGCACAGAGAACTTCATATCCAACTGCACAATTACCCCCAGGTCTTTTTCATTCTCCCCTACCCTGAGTGTAACACCACATAGTTGGTACATTTCTCTGGGGTTACTGCTACCCATATGCAATACAGTACTTTGCATTTGTCAATGTTAAACTTTAGTTGCCACTTCTCAGCCCATCTGCCTAACTTTTCTAGATCCTGTTGCAGTTGCATACTATAATTACTGTCATTAACAATCCTGCCAACCATCGTATCATCTGCAAACTTTGCAATTAAGCCTGATATGCCTTGATCAATATCAATGATAAATACAGAAAACAACAATGGGCCCAACACCGGACCCTGGGGTACTCCACTAATGGGTTAGTCCATGAAGAGCATTGTCCATTGATGTCCCCTGTCTTCTATCCCTCAACGTCCTTTTATCCATAGCAGAAACTTGTCCTTAATGCTACTCTGCTCCACTTTGTACAGCAGTCTTAATACACAACAGTATAAAAATCTTTCGTGAAATCCAAGTATATGATATCAAAATTATGTCGTTTATTATGTCGTATACGTATGCTGTCGTTTAAGATGAAAGCGAAGTTAAGTTTTAAAACTAAAACAAATGTAAAAAAATAAAACAGAAATCTCGAAATTTTTGAATGCCTCTATTTTTTAACATACTGGGCTGGCTGGTATTGGTAAGTTTGGTATCAATAAACATGGGATTTTTTTTTACCGGTTAGCATCCTGAGAAGATTCTGCAAGCAGGATAAAAAATTTTTGTTATAGTACACTGTGAGTTTAAAGTGAGATTGATATTGGTGATGGTTTAAAAACATCACACTCACCAATCCAACTCAATATATATAAAAGAAATTTGCAGTCAAAACTGTTGCGTTTTTTCTTAAATATTTTGTGTATATTTTCAGAAAAATGCACTGACACAACTGCATCCCCACGTATTATCTGATCCCATTAGTTACTGTCCCATCCTTGATAAAATCTTCGAAAGTTAATTTTCAGTATCTCAGTATACATATCGTTTTTATCAATAGCCACCAATACTCTCTTCTCCTTAAAAATTTAAAAATCCACTCTCCAAGCCAGAGTTTGGTAACCTCAAGCTCATTACCCAGTACGCTCAACGGTGCATCTTCGTCCAGCTATGATGTATACCTCGATGATTTCGTTCCAGAGGTCCAAAGAAGGAAGGCATAAAAGATGACTGGGAAAATAAATCTCACTACATAACGTGTTTCAAGGTTGGAACTCCTTATCCCTGTTGGCTCTTGTCTGACACGCTACAGTACCCCAAAGGTTTTCTGTTTTGCATCTGCGAGGTGATAAACAAAGGTGAATTTATCATCACATACCATGCTAAGATACTCGTGTCTTCGTACTCTCTGAAACGATCGCCAATTTAGGGTGACTGTCTATTTTCTGTCATCTCATAAGGGACATTTTAGCGATCTAGTTTGGGTTGATCGTAAGACCACTATTGGTGACATAAAAGGCTAGGTCTTCGATTTGATCTTAGAAATCAATTGACATTTAGGGTATTCCTTGGACGGCATGGTGCTTAGGTAAACTGTGTTGTTTGAAGATAATAAAGCACTCAAACCTATGCTGGTATAATTATGTTTATTTTCGAAATCTAAATAAACAATTACACCAACATAGGTTTGAGTGCTTTATTAACATCATGGAGGAAAAAAACCATCTTCAGGTCGTTTGCATACGAAAGAAAATTCGCATGCAGCGGCAGAAAGGGGTCGACGGCAGCAGCGAATAGAGAAGCAGAGAGGACTGCAGCATGAGGACTCCTTTCAGGATGTAGGTCGGAATTATCTTGTCCTGAGTAAAAACGCCAATTGTGTGATGATCAGAGAGTACTCATGCAATATTTTAGTACAGTTTGAGAAAGATGTCTTCTCCAAGACCGTAGGTGATGAAAACCCTTCTGCAAAAGCAAAATGTTATTTTTGTTATTATTCATTTAGCGCATTCGCATAGACCTTTTTGTATAAGTGCATTATGTCCGTACAAGTGAAGGACTGAACAACCCAGAATAACTCACGGAGGAAACCTTTATTTTACTCCCTCCGTTAAAATTTGTTCTTGCTCACTTTGTAACTGCTATCATTAATGCTGTGACCACCGTATGAAGAAATGTAGGATGTAGGTCTCTCATTGAGCAGGCAGGCAGGCATAGTTTCGGAAAATTCAAGAATTAGGATCCAAGGACTATAATAACTACAAATCAAATACTGTGCTTTAAAATACTTTCTTGATTTACAATTTTCAAAACCAGACGCGAGAGATTATTTGGCTACAGAGAAAGTAGAATCTTTACCAGGTGGTACTCAGTTTTGTATTACTCAGTCGATAATTATATCACAGAAGATCCTATCCCCCCCAAACAGTTGAGCCCTGGCCATTTGAGGTTTGCATTACAAAATGCTAGCAAGTCTTTTCCAGTAAAGGGATCTATTAGGGACCATCGTTCTTCCCTTCACTTATCCACTCAGAGATCTTAAATAAATAAACTTTTCTGTTTGTACTCCGGGACGACCGTAAAAGGGCAGAGGAGTTCACAGTATTGAGAGAATCATGTGCGAATTTAGAGGAGAGGCACGGGGAGTACGTGTCCCCTTCTCCAAATTTGAATTAGAGACAACATCATATCTTAACGTACTGTTGCGCCAGATAGAAAGCGAAAGAAAGAAAAGAAGAGACTGCGGCAACCAAAATTTAAGTTTAAAAAGGTTCTAAATTTGTTTTACAATAATTTTCTGATATGAAAAAAAAAAAAAATAAAATAATAATACTAATGAATAATGTTTACAGTACCAGCCTTACATCTTATACACACGGCACCTATAGAAGCCAGACTATCATATGAGAACTTGTGCCTCCCACCCCAGAATAAATTTCTGGATCCGCCTATGGAGAGAATACAAGAATATTGTACCGTATTTAGTAGTTACGCGACTTTAACTACGGTCACTCAAAGTGCGTGAACTTTTGTAGCCTCGCGTTTGACCCCTCGGCTACAGAAGTTTTTGTAAATTGGAACAAATATTGTGTTTTACGATATTAATTCAATTACTGCCAATATATCATCCTTATCGTCCTCCCACATGGTCCTAAAAAATCAGCCTGGATCTAACCATGGTCTTTTAATATTCTAAATAATTTAACATTTTAAATAACATTCTATTTAATATTTTAAATAATTTCCAGGAGAAAACCTATGTCAAAATTGTCAACGCCAGTAAATTCATTAGAAAGTGAGATGTCATATTAGAAATAGCAAAGCTTTAAGTAATAAATTTTGCAAGGTCAAATAAAGTAGGCAAAGTTTTAAAAATTGTTTCTTTTGGGTATGTTTCTCAAAATTATATGAAATCTTAATAACCTTGTATTTTTGTAATATGATAAATAAATACGTGATATTATTATCTTTTTCTTTTCCTTCAGGATCTTTTTCCCACCATCCCGCGATGAGTTTGGTTTGGTCTGTTTAATTTCTTATGGCACATATGGTGCTTAGACCATAATGCTCGCGATGGGTATTAGGTATGCGGGATGGTTGTTATGTCCGGCTAATATTATTATTGGTCGAAGGATTCTGACTATCCCACAGGTGTTCAGAATTGCAGCTTTCTGGAGTTCCTTGTAGGTGTTCTCTGGGATGCCTATTGCTGCTAGGTTCTTATTTCTTTAGCACCATGCCTCTGGTTGACACTGTGATCGGGATGGTCGTTACTTATCATGTGTCACATCTCTTTGACTTCCTGATCTTTTCCTCGTAGGTTTTCTGGAGGGTTTCTTGTGCTAATCAGGTAGGTTGTGTTTTCCTTCTTGTGGACGATGGTTATGTCCGGTCTATTGTGTTATTGGAATTATTGTTTCAATCGCTCGATTTCCTCAAAATTAACATAAGAATGTTATTAAAATTTATAAAAATGAATAAATATTTTTATTATTATCTAATTTCTGTATTTCCACATTAGTTCTAATATTTTCTTTTTCTGGAAATAAGATCATATTTCGCGTTTTAATCGGTAGATTTCCATCAATATCTAAATAGCGTAAGAATTGCAGCCATTATAATGAAATTCAACCATTTAGTTTTGTTCGTATCCTTCTCTTATAATTTCGCTTCTTCTTCTTACAGTTGTTGCACTCTTAGTCCAAAAGCAAAGTAAACTATAACCCTTTATTCATAATAAAGTCCGTCACTTTATAGCGAATCAAATTGTTTGTTTAATGTCATTCTTATTATATGTTATGAAATTATTATTTTTTTCTCCTTCGATAAAAGCTAGAAAACAAAAAAAGAAGAAAAACTGGTTGGATGTCTTCAAAAGATTTGAGTACAACCAACACAGTTCACGAATCACGACAATTCACATTTTGTCAGAAGGAAGCCTCTGACCAGGAGAATGACGTAACTATCCTCTTCAGGGATCAATGATTCATATCTCTAGATCTCCGCTGCCTATTCGATTATTTCTTGAAGTTACACGACCTCATTCTTCTATATTTTCCCAATGTTAGCTCCAGTTGACTGCGGAAATTTCAAACGGATTGCAGTAGCACGTAATGACAGATGATATCGCATCCAACGATCAGATATCTTTGAAATTCCATAAGCTTCGCACTGCTCTGATTCTCCATTGCACTTTTATAGCTATTCATACACTGTATATGGCCAGTCAGACCTATCTTTAGTGTAGGAGAGACGTCCGAATATTTTTAGAGTATAGTGTATATGTAGCCTTTAACACTGCGTGAATTTTAGTGCTTCCTTCAGCTCTTTATAATTTGTTGTTAGTCAGATATTCATCCAAGCTATGTTTCATTTTAAAAAGTTACATCTGTATGTTGTTATTCACTCTGAATATGTTAATTAGCAATTTAATGCTGCATAATTAAACTTTTGGCCACTCGATTAAAGCCGGAAACGAAGCCAAATAATACACGCTGGCTTCAGTAATGACAACCAGTCCGAAAAAATTAAATTGAAAAGGAGAATGGAATAACAGGAAATATGACATACCACAGGTCCCACGCTTATCTGTATACATTTCGATTTCTTAATGTCTACACGCATGTGGTTATCAAAACCACTGATGTCTGCATCCTTTTCCAGAGTTTATGATCTCAGCAGACGACGAACAGCTGAGAGGTTTGGGAAAGGACATGATGTCATGAGAATATCTCTTATCTGCTTGGCAACGTCTTTCACCCGAGCAATGTTCTTAAAAGCTGTAAAGGTAGTTTTTGTTGCTGTTTTTGTCTTAATTTTACTTTTCTTCCTCGCTCCTCCCCGCGTATTTCAAGAAATCTTTCTTATGTCACTGGTAAGAACAATCCTCTATGTGGTATTATCATTCAATCGCACGAGGTGGTTCAATGATGCAACATCTAATTATTTTGAGCTTAATTGTTAGGTTGTTAACGTAGCAATGCAACGATTAATGTGTTCAGAGAAAACAATGCTTCCATTTGATTACCAGTATTCCTTAAGTGGACAGTCATGTTGTTGGTATCCCAGCGATGTTGCCAATTAATGACACATCATACTGACGAAACATTTACCACTATTATGAACAGCCATTGTATTTCAACGAAGTCACGTTCATACAGTCATGCAGAGTAAAATGAATCTCATAAGTTTCCTACCCGTACACAGGATTTGTCAACTGACATAGTTTTATTAAACCTAAGATGTCAGTTTACATTTCAGTTTTATTAAAACTAAAACTGTTAATTAGAAATTTATCACCATTTATTGTTCGTACAAACTCCTGTTACTTGGTTAAATATTTCTCCAGAAATATTTGACTAAATAAATAAATGACTTTCAAATTAATGACTGATTCGGCTTGTTATGATAAAACCACATGCTAAGGTGATAAAATTTCTTGTGTCAAGATACGGAGGGAACAGAGTTCAGAGAACTGACGGATTGTTCAATTTATTCTGGTATGGTAATTCTGTACGTACTGCACATACAGGGCGATCCGAAATTATGCACTTCAAATTCCTCTACATTTTGGAAGAACGCAATGATTAATTTGTATAAAAATATTTGCTTTTTAAGTATTAAGATGTGTTCTTAATATTCCTGTATGTTTCTGGTAAGCCACTGATTAATCGACAAGGTGAATAAGTAATGTACAGAACTGTCGTACAACGAATTGACGTGATCCCCTTTCTCGAGATGGTACTTTACAGGTAATCCCCCCCCCCCCCAATTCCTTCCACTTGACCCGTATTACTTGCCATTAGCGACGGCGTTCATCCAGTTCTACCCAGTATTATTGCATGGATTCTGAGAGCGGAACGTGTCAAGTTCACAATGGAGATTCACAATGCTGATTGGTCAAGAAATACGTCCTCTGAAGTCTCTATCTCATACCTCTTTATGCAGCAACTATTTGGTCCTCTGTCCCTACAGCACACTTCAACAAATCCCTCAGCCTGGAATACTGGTTCCTGAAATGGCTCAACCGGCAGACTGGCAACCAGTACACTATTTTTATGACCCAACTCTACATCAATTTCGGTCACCCCATGGAAACAACAGATTGTGACGGCTAACCTTCTTGCATTGGCCCAGACTAATCACAGGACGCCTCGACGCCCCTGATTAATCACAGACCTGATTAAAACTCCCCGAATTGATGAAAGAAGTCAAGTGGACTCAAGGCTCACACTCAGTTTCAACAACTTCAAAGGCCTGTGACGCGTGTTTCCAGGAAACAAGGTAGATTTGATTAACAATTCTGCCAGCAGAATATATACACAAATCTATGGTTATGACTCTCAAGAACACCCTCAGAAGGAAAACAACATGCCACGACAGTGCGTCCTATGATAGGATAAATAAAAAAAAAATAAAGTGAAACCGTTACTGATTTCTTCCCTTGGTATCTATTACACCAAAGACTCCTGGCGGGGAACACTGAGATAGTCAGGAAAGAAGAGATGCTACGGACAACAACCGGTGATGAACTGCCTCAACCAAAGAAATCCTTTATATTGTACGGCACATTTTTGATAAAATAATATCTTTCTTAATTTGGGATTCTTCGGTATTAAATGGAATTCCAAGTATGTAAATAAAATCTCTGTAAATACTGAACCTTTCAGGTTAAGCATACATGTCGTACTCTTAGTCCAAAAGCAAACCCTGTAACCCTAGACATATGTCCCTGCTTTAACCTTTGAATGTAAGTATCATCCACCCCCCCCTAGTCCAGGGAGTGGCTCTTGAATACAGCAATAAACAGATAATAATAATGACCTTGTGTACTTGGTAGCAGTACCCGTCATGGGATGGAACCCCCCAATCGGGAGAAATAATAATAATAAAGTGAATCTAACTTCTGGCCCGTAATATCATGTCATGGTCTCGCAAGTGAAATGACTTTTGCCATTTTTAATGCAGATCGGGGTTGTTTATCGTATACACAGCCCTGGCCGCAATGAACTGTAAGTGGGTCAAAGTAAGAGGCGCCTGCAAGATCGCATAGACGAGCATTTGACTTTATTCAAGAAGGGGGTGTTCGGGTTTTATCCTCTGGCTGAAGATTTTCGGAACACAGGGCACGGGCTTGATCCCAGTTCAGTTTACATAGATCGTGCCCGTCTGCTAGATCTAGCGGGTACCACAGTGATTACTATTGCTGTCAGTGGGAGAGGGGGGGTAGGGATGGCGTTCTTAGTGGGCCCCTTTTGGGTATTAGTATAAAGTGCATGGCACAATCAGTTAGATCAATGTGGTCACTTCCTGATTAATATAATCGGTCAATTAAGAGGAGCAATTAACTCCTCTCACTAATATTCTAGTTTTTATTGTTAGTAAAGATAATAATCACAGTGTCAATACATAATATTTTAGGAACATATCTTAGAACATTGTTCAAACGTTGTTAGACTATAAAGGGTGGGACACTGATTGTACTAGGGCTGTGTCAGACGTCGTAGATGTACTACGACTGAAATTGCAATCGTAAAAACCTCGCGATTTGTAGAGAACTTTGGTTGAAAAGCTACTCAATGTCATAATAAACATTAATCATTTAAAAATTCGAATGTCAAGATTGTCTCAATGTACTCTTAATAAAAAAAAAAAAGTTTTAGAAATTAATAATAATAACCAAACACAAAAAAATACAAGTTAGATATTTGGGTCCCTGGACTCAAGGGGACCAAGGACTCAAGCCCTATTAGCTGTGCCTGGATCCACCTTTGATTGCTGTCTGCAAAAGACCTAGGTTCTGATCTTTATTGAAACTGGAGTAACTTTTATGGGCTCTTTTTTTTTTCACACCGTGACCAAGTTCGTCGGTCCTGGGAGAGGGGCGAACGTTTCATCGCCTAGAAACTTATGTTTTTTGTCCAGCAAAAAAATCCAGCAATCACAGACGCCTCATAGCCTCAGTTTCAGGGACACTTAACAAAGACGGAACGTGTGGAAATTGAACTATTGTAAATTCAAGGAAATCAGAGTTTAAAGCTGATTTTTAAACCGAGGTGGGCTATGACTGAATTTGAAAATAAGTGTCAGAAACAAATTATCTTCACTTGAAGAAGATTAGCATGCGAATTAATTACTATTTCAATTTCCTCACGTTACACTGCTGTGAATTCCTTGAATGAATAAATAAATTCCTAAAATATCAACTTCATGCAGTCGTTATGAGTCAATATACAGTGGAATACCAGCTAAACTTAAGACCTACAGCCAGGAGATGGGGATTGCATCTTCAGTAATAATCAGACTTAGAAGATACGCACATCTTTATGACGATATTTTTGTAAGGCAAAATTCTATAAATGAAAAGTATTTGAAAATAATAATACTATAAAAATGTGGGTAAAAATTCGTGTAGTTTTCTGCTACCAGAATCATGAAAATTGTCCCATATGGCTTAGCAGTTCAGTAAGTTGGCCATCCCTGGTATATACAGTATACAGTACTGTCAGGGCTGTGTCAAGATTCTTAAGTACCCACACAAGCAAATTTCACCCCTTCCACTACATGAAAATGTCCCACTGATAATACACTGTTATTTATTTTTTTCGCCACTTATACACAAAAGTAAAATAAAACGAATTAATATTTACATTTTCAAATTTGAAAAGCAGTTGCGACACAGCGTTTATGTTGCTTATTGTGTCTTCACGTGCACAACGTTATCAACCCTTATATCGTATCGGCTAGAGATATCTCACTGAATTTCGAGGCAGTCTGTGTCATGACTTTAACGGTAAGCTACGTGGTGGTTTGGATTTTCGGTCGATACTAAAACATAGCTGTTAACCGTTCAAAGGTCATTTGAATCAAATCAAGTTGTATGTTTCCATTGCATTTCATCAATATGCGCATATAATGGAAACAATAAGATAGTAAGTTGAAACGTGAAAATCCTGATCTGGGCTTGTGACATGCGCATTATTCTGTATTGAATGAAACAGCAGGAACCGGGATTGGTCAGACCAAGCAACGTTTTTCCAGTCTTCTGCTGCTGTTCAGTGTTGGTGTTCCTGGTCCATTGTAGCGGTATCTTCTTGTTTTTTATTTCTGAAAAGTTCTGAAATGCCACTTTGATTACAAGTTGTACACAGTTGTTATTTAACTGACTGTAGCCTTTCTCTTACCCTATACAAGACTGAAAACCTTACGAGGATTGCAGTTTCCGAGATTCACAAACCAGATTCATTGCATGGTTCTTAAATTACATCAATACATGATTGTACGGACCGATTTGCGTGTTTCTTCTTGACTGTTGAGCTGTCCTTTGACTTATATCATTAGTCTTTCACGAATTACATATCCTAGTCTATCCTAAACTATGTTTCCATGGATCTACATAACTGCATGAATTGATCATACATTAGCTGTAATTGGTTTCTTCGTGGAAATGCATTGCTACCACTTTATATTTCTCTCTCTCTCTCTCTGTTCTTACGCTCAGTTCCTGACAGTGTGGAATTTTTTTAAAATTCTTTCTTGTTCGCTCCATCCGGAGCAGAATTCTGTTGGTACTGTTAGGAGGTTAGGCTCTGTGTGGTACGGGATTTTTAGTATTTTATTTAATTTTTTTGCTCCTCTCCTTCTGGGCAGCATCTTACTAGGCTTTTTTTTATTTATTTTTTTAAGGGTATGAGTGTGCGTTTGTGGCAGATCTCTTTTAGAGGTTGGATTTTTTTCTTTCGTCTCAGTATGCTGGATATTTTTTATTTGTTGTTATTATTTGGTTTTTAGGAGCATTAGCAACTAAGGCCATATTGCTCCGGGATATGCAGTGGTCATTCCCTGACCTTTCCGCATCCTCCGCATTTGGTGGTGACGGGCTCGAACCCCGGTCTAATCAACAAGCGTGTGCTACGCACTGCTGCTCCTTCCCACCTGGCTACGGAGGCGCCTATGCGGGATATTCTTGATTCCCTATGTTCGCTTCTGCGCTAAGGAGGAGTCAGTACATATACATCTACCTGCATCCCCGTGGACGGTAAATGCATAGATGTGGCCCGCCTCCTAGTGGCATGTACGGGTACTGGGAACTAGCGGTCACCTTCTACGTGATTGCTGCTTCCTGGTAGAAAGTAGCTATAAACAATTAAAGACACTTTTCACAAACATAGCACTACACGCATTTAAAACACGCAAACAGTGCCCTTATACTGTACTTTAATATATATATATATGAAGACTATTACGGACAGTTACGTACTGTTTCTTTTTTTTTTTTTCACAAACTCGGTGTGCAAGTAATCTTACTTGTGTTGCAAATTACAGCCAGCAGAACATTAAGTCGAGCTTTTAGATGTATACGAACGAGTTCCTGGCTGCTGATTACATCTTCACACGCAAAGGAGCGTTTAGTCACAACGCATGCGCGTTACATCGCAAATCCAACAGTAGTGGTAACTAATCAAAGTCCGCTTGCTTACATGCCCAATCTTGATAAGATATAGGGAGAACACGACCTTGGAAGTACGAAACTGTCATATGACGCCTCACGTGCACCGTAAAAGCAATAAACGATAAAATAATGTTATTAACTCTTCTAAGCGTCACGAGGAAACACTATTGACAAATTGCCCTTCGAGTGCCTGCAATGCACAACGTTCAGAAGAGAAACTAATTTCTCACTTTTAATAATTACCTCGCTCTTGCTTTCAATTTTGCACCATATCAAATTATGATTTAAAACAATGGCCCTCCAACATTCAGTACTCGAATTTTCCAAAAATAAAAACACAGGAATAGTCTTCAGGTTATAATTTCTTTGATGCGAGGATGTTTTCACGACAGTCTTAAGTTAAATCATTGAAAAGCAACTGATAAAACCAAATCTTTTTAAGCACGTCATTTTGATCATGCGAACTTCCCCGTAAAAAATTGGTCTGGCATCTCAGGAAAAAGATAAATGTCTCACGTTATCTTATCAGCTTCTCACATCTGGACCAAATTAACAATGAACTACGTTACTGCGAAAACTGCGTGACCTAGCATTGAAGAGCGAGCGAACATGACGTGGTGAAAATGATACACCTCGTGGATGTATATTTTAAGCGGAGCCATCTGCCTCCATGGTTCAAGTTTGCGCTGATACTCTTATAGGCAAATATTTGCGTTGATATTCACGTTTGGATCTATTAATTAAATTCGGGACAGGAAGAAGAAGAAGAGAAAACGAACACAGGAAACAGGTACATGTCTTCCGCTAGATTGAAGGAAGAAAGATGTTTAAATAACGAGAGGTGGTGTGGCATTGGTTGCTGGAGTTTTTCTCCTTTATTAATGTCGCGTGCTTACTTTCGATTACGTCACTGTTTTTCTAATATTTAATGATAGTGCGCCGTTTGAACAGCTAATCGAAATTTCCAGTTACATATATCATGACATTTAGAACAAACATTCAAAGAAATAGCCTTAATGTTTGTTTTCTTTTTCTATATTTGGTATAACTATCATACCACAAAATACTATTCAAACCATCTCAACAACACGTTGTACAATTTAAATTTTGGGGGACACAAAAACACCACTCATTGCCCACGAAAGATTTGGTGGACAAATATTCAACACACCCATCTGCCACTTTAAATGGTTGTAAGGGCTCGAATCATTGACTATCAGGAGGAAGTGGTAAAGAACTAAAAGGCAGATAGACACTAATTAGAATTTATTTTCAATTGAAATAAATTGGTTGGTGTTGGTATTCAACCAAGTCAATACTGAATGCAATTTGGGAATCCAAAACTTTATAGCTCATGGAACACGCGATACTGCATGAGCCTCGTATGTGTGCTTCAGTTGCTTCGGTGCCCACCCTAAACACAATCCTCGATAGGTTTAAAATTAGCATTAGTAGAGGCATATGATGCAAGAAAGCAAGCATATGCAGCATCAGCCAAAAAAAAACAAAAAAAAAAAAAAACCGCTCCCATTTCACCCCTCCGTTCGTTCCAAATACCTGTCCAGCTCAGCAATAAATTTATTTAGGCTATCAACTTCCACAACAACAATACAAAGCTACAGGCAAGAGAGATGTTGGTCGACCAAGACAACAATGGCGAGATCAAGACCACCTCCAAGAGCTACAACGGAACAGGTCTTAAAAGACCTAAGCCGTACCAAGTTCATGATGATGATGATGACTTCCACAACAAAGGATGTAAGTCTGTTCCACCAACCAACTACCCGCTGGCTAAAGGCAAACTTCCGCACATCTATCCTACATCTGTCTTTCCTCAATTTGAATTTATGCCCTCTCAGGTGATTATTCTGAGCAAGAGGAAGAATCCCATCAGCATTGAGCATGCTCAAACCATTCAAGGCTTTATACACCTCAATCAGATCACCTCGCAGGTGCCTAGTCTCCAGACACTGTAATTTGCAAAATTTAAGCCTTTCTTCATAAGAGCAATCCTTTGTTCCATTCACTAATCTTGTTGCCCTTCTCTGTACTCGTTCCAACAGCTCTTCTACATCCTTCTTCTTAAAATGAGGCCTCCAGACCTGGAGGTCTCATTTTAAGAAGAACGATGTAGGCCTCATTTTATACAGTACTCAAGGTGTGGCCTGACCATTGCCTTATATAAGGGGATAATCACCTCTTTATCCCAGCTAGAAAAATTCCTGTATATCATTGACAAGACACTATGAGTTACTCTTGCAAACCGTCTGCACCGCTCAGAAAACTTCATATCTGCTTGCACAATTACCCCCAGGTCCTTTTCGTTCTCTACCATTGTCAGTGTAGTACCACAGAGTTGATACGTCACTCTTGTGCTTAAAAAAAAAAAAAAAAAAAAAAAGTTAACTGCAGCCATTATCAACCCACTGCAGGATGGAAGCCTCCTCAACAATTCATGCTGAGGGAAATGGACCATAATCTACCACGCTGGTCCAGTGCGGGTTGCCAGATCGACCGTATTTAGCAGTCAGGGGCTTGAATCCCCGGTCTACTCAAAGAGTGTGTGCTACTTCACTCCCGCTCCTGACCACTCGGCTACGGAGGCCTACGGAGGACTCTGTGGTTACTGCTTCCAATATGTAGTATTTTACATTTGTCAATGTTAAACTTCATTTGCCACCTCTCAGCCCATCTGCTCAACTTTTCTAGATCCTGTTGCAGCGGCGTACTGTCATTAGTGTCCTTAACAACCCTGCCAACCTTGGTATCGTCTGCAAACTTGGACATTAAGCTTGATATACCATCATAAATATCATTTATAAATACAGAAAACAACAATGGACCCAACACTGAACCTTGAGGGACTTCACTAATAACATTAATAACATGAGCAGTGTCCATTGATTACCACTCTCAGTCTTCTCCCCCCTCAACCATCCCTTTATCCATAGCAGTAATTTGCCTCCCACGCTGCTCCAATTTGTGCATCAGTCTTCCATGTGCAACAGTATCAAAATCCTTTCTAAGAGCCAAATATATAATATCAAAGTTATTCCCTGCATCCAGTTCTTTTGTGACTGCATCAAATTGGTCAGGCAAGAGTTCCTCTTAACAAAAGCATGCTGTGTCCGAGCTATAACTGAAGTCTTGTCTAGATGATTCTGCAGTGCTTCTTTAACCAGTGTCTCCATTAATTTTCCTGGAACAGAAGTTAAACTCACAGGTCTATAATTACTTATTTTGCCCTTTGATCCCCCTTTTTGAATTGGGGTCACATTTGCACATCTCCAGTCCATGGGTACCTCCCCTGAATACAAGGAAGCTCTCATAATTATGGCCAAGGGTTTGCTTACTTCTTTTGCTGCCTCCTTTAATATAACTGGATAGATTCCATCCACCCCGGGTGCCTTTTTTATGTTTATCTTCAACAATTTCTCCTCCACTTTCCTCTCAGTTATTACAAAATCATCTAGCTCACTGCCAGAATTTAACTCACCTCTGGCATTCCCCTCCCTGAATAACTCCTCATGGGTGAATGTAGATGCAAAATACTCATTTAGTTTGTTAGCCACCTGAGCAGGATAATGAACAGTTGAACCATCAATATGCAGTGGACCAATCCCATTCATCCCTTTCCTTTAGAATTTACACAGGTAAAGAACTCTGTTGTTTTTCTTTGCATCCTTTGCCAAGGAGTTTTGTGTTTATAAACACAAAAAGATTAAACTCGTTTTGGAGTGACTCTTAACAAGTGCTTGAACTGAAAGGTCGAGCACTAATCACGGAAAATCCGAACACTAATACAGGGTGTATCGTTAATACCTCATAATCGGCACACGAATTGATACATTATTCAAAAATTAACCAAAAACGATACGAAGTTTTCCGATCTGTTGCTTATCTCACGAGATTTGCGATTAAAGACCGATGACATCATATTTGGGCGTTGGGTGATTTGTGCTAAAAAGGTAGTTCGAAAGTGCATTTCCACGGAAATTGCTTGTGCACAGACGTGTCACAATATGCAATAGAAAAATTCTTGGTGTTTTTTTTTTATACCAACATTTTCAGTCTTTCAAGTGATTAGCATCCAGACACCCATTCAATGACCATATTCAAGCAAGGTTCAGGCAGATAAAAGCTAACTTTGTTCGATGTTTGACCTTGAGGTTTGTTGATGAGGATTATAATCTTCTTAGATCGATGGTAAATATCAAGTACTTTATAGCCGAAGCAACTTTAGGTCCGATGGCCAGGGGTTAACATTAAAAGGTCAAAAATCTGATGGCCTCCACAACCTCCATCGAGAAAGGTCTCTAAAGTCAAGTGTGATTACAGTATTAGGCAGTTATGAAATTAACTAGACAGAAGAGGTGAGAAGGTGGAGGAACAGAATCTTTTAGGGAGTATTAATGACAAAACACCAGTGTCAAAATTTGCAGCTACAGCTTCATGCCATAACGCAGGTACGAAGTAAAAATGATACATTTTTTGAAAGGATAATAAATAAATAAATATTCATTTATTGCAACTACATAAAGGGGGGATATAAAATATAAAAAAATTAGGATAGACATTGGCTACATGAAATATTGCAAACGTACCTTAAAAGTACAGATGAAAAGATATTTTAAAACACTGATGTGAAGAGATAAAATGTAAATAACAAGTGGATCACAGATGCTCGGCATTCTGCAGGTTATTAAAATGCAAGCAGTATTTCGAAGATAAACTCAATCCACCATATCTTCATAATATTTGCACGATTTATTTCTTATTTAGCTTTTTTCGCGGTGATAAGCTTTCTGAGAACGTGCAGTCGGAATTAGGATATTCCGCAAGCAGGAGGCTGGCAACAGTCTATGTATGGTCTGAGGATAGGTTCCAGACATGGTACCTGAAACATTATCTTAATGTATAGTGATTTAGTTAACAGCTACATAAACTATCTTAATATTCACGTGGTATAAGAGTGGTCATTATAGAAATCTGAATATAATTGCCGTATTTTGTAGAGACACTTGAAAGCTTTATTCATGTTGCTTCTAGCTGTTAGGCTACCCTAAAATGTCATGTTTGATATATGAATAGGATAGCAGAGCATGAAGCATCTGAAAATGAAACAGTTGTCACGCAAAGCTAGCATTGTGCCATTCAATTTCAAATTCAAAGATCAAAGTTCAAAAAGTATTGCACGGAACTTCTGGTAGACCCCATGAAAATCCATTTTCTCTTCACATAACAAATTAGGATTAATGAAGCACTTTGTGAATGATTTTGACAAGGTTGATAATTCAAAGAAAGTCAAAAAGTTCCTAATAGCGCAGTGATTTTCCTTGATGATTTATGTTTTCCAGCTGGCTTCAGTTTCTGGTTACAAGTATCCAGCTGGACATGTTTCTGAGAATTTTAAGATTTAGTGATGGCCTCACACAGCTTAAACATTTACCAATCAAAATACCAGTCAGTTCTAACCCTACACCCAATATGCTTGATCTTTTCCTCGCCAACAACCCTTCAAAGTATAGCTTCAATGTCAATGGTCCTCTAGGCACCGCAGATCACAACTTGGTGATGGTCTCTTCTCCAGTGGGACTTCTCTTTCATGACCTTTCCCAGCCTCGTGTTATTTGGCATTACAAGAATGCTAAATAGAATGATCTGTGTGATTTCTATTCCTCATTTCCTTGGTCGGATTATTGTTTTAAATCTTCCAATCCTAATATTTGCCCTAATCGAGTCAGAGAAATTATTCTTGTAATGTAAAAATACTTTATTCTACATTCCACCCTAAAATCTCGTACTTTATGTAAACCTAGGTTTCCCTAAAGTACGAAATTTTAGATCTTGGTTTTCTAATAAATGTGCTAAACCTGTTCAAGATAAAAATGTAGCATATCGTAAATGGCTTTTTCCAAGTCTCCAGCTTCATATTCTACTTACACTAATGCTCGCAACCACTGTAAAACAATTAGTAATAAATTCTAACTCGATTTTGAAAATAGGCAATAAAAACTTGCTCCTTGTTCAAGTGGTAGTTGAGTTATCTGGTTACTTGCCAAGACTGTTGGCTGTAACCTCCGCACTTCCAACTAATTTAACCTAAAGATTCTGTTGCATCCTCGACTAAAGATAAAAACTTATTAAGCTGACTTATTAGCATCCTACTTTTATTCCTAACTTATATCGACGATCTTGGAAAATAACCTCCTACCATACCAAACATACTCCACTCTGCCTCTCTTTGTCTTCCAGCAGAAGAATGCTAGAAGAATTCTGAACAATTTTGATGCAAAGAAGGCTCTAGGTCCTGATGACATGTTTCAGCTTGTTCCCACAACCTGTGCTTGCATCTGTTTTGTGTCCCCTTTTATGACTTCTTATTCCATTGTTTTATTTATTTATTGTTATTTTATTTTATGCACCAAAATTTGTTCATATGCAGCCATTCCCTGAAAAGGGTGACAGGTCCCTCCCTTCCAACTATAACCCCATTGCGCTTACCTCTACTTTTTCAAAAGTAAAGGAGAAATCCAATTTATTTATCGCAAACTCTTATATACTATTTCGAAACCTTCTATCTGATCAGTAATCGCTAACATGGACTCCGTCAGTGTCCATCAACTGGAGATATATTGGCAAATGTTACTCATCTTTGGAGAAACCATCAAAGGAAAACTTTGGAGAAATTCAAGCAGTTACTCTGGACCCTATTTTTTTCATTGGCTAGTCGATTTTCTCTCTGACCACACGCTACGGGTGATAGTAGATGGATCTTTCTGCTAACTCCTACACTAATGCTCGTGTTAAGAGTAGATCTGAAGACTTACTTGACAAGTACAGGGCAATTTTGGAAAACGCCTTGAGTTGGTGTTCATTCACTGATGCTATCGAGGCAGTGTTAGATGGGTTGGAAAACTGCTAGCCTTGGGGGAAATCCGCTAGCCAGATAGAAGGTAACTTGAATTATTCTGATAATTGCTCTTTTATTCTGCTTATTCAAATATTTTACATCCGACGATGCATATCTAACTGTGCATTTCGTTTACTTCCAATATTGGCAGCACTGAGAGCACGTGCTGGTACGAATCTGTAGCAGAGTTTTAGCGCCTGAGCAGCCTAAGAAGTAGTATGAGTAGTATGGGACTTGCTCTTACAGTGCTCCCACGTGTGCAGATGTTCTGGAACTTAGATGTGATTGAGCCTGTAATTAGTTTAGTTGTAATCGCTATCCTCATGTTATTAATGATTTTTTTCCATGGTTATTTATTTGAGTGCCATTTCAGTAGCGCGCGCTCCTAGGAGGGGTAGAAGGACATGATACTTACGTTGTAGGGTTTAAAGCCTATCAGCTACTTAGGCCATACTGCTCTGTATAGATATAACTGCGTGCGTTCTATGGCCGATTTGCCTGCTTTCTGGAAAAAGGCAAATCGGCCATAGAACGCATGAAAAACCACAGTTTCGGGGGAGGAGGAACCCATGCAACCCTCGCCTGTGAACGACTAACTCAGCCACATTGTGGAAAAAAAAAACCTAGAAAAATTACTCGTGTCATTGACAGAATTCGAACCGAGGTCTTTTCCACCCAGTAGGGGGGGAAAGGACGGATGGTGATTGTATGCACTGTGCTACCCTTGAGGACGACATGATACTTATTGGAACAACAGACACCCAAAGTTCAACTGCACGCAATGTTGTAGCGTAGATTAAGGTATGAATATTTCTTTGTGGTGTGTAATCCATTAACATAAAGAAGATGCTGTTTGGCATGGCATCCGAGGCTTCTCATTTTATTTACCAATACTTTTGTGTGGTTGTGGAAGCGGAGCTTAGGGTTGATTGTGAGTTACAAATCCCTGTGACCCCTTTCGACTGCAATGAGATTATCTCGGGGATACAACAGGATCCTAATTGGCATCTGCTTTAGCGAGAACAGCATTATTTCTGATTTGTTTGGATAAAGTCACAGCCCAAAGTTGTCCAGGTAGTCAGCAAGTTTCATGAATTTGCTATTAAATGATGGATATCATCATCATCATTATAAGACCAACTCCTGATGAAATACGGCGTTGGTAACTTAAGGTCATTAGCAGATATTAGCATACCTTCTCAACTGATGATAATGGCATTAGCGATGCGGTAAAGAGTAGTTACGATAGTACGCCTCTTTGTGACACTCCAGCATTTATTTTTATAGTGTAATAATCTATATTGTTGCTATGAAAGAACACAGCTCTATTAGCAGTGATGGTATAAAAACTATCATATTATGCTTGATATAGAAATAGCTCTCAAATAGGGTTAGAAGTGTATTTACATTTATTCTAAAAATGTTGCCTCCGGATATTTGTTATTTAGTGCTTTGTGAGTGATTTCTTTAAAATTATTCTCTTTCTTTAATCTACAATTAAAATGAAGCTTATAATAATAAACCTGTTTTTTTTTTATTAATTGCCATTTCCGTAATACACCAAGCAGTGCTTTTCATCAGAGGAGGCAATCTGCTAATAACATACTGCAGTTTTCAAAAATGAGGGTGAAAACTGCTGAAATATGGCGAAATGGTGAGACGATCTCAGTTAAGGCTAAAGCTAATGTCTCAAGAATTAATTCGTCCAAAAATGTACAGCAACAACTAGTTATTCTCTGTCATAATACACGTTGCTGTGTGTGCGTCCAAGAAAAATTTCAGAATGCGTCAGTAGTTGGCACTAGTTTGCGCTTCAGTTGAATATTTATTAATTTGGCATCCAGCAATGGAAAAGTCTATCAACCCTATGCTAGAGGATGGCAATGTGCGGCTTCCTATTTGCCCTATATTCTTTTTGTGCAGGTTTTACGTAGCCGAGTAGCTTGGAATGTTAAAGTGTGGTAAGTCTTTTCTGCCATTTTTTGTAAGAATTAACTTAATAGGTTTCAACACAGCAGCACGAAAAGGCCTGCGACAGTACATTGTTTTTAGTATGCAATACTTGTTTTAGAAGAGAATAAGGGTAATCAGAATGTTAGTTAAATTAGTTAAAGCTTGGGTAGTCTCAGTTTCGTAAAATGTATTCGTAAAAAGAAAAAATGTCTTAATTCCAAACAGCTGATCTTGTATTTATGTGTCGTGTCCTTAAGTTTAATTCAATATTGTTGATAAGCAAACTTTCCTATATCATATTTCATTAATATTTTCAGCAGAAAACTAAAATTTCAAAACTTGGTAAGAAAACTCCACTCAACATTCTTCGGTTACTATTCGAAATACATAAATATTTATTTCGATATTAAACAGCTTTGTGACTAAAATACTTTTAAAAATTTCTAACAGTTAGAACAGCAGAAAACAATATTTCCTAGTTATATCCAAAGTTTAGACTTCTTATTGAATTGGATGAAATGAAGAAACTATTATGTAACTACAGAGGATAGAACAACTATCTTATTTTTGCCAAAACGTTCACGATCTGAATAGCCGAAATAGTCAAAATATCAAGGCATTTTCAACAAAATTTGTCTGTGAAAAACCACACATACAGTGAACTGCGTTTGGAATTAGCTATCTGTAAAATGTAGCACAGCCTGATTGTCTGGAACAAGTCTCTCATCACATTTCATCGTATATGAGAAACCAAAGTAATGCTAGTCTACAATAACAGTGAAAGTAAGGCTGCCAATGTTAACAAATGAAGGCCAGACTGGTGGTCTGCTATGTACTGGCAATAAACATTCATTTAAGTGGGCCGACTCGTTTCATTTATAAATTTGTTCTGTAAAATAATGAAATGAAGGTTACTTTAACTGAATTATTAGTTATTGTTGCTTATGAAATCGGAGTACATAATTCTCCTTTTAGACATGAGAGGATGTGAATTGTGTACTCCAACTTCAAAGCAAAACAATAGTCCATTCCATTGCAGACTGGAGGAATTCTTAAAAATCTCTTCAGTCGGTTTAGCCGCTAGCCGATGTCAGTTGAAGAGGTAGATCTGCTCCCATTAGTTATTCCTGGTTTCTTCAGCCCGCAAAAATCAAATAGGCCCATGAATATATACTTGTACAGGCATAACGCACATCGCAGCTTGTCCTTAGATACTAATGCGCTATATAAACAATAATAACAGCATAGCTTAACTTATCTGGAGTGTGTATTTAGATTATCACAATCCTAAGGGAGTTTATCCTCTGCAACACACACTTGTATATAGAGTTCATGCCAACGTGATTGCTGTATGTGGTCGTGTTTGTGTACAAACAGAACATAATTCTGTTTATACACCAGCACGACCACTAAGACAGATTGGGATTTAAAAATTAGAACAACTGTATATCTATGAAAAATCAAATCATACACACTGATTTTAATGGTACTAGCTCTAGAACTGTTACTTTCTGATATCCCTCTAGGCTCCTCCTTTTTGGGTCCCTCATTCTTTAATATTTAATGTGTTCAAACGATTTAAAAATTTTTCGTATCTTATAATACTCCACAAACTCATTTCTTGATTTTTATGCTCAGGCTAAACCCAATTTTATAATTTTAATATTCAAAAAGGAAATGTTTTAGCATGTATATAGAACCAAGGAAGACATACAGCATTTTTGAATTCAATTTCACGATTAATAATCATGTGTTTTACGTATCGTTGATTTTATCTACTGCTTAACTACAACTTATCTTTTGTTAAAAAACGTATACATGCATCAGATAATTCGTTACGTGTACTTCAAAACGGGCTTCACCAAAAATATTTTTCCTCTCCATTAAATAACGCCATCTTGACTAAAACATTATACATTGCATTAATTTTAATTAATTCCTGTGTGGAGCACAAAATCACCTTCGGTTAATGAACTTGATCTTATTAAAATAAAGTGTTAAAATATCTTTTTGCAGATAATGAAACTCATTAATAATAGTGAGTTTCATTATCTCAATGACACAATGTTATCATTTTAGAAAAATGACTCAGTATTGTAGAATTTATTACAAATAATTCTTGCAATAACGACTGTTTATAAAAACAAAGCTATTGCCATGGAGGAGACGGAAGCAAACATTTTTCGAATTTGCTGGTTCCCATCAGCATTTTCCGGCAGTTTATACAGAAACGTATTTGTGGTCATTTTCCAGAGCTCAAAAGTGCTTTTCTTGCAATATCTTCATTTTCTTTCGAACTTCCTCTAGCTTACAATGGAATTAGGCTGATAGCGCTGTGCCTTCTTTATCGTAGACTATTCGACGAGTGGATTCACAGTCTATAGAAAACCCATTTGTGCTATCCATTTTCTTAATTATGGGTCGCACGACCCAGAAGACTTACATAGTACATCACGTGCCATTTTTCAATTGAATGTGGACTTATTTCTGCTGCTAAAACACAGATTTGACAAGGGTGTCATAATCACCGCCCGTTCGAATTCGTTCCTTTCGGACCATTCCAATTCGTTCGAATCCCATTAACGATGCTAGAAATTATTATGGTCTTGTTGATTTAACGTTGTCTGTTTAACTGGCCTCAAACTCTGGGTTTTCGTCCAGCAAAAGAGGTATATTGAAGCCAAACAGCCTTGGTAGCTTGGCTCTAACTGGTCCCACCCGAATCGTCTTTCCTCCTCTTATAACGAGTTTGTTTTTATTGCTTATATTTCAACCCCCATTTCCTCTGCTGGGGAGGTTCTCAACATCTTTCCAGTATCCTGCATTGGTATCCAGCTCCCGCACAGGAAGTTTCAATCAGTCATCTTTACGGTGACGCCTTCTTTTCTACTTCTTTTACAAAGTGGTTTAGTATCTGAGATATAATCCTCTGATTGTGGGCGCATGAAAAAGCCATTGGGACAATTAATTTTGCTTTTTACGGCGCACAGTTGGTCTGGGCAGAATAGTATTCTTAAATTCCATAATCACATTGAGATAATTGATCGCTCCAATGATTTTCGCCAGCCCCATGGCTTGAAGTACTTCATATTTTTGCTGCTGGTTCCAATAGTATCCATAATAAAGGAATCCACTTATGAAGCTGCAGTTTTTTCAGTATGATGAGGGTTGGCAAACTTCGCATGTCACTATTAAGTACAGAATTTTGCATTTCGAACGTAAATCCATTCTTTCAAACACTATCGTTTTGTATTTTTTGTCAAAAACGATAATACTTCGGAATCGCTCTTGAAGCAACCGAGTGTGCATAAACAGCACAGTTTAAAAAAAAAGCAGAATATAAAATGGGCTCTTTTTCACGGTTAGTCCCGCTCGTTAATTTAAAAGTAGTTTTATTGAGAACATTTTTGAAGGTTACTTTTAACTAAATATCAGATAAAAGCAAAACGTTTTAAAGAAACATATCTTGATTTATTACAAGCTTGGATTAACCTAGTATCAAGGTTTGAAAGATATATATATATATATATATATATATATATATATATATATATATAATAATTACTTTTTAAATTTGAATTAAAAGTTAAATTTAGTGATAAACATCAAGATGTGTGTGACTAGCTTTGTATAATAATTTTATCATGCTTTGAATTATATATGTTATGATTTATTATTTAGTACCTCTTATGGACTTTTTTTTTTTTTTTTTTTCAAATAAGCAAATTTATATTAGTTTTATATTTATATATAGTTCTAAGAATATATACAGTTCAATCGTTAAAAACAACGTCAGTCTGTTCTAAATATAGGCGTCAATGCTGTTATGTTCAGCTGCTTGGCTAACGTTTCAGGTCATCAACTGACTTCGTGAAGCTACTGCTTTGACATCATAATAGCACATAATTGCTAGTACAATGTTGTATTTTAATGATATAAATAGGCACTTCCTCTGAAAAAATAAAAACGCCTGAACTATGTCGCTTCTTCAGATAGAAAAAGAATTTCATTTCTTTGTTGTTCATAGTGGAAGGGGGGAACTTTTACATACTTTTCTTGTTATGTACAGCTTGATTAATTATGGTGTCTTTATTGATTTACCAAGACATTTTTTTTTAAAAATAATCTTATCTATCCTGTTCTCTTGCAACACACCGAAACAAATTGCTTTTGTTTTTAAAGACAACTATGAGATTATCAGTATTATCAGTATTATTAGCATCTTCAGTTCTAATAATTCGATTTAAAGGCTCTTTTGTGCGCCCTTCCTAACGATTAGCAAGTTATGAAAACTGAAAAGATCTGAGCAGTCATGCAGAGTGATTAAATCCGTCAGTTGTGACCAGTGAGGCGTGATCTGGAGCCATGGCCAAACATTGAATGAGACACTAGGAGTTATTTTTTTTTTTGGACTTTAGATGTAGTCTACAACACTGAATACTACTCACTAGCAGCCCGAGTTTCACAAAGTCCCTAATTAACCAGCGGCATGTTCCCACAAGAGTAACCCTTCCCCCATATACACATATAAAAAAAAACTCGCCGGTACTTCCTCTTTACGAGTTTCGAATTGCACTCTCCCCATCCCAATCAAACAATAAAACTTGTGATGCAACCTCTTCAGTTCCTGGTTGCTGGAATACGAGAAATTACCAAGAAAAGAAGCTACACCGATTCAGAAAATAAGCCGCGTTCGTGGCAAAATAAGATGGTAACAGCCACACACACCTTTATAAACACACTCAAAGCAAAAGATTGCTTTGAACATAACAATTACTACGTCTTAATTAATAAAACTTTTAATTATGATTACAAATTATGGGTACTTCCCCAGTAAGATTTTTGGATGGTCCAAAAATATACAGATAGAAAACATGAAAATCACACCATTCTTTCCGTAATGGTATATCTGGCAACATAGTAGTTTCGCAGGTGAGCCGGATGAGATCACAAGGCCGGCCAATAACCTGTAGATACAAGATGTCACGTGGATACACCTGACATGATTATATAGGGAATGAAAATACAGTACAATATTAGAATTCTTGTATTTAAAACGATCGAGATTACGCTGGAAATTAACAAAAACATTTTCCCTTTGCAAAGGTTTATTTTAAACAGTATTTACCATAAATACTGAGCTATGAACTGGCCAGTGGTGTACGCAAAGATAACTACAACACACCCAACTTTGCTAACGTCTCTACTTTATGTATAATATACAGGTGTTTCCTGAAATAAGTGCATTCCTTTCGGGGAATAACCTCAAAATGAAAAGAATAGAAAATGACTAATCAAAAGGTCATCAAACGCGTCGTTCTTGTTTTACAGTTTATGAATAGTGGTGTCACATAGTCGAAAGGGATTGCCACTGTTGTTTCTATTTGACGCAGTGATAAACAGATTCCATTATAACAGAACTTTAATTTTAAGCTTACGTAGCCACCTTTAACTAATTAATTGGTAATTGGTTATTAACAGATCAACTGTCAATTAGTACATAAATAATTACTAACGTAGCCGAATCGTTGTACTTCACGCATATTATAACAAGATAAATTGCTTTACCAAGTTTTTAATACTGATATCTCTTTTCTTTCTCATTGCAGGTTTCTATGGATTCCAATTACACATCTTTTGAACCGTCAAGAAAAGTCCGTCAGACAATGGATATTAATTTAATGCAGCAGTCCTTGACCAACCTCAGCAAAGAATTCCCTAATGTTCAAGAAACTTTAATGCAGATGGCACCACGGCTGAGGGAAATTAGTCGTACTCAGCCGCATAGCAACTCTACCTCAGTTGTATATTACACTGATGACACCGAGCACTATTATGGATTTCCTATAGTTTTTATACTATCCGTTACCATGGTTATATTCATGATCTTATCCACTATTGGCAACACTATGGTAATACTGACAATCATTAGGCACAGAGGAATGCGCACTAGGACTAACCTATTTCTTTTGAACTTGGCAGTAGCTGATGTATTAGTTGCCATATTCAACATGCCTTTTTCGCTGACTACCATAATTTATGGACGGTGGGTGTTCGGTGATGTCTTCTGCAAGTTCAATGGGTTTTCAATGCCTTTCTTTTTCATTGTTTCCATCCATACGCTAATGAACATCAGTATCCATAAATATGTTTCCATCGCACGACCTTTTAGCCACACTATGACGTCTAGGAGGATCGGTTTCATGATTACTGCTTCGTGGTTGTGGGCAGCGATATGCAGCATCTCTCCATTGCTGGGATGGAACAGCTACGTTTATAAGAAAGGAACATCACAGTGCGGGCCCACTATTCCCGATAATATGCTTAAGCTGTCGCACTCCCTCACAATCACAATCTCAAACTACATCATCCCACTGAGCGTTATGCTGTTCTGTTACTGTCGAATATTTAGAGAGATCAACGAACATATGGTACGACTTAGAGAAACTTCAAATGTGGACTTGGAAAGATCTCTCAATGAACAAAAGAGAGTGTCCCGCACTTTGGTTTTGGTACTCGCGTGTTTCTTGTTGTGTTGGACTCCCTTCATTGTGTATTCTACAACTTTAGCATTCGCGAAAGATAAAACTATTATGCCACTTGTCGTTAACCCTTTGGTGAGTAAGGAGTTTGATATATAATAATAGCTTTAATATTATACCACTTTATTGCAAGAATTTTTTTATGTAACACTAATATAAAATCAGTGATCACTGAATTATGACTACCCCCATTCGTAATGGACCATGCCTTATAGCTCGCAGTATAAGAGGCCGAACAGTGGTAATTTTCATCTGGCCGTGCAAGTCAAAGTGACAAAGAAGCATTTATGGGACGTAGTAAAGACAGCACAAAGTTTCAAAAAGGCATGATTGTGGGAGCTTGCGTGTCGGGTGCTTCCATATCGGTAAAAGCATGTCTTGTCGGTTGTTCACGGCTCACTGTGGTTAAGGTGTACAAAGAATGATATCGAACAGGTCACACCAGCTCGCTCCGACAGAACTGTAAAAGATTACGAAAGGTGGATGATCGTGGTGAGTGAAGGGCGCATTGTATGGGTTCAATGGAAGCTCACTGTGCGACAGCTGATATTGCAATACAATATGGCGAATACAATAACAAAATCCCACACGACGATGCGCCGCACACTCAGACGTATGCGGTTCCACAAGCAGGCAACCCAAGAGGCATTCTCTTTTCTCACCGCTGATCATCGTCGACGGCGAATACTGTGATGTACGCTGGTGAGACACCAGAGAACTGTAAACGAGTGTGCTGGTCGGATGAAGGGTTCGTGCTGACGAACGCCTTCATGTGTGGCCAAGTAACACGAGTCCATGGATCTATCGTGCATGGTGTCCACTGTCCAGGCAGGTGGCAGCGATTGCTTAATATGGGGCATGTTTTGCTCAAAAAAACTATGACCTCTGGTGCGTATGGACCAATTTTTCACTGGTGAGGTCTACTGGAAGCTCTTAGGGGACCATGTGCACCCTGCCACGTTGCATTTTTTTCTCGGACAGAAAAGGGATCATCAAAGACGATAATGCACCGTATCATCGAGTCTGCACTATGCATGAGTGGTTCGAGGGACACGGTGAGGATATCACCCATCTTGATTGACCTCCAAATTCGCCTGACCTCAATCCAATTGAACACCTGTGGGATGTTTTGAAATAGGAAGTGAGGCGCATGGGTAGACAACGTCATCTATTCCGACATTATGGAAAGCCTCGCAGGAAGACCTCTCTTCAGACCTCTCGTGGATGTCAGTGCCTAAACGAACAGTGGCTGTTATCCGTTTGAACGGTGGCCCAACACAGTATTAGGTGGTCATGATTCAGAAATCACACAGTGTATATTTATATACACATACACACCTTCTAATGGACTATTTCATGGTTAACTTTGTGAAAAAAAAAAAAAATGTGGCAAATATGCCACAAAAAATTGTTGGCAGCAAATGTGGCTAAAATCTAGAACAGTCAACTCTTCCCGATATTTGCTCTAACAGCAAAATGGAACCCTACAGTGTCCTGTCATCAACTGTCTCTTGAGATTGCTGTAGCCACAGGTGAAAACATTTCCAACTGCATTGTGTTAAGAAGGCTCAGTTCAAGTGGATTCTATGCAAGGAAGCCAGTGGTTTATATCCCATTAACCCCCAAACCACCTTAGGGCTCGTAGAAACTGGTGCCATGAATTGGAGTCCTGACAAATGGGGTACAGTTCTGTTCTCTGATGAGTCCAGTTTTAGCCTACAAACAGATTCTAGACGTTATTTCAACTGGAGACAATGAAGAATGCGGTACCATCCCTCCAACGTAAGAGAAAGCGGTGTTCTCGTGTGGGGCGGAACAATGATCAACAGCCGCACCCCTCCATGTTTTTGATAGGGGTACCGAGAACATATCCTCGAACCATATATGCAACTTTTTAGGGGTGAGGTTGGCCCAGGTTTTCTTTTCATGCACGGCAATACCACTGCACATATAGCAAGTGGTGGAGGTATATCTTGAAACTGAAGATATCCAACGACTGCCATGGCCAGCACGATCAGCAGACAAATCCGATCGAACATGTGTCGTCGCATTGCACGCCGACATCAAACTCCTCGGTTACTTGGCGAGCTGAGGTTTGCACTGGTTGAAGAATTAGAATTGTTGTCCCAGAATCTTATAGAATTGTTGTCCCTTATATCGAATATGGTTCACCGCTGTCAGGTCTGTTTAGCCGTTAGAGAGGATCATACGCCGTACTGTTGTCATGTGACCATATTTTCGAACATCTTGTATCAACTTCTGTAACTTTTTGGTAATTCTTAGTCAACCCCTATAAATGTCCCATATACCTGTCAGAAGTTTCTTGCTGTCTCTTCATTTCATCTTTATTTTATTTTGTCCCGCTTTCAAACTGCCCTAGTTACACCATGTTTTCTGCGTGTTCTGCCATTTTTTTCGAGCAGTGTGTTATCCTAACTCGTTAATCCATTTATTTGGGATAATCGATTAATCCTCAGGGTAACTTGTTTGCAACTAATGCGAACATTAGTTTTAAAAATTTGGATGCAGTGCAGTTGCGGTGTGTCCAGACCACCCCCTTCCTGTTTTTTTTTTTTTTTCTGTCGTTCATTATGTGAACCTGAATTCGAAAAGCAAGATTTAGATAACGACTGAGAATTAGGAGGAAAGGGGTTTGAACAATGAAAGAATTTCATACCTATATGAAGGATTGCAGTGATACGATTGGGGCAAGTATTAAAATCAGACTACTATTTAAAAGTGTAGTCCAACATAGGAAAAGAGGAACAAAAATCATCCACTTCCTCCCAGATGGGGTTACTGCGATGATGTGGTGACTTTTAGTCACCCAGGATTGCATGTTTCTAGAAATTCGGATTTCTAGAAACCTGCAACGTTGGATTTCCAAATTTTGGAGTATCGTGTCAAGTTGTTTGAATACCGGCGGTGCACATTTTCAGCATGTCATACGAACTGAATCTATCTCAAAAATTTTAATTATGTTCGGGGTGTTTCTGTGCGTTTCTAAGCATTTATTACGGAGATATTTAGTATTTCTCGAGTTCCGTAGTGGTGCAACCTCTATATGATATACAGCTGAGTGAGCTGCTTGTAATGAATGCGAAAAGAATGCTCTCGTATTGCTTTTTACTTTGCGAAGTGATAAATGCGAAATGAAATACTACCATTTGAATAGTTGTTCATGTGTTTATCTACTTAATTAATGGATGTACTTAAAACAAAACAACCTACAGAACACAATAAAAAGTACTGAAGCCTATAACAGCTACAAGGTGATGTGTAACAGAGCCACAGAAAAGGTTCGACAGGCAAAGGCAGTTTATGAGAAATCACTAGCAAACAGAGCAAAGAAGAGGAATAAGGAATTCTTCACATATATAAATGCCAAGAAGAGCAGGACAAACCAGATCGGACCTTTACGTAAGGGAAAGGGGATAGTAATAAATACACCAGCTGCCGTTGCAGATGAACTCAACAGTTATTTTGCATCGATATTTACAAATGAAAAGCCTTTTGTGGCAAAGGGAAATTGTGGGAGCGAAGTTAAAAAAAATGTAATTAATGATATTGAAATTTCGCAAGATTATTTAATGAAAAAACTTTCGAGCCTACAGACCAGTAAAGCTCCTGGAGTTGATGGAATATACCCTATAATCTTAAGAGAGGCGGCAAGCGAGTGCATTGAACCATTGAGGCTAATTATGCGAGCATCACTAGACTCTGGGGAGATTCCCTTGGATTGGAAAAGTGCAAATGTATCTCCCATACATAAGGGTGCCTCTAAAAGTGAAGTTGGAAATTATCGACCTGTCAGTCTGACTTCAGTAGTAGGGAAAATCATGGAGGCAATGATCAAGGGTGGAATTCAGGATCATTTGGATCGAATTGAAATTCTCAAGGATACTCAGCATGGTTTCGTAAAGGGAAAATCATGTTTAACAAATCTGGTTCGCTATTTCGAAAGGGTCACTCACGAGCTGGATTTAGGGAATAATTTCGACATTGTTTATTTAGATTTCAGCAAAGCTTTTGACTCAGTCCCACATGAGCGGTTGCTTTATAAGCTGGAACAGGTTGGAATCACTGGGAAAATCCTTAGATGGATAGAAGGATGGCTTCAGGGCAGGAGGCAGAGGGTTGTGATAAATGGCTATTCCTCAGATTGGGTTGATGTAAGAAGTGGGGTTCCCCAAGGATCAGTATTAGGACCACTGTTGTTTTTAATTTTCATAAACGACATTGATGAAGGGATAGAGGGCGTGATGTCTAAATTTGCAGATGATGTTAAAATTGGGAGAATAGTTAATGATCACTGTCAAGCTGAGCTTCTTCAGAAAGACCTAGATAGACTTCAGGAATGGTCAGAAAAATGGCAGCTGTGCTTTAATACAACAAAGTGTAAGGTATTACACCTGGGAAACAGTAATCCCAAAAAAACTTATTCACTTGGTGGAGTTCAACTAAACCCAGTACTGGAGGAAAGGAACTTGGGTGTTACGATACGGTCAGACATGAAATTCTCTGAGCATTGTAAACAGGTTGCAAGGAAGGCCCATGGTGTCCTATCGATGATCTATCGAACTTTTGCAAGTAGAGATAGGGACGTGATAATCCCATTATATAAGGCTTATGTTAGACCACACTTGGAATACTGTGTTCAAGTATGGAGACCGCACCTGAAGAAAGACATCGAGCTTCTTGAAAGGGTGCAAAGAAGGGTAACTCGCCTGGTGAGATCGGCAAAAGGGCGTCCTTATGAAGAAAGACTTCGAATATGTGGGTTGCAGAGTTTGGAAACTAGACACCTTAGAGGAGATTTGATTGAGGTGTTTAAGGCTCTGAGAGGCATCAGTAAAATGAATGAGGACAAAATTTTCAAGATTATAAATGATGCTAGAACTAGGGGACATAAATTCAAGTTACGGGGGGAAATGTTTAGATTGGACTGCAGGAAGTTCTGTTTTAGCCAGCGAGTTATAAATTACTGGAATAAGTTGCCTTCATGGGTGGTAGAGGCCGACAGTTTGGGGAAATTCAAAGGTCATCTGGATAGTACTTTCGAGTAAGGGAAGCGCATAGGATGATAGGTTTAATTTCCTTTTTATTTATTTTTTATTTTATTTTTTTTATTTATTAATTATTATTATTTAGTTATTTATTTATTTATTTTTTGTTTTTATCATTGTTTTGTTCGGATTTTTTTTTTTTTTTTTTTTTTTTGGCTGGTGCAGCATAAGCCATAGGCTTTCTTGCACCTTGCGGCCGTTACTAATACTAATACTAAAGACAAATATGCAGCAGATGAACGTCGTTAGGAAGAGGATAGGGGACATATCCCCTTGATTTTATTCAGCTTTACTTTCTACGTTAGGCCTTCGACGGACACATGCTGAACTTCACAACGCACGTGTTCCTCCCATCCCCCTTGAAAAACGTCTGACGACGTTCAAGATTTATCGTGAATAATAAGGAAAAAAAAATGTAAGACGCTTCTTTGCTAATATGGAAAAAATAATCGAGATGTGATCAGCAGTAGAAATAATAAAACAAAAACAATAACCGCAGTCATCTACATATCCCAATAAAGTGCACTAAAGGATATTAATAAAAAGCACTTAATCAGACTAAGAGGAAGATAAATATCTCTGTGTCACGCGTAATACACGCGTTTGAGTTGACCGTGCTTCTGTCGCACGTGACTGCTAAATACATTACCATTCTTGTATTCTCTGTATCTTGTAAGCTCCTTTAACTATGTGTGGCTGTCCACGAGTATAAACAGGAAATTAATCTATGTATTACTTTGTGAGGAAAAAAAACGCATTGCATTGTGGAGACGAGTATTACGTAGGTTGAAGCAGCTCGCTGATGCAAAACAACGGAGACTTGTGCAGAATGGCTAGAATATCATTAAATAACGACCGAGTATTACAGTGGTAACCAAAGAAGCATTTAAGAACGCGCGTCTCATCGTACCTGATCATCACAGCTGGGGTATCGCAAGCGAGAACAGAGTCGGTTTCGGCTCCTGTCAGCAAAAAAAAACAAGAAAATGCTGTTACAATGGGCTCGGGACCAATAAACACTGAGTGGAGGATTAGAAAAATGTTCTGTGATCTGACGATTTGCCGTTCCTGCTGTTTCATACCGATGGTAGAGCTAGAATATTGGAGAAAACGGTACGAGTCCCTAGACCACCATGCCGGATGTCAACACTTGTTAAAAAGTATATCTTGAAATGTATACTTCCCATTCCACTGTATGCTTCACAGATTTGGGCCTCTGCCCCCACCGAACAACCTGAAAGCTTTCCTTAGTACTGAATACTGGCTCTTGAGATGGCTAAACAGGATCTCGAGTATTCCTCCCTGGAAACAGACAATTAACACAAGAAATATTTTCACATTAGCCCAACTGCTAACAGGAAGATTAGACGCTCCCAGTATTGACGGCTTATTTCCTCTCATCGAGAAGCCACCAGGAATGCTGAAACAAGACATCCTCTTCAAAGCAACTTAAAAAACCTGGACAGCCTAAGTCGCTTTTTTCCAGCAAACACAATAGAACTCTTCAATCAACTAAGAATTGAACCGGAAAAGCTCTGTAACGAAAAAGCCTACAGATTGAAAGTCTTTTCCGACTCCTATCGTCTTTTGCAACTGTAGTGGAGAGCCACTCGGCTCTCAAAATTCTGTATTCAACCTTTCAGGGTGAGGGTCCCGTGGACTTTGTAACCTTTTGCTCATGGGGCCGCTTCACACCTTAGAATGTAACTCACATCCTTCTAGCCAATAGCTGTCCCAGGAGTTTCTACTCAACAGAGAAATAAACTGATAATAATAATAATAATGTGCTGCCACAAGAGAAGGGCAAGACCAGCCAGCCCCACCAACTGGAAGTGCTTCGTGCGCAACTGCGCTAGTGACCAACAGGAAGGGAGACAACGCCAACGCATGAAGTGGAGCATCCAAATGAATACGTACATCATGCAAGCCTACTACGAAATAACGAAACTGGAGACCGATATGACAACTTACAGGGCGAGACTACATACCAAGTGGCTGGAACGATTCCCGGATATTCAGGTCACCGAACAGCGAATAGCGGACCAGAGAAGGACCATCGTCACGAAGAACCTGATAGCTCCTGCAATCTTGGAAAAAATCAAGCAGGACGTGAGCGATCAACTACAAAGGATAAAGAATATGGAACCAGAAGAGGAAGAACATACCACCGCCGAACCACAGGAGGAAGAGCAAGAAGAAATACAACCTACAGCAGCTGAAGAGGAAACAGACGAGGTCATGATAACCAGAATAGAGGACGAGTGGAAGAAGGCCCTAACAGAATTCGAAAGAATAGATCCCACAAAGACTCACGTGATACCGAAGCAGAGGCCGAATAGAACCTTGTGGAGAATCACAGACCACCTGAATCGGCACATAATACCGCATTACCTCGACAGCAATGGTGTAACACTGGAGGCCATCCACATAGCCATGTATTGTGCTGCGGTAGCAGCCACGAGGATTAATGGAAGAGAAGCGAGAGACCAGCAGCAGAAGAACCGAAAACAGAAGGAACCACCAGCTTGGGAAAGAAGACTTCAGCATAAGATAGAAGAATTAAGAATCAAGATAGGCCAATTGACGCTTTACCAAAGGGGCAATAGGAGTAAGAAATTAATTGGAAAAGTGAAGAGCATCCTCAAGAGAGACAGCGTCCACAGCAAACATGAGGCAAAAAAAAATCAGCGAATAGGAGAATACTTGGACACATTGAAGCAGAACCTCTTTGCACTCAGCAAGAGTGAGGAAAATAAACAACCGAATCTTCGATGAGGACCAAAGAGGCTTCTACAGGAATCTCGGAGAAGACGGAAAAGAAGGGAACGGACTGCCCGAAAAGACGATTGAGGAGTTCTTGGAAACATATGGAGCAGGGAAGTAAGACATAACAGCCGAGCAACCTGGATAGAACTAGAACGCAAGAAAACTAAGGACGTACAAGAAATGAGAGGGTGGAAGATTTGGGAAGAAGTAAAACAGACGATCAAGAACTCTCACAACTGGCGAACTCTAGGAATAGATAACGTCCACAACTACTGGTACAAGAAGTTCACTTGCACACACAAGCACCTGGCAGAGCAGTTCACCCGAAAGATAAGGCACCCAGAGACAATGCCGAAGTTTCTCACTCAAGGAATCACATATCTGAAGCCTAAAGACGAAGATACAAGAAACGCGGCGAAATATAGGCCAATCACCTGCCTCCCAACAATGTACAAGATCATGACCAGCTGCATAACCAGGAAGATATCAGACCACTTGGAGAGCCAGAACATAATGGCCGAACAGCAGAAAGGATGCAAGCGGCTGAGCAAAAGATGCAAGGAACAATTAACCATAGATGCCGCGATTATGGAGCAAGCTTACAAGAAGCGCCGCAACATGTACACAGCCTACATCGATTACCGCAAGGCTTTCGACTCTGTGCCTCATAGCTGGCTAATAGAGGCGCTGAACATCTACAAAGTCAATCCGATAGTGATAAACTTCCTAGGAGAAACGATGGCGAAATGGAGTACGATCATTAAGGTCGAAAACGTCAAAACCAGGCCAATCCCCATCAGTAGAGGAATCTTTCAGGGAGATGCCCCGAGCCCACTATCCACTATATACCAGCACTTAACCCGCTATCTACTATGCTCAACAGTAGCAAGTACGGATATAACCTCAAAGAAGTAAGGAAGGAAGACTCAACCACATGATGTACATGGATGACATCAAGCTCTACGCGGGAAACGAGAAGCACCTCCAGCAACTACTCCAGATCACCGAAGAATTCAGCAATGATATTAGGATGGAATATGGTCTGGAGAAATGCAAGACCCACGGATTGCGTCAGGGAAAATTAATCAACCGAAACTACCAGCTGCAGAGTGGTAAAGAGATCGAAGCCATGGCAGAGGGAGAGGCCTACAATTACTTGGGGATGATGCAGGCTCAGCAGTTACAGCACAATGAAATTAAGGCCTGCCTGATCGAAAAATAAATAAATAAATTTTCTGTTTTACTCTGGGACGACCAAAGGGTCAGAGGAGTTCACAAGATAGACATAATACAAGAAACAGCACTGTATTTAGCAGTCAGGGGCTTGAACCCCGGTCACTCAAGGCACGTGTACTTGTACACCCGCGCGGCTGACCACTAGGCTACGGCGACCTAGTGGTCAGGCGCGCGGGTGTATAAATACCATCAGAGACTCAGAAGCCTGCTGAAAGCAAAGCTGAACGGAGGGAACACAGTTAATGTCATAAACACCTATGCAGTTCCAGTGCTAACATACTCCTTCGGGGTCATAGATTGGACTAACACCGAGCTGGAGGATATCATGAGAAAGACAAGGACAATGATCACCAAGAGCTGCCAACACCACCCGAAATCTGCCGTGGAGAGACTGACAATTGCCCGGGAAGAAGGAGGAAGGGGCTGACAGACCTCATTGAGCAACAGAAGACAGCGATAGTTAACCTGAAGGATTACTTCCAGAAACACACAGCAGCACTCCACCAGGCCATAAGGAAGATAAACAAGCTGTATAGCCCACTCAAACTAAGCGAGGAGTCCCCCTCCAACAGAGAAAAAATTACTATATTAGGGTTACCCGTAAATGGTTACATTAACCCGTATTCGTGTCTGTAAATTGCGTGTGTTCTCTGGTCGATTTGCCTGTTTTGCTCGACGAAAAAAACCCCAGTTTCTGAGGGAAAAAACCTTGCTATCGACGGCTGAGACCGACTAACTCAGCCACGGAGTGAAAAAAGCCCACTAAAGTTCCTCGCTCATCGACGGGATTCGAACCCGGGCCTTTTCCATTCGGTGTGGGGAGGACGGTGACGATACCACTGTGCTACCCACGCAGACAGATGGACATCTTGTGAACAATGAGGGTTATAACTATTCTGTTACCGTGAGGTTCAGAACCTTTTTCAACTTCTGGGGTACAAAGTTTCAAAGTGTATTTGTAAGTTAATGGCGGCTTCCAGGGTGTCCCCTATATCCGCCAGACAGAGAAGACACTGCAGACACAACAATGCTTCCAATGCATGGCTCACGAGCGGGACGCTCTTCCCCGAGGCTGAAGGATTCATGCTCGCCATCCAAGACCAGGTAATCAATACCAGAAACTATAGAAAACACATCGCTAAGGAAACCGGAGTGTCCGATGACACATATCAACGATGCCACCTGGCCTCAGAAACGATCCAACACATCACTGCGGGATGCAAGGTGATCACCCAGACTGAGTACACTCATATACCAATCAGGTAGCCAGGATAATACATCAGAAGCTATCAAGGAAATACCAGTTGGCCAAAGAAAGTGTACCGTACAAGTACGAACCCCAGGCAGTACTAGAGACCCCAACCCACAAGCTGTACTGGGACCGCGCCATATTAACGGATAGGACAATCCCGCACAACAGACCGTACATAACCCTTGTGGACAAGAAGGAAACGGCTACCTATCTGATTGATATAGCGTTACCGAACACTGGAAACCTGCCGAAATCCCATGGGGAAAAATCAGGAAGTACACGAACCCAAGACAGGAGATCAAAGCGATGTGGCATATGCAACAAGTAACGACCATCCTGATCATTGTGTCAATCACAGGTATGGTGCCAAAGACTCTACATAACAGCCTAGCAGCAATAGGTCTCCCAGCAAACACGTAGAAGGAATTCCAGAAAGTCGCAATCCTGAACACCTGTAGGATAGTCAGAGAGTTCCTTGACCAACAGTAACATAACAACAACCACCCTGTGTACTCTGTAGCAATACCCGTCACAAGGTGGAACCCCCAATCAGGGAGAAATAATATAAGAGCAATAATAATAACAACAACAACAACAATGCAGGCTGGTAGCAATGAAATGATGTGGAGAGTGTTTTCGTGGTGAACATTGGCCCTCATGACAGCAATGGAGCAACATTTGGATGCCACACGTTATCTATAAATTGCTTCCGCCAGAAGCATTCCTTCATGGCTGCAATGCATTCATCTGTAAATGGGTTCTTCCAACAGGATAATGAGCAGTGGTAACATTCTCCCTGTCACTAATCCCTAAGGATTAGTTCCAGGACATGACTGCGAATCTCGCCTATCACCTCCCCAGTCATCAGATCCCACTATAATTGAGCATCTGTAGGATGAAATGGAACTAGTTCTTTGTAAAATGAGATCTGCAACTATTCAATATGCAACAACTGTAGGAAGAAATTAAGTCAAACAGCATCACTGTGGCACACCTTCGACATCTCGTTGGGCCTTGTTCTTCAGCCCTCAGAAGAACGAATTCAGTCCCTAATGAGGACTAAAATGTACCTATTCCCTATTAGGTAGTGTTTCGCATAAAGTGACCACCCAATATATAAATAAAACTCAAGTCTTTGAAGCTGTCTTTTGCAGCTCTCGGGTTTACTGAGCTTGGCCACTCGCGATATACAACTCTGCAAACACTTTCTGGCGATCTCATTGACCATTTATTGATATCCTTATTCATTTTTCCGAGGAGTACAGGTTTTTGTTGCAACATGTATAGCCAATAATGCATTATTTCCTTCTTAGCGCTGTGCTGTTTTAATGGTTTTCCGTGATATTATGTATCTCTATGGTATTTCCATTTGTTTGATACACTTAGTGCACATCGATACACAATACTCGCCATTTCCTGACAATTCATTTGAACCCAAATGGATCGAGTGCCATGCTAGACGTGAGGAATATTTGAGAGTTTTCTATTTCAATCTGTTCCAGAAATAACTGTTCCAGAGCAGAAATAACGGGTTTTCACGGTCGTCCCAGCAACCAGGCCTTGATGCACGCGGCTTCAAGCCTATGCACACAAGCGCAGAAGACAAGGATAGCCACTGCATATAACTTCTATAAAATCTCTTACAGCCCTAGTTACTTGGGGATCAGGTGTTATTGGGTTTTCCTCATAAAATGAAGACCAGTGCAAAATAGATATGGGAAGAAAACTCTTTTATATGTGTCAGACGATTTTTTTTAAATTTATTTTAACCAATGTGGTGTTATTGGTAACATTCAATTTGTTGCTTAACCTTCTGGACACCAGTTTATTACCGATATCAGATTAAAAGATTTTCCTCTAATACCTTAGCAGTTATTTTATTTAGTTTTATTTATTTACAGCGTTTATTTTGGTTTATGCAGAAAAAAGCCGTCTTCCTTGCATTATTTGACCTTACTAATACTTTAGCCGTAAAAGCTGTTATTCTTTTATAGTGCATACTAAACATAGCAATATTATCACTTGTCGTACATTAATTTCCCAAGAGGTGCGGTAGATGACCCGAGAGGAGTGGTAACACATCCACTGCTGACAAATTCCATGAAACGTGAACAAAATAGACCTGTAACGAAAGAACCCAAGAGAATTCTCGCGTATTTTGTTACAACAAAGCATATGAAAGGTATCACCTGCCTTTTCGAAATTAATCGGTCAGTTCATTCCTGTTGCAAGGAAAGAAGGAAGATATTAGACGGGGTCTACAATGTCAGTAAGAGCATTTATAAATTTATAGTTTGGGTTGCGGTGCTGCTAATAGAATACCTCTAGTTTTTAATTATATTAAAATGAAATTATAAGGAAAAGGTTCCAAAGAGACAATTGCAGCAACTTTTATTATCAAAAAATAGTCTTTCGTCTCAGTGCAGTGCATCATCACATTTTTTAATATTTTTTCCTGATTACCATGCTAAATCTATAGCATTAGTACCATTATAGATGTAATACCACTCATCATTGCAACCTTTTACTATTAAATTACAGATGATTGCGACTTTTCAGTAATATTAGTACTGAATACTATAAAGATGTTTTTTTTTGTTGTTGTTGTGTGTTTCCATAAACCAGCCGGGTTTATTTTCTTTTTGGAGAATTCCAAAATACGTTGTACAGTACTGTTGTTAAAGATACTGATAATTTTCGAATTAAAAATCTTTCTCAACATCTATTTTATCTGCATTAAGTTTCATACCATATCCAGTGTATTAAATAAAATATACGCTGCTTTCACTGTTTTTGCAATCGAAAAAAGCGCAACAAAACTTTCAACCCTAGATGCTTCTGAGATGGCATTTAAATTTTGTTTGTTTTGGAAGATTAGCACCTCCTGTTGATTACAGATAATTCATGTTTCTAATATGTCAAAACGTATTTCTAGACCAATACATTATAAACACAACAAATCAGTTTTTTTGCTTTTGTAAAGCGAAATACAGGATTACGATAAATCAGATACCGTCAATAGGTTGCCTTGTCTTGCCTACCACTGCTTTCTGTCTTACGTAGACAGTCCGGAGCCCATGCTTAGTATGGAACACGTGTGTGTTTATTTGGATATGTCTTTTAAGTATGACTTTATGAGTCTTTGCTCTCGACAGGGTATCTGGTATATGCAGAAAACCAAAAATAGTCAGTCAGTGAAATCCATCAAATGGCTTGTTGAGAAAACTATTCAACCCCTGGTAAATGTTTATTTGAACGCAATGATTTTAGTTGCTTCTCACTCCCTCCTATAATTCAATTTCTCTCCTGTAACCCAAACAGCAAAAACCAACTACTGTATATGTATATTAATTAAACCGCATTAAGCTGAAGACTGGGCCCAATATCTTACCTTTCTTGGAAGTCCCAGAAACTAAAGAGATAGGAGGCTAATCACCGAAGCAAAAAATTAAAATTGGTATTTAATAAAACTTTGACGAATGGATGTTTAAAAATTTACAATAATGACATCCGTATTTAATAATAAAGAATTACTATTAAATACGGTTGCCCAAGATTTAATAAACAAGACCACAGAAAAAAAATACTGGAACAACATGAACAATAACACAATATGAAATGTTGAAAAAAAAAAAAAAAAGAATATTGTAAATAATGTGAAAAGGTTTTTGTGTCCATTAATGAAATGGAGAATTTGCTCAAAGATTCTGCACAGATTATAGCAGAAGATATGTAAATGTTGCAAGGTATACATAGGCGAGACGGAGAGATTTGAATCTCGCATATATGAACACAACATACGCGTGGCTAAAGAGAACACCAAAGGATGTGAATTGGCAGAGCTACGTTGAGATGTGTACAGGCATATAGCGATAGGAACCTTGCAGTATAAAGAGGAAAACGAAACTTTGAAATTGGAAAAACAAAATAAGCGTTTTACATCAAGAAATTTAGCCAGGTTGCTTTAAACAGAAATAAGAGGGAAAATTACAGAATGAAATGGCAACCTTGGACACCTGGTGTGACATCCTTGGTTGCAGTCGTGACAAAGCATCACATGAAATACAATTTTTGTCCATTTGAAGTTATGGCCCTTAAAGTTCAATGAGTAAATTATCTTAATAGAGAGAGGGATTCTGCAATTCAAAAGATAGAGGTCTTATCGCGTAGATGTTCTTCTTTTCAACCCGTCAGACTGCAATCAATTGCCAAAAAATGAATGACAACATATCGTATTCACTATATAGTAGTAAAATTTCAATTTTACGAAACTCAATTGCTTCCAATATTAATATAATTTTTTGAAAGTTTTTTTTTGAAATTCATAAATGACAGTAGGAAGTGTTTAGTTAGAAAGTTCGTTATTTTTCAGGCGTACTGGTGCGGCTATATGAATTCAGCTTGCAATCCTATTATTTATGCATTTAGAAGTCCTTCTTTTCGTCAAGGGTATAAAGAGATTATGTGTGGCGCTTCACCATATGGAACAGGTACAACTGGTAAGTATTGTCGGTGACCTAATAGAATTTTTGCTGACATTGCTTTTGCTGAAACAATACCTTTCTTGGATATTGACCTAAATAACCAACGTTTAGACAAGTATCTTTGGTGCAAATTGACTTAATACTTTGTAAAGTTCCTTCCGGAAGCGATAAAATCAGACGACGCTAGCTAATTTTAGAAATAAAAGTTTTTATTTTTCTCTTTCTGGTGTAGCTCGAAGAAGCATTAGGTTAACTTATGCCAAATCTCTTCATTCACGCTGTGAAAGCGTCTCACAAAAATACTGTAAATCAGATAAAACAATTGGAACACAAACATAATTGATAATTCTTTCTCTATCACTCAATGAAGTGCACATTTTTTTATACTTTTTTTCCTTGCTGATAACAGTTTTGTAGGCGTCGACAAATTGGGTCCTCCTGGAGAGATTAAGTTTCTGCTTAGTGTTTCTTAAAATTCTACCTACATGCTCTTTTCATTTATATATGCGGGAAAAAGAAAGAAAAAAAAAAGAATTGGGAGAAAGAAAACACCCATGCATGCAATCCATTGAAAAACGTCACTGCCAAAAGGATCCAGTAAAAGTAAGTATAACTTGAGTGCGAATTTACCACCAGCACCTGCAGGGAAAGCCTCCTGCTGCCCCGTCGTTCTGCCGGATATTATGATTATCACTAAACAATATCCAAAACAGGTATCAGCCGAATGATATGAAAAAAATATTCCATGATGTCTGTAGATAAGGACAGCAAACAATATTCGGCAACGGCGTAACGTCAATGCGCTATTGGATTTTAAAACTGAGGTCTCCAAGATCCAGCGTTCTTCCACGATTAACAATTTCTAGGCTCGACTAAAGCAGTCGCAGGGGTTAAAATTCGAGGGTTCAGAAGGGTGTCCTTTGAACTGCTGCAGTTGTCTTCTATGAAAAATAACAATCCTTTAGAATCCACCAATAAGAAGAGAGAATTTTTGTGATAGGTATTCACTTATTTGATAAGACAAATACTAATGAACAAATAACGCTTAGTATCAACCATGAAACTATTTCTATTTGAAAACGATAAGAGCTAGAAGAACCACATATTTCAAATTCATGTGCAGCAACTTTGCAGAGGGATGGAATAATAAAACAAATAAGAACAATTGAAGACAAAAAATAGAATGCTATGAAAATAAAGAAGAAAACGAAATACTGCATAGGCATTTTGAAATGGAGACCCCCTAACAATTGCAATCGCTTTTTTAATATGGTGATTTTTGATTTGGTGGAATCAGCATACAAGGAAAAAACATTCTAGTGCAAGACGCTTAAAAGGTAAATAAGTGGTGGATATGTTCTGTGGTTGGGGTATATGCGATGTCCTTTACTAGGAGGATACGTGCAGTATGGGGTAGTGTCGATAAATATCAAATAACACTGCGGACGACCCCTAGTTTCCTTACAGGTAAAAGCTCTATCGAGCTTTTATACTGTCGAAATTATTGAACATAATAGATTTCTTTTGTTATTGCTAGCGTAATTGTCTCTCATAATGGCTACCACGTGCTTCATATAAATAGCCCAGAACTTTCCTTACATTCATCTGCGAGCTAATTTGATGGTTCCTTATGATTTTAAAGAGCAAACAACCATCGTAAATAGAGAGCTGCAGTTTTATAAGCCTAATTAACTGCATAGAATTAAAAAACTTCGTTCACACGAAAAGTCACATGGAGTACACATGTTGCTTCAGCTGGACTGTGTTTGAACCATTTTCAATGAAGTGGTTCAGAAAAAATAAAATGTGCCGAAAATGCATTAAAAAGGTTGCATAGTATGCATTCTTAATTTTTAGAATTATGAAGGAAATTGTGCACTTTGTGAACACCTACGACAGAAGACATTTTTTACTACATACTCGAGAATACGTATACCTAATTTCATCAGGTATTTAATTTATATTCGTCCCAAAGTAAAACGTCTCTTCAGCTTACCAAGTGTATAGGGCTCCCGCTTTTTACACAGAGTACAAGTCAATTAAAATTCCATATTCGCATAACACTCGAACAAATAATTAGATAACGAAAGGTGAACCTTTGGGTAAAATATGATTGTGTAACTGGAGGTGGCAACTTTGTCCGAAAGTTAATGGTATGGCTTAATGATATCTTGTTAATATCGATACAATCGATTCATTTTTCACAGTAGTCTCCCCTCACTAATTAGAAGAACGAACTCATTCACTGTTGCACATTTCTTTTAAGTGTTAATTCCTAAAACTAATTTGAAATAAATTTAATTTTTCCTAGCAATTCAAACCAAATTCATCGCCTGCAGGCCTCTTTTGTCAATGCATGTGCTACTTCTTTTGCCTTGATGAATTTATTCTGTTTAGAATATCTACGATAGCTGTTCACAAAGTAGTGGCTATCCTGCCGTTCGGCAGCTTGAATCAGTAATGCAGGATACGTATAAAAGGAGACGGATCAGTTCTACAGCATCAGTTTCCTACCTGTTAATAATTATGAGAAAGTTGTTTCCCCTGGATGGAGAAGCGCATACTGCAGGCGCTCTGAGATGTACGCGAAAACGTTCATCTCAGAGTACTCAAGTTCAAAATCCTTGCGTACTCACCCCATTTCATCCTCGAGACATAACTACTTATGGCCTTTTATTTGTTTTAGACGATGAAGGAACCACTCAGAAGTCAATCCTTTCGGACAACAAGATTTACTGAGACTAGTGGATCGTTCATGATCACTCTTCAATAAAACCAGACTACTGATGGTATCAGACTCCTCCCGCTTGTTTGGGATACGTGTGTATAGAAAGCTGGAGATTAAATTAAAGGAATGTAACTACCAAATATTTGTAAAGAGGTTTATATATATATATATATATATATATATATATATAAATCTAACCAGTTAGGAGTTAATAAAAAAGTGATATAGAGAGTATTTTTCTTGGGTTGTCGTCATAATTTAAGAATTTATGTAATATCTTTGTGATAAACAGCTATAAAACTGTGACAGATCTGATCTGTTTGTGGATGCTGGCGAACAGCATGCCAATAAGATGATGATTATTAGTAGTAGTAGTATTTTATATGCATAACAAAAGGAACTGTGCGTACTTCTTTATAAACAGTGGTAAATCTTGTTTATGGAAAAATAATTATCCACTGCTTTTGTCACGAAAAATAGTTTTAGAAAAAGGTTAACACAGAAGCCTTGGATCCCTTGTGTAAAACAGTTAAATAAATATTTCTTTGACTGTCTTATTTTAGTTTAAAACAAAAATTTTATGTAACCATAATTTATAGTAATCTTTATGATTAAATTTGTCTTTTATCAAAATGTCCTCTTAAAGTCCTCTTACAAATAACTCAATTCGGGTTCAGGTATAAGAGGTTTATATACATGGATGTTTCTATAGCTGTATTGCAATGATAGTTCAATAGAAAGTGAATTTTATATCCAACTTTTTTTTATATATTGCAGTTTTCACAAATCCGGCTCTTCGAAAATCTGGAGGCTACGGGTCCTCTCCTGCTATTATGATGTCCGTCGGTAATCATCCAAAAAGACTTTTATTTCAAACGAATTGGTTCAGCCTTCCTTTCATTTCTTTCAACAAGAAAGGAAGTAATGGCAGGATTCACGGGATAAACCAATCCACACATAAAAGTAGTCACCGCAGCACAGCATCAAACGTCAATCAAGAGAACAACTTTCGAACACAGAAGGATTCACATATTCCATCATTTCTCACAATGGAAAAAGCATTGCCTGCGCACCAGAATATGTGTCATCCGATTAGTAACAATATCATCCACGTTGAAAATAACCGCATGCAACATGCTGAAGCACACAAATTCGAAAACAAACCAGCTATCTCTAGAAAACCCTCAAAACTACATCGCGTCATGGTACAACTGGAGCAACATCATCCAAAATCGGGGCCACTTATCAGGCACGATGTAACCCAGTATGCTACCAATGAAGAAAGCAACTGCATCGGTGAAGAAAGTGTGCCAGTTACCTCAAAGGCGAATTTCGTTTCTCATTGGAAACCTCAAAGAGTACTCCACTTGTCTTCTTGGGAGGAAACTCAAGCTAAGTGCAAACGTCGCCAGGCTGAAACTTTCGTGGGCGAACAGTCAACAGCGCAAATAATACGATCAATGTCCCTGGATGCGCTACATCTTCCTGAAGAAATAAGTTTTCTACAGGATAAAACTTATGGAAAAGATAGAATTAAGAAATATCGGCCTAGCTTCCAGAAAAACAAGACTTGAAAAGACTTCTTGAGGACGGTAATTGTATCGAAAGTAATGTACAATATGATAAAGAAAAGAAATGCGAAAATAAAATTTTTAAAAGTATACTATTCTTGAAACTATTAATTAATTAATTAACTTATTTATTAAAGTATGTTTCATTATTTATAATTCAGATCAAGCACGACCTCATTGTGTTTCTTACAGTGAAAATGAGCAAGCACCATCTAAATATGATATTTTTTTAAAATGGGGTTACTTTGGCCAAAAGCCAGCTTTACTCTGGTGATATTGGCTTCATATCATACGACTATGCCTACATAAGTTTCCTTTTATATAGGTATAGTCGATGACTATACCTATATAAAGTCAAATGTGACTTAATATTCTTTTCACTCTCCCGACTTTGACAGATTTCAGTACTTATCGATTATCTGTCCTCCAGTATCGTCACCTCTAGCAGTGAAACTTTCGTCGCTATTAAACTTATGTACGAACTATAAAAGTAAATATACATAAGCATAAATATATACAGTAGTGCTCAAAAAATTGCATCACCTCATTTTTAGGTTGTTTGTCCTTATATCGGCAGCCACTAAGGTGATGCTGGCACGTGACATCACCTAAGAGAGCTTGTTAGAGATGGACGATGCAATAGAGTAACGCTATGAGAGGAACGAAGGGATCCTCTTGCTAAGAAAGGCTTAAGTTCTGCAAATTGCAGCTTCTGAAGACTAGGCACCTGCGAGGGTGATCAGATTGAGGCGTATAAGGCCTTGAACGGTTTGAGCCGGCTCAATGCTTATGGGATTCTACCTCTTGCCCAGATTAATTGCCTGAGGGCACATAAATCTAAATTGAAGACAGTTGAAGAACAGATGTGCGGAAATTTGCCTTTAGCCAGCGGGTAGGTGATTGCTGGAACATCCATCAACATCCATCTGTTGTTATGGAAGTTGATAGCTTAAATAAATTCAAACAAGAAATGGACAAAATTTTTAGAGCGATTGGATGGGTGAAATCGGAAGTGTTTTTAGGCTGATTCTGTATAAGCTTGTTTTCTTGAATCATGGGGCTCTACTAATGCTATTACAAAACATGATATATTGCCAAATTCCACAGAAATCGGTGAATTTTGCAGGTGATAATTTTTTTGAGCACCTGTGTAAATATAATCATAAACATACATTGGTTAGATTAGACTTGCAACTTACACTGATGGGAGGATATTAGACAAGTACTCGATTTCTTCTGATACGATTTCTTGTATACGTCGGTGTAATTGCCTGAGAATGGGTGAGGATACGTCGGTGTAATTGCCTCAAGGTGCGCTTTTTTAAGCGCACCTTGAGTAGTTGCACGCATGATTTTGTTGATGTTTATTTATTGACTTAAAATACATAAATAAAAAAATGGCAAATAGTTGTATGGTTCAGTAAGTTGGAACCAACAAGGTTTGCGGGGACGAGTGTAAAATAACTGCGCGGGCTGCTGATTATTATCTATTAGATCTGTTTTATATATAAAAAATTAAAAGCATCCGGTATCATAACAGAAATAATAGGTGTACAAACTTTTTTTAGCTTGTATTGGAAAGTGTTAGCAGAACATTAAAGATCCACACTTATTTACAAAAGATGTGTAACCTTTAATGAACATTATATACAATATTTACATAAAAAAAAACAAATTACATACGAGCATACCAATTTTCATATATTTGAACCATACTAGAGTACATTACACTATCTCTCACATCAACTATTCTCAATTTACAAATTATTAACATCAGTTTGTATCAGTTGTATCTTACTTAATGCGAATCATCGATGATTACTCAATCATTCTCTTACATTACTAATTTTTATCACTACATCAGTAAAACTCATTTCAGCTCTTATTACTCTTTTTGTATATTTGTTTCTAGCCTTTAACACGTGAAATGTATTACAACTGGTATCCTCTTATCTCAGTAATGTTCACTATAAATCCTCATTCTACCTTAGTTACTCTCTAGTTATCATCTTAGTCATCCCTCTTTACTCATGAGGTTTCTCTATTAATAAAATTTCTTTCTCTTTACACCTCATCTAGTATGTTATCTTGTGTTGGCATCTGGCCTAATTTAATGATATAGGTTAACATATCCTTACAGTACTACCCCTATAAATATACTTTCTTTACTAATTCCTTTATACTATTACTTTCTTTTTATACCCCTGTACCACACTTTCATATATCATAATCATTAACATTCATAAAAAATTATCTCAACCTTAGTTGAGATAATTTGTTATGAATACTAATACAGCCTAACTTGCATAATACAGCAGAATGTTATTTTTTTAAAAGGACTAACACTCAATTCCTTACAGAGTTAGGTTATGAGTCTTTGAGTTCAGAATTCGATAAAAAAAAAAAAAAAAAAAAAAACAGACACGTTCCGGAATGGCCGCTACTTCCAATTTTCTTGAGTTCAGGCTTCCTTCGTGGCAGACAGGCTTTCTTCTTGGGTACACTGCCTTCCGATGCCGGAACAGGCTCTCTTTCATGCACGTTTACCTTAACCTTATACTTTACCACTGCTTTCACTGCCTAGCACTGTCCTCCGAGGCCGGACCAGGCTTTCTTTCTCCTCTTGCATGTTTACATTAACCTTAAACTTAACCACCGCCTTCCGATGCTGGACCAGGCTTTCTTTCTCTCATGTTTTTTTTTTTTTTTTTTCCTTCTTCTTCTTGCTACCACCAGATGTGAACTCTGACCACCAAAAAAATCTACTTCTACTTCAACCCGCAACTCACGACTTTTTCGACCACAGAGGAGTCAGATACAGAAAATGGACACTTTCTCAAATTACTTCCCCCAAACTTTACTCTTTCCTTCAAGTTTGGAACGCCTCCCCCAACGGCTCCAACCAATCCCCATACTGTTTAATTTTTTTCATTCCTTCCTATTTGCTAAAACAACTCACCACAGCTGTCTCCCTAGCGCACAAATCAACCCATCTCTAGAAATTTCTTATTTTTTTTTTTTCACACGGCAGTATGACTCTTTCATGTTGCCGGTCACCTCCAAAACAATCCGTTTTGTGTTCACACTTTCTCTCTAAATATGGCCAACTTGCCAATATATCAGACACCCTGACGTCGTTTCTTTTGACGCGAACACTGAACGTCCACTAATTTCTTGTTTGCTTTTTAACGGTGGCTTAGATCGCTTCGATAAAAAGAGACGCTTCGTAATCCAATTTTAAGGTCCTATTGTTCTTCCCTTCAGCAACCCTTTCTTCGCCTGTTTGCAAATGGCACCCCCTTCTCTAGTCATTGCACTGTGTCTGTTTGTTGTCTTGTATTATTTAAATTACTTGTTTACCTTTAGCCGCTATTTTAATTCACAAATCTAAAACTGTCCATTCCTAAATCCAGTGTTTTTCCAACTTTAACCTTATTTACATTAAAACTAATTATCCAACCTTAATACTTACTGTCTTTAACTTAATACACGGGCATTAATGCTAATTCTCACTTTCCATTGCCCTTCCTGGATTTATTTTAGCAAAACAAATATTTCTATTTTAATTTGTAAGATCTACATCTTACAACAAGTTAGTGCCTACATCAAGGCAAGTCTCTCAGCTGTAAATTATTTACTCATGGTATATTTACTTCTTTAAAAGAGATTAAAATGTTATGGGTATTTACCACTGTGTACAACTCAACGCAAGATTTCTCGTAAATACAGGGTTATTCCAATTAAAATGCAACCAGTTTGCAATACAAAATTTCTATTAGAAATGAATACTAAAGAATTTTATTAAAACTGATACAGAATGCGCTGAAGTGTCCTCCTTGCTCTTGTAGACATCATTCTTTTACTTTTTCAGCGTATTTGATGAGACTGTACGCAGAATAATGTTCAACAGTGGAGCGAATGCAGATTTCAATATTTTGCCTTAGACCTATCAGGTACAGATCTGTTTCGATAATGAACGTCTTTTAACATTGCAAAAATGAGTTGGATGCAAGGCAATGTTCCAAACGGGAAAAAAACCCCATGTTGTACTATTTCACAAATGTCACTGCTGCCATAGCATACTGTGTTCTTTAAAAGAATTACAATCTGTATCCGATGACATTATCTGCTTTGTTGCCATATTTACTTCGTTACAATCCATTGACCAATGGGGTAAACCATAAATAGATAACCCTCTATAAAGGCGAATCAATAATTCTCAATATACAGTACTAAAGTGAAATTTACAAATGAACCATCCTGTCATGCTTGAAGGAAGTCCTTAGTTATTTACAGGGTTTATCACCAAAAAAAAAAAAAAAAAAATTAAATAGAAAAAAAAAAACGGAGGGTACCATGTCTGAACAAGTTAGGCAATGTGTGCTCATTACATTACGTTTCAGGTGTATTCCATTATCAAAAATCGTCTATACCAGGGGTCGGAAACCTGCGGTTCTTTAACTTTTAGCCCACACGAAGCATAATTTGAAATGGAGTTAAGAGGACTTAAAAATCAAGGACATGTGGAGTGCAAGACTAAAATGCCTTAAAACTGAAATTGGGATTTCGAGAGACAAAAGGGTGCCCTTGCAATTCTACACAAATGGACAGCGATAGATGAGTTGAAAAAGCAAGACCAAATTGTGTTCGATGCGTGGAGTAGCTTACTGGACAAATATATAAATTTGAGAATATTGGCGTTTGGACTTCTCTGTTTTGATTCGACAAATCACTGCGAGCAAATATTTTCGAACATGAACTATTTTAAAAATAAATCAAGAAATCGTCTGCAATGCATATCTCTCAGCATGTTTAAAGATGAAAATTTCGGCATACTCGCCTGATGTTGAGAGACTCGCTCAAGAAATTCAGCAGCAAAAGTCACATTAATTCATAACCAACTGGATGTTTGTTGCATTTTTTCAGTATTAATATATATATTAATTCAAAAATATTTTTTTAATAAAACACCCACTTCCTTCCCACTATATTCCATTTCTTAAAAAACTTCCCCCCCTCCCCCAAGCTTGAGCTGAGGTGCGACTATTCGGATTCTCTTTTCTTTTTCTTATTTGATCAAAAATGGTTGCCGACCCCTGGTCTATGCTGTACTGATGAAGTGTTTGTCAATACTTCATTCACAACGTGATGGGTAGCTGTAAGGAGGATTTCTGTAACATTTGTAGTACAAGCTGAAACAGTTGTCACAACTGAAATTTAGTATTGACAAACGTAAGGTACTGCACATAAGTAGCAATAATCCAAAATTAAAATACCAACTGTGTGGTACCACACTTAGAGCAGTGGAGAATGAAAAGGACCTTGGGGGAATTGTGCAGGCAGATATGAAGTTCTCTGAGCAGTGCAGACAGGCTTCCAGGACAGCTCAAGGGGTGATAAATTTTGTCAATACCATACACGAATTTTTCCAGAAGGGATGAGGCAATTGCCTTATGCCGTTGTATGAGGCAATGGTTAAGTTACATCTTGAGTACTGCATACAGGTCTGGAGGCCCCACTTTAGGAAAAATCAGGATCTGCTGGAACGGGTACAGAGAAGGGCAACAAGATTGGCGAGGGGAACGAAAGGGTGGTCTTACCAATAAAGGCCTCAGTTCTGCAAATTGTAGCGTCTTGAGACTAGGCACCTATGAGGTGATCTGATTTGAGATGTTCAAGGCTTCGAATGGATCGAGTTAGCTCAATGGTGATTGGGACTCTTCGTCTTGCTCAGGCTATGCACATGAGAGGGCATAAATTTAGTTTGAGGAAGGATGGTTGCAGAATAACAGATATGAGGAAGTTTGATTTCAGCCAGCGGGTGCTTGATCGTTGGAACAAATTTCCATCAATTGTTGTGAAAGTGGATAGTTTGAATAGGTTCAACGAATAACTAGACAAACTATCGAAAGGCAGGGACTTTTTTTTTTTTTGTTGATTGATATTTTATAAGCTTGCTTTCATGTATCATTTACCACTCGTACTACTAAGTGCAGGTAAGACGCGATACTTTCTCTAAGCACAACAAAGCCAGTAGAGCAACAGTCCATAAAAAAATAGCTATACGCAATCTATAATTGGGGTGGGGCGAACAGAAAAAAATCCCTAGCTACAAGACTGCTTTTAAACACACTGACGTTAGGTTGTTTACCTCACAATATCCCTGCAACCATTTGCAATAAAACTTCCGAACAATACTTTAAGTTAGTTAACACTGTTATACCAGCAGTGGTATCTGAATTCATTCACAGCTGGCAATCACATATCTCTTTCAACAGAAGAGCCCTTGAAAGTTCCTCCCATCCTGAAATGAAGTATTTTTCAAACTTCAGCAAGCGAACGTAATCAAACATATTACGAAAATTATCTTTTCGCAAGATGCGAAAGCACCGAGCATGTATTACTTTAGTTGATATCAGTTAAAATACAGTATATCAATAATAAAGCAGATATGAGAAAGCTAGACACAGTTTCATTTAGTAATATCTGCCCTCTTCTCTCATTCTGTACAATTATGTGGGTGAAAACCCACATAGTGCGTTTCTTAGTCGAACAGTTTGTTGACGAGAAGGAGTTTAAAAACTGGAGTGTGAATCGTCGCGAAATTGCTAGCGGTCTTTGAACTGCTTGTAGAAGTTCTCTCTACTATAGTGACGTGTTTGCATTTTCTTCTGTTTTTTAATAGATAACAGAGCAGCAAAGGCTCGATACGTTGTACGTTATAAATCAATTAGTTAAGAACTAGTCTCCATGCTTCCGTAGCCGAGTGGTCAGGATTGGGAGTGCAGTAGCACACGCTCTTTGAGTAGATCAGGGTTCAAGCCCCTGACTGTTGAATACGGTCGATCTGCCAACCCGCAATGGACCAGTGTGGCAGATTATGGTCCATTTCCCTCAGCATGAGTTGTTGAAGAGGCTTCCATCCTGCAGTGGGTTGATAATGGCTGCACTTTACCTTTTTTACCTCCATGCTATAAAATTCCACCGCAATACCCACGGTTTCACTTTCATGTGATCATGACGCAGGTTGAAAAGCCCCGTCAGCTTCAGGGAAGTAACAAAATTCTTTAGTTTCTCAATGTTTCAGAGGAATCTTAATAAATTTTATATTAGTTTTTAAAGTGTTAAAAGCATTCAGTATCGTGAATAAGAATAATCAGGTTCACATTACAAATTAAGTTAAATTTTTTTGACAGTATCTTTAAGTGGATAGTAAAAAAAAACTAGATCCAAGACATTTGTGATCATTTAAACTTGTAATAGTAAAATTATATGAATTTCTTGGAGGTGAAGATACCTCTGGTTGTTGTACTAGATGACGTTAAGAGTGGCCCAATGATGTAATCTGCCATTTATACTTGTGGGCAAATAAGAAGTGAACTCCGGGCATTATATACTGCGTGGCCTATTGGACTGCAAAAACGTCGAAGAAATGTAAATACGTAATGCTATCCATCAGTGACAAAATTGATATCAGTGAAAAGTTGAAGAAAGGTGCTAATATAGTAATACAATCTAGTCAAAAATAAATTATTTTGGTGAGTCGCCACTGTTTATATTTGAAGGTATGAATAAAGCAATGAATGAAGGTATTACAATTGATCGAGGGTGGGGGGACACTATTTACATTAATGGAGGGTGGTTTTGTTTCGATTCCACTCAGTGATTGGCATGGAAAATCAAAAATACCAACAACCATCTTGAAGTAGGCTAGTTTGCGATAAAAACATGATTGCCCGTATTGACGAGACGTCTGTTCCCCCCCCCCCCATATTTCAAGACCTAATAAATATTAACAACTGTCGCTGGGCACCCACAGTAAGGGGCAAGGCGGGTACTTGCCCCCCCCCGGATTTTTTAATTATAAGCTATGTAATTAAATTTTTTCTCACAAGGAGACTAGCAAATAAAAAAAACAATGGTTAATTTCATTTCAGAATGGTAGCGAATTTATTTAAAATTTCATTGAATAGCGACTTTAAAAATTTTTGTACGTAGCAGCTTTGTGTCCCTGTTCTTAGCTATTTCAGTACTTTTTAGTTTTTTTACATAATTCACCCCCTCCCCCGGAAAAATGTCTGCGGACGCCCATGGTTCAGTATAATGTTTTAAGATCCTAATTCAGATAAAGCATAACATTTATTGGAAGGAAACTCTGTTCAGTAGATGTGATTCTGATTTAGATTGGAAAAGATTCTAAAACAAGGTTAAAAGAAGACAGAGTTATTAACGCAAACCTACAAAAAAAAAAAAGAAGTCAAGTGATTATTCTTATATTCGTCAGTGGTCATTTTTATTCTACAACAATACCGACGTATTGATATTTCAAGGCTTATGCTTATATTACAATCATCAGAAAATGATTTGTGCAGGTTAGTTAAAAGGGTTGTCTAATTCAGAACAATATAATCAGCAATAAATATCTCTCACCTTTTAAAAAAAATTGTCTCACAATTTCAGAAAGTTTCTTCCTCAAGTTGAAAGGAGATTGATGCCATTTATCAGCTGGAATTATCATATCATATAACTTAGCATTTTTTTTCTTTTTAGAAACACGTTTTTAAAAAAAAAATAGTAATAATAAATAACTTGTAACTTCATTTTGTCTATTTATATATACTGTATATTAACGAATGTTACCTTCATTAATGCAAAACTCGTAACAGCAGTAATGCAACTGATTATTCTTGTATACCTAAGCACAGGAGAGAAAAGAAAGTTTGATCCTGACGAAAAACTTAATGTGAATATAACTGTCTATTTGGTGGTCTTGCGCACCCTTTTACCTGTTAGCATTCAATCCCCACCCCCATCTCGCAGTTCTCTTTCTCCGTCACCACCTTTGTCGACATTTTCCCTCATACAATATTCTCTGAATATATATCTACAGAACTGTACAACAGCATATCATATTAGGGACTATGCACTTGTCCCCAATATGATACACTATTTGGAGCTCCCCTGCTGTGTTAGAATCAGGGTGTTTTGCATTTAGGGTATCCCTTCCCCCTCCTCCCCTAAAAAAATTGTCTGTGTGAGTGCGTATCTGCATGCGAGATGTGTATGCAAAAAAGTATTAAAATAAATCGCTTCATCCCTGCGTTTTCGAGTAATGAGCTTGGAACTCGTTGAAGTAAAGCCTAAAACCCTACACCAGCAATACCAATACTTCTGTGCAGAGTTTTGCTTCTTTGGTAACGTATAAAATAATGCATTTGCACTAATTTTAAAGGGTCAAACAAAGACAATTGCCTATTTTAAAAGTGGAACCGTTTCGCAGCGGTTTGGAGTAGAGTTGTTCTTAATTGTTGTAGGGTTTTAGGCGCAGCAGCAACTTAGGCCATATTGCGCCATATATGTCTGTGGTCGATTTGCTGTTTGCTGGACGAAAACCAGAATAAAGACACCATGGTACCCTCGCCTGAGGCAGACTAACTCAGCCACGTTATCGACGAGACTCGAACTCAGGTCTTTTCCACCCAGTGTGGGGAGGACGACGATCCTACCAACTGTGCTACTAACAAGAGCAAATTAGGAATGGAAATTGTGATGCTAGGAATGGTTCCCGTATCGCAGCGAAGAAGGTAGATGGTAATACACCTCTTTAACGTACACGTTTCTTGATATGAACAGTAGTCTGGTAGGACCTGGTAGGGACCTCTTGACACAGGATACAACAATACAGTGACTATGGACTTTGCCTGCGCAGGTAGCATAGTGGTTATAATCACTGGCTCGACCACACCGAGTGATAGAGGTTGTGATTCGAATCCCATCAATAATGCGAGAAACTTTTATGATTTCTTTAATTTTTTTTTTTTTTTTTTTTTTTGTAGTATGGTTTTAGGAGCATCATCGACTACGGCTATATTTCTCCGTATATACTGTCTGTAAATTGCGGTTGTGTAGTAAAATTTTCAGTTTGCTGGACGAAAAACCCGAGTTTGAGGAATAAAAAAGGTGCTACCAACTAACTTGAGACCAACTAACTCAGCTACATTGTGAAAAAGACCCATAAAATTTCCTCGCATCGTTGATGGAATTCTCACTGACTTTTCCACCCGGTGTGGGAAAGACGGAATTTATATCAACTGTGCCACCCACGACGGCAGCAAAACCGGCAAATCGACCAGAGAACACACTCATTTCTGTATGAGCCTGTGGAGTAAGAGCCCAGTCAGGGTAACCACACTTATGGCCACTCATCACTAACAACGTCTAAAGTTTGCATCTGAACGGCGTCATTGGACCATTGCTGACTGGGAAAAGTTGCCTTTCCGATTAATCACGTTTTCTGCGTTTCTTGCTGTGCAGTGTAAACAGTAGATGACGGGTACTGCAGGGAGGAATCATTTCGATGTCCTTGTCCAACAGAAATAGGCAGGTGGTGGGAGTGTTTTGGTATGGAAGATGTTTTTCTGGGAATCACTTGCATCCTTTATTCCCCTAGACGACACGCTGAATGCTTAGAACTACTTATACATTCTGTCTGCTCAGGTATACCCCTTCATTGTGACTGTCTTCCCGAATGGCACTAGTGTGTTCTAGAAGGATAACGTGCTCTGCCAAGTTCCAAATATTGTTCGAGAGTGGTTCGCCGAACACGAAAATGATTTCCAGGACAAACTTGACCACAGAATCAGAATTCACTGAATACGAATCCCATGAAACATTTATTGGATTACGTGGACAGACAGATATGGAGTTTTGATCCTCCCCATGAACTACTGTAGATCTACAGAACGTAATTCTGGCGACACGGTACAACATATGTCATGCAATATTCAGAGGCCTTATAGAGTTCATTGTTGCTGTGCGAAGGCGTTACTAGTGGCAAGAGAAGGACATATACGTCAGCGAAATGCTCGATTGGATCATTGAATCATTTCTATATATAAAGGAGGAAGCAATTAGTAATGTAATCATTTCCGGCGATTTCAACCTACCCTTCCCGAAATTGAAAACATACGTCTCTTGGAAAATGCCCTCTCCGGCCTTGGAATTTATAGAACTAACATTTGATTTGATTGTCTTTGTTTGTCTACCAGAGACAATCAAATTCTTCAGCGTATCTTTGCAAATATCTCAGTATACCCAATGCATGTTTCTAATGTCAAGTTCAAATCAGATGGCATCCAACTGGAACTCCAAGCCATCTTACCAGGTGTAAAAAGAAGTATTTCCATTTTTAGTAAATGGAAGTTAATTGCATCACCAAATTTTTTTAATAAAAACGGAATGCTGGAACTCTTGCTTAAATTTCTTTCTTTGGGATTCTCTGAAAAACTTGCCCATTGTTCAAGCAAGGCAACTATTAATAAAATGGCTTTCTCACTTAACCAAGAAAGCAGCATATAATTCGTGTTTTTTTATCAACTTGGTTAGTTTTTTTTTTTTTTTTTGTTTTGTTTTTACCAGTGCAGCAAAAAAGTCTGTGGCTTCCTTGCACTATATGGAGAATACTATTACTATCTCTTGTATAGCCTCAAGTTAAAATCTAACTCGAAGGATATCACAGTCACTACATCTGCAGGTATACCTAAAGGAGGAGTTAAATTAACGATTATAATTTATAATTAATGATTATATCACTTAAAATCACTCCCAACATTCCACCTACATTTTCCAGACGAATCTTTAGCCAATAGTTAGTCGGTCTCTTGAATGAGAATATCTATTAAATGAGAGCCAAATGGCTAATCAACCAAGAAACAATCACAATACGCAGCAGAACGGTAATGCCCCGAAGGGTTGCACAGTTGGTACAATTATCCTCCTCCCGATTTTAAAAACAACATTTTGGAATTCAAAACTACATCACCAAGGGTGTCAAGACTAATATTCAAGATTTCTAAGAGGTACAAGCTAAAGATTATAATGATTTATGCACCAACATCGAGCCATGATGATGAAGAGGTTGAAGAAATGTACACTGAAATTGAGAGTCTTCTAGATGAGCAGAAAACCCACTACACTATTATTATGGGGGACTTCAATGCTAAGGTTGGAAAAAGGCAAAACAGTGCAGAAAGAGGAACTATAGGAAATTTTGGAATTGGTGAAAGAAATAAAAGAGGTGAAAGACTTGTGGAATTTGCAGAATCTCAAGGAATGTCAGTAATGAACACTTTTTTTCAAGAAAAGGGTGAACAGAAAGTGGACATGGAAGAGTCCAAATGGATTAACAACTAATGAAATCCACTTCATCCTCACTAACAGATGATATATTGTGAATGATGTTACCGTCCTGAATAAGGTAAATGTTGGAAGTGATCACAGAATGGTAAGATGTACACTTGATATAGATGTAGGAAAGGAAAGGAAAAAACTGACTCGAGTAAATAATACAAAGGTCTTTGAAATAACAGAGGAGGAGAAAAAGCAGTATGTACTGGAACTTAAGAACAAGTTTGAGCTTCTGCAGACTGCTCAGGACCAAGATATCGACGAGGAATATTACAACTTTCTGAAAGTGATAAAGCCCAAGAAACCTATAGGGAAACAGAAATCCAAAGAAGAAAAAATTAGCCAAGAAACACTTGTCATGATGAACCAAAGACGACAAATGAAGAGCAAGAAAAACACTGACAGGGAGAAAATTGAGTACACTGAGTTATGCAAAGCCATTAGAAAGAGACTCAGAGAGGACATAAGAAGATTTAACACAAGAAAAGTAGAACAAGCATTAAGGGAAAACAAAGGATTTAAATCAGCAGCCATGAGCAGTAATACAGAAAGACAAATGATACTGAAACTGAAGAATAGCGATGGTGTACTTATAAACAGCAGAGAAGGCATAATTCAAATAGCAGAAGACTACTATAGAGAATTATACAAGGAGCGAGGGAATAATACCAGCAGTGGGGAAGATGGATTGCAAAGTAGCAACACATACGACATACCCGATATTCTTCCTGATGAGGTAGAACATGCATTGAAGAAAATGAAGAATCGGAAAGCCCCGGGGGAAGATGAAGTTACTGTAGAGTTGTTAAAATTGGGAGGAAGAGACATAACACAAAAACTGGCAAGGCTCTTCACAAAGTGCATTAGAAAAGGTGTGGTGCCTAAGCAGTGGAATAATGCAATCATAGTTTTGCTGCATAAGAAAGGAGATAAATCAGAAATTGGAAATTATAGACCACTTAGCTTGTTATCCCACATCTACAAGTTGTTCACAAGGGTAATTACTAACAGATTAGAAAGAATACTTGATGAGAATCAACCGAAAGAGCAAGCTGGCTTTAGGACAGGATTCTCAACTATGGATCACCTTCACGTAATATCACAGCTAATAGAGAAAGCAAATGAATACAAAACACCATTATGCCTGGCATTTGTGGATTATGAAAAGGCATTTGACTCCATACAGCATAAGGCAATGTTTCGGGCACTGGAAAGACAAGGCATAGATACTCCATATATTATGATTTTGAAGAAAATATATGAGAGTGCTACATCCTTTATTAGACTAGACAAAGACAGTAGCAAATTTAAAATCGAGAAAGGAGTTCGACAAGGAGACACAATATCTCCGAAGCTGTTTACTGCTGCCCTTGAGGAAGCTTTCAGAAGATTAGACTGGTCGCAGAAAGGAGTCAATGTGAACGGAGAGTACCTAAACCATTTACGATTTGCAGATGACATTGTGGTCATAAGCCACGATCCCAAAGAATTAGAGGAAAATCTTAATCAGTTATGCACAGTTAGTAAGGATTTTGGACTAAAGATGAATATGGCTAAAACAAAAGTAATGATGAACAAGTATGCCACGGAAAGAGAAATAATGATTGAAGGAGCAGTAATTGAAAAGTTGAAGTCATATACTTATCTGGGACAAGTTATTAGCTGTAATAATGATAAATGGCTGGAGGTCAAGAGAAGAATAAATTTTGGATGGATAGCATTCAGGAAATATAGTCACATACTGAAGAGCAATATCCCAGTTTGTCTGAAACGTAAAATAATGAATCAATGTATACTCCCACCATGACTTATGGAAGTGAAACTTGGGCACTCACCAAAAGAATGGAAGAGAAGCTAAGAACTACACAGCGAAGAATGGAACGAATTATATTGGGAATCAGACTGTTAGATAAGAAGAGAAACACATGGATTAGGCAGCAAACTCAAGTAAAGGACATTCTTATCAAAACTAAAGAACTAAAATGGTCTTGGGCAGGACACATAGCTCGAAGACATGATGACAGATGGACTAAGAAAATAACAGAATGGTACCCAAGAGGAGCTAGAAGAAAACCTGGAAGACAAAGGCGGAGATGGATAGATGAAATTCATGAGGTTTTTAGTAGTAAATGGATGGCCAGTGCTCAAAACAGAGGGAACTGGAAAGTTGCTGGAGAGGCCTTCATCCTGCAGTGGATTGAAAATGGCTGATAATGATGATGATGATCCTCCTCCCCACATCGGGTAGAAATGCAATGAATTCAAATCGCGTCAATGACACGAAGAAATTTTACGGTTTTTTTTTTTTCACAACGTGGCTGAGTTAGTCGGTCTCAGGAGAGGGAAGCATGGCTTTTCTTCCGGAAACTCAGGTTTTTTGTCCATCAAACACGCGCAGTTTACAGACATATTATATACGGCGCAATATGGCTTAAGTAGCTGATGAGCCTAAAACCCTACAACATCCAACCACTTAATAGAAAGGGTGTAAGAGTTAGAAAACTAGTAGTTTATAGTGGGTGGGATCAGTGGTGTATTCGGGCTGGAATGCACCGGAACGACGTTCCGGTACTTTTTTCTAAATGTTTGTTGTTTATTAAACTACACGGTCCACCATTAGAATTATGGAATCCAAATTTTTATGTCCGAACTTTGTTGCGGTCTCATCGTTCTGCTGTTGACCAACAAACAAAAAGGGCAGTCACACAAGAATACGTAATCGATCCAGTATGGGAATTTCTATGATTCTTCTGAACAGTATTTTTTATATTATTTTGGAGTTTTTGTTTTCGTTTTTATTTCTTTTCTGATTTTTTAAATGTTTTTTACTTTTGAAATTTTTATTTAATAGTTATAAATAAATACTGAACAAATATTCTAATCTTTGACTTATTTATTTTTGCAAATAAAAAAAGCGTAGGTAACTATTTATAGTTAATCGACCAGCGTTCGGGTACTATTTTTTTTTTTTTTTTTTTTTAGCAATACACCTCTGGGTGGGATACACAGAATAATAGTTGAATGGCACCGCAAGCAGAAATAAAATTGATTCTTAGACTGCTTCTACTAGGACATGCAATGGAATGGAATAAAAGAATTGGACCTGCTGGGAAATCCTTACGAGAAAAGTAAATATATGGGATATTTTAAGATTACTAAGAGCAAAAACTGGCATGCGTATACTTGCTTAATACTAATGATGGACATACAGTAAATAAATTTTATGAATTTGAAGTATCGATTAAGTTATCAAATCAAGACTTTGTAGGGATATCGGATACGTTGTTGCACTCGGGCTTAGAGGATGAGGAATTTGAATATGGTGAATACAATGTGTATAGAAAGCACAAAATATGTCATATTAGGGTTACCCAAGAACAGGGTCACCCACCTATGTATATTATGTTCACAAATTGCGTGTTCCATTGTCGATTTTCCAGTTTTGCTGCAAAAAAACCTTGCTGTTCTCTCCTGAAACCGACTCACAGAGTGAAAAAAGCCCACGAAAGTTTCTCGCATCATCTGACGGAATTCGAACCTGATACTTTTCCATTCGGTTGGAGGGGACAGTGATCCTAACAACTGTGCTTTGCGAGGACTGTTCAGAAAGAACAAAAAAAAAAGTCATATTAGAGTTATCCGAGAACAGCCTCATCCACCAATTTTGTCCATAATTTTTTTTTCCAGAGCTTAATAATAAATTCAGAGCTTCCGGAAGAAAATATCATGTTATCTTCTCTTGAGATTCATAAACTCAACCACGGAGTGAAAAGAGCCCATAAAAGTTCCTTGCGTTATTGACGGGATTCGAACTCAGGCCTTTTCCACCCGGTGTGGGGGCAATGGTAATTATAGCCATAGTGCGACCTACGAGGATATGCAGAAATAGACAGGACAGGTTAAAAAGGTTGGAGGAGTTATGGTCTTGGTTAAGAAGGAGTTAATCTAAGTTTGTGCACCAGATAGCCATCGGTGGCAAGCGAAATGTTCAGTCAGTCTGATGCGACATAAGTACTGGGAAAATAAACATCAGAGCAGGAGTCTGTTATAGGCAACTTTATTGTGATATGAACGAAGAATTTCACAGAAAAATGAAATGGACCAGTAAATAAGAATGTATTTTAATGAGGTATTTTAACTTTTCGGATATTGACTGAAACATCTGGGCTTATTGACTAGAATTTCTGCGCTTATTGACTAGAACTTCTAGGCTTCTGGTTTACCGTTTTCTGCACTAGTATACAAAGAGGCAACAAGAAAAAGTAATACTCTTGATTTGATTATCAGCAGTGACTCTTCCTGCATTAAAAATATCCAGATAAAGTATATTAATAGGTGTGTTAATATGTGAGATTTGCATAAAGATATAGCAATTATTAAGGACAAAGGGAAGACATTTTGCTTTCATAAAAGTAACTGCAATGGACAAAAAGTAACTGCAAATGACAGTTTTTAAATTCTCTCAATGGGATCAACTGATGATGTTTTCAACTGCAAATACTAAACGCTAAGCATTGAACGAATAATCATAGAAGCTACTGAGTTTTTCACTAAAAGATAATGTTCGAAGTACAGAATGTGGCCTCCCGTTTATTTATTTATTTTTTATTAATTTGTATAATTTATGTTTTCCAATAATTTGTATTTTCCCGGAAAAAGTTGCTTTCACCCAACTGAAGCCACTAAACACTACAATTCCAACTACTTACTTCACAGAACTCCAGGCTCTAGTGTGTGTGTGTGTGTGTGTGTGTGTGTGTGTGTGTGTGTGTGTGTGTGTGTGTGTGTGTGTGTGTGTGTGTGAATTGGATAGTTAGCAGAACATTGAGATAATCAACAACGATTTATTAAGATAGCAAACAAATTTAATAAAATAATTATTAGCGCATATTATTGAATGGAATATATGCATGACTAATTTATGTATCCGCTACATAAATACACATCTGTTCAAATCTCTCTCTATTTACAATTCCACTTTAATTGTCACATATTACTTTCTCTTTATTGAACATAACTTATTTAAAAAAAAAAAAAAATTCATCCTCAGTTTTCTTATTGGTTCTTTCACCCATAATCTAATCTGCGCTTTCCTCTATATAACACATTATCCTCTATAATCTAATCTGCACTATCCTCTATAATCTACCCTCACATATATATAATGATATTTTCATACATACATAAATAATTGACATACATATCATAAACTGTGCACTTGTATCATCAGATTTTTACTTGAAATTGTTCAGGAATAATTAATGTATTTACAAATATGAACACTAGCCGATCAGGATTCTAAATATCAATAAGGGGCTCATATCTTGTTAGTATGGGCTTGGCACACCTAGGGTCCTAAGCTGGAGATCTTCATTCTTCTCTTCCTTGGCGATTCCCTTCTCTCTCTCTCTCTTTCTCTCTCTCTCTCAATCTCTCTCTCTCTCTCTCTCTCTCTCTCTCTCTCTCTCTCTCTCTCTCTCTCTCTCTCTCAGGGTAACTCAGAATTTTTTTTTTTTTTTTTTGGCTGGTTCAGCGAAAGCCTCAGGCGTCCTTGCACCATATGGTTAATAATAATAATAATAATAATAATAATAATAATAAGTGTACCGTACTACAAGTACGAACCCCAGGCAATACTAGAGACCCCAATCCACAAGCTGTACTGGGACCGCGCCATAATAACGGATATGTCTCCCAGCGAACATCTACAAGGAACTCCAGAAAGTCGCAATCATGAACATCTGTAGGATAGTCAGAGAGTTCCTGGACCAACAGTAACACCAGACATAACAACAACCACCCTGTGTACTTGGTAGCAATACTCGTCACGAGGTGGAACCCCCAATCAGGGAGAAATAATATAAGAGCAATAATAATAATAATAATAATAATAATATAGGCAATTACAGCATTATCCTTAAACCTTCAGTCCCTTTTCTCATAATTGTTAATCAAATCTATGCATGCAAAAATTTGATGTATACTGTTATATGTATCACTTTTTAAAGGTAATTTTGATGTCCTCTTGTCCCAATGTTCTTCTTGCCTTGGATATAAGGTGTGTGGTGTTTGAAATGAAACTGGAACAAATTTACTTTAGATTTTATTCTTTCTTCGAGACGCTATGAGGCTTTTCCACTGGCCGGAGCGTGTTACAGACACTGAACTATTTCTTCATAGGCTTCCTGGCTGAAAATTTTCTGTAACTGCTTTCTTTGACTTAAAACAGTTTTTCTTTACTCCGAAGACATCCCTATATCTTTCAATTTGCTTATTGTAGCTTAATCGAGGCGGTATCGAATCAATACTACACTGTTCGACAAAATTAACAGAACACATAGAAAATATGGTGTAACTCGTGCAGCTTGTGACAAACTTTGGCATGGTGGCGTACCACAGAATAACGATGAAATTAGGAGACAGCGAGAAACTTCGGACAGGTATAAGGTATTTACAGGGGTCGACTAAGAATTACCAAAAATGTCATATTATAGAAGTCTATACAAGAAGCTAGAAAATATGGTTACATTAATTCAGTACGGCGTATGATCCCCTCCAACAACTAAGCAGGCCTGACAGCAGTGAACCTTGTTCGATATCAGTATCATTATTATTATTATTAGCCATATGGTGCAAGGAAGCCTGAGGCTTTTGCTGTACCAGGCAAAAAAAAAAAAAAGAAAAAAACATTCTGAGTTACACTGAGAGAGGGGGGGGATATCACCAAGAAAGAGAATGATGATATCCAGCTCAAGACCCTGGGTGTGCCAAGCCCATACTTCCCAGATGTGAGCCCCTGGGGTTATAAGGGTGTCTATAAGATTCTGTGACACCAAATCCCATTCTTCCACCAGCTCAGACAATAGCTCACCAAGTGACCGAGGAGTTGGCTGTCAGCGTCAATGCGACGTTTGATAGAATCGTTTGTATGGCTAAAACGGGACTCATCAGAGAACAGAACTATGCCCCATTTGTCAGGACTCCAAGTTACATGTTCATGGTACCAGTTTCGACGAGCTCTGGTGTTTGGGGTTAATGGGACACAAACCACTGGCTTCCTTTCATAGAGTTCACTTGAATTGAGCCTTCTTAATACAGCCCAATTGTAAATGTTTTCACGTGTAACTGCAGCAACTTCAAGAGACAGTTCATGACAGGACATCGTAGGATTTTGCCTGGTGCTTGTGCTGCACCAACCAAAAAAAAAAAAAAAAAATTCCCGAGTTACCCCCTGAAAGACTTAGTCAATACAGTTAATAAAAAGAAAACAGTAAGGGGACCCAGCAGAGCGATCCTACAAATAACATTAGTATAAGAAGAGCAGTGCCCATTTATAGCCATCCTTTGTCGTAACTATTCCTTTCCATAGTGGTTATCTGCCCATAATGCCACTGTTCGAATTCGTACAGCAGTATTTCATATAGAGCTGTGTAAAAAGCTTTACTGAAATCTAAATATATGATTTCAAAAATTTATTTCGACCACTTCCACTTTCTCAGTCATTTAGCTAATCAGATTGGTCAGACAAAATCTCGCTTCAGCAAATCCATGCTGCGATTTCCACATACCTGTATATCTGTCAAACGGATCCTGCAATACCATTATTTGACGTGGCACAGAAGCAAACTTACAGGTCTGTAATTTTTCACTTCGCCCTTTGATTTCCTTTGCGAATAGGAGAGACATTTGCATGTCTCTAATCTATGGATACTTTCCTGCAATCTACGGATGCTCTCGTAATTATGAATAAAGGTTTGCACATCTCGCTTTCTGCTCCTTTTAACATAATCATACAGATTCCATCAACCCTTATTTACTTTTAGTTTCAGAAATTTCTTTTCACCATTCTTCTAGAACAGTTATTACAAAACTATTTAGCTTCCAGTCATAGCTTGGTGTTCTTCTGGTATTTTCATCCTTAAAAACTTCAGATACGTACGTAGAAGAAAATATTTATTTAGTTTGTCGGCAATCTAAACAGGATCATCAATATTTATGACGTTCATATCCGGTGGACCAATAGGGTTACCATGTGGTTCATCTCTTCCATTCTAGTGTTAATAGCCGACCGGGCTAGCCGAGTGGGTAAAGTAGCTGCCCGGCAACCCAAAGGTCGCGGGTTCGATTCCCGCCTCGGGCTTGGATCAAAGTACTACAATACACTGCTGTGCAAAATTGAAGTACCAGTCAGGTTTTCACCTGTAGCTTCTCATAGGAGTGGCCTGGATATGGGAAAAGCATACCAAAGGAACCTCGTGAGATACAGAAATTATGAAAAAAACAACACCGACACAACAACGGAAACAAAACGGTACAGATCGATGCAGGATTTGCACCGCCTGTCCATACTTAGAACAATGTTTTTGATAAGTTCTTGCGGTAACATCTTCCATTCCTCTGTCAGGGCCATTTTCAGCTGGCGAACATTTTCTGTGGGTGTGGACGAAGCCCTAGGCGTCTCCCCACAGGTTCCCATATGTGTTCGATGGGATTTAGAACGGTGGTACGGGCAGACCAATCCATACGAACAATGTCCTCACTTTCAAAAAGCATATCAATAGCTGCAATGCGATGTGGTGTGGCGTTATCATCCATAAACACGAACTTGGGGCCAATGGCACCTCGGAACAGACGCACATGGGGAAGAATTCCTTCAGTACAGTAGCGTGCACTGGTTACAATACCGCCTTCCAATATCTGGAGTTGTGTACGTCCATCCAAGATAACGCTTCCCCAGTCGAGAACATCTCGACCGCCATATCGATCCCTTTCAGTAATGTTTGTGGGGTGATACCATGTGCCAACCTCTCGCCAGATTAGCTGACACCAGAATCGCTGCTGAGATTGAATCTACTCTCATCAGTAAAGAGTACTTTAAGTAAAGATTTTGTGGTTGTAGCCTTTAGAAATAGTGTTGGTCCTTAAGTTTTGCACACCAGGATAGCACACCAATTGAGATTTAAAATTATTGATTAATCAAGGTTAGGGCAATTGATTGATCAATCTTGATTGATCAATTGATTGATTAAACCTTGATTGATCAATCAATCAGCATTAAGCCCAGAATAATATATCAGTTGGATGGTACCACACTCAGGGAAGTTGTTGTAAGGTTTTAGGCTCATCAGCAACTTAAGACATATTGTGGCGTATATAATATGTCTGTAAATTGTGTGTGTTTTCTATAAATGATTTACTGTTTGCTGGATGGAACGAGAAAAATCACGCCATCCTCAGCTGAGATAGACTAACTCAGCTACGTTGTGAAAAACACCTATAAAAATTCTTCGCATCATCGACGGGATTCGAATTCCGGTTTTTTGCACCTGGTGTAGAGAGGACAGTGATTTTACTAACTGTGCCACCCACGAGGGAACACGGTAGATAACCAAAGATACCATGTTGTAATTGTTCTGTCCAACACGAATTTCTCTGATCAGTGCAGACAGGTTGCTACAACAGCATATGTGTTGATACACAGGAATTTTTCCATCATCGATATGGAGGTTATTGTACAAATTACTATATATTAGGGTGTCCCGTAAATGATTACATTAACCCGTATTCGTGTCTGTAAATTGCGTGTGTTCTTTGGTCGATTTGCCTGTTTTGCTGGACGAAAAAAACCTCAGTTTCTGAGGGAAAAAACCTTGCTATCTACGCCTGAGACCCACTAACTCAGCCACGGAGTGAAAAAACCCACTAAAGTTCCTCGCGTCATCGACAGGATTCGAACCCGGGCCTTTTCCACCCGGTGTGGGGAGGACGGTGACGATACCACTGTGCTACCCACGCAGACGGAGGTTATTGTACAAAGCAATAATGAGGCCACATCTTAAATACTGTATACAGCTCTGGATGCCTCATTTTAAGAAGGATGTGAGCCGTTTGAATGGTCGCAGAGAAGAGACAAATAACTGTCAAGGATACAAAAGGGTACTCGCAGAAGCGAAAAACTTTCACTTCTGCAAAAGCAACTTAAGAACTAGGCACTTGCAAGAAGACCTGTTTGAAGTATTTAAGACATTAAAAGATTGAATAAAATGAATGATGATTGCATTCGAACTCTTTCTCCAACAATACATTTCAGGAGATGAAAATTGAAAATAGATAATCGCAGAATATAGGTGAGAAAATAGCTTTCAGCCAGAGAGCTATTTGATCAAACATCCATTCCGGATAGGAGTTTTGAGGTGGATAGTTTGAATAAATTTGGATTAGACAAATTATTCGAGGGTATGGAACAATGAGGCAGATATTTCTATTTTTGTTCATTCCATCTGAAAGAGCTCCTTGCATTATTTTTCATTGCTAATACTAATACTACTAATACTAATAAACTGCACTAGAAAATCCCCTCATTTTAATCTTAATTTACTTCAAAGTAACAAAAAAATTTGAGTTACCCTTAGGTTGCTCTCGGAACCATGTGGGATTGTTTAAATCATTGGCCATACCACAATGGTGTTGCTTCGATTTGGACTATGTCGATCCAGAAAGAAGTATAAAGGACTAGAATACGCCCCACTAATCATTTGGGTTCAAAAGGTGACACAAGTAACTATAGACCTGTTAGTTTAATTTGTGTTCCAGGGCAAATAATGGAGTCACCGGTTAAAGAGGCATTGCAGAATCATTTAGACAAGACTGCAATAATAGTTAGGATACAGCATGGGTTTGTTAAAGGGAGGTCTTGGTCGACCAATTTGATTGGATACTATGATGTGGTCACAAAGGAACTGAATGTCAAAAATAATTTTGATATCACACACTGTACTTGGATTTCAGGAAAGCTTTTGATACTGTTGCACATGGAAGACTGCTGTATAAATTGGAGTGGTATGGCATTAAGGGTTAGTCGCTACAATGGATAAAGATATAGTTGAGTGGGAGACGACATAGAGTGGTCGTCAATGGACACTGCCTGCTCTTCGTGGACAAATGTTATTAGTGGAGTTCCCCAGGGTTCGGTGCTGGGCTCATTGTTGTTTTGTATATTCATCAATAATATTGATGAAGGTATATCAGGATTAATGTCCAAGTTTGCAGATGATACAAAGGTTGGAAGAGGACAGTAAAGACAGTATGCTATTCCATCTGGATCTAGATAAGTTGGGCAAATAGCTTGAGAAGTGGCAACTGAAGTTTAACATTGACAAATGCGAAGTACTGCATATGGGTTGCAATAACCCAAGAGAAACGTACCAACTGTGTGGTACTACACTCAGCGAAGTGGAAAGTGAAAAATACCTGGGGAGTAATTGTGCAGTCAAATATGAAGTTTGCTGAGCAGTGCAGACGGGCCATCATGGCAGGTCATGGAGTCTTGTCAATGATATATATAGGAATTTTGCTAGCAGGGACAGGAAGGTGATTATCCCGTTGTACAAGGCAGTGGTTAGGCCATACGTGGAGTACTGTGTACAGGTCTGGAGGCCTCATTTTAGGAAGGATGTAGAGTAGCTAGAACGAGTGCAAAGAAAGGAAACAAGATTGGTGAGGGGAACAAAGGGGTGCTCTTACCAAGAAAGGCTTAAGTTCTGCAAATTGCAGCGCCTGGAGAGTAGGTACCTGCGAGGTGATATGGTTGAGGTGTAAAAGGCCTTGAATGGGTTGAGCAAGCTGAATGCTGATGGGATTCTTCCTCTTGTTCAGATTAAAAACCTGAGGGGCCATAGATTCAAATTGAGGAAAGACAGTTCTAGAATAGATATGCGGAAATTTGACTTTAGCCAGCGGGTTGTTGATTGGTGGAACAGAATTCCATATTTTGTTGTGGAAGTTTATAGCTTAAATAAATTTAAGGCTGAGCTGGATAGGCATTTGGAACGAATGGAGGGGTGAAATGTGGTTTTTTTTTTTTTTGGCTGGTGCTGCATAAGCTTGCTTTCTTTCATCGTATGCCTCTACTAATGCTATAATATAAAATTTTCAGTCTTTATTTTGGATAGGAGGCGTCAGGGCTTCAGATTACTCCAGATCTTCATAATGGCGAGCATGCGAATTGGACTCCCTTCTGGTTCATCACACTCATCTGTAAAGTCTTTTTAAATGCTTTATTCGTATTATTTTGACGAGATTGTCCATTGCGCGTTTTGGTAAAAGTAATCTCTCCCGAAAAAAAAAAAAAAAAAAAAAATGCTGTTAGTTTTCATTGACGACATAACTCAATGAAATAAAATAATTAATACCAAGTATATACAACAGACAGCATTCGTTTCCTAGTTTTATTTTTAATTTTCCAAGAAAGTTCTACTCTACCTCACCAGGAATTTGATTCATAGTGCTCTTGGGATCCTTTTTGCCTTTCACGTTTTTCGAGGACCAGTGGTGGCTCCTGACTCTGATGTACGGGGATACGCTTCTTAAAGTTAAAATAAATTGGCTTGGTTCTAAAACATGTAGACATAGATAGTAATTATAATATGCAAGTTAGCCCCTACGGTTCTGGACACGTACGATTAACAGACTTGGGTAATCTTGAAATTTTATTTAAAAATAAAATCCATTCTTCAGTTTTTATTTGTTGAAAATAGATTAAAAACTTTTTTATTAAAGTTTGATGCACTGCACAAATCGGCACTACTCACTTCGCAGTTCCTTTGTCTCGTTTTGTCACCTCTAAAAAATGCGTATTGGCAACCTGTCAACTAGGCATTGACTGAACCACTGGGGCCAAAATGTGGAACTGTGTAGTATACAGTTCCACTTACAGTTGAACTTCAAAGTTGAAAACAATTTCGTGTTTTAATTCGTTTATTATCGAAATTATTATTGTAAATAGAGGATGAGTATACTATATGCGGGACCTGTTAATAAAAATATTCATTGTGTTGCATTGTTGTTCACAAAATTTCATATAACTCCGTTAACTGTATATTTTGATTTAAAAAACTGGGGGTGCTGCAGTTTCACAGCCTACCAAAGCCGCCCCTGCCAAGGACTCATCTTCACTTGGTCCAATGGAATGCACTTTTCATTTTAATAAGAGACCAGGTTTACAAGTTACTCTCAGAGTGGATCAGAGAATGAAATTTCATCTTTAACTTTGCTTAAAATAGCTGGTAACACAATTGAGAAAAATGTGTTACCTGCTTTTGCACAACTGCCACATTACCCATTAATTATACATTGGTAACATGGCGTTGGGCTGGGTTAGGCGATTGTCGCGTGTTCAGTGAAAAAGCAACGAAGAGTTTTGAGGCGCCTGTATATTATGCCATTATGCCTGTTATTGCATATATTATTTGGTCGGTTTGATGTATGACTGTTATTGGGTAAATTCTTTGGTCGATTTGATGTTTGGCTGATGAAATATCCGAATTTCCGAGTGAAAAAACCACGCAACTCTAGCGATGTCTACTTAGTTGTCTTATGAAAAAAAGTCAACAAAATTCCTCGCGTAATTATTGGAGCGACCTCAGACCTTTTCTACCTGGTGTGTGGGGACGATGATGAACCATTGTGCTATACAAGTGGGTAGGTTTGGTTTGTCTGTTGGACATAAGCGTCAAGTTTAGCCCATGACGGTTCTGTATAATATAATATTGTCATTAAGTTATTTTCCAAATAATTATACTTTTGACAAGAAAGCGAGAGGTTTCTATAATAATAGCCATTGTTATATTTAAAAAAAATATATAGCACCGCTCTTTCCATATCCTAGTTATACCTCGGCTTCCACCAACACCGTAATCGAACCCAATCTTTTTCTATATTGTGTGGAAGATCGCCACTCGAAGCAGTTGGTTTAATCATCATTCTTCCCTTTCTTGGTGAATTCTTTTGACTCTCTCTCTCTCTCTCTCTCTCTCTCTCAAGGTGTCTGCCTGGGAGCACAGTGGTATCGTCACCGTCCACCCCACACCGGGTGGAAAAAGGCCAGGGTTCGAATCCCGCGATGACCTGTAATGGTCTATTTTCACACCGTGGCTGCGTTAGTCGGTCTCAGGAGTAGATAGCAAGGTTTCCCCCAGAAACTGGGGTTTTTCGTCCAACAAACAGACAAATCGACCATAGAACACACGCAATTAACAGACATAAAACACAGCACGGCAGATAAATTTAATTATTTGGGTGTCCTAAATATAATAGTCTCTCTCTCTTAGGGTAACTCTGGAATTTTTTTTATTTTTTTTTTTGGCTAGTGCAGCATAAGCCTCAGGCTTCCTTGCACCATATAGCTAATAATAATAATAACCTGCAGAAAATCAGTGGGGAAAAATCAGGAAGTACACGAACCTAAGACAGGACATCAAAGAGATGTGGCATATGCAACAAGTAATGACCATCCCGATCATCGTGTCAACCACAGGTATGGTGCCAAAGGCCCTACATAACAGCCTACAGCAATAGGTTTTCCAGCGAACACCTACAAGGAACTCCAGAAAGTCGCGATCCTGAACACTTATTATTACTAGCCACATAGTGCAAGGAAGCCTGAGGCTTATGCTGCAACAGCCAAAAAAATTTTCTGAGTTACCCTGAGAGAGAGAGAGAGAGAGAGAGAGAGAGAGAGAGAGAGAGAGAGAGAGAGAGAGAGAGAGAGAGAGAGAGAGAAGTATTATTATTATTATTAGCCATATGGTGCAAGGAAGCCTGAGGCTTATGCTCCACCAGCCAAAAAAAAAAAAAAATTTGAGTTACCCTGTGTGTGTGTGTGTGTGTGTGTGTGTGTGTGTGTGTGTGTGTGTGTGTGTGTGTGTGTGTGTGTGTGTGTGTGTGTGTGTGTGTGTGTGTGTGTGTGTGTGTGTGAGAGAGAGAGAGAGAGAGAGAGAGAGAGAGAGAGAGAGAGAAAGAGAGAGAGAGGTAGAAGGAAATCACCAAGAAAGAGAAGAATGATGATATCCAGCTGAGGACCCTGGGTGTGCCAAGCCCATACTCACCAGAGTAGAAGGTAATCACCAAGAAAGAAAGAGAAGAATGATGATATCCAGCTCAGGACCCTGGGTGTGTCAAGCCCATACTCACCACATATGAGCCCCTTGTAGGACAGTCAGAGAGTTCCTCGACCAACAGTAACACCAGACATAACAACAACCACCATGTGTACTTGGTAGCAATACCATTCACGAGGTGGAACCCCCAATCAGGGAGAAATAATATTAGAGCAATAATAATAATAATAATAATCGATGGGAACAGTTGAAGTTTGCATAAATGCTATATGACTATTTTGAGATTATAGGATTTGTTTGTAATGAATAGTATTGGGGCTCCGATGTTGTCAGGTTTACGTTTTTTCCATTTGCTGGTTAGAATATGCTAATAAAGTTAGGAAGTTTTATATCAGTTTGCAAAATAAACTGCAAAATTTATAAAACTCATTTGGCTTCTTGGAAATATTCCGTGAACAGTTTATTTATGAAATCGTCTACTTTTAGTAAAGTTCCTTACACGGTATGTGGCGTTGCGATCTGTGATTACCTATATGTTCTCTGTACCGCAACGTGCATGTCAGTAATACAGTACAGTACTATTATCTTGCGTAGTTAGTTTCTTTGTGATGATTTAATAGTTGTTTGCTGCGAGGCTGTGCTTTTGTTTTGTTGTTTTTTTTATTTTGCCAGAAATGACGTTCCGTTGCTTCTTTTAATGTATCGACAAGTTAAGTAATGATTAGTTGTGATGTTGTTGAAGAAAGGTTTCGACAGGAACTGCCAACCCGGATTTAATAAACGGAAACATCAGTATTTGCATAGCATGTACAAAATATGCACCTTTAAATGCATATGATTATCGTCGTTTTGTTGGGAGAGTTATTTATGATCATGAAACACTTTATTGGCAAATGTAATTCTTGTGGAATTGTGTCAGCATTTATATAATCTGTAAGTATTATTGTTTGATTTGTGGTATTCATTGTTTATATACTTTTGTCGAAACTTTGAGGAAGTGTACTTTCCGTCGACAGCATGGATAATTTAGAGTCCGGTCTTCATAATTCGTCTATTGCCACAATTAGCAAGAACTTGAATGATATATCTTCAGGAAAGATGGAAGAGTCTACAGCTAGTAATGCTTCTATTCCGTCTTCTTCGTCCCTGAATCTTTGCAACAATAACAGAGCAAGTGACAGAACTCCTCTTTTGCGTTACTTCCGGAGCCTTAGTGGGAGTCAAGGCACTCACACTCCATGCAATACCCGCCGATTAACTACATTTTCGGGTGTTTTTACTCCAGTTTGTTTGTCCATGTTTAGTGCAGTTCTCTTTTTGAGGGTAGGATTTGTTGTTGGTAATTCTGGTATTTTGGAAACATTAGTGGAAATGGTTCTTTCGTATCTAATATTGGTTGCAACAGTTTTGTCAATTTGTGCAATATCCACCAATGGAGCAGTTGAAGGTGGCGGCGCATATTTCATGATCAGTAGAGCTTTGGGTCCAGAATTTGGTGGGAGTATTGGAACTTTGTTTTTCATGGCAAATATTTTTTCCAGTGCCCTTTATATAACTGGTTGTGTGGAAGGTATTGTAGATAGTTTTGGCATACCTGGAGGAAGTTTAGCATCTGCATTACCTACTGGAAGATGGTATAATTTCTTATATGGAACATCAGTAAATGTCTTTAATTTTATTGTATGTCTTGTGGGAGCATCTATGTTTGCCCGTACATCTGTCATTATTTTTGTAATAGTGATTGTCAGTGCATTCTCTGTTATAGTTTCTTTCTTAGCTCAGCACTCAATGACTGTACCTCTTCCAACAGAAAACGAGTTATACAATGCAACTACTCTTACAGTTTACACCGGATTTAATTGGAATACATTCACAAGTAATGTAAGGGCCAACTATACGATTGATTACACAACAGGAAGAGTCACTAGCTTTGCAACTGTGTTTGCTGTGCTTTTTAGTGGAGTGACTGGAATCATGGCAGGAGCAAATATGTCTGGGGATTTAAAAGAACCTGGAAAATCAATCCCGAGGGGAACCCTTGCAGCAGTTGCATTCACATTTATTACATATATGTTACTAGTATTTTTAACAGCTGCTACCTGTTCAAGCTTTTTACTTCAAAACAATTACCTTTATATGCAATCTGTTAGCCTTTGGAAACCATTGGTTGCAATTGGAATATTTTCTGCCACATTATCAGCTTCTTTAAGTAATTTGATTGGTTCCTCTAGAGTTTTGGAAGCCCTTGCTAAAGATGAATTATTTGGAGTTATTTTGCGTCCTGTAGTTAAATGTAGCTATCGTGGAAATCCTATGCTTGCAGTTTTTATTTCATGGTTTTTTGTTCAGTTAATTTTGTTAATTAATTCTTTGAATATGATTGCACAAATCACTTCGGTTTTTTTTTTACTTTCTTACTTTTCCACCAATTTAGCTTGTTTGGCTTTAGACTTGGCATCTGCTCCAAACTTCAGACCATCATTTAAATATTTCTCTTCTTACACATCTCTTATAGGTTTGATTGGTTGTGCCACCATGATGTTTATTATAAGTCCCATTTATGCTGCTGTTTCAGTTATTGTCTGTTTATTGCTGATAATAGTACTCCATTTACGTTCAATTCCTGTTCGTTGGGGTTCCATTAGCCAAGCTCTCATTTTTCACCAGGTTCGTAAATATTTGCTACTTCTGGACAGTCGAAAAGATCATGTAAAATTTTGGCGCCCACAGTTTCTTCTACTAGTTGCAAATCCTCGCTCATGTATTCCATTAATATTTTTTGCTAATGATTTGAAGAAAAGTGGATTATACGTCCTTGGTCATGTAAAAGTGGGCTGTTGTGATTCCTTTGATACCGATCCGATTGCAGAAGAGTATCCCCTTTGGCTTTCTCTGTTGGACAAGTTAAAAGTTAAAGCTTTTGCTGAGGTTACATTAGCTACTTCTGTAAGAGAGGGTCTTCATCATTTGGTTCGTATATCTGGACTTGGAGCCATGAAACCTAATACGATTTTGTTGGGATTCTATGATAGCAACCAGCCAGAAGATTTCTTTGAAAAGCATTCCAATTTCCAAGAGTTGTATCAGGTCACACTTCGAGAAGAAGTGTTTTTGGAACTTCGACATGCCAGTGAAAATCGCATGCTTTCTGCATCAGAATATGTTATGATGATTTATGATGTAATTTTCCGTTTACAAAAAAATTTATGCCTTGCACGAAACTTCCACCTTTTGGATAAAGTTTCAGTTGTGAAAAAGAAAAAAAAGAAATACATTGATGTTTGGCCTATGAATTTCTTTCATCCTTCATCAGCTGCTTCAATTGATAACTGTTGGCAATTTATTATGCAGCTGGCATGCATATTACATATGGTTCCAGGTTGGAAGTCATCGACAATTCTTAGAGTATTTATGTGCATTGGTGCAGAATCAGACATGAGAAGAGCTCAGCGTCAGTGGGAAAGTATGTTGCACATGCTTCGCATTGATTCTTCAATTAGTATGATATTTTGGGATCATGTTACTGATCTTTTGAATTCAGAACAGGATGATTTCCTACAGGTTAATGTACAGTATTTACAAGCTGTCAATGGTTTAATAAAACAGCATAGCCAGAAAACAGCTGTGGTATTTGTATATTTGCCCCCACCACCTGGTGATATAAAAAAACATTTGGATTACTTAGAAAAGCTTGATATTTTAACCACTGACTTACCTCCTACCATGCTGGTTCATGGTATAAGTCCCGTAACATCCACCACTTTATAAAATTTGTTTCATAAGTTAATTTGTAATTAAACACTATTTTAGATGTTTTATAAGGAAGGGGGAGGAATATATTGTGATGAATAAGAGTTCAGTGCAATCTTACAAATTGAGTTTCAAAATTTAATAACTTTCTGTTCAAACTGTGTACATCCACTTGTGGCAGAGGGTCAGTTGTTACATAATTACAAAATCTGTAGTTGTTTATATTGTTTGTGAGAAGTTCTAACTTTCCATGTTGAATTAAAAATGATTATTTTTGTCATTTGTATTTTACAGTACTTTTTTTTTTCATTAGATATTGAATTATGGTGATATTATAAAAATATAATTCTGAAAATGAGGGGGACTGATTGCATGTTATAAAGAAATGTCACTACATTACCAATCAGTAACTCAAGTCTTGTTACTTGCAGTACCAGTGTGTGAAAAATATTTTGTGTATGAATTTTGATTCAGAATATGTAACATAAACAGCTTTTGAATATATTTGGATGGGAACAAAAAGATAATGTATAAAAAGGAGTATTTGTGTAGTTTATCCTGTGATTTTTCAAGTCTTTCATATGTATCTTTGTTTCTTATTAGTGAGTAATTGTATAGCATGTTTGCATCCTCATTGTTAATTACTCAAGACTACATTCTTGAGGTTAGTCATATGACCAAAGTGTAAAAGTTTATCATAAGAGTTGGTGTTCATATGTTTGAAATGTTTTCTTGATGTTAGTGCCTTAATGACAAGCAGATAAGGAAGTATAATATGATTTTATTAAATTTATCTGTAATATGGTTGACATGTGAACTTGCCTGTTTGCATTCCATTGAAAATATTAAAAATTGAAAAAATTTGACTGATCCCAAGTGTTTTATATAGATTTTTTTTTTCTTTTAGAATTGTTAGTTGCATGTTATCATACTACCTACGAGAGCTACTTTCCTTAGTAATGTCAACAAACGTTCATTGTTTTTGTTGGATTGTTTCAAAATAACAAAGATCTTTCAGTGAATTGTTCAGTGTTCTGATATTTCTTGACGGAATAAATTGGACTTACCTCATAAATAATGACTGATTTTCTTGAAAATATTCAGGATTTCTTTACTTGTTGTTTAGGTTTTAAGGCATAGAACATTGATATGGTATATTAACACAAACTGATTGCGCAGTTGTATATTTTCTGAAAAAAAAATTCTTTCAAATCTAATTCTTTCTTTTATAAGTGTCTCTGCATCATTAAGTAAAATAAATATTACAGCAGAAAACTGAATGAAATGCTAATGTTTCTTCTAGTTTACACTGGTGTTTTTCAGAGCTGTAATGAAAATTGGTTGGGGTAGGAATTGGAAAGTTATTGAAATAAGCTTTTGGTTGACATGGAGGTCGTTGAACTACCTTTGGTCTCTTCTTCAGATGATCTAGTGGACTGGGAGAATGCTGTTATTTGTGAGGTGCTTTATAAATAATGGAAGCCAGTCTGGTCTGATTTTGATATTTGCTGGTCTGATGAAAAAAGAGGAGAGCAGTTCACTTGTGGTCTATTTATTTAAATTCTCTTTTCTTTTTAGTGGGGGTGGCAAAATCTTAGATATGATGTTATTTTAATCAAAATTGTCTTTCGAGATACGGTGTTGGGCTATCTTATGTCATTCCATGTCTCACCTGGGGTGTGTGGGTGCATGAGATAGCCCGACATGGTATCTCAGAAAACCATAGCTAATCCTGGCTGAAGACCAGATTTGTATTGTTATAATCATGTGATTATAACAATACAAATTTGAATATTGTTATAATCATGTGATTATAACAATATTCATTCGGTTTATTAGCTACCTGAGCATGATCATCAATAGTCAACCCATTTATGTTAAGTGATCCAATCTGATTTAGTTTACATAAGTAAACTCTTCTGTTTTTCTTTGCATCCTTTGCCAAAGATTTCTCGTAATCTGCCTTCACCTGCCTAACCTCCTTTTGGTTTGATTATAGACTAGTTTATACCTGACAGTTTAGTTTATAGGCTTACAGACTAGTTTATATGGCGCCTCTCTAGGCAGGAGCAGCAGTACATGGCACACGCTTCTTGATTAGACTGCGGTTCGAGCCCGTGACCACCAAATACAGAGGATGTGGAAAGGTCGGGGAATCACCATCGCATATCCCCGAAGCAATATGGCCTTAGTTGCTAGTGCTCCTAAAAACCAAATAACAAACAAACAAACCTTTCCCAGTGTTTATTTCACACAAAACAGACTCAACACTGCATTGTCTACCAAAATCAATTAGATGCACTTCTTAGATTTTTAGTTTCTTAACTAACAGCATAACTCCTCCTCCCTTCCTGTACACATTGTACTCCCCAAATTCCAAGTCTGTACTGCTTATATCTGTGTGACACCATGTCTCTGATATCCCAACAATATCTGCCTTTGATGTCTTGACTAGCACTTCAAGCTCATCAAATTTATTCACTATGCTCCCAGCATTGGTGTACATGCAAGTATATATGCACCTGTTCCTACTGTTACCCTAACACAGCCCATGTATTTATTTGTTCCACTGACTCCCAGCAGTCCTGGAAATCTCCATTACCTTGCTTTCCAGCATGCTGCTCATTCTAATAGATGCAGTGCAAGAATCACTTTTGCTGCTGCTTGTGGCCACTGTTAACCTTTGTCTGTGTATCCCCCTAAGCTAGCAGTTTTCTGACCCACCTAACATTGCCTCGATAGCATCAGCAAATATTCTTGCACCCTTTGTATTTAAGTGTACCTCATCCCTGTAGAAGCAGTCTCTCCTGTCAACAAGCACAAACCAGAAAAAAAATTCTACCCCTTGAGCTTTGCACAATCTCTCTCTCTAGAGCCGAATTGATCGATAAGGCTCATCATATATTTCCTCCTATTGTGTCTGGGCAGAATAGCAGACACTTTCACATTTGACCCTAACTCATTACTTTTTCAATATTGACATGTACTTGAGTAAATATGTGGATCTCTTTCTCTTAATGTCATTAGTTCCAATGTGTACAACAATATCACCTTTTGTGCCCTTAAAAGATGATATCTGCTCTACAACATCATCAACTTTTGCCCCTGGCAGGCTTACCCTGTTCCACCTATCCTTCTTCCGTAGTATATTCCCCATCTCTTTGACAATAGAGTCACCAACAATAACTAGTTATTTATTTTCAAGATATATATTACTATACACCCTGAAAATAAATAAAATCTTAATGATTTCTGCCTACAGGATCTTAATTGTGAATATAGATAAATATTACCAAGTGGCTTGTAACCTTTTTTTGCATCAAATTAACTATGATATGAGAAATCAGTTTCTTCTTACAAATTTTTGTTATTGCTGACTTTCATTTTTATTTTCATAGTTTCTCGCAATTATAATTTCATTATGGACTATCAGCTCATGTTTCTTTATTTGTTTAGTATTTACTGTGTGAATTATAGGTATAGTACACTGTAAAATCTAACATTTTATCTGGAGTTCTTTAGAATCCAGTACACTTACAAAAAATTAAATAATAAGTAAAATATTTTAAAATCCAGAAATAAGAAAGCAATCTGGCCTGCATATCAATGTTCACATCAATTATATCAATTATCTTTGAGAAACCATGCAAAAAAAGTGACATTTCTCTATTTATGATATGCTTGCAGGCCTATCTTGTCCTTAACTGTTTTTGTGGCCATCAAGATTTAAACTACGTAGGTAAGCAATGGTCTTGATTCTCACAATAGAACGAATTGCCATAGTATTGCACTACTTCCAAACAGACAGCCTCACCAAAAAAAATTAATCTATTTCTTTAAAAGATGAGACTGTTGTTGATAGCTTGTTTCAGGAAAATTGGACTCTTGTGACAATATGCAGGCAAAACAGTTGTAAAGAATTGCTCAATGAGTTGCCATGAAGTGCACAAAATCAGAGTTCTAATACAACTAAAGCTGTGTTTTTCTGAGTAGTAGTGTTGATTGTCAAATGGCACCAGGGGTCCCCCAACCTTGCATTTGTGTCACAATACAAACTGGCGCCTCTGTAGCCAGGTGGGAAGGAGCAGCAGCGCGTAGCACACGCTTCTTGATTAGACCGGGGTTCAAGCCCGTCACCACAAAATATGGAGGATGCGGAAAGGTCAGGGAATGACCACCGCATATCCCGGAGCATTATGGCCTTAGTTGCTAATGCTCCTAAAAACCAAATAACAAACAATACAAACTGTAAAGGCCAGAGATAATTGTTTGAATACTGTCATTAAAAGACATTTATCTATTGACAGACTAGTTGGTCCTCAAACAGGCTGTCACAGCCATCTCACCTTTTAAACAAATGGCTATTTAACCTTTGGCAAGGCCCTCTGTTTAAATGCATTGCAATATCAGGAGAATTCTTACAAAGGTATGTTTGTTCTATTGTGTGAATTAAGATCATGTGAGCTAAGTGGCATGCCAGGATTCAAGCTACTTACTGCTAGATACAGTCAATCTGCCAACCTGCAGTGGACCAGCGTGGCAGATTATGGTCCATTTCCCTCAACAACCTTTGAGGAGGCTTCCCTCTTGCAGTGGATTGATAACTCCTCTGACTGTTTGCTCGTCCCAGCGTATAAACAGAAAATTTATTTATTATTTATAATGGCTGCAGTTTACTTTTTTTTTTTTTTTTTTTAATCTATATATATTCAATATCAATATATCTGAGTTGTTTTTGTAGCAATTTAAATCTTGCTGTTCACAAACAAATAAAGGACGCTCTTTAAAGAAGCTGTCAGAGCATTCTCAGCAAGATAGTCCTGCAGACATCTGATAATGTCCAAAACCACATAGCTTTAATTATATGACCATTTGCTGGAACTTTTTAATGTGGCGATCAAACAATGTTGCTATGATTCAGAATGGAGTACTAACTGCTTAACATTGGACAGAATGCAGACCAATGCAATTACTGTAAGGAGTAAAGTTTTTTTAGTTTTTAATATGTATCAGGACCCCAGACCACCTAAATATGATACTGATGTTTTCCCATCATTGTGGCATTTTGTGTACAGGTTTTTCAATAGTAAAGTTAATGCTGCCAGTGATGAAGTCTGGCAATAATTCCCACATCAATCGAAGACTAATGAACATTTATTAATTCTCACAAAGTGTTGTGAAAACTGGTACACTGGAGAGTGTCACCAACAATGGATTGTGCAATACAACAAGATTTGGATGAAAAGGAAAACATAGTTGGAACAACATAAACTGCAATCATTTTTTTCAATACCAAACTTCTCAAAGTCAAGCTTCATTTCAAATACCCATAGACCAGTAAACTGTTGAGAATCAGAACCATAGTAATAAAACATTTTTCACTCAGAATGAACAAGGAATAACTTCCTGAAGATATGACATAAAATTATGACAAATCAGGAGTGTATGCAACATCATATAAAAAAAAAATTCTGTTTATACTCTGGGACTACCATACAGTCAGAGGAATTCACGAGATAGGGAAACATGAAATAGCACCGTAATTTAATAGTCACGCAGAGTAGAACGGCAATCACTCGAAGGATGTGTACCCTCATGCTTGACCACTCAGTTGACCCTCTGGCACATCTTCTGAAGTGTGAATTGAATTGGCAACGTGAGCATTAAATTCCTTCTGTCAACTGTTCAGGTAATTTCTATTTGGCACCATTTTGAGGTAATTTTTGCATCAGTTTCTTAAAGGTCTAATAGCAAAAACTGTAATTGTTGAAGTAAGTGCCTAACATAATTTTTCCTGCTCAAATCTGGAATTAACTCTTGGATGGAGGATGCTTACCCTGCATACTAAAAATTTTAAGTCTACTTGACAATGGATTTCTTGCTTTTCTGCAGTTAAAATTTAAATCATTGCACGCTGATCTCTTTAGGATGCATAACACTTCAGACTACAAAATATTATATATACACACAACAAAAAACAGATAAAACTGAAGGAAGACTTGTTATGAACTAGTATAACAATTAGCATATCTACTTGTTCACACAGCTAAAACTTCTAATAGCTATTTTTGAAAATGTCTTCTTTGATTTCCTCACTGGAAATTCTAGAAATCTGTTAATATTGAACAATCGGGTAAAATTCAGGAATTACATTAAATTTATTTATATACATCCGTTGAATGGCATTTGTTACATACAATTATTCACAGTGATGTATGATTTCCTACCAGGAGAATACTCTCTGGCTTAGTGACAATGAATTGACAACTGGAATCAAAATGTTAATGCATGTGCTTCGTGTTTCATGGGACTCCTGTTATTGACAAGCTGGCATCCAATTGCTCGTGTTCATCAAACACGAGCGATTGGATGCCAGCTTGGATGGGTTAAAGCAGCGTTTCCCAAACTTTAAGTAATGGAACACTTTTCATCTCGCAAGATATTTACGGAATACTTACAAAACATAAGTTTAGCGGGAGCCAAAGAACTACTTGCTAATATTTTATTACATGCAATGCACTGTGCATCAGGAGCACTTTATTTCCAACACATGTCGAAATTCAAATAACTGTCATCATACTTTCGTTTTGGTCTTTTAGTTGGTTCCTCATTTTTCACTTTGGATTTTTGGCTGCGTTTGTTCATCCTCACTTTGAAGTGTGACAATATTGTGTTTGTTTTTATCGACCACAGTTGCAATACTAGAAGTACTTGCTTCTCATTTTAAAGTTCCTTTTTTGAACCACAAATCCATGGTCTATTCTAATAATAATATTTTGAAATACTGAAAATTATCAAAACAAAATGTATACAAGAAAGTGAGTTTAGTTATGATACCGGTTTGCTTCCCCTTTCCTTCAATCCATGTACTCCAGGCTAAATGGCATATTAGACCACTACATTGCTACTTTTTCATAGATGTCATTACCCCTATGCATACCCACCCCTTCACCTGGTGGGTTCCCCACTGCTAGCTAATATGTCCCACCCCCAGAGCAGGATGGGCAGTTTGACCTTCTTACCAGATTTGACACTGCCTGGATAACCATCACCAAAGAAGTACTGCGGCTTTGCTACCGACACACCATTTGGTGATCTGAACTGGGTACTCTAACCCAGTTCCCTTTAAAACCCCTTCCCTGCCTTCCCCCCATACTTCACCTGGTGAGGCTCATTTCCATTGAACTCTTTGGGGATGCCTGCTTTATTGTCCCCATCCTTCTACCTGTTTCCCCCAATCTTCAGTCTCCCCCCCCCTCACTCACTAAACTGACTGAGTACACCCCCTAACAATGCCACCAAATTCTAATAACGTCTAAATTCTACCGCTTTCTTGTAAATCTCTTTAGGTCAAATTCTAGTGTTCATTTTTTTTTTTTTTTTAGGCCTTGCCACTGCAATCCTTGGAAATTAGGTGTGGAGCCTGCCAGAGTACTTAAATAATCCACTGGATGCCTGACCTGCCTCCTCGTGGCAAAGTGTGGGCAACAGTGAGGCCCAATGGCTAAATGGTCAGGGAAACAACAGAACATAACACTACGCAACAAACCACTCCCTACACACTTTTTAAATCTACGGCCTCCACAGGGTTCTGTATCACTTGCAAAGAATACAATATGGAGTGGGGGAAACCCCTGTTGCCATCAGACAACTAACACATTTTTCACTTTACACTTACCCCTATGCATACATTTCTATGCAAAGCTCGCCAAAATAAAGTGTTCTGTGGTCTATTTGATTATTAGTCTATGCCAGTATATTAATAACTGGAAAAAAAAATTGTTAAAAATTATGAAACAAAAGTGGTATACGTTACAAATATGCAAAACTTACTTTGTATTTTATTTATTATTAATTACGATTTTTTGCGGAACACTTGTTCACATCTCACGGAAAACTAGTGTTCCATGGAACACAGTTTGGGAAACGCTGGGTTAAAGGACTGTTTCTTTTGCTGAATATTTCTCAAATGATTTCAAAATGTCCAATATACAATCTCAGAACTATATGCTATGCTGTGCAAGAATTGAATGTACACCCAGAATTTAAGATGAAGAGATCAAATAAAGTGAAAATATTTAAATAATGTCATTGCAAAAGAATTACTGAAAACAGATTGCATTTAACAAGTGTCTGTGGTCTGCTGTCAGTAAAATAACTGATTTAAATTGTATGAAAACTTACTGTAGATACTAAATCTCTTAAGACAACTAACACACTTTTGACAACATACTTCCATAAGGCCAAAAATATGGGTAGCCATATGAGTCATGTCAAGTTTCTACATATGGAGAAAAACTTATATTAATTCAAAATTTTAAATGTTACCAGAAAAAAAAAAAATTCATCTTGTTCTCAGTCCTTCATAGACTGACTACAATGCATAGATATCTAGTTGCTATTAAATTTTGTTGCACAGTGTTTTGCTGAACAAATCCAGGTGACAGCTTGCATTTCTCAACTTTTGTAATAGTCCAGGAAAACTAAAGCAATTTTCCCTTTAACTTGGGCAAAATTGCTTCAGAAGCTTTCTAAAGAGCTTCCAGCTCAGGAATCATTGCTGAATAACATATCCAAAATCCAACGAAATCAGACCACGGGAACACCCCTAAAAATGGATTTCAAAATGGCAGACTGGCTGTTTTCACCTAAATGCAAAAAGAAACTAATTCATGGCTCTATAGTGAATATGTTTCGTTTATTTGTGAATTTTGTAAATTTTTTTGCTTTTTAATATTTAATAAAATGTTTAAAATTATTGAATATTTTTAAAAATTAAAAATATAAATTAATTTGGAAAGCTTCCCAAATCATCAATGAACAAAGAGACCTGCAAGAGATATTTTTAATGCTGGGAACATTTGACACTGATTAATCTTTTGGGCACAATCGGTACTCTGATGAATGGTTCAGGATTGTCTGAGGTACTTTAAGAAATCTACGGACCAAATGCTGTGCTACATGTGATGGCTGGAAAAGCTGTTTCAGAGCAATTCGAGGTCATATGATAGTAGATGCAGCTCTTAGTACTTTACTGGTCACACAAGTTTTCCCTCGCAATGAAGATAGAACTTGTCGTGGCCTCGTTAAGGAAGCTTGACAATGCTCGACAATATTACAGCCACCAAACAAACAGTTAAGGATATGGAATTGTCTAATGCATTGTCTCAGATTGGTACTGCTTTAGAGGAGAGGAGAACTCACCTACAATCTTCAAGAACAATTAAACTCTGGTTGGAATATCAGAGAATAATCAACGTTGCACATACTTTGATAACAGCAGATAGGACCGGCTCGTGGGATAGTAGTAGTAGTGGTATGTGATGCAAGAAAGCAAATGTATGAGCTTATGCAGCATCAGCCAAAAAAAAAAAAAAAAAAAAAATCACACCATTCCCTCCAAATGCCTGTCCAGTTCCTCCTTCAATTTATTCAACCTATCAACTTCCGCAACAACAGATGGAAGTTTGTTCCAGCAATTAACCACCCGCTGGCTAAAGGAAAATTTCCGCACATCTATTCTACATCTGTCCTTTCTTAATTTGAATTTATGCCCCCTTAGGTTCGTAATCTGAACAAGTGGAAGGATCCCATCAGAATTCAGCGTGCTCAACCCATTCAAGGCCTTATATACCTCAATCAGATCACCGCGCAGGTGCCTAGTCTCCAGCCACTGCAATTTGCAGAACTTAAGCCTCTCTTGGTAAGAGGATCCCTTCATTCCCCTCACCAGTCTTGTTGCACTTCTCTGTACATGCTCAAGTAAATCTACATCCTTCCTAAAATGAGGCCTCCAGACCTGTACGCAGTACTCAAGCCGTGGCCTGACCATTGCCTTATACAGAGGGATAATCACCTCCTTTTCCCTGCTAGCAAAATTCCTATATATCATTGACAAAACCCCATGACCTGCCCTAGCAGCCTGTCTGCATTGCTCAGAAAACTTCATATCTGCCTGCACAATTACTCCCAGGTCTTTTTCATTTTCTACCACCTTAAGTGTAGTACCACACAGTTGGTACGTTTTTCTGGGGTTACTTCTACCCATATGTAGTACTTTGCATTTGTCAAGGTTAAACTTCAGTTGCCACTTCTTAGCCCATCTGCCCAAATTATCTAGATCCTGTTGCAGTAGCACACTGCCATTACTGTCATTAACAACCCTGCCAACCTTTGTATCATCTGCAAACTTCGACATTAAGCCTGATATACCCTCATCAATATCATTGATAAATATACAAAACAACAGTGGACCTAACACCGAACCCTTTGCTCTCAGTTATTACAAAATCATTAAGTATCTTAGAAACTTAAGGATTTGCACTTAGAAACTATGCTGGAGATCCTCCCCATAATTGCAGCAGCCAGACATCACAATTACCTCAAGTCACTATACCTGTGCTTGCAGAAAATGTTCAGTTTGCCTTTTGAAAATCCAACCGTGAACAAAATGTTCCTGGAAGGTAAGTTTGTTGTAAGAAGAAGTGACAGATTTTGGGCCGGACTTGGATCAGACCTGGTAATAGAACAAATACTAATGTGTTCCCTGAAAAGCAGAGGAGGACTGACATGAGAAAGTGGATTTATATATATATTAACTTACAGAAATCCAGAGGACAATGTGGGCTGTTTTCTATGCCCCTGTGTTCCACTTATAACTTGGCAATGCAGGAATACACCACAGTTTTGTTGGAAAGTAGTGAACAACACAAAGAAATGAGGGAAAGCAGACAAATGAGGGACAGTAATGACGTTAAGAAAGTACTCGAACGACTGGAATCCATATCCACATTCAATTCTGACTCAGGTCTCTGCAACATTATGACAGGGGTAATTGCTGATTGTGGAGTTAGCATTGAAGAATTGTACTCCATAAGTATGGACATCGTCATCAAAATAATAGGAAAAGAAGTATTCACATATTCTGCCAAAAGGTCAGACAAAGTGAAAACCATAGGATCTGCTGCTGCCGTTGTGAGCCCTGTCGATGTTGATATACAAGTAGATCCTGCACTCCTCTTTCAGAGAATGATGACTGTTGCCACTGGCAGTGACATGAATCTTGAAGATGTCATGTATTACGACTTTGTGCATACCCTCCTGCATTATTCAAATCACGCAGTATGTTGAGGAAAGCTGACAAGTCTCAGTTAGCTCATGCAATACTGAAATACACTGACAATTTATGCATGGAAGGAGCTGAAGAAATTCAGTGTACAGACCAGTATGTATTGGATGGGGGTCTCTACTACATCGTATTCCATGGCGAAACATTTGAAAAAATTGCAATCTCCTATGCCGATTTCACTCTGAAAACCTATGGAAAAGCTATCATTGTTTTTGATGGCTACTGCGGCTCTCCTACAATCAAGGACACAGCACCAAGACAAGTAGAAATGTTAACTTCAGTCTGGGCATACAGTTTGTCGGCAAGAAGGAACACTTCTTGGATAATGAAAACAACAAGCAAGCAATGATTTCCCTTGTAGGTGAGATGTTGAAGAAGCGTGGGTGTACTGTGCACAATGCAAATGGGGATGCTGATATCGTTCATGCTGCAGTCTCATCATCAGAAAATGCAAATACAACAGTTATAGGGGAAGACACCGACTTGCTGATTCTGCTTCTGTACCATGCCAAGGACAGTGATTTCAAGTTGTACTATCGCAGTGACATAAGACGAGGACCATCTCCCAATCCTGTGTATGATATTCTCAGCATTCAATCATTGTTGGGTAGTGACATCTGCAAGTTGCTCCTGTTTGTGCATGTTTTCACGGGCTGTGATACCACATCCAGAATTTTTTAGATTGGGAAGACCTCGGCATTCAACAAACTGATGAAGGTGGCTGAACTCCGTTCAGTTGCAAATACATTTTGTTCTGATTGTTGTCAACACTCAGATATTGAAGCCGCTGGAAGAAAGGCAATGCTTCTGTTGTATGGCTGCTAAACATTGGAATCCACAAAAGCACTGCATCATCGAACGTTAGTTGAAAAGGTAGCTGCAGCTACATCATTTGTTACACCCAAGCATTTTCCACCTACCGATTCATCCACAAAGTACCACAGCTTTCGCACATACTTTCAGATAATACTCTCGAAGTCTACAGAAGAGAGGATAAATGCAGAAGAGTGGGGTTGGTATGTAAAGAATTATTCCTACTACCCTATACTCTGCGACATACCACCAGCTCCAAATTATCTACTCAATATGATCCACTGATCCTGCAAGACGAAATGTGGTACTTCACGATGTGGATGCAAGCGTAATGGATTGTCCTGTTCAACTGCTTGTGGCGAGTGCCAAATCAGTGGTTGCAATAACAACCACCCCACTGCCAATAAGGAATATGATGACAGTGATAAAGACGTTTAAGTTTGTCTTTGACTAAGTTGACTTCTGTAATGAACAGAACGTGACACATATTTTGAAATAATCGTTTTCTTGATTTTAAAATTCTGTAAAATATTTTTAATATCAAAATTTCATATAAAAAATGGTTGTGTGGTATATTTTTGAAAGTTAATTTTATTTGAAACATTTTTAACTGTAAATAAAATTTACATTATCTCTCTCTACAAAGCATAAATTAGTTTCTTTTTGCATATATTAGGACACAGCCAATCTGCCATTTTGAAATCCATTTTTGGGAGTTTTCCCGGGGTCCGATTTTGTCAGATTTTGGATATTTTATTCAGCAATGATTCCTGAGCTGGAAACTGTTTAGAAAGCTTTTGAAGCAATTTTGCCCAGGTCTAAATACAAATTGCCTGGACTATAATGCTTATGTCTGCTGTTGTGCAGCAAATTGAAATTAAAGTGCCTTTGTTTTAATCTGAAGCAGTTAATAGTACCAGTAATCATATAAAACCAGTTTTATTAATCAATGTTTTAAAGCAAAATTTTATTGAATTTTACTAATTTCATTAAAGTGCAAGAATAGCTGAAATAAATCAAAAACAAGTGTTGTTATGAAGCTGGCTTTAAATTGAGAGTACAGTTGATCTCACAGAGGCCAAAAATAATTGTCGCTGCTGAAATTAAATCTGAAGTTAAATCCATTTTTGTTATGCTGAAATATTTAAAATTGGGGAACAATGCTGCCAATTTTAAATATTTCAGCACAATTTTCTACATTTTCTTACTTCCTAAGGCCCAAAACTAATAGTTGACATATTCAAATATCGATGGTACGTTGATATTTTCCAATTTTTATTTAATAATTAATAATCGGAAAAATATGGATGATGCAAATTTCATGGAACACTGAAAAGATGATCGTGTGGTTTTATGAGATGGCAATTTTTCTGCTGTTAAGAGAAATGATCTTATCAATGATTTAAAATTGTTTTGAATTACTGTTCCACTCAACTGTAGTGAGGAAGAAAAATATTTAAAAACAATTTGTTCTAACCGAATAGATGTGTCTCCAAATATACACTGCTGTACCATTAATATCTGGACACCTGCCTTTAGACAAAAAAAAAAAAGAGCTTTTATTTTGTATTTAATACACAGTCAGCACATTTAATATTTTGTACCGAAACCTTTTGCTTTTATGACAGTCTTCAATCTTTACGGCATACTCTCAATCAGCTTTTTATAAATGCCAAGTGATATGTTCCTCCACTCAGTCTTTAATGCGGCCAACAGTTCGGCCTTGTTCTTTGGGCGATCTCGAAGTCCACGTACCTGACTATCCAGTACATCCCAAAGATGCTTGATAGGGTTCAGATCAGAACTCTGGGCTGGCCAATCCAACTTTCCACACCAATGTCCTCAAACCACTCTGTTACGACCTAGCAGTATGGCCTGGTGCATTGTCTTGCTGATACAGATGTGGGCCTTCCCTAAAGTATTGCCATAATGTTGGAAGTGCATAATTGTTCTGGTATTGCACAGCATTCATAGTTTTGTCGATAATGACTAATGGGCCCAAGCCAAACCATGAAAGGAGCCTCATACCATGACACTTGCCTCCACCAGATTTCATTGTTGGGAGGATACAATCAGGAAGGAACTGTTCCCCTGGCATTCACCATACTCAGAAATGGCCATCAGACAGGTAGAGTGCGAATCTCAACTCGTCTGTCCATAGGACTGTTTTCCACTGCTCTACAGTCCAGGATTTGCACTCCTTACACCATGTTATTCAGCATCTAGCATTTGTCGAGGTGATCAATTCTGTTGAACTGTTGAGGTAATTCTGTTGAACGTGTCATCTTGCATGCCCACTTTTGCAATTATCTGTTTGAAGCTCAGTGTGCATATTTATAGCAGGTTCTGTGATGTGGTACATGCATAGGACCTGTTTTCCCATCCATGGATGGGTGTCTAGATATCAATGATTGGGCAGTGTATATACCACAGGTATGGCATTAAGAATAAAGTTAATAACTATGATAATTTTATTCAAGCATGAAGCAAATTTCTTAAAGCTGATTAAAAATTGTTTTCAACAAACAGCCAGCAGTTGCCAGCACCGTTCCTGGCTATAGTAATTGAACACTTAAAACTATATTTTTTCTGTTTGAGGTAGCAAATGCAATGCTTAATTCAGAAACAGAGTTCTTTGGCAACTTTTATTATATCATAGTTGGGAAGAATCGCCTCTTGTCCTGTGCTGGTTGTCTTCCAGACAGAGGTGTAGCTACCATGGTGCAAGAATTGGTAAAGCATAATGACCCACGAAGATGGGGCCCATGAGTCTATCCCAATTAAAAAAAACAGTTTATAAATATCATAGAAAGAAAAACTATATCAAATAATAATGTTATTATTACTATATAATAGTAAAGAGCAGGCAAACATTATTTCTTATATTTTTAGTGAGTGGTTGGAGTTAAATGGTGATTTAGTAAATTAAAAAGAATAAAAGAATGAAATAGAAATTCTATAGGACAAACAACATTATGTGATTTTACTATATATTAGCTGTTGACAAAAAATACCTCAAAGGACTAATTAGCAATTTTGAAAACATAAAAGCAAGGAAGAGGAATTTTTAGAATTATAATATTATAGACTATTAAATTGCTTAATTTGATGTACAAATTTTTGTATATTTTAAATTTATTGAATATTACTTAAAAGTATACATTAAAAATAATATTTTTATAAATAAGTCATTGGTGTTTAATGTTAATAAAAATGCAGAGAGAGAGAACCCATAGGGACCCTAAAATTCCACATATGCTACTGAGAAGCAGTGGCAACATCCAGTTTCTTAAATAGTGGCACTTACTAGTGCACCTATTGTAGTTCACTTCAAATTTGATCCCGTTCAGAAAATATTGAAAATTGTAAAAATACAGATTAAAATTGATCTCATTCACTAAGTAAAAAGTGAACTGAAATTTTTAGCATTCCTTTATGTTTTTTTAATTTGCATCCATCATATTATAATGGAAAAGGGTTGTTCTCTCTGAACAAAGGTTTCCTCTCATCAAAAAGATTCTGAAGTGTTAACTTCAATGGGCCTACTCGACAACAGAGAATGGCAAGGGATGCCACCCTTGCCGACAACACAATGTTTCAAAATTTACAAGTACTAGTTGCAAGAAGGCAAAGCAAACCAAGAGGGAAAAAAAGTAAAATTCATTGTTTTCCTTTCTCAAAAAATATGTAAGCGTAAATTTTATATCAGATGTACTTATGCTTTAGCATAAGTACATCTGATATAAAAGTATAAATGAAATATAAAAAACTTATGAATAAATTTACATTTTTGTCACATTTACCAGTTTCACTTTAATTTAGCAGCTTATCCAGAAAAATTTATTTCCCAAACACCTCTTATAATTGAGAGGCTACTATATTTATATAACACTTTTGAGATGAGTATATACAGCGTGTTTCAAAATTGATGGTCAATAATTTAAAGGTGAAAAGTACAAACTAAATTAAAAAACTATAAGCAAAAAAGTCCCAGTGAACGTCGGGTCAGAAATGAACCGTTTTTGAGATAATACACATTTTCTGTTAAGATCTGCCGCTGACTATGGGAGCACTAGTTTAGCAAAAAGCTGTGAATCCTTTGCTAAGGGTGGTTTTATTAAACATAATACATTTTTAATTTTTGGTTCAACACCACAGGGTTTTACAGATGTTACATGTACAGGATGTTACAAAAGGTGTTAAAAATGCTGTCCTTGCATCAGTATGCAGCTTTGTAGTGTTCTCTGCATTGAGTTGCGAATCCTCTCAGGCATTCCTGGGTCATTTCTGATTTGCTGAAAGGCTCCTTCAACCCGACACTGCAATTCCTCAACTGTGTTAATGTTAAAAGTTTACACCAAGCTTTTTACATAACCCCCAGATACAAAAATCCATAGGATTTAAGTCTGGTGATCTGGGAGGCCACATTACAGGCCCAACCTCTACCTATCTACTGTTGATCATACCTTCTAGTTAGATACCGAGTCACAACTCGAGCAAAATGTGCTGGTGCATCATCATGCATAAACCACATGTTCTGGTGTTGCTGAAGTGGAAGTACATTCTGCAGGAACTGAAGGTACAGCTCTCTTGTTAGCCTGTTTGGCAGAAAGTGTGGTCCAATTAGATGGGTCTCCTAGTCTAGTAGTTCTGCCCAAACATTCAACGAGAAACATTGCTGATGTTGTGACTCGTGAATTGCATTTGGATTTTTGTCGGAACAAATGTGACAGTTATTTTGTTCTATTCTTTCTAACACCCTTTCCTCAACATCAGGTGTTATGCTTCTGGGCCTATCTGCTCATACTCCAAGTGCGAAGTGCCCATGTTCTCTAAGGTGTTGATGTACCCTGATGAATGTGCACCTGTTGGGCTGCCTTCGGCGGGGAAATGCTTCTTGGTACAAACATGCAGCCTCGAGTGCACTGTCATTGGCTTTGCCATACATGAAGTGCATGTCCACATACTCCTCGTTGCTGTAACCTCATTCCATGTTGACTATTCTTTGACAAGTACTAATATGCCTGCTACGTCTCAGAGCATTGAGAGAGGGGAAAGGGAGAGAATGAGCATAACTTAACCTAAACAAACAAGTCAGTGGTGGATCCCAACTAGAAATGTGCAATATCTAGAAAACGATTCACTTAAGGACCCATGTTTACTAGGCTTTTTTTGCATATTGTACAGTCTGTACAGTTCACCTTTAAATTATTTACCATTGCTTTTGAAACACCCTGTATATTCTCCAAAAGGTGTATCCCTAAAAATATTTCAGCATTATGTTATTTCCTTAATTTTAGTATTAAAAACCATCAAAATCATACAACTAGAACAAAACTAACTGAATCAAAAAAAATCAGACAACCTTTCAGATTTTGTATATACTTTAGTTGGATTCTAACTGAATTACAGCATAACCTGCATGCACTTTTTTTTTTTTTTTTTTTTTTTCATTTCCATTTCTGTAGTCCAAATTAAATTTACCAGATGCCATCAGATTCAGTTGTTATCTTTATTGCTCTCCTAATTTCATAAATCATCTTAGTTTTTTTTTTTTTTTTTTTTTTTTACTTTTCTGTAATCTGCTTTTGCTAACAGCGATTATATTTTTACTAATGACTTTATTGTTCATAACTCCATTTGGTTTATTTTTCCAGCACTGGGTGGTAAAATACCTTAAATTTAATGAGGGAAGCATTTGTGTTAGATCATTACTTTTAAGGCATTTGTCATCACTAATGACCAAACCCAAATTATTCATTTACTTTCTAGAATACTAGTCGTTGGGAAGCCAACCATACATTCACACTCAAATCACTTTTTCATGAATAACTCTTCTCAGTATTGTTTTTTACATCAATTCAACCCAAGGTAGCTCAACAGCAGGTTTTTCAGTGTATTTATGTCTGTTGATTGCATATATTCTGTATTGAGATGGGCTACAAAAGACAGGTATAGCATGGTTAAATGCTTGGTTCTTTGTTTAATTATCATACAAAACAGTGACTGGATCCCCATATAAAATGTATAACAAAAATGAAATAAAAGCAGACAAAAAAAAAATACAATACATAAAAATTTTAAACACAAAATTCTCTTCTAAAATGAGTTAAAACTATAGTTATGCATAAAATTAGAATAACATCCAGACTAAAGAATATAACCATCTACAATAACAAAATAACAGAACTTTCATATAATATGTATGCATAGGAATAAAACAGACTTGAAACAGAAAATATGAATTTCTCTTGAAAAAAAATGTTGATGATATTTAAAGATTAAAGAACAGTGTTCAAATGAATAGATAATACTGTATATGAATTATAAACCTTGACATCAAGGTGAATTGAAACCATGAACTAAATAGTAGTTATGTAAATGAATATATATAATGTAATAAAATTAAACTATGCAAACTGATAAAAAAAATAGATAAAATCATTGGCTTATTGCATTTTTATAATCATTAATTAAAACTATTAAATTTAAAAAGGATTAAAATTAAAATCATTAATGAGTTTAAGCATTCATGATAATGGACAAAATCAGTAGGCCTACATAACCAAGTAGTCATTTGAAAGGGTGCAGAAGCACATGTAGTTTGAATGGAGTGTGCTTCAAGCTCATGTGACTGCTAAATACAGTTAATGATTTTAATCATTTGCTAGTGGTTGGACTGGAGTATAAACAAGAATTTAATAATAATTTAACATTACCATACTCTTTTCTGAAACTGATTGTAATAATCTGAGAATGGAAGATACAATTGGAAATTTTTGAGATGTGAGTATAGAGGATGGAAAATATGGTTGATAAAGTGGGAAATGAAGGTTTGAGAAGGGTGGATGAGAAGAGATGTGTGAACTGAAATAACCAGACGGAAGAGAAATTGAATTGGATGTGTTATTATTATTATTATATAATAGTAATAATAGTAATAATATGTGAGGTGAAGGGTTGAAAAAAGAATGTGATTTGGTGGGGGGGAAGAGGCCAGAGGGAGATGGAGAAAAACTGATAAATGAATTAAGCGGTGATGATGGGTGTGGGGAGATGAAGAGGAAGGCTGAGAACAGAGAGATATGGAGAAGTGATTACTGAGAGTATACCTGGACCTGCTCTTGGCAGAACAGCGATGATGATAATGAATCTGTGTTGTCTGGCATCTTTGAATGGGACACAGATATGCAGTGCCAATAAAGTGGCATTAGAAGGGGATTATATAAGGTATAATTAAAAAAAATTAAATTAATTGTTTCTATTTTTGCCTAAGTGGAAGATATATCTCTTGAGCTATGCACAATACATGTTTTTAAAACCAATTTTGGAATTAGCATTAGCATTAGCATTAGTAGAGGCATTTGATGCAAGAAAGCAAGCTTATGCAGCATCAGCCAAAAAAAAAAAAAAAAACCCACTTCCACTTCATCCTTCTGTTCGTTCAAAATACCTGCCCAGCTGAGCCTTAAACTTATTTAGGCTATCAACCTCCACCACAAGGGATGGCAGTCTGTTCCACCAACCAACCACCCGCTGGCTAAAGGCAAATTTCCGCACGTCTATCCTACATCTGTCTTTCCTCAATTTGAATTTATGCCCTCTCAGGTGATTTTTCTGAGCTAGAGGAAGAATCCCATCAGCATTGAGCATGCTTAAACCATTCAAGGCTTTATACACCTCTATCAGATCACCTCGCTGGTGCCGTGCCTAGTCTCCAGACTGTAATTTGCAAAACTTAAGCCTTTCTTCGTAAGAGCACCCCTTTGTTCCATTCACTAATCTTGTTGCCCTTCTCTGTACTCGTTCCAGCAGCTCTACATCCTTCTTGAAATGAGGCCTCCAGACCTGTATACAGTACTCTAGGTGTGGCCTGACCATTGCCTTATACAATGGAATAATCACCTCCTTATCCCTGCTGGAAAAATTCCTGTATATCATTGACAATACTCCATGAGCTACTCTTGCAGCCTGTCTGCACTGCTCAGAGAACTTCATATCTGCCTGCACAATCACCCCCAAGTCCCTTTCATTCTCTACCACTGTCAGTGTAGTACCACAGAGTTGATACGTTGCTCTGGGGTTGCTGTTTCCCATGTGTAGTACTTTACATTTGTCAATGTTAATTCCCATTCCCATCATTTGTTTTGCAAAAAGTGCTAAAATTTGCAATTCAGAAATGGTAGACCACAAAATCAAAGCATATTCCAAGACTGGTAGAGCCAAAGACGCAAATTATTCTATACAGTGAAGTGGAATGAGTGCAGTAGACAAAACATCTCAAGGGTCCTAGTCAGGGCCGTTCCTGGCTCCTTGGCCACCTGCATACAGCGGGTATTTGACGTCCCTCTACGTTGTATTTTTAACAGAAAAAAACTTTTTGTTTTTACTGGTAATATGAACACAATGACACAAGTTTAAATTAAATTTTTACTGAAACATAAACACAACTATATATGGTGAAAGAGGCCTATGCGCTCCGGATTCATATTATTTCCATAGATAAACGCTGGCCGCGTCACCACCATACGTCACAGCCACAAACTTCAACCTCAAACAATTAGCCACGCGCCTCACGCACCAACTTGGCAGTGCACATCTCCATTCTAACTGCCATTCAATATGTCTAACCGAAGAAGGTTGTCTACTCAGCCGAAAGCTCTTTTGAATACTAACCGTTCTCTATATGTATAGTCTAGTATTAACCGCTCTGAGGAATTATAATTTTTCATTTCAATCCCAACTATATAATAATCCTAAACATTCTTGAAGTGTCCTTCTGCCCCCCCCCCCCCCCCATTCTATTTTAAAATATGCATTGCAGTACTTTACATATAAAATTGATAGATCCTTCTACATGTGAAAGTGATATAAACGACAAAGAACTTTTTGAAGAGAGTTGAAATCATTAAATATTAGTAGTGACGATCCAATATGTAACAATAATACAGGGTTATCTAAAAAGGTGTCCGTGATTTCTCCTTTAATTATCTTTGGAAATATTTGATCGATTGCTGTGATCGTAACAGCAAACAGTGTGGTAACTCACTAAATTTTATTTGACACCTCATTAATGACCTTGTGTGCACCGAATGACTCCTACGCGCACCGCCTCAGTAAGATAGCCACAATGCAACACAAAGCGCAGTGTGTGTTGTGGTACGCTGAATTTAAATCTATCGTAACAGTGCAACGTTAATACTGACATTGCATTGTCAGTAATTCCATAATCAAGAGCATTTACGAAGTTCATTGCATGAAAATTATTAACATTTTGTCAAATATTGTTTTAATAAAAAATAATTTTCTGAAGAATTACGAAAATGCCCATTAAGCAGACCAAAAATATATTACGTAAGAATACCTTCATCTCATGATTCTCAATCATAAATATAGAATGAAATCCAAAATGAATGAAAATGTTTCCTTAAAATATTCGTCAGACCTTTTCATTTCAAAATATTTTATCAAATTGTTTAAAGCTTCTGTACATTCTGCAATATTTATTTTATGATTTTGCAACATCTTACTAACAACGACTTTATTTAGAATATTATACCATACGATAATCGATATAACGAATTTAAAAGAATGGATCTTTGTGGCAAAGGTTTGATCAAGATTTTTTGTATTTGTCTCAACTTTGGTCAGATATAGACTGACCATACATCTCTTTTCAACGTGACAGTCCCGTATCCGTTTTTTTTTTTTTTTTTAACTTAAAACGCTTAAATATTGGCGCAACATAACCTGTAATCGTAATTATATCGTCGGATGGCTGGCATTGTGAGTAGTAGTCATCAGTTCAACAATGTGTTGCATGTCAGTATTATTATTATTATTATTATTATTATTATTAACCATGCAGTGCAAGGAAGCCTGAAGCTTATGCTGCACCAGCCAAAAGAAAAAAAAATTTTTTTTCCAAGTTACCCTGAGAGCGAGAGAGAGAGAGGGGAATCACCAAGAAATAGAAGAATAATGATATCCAGCTCAGGACCCTGGGTATGCCAAGCCCATACTCACCAGATGTGAGCCCCTGGGGTTATGTAGTTGGCATTTGTTCTATGTGCTTGTCGGTTATCGCATATACACACATGAAAGTTTTTATTTTATAATTTTAAAGGTTTTAAGTCTCAAATTTAAAATTTCAAAAAAGAGAAATGGCACATTTAATGAAGATCTTCAAAAAGAATTCAAATTTATTATACTGAACAATTGTTATAGTAATAATTCTTCTGTTGCTCATGGAAGTAGGAGTGACATTAACCAACATCTAGAGTGGCAGAGAAAAAAAAACTGCATCACCTTAAAAAAGTAACATTTGTAGTGAAACGTATAAGATATTTTTCATTATTATTATTATTATTAGCCATATGGTGCAAGGAAGCCTGAGGCTTATGCTGCATCAGCCAAGAAAAAAAAATTCCCCCAGTTACACTGAGAGAGAGCCGGAATTAGAAAGGAATCACCAAGAAAGAGAAAAATGATGATATCCAGCTCAGGATCCTGGGCTTTCCAAGCCCATACTCACCAGGTGTGAGCCCCTGATATTGTTTGATTACAATCATTTTGTTTGTCGCAAAGCAAAGGTATTGTGTCATATAATGCTTCTATTGCATCAGATAGTAGTTGCAAGGTATTGCGTCAGCCGTTTCTATAAATACAGCGTTGGAAGGGTATACACACTGATTAGTATCCTGTTTTGCAGAGGTGTAAGCATGGCTCCATATGTTCAGTTGACACCAAGAAAAAACGTGTGGCTGTTGCTCTGTTCCAGGAAGGGCTTTCTACACGTGCTATCACTGATAAAATACGCTGCCATCAGTCAACAGTATCTCGGATGCTGAAATTAAAGCGTGAAACCAGTTATATGAAGAGAAGACTTGGATCAGACCATAAGAGAGTGACTACGCTTTCCCAAGATCGATATTTGAAATGGCTATGCCTTTGTAATCGCCATGCTAGTGCCCTTGAAAACTAGACTTTGAGATGGCCTTTGGTGTTGAAACAAGTGCGCGAACTATCCAAAGACGGCTTTCGGAATGTCTGTATGCCTATTGGCTCAAGAAGAAGCCTTTGTTGACCAAACAAATGAAGAAACGACTTGGATTGGCTAAAAGGCAGGTTTCATGTACAAAAGAGCAATGGGACGCTGTCATTTTTTCTGACGAATCGAAATTCAACCTGCATGACTCGGATGGGAAGCGATATATCAGAAGACGAAAATCGAAGGGATGGGGCGAAATAAGTTTATTAATGGAACGATGAATGCAGAAACCTACACTGCATTCATCGTTTCTAGCACTCCTCTTGGAGGAGTGCTAGAAACCCGTTATTAGGGATCACCAGACAGACGTCCAAAACTGCATTGTTCAACAAAAGTCAGCACCTTGCCACACAGCAAAATTGGTAAGTTTTACGCTATTAAATTTAATGATGAGTTTGCCTTCTTGTCTCACAAGCCTTAAAACATAATTACACCATGTTTTCCCTCGTGTTTCTCCCTTAAAGTGCAGTCATACCTCAGAAATGTTGGCATTACAGTGTTGGCTGGCCTGGCAACAGTGCAGATTTGAACCCTATTGAAAACTGCTGATAGATGATGTCGTCTAAAATTGCTCAGAAGAAGCCAACAAGTAAGGTTCAGTTGCAGGAGAGCATTGTAAGGGTGTGGTACCACGAAATTGGGCAACCGTATATCCAGAAGTTGATTAACTCTATGCCAGATTGTTGCAAGGCTGCAAATGCAACTCGAGGAGGAACAACAAAATATTGAGTACTTATTTTGTGGATTTACGGTACATAATGCTATTAAGTAAATTAACTTGTCATTTCAGTTTGTACACGTAAATGCAATAAAATGTATGTTTGATTGTCATGATTTCTCATAATTCCATTATTTATGCATTTTGCCCTTTGGGAAGATATTTATGGCATTTAGGTATATCAGGTGGAGTCTTTTTATTGGATTTCATTCACAGAGATATATGTGCCATCGAAAAAAATGCATTTCGAATATTTTTGTAACCCACAGTGCATCGCAAAACATATTACACTGTATTTGCAAAATTCGCAAGTGACGCAGTTTTTTTGTCCGCCATTGTACGTAGCCAGAAACATAGGGATGCTGAGAAAACTTTAAATTCGGTTCAAAGCATCAGCTCGTTCATCGTAAGACATGATGATGGAGAAAGTGATGAAATCGCAGCATGCGAAACTCTTGTTGCCTATCATGCCGTGCATCACAATCAGAGTTTTCGTACAAATGACTGTTTCTGAATATTGATAAAAAAAAAAAGATTTATCAGCCAAAATTTTCTTCAGCACGTACAAAATCAGAAGCAATAATTACTAACCTTTTATCACCATATATACTGGATGAAGTAATAATGGATTTGAATGAAACTAAAAGCTTTACGATGAGTTTAGACGAGTCAAACGAAAAAGACATGAAATTGTTTGCGATTGTTATTTGTGCGGTTCTTTTTGCCAAACTGTGGCATTCAAGGTAACATTATAGATTCTACTTCTTTACCTGGTGAAACATCCTAACTACAAAGTATTATGTTGAAAAAAATAATAGAAAAATTCTCTTTACAAAACAAAATCGTTGCTCTCTGTGCCGATAATACCAACAAAAATTTTGTAGATTGTAAAAGAGTTGGTAAAAATGATGTATGGAGAAAAATCAAAAATCAGTTGGAGCGAGAGATTATTGGTTGTGGTGCACATATTATTCACAATTGTCTCCAGTGTGTCGACTGTCTACCAGTCGATATTGATTGTTTTGCAGTTAAAATGTACAAATACTTTTTTCATATACACAGTCAGAGTCGAATAACTTAAAATTTTTTTGTCAATTTGCAGGAGACAATTATGCAAAATTATTGTAACATGGAAATGTTACAATAGTTGTCATTCTCAAGAGATCAAGTTTCAACAGTTGCAACATTCCAAACATATATTAGTTTTATTGAAAAGATAATAGTAGTAGTAGTAGTAGTAGTAGTAGTGGCACTTGATGCAAGACAGCAAGTGTAGGAGCATATGCAGCATCAGCCAAAAAAAAAAAAAAAAAAAAAAATCACACCATACCCTCCAATTGCCTGTCCAGTTCCTCCTTAAATTTATTTAACCTATCAACTTCCACAACGACAGATGGAAGTTTGTTCCAGCAATTAACCACCCGCTGGCTAAAGGCAAATTTCCGCACATCTATTCTACATCTATCCTCTCTTAATTTGAACTTATGTCCCCGTAGGTTCGTATTCTGAACAAGTGGGAGGATCCCATCAGAATTCAGCGTGCTCAACCCATTCAAGGCCTTATAGACCTCAATCAGATCACCGCGCAGGTGCCTAGTCTCCAGCCACTGCAATTTGCAGAACTTAAGCCTCTCTTGGTAAGAGGATCCCTTCATTCCCCTCACCAATCGTGTTGCTCTTCTCTGTACACGCTCAAGCAAATCTACATCCTTCCTAAAATGAGGCCTCCAGACCTGTACGCAGTACTCAAAGCGTGGCCTGACCATTGCCTTATACAGAGGGACAATCACCTCCTTTTCCCTGCTAGCAAAATTCCTATATATCATTGACAAAACCCCATGACCTGCCCTAGCAGCCTGTCTACATTGCTCAGAAAACTTCATATCTGACTGCACAATTACTCCCAGGTCTTTTTCATTTTCTACCACCTTAAGTGTAGTACCACACAGTTGGTACGTTTCTCTGGGGTTACTTCTACCCATATGCAGTACTTTGCATTTGTCAAGGTTAAACTTCAGTTGCCACTTCTTAGCACATCTGCCCAAATTATCTAGATCCTGTTGCAGTAGCACACTGCCATTACTGTCATTAACAACCCTGCCAACCTTCGTGTCATCTGCAAACTTCGACATTAAGCCTGATATACCTTCATCAATATCATTGATAAATATACAAAACAACAGTGGACCCAACACCGAACCCTGTGGGACTCCACTAATAACATTAGTCCACGAAGAGCAATATTTCAGCTACAGAAATAGTTATGAATTTTGAAAATCTTACAACCATATTAGAAGCCAGAAAAAACGAACTTTATGTAACCATTTAAATTTAAATGGGTACTACTGAGAAAGGTACTTGAACGAAAGAAATACAGGACAGTTCAATGAGTAGCTTATTACATGAATAAGAGCAGACGAAATTCGCATATTTGAATGCATTTATAAAAGCAATAGTTGTCAGAGAGTTGGACACAAGGAACGAAAAAAACATTTGTATCTGATAGATGGGTTCAAATATTTTCTGAAATGCGTGAAAAATGTGTAGCTTTCCATGAATTTAGTAACATTGTGGAATTTGTTCATATCTGATTGCCTATCTGGAACTACAGCTTCCGTGGACAGAATATTTTCCATAATGAATAGCATGTAGTCGAAGGAGAAATCCAGATTAAGTGTTGAAACCTTGAAAGCTAAGTTAATTATAAAGCAAAATTGTAATATGTAGTGTGATAAGTTTTACGACAATTCTTAAAAGACTAAAATTTCTTACACAAAATATTCATCCGAAAAATATTCTTAGCATTAGCATTAGTAGAGGCATTTGATGCAAGAAAGCAAGCTTATGCAGCATCAGCCAAAAAAAACCAAAAAAAAAACCACTTCTACTTCACCCCTCTGTTCGTTCAAAATACCTGTCCAGCTGAGCCTTAAACTTATTTAGGCTATCAACCTCCACCACAAGGGATGGAAGTCTGTTCCACCAACCAACAACCCGCTGGCTAAAGGCAAATTTCCGCACGTCTATCCTACATCTGTCTTTCCTCAATTTGAATTTATGCCCTCTCAGGTGATTTTTCTGAGCTAGAGGAAGAATCCCATCAGCATTGAGCATGCTGTTGTTGTTGTTGTTATTTGGTTTTTAGGAGCATTAGCAACTAAGGCCATATTGCTCCGGGGATGTGCGGTGGTCATTCCCTGACCTTTCCGCATCCTCCATATTTGGTGGTGACGGGCTCGAACCCCGGTCTAATCAAGAAGCGTGTGTTACACACTGGTGCTCCTTCCCACCTGGCTACGGAGGCGCCATTGAGCATGCTTAAACCATTCAAGGCTTTATACACCTCTATCAGATCACCTCGCTGGTGCCTAGTCTCAGGACACTGTAATTTGCAAAACTTAAGCCTTTCTTCGTAAGAGCACCCCTTTGTTCCATTCACTAATCTTGTTGCCCTTCTCTGTACTCGTTCCAGCAGCTCTACATCCTTCTTGAAATGAGGCCTCCAGACCTGTATACAGTACTCTAGGTGTGGCCTGACCATTGCCTTATACAATGGAATAATCACCTCCTTATCCCTGCTGGAAAAATTCCTGTATATCATTGACAATACTCCATGAGCTACTCTTGCAGCCCGTCTGCACTGCTCAGAGAACTTCATATCTGCCTGCACAACCACCCCCCAAGTCCCTTTCATTCTCTACCACTGTCAGTGTAGTACCACAGAGTTGATACGTTGCTCTGGGGTTGCTGTTTCCCATGTGTAGTACTTTACATTTGTCAATGTTAAACTTCATTTGCCACCTCTCAGCCCATCTGCTCAACCTTTCCAGATCCTGTTGCAGCAGCATAGTGGCAGTAGTGTCCTTGACAACCCTGCCAACCTTTGTATCGTCTGCAAACTTGGACATTAAGCTTGATATACCATCATCAATATCATTTATAAATACAGAAAACAATAATGGACCCAATACTGAACTCTGAGGGACTCCACTAATAACATTAGTCCACGATGAGCAGTGTCCATTGATCACCACTCTCTGTCTTCTCCCCCTCAACCACCCCTTTATCCATTGCAGCAATTTGCCTCCAATGTCACACTGCTCCAATTTGTGTAGCAGTCTTCCATGTGCGACAGTATCAAAAGCTTTTCTAAGATCCAAGTATATAATATCAAAGTTATTCCCTGCATCCAGTTCTTTTGTGACTGCATCATAGTATCCAATCAAGTTGGTCAGGCAAGACTTCCCCTTAACAAAACCATGCTGTGTCTGAGCTATAACTGAAGTCTTGTCTAAATGATCCTGCAGTGCTTCTTTAACCAGTGCCTCCATTAATTTTCCGGGAACAGAAGTTAAGCTCACAGGTCTATAATTACTTGTGTCAGCCTTTGATCCTCCTTTGTGAATTGGGGTCATATTTGCACATTTCCAGTCTATGGGTACCTCCCCTGAGTCCAAGGAGCTCTCATAATTATGGCTAAGGGTTTGCTTACTTCCTTTGCTGCCTCCTTTAATATAACTGGATAGATCCCATCCACCCCGGGTGCCTTTCTTGTGTTTATCTTCAACAGTTTCTCCTCCACTTTACTCCCAGTTATTTCAAGATTCTGTAGCTTACTGCTAGAGTTGAATACACCTCTGGCATTCCCCTTGCTGAAAAACTCCTCATGTGTGAATGTCGATGCAAAATATTCATTTAGTTTGTTAGCTACCTGAGCAGGATCATCAACAGTTGACCCATCAATATCAAGTGGACCAATCTGATTCATCCCCTTCCTTCTAGAGTTTACATAAGTAAAGAACTCTTTGATGTTTTTCTTTGCATCCCTTGCCAAGGATTTCTCGTAACCGGCCTTCGCCTGCCAGAGTTCTTGGTATGAACTTGATGATGTGCACTCCCCCTTCACGTCGATCTAAAAACATTTTGTTGAATATTTTTTTCCTCTTTTCGAACAACATTTCTTCTTCTCGTCCTGTTTTGGATTCAAGGAATTATTGTCATCCATGAGTCATGGAAGTAGGAGTGACATTAATCAACGTCTACGTAGCCAGAAACATAAAGATGCTGAGCAAAAAAAAAAAAAAAAAAACTTGGAATTCGGTTCAAAGCACCAGCTGGTTCATCATCCCGTTTTCATCGTTCCCCGTCCCGCTTTGGCTTCAAGGAATTATGGTCAGCCTAGTCAGGTATCAATTGTAACAATGTGTCATAAATTTCATCAAGTTGAAATCTTAATAACATACCTTCTTTTATTCTACTTTCCTCGCGTATTGCTCACAGATTTTAATGTGAAATTTGGAATATTTTACTTTACTTTTTCCCATCTATATGAGGAGGAAGAGAAGAAAATGTATAACCACTTTCTTTTCTTCGAAATTGTTCGATTTTTAGAAAAAATATCGAAAAATTGAACAATTTCGAAAATGACTTTCGCTCCATCATTGATTACTAAACTTAGAGTATGAAAATTACATGGAACAAATATTGCACGACTATTTGCATCTTTGATAAGTTTTTGGCGGCCAATATACATTTTACAGAGATTGGAACCGTTGTCGTAACCTTGACCCCTCATGTTATTTAGTTTTCAGTTATATTTTGGGAAAAAATCATTTAATACTAATTTACACAACCCATTACCAGTTGTGTCATTAATTTGATGAAATTCCAAAACACGTTCCATTACTTAGCATTAGTAGAAGCATAGTATGCAAGAAAGCAAACTTATGCAGCATCAGACAAAAAAAAAAAAAAACCCTCCCATTTCACTCCTCCATTGTTCTAAATGCCTGTACAGCCCAGCCTTAAATTTAATTAGACTATCAACTTCCACAACAAAAGATGGAAGTCTGTTCCACATATCAACCACCCGCTGGCTAAAGGCAATCTTTCACACATCTATTCTACAACTGTCTTTCTTCATTTTGAATCCATGCCCCCTCAGGTTCTTGCTCTGAACAAGTGTAAAAATCCCATCTGCATTCAGCTTGCTCAACCCTTTCAAGGCCTTATACAGTTCATTCATGGCACCTCGTAGGTGCCTACTCTCCAGGCGCTGCAATTTGCAGAACTTAAGCCTTTCTTGGTAAGAGCACCCCTTTGTTCCCCTCACCAATCTTGTTGCCTTTCTTTGCACTCGTTCTAGCAACTCTACATCCTTCCTAAAATGAGGCCTCCAGACCTGTACACTGTACTCCACATATGGCTTAACCACTGCTTTGTACAACGGGATAATCACCTCCCTGTCCCTGCTAGCAAAATTCCTATATATATCATTGGCAAGACTCCATGACCTGCCATTATGGCCCGTCTGCACTGCTCAGCAAACTTAATTTTTGATTGCACAATTATTCCCCAGGTATTTTTCACTTTTCACATCGCTGAGTGTAGTACCACACAGTTGGTAAGTATCTCTTGGGTTATTGCAACCCATATGCAGTACTTCGCATTTGTAAATGTTAAACTTTAGTTGCCACTTCTCAAGTCATTTGCCCAACTTGTCTTCATCCAGATGGAACAGCATACTGTCTTTACTATTGTTAACAACTCCACCAACCTTTGTATCACCTTCAAACTTGGGCATTAATCTTGATATACCTTCATCAATATCATTGATGAATAAACAAAACAACAATAGGCGCAGAATCGAACCCTGGGGAACTCCACTAATAATATTTCTCCATGAAGAGCAGTGTCCGGTGATTACCACTCTCTGTCATCGCTCACTCAACCATCCCTTTATCCATTGTACCAACTTACCCTTAATGCCATACCTCTCCAATTTGTACAGCAGTCTTCCATGTGCAACAGTATCAAAAGCTTTCCTGAAATCCAAGTACTGTATATGATATCAAAATTATTTCCGACATTCAGTTCCTTTGTGACCACATCATGGTATCCAATCAAATTGGTCAGAAAGACCTCCCTTTAACAAACCCATGCTGTGTCTTGACTATTACTGCAGTCTTGTTTAGATGATCCTGCAATGCTTCTTTAACCAGTGACTCTATTATTTTCCGCGGACCACAGGTTAAACTAACAGGTCTATAGTTACTTGTGTCGCCTTTTTGAACCCCCTTTGTGAATTGGTGATACATTTGCATACATCCAGTCGATGGGGACCTCACCTGAGTCCAAGAAGCGCTCATAATTATGGCTGTGGGTTTGCTTTCTACCTTTGCTACCTCCTTTAATTTAACTGGATAGATCCCATCCACCCCAAGTGCCTCCCTCATGTTTAACTTCAACAATTTCTCCTACATTTCGCTCTCAGTTATTAAAAAATCACTTAGCTCTCTGTTAGAGTTTGATAAATTTCTGGCATTCCCCTCACTGAAAAACTCCTCATGTGTGAAAGTAGATGCAAAATACTTCTTCAGTTTATCAGCTACCTGAACATGATCATCAATCGTCAACCCATCTATGTCAAGTGGTCCAATGTGATTCATCTCTTTCCTTCTAGAGTTTACATAAGTAAAGAACTCTTTGCTGTTTTTATTTGCATCCCTTGCCAAAGATTTCTCTTAATCTGCTTTCACCTGCCCAACCTCCTTTGTTACTTGATTACAGACAAGCTTATATCTACCATAGACTTCTGTGTCACTGTGGTCACAAAGGAACTGGATACAGGGAATAACTTGGATATCATATATTTGGATCGTAGAAATGTTTTTGATACTGTTGCACATGGAAGTCTGAAGCACAAATTGGAGCAGTGTGGAATTGGAGGCAAATTGCTGCTATGGATAGAGAAATGGTTGAGTGGGAGAAGTCAGAGAGTGGTAATCAATGGACACTGCTCATCGTCGACTAATGCTATTCATGGAGTCCCTCAGGGTTCAATATTGGGTCCATTGTTGTTTTCTGTATTTATAAATGATATTGATGGTGGTACATCAAGCTTAATGTCCACGTTTGCAGACGAAACGAAGGTTGGCACGGTTGTTAAGGATACTAATAACAGTACGCTGCTGCACCAGGTTCTAGAAAAGTCGAGCAGATATGCTGAGAGGTGGCAAATGAAGTTAAACCTTGACAAATGTAAAGTACTACATATGGGAAGCAGCAACCCCAGAGTGACGTATCAACTCTGTGGTACTATACTGACAGTGGTAGAGAACGAAAAGAACATGGTGGTAATTGTGCAAGCGGATATGAAGTTTTCTGAGCAGTGCAGACGGTCTGCAAGAGTAGCTCATAGTGTCTTGTCAATGGTAAACGGAATTTTTCTAACAGGGATAAGGAGGTGATTATCCCCTTATATAAGGCAATGGTCAGGCCTCGCCTTAAGTACTGTATATAGGTCTGGAGGCCTCATTTTAAGAAGGATGTAGAGCTGTTGGAACGAGTACAGAAAAGGGCAACAAGATTACTGAATGGAACAAAGGGTTTCTCTTACGAAGAAAGGCTTAAATTTTGCAAATTACAGTGTCTGGAGACGTCGCCTGCGAGGTGATCTGATTGAGGTGTATAAAGCCATGAATGGTTTGAGCATGCTCAATGCTGATGGAATTCTTCCTCTTGCACAGAACAATCATTTGAGAGGGCATAAATTCAAATTGAGAAAAGACAGATGTAGGATAGATGTGTGCGGAAGTTTGCCTTTAGCCATCGGGTGGTTGATTGGTGGACCAGACTTCCATCCTTTGTTGTGGAAGTTGATAGCCTAAATAAATTTAAGGCTGAGCTGGACAGGTACTTGGAACTAACGGAGGGGTGAAATGGGAGCGTTTTTTTTTTTTTTTTTTTTTTTTTAGGTTATACTGCATAAGCTTGCTTTCTTGCATAATATGCTTCTACTAATGCTAATGCTAATACTTGATAATTTATATGCATCGCATACATTTTTAATCTCTGCCGCGAACCTCATTAATTCATCTGACATCCATTTAGGCCTGAACCTTGAACAGTAGTTCTTAGTTGGAATGAAAAGCCTAGTAGCCTCCAAGATTAAATTCCTGAAGGGACTTAATTAGGGATTAAGTCCCATTTAGAATTCAATGTTGGTATTATCATCAGTTGATCCCACTGCAGAATTTAAAAACTGTCTGAGACCCCTGTAGTCACTCTTACGAAAGCAAAAGCCATTCCCTTTAGCCTTGATGGTAGTTACATCTTTAAGTAATTCCCATAATTGAACTATGATGCTACTAAAACACTGACTGAAATCGATAAAATGCTTTTATTAAACAAAAAATATAAAAATAAAATAAAAATACACATACTGACAGTATGTGTATTTTTATATGGCATTTTATTCTTGTTATATTGTTATATAACAAGAATAAAATGCCATATAATATACGCTAAAAAGATGTTTAAAATCACTAAAAACCACTAAAACTGGAGCTTTCGGCAGCAGTGGCCGCCTTCATCAGCAATAATGGTTGCAGGTTATCCGACAATCTATGTATGTACACATATATTTGTACGCCCCGACAGGTCCGCGACTCGAACTATGACACCTGCGCACGGTACATTTCTCGTGCTTTGGAACCGGAAATGGGACAAACCACTCTAAACCGTTCGTCTCTCGTTAGGATAAGGGCTTCAAAAAGTGGATGAATGCGACAGCCCTTATCCCTATCAAGACTATAGTGTTCAGACAAACATATCCTTAATCTCTCTCTGCCATTTCCGGTTCCTAAAGCCATGCGCTCTATCCATATAAGCTTTTGGAACGGGAAATGGCTAGAGAGGATGCCAAGTGCGTCGTATGTAATTAAATATTAGCAAACTGTTCTTTGGCTCCAGCTAAACTTGTTTCGTAAATATGTTGTGAGATGAAAAGTGTTCAGTGACTAAAAAGGTTTGGGAAACTTTTTTTAAAGGTTTCCCAACCCTTTTTAGTGTTATTGTTCCGTTCTCCATTGGCGCTGTAGGATATTGCTTATTTTGCCTATTCAGTATGGCAAAATACAGTAAGTTTTCCTTAAAACTCGGGTGTCCAGCAATCCTAGTCTAGTAGCATTTTGGGATTAGGTTAAACTGCGAGTTAGCATTTTCGGTCGCTAGGGGTGTTAATAGTGTGATGTTTGACTGTTGTGATGGAAATATAGAGGGATGAGATCGTAATTTTTTTTTTGCCATACTCCGTGTTGTTAACGATTATGCTATTTTCCTGTGGCCTTGTATGTTATTTTAATTTAAGGAAAAGTTAAACGAAGTTAATTGCGTAGGATATGAGTGATATTTAAAGAATGCTACTTATCATGTTTTGAAGAATGCAGTGGACAATGTGTATGAGGTTGTGCTTAGGTATAATCTTTGCCACCATGCCAGTGAAATGAATAATTAATATTTGTTGGTGGTTAAGGAAAAGAAAACAGCAGCAGGGAAAAACATGCTCTTTCATAAGAAATTGGCATTTCGGCCATTTGTCATATTTAGTAAACTCTTGGACCGTTCGTTTAGGTAAGCTTTCGAAAATATGATTGGGACTTGGGGGCCCTAAGAAAAGTTAAGTTTTTCGATTCTCACTTTTCTGTATAAATATGAAAATCTGGTACATCAGACAAATTTTTTGTCCCCTCAAAGCTTTTTGTTTTTTTCAACGTGTGGAGGCCCCAAGCACACGAATTGCGGTCGGTGAGAAGACACTCATCTCACTAATTGTAATAGGTAACACTACCACTCATCTCACTAATTGTAATAGGTAAGTTTTAGACTTTTAATTTGAGGGATACAATGCTAAAGGAATCAAAAGCGGTCCATGGCTGAAAAAATGTTTGTGTGATACTGCCCTAGGCCAAAGAATGCAGAGGCACCTCAGAATATGGATTTATAGATTTCCTCACAAATGCAAACAGTGAGCCATGGCTTGTGTCTAAATTTGGCACTGAGTTTATCATTGGTATTGCTAAGTATAATAAAGTTTAGTATAAATTTTTCCAAGGAGGGAAGCTTATACTGTACCCAGTCTTTTGTACCAACTTAGTCCTTATATAATACATGAGAACTAAGCTCTGCCACTCATTTGGAGAGATCTAGGTTTGATTGCTAGATCTCCACTGAAGAGACCTAGTCCACTTCAGTGGAGTGTTAGCTGTGTGTGGAAGGTCTTTTTTTTTTTGTTTTACTATTGATTTGTTTACTCAGTTATATGAGATAATTAGTAATAAAGAGAAGTGCCCTCAAACCTCTGATACCCACTTACGCTACCTGACTGCATGCGTCAGGTATCTAAATCAGAATTTTCCAGTATCTAAATCAGAATTTTCCTGGTACAGAGGGCGTTGTGATTTCCCTCAGTCCTGATAGAACCTAATTATGTTGGCAAGCCCGTGTCTGAGGCTATGAATAATTACAAACAATTATAATACCTTTGAAACAACTTTAATATATGTCATAATATATACAAGTACCCTATAATACATATTATAAATTTCATAAGTATAATATCTACAATTTCTTCTCAAAGTGAAGACAGTTCAAACACTATACCAGCAGATTCTAATCTGGTTTTAATATTGGGTTTACCTTCTCTTTGTGAACAACATAGGCATACTTTAACAATTCCACTATTTATTCTTGCCCTATAACATCACAGGTTAGGCTACCTTACCTAATATACATATAATTCATTCTGACATTATGGGAATCTTCTACTCTTGAAGCCATTTCAGTTCAGTTTAATACAAAATCCACTTATTCTATTTCTAAATACCCTTAAGATATTGGCTAGATGTGTGTAACAAGCTGTGATCTACTTTAATTTCTACCTTCGGTACAAAATACATTCTATAAGTGTCAGGTTTCTTAATTTATGTAAAATTTCCCTTTTATAAAGTATTAACTGTCTCTGCTCTCCCTAATGTTTGTCGCAACTTTACCTGATCCTTTTAATTAACACAAATTCATCGGGTTATGCTCAGATGCCTGACATAACCGTCTTCTTTTGTGTAAACCTGGCTTTAATCGTTTCTCTTAACATCTCATTCACTTAAGCACTCAATCTATTACTCAGGGATACAAGAGCTTTAATATATGCATATATATATATAACCATAAAAGTACCTTAGTTCTAGTACATTCACTTATGCTGTCTTACAATTTCCATTTTCGCTGCCACACTCCTTTTTTTTCTATACTGCCCAATTTCAGGCCCACACACGTGTGTGTATATATATATACATGTCCCGGAATTTACTTTATGGCTTATATAGCATGAAAGTAACAGTCCACTTACTGTATTTCTATCTTGCTATTTCCTTGTCCTAAGTTAGTGTTTCCATTGGGTATTCACTTCTGCTGCTTCCACCTTTCCAAAGAACCTCTGGTGATTGACAGTTATTTCATCTAAGAGATGGCCTTCATTTCAGTTTAGTAGGCTGTACTGCTGGCAGATTGTGGTAGACAAATAAGGGCTGGCTCCTCACTTCTCCCATAGATTCGACCTCTCCATAGGGATATCTCTTTACTTGTTGATTCTTTCTCACTGTAAGGCACATGATCATCTTAACTTTACACTCACTAACATTATTTTCTTTTACTTCTCTCACATCACCGATCTTGTTCCGACCTACACTCAAGACTACGACTTTGATTGTGCTCCAACATCTCTGTCTCACCCTCTCTCTTTTTCCCCCAAAATCACATGCTAATTTCTCTCTCATCTATTCATTCGTCATTCCTCGCCTGATCTCTTCCACCAATCACGTCAAATTCCTTTTTCTTAAATTTTATTTCCTGCCTATTTTCTTAATAAGAATAGCGTGTTCTTTATTACTATTTCTTATTGTTTTTAAATTTCCTTCCCTACAACCCTCCCAGAGAATCGCTTACAGTTAGCCCTCTTCCACAATTTGTCATGGGCTTTCACTGATTCGGTGTGACCACTAAGCCTTTCCTGTTGCTTGGTTTATGCCAGCCTCCTTACTTGCTCTTATTTCTGGTGTGGTGTCCCTTTGTCAATTTTAAGTGAACCTTTTAGTCACCATTATCTATGCCCAAGCTCTTAATTGCCCCTTTTGTCACTTAGAACACTTAAATTTATACTAACATTTTCGTTGATGCTAAATTAAACCTTCTTTAATTACACTTTCACTCGCCGAGACTCAAATACACCTGACCATGTAAGATCCACTCTTACATAGCCAATCTTAAGCTGGGAGAGTAGTTTTCTTCCCATATCTTATTCAGTGTGCACAATGTGAAAATTGGCCCAGAACATGCATTTTTTACAGACAAAAACATGTGCAGATATAAGCACGTGCACACACTTTTCCTTACTTTGATTTCTGATAATTTGTCCATTCCACTTAATTTATTGAGGAATAACATTCCTGGCTTATTTTGGAAAATGACTGTCGCTACCTTAAAACCCCTCATACTTTGGATCTTCAACTTGTCTCTCAGGCAGGGGAAGTATCCTAAGCACTTTAAACAGGTCAATATAGTTCCATTTTTCAAGAAAGGTGATAAAAACGTTGCAACTGATTACATATCGTTGCAAAACAGTCTGGCTAAACTCTTCGACACAGCAGCACACAAACATCTCTTCAAATTCTTCAGGCCTTTTATTGATTAGAACCAACATGGTTTCTGCAGTGGCAAGTCTGTAGTCACAAACATTCTTCCTTTCTTGCAATATACCTCTGAAGTTCTTGATAACTACCTTCAAGTTGATGCAGTCCACACGGATATATCTAAAGCATTTTATAAAGTACTGCACGAACAACTTCTGGAAAAACTTAAGCTATATGGTATCTGTGCCCTTTGCTCTCATGCCTATGCAGCTATATTATGCTCGTTCCTTGAGCGTTATCATTAATCAAGTGAACTCGTTGGACGTTTTATACCACTAAGTAGAGTACCTCAAGAATCTCCCTTAGGTCCTTTACTTTTCATTGTTTTCATAAATGATCTTCCTTTTTTCATCTGCACCTCCAATATTCAAGTTTCTCTCTATGCAGATGATCTTAAGATCTACTCAGCAGTGAAGGAGATAACTGTTTCTAAACAGCTTTAATGCACCCTCAATAAATTCTCTCAGTGGCTATCTCTGAATGAATTGTCTGCTAACCCCTCAAAGTGCAAAGTAATCTCTTTCTCATCCTGCAGATCTACACAACTAATAAATACGGAGTACACTATTAACTCTGCGATCATTGAAAGGTGTGACCAAGTTAACGACTTGGGAATTCTCTTCTTCAGCAGTGCGAAATTTGATGCCCATGTCCTTAAAATCACCAGCAAAGCATTCAAAGCACTGGAATTTATCAAACGGAACACCTACAAGTTCAAAAACTACAGATATGCTGTCATCCTTTATAAAACTATAGTTCTCCCAATCCTTGAATTCAGCTCACCCATCTGGAATCCTCACACGAAAACTTTAATTAAGAAAATTGAAGCAGTCCAAAAAAATTGTCTATTAACCTTACGTTCCGCAATCCTCTGTTTTATCACAGTGTACTATGCATCGCTGTGTGATTACTTTCATCTGAGGCCTCTGTGTAGTAGAAGAGTTATTGCTGACATCACCCTTCTAGACAAAGTAATCACTGGAACTTATGAAGCATCTGATATCTTTAGCAAAATCAACTTCGATGCTCCTTGTAGCCAAGTCAGTAACCTTACACCGTTTCGCCTTGACTATGCCACCACAGACTTTAAAGTTCAGTCCACTGAACAGAATCAACAAATGACTCTCTCATCTTTGACAACTTCCAATCACTGATGAGCTCCATCCACAAGTACGCCTGTTCCCTTGAACTACAAAATGACTAGCTCTCATTTGTTTATGTAGTTTACTATTATTATTTGTTTTATTATTTTTCTATTCTCTAACTAATTAATTTATTATTTGTTTTACCAGTAACTTAACTTAATGCAATCCGCTTTTGTACACATGATTTTAATTTTTAAATCTATATCAATTTATCTTCCTGTTGGATTTCATATAATTGTTAATCATATTAATGTTATCAAGCGTGCTCAACCCTTGAATGGGTTGAGCACACTGAATTCTGATGGGATCCTTCCACTTGTTCAGATTATGAACCTAGGGGGGCATAAATTCAAATTAAGAAAAGACAGATGTAGAATAGATGTGCTGAAATTTGCCTTTAGCCAGCGAGTGGTTAATTGCTGGAACAAACTTCCATCTGTCGTTGTGGAAGTTGTTAGGTTAAATAAATTTAAGGAGGAACTGGACAGGCATTTGGAGGGAATGGTGTGATTTTTTTGGCTGATGCTGCATAAGTCATACACTTGCTTTCTTGCATCACATGCCACTAATACTACTAATTGTGTTCATTGTTCTGCTCTCAGATATACCGTTAATGGTCACCTGTTGTGTATCTTGTTGTTAATAAATAAAATTTGCACTATCTACTTCTATAACTAAGCAGACTTTATTCCAACGATGAATTACCCACTGGCTGAAGACAAATTACTACATGTCTGTGCTGTCTGTCTTTTGCTTACCATTAATAACTTGGATGTCATTCCTCACCTTCCTCTTCCTGATTATTATGTGGGCTGACTTTGAATTGTTTGGTTGGAATCTAGCTGATTGTAATTGTCAATTAGCTGTTGAATTGGTATGCAGATTTCATTATCAGTTGCTTGAATTTGTTTTGAAAAGTGAAGAATTTTAGATCATCAGCATAGGAACTGAAGCTTGGATTTATTGCAAGGAATAGTTCTAGTAGAACTTCAAAGAGAGTGATCAGTATCATCCCACAATGGGGCATACCTCTCATTGTACAGATGGTTTTCTGGTGAGATATATTAGTATAATTAACTTTCTCTGCTGTAACAGCAGAGAAAGTTAGTTATACTCCAGGGTGCTGACTACTGGATATGATGGTTAGCATTAGTGGAGGCATTTGATGCAAGAAAGCAAGCTTATGCAGCATCAGCCAAAAAAAAAAAATAAAAATAAATAAATAAAAAATAACCACTTCCACTTCACCCCTCTGTTCGTTCGAAATACCTGTCCAGCTGAGCCTTAAACTTATTTAGGCTATCAACTTCCATGACAAGGGATGGAAGTCTGTTCCACCAACCAACCACCCGCTGGCTAAAGGCAAATTTCCTCACGTCTATCGTACATCTGTCCTTCCTCAATTTGAATTTATGCCCTCTCAGGTGATTATTCTGAGCAAGAGGAAGAATCCCATCAGCATTGAGCATGCTCAAATCATTCAAGGCTTTATACACCTCTATCAGATCACCTCGCTGGTGCCTAGTCTCCAGACACTGTAATTTTTTAAAACTTAAGCCTTTCTTCGTAAGAGCACCCCTTTGTTCTATTCACTAATCTTGTTGCCCTTCTCTGTACTCATTCCAGCATCTCTACATCCTTCTTGAAATGAGGCCTCCAGACCTGTATACAGTACTCTAGGTGTGGCCTGACCATTGCCTTATACAATGGAATAATCACCTCCTTATCCCTGCTGGAAAAATTCCTGTATATTATTGACAATACTCCATGGGCTACTCTTGCAGCCCGTCTGCACTGCTCAGAGAACTTCATATCTTCCTGCACAACCACCCCCAGGTCCCTTTCATTCTCTACCACTGTCAGTGTAGTACCACAGAGTTGATACGTTGCTCTGGGGTTGCTGTTTCCCATATGTAGTACTTTACATTTGTCAATGTTAAACTTCGTTTGCCACCTCTCAGCCCATCTGCTCAACCTTTCCAGATCCTGTTGCAGTAGCATAGTGTCAGCAGTGTCCTTGACAACCCTGCCAACCTTTGTATGGTCTGCAAACTTGGACATTAAGCTTGATATACCATCATCAATATCATTTATAAATACAGAAAACAATAATGGACCCAATACTGAACTCTGAGGGACTCCACTAATAACATTAGTCCACGATGAGCAGTGTCCATTGATCACCACTCTGTCTTCTCCCCCTCAACCACCCCTTTATTCATAGCAGCAATTTGCCTCCAATGCCACACTGCTCCAATTTGTGCGGCAGTCTTCCATGTGCAACAGTATCAAAAGCCTTTCTAAGATCCAAGTATATAATATCAAAGTTATTCCCTGCATCCAGTTCTTTTGTGACTGCATCATAGTATCCAATCAAATTGGTCAGGCAAGACTTCCCCTTAACAAAACCATGCTGTGTCTGAGCTATAACTGTGGTTTGAAGTATTCTCTTAAGACATACTGTGCTGCCAGTTTATTAGGTACACCTACCTAGTAGCGTGTTGAGCCTCCTTTAGCCTTCGAAACAGCCTGAATTTGTCTAGGCATGGATTGAACATGATGCTGAAAATGTTGTGCAGGAATGGAGTACCATGTGGACATGAGTCTGTCACGCAGTTCCTTGAGATTCAACAGAGGTGTAGGCTTGCAGCAAACAGCCCTTTCCAACTCATCCCAAAGACGTTCAATAGGACTGAGATCCAATGACTGAGTCGGCCACTGCAGCAAAGAAAAGGCATTGTCATGTTCCTGGAACCATTCCATAGTGATTCGGGCTTTGTGCACGCGCATTATCTTGCTGGAAGTAACCATCTGACTGAGGATAAACTGTCAACATGAATGGATGCACTTGGTCAGTAACGATGTTTAGGTACGATGTGGCATTCAGACGTGAATCTATGGGTATCTATGGGTATCCAATGTGTGCCAAGAAAGCACTCCCCACACCATAACATGTGGGTAAAGTGCCTGCCTGGCAACCCAAAGGTCGCGTGTTCGAATCCCGCCTCAGGCTTGGATCAAAGTACTGCAAAAACCTTGGGCAGTGCATTATTGCCACAGAAGCTGATGCGCCAACAACTACAAAAAAAAAAAAAAAAAACACCATAACATTGCCCCCACCACCTTGCACAGTAGTCGTCGGGACATGACGGGTCCGTGGATTCATGTTGTTTTCGCCAAATTCTGAGCCTTCCATCAACATGATGCATCAGGAACTTCAACTCTTCAGACCAAGCAACTGTTTTCCAATCCTTGATAGTCCAGTGCTGGTGTTGCTGTGCCCACAGGAGACGTGCTCTCTTGTTCTTCATCGATAACAAAGGTACACGATGTGGCTGTTGTAGCCCATTCGCGACAAAGTGCGACTAGTGGTCCGTTGTGATATTTTGTTCTGTGCGCCAAGGTTGTATTCTGACGTGAAGTGCAACATTGTGGCCCGTCTGTTTGCTTGCACAATTTAGCCATCCTCCTCTGACCTCTCTCATCAACAAGCAATTTTCTTCCGCAGGAGTGCCATTGAGAGGATGTTTTCTGTTTGTTGCACCATTCTCGATACACCCTTGAAACTGTGGTATGTGAAAAGTTCAGGAGAACTGCTGTTTCAGAGATGCTTTGTCCAGCATGTCTTGCACTTACTACCATGCCATGTTCGAAGTCCGTTAGAACACTCCTTTTCTCCATTCTTGCTGCAGTTTGTACGCTTAACTGATACTAGAAAGGTTGTTCTGCTGCATTTATATCCACAACTGTGGTCATGTGACTTGCAACATTGTGGGACAAACCATTTGTGTGCACAGCAGGGGTGTACCTAATAAAGTGGCAGCACAGTGTATATAAGAGTAGGAATGGAGACATTACCATTAGAGCAGATTTAATGTTGGAAAAGATATCTAGTTGAGCTCTGCCGTTTAAGGGTTTTGTGCTCTAAATAGGGAATCCACAAGATTTGAGATCATGGACCTGTGCTGCAGGACATTGTGGAAGTACAGTTGCTGCTGAGAAAAACAGTATTGAATAATTTCTGGATGAATAAATTTTTCAGACATTTTCAATAAGGAGCTTCCCATGAAGATTGGACAGAAGACATTATGAATCTTGGTTTCCAATTTTGGGGACTGGTTTAATGTAATAAGATCTCCAGAGTTTCAAGTATGATACCTATCTTCCAGCTGTTTATGGATACCCAGTATCTATAAGCATCTGGAAGCCATCTAGTCTGATTGTAATCCTATTGGGCAGGTTGTTTATCACATCTATTAGCCGTTGTTTAGATATTGTTGTATCTTCAGAACATTCATAGTTTCCTGAGCTCCACTAGGCAGGGTTGTAGATGTGATGGTTGCTTCATGATATGTGGGCCACCCATCAAATAGCTTTTCTTCCATGATAAAGTGATCATTGCAATTCAAGAATTTGCTCAGTAATTCTTACTTGTTTAGATGCAGTGATTATCGCTATACTTCCCAACTGTTCAGCTAGGGATTGAGTTGTTTTTTTTATGATAAAGCTAAATTATTCCAGTTAATGGAAAAGAGATGATTTATATCAGGTTTTGAGAATTTAATAGAGAATATTAGTTCAGAGTGGGAATCCAAATTGCAATTTACAATTAGCTTTCTTGATGCTATTGGAATAGAAAAGACACAGGGTGAAATGGGTGAGATCTGATAATGATGACACAGATGATAGGATCTGACAAAAATGAAAGAGTTGGGTAGGTTATTAGCATTGGAAAAGTTGTGGAAAACAACATCTGAATCATGACCTGCCCTCATCAGCAGTGTAATATGCCTTGTGAAGTCCAAAGAATTCAGGATTTAGTTAAATTTTGCAGAGTTGTTGAAATACCTAAAATACCTATATAAAAAAAAAAAAAAAAAATTCTGTTTATACTCCAGCACGACAACCAAGTCAGTGGAGTTTACAATAAATCGTCAATACATATATTTATCGTATTTAGTAATCACGGGTATGAACCCCGAGCCGCTCAAGGAACGCGTACAATGCACTCTCGCTCCTGACCACTGGGCTACGTCAGGCCAATATCATTAATAAATATCAAAAACTTTAAGAGGCTGGTGTCAAACTCTGTGTGGATCCCCCCCCCCAACTTATAATATTAGTCAATGAAGAACAGTAGCCATTTATGACTACTCTTTGTTTCCTACTACTGAACCTTCCCTTTGCACTATTATAATAATTATTCCAATGTCATATTGATCCAGTTTACTTAACAGTAATTTATTTTTGAGACAGGCTCACTTTTATGTAACATTGATTTCGTATGCATTACTATGCTATTGTCAATGTTGTATTTCTGATATGGATGGTATGTAGACTGCTGACACATAAGGGAGTGGAAGGTTATTTTTACAACATTGGATTTCATAAAAGGAAATTGGCTAAGGTAAAGAAAGCCAACATGAGAACGATGAGAAACGTCGGGTAACTTATGTGGAAAATTAGTTTCCCAACACCGGACTCTAGCGCTGCTTGCTCAGTAAACGGACGGTAGGTGTTATTGGTCTAGAGCCGAAATCGAGAAGGATATATTGATTGACAGGTGGGCGTGGCAAACGATGAAATGATTGGTGGTGGGCGCAACAGAGGACAAGCTACTGTGTAGTCATTGGTTGGCATTATAATGTGTATTTATGAGTAAAGAACGGTAAACAGGTAATAGTAGCGATGAATCTTTTAAAGATGGAAGAAATTTGTAAGGAAAATAAAATGTTGGTTGATTTTTTGATGAAAACTAAATTAATAAAAGCTATGTTCTGTTCATTTTTATGTTCTTCATTATGTTTTTTTCTCATTAAAAGCAGATTTGTGGAGTTCATGAGTGTTTTTACTATACTGTTGATTTAGGTTTGGTTACGAAAAAAGGAAAAGGTTTCTTTATTTTTCGTTATATTTCATAACCTGACCTTAAATGGTAGGTTAGGAAATAATAGAAACAATTTCCTTATATTTAGTGACCTAACTTTAAATGTTGGGTTAGAAAATAATATAAGAAAAGAGATTCTATATATGTATGTATAGTGAATAGGTGTTGATTGACGTTATGATACGCCGACCGGGCTAGCCAGGTGGGTAAAGTGCCTGCCTGGCAACCCAATGGTTGTGGGTTCGAATCCCGCCTCGGGCTTGGATCAGGGTAAAATGCAAAAGCTTTGGGAGGTGCATTATGGCCACAGAAGCCAATGTGCCAACAACTAAAAAAAAAAAAAAAAAAACGTTATAATATGTGTGTATCCACACAAGTGTCTTTAAAATTAAAAGTACATTAATAAAAAAATAATATATTGTTAATAAACAATTTATGCGCTAGTCCACATGATTCTAAAGATAAAATGTTAGGTTACCCCTCCATTTTGGGAGGGGGTAGAAGCTCTCATGGGATTCAAATGGAGGTAACCTGACCTTTTTTCACCATTAGGGCATATTGAACAAGAAAATAAAAAAAATGTATTTTTTTTATGAATGTATTTCTAAATATGACTGTGATTCTAAAGAAAAAAGGATAGTTTACCCCCTCCACTTCGGGAGGAGTACAAGCTCCCATGGGATTCAAGTGGAGGTAACCTGACCTTTTTTCACCATTGTGGAAAGCGTTCATTAGGGCAAGTTACCATTAGTGCTTCTGAGTGCTACTAAAATGATACCCAATATTATTGTGTGTTGCATTCACGCACCAATCAGCACATTGTTTGCCACGCCTACCTGTCAGTCAATGTATTGTTCTTGACTTTGCTCCAGACCGATAACACCTACCGTCTGTTTAACGAGTGAGCAGCGCTAGGGTGCCATGTCGGGGAAACTAATTTTCCGTGTAAGTTATCCGACGTTTCTCGTTGTTCTCATGTTGGCTTTCTTTACCTTCTCCAGGAAATTTTATGAATTTTTATTAATATCTGACTTTATTAAAAGTCAGAATATGTTAGGAATACTGTTTGATATTAATATAATCAATAAGTTTGTCACCAACAGGTAGCCCTCGTTTTTCACCAGTCTGATTTACGCTGATTTGCAATAGCACTGGTCACTTACCACAAGGCCATTTTTATTTATTTATTTTTTTGCAATTTTTTTTTATAAATTGAAAGTTTAAAATCATCAGACAATTTATCAGCATTGTACTGTACTATGTATAAATGCACTGTTCATGCGATCAAGAACAATCTGAGCCAGTTAGCATGTCCGTATCATTGCAAAACAGCGGGCAAGAAAGCTTCCCTCGTTCAAAGTAGCCTCTCATGAATGCAGTGGTAAAGGTCCACGTAGTGAAGCATTCAGTTGGTTTTTGTTTACGTCATTTACACGTATTGTAAATTTATTATGCTAACATTTTTTATTAATTGTGCTATTAATAAAATAAATAATAATTAATAATAGTGATTGCTGTGTGCCATTTTTGCCAATAGTTTTATAAAGTTTTTAATTTAATAGAATAAAGAGACACCATGTCTGGTAAAAGAAATTCAACGAATCCTAGTGCAAATGAAAGCATGAAAAAGGCACGTCAATCTATCACATTGGAAAATAAGATGGAGGTTATTCGGAGAATGGAAGCTGAAAGCTGCCCTGATGTGTGTAGCGCTATGAATATGCTTCCATCAACTATTACTACAGTTATGAAGAATGCTGATAAAATAAAACAATCGATGCAAAGTGCTACCAGAGTAAGTGCTACACAAGTTAGTTACAACATAAGTAAGCTTTTAGAAAAAATGGAGCAATTGCTGACACTTTGGGTTGATGATTTGAACCAAAAAAGGATTTTTTTTATTAAAATTTTATTATAAAATCACAGGTTTTGGTCACCATAATTAAAATTTCTGGTGCCTGGAACCTAACCCTGTGGTTTCTCATTGAATCTGTGATATAATGGGTTCCATTTGCACCTGTCCTCCCCAGGAACCTAATCCCAGTGTAAATTGAAGGCCACCTGTATTCATTATGCTTACTGATATTTATTGATCTAGCTTGTATAACTTGTAACATGTATGACTCTGAGAATACTATAAAGAGAAGTAAAAATGTGAAAAAAAATAGTTTTATGAATGACAGAGTTAAAAGGAATGGTGAAAGATGTGATGGGCAACTATAGACTAGTGAATTTGATTTCAGCAGTTGGAAATTATCATAAAGTCTGGGGTTAAAGACAATACAAAGCCATCTGGATAGGAATAGTATCTTTAATGGTCACAGCATGGATTCACGAAGGGGGAGACTTGGCTGACTAATCTTGACTTCTGTAAAGCTTTGGTACATTTCTCCACGAAAGGCTGTTATATAAACTGGAGAAAATTGGTATTAATGGCAAGATTACTCAAATGGACATACCACAGAGTGAACCACTGTAGCAAGTGGATTCCCCTCGGGATCACTATTACAGCAGGCCCTCGTTATAATGTGGTTCACTTTACACTGATTCACTATAACGCTATTCTTATATTATAACTTGTATCTGACTATAACACTGTCACAAATCCCTATAATGCTCTTTTACAGATTGCATTTTTGGCATATTTAACAAAATCGTTTCATTTGAAGGAGTTGATAGCTTGAAAATTAATAGCAAAACAGCATTAAAATGTTTCCCATGCCGACTTGAGAAATTTTCCCATGCTCAGTGAAATTTTCTCGCATGCTAATTTAATTGCAGTACAGTGACTTGTTACGTAGTTCTGAGATCAAAATTTAAAAAAATAATCAAGTATATTGCTTGTAATATTTGCGTTATATGCATTTATCCAAAGTCTAGTCATCACTCAGTACAGTATTAGACATTGTGCGTAACGGACAGTTTACTCAAACATCGTATCATAATTAATGCAACCAACACAGTTACATTTCCGAAGAGTTAATAATGGCGGATAAGAATGAAAAAGCAACAAAGTCTGGATGCAGTATGAATACTACAAATGTAAGAAAAAGACTGAATTTGAAAATTAAATGAGAGAGAGAGAGAGATTAGCCTATATGATGATTTGAAGAAAACTCACCTAAAAAAAAAAAAAAAAAAATGTGGAACCATTTAAAACTAGTAAGGGCTGGTTGAATAAATTTAAAATCCACCGAGAAGCTGCAAGTGCAGATCAAGGAGCCGAAACTTTCAAAAAAAGAACTTGTTAAAATTATTGAAGAGTGGCGTTATGTGTTATACTTCTCAACAAGTTTTTAACATAAATGAAGCAGGACTTTTTTGGAAACGAATGCCTAAAAGAATTTTCATATTGAAAGAAGAATAAAACAAAGCGACGAAGGATCGGATGACTTTATTGTTGGGTGGTAACACTGCAGGGGATTTAAAATTAAAACCCCTTTCAGTTTACCAGGAAGAGGGCCAAAGTACAACCCAAAATCGACACATTTTTCATGATTAAATTCATCAATTAAATTAAATCAATTAAATTTATGATTTTAATTGGAATTTTAAGTTTAATTTTGTTACGCAAGTAGTTACCACATAATTATATACTTATATTACAGAATATTTTATATGTACAAATATTTGAATATTAAATATTCTGACCGACATTTGTGCATCTTTTCACTACTGTTTGTTATTGATTAGGAAACATCCTATGGCACCCACCCCAACTCACAAATACATATGTTATCTTATGGGAATTCAGCGCTTGCTTAGCACGGATTCACTTAGTGCTCTGTTTTTCCGGAATGAATTATCAGTGTTAAGCGGGGGGTCACCTGTGTAGTCACTTGATATTTTGATGTGCAAAGAAAATATACTATGTCTATACTAAAAACAAATTCTCATTATGTTATTAATTTGAATCATTTTTTTTCTGGTCTGCAGACTAATTATTTTTTTTTTAATTATTTTTTTTATACTGAAGGTAAATGAACAAAATAAAGTTATATTTAAATTTTGCATATGTACTCTGTCCATGAAAATTATATCCATCCTCATGTTTTAGTGATCAGCCCTTCCTCCCCTCCGGTGGGTACATATCGTGGTGAGAAATGGTAAATGTGATATTGCAGGCTCCATGGCATGTTGGCCTTACAAAAGTACTTTGTCGATGTGATAGATGGATTTGATTTGAGAGACTTTGAAAAAGGGATGTTGTTGGGTACCATTTGAAGGGTGGTAGCGTTACAGAAACTGCAGATTTTGTGAGCTACTCATGGAGTGCTGTAGTTAAGGTGTTCCAAGAGTGGACAGAGCAGCAGTTACTGGGCCAGTGGCAGACCCCCCCCCACTCCTCATTAGTGGTTATGATAAACATCATCATCATCATCAGCCATTTTCAATCCACTGCAGGATGAAGGCCTCTCCAGCAACTTTCCAGTTCCTTCTGTTTTGAGCACTGGCCATCCATTTACTACTCGAAAACTCATGAATTTCATCTATCCATCTCCGCCTTTGTCTTCCAGGTTTTCTTCTAGCTCCTCTTGGGTACCATTCTGTTATTTTCTTAGTCCATCTGTCATCATGTCTTCGAGCTATGTGTCCTGCCCAAGACCATTTTAGTTCTTTAGTTTTAATAAGAATGTCCTTTACTTGAGTTTGCTGCCTAATCCATGTGTTTCTCTTCTTATCTAACAGTCTGATTCCCAATATGATTCGTTCCATTCTTCGCTGTGTAGTTCTCAGCGTCTCTTCCATTCTTTTGGTGAGTGCCCAAGTCTCACTTCCATAAGTCATGGTGGGGAGTATACATTGATTCATTATTTTACGTTTCAGACAAACTGGGATATTGCTCTTCAGTATGTGACTATATTTCCTGAATGCTATCCATCCAAAATTTATTCTTCTCTTGACTTCCAGCCATTTATCATTATTACAGCTAATAACTTGTCCCAGATAAGTATATGACTCCACCTTTTCAATTACTGCTCCTTCAATCATTATTTCCCTTTCCGTGGCATACTTGTTCATCATTACTTTTGTTTTAGCCATATTCATCTTTAGTCCAAAATCCTTACTAACTGTGCATAACTGATTAAGATTTTCCTCTAATTCTTTGGGATCGTGGCTTATGACCACAATGTCATCTGCAAATCGTAAATGGTTTAGGTACTCTCCGTTCACATTGACTCCTTTCTGCGACCAGTCTAATCTTCTGAAAGCTTCCTCAAGGGCAGCAGTAAACAGCTTCGGAGATATTATGTCTCCTTGTCGAACTCCTTTCTCGATTTTAAATTTGCTACTGTCTTTGTCTAGTCTAATAAAGGATGTAGCACTCTCATATATTTTCTTCAAAATCATAATATATGGAGTATCTCTGCCTTGTCTTTCCAGTGCCCGAAACATTGCCTTATGCTGTATGGAGTCAAATGCCTTTTCATAATCCACAAATGCCAGGCATAATGGTGTTTTATATTCATTTGCTTTCTCCATTAGCTGTGATATTACGTGAAGGTGATCCATAGTTGAGAATCCTGTCCTAAAGCCAGCTTGCTCTTTCGGTTGATTCTCATCAAGTATTCTTTCTAATCTGTTAGTAATGACCCTTGTGAACAACTTGTAGATATGGGATAACAAGCTAATTGGTCTATAATTTCCAATTTCTGATTTATCTCCTTTCTTATGCAGCAAAACTATGATTGCATTATTCCACTGCTTAGGCATCACACCTTTTCTAATGCACTTTGTGAAGAGCCTTGCCAGTTTTTGTGTTATGTCTCTTCCTCCCAATTTTAACAACTCTACAGTAACTTCATCTTCCCCCGGGGCTTTCCGATTCTTCATTTTCTTCAATGCATGTTCTACCTCATCAGGAAGAATATCGGGTATGTCGTATGTGTTGCTACTTTGCAATCCATCTTCCCCACTGCTGGTATCATTCCCTCGCTCCTTGTATAATTCTCTATAGTAGTCTTCTGCTATTTGAATTATGCCTTCTCTACTGTTTATAAGTACACCATCGCTATTCTTCAGTTTCAGTATCATTTGTCTTTCTGTATTACTGCTCATGGCTGCTGATTTAAATCCTTTGTTTTCCCTTAATGCTTGTTCTACTTTTCTTGTGTTAAATCTTCTTATGTCCTCTCTGAGTCTCTTTCTAATGGCTTTGCATAACTCAGTATACTCAATTTTCTCCCTGTCAGTGTTTTTCTTGCTCTTCATTTGTCGTCTTTGGTTCATCATGACAAGTGTTTCTTGACTAATTTTTTTTTCTTCTTTGGATTTCTGTTTCCCTATAGGTTTCTTGGGCTTTATCACTTTCAGAAAGTTGTAATATTCCTCCTCGATATCTTGGTCCCGAGCAGTCTGCAGAAGCTCAAACTTGTTCTTAAGTTCCAGTACATACTGCTTTTTCTCCTCCTCTGTTATTTCAAAGACCTTTGTATTATTTACTCGAGTCAGTTTTTTCCTTTCCTTTCCTACATCTATATCAAGTGTACATCTTACCATTCTGTGATCACTTCCAACATTTACCTTATTCAGGACGGTAACATCATTCATAATATATCTTCTGTTAGTGAGGATGAAGTCGATTTCATTAGTTGTTAATCCATTTGGACTCTTCCATGTCCACTTTCTGTTCACCCTTTTCTTGAAAAAAGTGTTCATTACTGACATTCCTTGAGATTCTGCAAATTCCACAAGTCTTTCACCTCTTTTATTTCTTTCACCAATTCCAAAATTTCCTATAGTTCCTCTTTCTGAGCTGTTTTGCCTTTTTCCAACCTTAGCATTGAAGTCCCCCATGATAATAGTGTAGTGGGTTTTCTGCTCATCTACAAGACTCTCAATTTCAGTGTACATTTCTTCAACCTCTTCATCATCATGGCTCGATGTTGGTGCATAAATCATTATAATCTTTAGCTTGTACCTCTTAGAAATCTTGAGTATTAGTCTTGACACCCTTGGTGATGTACTTTTGAATTCCAAAATGTTGTTTTTAAAATCTTTATGGACCAGAAACCCAACTCCACCTTCACTCCTTTCACTGTTTCCATTGGTGTACAGCAGATTTCCACTTGATAAACTTATAAGTGATTCATTTCTTCTTCTTGTTTCAGCCAAACCGATGATATTCCAATTCACATTTTCTAATTCCTTTTCCAGTTCTAATATCCTGTCTTCACCGATGAGTGATCGTACGTTATAACAGGCCAAGTTCAATTTCCGTGCATGGCAGCCTGGTCGTACCCAGAGATTCTTAGCACCCTCTGCTTCCACTCTGATCCTCTCGCTGCCGTAAGAGGGAGAGTTAAAGCTGCTGGGTACTGAGGGCCATTTGTATTGTTGTGCTCTCATTGCTGGAGGGTTTGGTCTTTTCCTCTTCACGCTGACCAGGCGTCTTGAAGAGAACCACTCTACACGTTCGTTGCCACCTAAGTGACGTAACAGGGCTTACCATCGAGAAGGTGTGCATGAGTGGATTTTAGGGAGGCAGGCCAACCGGACTTCTCCTAAATCTTCTGTAATAGAGAGATATTGGATCCATCAGTGTTTTAGGCTGAGTGTCTGATAACACACAGGATACCTGTTCCCCTCTAATATGGGACAACCCGGGACAGCCCGGGACTCGGACAAGATGGGACAGCCTATGATAAACATAGGCTGTCCCATCTTGTCCGAGCTAATAGAAAATGGTGGAATGGCTGATCATGGTCTTTAACCAGAGGTATTTCCAAGACCACAATTCAATGAACTCTTCTCTGTGTGCGTTAATGGAGTAGGCACTTGGTCAAGGTACTCATGCTTATATCCACCCATTGCCAGTGATGCCTAAAGTTTGCATCTGAATGTTCATTAGGCCTCTGATGACTAGAAGAAAGTTGCCTTTTCCGATGAATCATGTGTCTTGTTATGCCATGTGAACGGTAGATGGAGGGTATGGTGACAAATTGTAGAGCAGAATCACTTCAATTCCTCTCTGCAGTTTGTCGTTATATGTCAGAGAAATGAATACTTTTGATCTGATTATCAGTAGTGATTCTTCATGCATTAAGAATCTGCAGATAAAGGAACCACTAGGTGGCAGTGATCACAGTGTGCTGATGTGGGATTTACTCAAAGATGTAACTACCATCAGGGGTAAAGGGAAGGGATTTGCTTTCGTAAAGGTGACTACGGTGGTCTGAGAAAGTTTTTAAATTCTATACAGTGGGACTGACTGATGATTTTACCAAATGGGAAGCATTCAAAGAATTAATCTTGGACGCTACTAGGCTTTTCATACCAACTAAAAGTTTTTGTTCAAGGTTTAGGCATAAATCGATGTCAGATGAACTAATGAGACTTATGGCAGAGAAGAAAAACGCATGGAATGCATATAAATTTTCATTTGACACAGAAGCCTATATAAGTTGGTCTGTAATCAAGTCAGAGGAGGTTAGGCAGGAAAAGGTAGATTACTAGAAATCTCTGGCAAAGGGTGCAAAGAAGAACAGCAAAGAGTTCTTTACTTATGTAAACTCTAGAAGGAAGGGGATGAATCAGATTGGTCCACTTGATATCGATGGGTCGACTGTTGATGATCCTGCTTAGGTAACTGACAAACTGAATGAGTATTTTGAATATACATTCACACATGAGGAGTTATTCAGGGAGGGGATGCCAGAAATTTATCAAACTCTGGCAGGGAACTAAATGATTTTGTAATAACTGAGAGCAAAGTGGATGAGAAATTGTTGACATTAAACATAAAAAGAGGCACCTGGGGTGGATGGGATCTATCCAGTTATATTGAAGGAGGCAGCAAAGGAAGTAAGCAAACTCTTAGCCATAATTACGAGAGCTTCCTTGGGCTCAGGTAAGGCTCTCATGGACTGAAGATGTGCAAATATGATCCCAATATACAAAGGAGGATAAAAGGGTAACACAAGTAATTACAGACCTGTTAGTTTAACTTCTGTTCCGGGGAAATTAATGGAGGCACTGGCTAAAGAAGCACTGCAGAATCATCTAGACAAGACTGCAGGTATAGTTCAAACACAGGTTTGTTAAGGGGAAGTCTTGTCTGACCAATTTGATTGGATACTATGATGTGGTCACAAAGGAACTGGATGCAAAAAATAATTTTGATATCATATACTTGGATTTTAGGAAAGCTTTTGATACTGTTGCACTTGGGAGTAGTATGTCATTAAGGGTGAATTGTTGCTATGGATAAAGGGATGGTTGAGTGGGGGAAGACAGAGTGGTAATCAGTTGACCCTGCTCTTTGTGGACTAATGTTATTAGTGCAGTCTCCCAGGTTTCGGTGTTGGGTCCATTGTTGTTTTCTGTATTTATTAATGATATTGATGACCGTATATCAGGCTTAATGTCCAAGTTTATAGTCGATGCAAAGGTTGGCATGGTTGTTAATGACAGTACACTATTTGAACAGCAACCTTTACACTGACGATCTCTCTATTTCTTGCCATTCTCAGAACATGAGATCCATTGAACGGCAATTGCAGATATCCCTGAATGAAGTCTAAAGATGGGTGGTGTGCAATGACTATCATCTGTCATTCCAGAAAACTGTTGCAATCCACTTTTGCAATTACATATAGATCCTGAACTTCAGGTGTCAAACTTTACGATTCTAATGACTAACAACATCATATTCTTAGGATTAATCCTTGATAGGAAGTTAAATTTCTTTGAGCACATTAAATTTGTGCATACTACCTGCCTCAAAAAACTGAACGTACTAAAGGCTTTATCTGCCTTGTCTTGGGGAGCTCATCATTATTATTAGTGGTTTTTTTTGCTGATTCTAGGGTTCCCCCCCCCCATTTGTCACTTTATCATCTTGTGGTGAGGCAAGCACCATCGCCGGCTGTTTGTGTGTAGTGTTGGAATATGTCGTGTGATGGGTTTTTTTTTTTTTTTTTTATGTTATGGTGAGTGGCCGAATTTAGGCAATTTAGCATCCACGGGGTAACAAACATGAATTTGATTACCCCCTGTCTTACATCTCTAGCTGTGCAGAGGCAGGCCAGATTCATCTTTTAGCTCCTGCTGGGTGTCCCCAGAACTGATGGTATAGGGAAGCCCATGGAAATATAGGAAAGGAGAGTGAATGTATAGCAGGGAGAAGATGGGGAAGGAGGGACTGGGGGGAATATAGTGATAGAAAGATGGAGATGATAGTTAGAGGCATCCCCATAGAAGTAGGAAGGAGGAGTTGTTAGTTAAAGTGATAGGGTAGAGCACTAGACAGTAGGTTCAGGAATCCCACCCCTGAGTAGGGGCCAGCAGTGAATACCCCACCCCCAGGTGGTGGTCAGTAGCAAAAATCCCACCCCTCAGTAGGGGTCAGCAGGTAGCAAAGATTCCACCCCAGGTGAGGGTCAGCAACAAAGATCCCACTCTCAGTAGGGATCAGCAGGCAGTAATGCTGCTCTTGTATAGAGCATTGATCAGATCCTGTGTGGATTATGGTTCTCCAATCTATGATTCTGCCTGAAAGAGTACACTACACTGGCTGGATCCTATACATCATAGTGCATTGCATATTGCACTTGGTGCTTTCAGGACACATCCAACCCATAGTTTATATATTGAAGCTCACGAGCCTTCGCTTTGCCTCCGCAGAAAAACACTGCTTCTTAAGTATGCAGCCCAAATTCAAGGTTGCTGGCAGCATCCTATTAAGCCATATCTCTTTCATCGATCACTACAAAATCTATAGAAATAAACCCAGTAAAATAGGACCAGCAATCTTATGCCTTATTGAATTAACACAGAGTTGGAATGTTCCTATTTTCAATAGGCAACAAGCATTGAATTACTCTCAACTAAACTACCTTGGACTCACCCTCCTCAGTTAACCTGCAATACTTATCTTCATAAATGGGGGAAGGATCACCTACTAATAATCAACGTGAAACAACTCCATGCAACCCTTATTCAGAAATATGCCATTTTTTGCCAATATATACTACTTACTTTTGCCAATATATATATGATGGCTCCAAATCACATTCAGTCATTGCAGTATTTCGGCAGTATTTTCTTCTAATATCATTTCGGCTGTCCTTCCACCTGAGTATAGCAGCTTGTCAGCAGAACTGCTTGCAGTAAAATTAGCTCTAGAAAACCTGAATCACTACCCATTTCTAAAATACACAGTATACACAGACCCTCTCAGCTCATTACAGCAATGCAAAACTCCTCCTACAAGGTTCACCCTGTGTTAAATCAAATCGGAAGTCTCCTATTGCAAATTGAAGAACATTGTCAATCAGTGACTTTTTTGCTGAATCCCAGCATATTCGGGGATAAAGGGATACGAGCTCACTGACAAAACTGCTAAAAATCCATTAACTTTTGATTTAACCTCCATCCTGGTTCCAGAATCTGACTACAATCACATCGTATAAACAGCATGTCTTGCACAGTGGAAAGAGCTATGGCACACCCAAACCAATAATAAACCCTACCAGTTGAAACAGGAAACAAAGCTGTGGCACTCTAGCACCAAAACAGTGTGAAGAGAAGAAGTGGTACTTGCATGGGCATGAATAGGACATACGTGTTTGACTCACCTCCATCTACTCACATGAGAGGACTCTCCTCAGTGTCTGCACTGTTCAGCACATTTAACAGTGAAACATATCCTGATTGACTGCCCTTACTATTAACAGGACAGGACATCTGTCTTGTTTTCCCTGACAAATCTGCAAGAACTGATGACCTTAAAACATATTATTGGCAATGATGCAAATATCAATATATCTTTCTCTTATCTGAAAAAAATTGGAATGTATCATAAATCCTAAAAGATCTTCGTAATAAAAATGATGTTGTTACAACTGAATTTTGTTTTTTAACGTTTCCCTAAGAATAGATGCACTATAGCCCCAGCAGTTATGTGCCGTTAAACCTCCATAATAAACAAACTGCAACAGAATCTAGAAAAGTTGAGCAGATTGGTCTGAGAGGTGGCAGCTGAAGTTGCCACATTGACAAATTTTTTTGTCAAAGTTTGACAAAACGATTGACAAACTTTATATTGACAAATGTAAAGTACTGCATATGGGTAGCAGTAACCCCAGAGTAATGTATCAACTGTGTGGTACCACACTCAGAGTGGTAGAGAATGAAAAAGACCTGGTGGTAATTGTGCAGTCATATATCAAGTTTTCTGAGCAGTGCAGTCTGCAAAAGTAGCTCATGTTGTCATATACAGGAATTTTTCTTGCAAGGATAAGGTGATTATCCCTTTGTATAAGGCAATGCTCAGGCTACACCTTGAGTACTGTATACAGGCTGGAGGTCTCATTTTAGGAAGGATATAGAGCTTGAACGAGTACAGAGAAGGGTAACAAGATTGGTGAATGGAACAAAGGGTTGCTCTTACAAAGACCCTGCTGATGCTATTGAGGCAGTGTTAGGTGGGTCAGAAAACTGATAGCTTAGAGGGGGATACAAGGACTAATAGATTAATAGTAGCCACTGGCAGAAGTGAAAGTGATTCTTGCACTGCTATTGGAATGAGCAGCAGCCTAGAAAACAAGATGCAGAGTATTTCAGATACTGCTGGTAGTCATTGCGGTACAAGTAAACATATGGTTTGTGTTAAGGTAGCTAAGAATAGGAACAGGTGCATGTATACTTGCGTGTACACCAATTCTAGGAGTTTGGTAAATAAATTTGATGAATTTGAGGTATTGCTCAAAACATCAAAGGCAGATATTGTCAGGATATCAGAGATGTGGTGTCACACAGATATAAGGAATGCAGAACTCTAATTTGGGGTGAACAATGTGTACAGAAAGGATAGACAGGATAGGAATGGAGTAGGGGTTATGATATTAGTTAAGAAACACATAAAATCCAAGGAAGTGAAGCCAGTTGACATTGCTGGACAGTGCAGTGTTGAGTCAGTTTGGTTTGACACAAGCATTGGGAGATCAAAATTGAGAGTAGGAGTGTGCTATAGGCCTAATGACTCTGATGAGTATAATAAGAAACTGTACAGGGAAATAGTGGGCCAGTAAATCAGAGAGTCTTATAATGGGGGATTTTAATTTCCCAGATATTAACTGGAATTTGTGGGTTGGTCACTCACACATTAGCAAGGCTTTTGTGGATTTATTGGATGATTGTTTTCTACATCAGCATATTCAGGAGGCAACTACATGGAGTAATACTCTTGATCTGATTATCAGTAGTGATTCTTCATACATTAAGAATCTGCAGATAAAGGAACCACTAGGTGGCAGTGATAACAGTGTGCTGAAGTGGGATTTACTCAATTGGTTACAGACCAGCCAGGTAACTACCATCAGGGGTAAAAGGGTTTTTGCTTTCGTAAAGGCGACTACAATGGTCTGAGACAGTATTTAAATTCTATACAGTGGGACTAACTGATGATGTTACCAACAACAAATTCAAAATGGGAAGCATTCAAAGAATTTATCTTGGAAGCTACTAGGCTTTACATACCAGCTAAGAAATATGTTCAAGGTTTAGACATAAATGGATGTCAGATGAACTAATGAGACATATGGCAGAGAAGAAAAAATGCATGGGATACATATTAATTAATGGGTGACATGGAAGCCTATGATAGATATAAGCTGGTCTGTAACCAAGTCACAAAGGAGATTAGGCAGGCAAAGGCAGATTAAGAGAAATCCTTGGCAAAGGATGCAAAGAAAAACAGAAGAGTCCTTTACCTATGTAAACTCTAGAAGGAAAGGGATGAATCAGATTGGTCCACTGGATATTGATGGTTCAACTGTTGGTGATCCTGCTCAGGTGGCTAACAAACTGAGTATTTTGCATCTCCATTCACAAATGAGGAGTTATTCAGGAAGAGGAATGCCAGAGGTGAAGTGAACTCTGGCAGTGAACTAGATGATTTTGTAATAACTGAGAGGAAAGTGGAGGATAAACATAAAAAAGGCACCCATGGTGGATGGGATCTATCCAGTTATATTAAAGGAGGCAGCAAAGGAAGTAAGCAAACCCTTAGCCATAATTATGAGAGCTTTTTGGACTCAGGGGAGGTACGCATAGACTGGAGATGTGCAAATGTAACCCCAATTCATAAAGGAGGATCAAAGGCTGACACAAGTAATTATAACTTCTTCTTATAACTTCCTGTGAGTTAACTTCTGTTCCAGGAAAATTAATGGAGGCACTGGTTAAAGAAGCACTGCAGGATCATCTAGACAAGACTTCAGTTATAGCTTGGACACAGCATGGTTTTTGTTAAGGGGAACTCTTGCCTGACCAATTTGATTGGATACTCTGATGCAGTCCCAAAAGAACTGGATGCAGGGAATAACTTTGATATTATATATTTGGATCTTAGAAAGGATTTTGATACTGTTGCACATGGAAGACTGATGCACAAATTGGAGCAGTGTGGCATTGGAGGCAAATTGCTGCTATGGATAAAGGGATGGTTCAGGGGGAGAAGACGGAGAGTGGTAATCAATGGACACTGCTCATCGTGGACTAATGTTATTAGTGGAGTCCCTCAGGGTTTAGTGTTGGGTCCATTGTTGTTTTCTGTATTTATAAATGATATTGATGATGGTATATCAAGCTTAATGTTCAAGTTTGCAGATGATACAAATGTTAAGGACACTACTGATAGTATGCTGCTGCAACAGGATGTGGAAAGGTTGAGCAGATGGGCTGAAAGGTGGCAAATGAAGTTTAACATTGACAAATGTAAAGTACTACATATGGGAAACAGTAACCACAGAGTAACATATCAACTCTGTGGCAGTGACAGTGGTAGAGAATGGAAAGATCCTGGGGGTAATTGTGCAAGCAGATATGAAGTTTTCTGACAGTGCAAACAGGCTGCAAGAGTAGCTCATGGTGTCTTGTCGGTGATATACAGGAATTTTTCTAGCAAGGATAAGGAGGTGATTATTCCCTTGTATAATGGTCAGGCCACACCTTGAGTACTGTATACAGGTCTGGAGGCCTCATTTCAAGAAGGATGTAGAGCTGGTGGAATGAGTACAGAGAAGAGCAACAAGATTAGTGAATGGAACAAAGGGCTGCTCTTACGAAGAAAGGCTTAAGTTTTGCAAATTACAGTGTCTGGAGGCTAGGCACTTGTGAGGTGATCTGATTGAGGTGCATAAAGCCTTGAATGGTTTGAGCATGCTCAATGCTGATGGGATTCTTCCTCTTTCTCAGAATAATCACCTGAGAGGGCATAAATTCAAATTGAGGAAAGACAGATGTAGCATAAATGTGTGGAAGTTTGCCTTTAGCCAGTGTGTAGTTGGTTGGTGGAACAGACTTCTATCTTTGTTGTGGAAGTTGATAGCCTAAATAAATTTAAGCTTGAGCTGGACAAGTATTTGGAACGAATAGAGGGGTGAAATGGGAGCGTTTTTTTTTGGCTGATGCCGCATAAACTTGCTTTCTTGTATCATATGCCTCTATTAATGCTAACCTAGGTGCCTAGTCTCCAGACACAGCAGTTTGCAGTGTCTGGAGACTAGGCACCTGCGAGCTGATCTGATTGAGGTGTATAAGGCCTTGAATGATTTCAGCAAGCTTAATGCCAATAGGATTCTTTCTCTTGCCCAGATTAATTGCCTGAGGGGACATAAATTAAAATTGAGGAAGACAGTTGTAGAATAGATGTGTTGAAATTTGTCTTTAGCCAATGGATTGTTGGAACAAACTGCTATCTGTCATTGTAGAAGTTGACAGCTTAAATAAATTCGAGGCAGAACTAGACAAACGTTTGTACTGAATGGATGGGTGAAATGGGAAGCGTTTTTTTTTTTTTCTGATGCTGTTATAAGTTTGCTTTCCTGCATCAGCTTCTACTAATGCTACTGTCTGCAGCACGTTTGATGTCCTGGTTTACAGAAACAGGCAACAATTTGCAGCGTTTTAGTATGGGAGATGTTTTCCTGGTAATCTCTTGGTGCCCTCCTACCCCTAGACTGCACTCTCAAACACTAAAAACTACCTATTCATTGTGGCTAATCAGGTACAGTCCTTGATTGTGGCTGTCTTTTCAAATTGCACCAACACTAGTTACACATAGAGTAAAGAGCCCTGCCACATTGCCAGTATTGTTTGAGAGTGGTTTGCCAAACACAATAGTGACTTCTTGACAAACACAATAGTGACTGCTATCCTGGCCACTGAATTTACTGGATATGAATACCATAGAATATCTGTGAGATTATGTGGATCAACAGATCTGTTATATGGATCCTCCACTACAGATTATCACAAATCTACAGGGTGCAATCCTGGAAACACTGTACAATGTACCTACTGCAGCATTTAGAGGCCTTGTAGTGTCGATGCCTCACCATGTTGTAGTGGTACCGGCAGCAATTGGAAGGTATACCCACTATTAAGTAAGTGGTCATGATGTTTTTACTGGAAAGTGCACATTGTGGTGTTCTGTCAATTTTCTTTTACCAATTCCAGTGTTCGGTCATTTAAAAAAAGATTGGAAAACACTAACTTAAAACTTTGTCAGTGAACTCATTGTTCTTTGTTTTTAATGTGGAACCTCTGTGGAGTATAACTCTAGATCTATATTTTTTAAGATTATTTCAAATAACATACCCTTTTATATATGAAATGCCATGAAATTTTTCTTCTGTGTTGCTATCATCAGTTAGCTTGTTTCCACTAATATTAGACACAACTTTAATAGATGGCATCATGAAAATAGCTTTGAAAATAGGAGGATGAGGACATTACATCTGATTTTGGTATACAAAAGCTTAAAATTCTCTGGAACTGAGATCCGGAAGTTATGAAATTTGATTACATGATATATGAGTGATGGATGCAGAGGATGTTGTTGTTGCTTCTAAGAAGTAACAATAAGGTTCTTTTCCAATTTTTTTTTAAATTCTGGTTTAAATTTTGACAATTTTATTTTAGTGTTGGGCAGTCAAGCCAGAATAAGAAATTAATATTTAAAAGCATTTATGCAAGAAGTTTTCATTTTCGAAAAACTTCAAAATTTCATTACAAAACACTCTACAGAGCCCATCCACTATTGAAAACCCACTACAGGAATTCCGACTGTTTGGGGAAACTTGTGAAAGGTTGAAACAATAATGAACTTAATCAAGAATTATTTGGCAGCATATTATCAACTCATTTTAGGATGGAAGGTTCACAGAATTAAATGCAATTGTTATGCTTTTTTCACTCATTTGTGGAAGGAGTAAGACTTGAATTTTTGTCAACTGATGTGTGTATTGAGTGTTTTCTGTTGTATGTTAGATTTAAACTTGAGATTCTGGAGTTGTGAAGCGAATTTTTTGAAACAGAACTTTAATGAGATTATAATTAAATTTGAACTGTCACAAGGGTTTTTATTGTACTAATAAAACATTTTCATATTTGTAGCAGTATCAACAATGAAGTATTGAATAAAAAAAAGAGAGCTGACCACCTGTTCTTGACAGTTAGCAGTTTTAGGCAGTTGGTAAGAAGAACATTTCTCCTTTTTATTTTTTTAGTCACACACTTATAATCATGATCTATTTGACATATCTTTCAGTTAAGAATAATTATCAAGGCAGGTCTACCTATGTACACCACCAGCAGAATGATCTAGGCCAGTGGTGTGCAAACTTATTTCATTTGCGACCCCCTTTATTAAATATAAAATTGACGCGACCCCTCAATGTAAACCCTGAGGGAGAGTGACAAGATTTTTAGAGGAGAAAAATGGTATTTTATAAATTATGTAGTAGAAAATTGAGTAAAAAAAATATTTCCTTTTTAATTTACACATTAAAATAATTGTTTAATATTTTAATTGAATATAGCAAAAACAACAAATCAAATTCTTATTCTTCAGTTAAGATTACAAAACAATAAAAAATGAACAATTACAAAACAAAACAATGAGAAGGATGAGCCTGGATAACCAATAATATTTGGTCCATATTTGGATGCAATATTTGAAATTGTTAATGTCATGTCATCTTCTGGAACACTTTTGTTTTTATAGCTGTTAGTTTTGAGAAACTAACCTCATATAAATATGTAGTCTCGAAAGGTAGCTATTTTTGTATTGCCATTTTCGATAATTCTGGATACTCATCTCGAAGATAAAAAGCCAAAATTTTTCACAAGTAGTCTAGAAAACAACACGTAATGCTTCGTCAGAAAACAGGTTAATAAGATCTTCCTTTTGCTCAATGGTAATATCAGGACATGAAGAAATTTCAAAAGCAAAGGGATCACAAATCCAATACAACTTTTTTTTTCTGGATAAACATTAAATCGTTTGGAAAAATTCTTAATTAGCATTGTTAGGTGGGAGGCAATGATATCTCTAAATTGTAAAATGTCAATATTATTGCTATTAACAAAATCAGAAAAACATGGGAACATTTCAGTATTATTACGCTCAAATTCAGTTTTCCAATGGTTAAATTTATTTTTGAAAGCTTCTGATTATTAATATATTTGTTCCTTGTCCTGGAAGACTTAAATTTAAATCATTGTTTTTCGAATCTATCAACAAGGCAGCTAAGTTTTCAAAGCCATTTTTTATTTGTAAACAATTGAGCAAGGTTCTGATCTGTATCTGTTAAAAAAAAAAAAAAAAAAAAAAAACAAAACTTCATGTTAGAGGCTGAAAAAATGTCGCAACATTTTACCACTGGACAACCACCTCACTTTCATATATAAAAGAAGCATTTCATAAGTGGATCCCATTTCATTAAAAAGTATAGTGAAAAGCTTGCTATTTACTTTCAATTTACTTTATTGAAAGCTTTTACTTTCAATAAAGTTGATCACACTTACTACATCTTTCAAAACTTTGTGCAAATCAGTTTGCATTTCCTTCACTACTAATGCTTCCCTATGTATAACGCAATGATTAGAAACTATATTTGGAACAGTTTCCTTTATTTTGCCTTTTAAACCTTTATTTAATGTAGCCATCAGTACAAATCTCAAAATAGTTCCAAGTTGTTCCAAGTTAGATTATTTATTTGAAAGAAAATATTTATAATATCAATCTTCTGGCCCATCGTTCTTCCTTCCAAAGCTTTTTAAAATAGAAAATCCTCCAAAATATCCCCCTCGTAGCAGTATCTGACATATACAATAAGTTGAGCAAAGTTTGAAATATCTATGGATTCATCTTACTGTATTGCAAAAATTGTACTTTCTCTCAATCGATTTAATAAATTGAATTTTATTTTGTTCAATAACTGCAATATGCTGTGAGACTGTGTCTCTGGACAGAGGAATGGTTTTTAAATCATTGCTGTACTATTCTCCATGCATATTGCAATCATTTTTATTGCAGCAAGGAGAATGCACCGAATTACGAAGCAGAATAAAGCTTGCATGCTATATATACACAGTTGCTATGTATATTTACTGCTATTGCACATTCGCACCTCTGGCCTTTAGGCAATACAGTACAGGCAGTTTGAGAATTTGTGCTGTAGGAAGCGAATTAAGATCTAAAGGGATTACCATAAGGAATTAATTGAGTATTGCCTTTAGGCAATATTCTAAAATCAATACAATATTGATTCTAAAATCAATATGGGCAATTTAAGAATTTGGGATTACCATAAGGAATTAATTGAGTAGTACTTCTCAGTACTACTCAGCATTTGAGTAGTACTGATAAGTATTAATACATGCTGAGAAGTTGCACTAGTCAGCTGCTTTTTGTGTGTCCATAGCCAGTGAGCAAATTAAAGCATATTCCTGATGCGGTAGGTTTCATTCGCCTCTCAGACTTAGTTCGATTAGCAAGATCTCTACACCTACAGTATTGAAAAAGTAATTTTAACAAGGTTTTTAGCTTTTATGTACACAAAAAATAAATTTATTTAAAAATTTCCACATCCCTTTAATTTATCACGCGATTCCTCTGGGGGGGGGGGTCTCACCCCACAGTTTGTGCATCACTGATCTAGGCCAGCCAAACTACAGCCCACATGTAAAGTTAACTAAAACAGCATTTCAGGGAGTCTGTCATTGCGTGTACAGGCATGCAAGCATCGAGCTTGACTGTATCAAATGTGTACATTTAGTCTAGTGCAGTCATATATCCGCATCAATCTTTTCATATTGTGAAATTCTACTATTTTTGATATAATTTGTTTATTGTATTGAATTATTATTAATTTGTATTGAATTAAAAAATCATACTTAAAAATATTCCAAAAGAGGAAAGTCGATGTGTAGTGTTGTTTTTAATCAAATGTTGACTGAAGGCTATTTCTTCATTGAGTACAGTAATACCCCGAAGTTACGCGATAGGCGGGTCCGACGAAAATCGCGTAAGTCGAATTCGCGTAAGTCGGGGTACAACTTTGCATATAAATACATATAAATTTTGCTTAATTGGGACCAAGGACTAACAAAAACACTAGTTTAGAAGAAAAATATTAATAAAATTGCAGTTCTTTATACATATTAATACAAAATATGTATTAAAAAAACAAATGACTTACGTTAAAAAGTTATTTCGATGTCGATGGCTTCATAAAATCTAACAAATTCGTCTGACGACACAGCGCGTTCTTTTTTTCACGCAGAATTTCTTCGTAGCAAGCTAATAATTTTTTTTATTCCTTGCTTTGTAGCTATAACGCGTTCTTCGTTAGAGTCTATGTTTTCTAAAAATTTTAAGCCCTTTACAATTGAGCCCTTTTCAATTTTCAACCTGTCGAGTTTGCAATTGTCATATGCTTTTCGCCGTTGCTTCATTTAGGCCTGTAGCACGTGCAATATCACATGGTCTTTCATTTCGCTCAAAGCGTTTCACAATTTCATATTTTTTCTCTATCGACAGAGGCGGCTGGCCATAAGCCTTACCGGGGAAACCCCGGTGGGCCAGTGTGATTTTGGCCATAAACCATAGTATGAGGCCACTATAAATTTTCCTGGGTAAGAATTTTTGACCCAGTCCGCCTCTGTTTATCGTTAATTGCTTTTCTTTTTCTCTCAGAATCTGCAGTCTTCACCAGGACGCTTCCTTTTCACACCTTTTAATTAAGTATTTTACTCATTTTTAGGGAATAAAGCACAATTACAAAACGAGGAGGCACGCTTGATACGCATAAACAAAGCTGCGCGCATGTAGCAACTGAATAAACAACACCATAAAGGCAGAGATATGCTATTAACACCTCACATTTCTAGGGGTTACTACCATAAAACAATAAAAATCCAGTTGCGTTTCTGCTAGTGAAATCTGTTATAAACTGGTAGTAAACTCGATCTAATTGTATTTGCGATTATACCGATAGCTGGAATTGTGTTGGTTTTTACGTTATTATGGTGAAATGTGTTTCCCCTTCACTGATGTAAAAAACATAAAAGCAACAAAGTTGAATTTTGTTCATCTTTCGCTCTCATTCTCCGCTGTCGCACCGTATATCGATAACAAATGAAAAACGACCTTGAAGATAATGGGCGGCAGCGTTGCCAAACGAAAAAATCAAGAACCGCGTAACTCCAGGTTCGCGTAAGTCGGGGTAGCGTAAGTCGGGGTATTACTGTACAACGAAAGAGCAATGTGTTAGTTTTTAAAGAATATAATTTAAAAAGACACCAAGATTTCAAGCATAAACCTTATGATCTGTTGATCATAAGGTTTATGCTTGAAATAAAGGAGTGTTGTGAAAAGAAGTGTTCAAAATTACAAAATGAATTAAGAAAATAACAAAACACACTGAAAATATATCAGTAAAGAAATTTATCTGCTGTAAGTGCCAGTTATCAAATTGCACATTTGATCGCTTTTGAAAGTAAACTGTTCAGTGATGGCGAATTTTTTAAAAAGTTGTGGAAGAAATTTGTCCGGAGAAATGAACAATGATACAAGACATTACTTTGTCTCGACAAACAATTGTGCAAAGAGTAGAAGATATTGGAAAGAATTGGACCGAAAAACTGTTTGAAAACATAAAACAAATGAAAATATTTTAATGTGGTACTAGATGACAGTGCTGGTGTGACACAGCCCAACTCTTTATTTTCCTACATGGAATTAATCATAATTTTGTACTAGTTGAAGATTTAGCTGATCTACAGAGTATTCATGGAACAACTACAGGTGAAAATCTTATTGAAAATTTTTGTCAGTATATTGAAAAGTTAGGATTAAATATTAAAAACCTGTTAGGGGTCAACACTGATGGTGCAGAAGAATATGATTGGTAAAAACATTGGGCTTATGGGTAGAATAACAAGAAAATGATAGATATCAGAGCTGAACCTCCAATTGGAATGCATTGCATTATGCATCAAGAAGCTCTCTGTGGGAAAATATTGGATCTCCAACATGTTATGAATGTGGTTATTTCAATTGTAAATTTTATATGATCACATGGCCTTAATCACCATATGCTTAAACAGTTTCTTTCAGAATTAAGCTGAATATGAAGATGTAATTTTACATAGTGCAGTGAGATGGCTTAGTCATGATGAATTGTTATATTGTTTCTTTAAACTGTGATTGATATTTTCATGACAGAAAAAGGGAAATCAATAAACAACTTTCAAATATGGAGTGGCTGTTTGATCTTACAATTCTTACAGATATTTCTAGTCATTTAAATGCTCTTAATTTAAAACTATTACTAAAGGAAAGGAGCCGGCCGGGCTAGCCGAGTGGGTAAAGTACCTGCCCGGCAACCCAAAGGTTGCGGGTTCGATTCCCGCCTCGGGCTTGGATCACAGTACTGAAAAAACCTTGGGAGGTGCAATATGGCCACAGAAGCCGATGCGCCAACAACTACCAAATCAAAAAAAAAAAAAAAAAAAAAAAAAGGAAAGGAAAATTGGTTTCCAATTTGTAAGGTGACATTAAATCATTTCAAAATAAGTTATTATTTAAATCTCAAATTGAGCAAGACAATTTATTTTGCTTTGAATGTTGTTCCAAGCTAAAAGAGAAACATATTTCCAAATAATCATTGCCTCTTGTTATTACAATTACTTTTTGACGAGTTTGAAAGTTGATTTGCTGATATAAGATCCCATGAGATCTTATATCAGCAAAATTTCTGATATAATTTTAGAAGTAAATGGATTCTCAAACATAAACTTGTTTGAGAATCCATTTACTTCTATGGTTGGAAACTATAATTCTGGCTTGCAATTTGAAATTATTGATCTTCAAGCCAAAACATGATTCAAAAATAAGTATATGGACTTCAAAAATAAACTACTTGAATTCTACAAGACTCTCCCATCTGAAGATTTTCCTTTAATAAAAGAAAATGCCACGAAAGTGGCTGTTTTGTTCGGATATATATGTATGTTTGCAAGCAAATTTTTTCATGCATAAAATCAAATAAATATTTAAAAAAAAACAATAATAGATGAGCATCAGATTCTGCTGTTGGTATTCGTAGCGAGCAGACATGCCTATTAGAGCTCTTCATAGATACAGTACAGAAGTATAGATAACAGGGGATTACAGCAAGTAGACCAGGATTTCAAAGGTTATTTAGTATATTGTAAAGTTTATTTTAATAAGTTTTTTTTTTTTCCCTGTAATAGTTTGATTTTTTTTTAATATTATAAATATAATTATTTGAAAGTTTCTTTTATTAATAATTATTAAATTTCATAATGGTTGTTATTACAAGATCTGCCTTGAACACTTTGTCAAAGGGTACCATGACTCATACGGAAATAGCCAATGGTGATTCCCAGGTGAGTCATGATTTTCTCCCTTGCAGAACCTGTGGCATGTATTCCAAGATCAACCTAGTAGTTAAACCTAGCTCACTTGGAGATTCTTTTCTTTACCACCATTGTAAGGAGTACACCGATCTTAAGTTACAATTTGGTGCATTGCTAACACAATTTGAGTCACTGAAAAAATGGGTACTTGCCTCAAGAATAATGTAACTGGGAGCTCATCAGGGACTCAAGACTCTAGCAACATACCAAGTAATGCACTCCCTATTCGGGCCCCAGAACAGAATAACCAGGTGCCAACTACTCTGATTCGAAAGGACTTAATTTTATTAGGGGACTCCATTGTCAGGGAAACGGGAAATATTTTTTGTAATAAGGATAGGTGGACTAGAACCAGGGTATGTCTGCCAGGAGCAACTATTAATGATGTCACCAACAGATTGTCAGATTTTAAGGGGGTAAAGACAATATTATTATTCATGTGGGGACTAATGACATTAAACGTACAAGATCTAATGATTTGTTAGACAAATATAGGACCATGCTGAAGAAATACCACGAGTTAGGTCACAATGTCTGTGTCTGCGTCTGCAATTCTGCCCAGGCATGATAGGAGGGATTATATGCTGAAAGCCTTGTGGATTAACTCAAGACTTGAAGGACTCTGCAAGGCTTTTGGGGGGAAATTTCTATCAGCTTGGCCTGCATTTGTAAGTAGAAGGAATCTGTTTTGTAGAGACAGGATACATTTAAACAGAGGTGGTGCAAATTTTTTCCAGTATTATTGAGGATACCTTAAAGGTTCAGGGAAACTGCTAGTTTGGGGGGACAAGGGTAATATAGATACGCATTAATCTGATAATATTGGTCAAATTAACGCTTGTACATACCTCAAGAGTTCTTGTTTGTTGCCGCAACAGAACATATTAGCAAGATGTTCTGAGGGCAGAAACGTTTCAAATGAGTGGGCAGTAGGGCTTACAATACCGGTCAAAATCTTAATACCGGTATTTTTAATTTATGAAACCAGGATACCAGTATTAATACCAGTATTCCAAAAACAAACATTTTTCTCAATAAATTTTGATGACAGTTAGGTGCAATAAAGTAAGGAAAAAACAAGTACTGTAATTACTTGAATTCAAGTTTTAAATTAACATTTATTGCAATAATAAATATTTTGAAAAAAATTATTAAAAATACAGTTATTCTAAAAACAAAAAAAAATACATATTGTTACTGCAAAGTTTAGTTATGTTTAAGCATCCACACTATCTGTCTGAATAAAGTGAGCTCTTAAGAAACAAGCAATCAATAGTATGATCGTTTAAAACGGACCTAATTTTGGTACATTTTTGATTAGCGGCAGAAAACACCCTTTCAGATTCTATTCTGGTGCTATTGTACTGAGATAATCATAGATGATCTCATTCCATATTTTCTAGGCTTTGAACTTTTTTAGCAAAAATAGTTAAAAGTATTTCATTAATTTCCAACTCAAGTTCATCTTTTAAAATCTCATTGGAGTCAGGCAATTTCTTATTTTGGAAAGAATTTGCAGAACTCTGATGTTCTGTTCCATGTTGGTCTTCCATGGTTGAATTATGTTCATCATTTTCTGAAGGAGAAAGACATTTTATTCAGCGAAGTATAATTTTCACTATAGTATCTTTACTGAGTCTGGGAGAGAGCAAAGAGTGGGGATAAGAAATAAAGAGAGCAAAGAGGAATTTTTCACATATATAAATGCAAAGAAGAGAAGGACAAATCAAATTGGACGCATATGTAATTGCATGGGATAGTATTAGATACCCCCCAACTGATGTTGCAGATGAACTCGACAGTTACTTTGCATTGATATTTACAGAAGAAAAACCCTTCACGTCAATGAGAAATTATGGGAGTGAAGTTGAAAAAAATGTAATTAATGATGTTGCAATTTCACATGTTGATTTAATGAGAAAACTTTCGTGCCCACAGGCCAGTAAGGCTCCCGTGGTTGATGGCATATACCCTATAATCTTAAAGGAGGCGGCAAGTGAGTGCATTGAACCATTAAGGCTAGTTATGAGAGCATCACTGGACTCAGGAGAGATTCTGTTGGATTGGTATAAATTGGAACATAAAGTCGGTTCTAGGAGTGTAACGGGAAATTACCGACTGGCCAGTCTAACTTCAGTAGTAGGGAAAATCAGGGAGGCAATGATCAAGGGTGGAATTTAGGATCATTTAGATGGAAATGGAATTCTGTAGGATACACAGCATGGTTTTGTAAAGGGAAAATAATGTTTAACAAATCTGGTTAGCCATTTTGACAGGTCACTCGTGAGCTGGATTTATAAAATAATTTCGACATTTTTTATTTGGATTTCAGCAAAGCATTTGACTCAGTCCCACATGAGTGGTTACTTTATAAGTTGGAGCAGGCTGGAATTATAGGGAAAATCCTCAGATGGATAGCAAGATGGCTTGAGGGCACCAGGCAGGGGATTGTGATAAATGGTTATTCGTCAGATTGGATTAATTAAGAAGCGGGATTCCCCAAGGATCAGTATTGGGACCACTGTTGTTTTTGATTATCTTAAATGACATCTATGAAGGGATAGAGGGTGTGATGTCTAAACTTGCAGATGATATACAGATCAGTAGAGTAGTTAATGATCGCCGCTAAGCAGAGCTTCTTCAGAGTGACCTAGAAAGACATTCGGGATGGTCAGAAAAGTGGCAGCTGTATGCTTTAATTCAGCAAAATGCAAGGTCTTACACCCGGGGAACAGCAACCCCAAAATAATTTATACACTTGATGGAGTTGAACTAAAGTCAGTAGTGGAGGAACGGGATTTGGGAGTTACGATACGGTCAGACTTGTAGTTGTCCGAGAATTGTGGACAGGTTGCAATGTTGCATAGTGTCCTATCGATGATTTATCAAACATTTGCTAGTAGAGATAAGGACGTCATAATCACATAAAGGTGATTTTATAACCTTTATGTGATTAAATTATAAACTATTTTTTTTTAAAATTAGTACCGAAAAACCGGTATTTTTGTATCAATACCGGAAAAAAATGACCGGGATCCCGGTATCTCGGTATTGTAAGCCCTAGTGGGCAGCTAATACCAGGGAAGCGAGCTTAAATAACTTTAAGGGGTCTGTCAGGGTAGTTAACTCTACAAGAACACAGTCTTAATTGTTTAAACAGTAATGTCAGAAGTGTTATCAATAAAATGAGTGAATTCGAACTGCTGGTTAGGACAAGTAATGCTGACATAATAGGGCTTACGGAAATGTGGTGCCACTTGGAGATGGGGGATGACAAGTTTCAGTACAGTATGTATGATGTATTTATGAAGGATAGGGAAGATAGAAGGAATGGTGGGGTCATGCTTCTTATCAAAAGCAGGCTGAGAGGGTGCTGACTCTCTTTAAAAATTACAGCTGTGACTTGGAGGCTCCGAAAAAACGATAAGTGTTTGCCTTTTTATTTACATAATTGTTATTTTATATTGTACTTAATACGTAGTCTTATAGTTATAGTTATGCTGCTTATTTTTATTTTAATTTAGATAATTGAGTTTTTGTAGATATACGTAATACTTAATATACGTAAAACCATTATTTCGTTCGAATCTTGCAGTCATTGTTTTTGTATATAGTGGTAGGGAATTCAAATTTTTAAGTGAGGTAGTTAGGTAGCTGTAATGTATAATTTATAGAGTAATACGCTTCACTGTTTCTATTAGATAGCGTAGTATTGACATTTAATTAATTTAATTCATTGATTTTATTAATTTAAAATATCATGCCCCAAACTAGAGCAGCAAAGCAACGGGCACAAAGTGGCAGGAGTGCTGTGACTCGGAGGAGAACTGAGGGGGGGGGGGTGATTCTTTAACGCATCAGAGCCTAAAAAAATGTGCGACTTGTGAAATGTTTGTCGAAATCTCTGGAACAGAACATGATATTGCCATGGGGGATGTCTTTGTGTGTGCGCGATGTAAGGAAATCAGGCGACAACTCAGCGTTGTTATGGGCCTATATGAGAGTTTGAAGGACAGGGTGGATGCCCTCGAAAGATCTAAATTGAGGGGCCCATCAAGCTCTCAGCTGCCCACATCAATGCCAGAGCTTGCACTTGGTCATCACGCAACACAGCGGCAACCCCCCAAAGCAGAATGCGCTGGTCCCACAGGAACTATTAGTTGTTGGTGACTCTATTGTCAGGGAAACGGGAAACATGCTTTGTAAAAAGGATAGGTGGAACAGGACCAGGGTATGTCTGCCAGGGGCAAAGGTTGATGACGTTGTAGAGCGGATATCATCTTTTAAGGGCACAAAAGGTGATATAGTTGTACACGTTGGCACTAATGATGTTAAGAGTAGGAGACCGGCAGAATTACTTAACAAGCACAGGTCACTGTTGAACAAAAGCCGAGAATTAGGGTTGAATTTGAAAGTGTCTGCAATTCTGCCCAGACACGATAGAAGGGAGTATATGATGAGAGCCTTGTCGATCAATTCGGCCCTGGAAAGAATGTGCAAGGCTCAAGGGGTAGAATTTTTTTTTCAGCCTGGACTGTACTTGTTAACAGGAGAGACTGCTTCTATAGGGATGGGATACACTTAAATAGAAAGCGTGCAAGAATATTTGCTGATGCTATCGAGGCAGTGTTAGGTGGGGCGGAAAACTGATAGCTTGGGGGGGAAATAAGGACTAATAGTTTAACAGTAGCCGTAGGCAGAGGTGACGGTGATTCTTGCACAACTTCTATTAGAATAAGTAGCGACCTGGAGTGTTGGGGTGTTGGGGGTTTCAGGGACGGATGGCAGTCATCCTGAAATAGGTGGTATATGGGATGTGTTAGGGTAACTAGGAATAGGAGTAGGAGCATGTATGCTTGCATGTATACCAATGCTAGAAGTATAGTAAATAAATTTGACGAATTTGAAGTGTTGGTCAAGACATCAAAAGTGGATATTGTTGGGATAGCAGAGACGTGGTGTCACACAGATATAAGGAATGCTGAACTGGAATTTGGGGAGTACAATGTGTACAGAAAGGATAGACAGGATAGAAAGGGAGGAGGTCTTATGCTGTTAATTAATAAAAACATAAAATCAAAAGAAGTGCATCCAGTTGATATAGATGAACAGTGCACTGTTGAGTCAGTTTGGTGTGAAATAAGCACTGCGAAAGCAAAAATAAGAGTAGGAGTGTGTTATAGGCCTAATGACTCGAATGAGTACAATGAACAATTGTACAGAGAAATAGAGTGGGCTAGTAAATCGGAATGTCTTATAATGGGGGATTTTAGCTTCCCAGATATTGACTGGAACTTGTGGGTTGGTCACTCACACACTAGTCAGACTTTTGTGGATTTATTGGATGATTGTTTTCTGCAGCAGCATGAAAGGCACCTGGGGTGGATGGGATCTATCCAGTTATATTAAAGGAAGCGGCAAAGCAACTAAGCAAACCCTTAGCCATAATTATGAGAGCATCCTTGGATTCAGGGGAGGTCCCCATGGACTGGATATGTGCAAATGTATCCCCAATTCACAAAGGGGGATCGAAGGGTGACACGAGTAATTACATACCATTTAGTTTAACTTCTGTTCCGGGTAAAATAATGGAGTCACTGGTTAAAGATGCATTGCAGGATCATCTAGACAAGACTGCAGCAATAATTCCCTTAACAAACATGGGTTTGTTAAGGGAAAGTCTTGTCTGACAAATTTGATAGGATATTATGATGTGGTTACAAAGGAACTGGATGCAAAAAATAATTTTGATATCATATATTTGGATTTCAGGAAAGCTTTTGACACTGTTGCGCATGGAAGACTATTGTTCAAATTGGAGCAGAATGGTATTAAGGGTAAGTTACTACAATGGATAAAAGGATGGTTAAGTGGGAGAAGACAGAGGGTGGTAATCAATGGGTGTTGCTTTTCGTGGACTAATGTTATTAGTGGAGTCCCACAGGGTTCGGTGTTAGGTCCACTGTTGTTTTATATATTTATCAATGATATTGATGAAGGTATATCAGGCTTAATGTCGAAGTTTGCAGATGATACAAAGGTTGGCAGGGTTCTGCAACAGGATCTAGATAATTTTGGCAGATGGGCTAAGAAGTGGCAACTGAAGTTTAACCTTGACAAATGCAAAGTACTGCATATGGGTAGAAGTAACCCCAGAGAAATGTACCAACTGTGTGGTACTACACTTAAGGTGGTAGAAAATGAAAAAGACCTGGGAGTAATTGTGCAGTCAGATATGAAGTTTTCTGAGCAATGCAGACAGGCTGCGAGGGCAGGTCATGGGGTTTTGTCAATTATATTTAGGAATTTTGCTAGCAGGGAGAAGGAGGTGATTGTCCCTCTGTATAAGGCAATGGTCAGGCCACGCCTTGAATACTGTGTGTGTACAGGTCTGGAGGCCTCATTTTAGGAAGGATGTAGATTTACTTGAGCGTGTACATAGAAGGGCAACAAGATTGGTGAGGGGAATGAAGGGATCCTCTTACCAAGAGAAGCTTAAGTTCTGCAAATTACAGTGGCTGGAGACTAGGCACCTGCACAGTGATCTGATTGAGGTATATAAGGCCTTGAATGGGTTGAGCACGCTGAATTCTGATAGGATCCTTCGACTTGTTCAGATTACGAACCTAAGGGGGCATAAATTCAAATTAAGAAAAGACAGATGTAGAATAGATGTGCGGAAATTTGCCTTTAGCCAGCGAGTGGTTAATTGCTGGAACAAACTTCCATCTGTCTTTGTGGAAGTTGATAGGTTGAATAAATTTAAGGAGGAACTGGACAGGCATTTGGAGGGAATGGTGCGATTTTTATTTTTTTTGGCTGATGCTGCATAAGCTCATACACTTGCTTTCTTACATCACATGCCACTACTACTACTACTGCTACTAAAAGCCTTCCGGATTCAGACATTTTGCATGCTAATATAGAATCTGTATGGTGTGATATAGTTGGAAGCAAAGGTATAATGAGAGTGGGAGTAAAATATAGACCAGGTGATTGTGAAGATTATGATGAGAGCCCCTACATGCAAATGGAATGGGCAAGTAAGCATGAATGTCTTATTATGGGTGATTTTAATTTGCTTTCAATTGATTGGAGCAAATGAAAAATTTTTAAATCAACTAGATGATTGCTATTTGTATCAACATGTCAGGGAAAATACTAGGGAAAAGAATACTTTAGACCTCATCATCACCCATGAACCAGATGACATAATAGGGTTGACAGTACAAGAACCAGTACCAGGAAGTGATCACGGAGTTCTATGATGGACTATGAAGAGAGAAAGGTAACAGAAGTTAAAGGCAAAGGAATGGGTTATAGCTTCAGGAAATGAAATTACGATGGCTTAAGGTGCTATGTGGCCTCTATTAACCAGGTAGATATCTCACAGAGAGCGAATACAGTTGAACTATGGTATACCTTTAAAGCATTAATCACAGAAGCCTTGAATGCATATATACCATTAAAAAAATAATCCACAAGGAGGATTCCAAGTTGGATGAATAATGAAGTTGCCAGATTACTTGAGCTGAAAAGTTACAGAGCAATAAAAAGTACACAAGCCCACAACAGCTACAGATTGATTTGTAATAGTGCCACAGAAAAGGTGAGGCTGGCAAGGCAGATTATGAGAAATTGCTGACAAAAGGAGCAAAGAGGGAGGATATGGAATTATTCACATACATAAATGCAAACAAGAGAAGAACAAACCAGATTGGACCCTTATGTGATGGACGTGGAATAGTATTAGATACCCCAGCTGAAGTTGCAGATGAACTCAACAGTTACTTTGCATCGATATTTACAGAAGAAAAACCCTTTACGTCAATGAGAAATTATGGGAGTGAAGTTGTAAAAAATGTAATTAATGATGTTGAAATTTCACATGTTTATTTAATGAAAAAAACTTGAGTCTACAGGCAAGTAAGGCTCCTGGAGTTGATGGCATATACCCTATAATCTTAAGGGAGGCGGCAAGTGAGTGCATTGAACCATTGAGGCTAATTATGCAAGCATCACTGGACTCGGGAGTGATTCTGTTGGATTGGAAAAGTGCCAATGTGTCTCCAATACATAAGGGCCTTTCTAAGAGTGAAGTGGGAAATTACCGGCCGGTTAGTCTAACTTCAGTAGTAGGAAAAATCATGGAGACAATGATCAAAGTTGGATTCAGGATCATTTAGATAGAAATGGAATTCTGAAGGATACTCAGCATGGTTTTGTTAAGGGAAAATCGTGTTTAACTAATCTGGTTAGCTATTTTGACAAAGGTCACTCAAGAGCTGGACTTTGGCAATAATTTCGATATTGTTTATTTGGATTTCAGCAAAGCATTCGACTCAGTCCCACATGAGTGGTTACTTCATAAGCTGGAACAGGTTAGAATCACAGGGAAAATCCTTAAATGGATAGCTAGATGGCTTCAGGGCAGGAGGCCAGAGGGTTGTGATAAATGGTTATTCCTCAGATTTGGTTGATGTAAAATGTGGGGTTGCCCAAGGATCAGTTTTAGGACCTCTGTTGTTTTTGATTTTCATAAATGACATTGATGAAGGGATAGAGGGCGTGATGTCTAAATTTGCAGATGATGTAAAGATTGGTAGATTAGTTAATGATCGCCACCAAGCAGAGCTTATTCAGAATGACCTAGATAGACTTCAGGGATGATCAGAAAAATGGCAGCTATGCTTTAATCCAGCAAAGTGTAAGGTATTACACCTGGGGAACAGTAACCCCAAAATAACTTATACTCTTGGCAGAGTTGAACTAAAGCTGGTAGTGGAGGAAAGGGACTTGGGTGTTATGATACATCAGACTTTAAGTTCTCTGAGCATTGTACACAGGTTGCAAGGAAGGCCCATGGTGTCCTATCGAACAATTGCTAGTAGAGATAAGGACATCATAATCCCATTGTATAAGGCTATTGTTAGACCACACTTGGAATACTGTGTTCAGGTATGGAGACTGCACCTAAAGAAAGACACTGTGCTTCTTGAAAGGGTCCAGAGACGGATAACTCGCCTGGTGAGATCGGCAGAAAGGTGTCCATATGAGGAAAGATTTTGAATATGTAGGTTGCAGAGCTTGGAAACTAGGCACCTTAGAGGAGACTTGATTGAGGTGTTTAAGGGGCTGAGAGTCATAAGCAAAATGAATGAAAGCGAAATTTTCACAGTTATAAATGATTCTAGAAAAAGAGCCATAATTTCAAGTTATGGGGGGAGATGTTTAGACTGGATTGCAAGGAGTTTTATTTTAGGCGGTGAGTTATAAATTACTGGAATAAGTTGCCTACATGGGTGGTAGAGGCTGACAGTTTTTGGAGAAATTCAAAGGTCAGCTGGATAATTACCTATGGGAAGAGGGAAATGCTTAGGTTGTCCATTTCCTTTTCTCTTATTTATTAATTATTATTATTTTCTTCTTATTATTATTTTATTCTTATCATTTTATTTATTTTTTTGTTATTTTATTATTTTTGTTATTTATTTATTATTTTATTTTTATTTTATTATTTTATTTTTATTATTTTATTATTATCATTTATTTATTTTATTATTATTATTATTATTTTTTTTTTATTTAGGCTGGTGCAGCATAAGTTATAGGCTTTCTTGCACCATGTGGCCATTACTAATACTAATCTTCATTCCATATTGAGAATTGGCATCACAAATTTTCAACTAAATTTTGAACAGTTATCTAAAAATATCCAGCCTCAGTCATCTCATTTAATGTTAAGTTTTGTTCAGTAAATGTTATTGTGTATTGTACTTAATAAAATTTTGTATAATTTCAATTTTAGGTGTATCATTATTTATTTATTTGTTATTATTTATTTATTATTTATTTATTCACCTTAATATTGAAAAGCAGTGATCCTTTTCAGGTTGTAAATTTTCTAAACCATTTAAAAGCAAAAGTAAGGTATTTTTTAAAAAACAAAAGTAAATCATATTTTTGTAATTTTAATAAAATCTAAAAAATAAATCACTGACATAGATTTGTTGCACATAAAAGCGTTGGGAATTTGCATTTTTTATATATAGCCTGAAAATAAGAAATGGTAACACATAAATATAAACTTCCTTTTATATGTAATAAGATATGGAAAATATAACACACTAATTTTTCATGAATCACTCAGTGTGGCCCACGAAGCAAATCAAACTTTTAATATAGCCCCTGCACAGGAAAAGGTTGGACACCACTGATCTATTCAGTGGAATACTGATGGATCATAATGCTGCAGATAAGGATTAAGTTTTGCATCCCCCCCTTTATTTTCTTGTAAAAATTGATGGTAAAAGTTACTTTTAGCATACATATTAATTAAAAAAAATTGATTAACACTAATATATTGATTAAAACACAGCACAAAAATCATTTCAACTAAAGGATGCAAAAACAAAACACATGGCCAACACTGCTATTGGCTGAAAGGAAGGACCGTGTAGCCCAGTTGGAGACAATTATAAGCCCATCCCATTGTAAAGTGAATTAAGTGGATTTCATTTAACATGATTACTGGTTAGTGGAATCAACCACTTTAATTTAAAAAAAACCAATTGAAATCATTAAAATGCATTACACTTTTATCATTATCATATGTTCAGTTATAAGAATTAATTTTGAAAGCCTTTGTGATATTTTTCTAAAGCTCATTTCTGGAGGTCAGTACCATAAAACAATAAAAACAATTTGCAGTTTATGGTTTATTGGGCTTTTCTGTTAGTGCAATCTATTATAAATGGGTAGTAAACTCTATCTTCTTGCATTTTCGATAATACTGATAACTGGAATTCTGTGGATTTTTTTACATTATTTTAGTGTTTCCCCTTCCATGAAATCTTCAATCACATAAAAAACAAATAAATTTTCAGAATCTTCTTTTCATTCCTATTTTTTAAGATTCATAAACTTTTTACTCCATATCTCATGCATATAGTGTTAGTTGCAATTTGTGCATGCCATTTTCTTTATACCCCAAACTCTACATGTATCATCTAAATTTTTACACTGACTGTGTCTGCCACTATTACTGACCAGTCAGTATGTATAAAATATATGGTGTCCCTGAAATATGTGGACAGCTTAGGAGAGAAGGTTCAGGAGATAAAATGGAGTGAAAAGATCCTATCAGCGTAATGCGAAAAAGACTAAGAATTAAATGCAGTTAAAGAAATTACCAGTTACATATGTTGTTATCATACAAAAGTTGGCAGGGTGGTTAATGACAGTAATCAAGATACACTACTGCAACAAGATCTAGAGAAACTAGGCCGATGGGCTGAGAAATGGCTGTTGAAGCTTAACATTGGCAAATGCAACGTACTACATATGGGTAGCAATGATCCCAGATAAACATAACTGTGTAGTACTACACTAACCATAGTGGAAAATGAAAAAGACTTGGAGGTAATTGTGAAGTCAGATAAGAAGTACTCTGAGCAGTGCAGACAGGCCGCCAGGACAGCTCATGGGGTTTTTGTCAATGATATACAGGAACTTTGCTAGCAGGGATAAGGAGGTGATATTCCCTTTGTTAAAGGCCTTAGTTAGGCCACATCTGGGGTATTGTATACAGTTCTGGAGGCCTCATTTTGGGAAGGATGTAGATCTTGTGGAATGAGTACAGAGAAGGGCAACGAGACTGTGAAGGGAACAAAAGAATGCTCTTACCAGAAAGTCTTCAGTTCTGTAAATTAGCATTAGTAGAGGCATACGATGCAAGAAAGTAAGCTTATGTAGCATCAGCAAAAAAAACAACAAAAAAAAAAAACACTTCCATTTCACCCCCTCTGTTCATTCCAAATACCTGTCCAAGCTCAGCCTTAAATTTATTTAGGCTATCAACTTCCACAACAAAAGATGGAAGTCTGTTCCACCAATCAACTACCCACTGGCTAAAGTCAAACTTATGCACATCTATCCTAGAACTGTCTTTCCTCAATTTGAATTTATGCCCTCTCAGGTGATTATTCTGAGCAAGAGGAAGAATTCCATCAGCATTGAGCATGCTCAAACCATTCAAGGCTTTATACACCTCAATCAGATCACCTCACAGGTGCCTAGTCTCCAGACACTGTAATCTGCAAAACTTAAACATTTCTTAGTAAGAGCAACCCTTCGTTCCATTCACTAATCTTGTTGCCTTTTCTGTACTCGCCACATCTGGAGGCTAGACGTCTCTGTGAGGAGATTTAATTGAGATGTGTGAGGCTTTAAATGGGTTTAGTAAGCTCAATATTGATGGCATTCTTCCTCTTGCTGAGACCACACACACACACACGCACGTACACGTGAGGGCATAAATTCAAATTAAAGGATAGTTGCAGGATACTTCCATTTGTTGTTGTGGAAATGAGTAGTTCAAATAAATTCAAGGAAGAACCAGGCAAATTCTTGATGGATTACATGGATAGTTTTTTTTGGCTGATGCTCTATAAGCTTGCTTTTTTTTTTTTGCATCATTTGCTGCTACTAATACTGATACTAAACATATAACATTAATAAAATGTTTGAACAAGTGAATGAATATGGAAACAGATAGTCACTAACATGACTCATTGTTTATATAGTATATACTTAAAGATGTTTTATTTTTGTATTTTTCTTGAGTGAGTCAGGTTGAAGTTTGTTAAAATTAATGGAATCATCTACTCTCAGTGATAAACTCTTAATTCCTTTAGCCTTTCTTATTGTTCAGTGTGGAATGTGCAGGGGTGTTCCTAGGGTATTTGGGTCCAGGTGCCAGTAGCAATTTGGCACCCCCCTTCAAAAATATTTATATATTTTATTGTACTTTTATTCACATAATTATAATAACAAAAGTATTATAATTATTGACAACAAAATTTACATAATCAACTATTAAAATGTACAAATTGGAGCAGAATGGTATTAAGGGTAAGTTGCTACAATGGATAAAAGGATGGTTGAGTGGGAGAAGACAGAGGGTGATAATTAATGGGTGCTGCTCTTCGTGGACTAATGTTATTAATGGAGTCCCACAGGGTTCGGTGTTGGGTCTTCTGTTCTTTTGTAAATTTATCAATGATATTGATGAAGGTATATCAGGCTTAGTGTTGAAGTTTGCAGACGATACAAAGGGTGGCAGGATTCTTAATGACAGTAATGGCAGTGTGCTACTGAAACAGGATCTAGATAATTTGGGCAGATGGGCTAAGAAGTGACAACTGAAGTTTAACCTTGACAAATGCAAAGTACTGCATATGGGTAAAGTAATCCCAGAGAAATGTACCAACTTTTTTTTTTTTTTTTTTTTTTTTTATGTAATCCCCAAACACGAGAGGTATTAGAACCTATAGTATTTAGTACCGTGCTTGGGTTGGAGGTTGAGAGGACGAAAGAAGATATTTGTTGACATTGGACTTGAACTTCTGTAGACTGTAATTTTCAGGAAATAAGTATGAAGGAAGGTTGTTCCAGAAAACGGCAGTTGAATGAATAAATGAGGAAGATGAAAAGTTGGTTCTGTGAGTTTGAAGTTGGACAGTAAATGGCTGGTGGCGGCACGTTTTCGGACTGTTTTGAAAGAGAGTGCGGGAATTATAGAAGCCAATTCAGAAGAACAGTGCCCATGGAAGTATCTGTCGAAGAGGCATGCAGCAGAAACAGTACGTCTATGAGACAGCGAGTGGAGAGACTCTGTTAGAGATGGATCATTAATTAACCTAACTGCCCTCTTCTGAATGGAATCAAGAAGCCTGAGAGAGGTTTTGGGGGCACCACCCCAGATGTGGGAACAATATTCCATGGCAGGGCGGATTTGCGATTTATACAGAGTAAGCAGCTGTATGGAAGAAAAGTAACGCCGAGAGCGAAAGAGAAAACCAAGTTTTTTTGATGCAGAAGAAGCAATATTTGCAATGTGCTTGTGCCAAGAGAGATTAGAAGTCAGGGTAATCACCAAAAGAGATATATCATTTTGCCTAGAAATCGGAGTGTCACCAAAGATAAACATAGGAGCAGAAGAATCCTTTTGCGAGATATAAGACAAGACTGAGTTTTAGAAGGGTTGAAATCAATTAAGTTGTCTTTGCCCCACTGGAGAATTACCTGAAGATCAGCATTTAAGGAATTGGTAGCAGATTTTCGAGAAGTTGAAGCTGATTGAGCAGGACAAGGTTTCTCAAAATAGAAAGTGGAATGCAATGTGCTATCATCGGCAAAACTATCGATAGGATTTCCAGTCAATGGAAGAAGGTCATTAATATACAAGAGGGAAAGAACTGAACTTTGGGGGACATCGGCATTAGTGGAGAAGTTAGAAGAGAGAGAGCCATCTACCATCACCCTCAGTGAGCGATCAGAGAGAAAACAGGATAACCAATTACTAAAAACAGTTGGCAAACCATAAGATGGAAGCTTGTTTAGAAGACCTTTATGCAAAACACGATCAAAAGCCTTTGAGATGTCAAGAGCAACTACTTGTGTTTCACCGAACCTTTCCATTGAATTAGTCCATAAATGGGTAACATAAGCCAGAATATCACCAGTGGATCGACACTGACGGAATCCATACTGGTGATCGTTGATCAGACGGAAGGTTTCTAGGCGGTTAATTGATTTCTCCATTACTTTAGAAAGAGTAGAAGTAATTGCAATGGGACGATAATTGGATGGGAGGGATTTGTCACCCTTTTTAGGAACTGGCTGGATATGAGAAAATTTCCAAGTAGAAGGAAAAACACCTTTGGAATAAGAAAGTGAAAAAAGGCGGCAAAGAATAGGAGTAAGTTCAGGAGCACAGGTTTTGAGAACAAGTGGAAAAATACCATCGGGACCTGGAGCTTTCTTAGCATCAAGATTCGTCAAAATCCTTCTGACATCCTTTTGATGGAAGACCACAGGAGGCATTGAATGGAGCGTGTTGGGAATGGTAGGAGGTGTTTTACCAAGATCATTAATACATGAGGTGGAAGAAAAATGGGATGCTAGCAGGTCAGCTTTATCCTTGGCTGAAGTGACAACAGAACCATCTAGTTTGGACAGAGGTGGGAGCAGAGATGGGCAAAAGTTGCGGCAAGAGACCAGAATGCTCGGCTACCATTAGGGCAAGAAGCAAGTTTTCTACTCTTAGCCTGTTCAAACTATAGTTTGGACTGATTAATAACTGCTTTACAATTGCGGCAAGCTTTGGTGTAGACAGAAAATGAAACTGAAGAATTAGGAACAAGCCAATTTTGATATGCAACATTCTTCTTAGCACATTTATTGGAAAACCAAGGTGTAGATAAAGGATGAGGTTTTAAAGTGGAGTGTGGGATAGAGGATTCCATTCCTGCAAGAATAATTTCACTGACACAATCTGAGCAAATGTTGACATCAGAAGTTTTGAAACAGTAATCTGACCAAGGAAAAGAAGAAAAGAAGTCTCGCCAGTCATCCCATTTTGCATTCTTGTAATGCCAAACAACACGAGGTTGGGAATAGCCATGAGATAAAGGTTCCATTGGAGAAGAGACAATCACCAAGTTGTGATCTGAAGTACCTAAAGGACCTCTCACTTCGACCATGTAATTAGAAGGGTTGTTTGTGAGAAGAAGATCAAGCATATTGGCTGTATGATTAGGATTGTCTGGTATTCTTGTAGGTAAATGAACAATCTGTGCAAGGTCATTAGTAATTATAAAAGCCTCAGCATCTCGACCAGCTGGGTCAGTGTGACTAGAAAACGGAAGCCAGCTGGAGTTGTGAACATTAAAATCACCAAGGAAAATTACCTCACTGTTAGGAAAGTTGGACTGGAGAAAGTCAAGTTGCAAAGAGAGGAAGTCAAAGAGGTCCAAGTGATTAGTGGAGTTGGGAGAACGGTGCAGACAACAGATGAATTTGTCATAATGAGGTAGAGAGATTTTAAGCCAGAGAAGATCAAAGACAGGAGATTCCAAATTGCCGAGTCTCTGACAGGGAATATCAGAACGGACATATGCACAAGTACCACCTTTGAGGCAAAAAGGAATCATACAGCGAATAATTTGAGCATCTGAGATGAGCAGTATTTGAATCAACCGATAACTGAGATTCTGTCAGAAAAAGTACGTGCGGTTTGGCAGACTGCAAGTGGAAATGGACATCGTTGAGATTATAATTGAGACCACGTATATTTGTGAAATGAATTAGGAAGTGCTTGGGAGGTTTAGATCTTTTTGCAGATAAGCTTGCTCTATTAGTTTGACAATTAATGGTGTATTCAATAGTAAGAAAAAGTGGGTTGGACATGCTGCATGAAGTAATGAAATTTTTGGAAATGGCGTACACGTGGTAAGAATATACCCAGATTCTTGACATAACGTGGCCTTGACAATGCTCCCCGCATTTAGATCTTTTTGCAGATAAGCTTGCTCTATTAGTTTGACAATTCATGGTGTATTCAATAGTAAGAAAAAGTGGGTGGGACATACTGTGTGGTACTACACTTAAGGTGGTAGAATATGAAAAAGACCTGGGAGTAATTGTGTGCCAGGACAGGTCATGGGGTTTTGTCAATGATATATAGGAATTTTGCTAGCAGGGAAAAGGAGGTGATTGTCCCTCTGTATAAGGCAATGGTCAGGCCACGCCTTGAGTACTGCATACAGATCTGGAGGTCTCATTTTAGGAAGGATGTAGATTTGCTTGAACGTGTACAGAGAAGGGCAACAAGATTGGTGAGGGGAATGAAGGGATCCTCCTACCAAGAGAGGCTTAAGTTTTGCAAATTGCAGTGGCTGGAGACTAGGCACCTGCATGGTCATCAATTGAGGTGTATAAGGCCTTGAATGGGTTGAGCTTGCTGAATTCTGATGGGATCCTTCCACTTGTTCAGATTATGAACCTAAGGGGACATAAATTCAAATTAAGAAAAGACAGATGTAGAATAGATGTGCGGAAATTTGCCTTTAGCCAGCGGGTGGTTAATTGCTGGAACAAACTGCCATCTGTCGTGGAAGTTGATAGGTTAAATAAATTTAAGGAGGAACTGGACAGGCATTTGGACGGAATGGTGTGATATATTTTTTTTTTTTTTGGCTGATGCTGCATAAGCTCATACACTTCCTTTCTTGCATCACATGCTACTACTACTAATGTATAAATTAAAAATTAATTAGAAAATAAACAATGAAGTAAAGGTTATACGTACAAAATTATTATTTTAATACGTATAAATTATATAACAAAGAAGAATACAATAATATCACCGTATAAAACTAAATAATGTTTATTCTTGATTTTTCTTATTGAAAAATCGTTACCAATTTCAGAAATATTGAAACTGGAAACTATCTTTTTCAATACTAATGAGACTCAAATTTGTTAACTAACCTTCCTTGCATCATTGTTGATCTTAAATAGTTCTTTATCATTTTTAATTTGGAAAAAGCACGCCTTTGCCAAATTAAACACTACAGCAGTGGCTTGTGGTCATTTCCACAGGTAGAAGTCTCATAACTTAGCTTGTCTTATATAGCAAAGGGCAAGAATGAGCTACACTGTCTTCCTAAGTGGATTAGCTCCTCCTTGAAATTCCATTCATAAATGAATAAACTAATAGAATAAATGAATGAGTCCTGCATGATTTCCTAGAAAGGCAACAGTGTGAACAGTGTTTATGGAAATTTTTTGACCAAGAAAGTACAGCTGTGTAAAAACAAGCTGGAGTCCACCTGGACCTTGTGTGATTATTGGAGGGTTAATTTCTATAGTAAATTTTAGTAGACAAGCATTCTGCACACATCAAAAAAAGTTTAGTAACCTGTTAGTATTCAGAAAAATATGACATATTTAAAATTTTCTTCACATGTGTATGTAAGCTTCAGGTTTTCAGATGTCCCTTTAACGTTGATGGCTGGGTACAGTGCACTCCTGGCACACTCAGGATGGCCTGCTCCTGGGATTGTACACAAGTTAGCAAGAGTTTTTACTAGGGATGCACTGATAATCAAATTACCCATTACCAATTAATTGGTAATCAGCCGATAAGCTAAAGCTGTTGATCTGCAACCATATTCTTTGGTGTCAGACATTTGATTTCAAAAATTATTAAAGAAGATCTGTCCCAATTACTACATCGCAAGCAAAAAGTATTTTACTGAAAATATTATACCAGATATATTTCAAAAGTTCAAAAAAAAAAAAATTCAATTATCTCTTGAAAAAGTCAAGTACATTTCTTTAACAACAGATATTTGGACAGCTAGTGCAAACAATTCCCCTTTTCTCACACTCAAAAAAGGAGAAACAATTCCCCTTTCTTGAGTGTGACCTGGGGTAATTGTGCAGTCAGATATAAAGTTTTCTGAGCAATGCAGACAGGCTGCCAGAGCAGCTCATGGCATCTTGTCAACGATATAAAAGAATTTTGCTAGCAGGAATAAGGAGATGATTATCCCTTTATATAAGGCAATGGTCAGGCCACACCTTGAGTACTGCATAAGGTGTTTTTTTTTTTTGTAGTTGTTGGTGCATAGGCTTCTATGGCCATAATGCACCTCCCAAGGTTTTTGCAGTACTTTTGATCCAAGCCCGAGGCGGGAGTCGAACCCGCAACCTTTGGGTTACCAGGCAGGCACTTTACCCACCTGGCTCTGCATAAGGTCTGGAGACGTCATTTTAGGAAGGATGTAGAGCTGCTGGGACAAGTACAGAGAAGGGCAATGAGATTGGTAAGGAGAACAAAAGATTGTTCTTACCAAATAAGGCTTAAGTTCTGCAAATTGCAGCATCTGGAGACTAGGCACCTGCAAGGTGATCTCATCGAGGTGTATAAGGCCATGAATGGTTTCAGCAGGCTCATTGCTGATGCCATACTTCTGCTTGCTCAGTTCAAGAACCTGAGTGGGCATATATTCAAATTGAGGAAAGACAGTTGTAGAATAGATTTATAGATTTTGTTATTACAAAATCATTCAGCACCCTGTTACAATTTGATAACCTTATGGCATTTTCAAACCTTAATAACTCCTCATGTGTGAATAACTGAGAACAAAGTGGAGGAGAAATTGTTGAAGTTAAACATAAGAAAGGCACCTCGGGTGGATGGGATCTATCCAGTTATATTAAAGGAAGGCGGCAAATGAAGTAAGCAAACCCTTAGCCATAATTATGAGAGCATCCTTAGACTCAGGGGTGGTCCCCATGAACTGGAGATGTGCAAATGTGTCCCCCATTTCACAAAGGGGGATTGAACGGTGACGAGTAATTACAGACCAGTTAGTTTAACTCCTGATCCGGGTAAAATAATGGAGTCACTGGTTAAAGATGCATTTCAGGATATCTAGACAAGACTGCAGCAATAATTCAGACACAGCATGGGTTTGTTAAGGGAAAGTCTTGTCTGACAAATTTGATTGGTTATTATGATGTGGTTACGAAGGAACTGGATGCAAAAAATAATTTTGATATCATATACTTGGATTTTAGGAATGCTTTTGACACTGTTGCACATGGAAGACTACTGTACAAATTGGAGCTGTTTGTTGTTTGTTATTTTGGTTTTTAGGAGCATTAACAACTAAGGCCATATTGCTCCGGGATATGCGGTGGTCATTCCCTGACCTTTCCGCATCCTCCGTATTTGGTGGTGACGGGCTCGAACCCCGGTCTAATCAAGAAGCGTGTGCTACGCACTGCTGCTCCTTCCCACCTGGCTACGGAGGCGCCCACAAATTGGAGCAGAATGGTATTAAGGGTAAGTTGCTACAATGGATAAAAGGATGGTTAAGTGGGAGAAGGCAGAGGGTGGTAATCAATGGGTGCTTCTCTTCATGGACTAATGTTATTAGTGGAGTCCCACAAGCTTCGGTGTTGGGTCCACTGTTGTTTTGTGTACTGTTTTTATCAATGATATTGATGAAGGTATATCAGGTTTAGTATTGAAGTTTTCAGATGATACAAAGGTTGGCAGGGTTGTTATTGACAGTAATGGCAGTGTGTTACTGCAACAGGATCTAGAAAATTTGGGCAGATGGGCTGAGAAGTGGCAACTGAAGTTTATCATTGAAAAATACAAAGTACTGCATAGGGACAGAAGTAACCCTAGAGAAACATACCAACTGTGTGGTTCTACACTTAAGGTGGTAGAAAATGAAAAAGACCTGGGAGTAATTGTGCAGTCAGATATGAAGTTTTCTGAGCAATGCAGACAGGCTGCCAGGGCAGGTCATGGGGTGATGTCAATAATATACAGGAATTTTGCTAGCAGGGAAAAGGAGGTGATTGTCCCTCTGTATAAGGCAATGGTCAGGCTACGCCTTGAGTACTGCATGCAGGTCTGGAGGTCTCATTTTAGGAAGGATGTAGATTTGTTTGAGTGTGTACAGAGAAGAGCAACAAGATTGGTGAGGGGAATGAAGGGATCTGCTTACCAGGAGAGGCTTAAGTTCTGCAAATTGCAGCAGCTGGAGACTAGGCACCTGCAAGGTGATCTGATTGAGGTGTATAAGGCCTTGAATGGGTTGAGCACGCTGAATTCTGATGCGATTCTTCCACTTGTTCAGATTACGAACCCAAGGGGGCATAAATTGAAATTGAGGAAGGACAGATGTGGAATAGATGTGTGGAAATTGCCTTTAGCTAGCAGGTGGTTAATTGCTGGAACAAACTTTCATCTGTCGCTGTGGAAGTTGATAGGTTAAATAAATTGAAGGAAGAAATGGACAAACATTTAGAGGGGATTGTTTTGTAATTTTTTTTTTGGGTGATGCTGCATAAGCTCATACACTTGCTTTCTTGCATCACATGCCACTCCTACTACTACTAGATGTGCAGAAGTTTGCCTTTAGCCAGCGGGTAGTTGATTGCTGTCACAGACTTCCATATGTTGTTGTGGAAGTTGATAGCTTAAATAAATTTAAGGCTGAACTAGACAAACATTTGGGTGAAATGGGAAGGTTGTTTTTTTTTTTTTGACTGATGCTGTATAAGCTTGCTTTCTTGCATCATATGCCTCAACTGATGCTAATACTAATATAAAGGAATTTAATCCCTGTGAACATCAAGGTCCTGCTGTATAACAACAATATTGATGTATACAACATTAAGTAAAATACTCCATCCCATTTATAGAATATGGGAAAACAGAAATAACAAATACCTCCAAAATAGAATAAAACAAAGTCTTAATTACAGCATAAAACAAAGTCTTAATTTCGTAGATGAAACCAGTATATTAACATTTTACTGAGTAAAAGTATTTTTGAGAATGATTTTTGAGTACAGTTGTCATGTGTTGTGTGTGCATAATTCATTTGAATATGTTTTCCTGAATAAACAGAAAATATACAAGGCCATTGTGCAGGAGATAAATGATCCATCTACAAGCATAAGGCTTCTCAGGCTTCGATTAGAAGACCCTGACTTTACATTCAAAGCAGGACAATGGTATGTGCTGGTAAGTTTTGCATGATTGTTATTTTTTATTATTTATATTAATGTTATTGTGCTCTCCCTTACTTAATTTTCTGATAGTTGTGACAAAAATTTAGTTTCCCATGTTTTATTTTTCTCATAAGTCTGAGGATATTGAAGTTCCATACGTATACTGAAGTTAGTGATAAATGCATGTCTGCAAGTGGTGTTTGGCCCAGGAGAAAATCCTAGGCCATAGAGCAGGGTTTCAAGAATTTGAGTCAGTTTGACAGTCATAAGAATTTTTATATAGCATATATAACATACATTTATATAACATAGTATATAACATTCTTATCAAAACTAAAGAACTGAAATGGACGTGAGCAGGACACAGCTCGAAGACAATGATGGCAAATGGACTAAGAAAATAGCAGAATGGTACCAAAGAGGAGCTAAAAAAAACTTGGAAGACAATGGAGATGGAAGGACGAAATTCAAGAGTTTGTTGTAAATGGATGGCCATTGCACAAACAGTAGGAACTGGAAAGTTGCTGGAGAGGCCTTCATCCTGCAGTGAATTGAAAAAGGTTGACGATGATGATATAAGAATTTTTAACCATTTGTTATTCCCAAGGTCAGTGATGAATTCAAGGAGCATCTGAATTGTTCAGTACTGTAAATATAGGATTATCCTATTAAAATGAACCATGTTTGCAAAAAAAATTTTGTTGAAAACAAATAGAGAATTTAATTAAAGCAGTTGCAGAAATGCTAGAACAGGGGTGGGGAACCTTTTTACATTGGAAGCATGCTGAGAATTAAATATATACAAAAAAAATTAAATTTTTGTAGACATATTTACAATTTTCATTACAACCTGTTATTGTATGAGAAATTTAAACAGAAAAATTAGCAAAGACATTTATTTGTTTAGCAAAGATGATAACAAAACTAAAAATGGACAAATTTAGACAACAAACCATTTAATGACTTTTTTTGTAAATGCTTAATGCCAGATAGTAGTCTGATATTTGGTTCCAACATCATTGAGTGTAGTTTTAATTGGTCCTCCAAGTGAATATCCGTCATCTTATAACTCAAGCTTGTGTTTATTTGTCATATATGAAAATGTTAATTCACAACAGCAGGTTGTGCCAAAACAAGATAGCATTCGACAAGCATGTTGACGCTGACGTGGGTGTTCAGCAGCATTTTTTCATATTTAAAATTTGATGCAAAAAATCCTTTTTTGCATCAAATAGAGACTTCAGAATATTATCTTCTGAGAGTTCAATTAATTCCATCTTTAAGTCATCAGGTGCTTTGGAGACATCAATCAGGTGTGATTGAAAAGCTGGTTTCAGTGTGAGATGTTTCTCAAAATCAGCAAACCTTTCATTGTATTCTTCAATCAGGGAGTCTAGAACAGCTATGATTTCTTTCATGTTGAATTTCCTTAATGATTTGTCTGTGTCCTGTTCATTAATTACTTTTGCCAGTTCAGGAAAGTGTTCAGCAGAAGGTTCCAGTTGGTTAAGCAAGATTTTGAAAAAGGTCAGCTTTTTCTGAAATGCCTGTATTTTAAGCCACATATCATATTCAGATTTGGTTTTACCTTGCAAAAAAATATTCAGATCATTTTGCTTTGACAAACAAAAATGCAATATATCTGCAGAATTCGACTTTTGACATTTCACACTGTTGATTCAGTCTCTCAAAAAAAGTTTGTGATTTGTTTTTGCAAAGATAAAAGTTTGACAAGTATTTTTCCTTGGGACAACCAGTGCACTTTAAAATGACATGACAGGTCCAAGCTGAAGGTTTCATCAAGCTGTTAATAGGAGAGACTGCTACTACAGGGATGGGATACACTTAAGTAGAAAGGGTGCAAGAATATTTGCTGATGCTATCAAGGCAGTGTTAGGTGGGTTGGAAAACTACTAGCTTGGGGGGGGGGGATACAAGGACTAATAGATTAACAGTGGCACTGGCTGAGGTGAAAGTGATTCTTGCACTGCTTCTATTCGAATGAGCAGCAGCCTGGAAAAAAAGATGCAGGATATTTCAGAGACTGCTGGGAATCATTGTGGTACAAGTAAACACATGTGTTAGGGTAGCTAAGAATAGGAACAGGTGCATGTATACTTGCATATACACCAATGCTAGGAGTTTGGTAAATAAATTCCAAGGTATTGCTCAAAACATCAGACAGATATTGTTGGAATATCAGAGACATGGTGTCACACAGATATAAGGAATGCAGAACTGGAATTTAGGGAGTACAATGTGTACAGGAAGGATAGGGAGGGAGGAGGGGTTATGCTATTAGTTAAGAAAAACATAAAATCCAAGGAAGTGAAGCCAGTCGACATCGCTGGACAGTGCAGTGTCGAGTCAGTTTGGTGTGACATAAGCATTAGGAGATCAAAATTGAGAGTAGGAGTGTTATAGGCCTAATGACTCTGAGGAGTATAATAAACAACTGTACAGAGAAATAGTCGGCCAGTAAATCAGAGAGTCTTATAATGGGGGAATTTTAATTTCCCAGTTATTAACTGGAATTTGTGGGTTGGTCACTCGCACATTAGCAAGGCTTTTGTGGATTTATTGGATGATTGCTATCTACATCAGCATGTTCAGGAGGCAACTAGAGGGAGTAATACTCTTGATCTGATTATCAGTAGTGATTCTTCATGCATTAAGAATCTGAAGATAAAGGAACCACTAGGTGGCAGTGATCACAGTGTGCTGAAGTGGGATTTACTCAAAGAGGTAACTACCATTAGGGGTAAAGGGAAGGGTTTTTGCTTTCGTAAAGGCAACTACGATAGTCTGAGATAGTATTTAAATTCTATACGGTGGGACCAACTGATGACGTTACCAACAGCAAATTCAAAATGGGAAGTATCCAAAGAATTTATTTTGCAAGCTACTGGGCTTTACATACCAACTAGGAAATATTGTTCAAGGTTTAGACATAAATGGATGTCAGATGAACTAATGAGACATATGGCAGAGAAGAAAAATGCATGGGATACATATAAATTAATGGGTGACATAGAAGCCTCTGATAGATATAAGCTGGTCTGTAACCAAGTCACAAAGGAGATTAGGCAGGCAAAGGCAGATTATAAGAAATCTTTGGCAAAGGATGCAAAGAAAAACAGCAAAGAGTTCTTTACCTATGTAAATTCTAGAAGGAAAGGGATGAATCAGATTGGTCCACTGGATATTGATGGTTCAACTGTTGATATTCCTGCTCAGGTGGCTAACAAACTAAATGAGTATTTTGCATCTACATTCACACACGCGAGGAGTTATTCAGGGAGGGGAATGCCAGAGGTGAAGTGAACTCTGGCAGTGAGCTAGATGATTTTGTAATAACTGAGAGGAAAGTGGAGGAGAAATTGTTGAAGATAAACATAAAAAATGCACCTGGGGTGGATGGGATCTATCCAGTTATATTAAAGGAGGCAGCAAAGGAAGTAAGCAAACCCTTAGCTATAATTATGAGAGCTTCTTTGGAGTCAGGGGAAGTACCCATGAATTGGAGATGTGCAAATGTGACCCCATTTCACAAAGGAGGATCAAAGGCTGACACAAGTAATTATAACTTCTTCTTATAACTTCCTGTGAGTTTAATTTCTGCTCCAGGAAAATTAATGGAGGCACTGGTTAAAGAAGCACTGCAGGATCATCTAGACAAGACATGGTTTTGTTGAGGGGAACTCTTGCCTGACCATTTTGATTGGATACTATGATGTGGTCACAAAAGAACTGGATGCAGGGAACAACTTCAATATCATATATTTGGATCTTAGAAAGACTTTTGATACTGTTGCACATGAAAGACTGCTGAACAAATTGGAGCAGTGTGGCATTGGTGGCAAATTGCTGCTATGGATAAAGGGATGGTTGAGTGGGAGAACACAGAGTGGTAATCAATGGACACTGCTCATTGTGGGCCAATGTTATTAGTGGAGTCCCTCAGGGTTCAGTGTTGGGTCTATTGTTGTTTTCTGTATTTATAAATGATATTGATGATCGTATATCAAGCTTAATGTCCAAGTTTGCAGACAATATGAAGGTTGACAGGGCTGTTAATGACACTAATTACAGTATGCTGCTGTAACAGGATCTGCAGCATGCCCATCTGCTGAAAAGTTCAGCAGATGGGCTGAGAGGTGGCAAATGAAGTTTAACGTTGACAAATGTAAAGTACTACATATGGGAAGCAGTAACCTCAGAGTAATGTATCAACTCTGTGGTACTATACTGTGGTAGAGAACGAAAAGGACCTGGGGTAATTGTGCAGGTAGATATGAAGTTTTCTGGGCAGTGCAGATGGTCTGCAAGAGTAGCTCATGGAGTCCTGTCAATGATATACAGGAATTTTTCTAGAAGGGATAAGGAGGTGATATCCCCTTGTATAAGGCAATGGTCAGGCTACACCTTGAGTACTGTATACAGGTCTGGAGGCCTCATTTTAAGAAGGATGTACAGCTGTTGGAACGAGTACAGAGAAGAGCAACAAGATTAGTGAATGGAACAAAGGGCTGCTCTTACGAAGAAAGGCTTAAGTTTTGCAAATTACAGTGTCTGCAGACTAGGCACCTACGAGGTGATCTGATTGAGGTGCATAAAGCCTTGAATGGTTTGAGCATGCTCAGTGCTGATGGGATTCTTCCTCTTTCTCAGAATAATCACCTGAAAGGGCATAAATTCAAATTGAAGAAATACAGACGTAGGATATATGTGCGGAAGTTTGCCTTTAGTTGGTTGGTTTGCCCTCAGTGGATAGTTGGTTGGTGGAACAGACTTCTATCCTTTGTTGGGGAAGTTGATAGCCTAAATAAATTTAAGGCTGAGCTGGACAGGTATTTGGAACGAACGGAGGGGTGAAATGGGAGAGTTTTTTTTTTTTTTTTTGGCTGATGCTGCATAAGCTTGCTTTCTTGCATCATATGCCTCTGCTAATGCTAAAGCTGACGCATGTTCTGAAATTGGTGGTGATGTGATGTATTTTCTCGAATGTAGTGTACATTACCTACAATTTTATTTAATGTTTCACTTAAAGTGGTAGATTTGGCACACAGATTCTGCTGATGAAGAATACAGTGAAAGGAAATCAAAGTGTCTGGATCTGGCAATTCTTTCTGTAGTAGTAGCAGTGGCATGTGATGCAAGAAAGCAAGTCTATGAGCTTATGCAGCATCAGCCAAAAAAAAAAAAAAAAAAAAATCACACCATTCCCTCCAAATGCCTGTCCAGTTCCGCCTTAAATTTATTTAACCTATCAACTTTCACGACAGATGGAAGTTTGTTCCAGCAATTAACCACCTGCTGGCTAAAGGCAAATTTCTGCACATCTATTCTACATCTGTCTTTTCTTAATTTGAATTTATGCCCCCTTAGGTTCGTAATCTGAATAAGTGGAAGGATTCCATCAGAATTCAGCGTGCTCAATCCATTCAAGACCTTATACACCTCAATCAGATCACCTTGCAGGTGCCTAGTCTCCAGCTGCTGCAATTTGCAGAACTTAAGCCTCTCTTGGTAAGAGGATCCCTTCATTTCCCTCACCAATCTTGTTGCCCTTCTCTGTACATGCTCAAGCAAATCTACATCCTTCCTAAAATGAGGCCTCCAGACCTGTACACAGTACTCAAGGTTTGGCCTGACCATTGCCTTATACAGCGGGACAATCACCTCCTTTTCCCTGCTAGCAAAATTCTTATATATCATTGACAAAACTCCATGACCTGCCCTTTCAGCCTGTCTGCATTGCTCCGAAAACTTCATATCTGTCTGCACCATTACTCCCAGGTCTTTTTCATTTTCTACCATCTTAAGTGTAGTACCACACAGTTAGTACCTTTCTCTGGGGTTACTTCTACCCATCTGTCCAAATTATCTAGATCCTGTTGTAGTAGCACATTGCCATTACTGTCATTAACAACCCTGCCAACCTTTGTATCATCTGCAAACTTCGACACTAAACCTGATATACCTTCATCAATATCATTGATAAATATACAAAACAACAGAGGACCCAACACCGAACCCTGTGGGACTCCACTAATAATATTAGTCCACGAAGAGCAGCACCCATTAATTACCACCTTCTGTCTTCTCCCACCCATCCATCCTTTTATCCATTGTAGCAACTTACTCTTAATACCATTCTGCTCCAATTTGTACAATAGTCTTCCATGCACAACAGTGTCAAAAGCTTTTCTGAAATCCAAATATATGATATCAAAATAATTTTTAGCATCCAGTTCCTTTGTAACCACCTCATAATATCCTATCAAATTTGTCAGACAAGACTTTCCCTTAACAAACCCATGCTGTGTCTGAATTATTGCTGCGATTATTGTCTAGATGATCCTGCAATGCATCTTTAACCAGCGACTCCATTATTTTATCCGGAACAGAAGTTAAACTAACTGGTCTGTAATTACTCGTGACCCTTCGATCCCCCTTTGTGAATTGGGGATACATTTGCACATCTCCAGTCCGTGGGGACCTCCCCTGAGTCCAAGGATGCTCTCATAATTATGGTTAAGGGTTTGCTTAGTTCCTTTGCTGCCTCCTTTAATATAACTGGATAGATCCCATCCACCCCAGATGCCTTTCTTATGTTTAACTTCAACAATTTCTCCTCCACTTTGCTCTCAGTTATTACAAGATCATTAAGCACTCTGCTACAATTTGATAACCTTCTGCCATTTAGTAACGCAACAAATCCTTCATGTTTTCCTCTCATGGAAGGTGTGCCATCTGTGCATACACTTACTAAATTACATAAATTCAGTTTCGCTTCACGGCATTTTTCTTTGAAATTGGTGAAGATGTCAATTCTACTTTTCCTGCAGTAAGGGTACCCAAAGTCAGTAATCCCTCATGGCAATGAAAATCTGCAATTATAACACATAAAAAATAACACATGTGCTGAGTCAGTAATGTTAGTGGATTCATCCAAGATGATCGAATAATAAATGGCTTTGCTTTGGCATATTGCATGAAATTGTTCTGTTATATTATGGGCTAATTCATGCTGCTGATCAGTTATCGTCCTCCCTGAAAGAGTTAGTTGTTTGTACTTCATAACCTTAGCTGAATATAAACATCCTAAAACTTCAATAATGCATACTTTTATGATTTCCATATTTCTAAATAGCTTACCTCTTCTTCAAAGTGCTACTTTGTGTTGCTTCAGTGATGTTATCCCTTGTCCTGACAGTTTTGAATACTTGTTGCTGCTGCTTTCCATCTTTCATTTTCTTTAGTGCAGTCTTTCGAGTTCCTCCTTCTAGTGTAGCACATTTGTTGTCCTTATGAGTTGCATAATGCTGATATTCATTGTATTTCTTGACTGTTGCCAATATGGTCGCAGAGCAAACACATCATTTTATTGTTTAATGCAACAATGCAATACTGCAATTCCCATTCTTCATTGAATACTCTCTTTTCTTCCTTTAATGCTCTTTTCTTATTTCTTGACATAATCAAGTAACCAGTAAAAATTAAAAATGAAATACACATATTGATTGAAGATTCAGTTTTAAAGCAAACACTGGAAACCGATGGCACTGGGGAGAATGACCGGAATGTCAACTGATACTTACAGCAGTCAGCAAGATGAGTCATCACTAATAAGAAAGGTAATGTTGCCAAATGAAGTTCAGTTTCAAGTGGAAGTAATGCCATATCATCTACATGGGGAAACAATAATATTCTGTAAAAATTAGTGAATTAGAATAAATGCTTTATTTTGTATTTACTTTAATATATATAATTCATTATTATTTTCCTTAACTAGAAAAGGCAATGTATACATTTTATTTAATGCATACATTTTATTTAACATGTTACAGTTCTTTCTTAAGAAGCTCTCAGGCCTGTGATGCAAATCACTGGGTGGTTTGCCACTTACTGAGTTGCCACTGACAAGCCTCTCACTAATTACACAATTATCGATATTAATAATTTTACCTCTTCACTTTGTTTTGTCCTCTATCAATCTATCCAATGTTTTTATGCCTTTTGCTAATGTACAGCATAAATGTACACTAATTTATATAAGGAGAATAACGATAAATAAAACTTTACCTTAAAAATATTTTGAGTTTGGTGTTATGTCATGAAATAAATTTCGTATTTTGCATTTGAGAGAAATAGACAAAAGTCTGCAACTGGTACCCAAAAGGCTGCAGGTTTCCACCCCCCACCCCCCCAACTTAGATCAAATAGGGCAGAAAATGTTAAAAAATCCATGAAAGAAAAGAGGATGATCCAAGGTCTGGTCATACAAAGCAATCAATTCTGAAACAATTTCCATTGTTGAAGAAAAAATTTTAGAAAACAAGAATTAGTGTTTGAACTTTAAAAATTTAAAAAATACTTATTACCCATGGAAGCATTTTAACAATAATGCATGAGCATTTGTAAATGTCCAAAGTTTGTGCATGATGGATTTTGAGAAACAGTTCTATTAATGAGAAACATCAGAGTTTGGAATAGTCAAAGAGAATTTAAAATTAGTTACTTGCTAACCCAAATTGATTTTCATCCCATTTGGTGATGAAACTTGGTTACATTTTTGTAATCGTGAGTCCAAATTAGAAAGTATGTAGTGGAACAACAAGGGATCTCCAACTCCGAAAAAATTTTGAACACAATCATCAGCTGGAAAAGTATTGGCCTCAATTTTCTGGGATGCAAAAGGATCTTTGCAATTTGGGAAAGAAGATGAGGAAAGTTGGTTATTGGGTTTTGCTTCTCTATGCACAATGCCTGGGTTGCACAGACTGAAATTCATGAAAGTGGATTTGAACAGTTAACACCCCGCTAACAGTTCAGATCTGGCTCTGAATGATTATTATTTGTTCAGGAACTTCAAGTCTCATCTTTGTCGAACTCATTTTAAAGATAAATAGCTAAAACCAGCTGTGAAAAGGTTTGATGCCCAACCTGAGGAATTTTTTTTGAAGGATTAAGCTCTTTGCAGATTAAATACAATAAGTGTGTTGAATTTCGGAATGAATACATTGAAAAATAAAAAATTGTACCTATGTGTTTTATATTCCATTTATACTCAGAACTTTTTTCGCCATCCCTTATAAATGGATAAATTATTGTAAATTTTGGGTTCTAAATTAAACTTGTAAATATGCCCTTCATAACTGTCACTATAAATGACCAAAAGTATTTGGAAACCCCTCCATGAATACTTTGTATTGGGCAAGAATTCCTCCCCACATGTGTATTGGCTTAGAAATAACAGTATAGATCTTGTGGGTCTGCCTATGTAGCAGCAGTATGTTAGAAGCCAGTATGGATTGCAAGTTAAGACGTTCAAGGTGATGGCATCCCAAACCTTCATTGCAAGTAATTGCAACCTGTGTGAACCTCCCAAACTTTCATTCTGGTGAATGTTATTCAGAAGCAGAAGACTAGGTGTAGATACCTCAACAAAAAATACAAAACTGAAATAATTTACTTTGTGTGAATTATTGACTTAGATTCAGATCACTTGCAGTCCAGATGCTGACTGCAGTCTGATAATCAGTGATCCGTGATACATAGTGATTTTATACTTGATGGTTTTGTGTTTTTGACTAATATTTACATTTTTCCTGGATGTATTTTGGACTCATTTTGCAAATCTTTGAAAGTTTACATTTTTCTAGAGGTGTATTTTGGACTTGTTTTGTAACTCTCTGAAGATTACTGCATTTGTTATACAGTAATGAGTATAAAACAGAATTATTGTGCTCAATGTGTTCTACATTGTATTTCACTATTTAGAGGAATAAGAGAAATTTACCTCAATATGGTCCATAGAACACTTCAGTACGGCACTCTCCAGAATTTAAATGGATATAAAATTACATCAAATGAATTCTCACACCCATAGAAACACCAATGATTCGACGCACCCAGAATCAAAGACTAAAGCTCCCTCAACCCAACCCCAAAATACATCAAACCACAAACACACAACTATATGAGTGAAAGATGTTATGTCCCTTAATAAAATCAAATGAAGAATGATTACGATAATGAAATAAAATAAAATTGTTTTAGAGAAAATTTAAAAAACAAGTTTCCTTCCTAAAGCAGACAGGGCTTTTCGACAATGAGTTTTGATCACAAGATAGAAATAATGCGGAGTGTGTCAAAATATTAAATAAAGAGATTATTTTATGTCCACACATGCACTAGGACATAAAGTAATCTCTTTATTTAATAAACAATAAAAATAAAATAAAATAAATATTAATTTACATTACTGTATAACTATTTAGAGGAATAAGTGAAATTTACCCCGATATGGTTGTAGAACACTTCAGTACGAAACTCACCAGAATTGAAATGGAAATAAAACTATCTTATTTTATTTCATTATTGTAATCATTCTTCATTTGATTTTATTAAGGGACATAATGTCTTCTTTCACCTATAGTTGCGTGTGTGTGGTTTGATGTATTTTGGGGTCGGGTTGGGGAGCCTTAGTCTTCGATTCCAGGTGTGTCGAATCATTGTTGTTCTATGGGTGTGAGAATTCTTTTGATGTAATTTTATATCCATTTAAATTCTGGTGAGTGTTGTACTGAAGTGTTCTACAGACCACATTGAGATAATTTCTCTTATTCCTCTAAATTGTTATACAGTAATGTAAATTAATATTTATTTTATTTGCTTTTTATTATGCCTTATAAATGATCAATAAATGCTGAAAGTGAATGTGTATGTACACCTGGTTCCCTCACCTTTTTCTTTTCTTGTTTTGTTTTTTATTGTATTGTTGGCCTTATCATTTTTATGTTGTGTAAATGGAAAATAAAATTTATTGTATTTTTTTTGCATAAATTTATCCAAATGCTCTGCTTTCAGGAACATATTCCCTGCAGTGGTGAGGAATTTTTATAGTTACAAAACTAGTGGCGTCTGAGCCTCAGATTTTCCTTTGAATTATACTTGGTTATACCAATTTGTGTGGACCTCTGAACTTTAGCCAATCTTGAGTACACATCTGACAAAGAGACATCAGAGTCTGAGCTCTTTACTTATGATGATTTGAATGACATCGTTAGAGATCTGTCCCTCTCCACAGATAAAGTTGAATTTCTTGCCTCAAGACTAAAGCAGAAATATTTGGTTAGGAAGAATATTTAGTGTCTCACTGCCTTGGCCTGCTCTGCTATTGTCATGATGTCAATGGCATTTTGTGGATTTTTGTCACAGGTACACATTATGTTTGAATGGTGCTTCTTCATCAACTCCTCACAGCAAAGTTTGAAAGAAGTGCTCATATATAATGGGAACTTAAAGGCATTCATCCCCATTGCCCACTCTGTTTACCTAAAGGAGACATACCATTGTTAAGACACTACCAAAGCAAAATAACCCCACATTCATCGATGGAATACCTCTGGTGACACAAGGAGCATTAAAATATTGTTTCTTCTTATGCAACCACCATTCTACTACAAACCATTGCATCAGATGTGACTGGCCGCAAAGAAGCACATATGAGCCAAGAGTGAATAGTGTATGGTGTGTTCCTTCCTTTAGTCTCCGAGTTCCCAACCTGTGGGTCGCGACCCCCAAGGGGGTCGCAAAGTGTTTTCTGGGGGATCACTGCAATTATTTTAGTTGCAATTATTTTTATAGGAAATTTCACCACGAAGGTTTTCAACACTTATTTATTTCAATATGGCTACACTGCAATATTCTACTAGTGGTTGTAACATTGATTTTTGATAAATGAAAGGAAGTGATTTAAGGTTCACTGCAGTGGATACTTAAAAAATATTAAAAGCCCGCCGTGTTCATACATATTAAATATTTTATATTATTTTAATTATTTGCTATGGCAGGCCTTTAATATTTTTTCAAATTTTCACTGCAGCAGACCTTGATTCACTCCCTAAAAATAAAATATACAAATGCAGTGTTATCATTAGAATAAAATTCTGTGTTACAAATAGTAAACTGAAAAAAATATTCACCATGATGTAAAATTCAATATCAAAATTCATTTTTAATCAGTGTCTCGATGTTTGAATAACAGACTGTTGAATACGGACCATCGAATAAAGGTGAGTTGCTCTCTTAACGCAGTTGAAGATCACCCCATATATTTTGCTTATACTACCATTGCAATGATGTAATTCAATAATGTCCATGATGGGCCGGATGCAGGATGTGCATATGCAAACTAGTGCGAACTTAGTTCGCCAGTAGTCAACAACCTTTAGTTGGCGCCATGATAGAAACCAGCCACTCACTGTCGAACGTGGGTTAGCTACTCCTTGCACTTTCTAAAATCTAAAGAGGTCAGTAGGTCATTTTTTCACGAAAAAGAATTAATTTTTATTTATATTTTCAGAAATCCATACCCATGGAGAAAAAATGTAAATATTACTAGAAGACTATCTAAAATTTGGCTTTACCACCTTGATCAACAATGGTGTAGAGAAGCCACAATGTGTTTTGTGCACTGTTGTTCTCAGTGCTGAATCTATGAAACCTTCAAAACTGAACCGTCACTTAGAGACAAGGCATTCAGAATATACTAAAAAGTACAAACATCACATTAAATATTAGGTTAGAATTATATTCTGAAAAATCTATTTTTAATGTATTTTCTTTACCCTATTAAAAATGCCTTTTTATGCAAATGTGGCAGGGGTAGCAGGTTGCTTGCCTGTTATAAAAGGGGTCGTGACTCGACAAAGGTTTTTTGTGGCCACATAGATTCATACTACAGTCAACTCAAACATGTGTGCAACTATAGTTCTGTGATAAGTGATGTTTATGATTAATGGCATAAAAGTAAAGTATTGTATGCTAGAAAGCATGTATTAATGAGTTTTGTTTATATACTTTACATATTGTATCATTTGTACTCTCTAGAGCAAAGTTTCCAGCATCCCCCTCCCCCCATACTTCTCCCTCAATCCATGCATGGTACTAAGTACTATAGGTTTTGATACCTTTCGTGTTTGGGGATTTCATAAAAAAAAACAAAAAAAAAAAACAAATACAGTTGTGCCCCCGTATCTGCTGATTCAGTTACCCGCGGTTAACCATGGAAAAAAAAATTAAAAAACTTAACACTTACTACTCGCCTCGCATGTCCAACATGATGCTTCCCTTTATTTTTTACGATATCGCGTATGGTTTGGTCACCAACATTATAATGGTTCTTTAGAGACTTAATGGATGCACAGTTTTCAAACTTTTCAATAATTTCAAGTTTTTGTTTAATTTGAAAGCATAACTCTAGTGTGTGTCTATCATTTTCGTGATTTTTCTCTTTTTTTATTTCTTTTTTTTTTTCTTTCTCTTTTTTCTCTCTTTCTTTCTTTCTTTTTTTTTTTTTTTTTTTTTTTTGAGCAATAGGTGTGAAGACAGAAGGAGTTGCAAGATAATAGGTACACTAATCTCCCAATGAAGACTTATAATGCCGGTTCTTGTTGCTCATTTATGACTTGCAAAATATATGTTTATACCTATTCTAGTTATTACTTGAATTTTATGATTTCTGGTTGTGTTTTTTTTTTTTTTTTTTTAATTGGGAGTTGAAGTGTCCTGGTTAAAAACCAATCCCGGTAAATTGAGAGTCTGCTGTACTTTATTATTACCGTATTTAATGTTGGTAATGTCTTACCATGTGTTTAATTTATCAATTAAACTTTATTATACATATGTATGTACAAGAAAATCACGTTATATATGTATGGGGTCAGCAGGTGTTTGCTTATATCCACGGTTTCAGCCATCTACAGTAGGTTTTGGAACGTATCCCCGCGGATAAGGGGTGTTACTGTATAATTATCATTGGCTACTTTATGAATGTATTATAAGTGATAATACATTTAGTATTATCACTTTAAATCATTAATGATAGCAGTTGACTATTCAATTAATATATTTCCACTTAGCATAACGGTTTTAAGAATGTAACGTACGTTAAGAAGATGCTACTTGTATATATATGTATTGGTAAAAGCAATAAACAATACTAGGTTGAAAATGTATAGTAATAAAATTATTCTATTAACGTGTGAAGAGTATGGTAGTGTTCTTCATGTTGACTACATACTTTGCACTGACCCGTTTAGTTTTTTAATTGTCTGGAGTTGGTCTGTAGAATCTCTTGTACCTTTATTTTTCCTGTACTCATGTAATACAGTACTGTAGTTTAGTTTTGTTATTTTTATCAGAATATTTATAGTATCTTGTTGTTATATTATTAAAGTGTATTATGTTGTTAATATGAAGAATTTTGGCTGCTATTTCACCTAGGCTGTACCACTTTATCCATGAGGAAGCTAAGAACTACGGGGGGGATTAGTATCATTTATGTGACACTACTCAGTGCACGTGTGATTTTGGTGTCATGCAAAGTGATTGTTGATTTCTCTGTGAACATTCTGTAGTGATTGTAAATGGCTGTTGTTTCCACATCTCATTATAAACAAAAGTATTAGAAAGTACTTCACAATGAAAGGAAAATCCAAATGTGGCATACAATTGCCTTATAGAGTGGGATTATGACCTACCTAATTTTAATTATGTTTGTAGGTGAGGCCATGAAAAGGACTGCCTTGCTGCAGGACTGTCAGAAGCAAAAATTAAATGGATTAGTAAAAGAACGTTTTAGTTATGATACCTGAGAGATGAATTAAAGCCACTGCTTGAAGATTGAAATATTCGAATAGAAAAAATTTATCAAGGTGGATGATTTTATAGGCAATTTTTTCACACATTATTCAAGGTTTTTATACCCAAAAAGATGCCAACTGTAAATAAAATATTGCTAATTAATTACTTATACGTTATTATAAGTAACATTTGACGTTACTTATAATAATGGAATTATATGACTTAAGAAAAATTTACTTAGTTTGCCCAATTCCTTCTGATAATTGAGGCCATGAAACACTAGATAAATGGGCTGAGAAGTGGCAAATGAGGTTTAACATTGAAAAATATAATGTACTGCATATGGGTAATTGCAGAATAACATACCAGTTGGGTATGTTATTCTGCAATTGAGCAGTGACAGTGTTCTGTTAGTGATATACAGGAATTTTGTTAGCAGGGACAAGGAGGTGATTGATCTGTTGTTTAAGGCAATAATTAGGTCACATCTTCAACACACATCTGGAAGCCTTGGCAAGGTGGGGGGGTAACTTTTTGCTGTTACCCCCCACCTAACATTTTATTTTTATTGCTTAAATTGGGTAGAAAGTGTAAATTTTTCATTGAGAAACAAATCTGTTGTCAATGGCTTGAAAGAAAAAATGAATTTAAAAGTAATAAATTTGTATAATTTCAAAACCTTGATCAAAGACTTAATTATAACATTAGACTTAATCATATCCTTTGTCAGTTTTGAGAAATAATGCTCTTTACTTCTAAATCATTGCTAGTATTAATATAAAATACAGTACTAGAGTAATGTCATAAGCTGATTTATGCCATAAAACATGCTATATTAAGTACTTACCTCTTTTAGGGTGGACTTCTTTGTTGAAAATATTGAACAGGTAGCAGGATTCAGCCTTACATCATCTCCTAAATTAGCTGTTGAAGATGGACTAATTGATCTAAGTGTGAAATATACAAGTTACCCTCCAACAAACTGGATCCACAAAAAGGTATTTAAATGCGATTTAATTTTGTGTCACCTTTCAGATTCTGTTTGATTCACGTCACATGTTACCTTTGAGTAACATGAGACATGAATCAACCAGGCTGTACAGAAAAATATATATTCTTTTGGATATCCATATATTATTCATATTTACCTACAAACATACTTTTGGCAGATTAAGATTAAGTGGATCATATGGTCCACTATCCCTAAAAAAAAAAAAAAACCTATCACTAAAAAATTTGGAAGACTCAAAAAAAATCAGAATAAAATATATTGCTAATTCATCAGTTTTGATGTTGACTCAATATCTACAGTATTTTTTTTAGCTTGGTGAAGTGCAAATAGAATATAGAACCCTGGAAAGGGGGAGGAAGAACTAAGTTCTAAAAGTAATCATGGAATATTAAAAGTTTAGCTAATTTATTTCTCAAAACCCATGGGTAAAGAGAGTTGGAAGGAGGATACAAGCAGAACTGTTTTAAGCACCACTGCACTAGATGTCAAAGTAATTTTAAAGAAAATATTCATGAAATTCTTTCATCCACACACATGCATACCTCTGCATTTATGAATTTTTAGAAATGATTGACCCCTCTGCAAGTCAACCATATTTATCAAATGCAATAATATGCTTTCATATGAGAAATCTGCTTTACCTTTTTTTCATTTCAACTGGAAGAATTTCTTAAAAGGCCTTTATACTTGGGACTAAAGACATCTGGTTTCAGGTGGAGGTGTACCGTTCTTATCTTGGAAATACAGGCAACCCCATATAACACTGTACTTCTACAACACAGTTTCGCTCTAACACGATTGATAAATTGCGGCAATCCTCGCACAACACAGTACTTATATAAAGCGGTTTCACTCTAACATGGTTAGAGAATTTGCGCAAACCACACATAAAGTGGTATTTTTGAGCTTTTGTGTGGGGAGGGGGGGGAAACCTGCTATTATGTTGGATATAATTTTTCAATATTTGCATTCTTTTTTGTGAATCCCTGCTGTTGACTCACTAGTCATTATGCAAAAAAAAAAAAAAAAAAAAATAATAATAATTATTGGGAAATCGCTGTATTTTATTTTGTTGGGAAATCCGCATGTTACGTTCTGTGCTATTGAACTTGGCTTGTTTGAGACCATAAAAATTTGTGACTTCGAATCATGGAGTTGGTAACTCGGAAGGTTTTTGTTAAGGTTATTTTGGTTTTTTTTTCCGGGTATATATTACTAAACTTTGTCCTTAAGAAGCGTATTGGAATAATTTTTTTTGATGTGAATTAAATTCCAGCCCTAAATTATGGCTGAGGAAATTGGGTATAATTTGGGTTACTGCTGATTTATTTAAAGAATGGATTCTAAATTGTTTTTTGCCAGCTGTGGAATACTATTTAAAACAGAAAAATCTGGATTTCAAAGTTTTATTGCTATTGGATAGCATGCAGGCCATCCAAAATGTTGAAGTAATGTTCCTACCACCCAATACAACTTCTTTAATTCAGCCATTGGATCAAGGCATTATATCTACCTTTAAAACTCATTACATCACAAAATCATTACAATGGATTTTGGAAAAAATTTATTCCAAATCTATTGAAGTGATTGAGGCATGGAAAAATTTTTCAATTATGGATTATCAGAATCATTGCCTTATCATTCAACGAAGTAAATCCATCCACACGTGTGTGTGTTGGAAAAATGTATGGCCAGAGCCAGTTCATTCAGGAAATATGGTCCAACTGGCTGAAAACAGAATTGCCGTGATAGTAGAATTTGCTAAGTCAGTAGGAGGATCAGGTTTTAATGATATGATTACTGAAGACGTTGAAGAATTACTGGTAGAAAAGAAGCTGGCAAAGTGGATTTGGTGGAAATGGTATTGGAGGTAAACCAAATGAATTCAAAGGATGATAGCTCAGATGAAAATTCTGAAGTTCCAAATTTTGCACTAAAAAGCATACGGCAAGGCATAAACTTAGCCTAGCAATTAGAATCTTATTTTTTGAATGCAAATCCTTAGGAACACAACATTCAAAAGGGAGCTTCAAAAATGCTTAGCTCCATACTATGTAATTTACAAAAATCTATCAAGCAAAAGCCAACAATTCCAGAATACTGATATTTTAAAGAGAGCAGAAGATAAATGAAATCTAGATGCTGCAGAAGAAAGTTCAGAAGGTGAAGATATTCTGAAACAGAAAAAACGTTCTTGTTTGTGCTTAGGAGCAATGTAGAGGAGGAAAATTAAATGAACGTACATTAACTGACATATTACGCATCACGGTTTGTAAGACATTTGTTCAGTTATTATTATTTTTAATAAAAATTAATTTACCGATAGTTATAAAAAATGTATTTTTTGTTAGCTTTTCGAACATAACCGCCCTTTTTGTATTGGTTCTTAGTCTTGTATAACACAGTTTCACACTGCATGAGATTTTATAGGAACCCAACTACGGTGTTATACGAGGGTTACCTGTCTAGGTATTACAGAAGACATGATGCTGATCTCTCATGGCCTTTGTTGTTTCAGTGCTTACCCACCTGAGTTCTTTTTTAGCAGATATTATATACTCTGAATATCTATATTCCATATTCTTATTAAATTTCATTTGTCATTTGATTCCCTTGGTACACGGTTCAATAAATACTGTAATATATGTTTTACAACTGATATAATGTTTAATAAATATTGTGATGGCATTAATGTGATCTGAAACTCTTTTTGTAATTCTCTGTTTTCTTTATTTTTATCACTTATTTCATATGTTTAAATACATAGGATCGGCCTGCATTTTGACTTGTCTACCAGGAGATACCTATAGCTACCTACCTATATAGCTACTTATCAATTTTTCCTATTCATTATACTAGTTACCAACCCATCTTTCTTATCCATAATTTCCTTGTTATATTGCTAACATTGGTTATAACTGATATACCTGCTTGCTACTAAAATTTACCATATTATAACTATTAGTAGGAATGTCTTATATTTAGCCTATGGTTGACCTTTGTTCTGTTATACTGTATTAGGTTACCTTAAATTCTAATTATTAATATTATGAGCTATTATACTACAAATAATAATAAGATACTATGTTGGTTGCGTAGGATAAACTGTACTGCAGATCCCACTGAGGCTGTGGGTGGGCTGATAAGTAATGCAACTAGCCATACAGCATTTAATGCTTTAAGTTCTCAGGAAGACTCTAATAATGAGACACACTCAATTACAGATAATATTGAGACATGCCAATCTACAGATAAAAAATTTAATTCAAATTTTGAAAGTAGACCATTGCTTCATGCAGCTCAGCAAAAGCAGCATAATAGTCACAGTTTTCTAAAATTTAATTCCTGTGGAAATCACTTTTGTCTAACCTGTCCAGTCATGTACCCATTGCATAAAACACTGAATGCAGATTATCCAGTTTTTTGCCACACTAGTGGGGTAGTTTACCTTATTAAATGTAATGAATGCAAAGCTAAATATATAGGACAAACTGGTGGGCAGTTACACTTAAGAATATAGATGTCATATAAAAACTTTCATTGATAAAAAAAGACATAGAATTGCAGCATTTTCAAGTTCATAGTTTCAACAATATATCTATTACTATTTTAGCCATAGAAAATAATACTGTTAAAAGATTGGGTTTAGAAAACCTCAACATTTCAAAGTATAAATCACTTTATCTTTATGGGCTCAACAACAAATTCAGTGGACAGTGTTTACCAGCAACAAACAAGGCCAATGTGTTTACAAAATTTTCCAATTGGTAAAAAGACCAGCACTAAGATAGATGCACATGTCAGAAATACTGTCAAAAATACTGATAAAAAAACACATACAGCTAGTAAAATAGGTAAATTTTCAGAACTATTAAACTCATGGGAAGTCCAGTTATAAATATGAAACATATCTATGACATTGTTTTTGGTTTAAAAAATACTATGCTAAGAGCCTTATCAAAATTAAGTATCACATATAGCTATAATAATCAACACTTAAATCATTTATTGAAAGATATATTCAAATTCAAATTGGGTAAGGTATCATTAGGCACCAAAGGATATCTCAGCTTCAACTTTTAAACTTAGTTAGGGACAATATTCATACTGGACATATTATCAACCAATTTAGTTTTGCTCTGCCTATTTCTAGCTCATGTATCAGTATACATTTTGGAAACCAATAGGACTAACTGTTTGTAATTACAAACAAGTAGCTAATAATCTTACGAACAGTGATTATGAAGCAGAATGCTTATGTCGTCTTCCTAAATATCAAGCATTTTTGGATGAACACATTAAACATATTATAAATGGAGATTTAGCAATTGTTCCTCACACTGAATTAAGAAAATTGTTATCCTATGGAATCAAATCTAGACCATCTACAAAAATAAGCTTAAGTCTAATTAAAAAATAAATGAGAACAGACATGATACAATTTACTTTAAAACTGGCATGCAAGTATAATACACTTTTGGAGGCTTTCCAAAGGTGGATTGCACTTGCCTATGAAGCTTTAGAAAAGCAAATAGGCTATATGTTCAAAAGTAATAGTAATAGAGGCATGTGATGCAAGAAAACAAGCATATGAGCTTATGTAGCATCAGCCAAAAAAAAAAAAAAAAAAATTAATTAAAAAAAAATTCACACAACTATTCCCTCTAAAAGTTTGTGCAGTTCCTCCTTAAATTTATTTAAGCTATCACCTTCCACAACAACAGATGGAAGTTTGTTCCAGCAATTAACCAGCCGCTGGCCAAAGGCAAATTTCTGCACATCTCTTCTACAACTGTCTTCATTCAGTTTGAATTTATGCTCCCTTAGGTTCATAATCTGAGCAATTGGAAGAATCTCATCAGAATTCAGTGTGCTCAACCCATTCAAGGCCTTGTACACCCCAAGCAGATCACCTCGCAGGTGCCAAGTCTCCAGCCACTGCAATTTGCAGCACTTAAGCCTCTCTTGATAAGAGGATCCCTTCATTCCCTCCACCAATCTTATTGCACTTCTCTGTACACACTCAAGCAAGCAAATCTATATCCTTCCTAAAATGAGGCCTCCAGACCTGTATGCTGTACACAAGGCATGGCCTGACCATTGCCTTATACAAAGGGATGATCACCTTTTCCCTACTAGCAAAATTCCTGTACATCATTGACAAAAAACCCATGACCTGCCCTTGCAGCCTGTCTGCATTGCTTAGAAAACTTCATATCTGACTGCACAATTACTCCCAGGTGTTTTTCATTTTCTACCACCCTAAATGTAGTACCACACAGTTGGTACGCTCCTCTGGGGTTACTTCTACCCATATGCAGTACTTTGCATTTGTCAGTGTTAAACTTCCATTGCCACTTCTCAGCCCATGTGCCCAAATTTTCTAGATCCTGTTGCAGTAGCACACTGCCATTACTGTCATTAACAACCCTGCCAACCTTTGTATCATCTGTAAACTTTGTCATACTGAAGTCCTCTCTACCCTCTCAGTGTCGCCCCCTGGCGGCCACTTTTGTTGGATAAAATTATTTTCTTCTGTTTCTGCTCTTTGGTATTACTTTCTTATCGTCAGAATGGCTGCTTCTGGTGGTAAAACAGTTCCTTCTCCTTCGTCTTCTGTTGCAGACTCTACTTTGCCGCCTGTTCCTCCGGATTCTGAGAGGTTTCCTTTGGATACTGCTGAAAATGTGTTAAAAGCTTTTGATTTTGCCAAGACTCAGTTTAATACGATTCTTAACAAAACAGTTCTTAAGCCAAAGGTCTTAGCTAAGGCTTTGCGCCTTTTTGGCAATTTCGATAATATTATTCAGGGGGTTGCTTCCTCCCTGGATGATTGCTTAAAGGAGATTGCAAAACTCAAGGAGTCTGATGGGCAAAAGGTCGCTTGTACTAGGGAGAGTCTTGCTTTGGTTGAGCTGTCGAGATCAAAGCTTGGTGAGGCAATTTTACGTAATACTGAGTTGTCTGAAGAACTTGACCGGAAAAATGCTTTAATTTCTGATTTACAGGCCAAATTGGCCTCTGACTCTCATTCTCAAGACTTACAACGCTTAACAGACTTGGTTTCTTCTAAGGAACTTCAAATCTCCGATCTTCTCTCTAAAATTACTATCCTGGAGGAAAAAGTACAGAGACAGGCTTCACCGTTGCCTTCTTGCATTGATAATATCCCAACTTTGGAATTACATTCTAAATTGGATCTTATTGCGCAGCATTTAGAACTAATTGACGTCAATCTGAAATCACTCCATTTACCTGTAGTCTCTTCGCCCCCTTCGGTTGACGCGAAGGAAATTTCCTTGTCGTCTTCTCAGGCCGGGGTCTCACCTTCTAGTTCTAACAAACACGTTATTTTGGTTAAAACAGATGAAAATTGTCCTCTAATAACTGGTGAGGAAGTTCGTGATACTCTTATTAAGGACTTCAAAGTGGAATTCAAGGATGTGCAGATTAAATCTATTAAAACTATAAGGGACCGTGGTGTGATCATAGAAACTGCTTCCTCAAAGGACATAGCTTTCCTTCAAAATTGTAAAAAGTTGCGTGACCTTCACCTTAAGACGTCTTTACCTCTGAAAAAGAATCCTACTATGGTATTGTATGATGTGCCAAGAAATACTACATTGGATTACCTTCTGGAGGACATTTATGCAAGGAATTCCTTTAGTTCTGAACTTTCTCGTACTGACTTCAACAAGGAGATCAAACTTCGCTTTTCGATAAAGGCCAAAAACAAGGGCAACTTACACTGGGTCCTGGAAGTCTCTCCTCGCTTAAGACGTTCTTTCCTTGACCGTAGCGGCCGAATCTTCTTTGAGTATGCCTTGCATACGATCAAAGACTTCTACATAACTACTCGATGTACAAACTGTCTGCAGTATGGACATATTGCCAAATACTGCAGACAAAAATCTCCAACTTGTGGACACTGTGGTCTTCCGGGGCACCAGGCTTCTTCATGTCCCACTCCAGCTGTTCCTGTATCTTGTCCGAACTGTACTCTTAGGAAAAAGGATGGAAATCATTCCTTCAGAGACCGGAGGTGTCCAGTGTACTTAGCTGCTTTAGACTCTGTCAGGGCCAAAACTAATATTTGCGTTGCGTAATTGTAAGCCAACCTTTTCTCATTTGTACATTTGTACAGTAATGTTTTGTTCTGTTTAGTAAGCCTTTTCTTTAGATTTTACTAAAACTATAATTCTGTTATTAATAGATCAGTTATCATTTTGGTTGGATTGGATTTAGAAATTATGTCTCATATGGTTTGTCTAGTACTATCTTACTTAAAACTTTTATAATATTTTAACTTAAATTAAGATTAATTGCAAGTCATTTAGCGTGGTTTTGTTAACTATATTGTTCTCTCCCTGAGGTTGACACTATTAAATTAATCGATAGTAATTGGGTTTCTTGGCTGGCGCTTGATAAGTTAAGATCATATTGTATACGTAGATTTAATACATGTTTGTTCTCCTTGACAGGGGTTTAGCCATCTGGGACTTGGTTCCCCCTGGTTGAGGAGGTTAGTTAAGTCTCTGTTGCAGGTTTTAATAGTTGTATATTGTATGAAATCATCGTAAGTATATCTTCCACAAGTTTGTTGGAAGTTTTTGCCTAGGGTGTAGCCATTCAGGACTTGGTTCCCTGTTGATTAATTCAAATTCCTAGTTCCTGCTTGCAGATTTATACTTGTAATGTATATTTTAATTTTGTTTTCAAGTGCCAGCTGTTTAATATACATAATGTGTTTCTTTCCCACAGGTTGTGGGATGGTTTATTGACTTAGTGTACTATATTGCTTGTTTGCTTAGTGTTTTTTCTCAGGGAGCTTTTACGTTGGTATAATTGGACTACCAATGGTTAGTGTTTTATTTTCTTATATGTTTTTATATTATCTTTATGTTCCCGCTATTGGCATAACTCTTAAGTTTACTTTAACTTGCTGTTCTTTTCCCTGTTAAACTTTCCCTAACTTTCCTTACTTAAAACTTACTTTATCCAATCCTAATTTTCTTACTATCTTATTTTATTGCTTTCCTAATAATATCGTTTATTTAAAACTAATGTGGTTTAATGAGCTCTATTTGGACCAATTTGGTTCACTTTACTTCTAAGTTTTCGTTTCTGTTTCGGCTCTTAATCTCAACTTTTAAATCACTATACTAATTTATGCCCTTTACTGTTTCTCTCCCCTACTTACTTAAAACTTACTTAGTTTAAACTTTGTAGTTCTTTTCTGTCGACTCCTCAGTAAAAATCGCTTTATTTAAAACCTTTTGTTCTAAAAACATTCTTAATACTTACTACTTTTTCCTTCTAGCTAGTCAAAAAGTTATTCATCCTATGTAGTCTTCTGATAGTAGTTCCTGGCTGCCTCCTCGTGGCTAGGGACGGGAGTGGGGGGTTGGAGCATCTCTTCGCTCTCGACCCCCTGCTGCAAAAGCCAGGCGCCGGCATTCATAACAACATAACCCAACACTACACAACACTAGTTACACGATCTATCTTTCTTTTCTCTGTTTTTCTTAAAATTCTCTCTCTTTTTTTTTTTTTTTTTTTTTTTTCATGCCGGCAATTGGCGCACTCGCCTAAAATCCGACGGGTATAAGGGAAACCTTGGTGACCGTCATTAACCTCACACAAATACCTTGAATACCTTGTAAACTTTGTCACTAAGCCTGATATACCTTCATCAATATCATTGATAAATATACAGAACAACAGTGGGTCCAACACTGAATCATGTGGGACTCCACTAATAACATTAGTCCACGAAGAGCAGCATCCATTGATTACTACCCTCTGTCTTTTCCCACTCAACCACCCTTTTATCCATTGTAGCAACTTACCCTTAATACCATTCTGCTCCAGTTTGTACTGTAGTCTTCCATGTGCAACAGTGTCAAAAGCTTTTCTAAAATCCAAGTATAGTCAGTCCTCATATAACATGTGTTTACACTACACGAATTCGATCCTACACGATTTATAAATAGGGGAACGATATCTTATATAACATGAACCGAATTCGCTTATGCATGATTTGCCTTTGTGTTTACAAGAAATGGCAGTCGAATGCAGAATAACCCCAACCGAATGCAACACGATAGGAATGAAGAGAAGATTCTGAAAATGTATTTATGTTTTTTATATTAGTGAAGAGGAAACACATTTCACCTTAATAACGTAAAAACCCACACAATTCCAGCTATCGGTATAATCGCAAATGCAATTAGATCGAGTTTATAACAGATTCCACTAGCAGAAACGCAATTGGAAATTGTTTTTATTGTTTTATGGTAGTAACCCCTAGAAATGTGCTTTAGTAAAATGTGAGGTGTTAATAATGTATTTCTGCCTTTACGGTGTTGTTTATTCAGTTGCTACTGCTTTGTTTATGTGTATCAAGCGTGCCTCCTCGTTTTGTAATTGTGCTTTATTCACTAAAAATGAGAAAATACTTAAAAGATGTGAAAAGGAAGCGTCCTGGTGAAGACACTGCAGATTCAGAGAGAAAAAGAAAAGCAATATCGATAAACAGAGGCGGACTGGGTCAAAAATTCTTATCCGGGAAAATTTATAGTGGCCTCATACTATGGTTTATGGTCAAAATCACAGCGGCCTCCGGCCCACCGGGGTTTCCTCAGTAAGGCTTATAGCCAGTCCGCCTCTGTCGATAGAGAAAAAATATGAAATTATGAAACGCTTTGAGATAGATGAAAGACCATGTGGTATTGCACGTGCTACAGTCCTAAATGAGGCAACGCCGAGAATTACAAAGAATGCAGAGAAAATAAAATCAACTTTAATAGCAGGAACAACTCAAAGTGTAATTAAAATCCATTAGATTAAGACACAAAGAATTGGAAGAGATGGAACGGTTGTTATCTGTTTGGATAGAAAATCAAACAAAAAACAAGTTTGCTTACGATAGAAGCAAAAGCATTAGCAATATTTTATTACGATTATTTATTGTGTTTGGTAATGTTTTGGTTACAAATGTGTGTTCAATCTTGGGTGGTCGGCAATTAGATCACCTAACCCTATTTTTCCCATAGGGCCTGCTGTTTATATTGCACAATTTTGCATTGCACGAGGGTTTCTAGGAACACAACTATCGTGTTATACGAGGACTAACTGTATATGATATCAAAATTATTTTTTGCGTCCAGTTCCTTTGTAACCACATCATAGTATCCAATCAAATTTGTCAGATAAGACTTTCCCTTAACAAACCCTTGCTGTGTCTGAATTATTGCTGCAGTCTTGTCTAGATAATCCTGCAATGCATCTTTAACCAGTGACTCCATTATTTTACCCGGATCAGGAGTTAAACTAATTGGTCTTTAATTACTCATGTCACCCTTCAATCCCCTTTGTGAATTGGGGATACATTTGCACATTTCCAGTCCGTGGGGACCTCCCTTGGGTCCAAGGATGCTCTCATGATTATGGCTAAGGGTTTGCTTAGTTCCTTTTCCACCTCCTTTAATATAACTGGTTTTAAGTATAAAACCAGCCAAGATATTTGATTTATTCTTAATCAAACAACAGTTATTAGATTTGCAATCTAAGTTTATAATTACTACCATTGATAAAGCAGCCAATAATTATAGTATAATATGCAAAAAATTTTATACCTCAAATTTATTAAATGAACTGAATAATAGCACTACCTATAAAATTGAAACATCAAATAGTAGCATTATCATTAAGAAATTACTGGTCATTTGCAGAAAGTTAAAATTAAGTAACCCTAATACTAAATTTCCTTATGTGCACAAAGCACCTATAGATTTTAGATTCATTGCATCATGCAGAAAAAGCTATGCTAAGTTACCCCACAAAAAATTAGAATTGCCACTCAATATCATCAAAGGAAATATAGGAGAATCAAAAATTATTAGGAACAACACCCCAGTAATAGATTATTTAAATGATAACACCAAAGATATAAACCATATAAGCACATTTGACTTTAAAAACTTATTTACTGGTATATCTCATAATAACTTGAAATATATCTTTAACTGCTATTATAATGAGTATCATAGTATATTACCCTGTGACCAGTATTATTGGAATAGTATCATAAATTTATGTATTTGTAAAGTAATAAGAGGAGTTTACCTCAATATAGTACGTAGAACACTTCCATATGATACTCTCCAGAAATTAAACGAAAAAATCGAAAAACTTACATTTCTGGAGAGTATCATATGGAAGTGTTCTGCGTACTATATTGAGGTAAACTCCTCTTATTATTTTACAAGTATTAATATCAATGTAGAACGTATTGAGCATTACAACTCTGATTCATACTACATAAATTTATGTTTATTCAACTGCTACATCTTTAATAGTAATGTATATAAACAGCATATAAGAATAGCTATGGGACATGTAGTTCTTGCATAGTAGCAAACCTATACCTACATTATTATGAAAGAAGCCTAAATAAAAACTTAATACTGTATCGCTACATTTATGATCTTATTGTAATAAATGAACCCTACAATCAGAAAGATATTGCATTGCATTATCCTCCTGAGTTACAACTAGAATGTACCAATAAAGATAGTACTAGGCTACATCATATCTAGATATAGATATATATAAAATTGATAATAAATGGTATACCAAAGTATATGACAAAGGTAAAGACTTTAACTTTGAAGCTATTAGTTTAATGCACTGGCATTCCAATATCTCAAAAAGAATTCTTAGTAATATTATTATTTCGCAGCATTTTAGATTAATAAACATAAGTAATAATATCAAAAGTATTATAGAATCACTAAAAGAATTAAAAGCTAAGCTGATTAGGAATGAATTCCCAGAAACGTTTATTGCTAAATATCTAAACAGGGCTATAATTATTGCAACTAATAAATGGCATGGAAATATTGACCCTAGAATAGTTATAGCTGAAGTACAGTAAATCCCCACTATTTGCAGGGGTTACGTTCCTGAGAAATGGCGTGATACTGAGTTATGGCACCCATAGTAATAAAAGGGTTCCATTCCAAAGTATGAAATATATAAGAAAAACTAGTCTAAAATTTTGTCTATGTATGTATTATATGGTGCTGATTCAGATACCAGTAGAGGTATGGAGTAGTCTGGAAGAAGGGATCGATATCCTATGGGACTTGGTGGAAAAACTGTGGCAGCAGGAGAGGATACCCGATGAGTGGAGGGAAAGTATGCTTGTGCCAATCTTTAAAGGAAAGGGTGATGTGCAGGAATGTGGGGACTACAGGGGAATAAAGTTAATGTCTCATTCGATGAAGATCTGGGAAAGAATTCTGGAAGGAAGGTTAAGGAAGGAGACGGAAATAGGAGAGGAACAGTTTGGTTTCATGCCGGGAAGAGGAGCAACAGATGCGGTCTTGCTCTAAGGCAAGTGATGGAAAGATACAGGGAGATGCAAGTAGAGTTGCACATAGTGTTTATAGACCTGGAAAAAGCATATGATAGAGTGCCCAGACAAGAGGTATGGAGATGTATGAGGGAGAAGGGTACATCGGAAAAGTACGTAAGGCTTGTGAAGGATATGTACGAGGGAGCGATGACTCAGGTTAAGAGCAGTGTAGGTATGACTGAGGAGTTCTCTGTAGAAGTTGGACTGCACCAGGGATCAGCTCTCAGCCCATATCTGTTTGATCTGGTAATGGATGTGTTGGTGAGAGAAGTGAAGAGTAGAGCACCATGGAGTATGCTGTTCGCAGATGATATTGTACTATGCGAATCATCCCAAGGAAAGGCAGAGAAGAAATTGGAGGAATGGAGGAAAGCATTGGAAGATAATGGCATGAGGATAAGTAGAACAAAGACAGAATATATGGTATTGAATGGAGAAGTTGAGAGTTCTATAAAACTGCAGGAGGAAAGCTACCATCTATTTTGAAATTTAAGTATCTGGGATTGAACGTTGAGAGGGATGGAGGGATTGAGTGCAGAAATACAGCACAGAGTGCAATGTGGATGGCTAAACTGGAGTAAGATGAGTGGGGAGCCATGGGATAAGAAAGTTAATTGTAGAATAAAGGGAAGAGTGTATAAAACTGTGGTTAGACCCGCATTGATGTATGGTGCTGAGACATGGGCGATTACAAGTGTCCAGGAGAAGAAGATGGAAGTGGTGGAGATGAGGATGCTAAGATGGATGTGTGGTGTGATGAGAAAGGACAGGTTAAGAAATGACTACATTAGAGGTACGGTTAAGGTGGGCCTCTGAGTGAAAAAATACAGGAATCTAGGTTGAGGTGGCTTGGTCATGTGGAACGAAGAAGTGAGGAGTATGTAGGGAAGAGGTGTGAAAAGCTGGAGGTGATAGGGAAGAGGAAGAGGGGGAGACCTAAGCTGAGATGGAAGGACAAGGTGGCAGAGGATTTGAAAGAGAGAGGAAGGCCTGGTTAGAAAGGAATGGAGGAAGAGAATTAAGGAAGGGAATGCCGACCCCATATGAATGTGGGAAGAAGGCGAGGACAAAGAATAAGAAGAAGATGTATTATATGTACTGTACCTACATAATATTATAGTGAAATACAAGCATAAGGTATCCTGGGGTGTCTGATCATGCATGGACTAAGAGAATTGAACACATTTAATGAATTTTAACGAAGTTTATGCAATTTTAAATCATTTTAAAATCGTATTTAAATAAGTTGGTTTTGGAGAGTTGTGTATTAAAGTCACCCTATGAAGAAATATTGAGGTAGCTCTTTTGTAATTTTTAAATTTGATTAAAACAGAATATATTGGGCTTTTGTTGCTCTTAGTTTTATCGTTATAAAAAATAATTGAAAATTAGAAGTTTGGAATTCATTGCTAAGAGCAAACACTTAGAGCTGTAAATCAGAACAGGTGTTAAAATTTTATAAAGAGTTTATTCTTGGACATAAACTGACATCAGCACAAGCAAAGAACAAATAAAACTCTGTGCTAAGTTGATAAACAAAAGCAAAGTATTGCTTAAATACTTTGATCAATGTATTAGTCTTGAATTTTATGTGCCTTTACATATATGTAACTCATTGTCTGACTGCTTAAGAATAACTCTTCATATGCACTATGGCACAGTGCTTGGGCATCTTTTGAGCTTATGTGTGTTGTGGCACATCATAATAGTGCCATTTTACACTTATGTGGATAAAGGTTGTAAATTATGTACATTAGTTTATTGGTATGCAAAAGGCAAATGGTTCATATAGACCCAAAGCAGTCCCAGTAACAATAAAATTGGCTACAATTCTGATTTCAATATTGAAATCCACCTTCAGGCCTGGGTTTTTGGGTTTCTTTTAAATTATGTATATAGAGAAGTTAAAGGTTGACAATACATGACCCAGTTCTATAGTTAATAGAATTTAAAATTAAATTCTCAGCATCCTTAATTATTAAACATATCTGCTGTGCTAGACAGGATGTACAGAGGTTTATGCAATGTAATATGTGCTACTTGGGAAATTCTTTAACTGGACTTTAAAACATGATACATAAGTACATAAGGTTTTAAAGAACTGGCAAACCATGCTGTTAGGAATAAGTCAGCTCATGTACTTATTGGAAGGAGAGTTCTTACTCTTTTCATCCAAATAGTACTTTTTTTCTATTTTAGAGATGTCTTCCACATGCTCACTGTTTAAATTTCAAAAATAAAATTTATAAATTATGACAGAAAGGTTGCATAACACCTGATAAAGGTTATTTGTGATACTCATTCATAATTAAAGTACAGTAAACCCCCGCTATTTGCGGGGGTTACGTTCCTGAGAAATGCCGCGAATGCCGAAAACGCGAATACTGAGTTATTGCTCCCATAGTAGTAAAGGGGTTCCGTTCCAAAGTATGGAATATATAAGAAAAACTAGTCTAAAATTTTGTCTATGTATGTATTATATGTACCTTCATAATATGACTATGTACATAGACCGTACACAGTGAATTGCAAGCATTAGCATTAGTAGAGGCATTTGATGCAAGAAAGCAAGCTTATGCAGCATCAGCCAAAAAAAAAAAAAAAAAAAAAACTCACTTCCACTTCACCCCTCTGTTCGTTCAAAATACCTGTCCAGCTGAGCCTTAAACTTATTTAGGCTATCAACCTCCACCACAAGGGATGGAAGTCTGTTCCACCAACCAACCACCCGCTGGCTAAAGGCAAATTTACGCACGTCTATCCTACATCTGTCTTTCCTCAATTTGAATTTATGCCCTCTCAGGTGATTATTCTGAGCTAGAGGAAGAATCCCATCAGCATTGAGCATGCTCAAACCATTCAAGGCTTTATACACCTCTATCAGATCACCTCGCTGGTGCCTAGTCTCCAGACACTGTAATTTGCAAAACTTAAGCCTTTCTTCGTAAGAGAACCCCTTTGTTCCATTCACTAATCTTGTTGCCCTTCTCTGTACTCGTTCCAGCAGCTCTACATCCTTCTTGAAATGAGGCCTCCAGACCTGTATACAGTACTCTAGGTGTGGCCTGACCATTGCCTTATACAATGGAATAATCACCTCCTTATCCCTGCTGGAAAAATTCCTGTATATTATTGACAATACTCCATGGGCTACTCTTGCAGCCCGTCTGCACTGCTCAGAGAACTTCATATCTGCCTGCACAACCACCCCCAAGTCCCTTTCATTCTCTACTACTGTCAGTGTAGTACCACAGAGTTGATACGTTGCTCTGGGGTTGCTGTTTCCCATGTGTAGTACTTTACATTTGTCAATGTTAAACTTCATTTGCCACCTCTCAGCCCATCTGCTCAACTTTTCCAGATCCTGTTGCAGCAGCATAGTGTCAGTAGTGTCCTTGACAACCCTGCCAACCTTTGTATCGTCTGCAAACTTGGACATTAAGCTTGATATACCATCATCAATATCATTTATAAATACAGAAAACAATAATGGACCCAACACTGAGCCCTGAGGGACTCCACTAATAACATTAGTCCACGATGAGCAGTGTCCATTGATTACCACTCTCTGTCTTCTCCCTCTCAATCACCCCTTTATCCATTGCAGCAATTTGCCTCCAATGTCACACTGCTCCAATTTGTGTAGCAGTCTTCCATGTGCAACAGTATCAAAAGCCTTTCTAAGATCCAAGTATATAATATCAAAGCTATTCCCTGCATCCAGTTCTTTTGTGACTGCATCATAGTATCCAATCAAATTGGTCAGGCAAGACTTCCCCTTTAACAAAACCATGCTGTGTCCTAGCTATAACTGAAGTCTTGTCTAAATGATCCTGCAGTGCTTTAACCAGTGCCTCCATTAATTTTCCTGGAACAGAAGTTAAGCCCACAGGTCTATAATTATTTGTGTCAGCCTTTGATCCTCCTTTGTGAATTGGGGTCACATTTGCACATTTCCAGTCTATGGGTACCTCCCCTGAGTCCAAGGAAGCTCTCATTATTATGGCTAAGGGTTTGCTTACTTCCTTTGCTGCCTCCTTTAATATAACTGGATAGATCCCATCCACCCCGGGTGCCTTTCTTGTGTTTATCTTCAACAATTTCTCCTCCACTTTACTCCCAGTTATTTCAAGATTCTGTAGCTTACTGCTAGAGTTGAATATACCTGTGGCATTCCCATCGCTGAATAACTCCTCATGTGTAAATGTCGATGCAAAATATTCATTTAGTTTGTTAGCTACCTGAGCAGGATCATCAACAGTTGACCCATCAATATCAAGTGGTCCAATCTGATTCATCCCCTTCCTTCTAGAGTTTACATAAGTAAAGAACTCTTTGCTGTTTTTCTTTGCATCCCTTGCCAAGGATTTCTCGTAATCTGCCTTCGCCTGCCTAACCTCCTTTGTAACTTGGTTGCATATCAACTTGTATCTATCATAGGCTTCTGTGTCATGTGTTAATTTGTAAGTATCCCATGCATTTTTCTTCTCTGCCATATGCCTCATTAGTTCATCTGATATCCATTTTGGCCTAAACCTTGAACAGTATTTCTTAGTTGGTATGTAAAGCCTAGTAGCTGCCAAGATAAGTTCTTTGAATGCTTCCTATTTTGAATTTGCTGTTGGTAACATCATCAGTTGGTCCCACTGTATAGAATTTAAATACTGTCTCAGTCCATCATAGTCGCCTTTATGGAAGCAATAACCCTTCCCTTTACCCCTAATGGTAGTTACCTCTTTGAGTAAATCCCACTTCAGCACACTGTGATCACTGCCACCTAGTGGTTCATTTATCTGCAGATTCTTAATGCCTGAAGAATCACTGCTGATAATCAAATCAAGAGTATTACTCCCTCTAGTTGCCTTCCGAACATGCTGATGTAGAAAACAATCATCCAATAAATCCACAAAAGCCCTGCTAGTGTGTGAGTGACCAGCGCCCAAATTCCAGTCAATATCTGGGAAATTAAAATCTCCCATTATAAGACTCTCTGATTTACTGGCCCACTCTATTTCCCTGTACAGTGTCTTATTATACTCATCAGAGTCATTAGGCCTATAGCACACTCCTACTCTCAATTTTGATCTCCCAATGCTTATGTCACACCAAACTGCCTCAACACTGCACTGTCCAGCGATGTCGACTGGCTTCACTTCCTTGGTTTTTATGTGTTTCTTAACTAATAGCATAACCCCTCCCCCCTTTCTATCCTGTCTATCCTTTCTGTAGATGTTGTACTCCCCAAATTCCAGTTCTGCATCCCTTATATCTGTGTGACACCACGTCTCTGATATCCCAACAATATCTGCCTTTGATGTTTTGAGCAATACCTCAAATTCATCAAATTTATTTACTAAACTCCTAGCATTGGTGTACACGCAAGTATACCTGCACCTGTTTCTATTCTTAGCTACCCTAACACAACCCATGTGTTTACTTGTACCGCAATGGCTCCCAGCAGTCTCTGAAATATCATGCATCTTGTTTTTTTCAGGCTTCTGCTCATTCTAATAGAAGCAGTGCAAGAATCTCTTTCACCTCTGCCAGTGGCTACTGTCAATCAATTGGTCTTTGTCTCCCACCAAGCTAGCAGTTTTCCGACCCACCTAACACTGCCTCGATAGCATCAGCAAATATTCTTGCACCATTTCTATTTAAGTGTATCCCATCCCTGTAGAAGCAATCTCTCCTGTTAACAAGTACAGTCCAGGCTGAAAAAAATTCTACCCCTTGAGCCTTGCACAATCTTTCCAGGGCCGAATTGATCGACAAGGCTCTCATCATATACTCCCTCCTATCGTGTCTTGGCAGAATTGCAGACACTTTCAAATTCAACCCTAATTCTCGGCTTTTGTTCAACAGTGACCTGTACTTGTTAAGTAATTCTGCCGGTCTCCTACTCTTAATATCATTAGTGCCAACGTGTACAACTATATCACATACCCTGGTCCTGTTCCACCTATCAAATAGCATATGGCATCGAAATGAAAATAAGAAACAATTTAATATTAAATGTAATATTTATTAGAAATTTCAAACAAATCTTTCAAACCAGCGCCTTTGTTAGCAAAAAAACTTATCCCGCCAGTGCTATCACCAGTTCCGCTAAAGTGTTAATAAAGGAGTTTTGCCTTTTCACGAATGATGAGTGAACTTAATGGAATTTTATTTTGAGTTAGGTCTTCTATCCACAGATTTAAAGCTTTTTCCATTTTTTTAAAATTTAACATCATGAGTTACAGAGCAAATTTTTGAAGCAATTAGCGCGTTTTCACGGACACTACAGCGGATTTTTTCTTCCGACTTTTTGATTGATCGACTGTTGATTCATTGATTTTATAATGTTTTGCCACTTAGGAGACACTTTCACCATTAGAAATTTTGTCTAATAACTCAGTTTTATTCGCTAATGTCATCACCTTTGATATTTTCACATTTCCCTTGTTATTCTAGCCATATTTTTGTACAGGTTAGAAAGAACTTGTCCACAATAAAGTTACTTTCTTCCGTTAACACACTCGAAAAAGTCTGTTTTACACTGCAAAACGGTACTTTTGTAAGCATATAAATTTATAAATTGATAAATTTATTCAATTTATAAGCATATAAATTAAAAGCAAACGACGAAAACTTCCATGAAAAGCGCATAACACATACTGAACAAGGATTAGCGAGAAACATCCATGCTCGTGATTTTGTCACCCCTCTCCCCCACCCACTGAGCGCTGTTTTGACCAGGAAAGATAATTTTAGCCACGCCCATGTTTTTTTATGCCGAAAAATTTCACGGCGCTTTAAAATTCACATTTTTTTAGGTTTCATTTTATATTAAATCGGCGACCGCGAATACAGATACCGCGAATAGCTGGTATTTACTGTATTTTCTTTAATTACTTTAGTTCTAGTGATTTGGTATTGTTCCTTGGTATAATTTTGTATAAAACTGAAATTTGATAACAAAATTTTCATACTTTCTTTTAAGTGCAAAGTAGGAGACTTTGTAAGTGTTCGTGTAGGTGGAGACTTCTATTATAATCCACAGCCTGGATCACCAAAGTGGACTTATGATATGATTCTAGTTGGAGGAGGTGTGGGTATCAATCCTATGGTATCCATAGTGAAACATTATTATGACATAGTATCAACAAAATGTAAGGCTGATGTGGGTCATCCTGGAAAATTAAAGCTACTTTACAGTGCAAAAGCTGAAGAAGAACTTATTTTTAAGGTAAGTACAAACTTAAATTGCTATATGTGTGTTGGTTATTTGAATCCTTAAAGGAAAAATTCTTTTTTTTTTTTTTTTTTATCTATTTTATAATTCATGCTGTTTTGCATTATTTTTCATGACTTAGATGCTTCCAAAATTTAGAACATTACTTTTAGAAAGAATCTGTCTTATTTGTTGAAATGTATTAGTATGAACATTGTTTGTAATTAGGAAATATGAAAGTTCAGTTTGTGTTAATCATAACTGAATTTTGATCAAGTGACTTCTTCCAAATTTTATGTTATTCAGAAAGTATTAGTAACGGCCGCATGGTGCAAGAACGCCTGTGGCTTATGCTGCACCAGCCAAAAAAAAAAAATCCGAACATAACAATGATAAAAACAAAAAATAAATAAAATAAATAACTAAATAATAATAATTAATAAATAAATTAAATAAAATATAAATAAAAAGGAAATTAAACCTATCATCCTATGCGCTTCCCTTACCCGAAAGTACTATCCAGATGACCTTTGAATTTCCCCAAACTGTCGGCCTCTACCACCCATGAAGGCAACTTATTCCAGTAATTTATAACTCGCTGGCTAAAATAAAACTTCCTGCAGTCCAATCTGAACATTTCCCCCTGTAACTTGAATTTATGTCCCCTAGTTCTAGCATCATTTATAATCTTGAAAATTTTGTCCTCATTCATTTTACTGATGCCTCTCAGAGCCTTAAACACTTCAATCAAATCTCCTCTAAGATGTCTAGTTTCCAAACTCTGCAACCCACATATTCGAAGTCTTTCTTCATAAGGACGCCCTTTTGCCGATCTCACCAGGCGAGTTACCCTTCTTTGCACCCTTTCAAGAAGCTCAATGTCTTTCTTTAGGTGCGGTCTCCACACTTGAACACAGCATTCCAAGTGTGGTCTAACATAAGCCTTATATAATGGGATTATCACGTCCCTATCTCTACTTGCAAAAGTTCGATAGATCATCGATAGGACACCATGGGCCTTCCTTGCAAAGGTTGAGATTTGAATCTCTTAAGTGACATAAGGACCTTTAGGCATTTTCAAGGGGAATGAATGAGTCATTCTCATTTGTAGAGTGGTTTACTCAGATTTCTCATCTTGCAAATAGGTGGCGTTTCATCAGACAGTGGATGGCTTCTGTTATCAAAGTTATGCCAAATGATGTATCAAGTCTAAATGACTTAGATGCTTCCAAAATTTAGAACATTACTTTTAGAAAGAATCTAAAGCAAGTGATGGAAGAAAAACTTCTAGTTAAACATGTAATGAAAATTGTGCTTTCTTAATCTCTTGATAATAAAGTGAGCATAACTTGAAACCTTAATGATGGCACTGGAAAAATCATCAGTTCTCTAAGTCTGAAAATGGAATGTAAAGATGCATACTACAGGTGAAACCCATTATATAATGCAATGCTTAGAGAACAAAGAATCACATTGCGACATAAGCGGGATCATGTTCAAAAATTCTAGCCATTTTTCGGCATTCAAACTTCATATGTATTATCAATTTTGCTCTTCTCTTTTTTTGTGTGTGATAATTGCAATACTATGTCTAAGAAAAATCATGCAAAGAATAATAATGATAATAATATGCAGTTGCATTGCTTCAATATTTTATTGATGCACCGTAAATAAAGTATTTTCGAAAACCAATATTCATGTTGTTAAATACAGTTTAACCTGGTTATAACGAGCATCAAGGGACTGACAAAATTTCCTCGTTATAACTGTTACTATATCAGTGATGAGTTAAATCTGCCTCCTATTTTTTTTTAATTCTCGATAACTTGATAAAAAGGTAGATTCAAAAAACCAAAAGAAATATTAGAGAGAAAAAAATAATACAGTATTAGTATATGCCTACATATTATTTGTATTAATATGCTTGTATTTGGTTTTTAAATCAATCCAGCCAACCACTGTTACATACAAAATCGTCATATTCAAATTGTTTAGCAAATATTTCTGCTTGGGCCTCCAAGATCTGATCATCTATTGAAAATTCAGCACTCCTTTGTGTAGTGAACCATCGAAGCAATGCTTCATCGGTGTTTGTAACCTCGCAATTTCTAAATTTTTATTTTTTTATTTTTTGGTTATTTTCTTTACCAGTGCCGATATGTAAACATGTTTATTCTTCCACAATGTTATTATTGTTAAAGAGGATAAAAACTTTTTACACACTTCAACATTTTTTATTCCACATTTTAACTCATGAATAATTTCGACTTTTTTGCGAATCAAGAGACACTTTATTTTGTTAGTAAGCATGTTTCTGAAGGAAGGGTTCGTTTCAAATTTTATTTAAAATGACAGTAAAGTGATCTGCATACAAATTTCTTAGAAGTCCCAAAATAAATTTATGGTTCAGTGAATACAAGACAATCTGTAAATAGGGTAATGCGACAAGTAGAACGCTAATGCACTATTGTATAGCCCCTGTCCCCAAAAGGACAAGATCTTAAACTGGTCCCTAATCTGATGCAGTGCTGGTGGTCATAAAAGCTAAGTTTCCCATTTCATTTTTGTCTATTCCAAGAATTGGGTTTTTTCAACCCCAAGCAATTAAGAATGCATAGTTACCAAAATTTGTACAGTATATCCGTGTAGTATGCTCGTTATAACAATGAGTGATTGTATGGGAATATGCATAAATTAAAATCATTATGGCTTTTTGCTTGTTACAGTTGTGATCTCATTATTTCCGTGCTCGTTATAACCAAGTTCGACTTTATCCATAAAACACGATAAACACACATCTCTTGTCACAAAAAAAAATTCTGCCTTTGTGTTTTCTGTTTCAAGAACTTCAAACCTTTTCTGTTTCAAGAAATTTAAGTGTTGTTTTTCCAATCAGCAGGTGCCTCCCTGATCTTAGGTGGTGGCTCTGGCTCCTCATCTTCGGTTGCATCTGGATCATGATTTTCATTTGTAATGTTTTCGATTATTTCCGAGTCAGTTGTGCTCATATATATGACAGTTGTTGTCCCCATCTGCCCAACAATCCAGTTTGGCCCCTCTTTCTATATTGACTAACTGTGCCAGTATTCATTCAGCATTGGCAGTGTTACCTTTTGTCAGGCCTTCATTAGTATTTTTCCAAGGACTGGTCAGCAGCTGCGATATCTTCCTCTATAAAGCCCTCAAAGTCATTCTCTTCATCACTGTCACTGGCTACTTGGGAATTATTTTATTTATTTTTTCTGGCTGATACTATATAAGCTTGCTTTTTTGCATCATATGCCTCTACTAATGCTATTGCTATCCAGGATCAGACTCGCACCTAATATGTTTTTCCAGCATTTTGAAATACACCTTTTCATTGTGGTTTCCCATGCTTCGCCACCAGTGTTAACTTCCTATAAGTTTAGCTTCTTTAAAAATGATCTTATTTTTAAAGAAGCCTCACTAGTGATTACTTGCTGTATCAGAGTCTTTCAGAAGTTCATTTTAAACGTTGATATAATACTTTGATCCAGAGGCTATATCTTTGATGTGGTGTTTTTTGATAAGTAGCTAACTCAGATTTTACCATCTCTGCTTGTTAGATTACTGGCAGGAGGATGGGTAAGTTATCCAGCAACAAGAGAGCATTGGTATTCATTCCTTGTTTCCGTAAGTGTTTACGTACATCAGGTACAAATTGCTTATGAAACCAGATTTCAAAAATACTGGAAGTCATCCATGCATTTTTGCTAAAGTCATAGGCAAATGGCATAGAGGCCATGATGGAAACACTGTGGTTATTTAAACTTTCCTATGCAAAGTGGCTTCAGTTTGTGATTTCCTATTTGGTTTACACAGAAAAGTACAGTCACTCTGTCTTTCAGAGTGACTCTACTTTTTGCTTCAAGCCTTGTGGTCTCTGAACGTTGTTCTTACAGGCCAGAGTGGCATTGGGTAACATTTTTTAAACAAAGTTCGGCCTCATTGCAGTATAGCTACCACCTTCAATTATTTTCTGAAGCTGAGCAGGATACGAGCATGCAGCTTCATCATCAGCTGAACATATCTCATCTGATATAGTGGTTTTGGTTATTCCATTCTGCTTTTTAAAATGTATTTAGCCATTCATTACTTGCAGTGGATGCTGTGCACTCACTTCCATCAAGATCATTGTAGAATTTTTTAGCTTGGGTTTGCAGTTGAAGTTCGGATAGGGGTGTGCCTTCAGATTGTTCTTGAACAAACCACTGAACCATAGCTTTATACAATTGTTCGTCTTGTAGCTGCAAGAGTTTTTGTTGCAATCCATTGCTTGTTTCCATAGACTTGGCTGCATCACAAAGTTTCTCCTCTTCTTTCTTCCCTCCACACACTGTAGATTCTTTCACTCCAAGGTCTCCAACCACTTGAATTTACTGGACTCTAGACTTGATTCTATTAAGAGCAGCATGCAAGAAAGTGATGCAAGAAAGCCATCTTATACAGCATCAGCCAAAAAAAAAAAAAACCATTTCACACATTCATTTGCTCTAAAAGTTTGTCCAGTTCTTCCTTGAATGTTTTTAAGCTAGAAGCTTCCACAAGAACGGATGGAAGTTTGTTCCAGCAATCAACCTTCTGGTTAAAAGCAAATTTTCACACATCTATTCTACAACTGTCTTTTTTCAATTTGAATTTATTCCCCCTCAAGTTCATAATCCGAGCAAGAGGAAGAACCCCATCAGTATTGAGCCTGTTCAACACATTCATGGCCTTTATACACCTTAGTCAGATCACCTCACAGGTGCCTGGTCTCCAGATGCTGCAGTTTGCAGAACTTATGCCTTTCTTGGTACGAGGACCCCTTCATTCTCTTCACCAATCTTATTGCCCTTCTCTGTATTCACTCAAGCAACTCTACATTTTTCCTAAAATGAGGCCTCTAGACCTGTATGCAGTACTCAGAGCATGACCATTGCCTTATACAAAGGGATAATCATCTTTTCCCTACTGGAAAAATTCCTGTATATCATTGACAACACCCCATGACCTGCTCTGGCAGCCTGTCTTCATTGCTCAGAAAACTTCATATCTGACTGCACAATTACTCCCAGGTATTTTTCATTTTCTACCACCCTAAGTGTAGTACCACACAGTTGGTACATTACTCCGGGGTTACTTCTACCCATACGCAGTACTTTGCATTTGTCAGTGTTGAACTTCATTTGCTACTTCTCAGCCCATGTGCCCAAATTTGCTAGATCCTGTTGCAGTAGCACACTGCCATTACTGTCATTAACAACCCTGCCGATCTTTGTATCATCTGCAAATTGGACATTAAGCCTGATATACCTTCATCAATATCATTTATAAAAATGCAAAATGCACTGAACTGTTAAGGACTCCACTAATAACATTAGTCCACGAAGAGTAGCGTCCATTGATCACTACTCTCTGTCTTCTCCCATTCAACCATTCTTTTATCCATTGTAGCAACTTGCCCTTAATACCATACTGCTTCAATTTGTACAGTAGTCAACAGTATCAAAAGTTCAATGGTATCAAAAGCTTTCTGAAATCCAAGTATATGATATCAAAATTATTTTTTTCCATCCAGTTCCTTTGTAACCACATCATAGTATCCAATCAAATTTGTTAGTCAAGACTTTCCCTTAACAAACCCATGCTCTGTCTGAATTATTACTGCAGTCTTGTCTAGATGATCCTGCAATGCTCCTTTAACCAATGACTACATTATTTTCCCCAGAACAGAATTTAAACTAACAGGTCTGTAATTACTTGTGCCACCCTTTGATCCCCTTTGTGAATTGTGGATACATTTGTACATCTCCAGTCCATGGGAACTTCCCTGAGTCGAAGGATGCTCTCATAATTATGACTAATGGTTTGCTTACTTCCTTTTCCACCTCCTTTAATATAACTAGATAGATCCTACCCACCCCAGATGCCTATTTTATGTTTAACTTCAACAATTTCTCCTCCACTTTGCTCTCATTTATAACAAAATCATTATTCTCCCCCTTAGAGTTCCTCATGTATGAATTTAGATGCAAAATACTCATTCAGTTTGTCAGCTATCTGAGCAGGATTATCAACAGTTGAACGATTGATATCAAGGAACCAATCTGATTCATTCATTTTCATCTAGAATTTATATAAGTAAAGTCGCCCTTCCTGTTTTTCTTAGCATCCTTTGCCAAAGATTTCTCATAATCTGTCTTCACTTGCCTAACCTCCTTTGTGACTTAACTTATGTGTACCATTGGCTTCTGTGTCTCCTGAATATGCATCCCGTCCATTTTTCTTTGCCACACTTCTCATTAGTTCGTCTGACCTCCATTTAGGCCTAAACTTTGAACCGTATTTCTTAATCAGTATGAAAAGCCTAGTAGCTTCCACGATTAATTCTTTGAATGCTTTCCATTTAGAATTTGCTGTTGGTAATATCACCAGTTGGTCCCACTGTACGGAATTTAAAGAATCTCTGAGACCACTGTAGTCATCTTTACAAAAGCAAAAACCCTTTCCTTTACCCCTCATGGTAGTTACATCTTTAAGAAAATCCCACATCAGTACACTGTGATCACTGCTACCTAGTGGTTCCTTTGTCTGCAAGTTCCTAATGCATGAACATTTCTTTAAATTTATACTGTATTTTAAAAATACAACTTACAATTTGAAAATCAAGAAAAATTGACAGTTGGTGATTGAACTTGTGTGATGAATGTTTTTCCCACACGAAAACCCAACTTATTTCCCTATTATTTGCATATCACCGCCTAACTAATTTGTAGAGATCCAATCCCTATATTATTTCTTTAACATGTTCTTCTCATACGTTACTAACACACAACTTTTTTTTTCGTTACCAGAGAACCCTTTCACCTTCTGCCATAAGACCCCCTACTGACTATAATACTTTTGAACTACACTGAGCCACCTTTCCCAAAAATGACTAAATGCTGCGTCTTACATGGTGGTATAATAGAGGGATTAAATTGATATTGACTACCTGCCTGAGCTCCCTTTAAATCCATGGTCTTTCTGCTTTACTACTTTGCTTTGGCTATTTTTCCTACAGGCCCACTCCCACCAACTGAAAGCCGACCGGGCTAGCCGAGTGGGTAAAGTACCTGCCTGGCAACCCAAAGGTCGCGGGTTCGATTCCCGCCTCGGGCTTGGATCAAAGTACTGTAAAAACCTTGGGAGGTGCAATATGGCCACAGAAGCCGATGCGCCAACAACTACCAAATCAATCAAATCAATCAACCCACCAACTGAAATATTTCTGAAATGAAATTATTTTATTTTCACATACTTTTCTTGTCTAGAGAAATTGGTGTTTGTAAGGCTTTGTGTCTTACAAACGTTTTAGGCGCCTCCGTAGCCAGGTGGGAAGGAGCAGCAGTGCGTAGCACATGCTTCTTGATTAGACCGGGGTTAGAGCCCGTCACCACCAAATACGGAGGATGCGGAAAAGGTCAGGGAATGACCACCGCATATTCCCGGAGCAATATCGCCTTACTTGCTAATGCTCCTAAAAATCAAAATAACAAGCAAACAAACAAACTTTTTAAAAATATATATTGTACGTTCAAACACTTTGCAGTAAAGTTACAAGTCGTTTATTATTGTTCTTGTGGAAATCAAAGGATAATGTGTATTGTGGATTCGCATTAAACTGAAAATATCGCCACATGTTCACAAGGAATCCAAAATGTTGACCTTCAGCGACTAAAAACATGTTTCAACTGACGAAAAATGGGAGCTATGCTTGCATTGTAACGAGTCACATTTTAATGGATTTCAGCTGTATTATTAAATTATTCAGTGCCTATGCTGAAATATTAGTGGTGGCAAATTATGCAAAAAAGCAAGCACATATAGTATCAGCCAAGAAAAAAAAAATTCCCCTTTCACCTATCCATCAACTGCTCATTGGCTGAAGGCAAACTTTTGTACATCTATTCTGTAGCCATCCTTCCTCAATTTGAATTTGTCCCCTCGTGTGCATAGTCTGTGCAAGAAGAAGAATCCCATCAGCATTGAGTTTACTTAAGTCATTCAAAGCCTTAAACACCTCAGAGTGTAACTCCACGACCTTTAGTAATTTGCTGTGTAGGGGCAGTGCAGAATTATATTAGAGGTTAAATACTCACATAACTTTTCTGTGTTTAATTGGAAGGTTTCCTTTCATATAGCTCTTTGCTGCTCATTTACAAGGGGTGTGTTATTTTTCAATATACAGTGTCACGATTTGTGGAGTCTTATTTGCATGATTTTGAAATAACGCATCCTTATAATATAAGTAATAATAATAAATAAATCTTATAATATGCTTAAAAATTAAAATAACATGTTATATGTTGACATAGGGTCAAAATAAATACTTATGAAAATGACCACTAACTAAAAAAATCATGTCACAGTGAGTGAAATTCCAGATTTAAGGTGTTTTTTTTTTTTTTTTAACTGTTACTATACAAGTAATTTTCAGTAAAATTTTTTATGAAATAATTTTTTTTGCATACAATACATGAAAATTTTCATTACAAATTTAATTTAATTTTATTTTATGTTAATTATAAAAAATTTTATTAATTTTGATTTATCTGCATAAAATAATCCAAAAAATTGTTACATTAGTGACTGTTTATGCATCCGCAGAATGCATCCCCATGAATTTTAATGTATTTCCCTGGTATAATGGGTGTTAATTTGTGTGAATTCTTTTTTTTATGTAGGAATGCATCCCACGCATAAATTATAAGCATCCTTTGTCTTCTTGTAGTTCTCCGCAGTTATACTTATTCCAGTACACACTTGTTCTAGCAGTGCTGCAATACGGCTACCACACTCTTGTGGAATGATTCAGTTCATCAGCTCCTGAAAAAATGCATTCGTTGCTTATATAACCCCTTGATTTGTTATGAATTTTGATTCACCAGATCTGGACCTATCAAACAAGTTTTGATAGGTTCAGATCTGGTGAATGAAAAGATTGCACTATTTCATGGATTGCTGATTACCAGTCTGCCATCTTTGCATCACATATTGGACCACTGTTTTCTTGGCAATTGTTGGTTGATAACTGCAAGAGTTAGCTCTCTCTCTCTCTCTCTGAGTTCTGCTGCCCATTTTCTTTTTGCCATGGCACATATTAGAGCAGATTATATCCGAAGTATGTATTGTATTATGGATTTCTTTTTTCCATTAAATTCTTCTACTGCTTATGTGTGTTATGGTAGTACAGTGTTCAGATTTGCTCATTATCTGAAGAAATGAAAACTAACTTCAACCAGTCCTCAAGCAAAACATAAGTTATGAACCTATATACCTTTGTTTATTGAGCCCATTATTCCCCCATTCAGCATAAGTTTGCTAATAGAGGCCACCTACTGTCTGGTGTGAGTCCAGTAATTCTTGAAATGGCTTGAAACAATGGTGACTTAGTTTTATATGTATAGCAAATTCACTTTTTTTGGTGATGCTGTTTAATTTAAAATGATACTGTCAGTTTATGTTGACTTGTGAATGAAAATTTCATTTCTAAAGTGAGCATAAGCCCAAGCCTAGTAGATGTTGTTTGAAGGGACCAGAAGTGTTGCTGAGACAAAAAATGTAATCCAGAAATGTGCACTTCTATTAAAGTGCAGCATCATTCTTAAGAAATGTCCTTTTTATGGTAGATTACTACCAATGCAAAAAAGTAAGAATTAAGAGTACTGCCATCAATATTAAAAACATAGTATTTAGATGGCAAGGATAGAGTGAGAATTGCTGTGAAGATTTTAATTTTGTTGCTTACTTTTGGAAACAATATCAATAGATTTACAACCAGAAATGCTTCTAGTTACTGTGTTACTATCATAATAAAATAGATAATAAGATCTCCATAACATAAGTAACTTGCCTCCACTAGCAAGATAAGTTAGTTGCATTAAGGAAGTCTTACTGTTTATCTTGGAAACAATTACATAATTGATATTTCTCATTATAGGATGTGTTCCAGCAATTAGCAGACAAATGTATCTTGATTGAACCAAAATTTTTTATAACACGTTCAGAACAGCTTCTTGTGCCTCCCTTTCAAGATAATATACTACGTAAGTACAAATAACAGTACATTCTGTTACTGAGATATGTATATTTTGTGACATGAGAGAGAAAAACTTATCGAGTCAATCTGGGAAGCTTCTTTCTCCTTACACATTTTGTCAAATAATTTTATTTATTTATTTATTATTATTATTATTTTTTTTTTGTTGCATGGTTTACTGATCATAGGTACTGAGAGCAGCTAAGTTCTTTTAGCAAGCTTAAGTAGCTACGCCATTCCAGAAATAATGGGTTTACTACACTACAGTTTCAGATTAATTCAAGGTGGTAGATGACTTTCATCAACCGGTGAAATACCACCACTTTGCTTATTGGAGGCTTGAAGTGGTGAAACCCATGTTTAGTCTCTAGAGCAAAGTTTCCGGCATCCCCCCCCTCCCCTCCATACTTCACCTTCAACCCATGCACGGTACTAAGTACTATAGGTTTTGATACCTTTCGTGTTTGGGGTTTTCATAAAAAAAAAAAAAAAAAAACTGCCAGTTGAATCATTCCCTTTCCTATCAAAAGAATAGAGATCATGCTATACAATATTGATAACATGGTCATCACATCTTTCATTTAAGGGACAATCATTGGAGCTGTAATAATAAATAACCAGTTAACATATAAGAAATATATTGAAGCAAAACCTCTCTAAAGTGGGCTCCACTGGGTTGAGGAAAGTATCCACAATAGGAAGGTGTCTGCTTTGCAGAGGTTAGTGTAGCAAGTTTCAATATGTTTCAATTAATACTTTTAGTAAATAACAACTTTTATTAAACACATAATTAAATTTTAGTAAAAATGAATATAAATGACTTTGTTTAAAGCATTTCATAATTAGATCACTTGCTAGTTTTAGTCAATTTTCATTGTTTTTGCTCACACAAAGTTTATGTAATGGATGCAATACCCCCCCCCCCAAATGGATCAGAATACTTCCCTTCTTAAAATTGCTATGTACGGTCCTGCTGCAAAACAGCAAGAAATTTCATTTCTTGATTGAACCTGTCATCCCTCAGTCAAAAAGCTGGACATTGCTGTTGCCAAAGTAGTTATGAAAGTAATATCACGTGTCACAATGATTTTATCAAATAGGCAGGAATATCAAATGTAGTGGGTGTCCACAAACCTTTAAAAAACTAAAATATTATTGTGTAAATAGGGTGCACTGCATGATACAAATCTGAAACCACTTCCACGTGATAGAGGATATCTTCAAGTTTTTATTCCCCAATCAGAAAATGTGCATTCGGCAATAGATGGCAGCATAATTGCAAAACTGTAATCGTGGAGAAATTTACTTATAACGTTCTGTCCTCTTGATTTTGTTGTTCACCAGTAGCTTCTCTATGAACCGTAACTTATACAGTTTCATCCTCTGACAGTGATATAACATATTATGCACTGTTGATGTCGACATGTTAAACTCAACTCCACTTTGTCCTCACTGATTTTTGTTTTGCCACTACCTCTCAGAATGATTGCATAAACAGGCATTCTTTATAAATTTTTTGAACCATTGTAGGATTGTAGTTCTATTCAGTGACATCTTTTTAAACCGTGTTTGAAACTCATGTATAACAGCAATGGTAGACTTCAACTCATTACACTAAAACAGGGGTCACCAACTCCATGCTGATGAGCTATTTTTGGTATTAATGAAATTGTTGCCAGCACCAAAGAAAACTGCATTTGTTAGTGGGTTGACATTAAAAGATTTAAACTAGAAAATCAATACATTTATTATATAGCCTGTTGTACATAATATTATTATATGGTTCAACTTATTTAAATAATAAAATAAAATATTAATTAAAAGTAATGTGATTGCACTTTTGCAGTTATAGAATGAAAATATGGATTATAAGATGAATACTCCACTTGCAGACGATCAATTAGATGTATATTTGTAAGTCTGCTTATATTCTCTGATTTTATGAACCTTCATGCAAGAAAATAATGATTCACAGAGGAAACCTATTGTTGTCAAAAAGATTCAAGAAGTCATTATCTTTTTTATGATTTTAAAGCAATGTTGCTTTTAAGGTTAACAGTTTTTAGTTGAATTTCTGCAAAGTCTGTTTTAAATAAGTTTCCATTTAATACTGAAATCTCAGAAAAACCTACCCTACTGCATTAAAGGGATTTACTGCATAATTTACAATTGGTTTAATTTTCTTGAATTCTTGGAAGCACCATCTGAATTCTTGCTTTAGCCCTTCAAAATGTTCCACAAAAGGTTGAAATAGCAAAACTCTTTTCAGTGGCAGTTTTAATAATAAACGTTTTGAAATAAGGAAACGTGTCAGAGACTTTTTTCTTATGTCAGGTTCCCACAAGTTTTTACCTTTTGAATGCACCGGTTAAACTAATTAGTTCAGCAATATTTTTGTCTTTTCCCCGAAGATCATCATTTAATACATTGAGTTTCAGACTGTTAAAAATGCTAAATCTAGTAACCATGTGTGGCCATTAAGTTATTGTTAGTATTCCTCATTTCTAGATTTGAGAAATGCTCAAATTTTGGGAAGTAACTTGCAAAATCTTTCCAGAATCTTTCCTCTGTTTAACCATTGGGCTTTGGTATGTAATATCAAGTCTGAATACTCAGATTCAACTTCTTCCAAGAAAGATTTAAAAAGCCTATTGCAAGCTTAATGAGCAGATGAAATTTATAAGTTTTGTTACCACATTCATCACATGCTTAAAATGAACCACTTTGCACAGAGTACTTCTTGTTGGTTAATACAGTGGTATTGTAATAAATGCTGGAAATGATGTATCTTTCTTACAAAGACTAATGAATCCATTCTTGGTACCTACCATTGCAGGTGCACTAGCTTATGGAGAGGAATTTTGTTTTTGGAAGCATAATCTTTAAATGCTCGATAAAAATTTTCTCCTCTAGTTTTGCCTTTCAACAAAAGAATTATTAGAAGCTCCTCTTTCACCAAGTTATGTCTGTGTAATGAATAGTATGCACAGTTGTGAAGGTCACCCATCAACTGTGACTTTAAATATTTTGAAATTCTCTCTATCCTCCTTTTGGTATTAGCAGATAGTTGCAAATCTTGAATCGACAAAATAATAGCCACCCTATAGCTGAAATATATGAAAAGAGAATCTGCAGCAGATAACATTGCTTCCTTAACTAGTTCTCCTTACTCAAAATAGCTTTTTTCTTTTCGCGAGAACATAAGCAGTTTTAAAAGATGATATTGTTACATTTGAAGACTTTCGAGTATTCTTAGTGAAAAATGACTTTGAATTGAAATTTCAGATTTTAGTGCACAAACTATTTTTCATTCACAAAACCATATGTGAATGGAACGTGCCACAGAGGTTTTGTGATTTATTTTTAAAATGCCTCAATGTTATGCTTCTTGGCTACTGCTACAGAATTATGACACAATAAACAAACACACTTTCTATTACATATGATGAAGCAGAATTGTTCTTTCCATTACTATTGAAATGATGTGATTTTTTCCCTTTTTCTTTTTCAGCTCATATCAAGCCACTCTTTGTTGGGATCTACCTAAAAATAAGATATAAAAAATTATACCAAGGACGAATACCTGTTGATTTTATTTTAGCATATAAAACTGCTAAATTTACACAAATGCCCAATTATATAGAACAAAATAAAATTAAATCTAGAAAGCAGTGAGAGACAAGAGAAATCTGAAGATGGGAGGTTGCATTGCGGTTTAAAAACTGATCATAGACTACACTAGACTGGACTGGCTACTTGATGCTAATAAAAAAGAATATACCGAATTTATTCTTATTAAATCAATGGGATTTTGATTTCATACTTACAAAGAAACAGATGATGAAGAGTGTTGTGAAACAGATCCAAGCAGAATAAAGGCAATAAATAGAAGACAATCAAAAAGTAATGAAGAATGATCTAAATTAAATCTTTGAATGAGGGCATAGTACTAGCCACAAATGTTCACTTTGATTTAATTTCTCAATTTACATTCTGGAAACATGTAGCTCATTGTAGTAGATAATGGAAATAGAGTTCTTCTTTCTGAAAGAACACTATTTTGTAGAAGAAGCATAATCTTTTGTTCTTGTCGCCTTTCATTCTGACATAGGCTAAAGTGTTCCAGTTTTATATAAAATGACTGACATCTGATGAGAATCAGTAGGGATTGACTAATCAGCTGCTTTGAGCTAATTAAGACAACGAATTTGTTTTACAGTTCCAAGAGCAATTTTATCTTCAATACAAGTAGGTTATAAGTGAGTTTAGTAAATTATTTCATTCTTTGCATACTCTTATTTTAAAATATGAGTATTTTTCACTCAGACATCTGAAAACCCTTCAACGGGCACCAAGGTTGCAATCCCTGTGCTTTGTTGGGCTTGGTAGAGTCTGCCATAATTAGTTTTGCAATTATGCTACTATCTACTGCAGAGTACACTTTTCCTGTTGGTAATTAAAAACTTAAAGATGTCCTTGTCACCTGGAAATGGTTTCAGTTTGTACCATGTTTGTACCTCTTTACACAATATTTTAGTTATGTAAAGGAGGTTTGTGGATACCCTGTGTTTGTGGGTGAGAAAAATCCTCTTGAGCTAATGGTCAAAATTATCAATGCATATCCCATTGGTAGTGTTTTTTTTTTTTTAAATCTTGAAGCATCTCTTAGGTAATTGTATTACATTGCTAAGTAATGCACAACAGTGGAACTGCATTGGACAGTCCGAATAAGTTTGTAAACATTCCTTAACAGCAGTGGTGAGCTTATTAACTGCATATCGCATCATCTACTCAGTCATCACAAGCCTAATTAGTATTACTGTAGGGTGCCTCTAGCCAGGTGGGAAGGAGCAGCAGTGCGTAGCACACGCTTCTTGATTAGACCGGGGTTAGAGCCCGTCACCACCAAATACGGAGGATGCGGAAAAGGTCAGGGAATGACCACCGCATATTCCCAGAGCAATATGGTCTTAGTTGCTAATGCTCCTAAAAACCAGATAACAAACAATAACAGTATTACTGTAATGACCTTCACTTTCCTTCATTGCAGATGCCATTGACCAATGAAAATGAATGAGTGTGTGTGTGTGTTAGTTACCCTTGAAAGTGATCTGTCTGGAGAAGTGAAAAATGCCAAAAGGACACCTATTAAAGTGCCCACATTCATATTAGAGTGTCTTTTTTGGATGGGTTGTCAACACAATTTCTAATACTTCTGGCTGGGATCCAAGCTTGAGTGTCCACAACAAGAGGCATCCCTTTTAGAAATGTGTCTGTTAAGGGAGGTTTCATTGTATTTTATTGTAGTTTCAATAATACATGCTCAGACATCAAACAGTAAGCTGTTCCTTCAGTCCTTTGTACCTACACTTTCTCCACAACAGAAGCTTATGTAATCCAGCTTAAACAGAAGCTTATGTAATCCAGTCACAGGATATGTTATATTAAATATTTTATTTCCTCATCAAATACAAACGGAAAAAAAAAGTTGCTGTTCTGATGACATTTACAAAATGACAGTCTAAAGGTAATTTACAACATTTAGAATACATTATAATCAGTCGATTTCTCTGTTTAAGAACTTCATGACTAAATAACCCTTGAGTTCTCCAGCTTAATTATCACAACCACTGGTCCTACACACTGAGTGGCCACTTCATCAACAAATACTTGATCAACATTCAGAAATCCACCACTCCATCAGAAACAGCATCACATATTATTATAGGCTGTATAAAGCAGGCAATCAGATACTGAGTGATTGTGGGGCACATGCATGCTTGCAATTCAGTATGGCCGACCGGGCTAGCCGAGTGGGTAAAGTACCTGCCCGGCAGCCCAAAGGTCGCGGGTTCGATTCCCGCCTCGGGCTTGGATCAAAGTACTGCAAAAACCTTGGGAGGTGCAATATGGCCACAGAAGCCGATGCGCCAACAACTACCAAATCAAAAAAAAAAAAAAATCAATCAAAATCAATTCAGTATGCATGCATAATAATTACTAGTAGACAAACAAATACAGTTGTGCCCCCATATCTGTTGAATCAGTTACCCAGTGTTAACCCCAGAAAAAAAACGAAAACACTTGGCACATACTACTCATGTGTCCAATACAATGCTTCCCTTTATTTTTTACAATGTTGATTTTAAATCGAATAGCTTCCCTTTATTTTTTACAATGTCGCGTGTAGTTTGGTCATCAGCATTATAATGGTTCTTTAGAGATTTAACGGATACACAGTTTTCAAACTTTTGAATAATTTCAAATTTTTGTTTAATTTGAAAACACAACTCTTGCATTTGCCTAACTTTTGCGATTTCTAAACAAAAAAAAAAAAAAAAAAAATAGTTACTATAAAAAACAAAATTCCGACATCCCTGGCATAAATAAAGAAACAAACTAAACATTTGGTCTCTTTTTTTTTTTTTTTTTTTTGAGCGGTAGGTGTGAAGACAGCGGGGGTTGCAAGCTAAATTTTTTTTTTTTTTTTTTTTTCTTTCCCGTTAGTTGTTGGCACATCGGCTTCTGTGGCCATATTGCACCCCCCAAGTTTTTGTATTTTCTACTCTGATCCAAGCCCGAGGCGGGATTCGAACCTGCGACCTTTGGGTTGCCAGGCAGGCACTTTACCCACTCAGCTAGCCCTGTCAGCTTGCAAGCTAATAGATACACTAATTTCCCAATGATGTATAACGCTGGTTCTTGTCGCTTATTTACGACTTGCAAGATATCTGTTTATGCCTATTCTAGTTACTACTTGAATTTTATGATTTCCGGTTGATTTATTTTTTTTTATTTGGAGTCTGTACTTTATTATTACCGTATTTAATGTTGGTAATGTTTTACTGTGTATTTCATTTATCAATTAAACTTTATTATACATATGTATGTACAAGAAAATCATGTTATTTATGGGGTCAGCAGGTATTCACTTATATCCGCGGTTTCAGCCATCCACGGTAGGTGGATGGCTGAAACCGCAGATCCCACATATCCCACGCAGATACAGGATCTTACTGTATTGCCATTCTACTGGGGTTTTCACACACAACAGTGTCTTGAGTGTACCAAGAATGGTCCAACAGCCAGTGAACTTCCATCCCATAGCACTCTTTTAGCTTGAAACAGCTGGTTTTATTTTGAAAGACTTACAGATGTCCAGAAGGATTTAGCAGTCTAACAGCTGTGCCATAATTGGTCAAATAAATGTGCAGTACAGCAGTGGCAAAGGAGAGATATATTAGAATGAACAACATGTTGGACCTATTGTGAATTGGGCATAGCAGCAGGCAGTTTCACTAAACTCTGCTCTTGTCAGCTGAATACAAGCAGCTACAGGTATGGTACGGCGGGCATTTTTGGAGTAGATACAAGTTGCATGGTCTGATGAAACGCCTGTTTTTTTCATCTGTTCCATTTTGTTGACAGGAAGACTAGACATGGTGAGAGCAGCATGTACCAATGGATCCATTGTGTCAGGTGTTATCACTGTAGGGGGGTGGTGATGGCAGTGATGTAGGAAGTGGTTTTTTTTTTTTTTTTTTTTTTTTTAACTTTATGTCCCTAATACCATTTGATCAACATCTTAGTTCTACAACCTATTTGAGCATTGTTACAAGTGTATACCTTCCTTTTTTGGTTTATTCACCCTAATTTAACCTCATGTAGGATAACTTTGTGGTACTTCATTGGCTTGCTCAGTGACCAAATCTCAACTGACTTTGCATTTGTGAGATGAGGTGGAAGAAGTTTTGTTGCAGAGATATGCTTGTGTCTGATGGAAACTATCAGATTGAGTATGAATGGGACAATGCACTGTGGACTGCTTTGGGCACCTCTTGAACTCCTTGGCCCAACAAATTGTGGGACTTTTGTGAGCTAAAGGTGTTGCTTGCTGTTAGGTTAGTGTACCTAGTAAACTAATTATTCAGCATATATTGGTTACAAAAAACAGTTACAATGAAGTTATAAACTTCATTGTAATTGTTTTTTGTGCGGGGCACAAAAAACAGTTACAATGTATGTATATCTCATCATGTATGTATATTAATAAAATTCTGCTGACATAATTATCAGGCTTACCTTAACAGTGTATACTTCATTAATATCATTTTTGGAAATTGTATTTATATTTAAAGTACTTTATAGTTGGAAGCCATCCAATTAATACCATATTCAAAACTTTTTACGTTGCATACACCAATCAAAAGTACTTTGTACCTTTTAGATAATTTATCTGTTAGTAAATTGTGGTATTTATAGAATTTTGCTCTTTTGCTGCTCCTTCTGGTTATATCAAGGTTTGTTTTTATATCCCCACTGTTTTTAAACTAATCATATGTAGAAGCAAAAATTTGTAACATGGTATAATAGTAAATTATACTATATTTGCAACAATATAATTTTCAGTTGTTAGTTCGATGGAATTAAACTGATCTATTATTATGCTATTTTGCCTTGCTTTCCGTTGTGTCTTTTATGCCTGTTTAACATTGGTTAAACACACGCAGGCAACAATATGATAAATCACTTTATTGTATTGTTCTGTCTGTCTCTGTGTGTGTGCGTGCACTTGTGCTTCCCACTCTTGATGGTTGCTTGGACAGAGTTGGTGAAAAGTGCACAACGGTTTAAAAAAAAAAAAATGCCCAAGTACAGGCACTCCTCTACTTATATACAACTCGCAGATACATACAAAGCTGTTGCTATGTTTGGTTATAAGAATCAGTTTTGAACACCTTTGTGATATTTTTCTAAAGCAGATTTCTGGAGGTTACCACCATAAAACAATAAAAACAGTTAGTAGTTTCCAGTTTATTCGGCTTTTCTGTTAATGCAATGTAATTATATACTGGTAGTAAACTCGATCTTACAATGATACCGATAGCTGGAATTCTGTGGAATTTTACGTTATTATGGTGAAATGTGCTTCCCCTTCACTGAAATCTTAAATCATATAAAAAGCATAAATAAATTTTCAGAATCTTCTCTTCATTCCTGTTTTTTGAGCTTCATAAAGGTGTTACTCTGTGTCTCACTTGCGCGTATCGTGTGTTCTTTGTTATTGATTGCTTATTTTCTTACTGTTTTAAATTTTACGACAAAAAAAATGTTAGTGAACAGAAATATCAATTAGTTACACTATTAATTAAGCTATGTATGTAAGCATAAATTTATTTTTATTTTGCTAACCTGTGGGAAATATTCTTCCGATTTTCATGCATCATTTAATTTTGCTAATTAGAGGAAGTAAAGTGTAAATTTGTGCTCTATATCTTTACTTTTATAGCCTGTGGATGATATTTCTCCTATTTTCGCTTATTAGAATAGCCATTTAATACAATTAAAATTCAGTTTGCAAATGTGATCACAATGACCGGCGCTTACTACATATCAAATAGTGAACAGTATTTTATTTTGGAGAGTCCACCGTAAAGTGATTTGATTGTAAAATTAAATTAAATTACTTATTGTACTTAGATTAAATTAGTTTTGGATAAATACTGTACTCTACATTATTATGTTTCATTGTATGTTTTTTCAGCCTCCTTTAACTCAGTTACAAATCGTAAAATGCTGTACATGATGAAGTTTGTTGGAGGTTATAATCTCAGTGTTGTTGTACTGTACTGTACATGTATTTTGTATCTAAAAGACTGAAGGTTGGACTTACGTACAAAATGAACTCACATACGTGAAAAAAACCGATTAAGTGCTTAACTGAAGGAGTGCCTTTACTACATAAATGGATTTTCATGAAATTTCATTAAAATTGAGCAAAATTTCATAACTTTCAGGAATCAGAACTTTGTATTTATTTTTATACATAGACCTATCTGATTATTTTTATACTTAATATGGTAGCTTGGAATATATTCAGTGAATTTCACAGTATGTCTGTTTAGAATGCTATGTAAAAGATGATTGGATGAAAATAATTAAACTACTAATTTGAGGAGCTTGTTTTTTTAAAAACATAACATGTCAGGATGTAAGACTTTTGAAGAAGAGAGGCGAATAACTTACCTGTGCTTCTAAAACAGGGCTTGTGATACAGTGAACACCGACAACGCCTAATCCGTTCCCCCACACATGCACATTTTGAAGAGAACAAATCTATAAGGAGCATATGAAAACACACGCATGGAACTTATCCCAAAACAGTTTTGTGGATATGTTACATATTTTGGGGAGAAGAGACCTCCACAATTAAATAAATTTGAATAGCATAATTTACGTACATAAGTTTTCAAAGGAAATAAATAGCCTCTTTTACTTTATAATTATAAAGAATATAAATAGCAATTACCATACATCACACATTTGATACCTTTTTACGTACTCTTTTCAGCTGAAAATAGGCAGCTAAGGGTATTTAATAAATAAAGGCCAAATAAATAAATACATTTCCAAATTGTCCTCAATTAATTTAATTTTTAGACTATAGGCACATTAGCATTAGTAGTGGCATATGATGCAAGAAAGCAAGCTTATATAGCATCACCCAAAAAAAAACAAAAAAAAAAAATCCCATTTCACCTATCGATTCTCTCCAAAAGTTTATTCAGTTCTTTCTTGAATCTATTTAAGCCATCAACATCCATAACGACAGATGGAAGTTTGTTCCAGCAATTAACTATTCACTGGCTGAGAGCAGAGACACATCTATTCTGCAGTTGTCTTTCCTCAATTTGAATTTATGTCCCTCCCCCCTTTAAAATGCGTAATCTGAGCATGAGGAAGAATTCGATCAGTGTAAAGTTATATTGAAATGTGCGGTCCAGCAATAATTCCAATTTTTTTTTTTAACCAACACATGGAAATATTCACAGTAATAGTATTCTCACTTGATTTGTGATGATAGATCTTAAGCTGGCTATCTTGCAAAAAGAAGTTTGTGAAACTTGCCCAAGCATGCATGGACTGCTTTGAAAGATAGCAATAGAGGCATGTGTTGCAAGAATGCAAGCATATGAGCTTATGTAGCATCAGCCAAAAAAAAAAAATAAAAAATTACACAACTATTCCCTCTAAAAGTTTGTCCAGTTCCTCTTTCAATTTATTTAAGCTATCAACATCTACAATGACAGATGGAAGTTTGTTCCAGCAATTAACCACCCGCTGGCTAAAGGCAAATTTCCGCACATCTATTCTACAACTGTCGTTCTTCAATTTGAATTTATGCCGCTTAGGTTCGTAATCTGGGCAAGTGGAAGAATCCCATCAGAATTCAGCATGCTCAACCCATTCAAGGCCTTATACACCTCGATCGGATCACCTTGCAGGTCCCTAGTCTCCAGCCATTGCAATTTGCAGAACTTAAGCCTCTCTTGGTAAGAGAATATCTTCATTCCCCTCACCAATCTTATTTCCCTTCTCTGTACATGCTCAAGCAAATCTACATCCAGGCACCTCCGTTGCCAGGTAGGCAGGAGCAGCAGTGCATAGCACACGCTTCTTGATTAGACCGGGGTTCGAGACCGTGACCACCAAATACGGAGGATGTGGAAAGGTCAGGGAATGACCACCGCATATCCCCAGAGCAATATGGCCTTAGTTGCTAATGCTCCTAAAAACCAAATAACAAACAAATAAACAAATCTACATCCTTCCTAAAATGAGGTCTCCAGACCTGTAAGCTGTACACAAGGTGTGGCCTGACCATTACCTTATACTAAGGGATAATCACCTCCTTTTCGCTGCTAGCAAAATTCCTATATATCATTGACAAAACCCCATGACTTGCTCTTGCAGCCTGTCTGCATTTCTCAGAAAACTTCATATCTGACTGTACAATTACTCCCAGGTCTTTTTCATTTTCTACCACCCTAAGTGTAGTACCACACAGTTCGTATGTTCCTCCGGGGTTACTTCTACCCATATGCAGTACTTTGCATTTGTCAATGTAAAACTTCAGTTGCCACTTCTCAGCCCATGTGCCCAAATTTTATAGATCCTGTAGTAGTTTGTTATTTGGTTTTTAGGAGCATTAGCAACTAAGGCCATATTGCTCCGAGGATATGCGGTGGTCATTCCCTGACCTTTCCGCATCCTCCGTATTTGGTGGTGACGGGCTCGAACCCCGGTCTAATCAAGAAGCGTGTGCTACGCACTGCTGCTCCTTCCCACCTTCCTGTAGTAGTAGTAGTAGTAGTAGTGGCATGTGATGCAAGAAAGCAAGTGTATGAGCTTATGCAGCATCAGCCAAAAAAAATAAATAAATAAAAAAAAATGAAAAAAAAATCACACTATTCCCTCCAAATGCCTGTCCAGTTCCTCCTCAAATTTATTCAACCTATCAACTTCCACAACGACAGATGGAAGTTTGTTTCAGCAATTAACCACCCTCTGGCTAAAGGCAAATTTCCGCACATCTATTCTACATCTGTTTTTTTCTTGATTTGAATTTATGCCCCCTTAGGTTCGTAATCTGAACAAGTGGAAGGATCCCATCAGAATTCAGCGTGCTTAACCCATTCAAGGCCTTATACACCTCAATCAGATCATCGTGCAGGTGCCTAGTCTCCAGCTGCTGCAATTTGCACAACTTAAGCCTCTCTTGGTAGTAAGAGGATCCTTTCATTCCCCTCATCAATCTGTTATTAACAACCCTGCCAGCCTATGTATCATCTGCAAACTTCAACATTAAGTGTGATATACCTTCATCGATATCATTGATAAATAAACAAAACAACAGTTGGCCCAACAGCGAACCCTGTGGGACTCCACTAATAACATTAGTCCACGAAGAGTCGTGTCCATTGATTACCACTCTGTCTTCTCCCACTGAACCACCCTTTTATCCATTATAGCAACTTACCCTTAATACCATTCTGCTCCAATTTGTACAGTAGTCTTCTATGCGCAACCATGTCAAAAGCTTTCCTGAAATCCAAGTATATGATATCAAAATTATTTTTTGCATCCAGTTCCTTTGTAACTACATCATAGTATCCAATCAGATTTCTCAGACAAAACTTTCCCTTAACAAATCCATGCTGTGTCTGAATTATTGCTGCAGTCTTGTCTAGATGATCCTGCAATGCATCTTTAACCAGTGACTCCATTATTTTACCTGGAACAGAAGTTAAACTAACTGGTCTTTAATTACTCATGTCACCCTTCGAACCCCCTTTGTGAGTTGGGGTTACATTTGCACATCTCCAGTGGTGGGGACTTCCCCTGAGCCCAAGGATGCTCTCATAATTATGGCTAAGGGTTTGCTTAGTTCCTTTGCCACCTCCTTTAATGTAACTGGATAGATCCCATCCACCCCAGGTGCCTTTCTTATGTTTAACTTCAACAATTTTTGCTCCACTTTGCTCTCAGTTATTATAAAATCATAAAGCACCCTGTTACAATTTAATAAACTTGTGGCATTTTCCTTCCTTAATAACTGCTCATGTGTGAATGTAGATGCAAAATACTCATTCAGTTTGTTTTCTATCTGAGCAAGATCATTATCAGTCGAACCATTGATATCAAGTGGACCAATCTTATTCATCCTCTTCCGTTTAGAATTTATATAAGTAAAGCAGTCCTTGCTGTTTTTCACAGCATCCTTTCCCAAAGATGTCTCGTAATCTGCCTTCGTTTGCCTAATCTCCTTTGTGACTTGATTACAGACTAGCTTATATCTGACATAGGCTTCTGTGTCACCTGATAATTTATATACATCCCATGCATTTTTCTTCTCTGCCACGAGTCTCATTAGTTCATTTGACAACCATTTAGGCCTAAACCTTGAATAGTATTTCTTAATAGGTAAGAAAAGTCTAGTAGCTTTCATGATTAATTCCTTGAATGCTTTTTACTTAGAATTTGCTGTTGGTAACATCATTAGTTGGTCCCACTGTACACAATTTAAATTGTCTGCGACCACTGTACTCACCTTTACGGAAGCAAAAACCCTTTTCTTTACCCCTGATGGTAATTATATCTTTAAGTAAATCCAACATCAGTACACTGTGATCACTGCCAACTAGTGGTTCCTTTATCTGCAAATTCTTAATACATGAATAATTACTGTTGATAACAAAACCATTTCAAGAGTATTATCCTCTCTGGTTGCCTCTCAAACATGCTACTGCAGAAAACGATCATCCAAAGATCGTTTGTTGGGCGCCTCCGTTGCCAGGTGGGAAGGAGCAGCAGTGCGTAGCACACGCTTCTTGATTAGACCTCGGTTCGAGCCCATCACCACCAAATACGGAAAGGTCAGGGAATGACCACCGCATATTCTCGGAACAATATGGGCTTAGTTGCTAATGCTCCTAAAAACCAAACAACAAACAAACGATCGTTTGTTAGAAGCTAGACTGTACACCCAGTGTTCGATGATCCTGTATACAGATGCAATATTAGTAACTTTAATATTGTCAATGTGATTGCAAGGAAGCAAAGTGTATATAGCACCAGCCAAAAAAATAAAATAAATAATTTTCCCATTCCTTCTAATAATTTGTCCAGACCTTTAAATTTATTCAAAACTACCCATGTCCACAATACTAGGTGGAAGTTCATTCCAACAGTCAAGTACTATTTGGCAGAATTCAAATTCCCACACATCTGTGCTGCATCCATCTGTTTTCAATTTAAATTTGTGTCCCTTACACACTTCGGTTTGATCACCTTGCATTTGCCTAGTTTCCAGAGATTGCAGTTTGTAGAACCCTAGTCTTTCTTGGTAACAGTCCTCAACTAATCTTGTTACTGTACTTTTTCTCCTTGTGGCTTAAACAATGCCTTATACAACAGAATAATCATACCTTTATCCATGCTGGAAAAGTTCTGAATATCATTGATGTTTGCAATGATAAGCTGTTTGTACTGTTCAGAGGGCTTCATGTCAGACTATACATTTACCCCCTGGGTCTTTCTCTTTATCAACTACCTTGAGTTTGGTACTACCCAAATGATATGTTATTGCAAGATTACAGCTACTCAAATATATAATGGTGTAGTATAACAGTGTTAAACTACAATTGCCATTTTTCAAGCAACTGTGTAATTAATTAATCTTGAAGTAACATACTCTGATTGCTCTTATTAATCACATGCCTGGCCTTTGAGCAAACTGAGACATCAAAACTATATAAGTATATCAATATCAAACAAAATAACTGTATCAAATGAAATAATTATACGAATATCATTAATAAATATTGAAAGTATTGTTATTGTTATTATTTGGTTTTTAGGAGCATTAGCAACTAAGGCCATATTGCTCCGGGATATGCGGTGGTCATTCCCTGACCTTTCCGCATCCTCCGTATTTGGTGGTGACGGGCTTGAACCCCGGTCTAATCAAGAAGCGTGTGCTACGCACTGCTGCTCCTTCCCACCTGGCTACGGAGGCGCCCCTTTGAAAGTATTGGGTCCAGCACTGACCACTGTGGAACTCCACTTGTGAAATTAGTCCTTGAAGAGCAGTGGTCATTTATAACCACTCTATCTCTTACCGCTTAACCATCTCTTTATGTATAGTAGTAACTTATCTCTAATGCCACATTACTCTTATTTATACAACTTGTAGATATGATACAGTGTCAAATATTACCGACATGTGAATATAAAATATATATAGAACATACCTTACACAAATTGTAGAACTACATTTTATTCGGAAGAATCCCAGTTCATGCAAAAATTCGGGGATTCATTTGAAATCAAACTTGAACAAACTGTACAATTGCTGTACTGCTCTCGGGCTCATTTTCACAAGTGTTTGTCAAGGAGGGAAATTAGCAAAAGCTGCCGCATTCTCATGCCAAGCGCACGCACGCGCTCGTGCACGTGTGTGTGTGTGTGTGTGTTTAGTTGTATTGCTTCTGAAATGAAAGAAAGTGTATGTTTGGGGAGGGGATCTCCAGCGTGGGTACCTTCTCCAAGTAACAGATTCTCGAAAATAAAAGAAAGAATGCATACAACAAGGGAAATATGCATAATTTTTAGAAAATTATATCTGTCCCAGTATTTTCTTTCTGAATTGCATGAATTTGCATGGCCCTTCACTTTTGTTTTAAATATAGTATTTAATAAAATTCCAAGGTTCGTTCAGGCCCCCACCCTGTATATGATGTCCAAGCTATGGCCAGCTGTGATCTGCCTTAATCCCTCGAACCTGTCTGGATATATTTACGATAAAATATAAAGGTGGATAAAAATTTTGTGAATGTGGCCAAATCATGCAACCAGCTTCTGTTATGTGTAAAGGGCCCTAGTTATTACAATTTCAAAACTTTTTATGTTGAGTGCTGTACTTAAAAGATTTTTAAAATTAAATTTGGTGGAATGTTCAAACAGGGAACTTTCATTTAGTACCATGTTTTATAAACTGATCTAATTATTCTGATTTTAAAAGTTATTAAAATACAGTTCACTCAAATTTTGAGCAAGCTGCATTTGAAAATTTTTATTTAAAATAATTTTTTAGGTTGTGTGCATTTTAATTCTATAACTATCTAATTCTAATAGGTGGTTTTATTTCAGATAGAAGAATTACATCTGATGATTTGAAATATTCTCTTGATGATCTTCACCTCCAAAATACTCTGTGCTATATATGTGGCCCTTCATCCATGATTAGTGAAGTAGAGTCTCATTTTTTGAACTTTGGAATTAAAAAGGAAAACATCATGTTTGAAAAATGGTGGTAAACTGATATGGAATCAGCAGGAGATTTTATAATAAAGTATAAGTAGAAAAATTATATTATGTAATTGTATATGACAGTAATTTAGTTAACCTTTTTTTTTCTTTTCTGAATATATAAACTGGATTTCTTGCCTACTAAAAGATTGAGTACATTGTATGATGAAAAAAGACAATTATAACTTAAATATCAGATAATTTGATATCAGCCAACCCATAACTAGTTGATTTTGTGATCTGTTCAAAGATAGAATTTTTCATCCCTTTATTCTTAATTAATAAAATATCGTCATAACTAATGAGAGGGAACAGGTCTGTGTCCTATCATCAGTTCTGCCGTAAGTACCCAGCTGCCAACTCTCTGGGCTTATCACAGAGAATTTATCTTTTCTGACATGATTGGCCCATTTTCAATCCACAGTTTGTGATATAGTTCATAATACAGAGTTTCTTTATCTTTTCACAAAAAATATAACTATACTGAAATTACAATTTTTTTTTTTTTAAAATACTACAACTTTATTCTTATTTTCAATGTTGAATATTACCATTATAAACACTGAATAATAGTTTTCTGTAATTGTTTACTTAGGCATAAAAAGAAACTTGATTTTGTAGATTTTTCATTTACAGTGCAACACTTACAGAATGGCCCAGAGATGATACCTTCTCTCAAGTTGGAAAGCAATAAAGATTAAAAAAAAGAACTTAGGAAGTTTATTAAAAATTAATATCATTAAAGAGATTTTCAGAAAAAAAAACCTCTTTGGTGCAGGCTTAGTATCATACTTAAAAACAAAGCCAGCAAACCAAGTCATTTGTTGTAGCATTAAATAATATATAAAAGATCATTTTTATATGAATGCAACAATATTTTAAACTCCTATCTTATTACTTCAGAATAGTAATATTTGATATGATATATAGCATTGCTTAATATTCTAAATGCTCACGTTTTTCAGGCTGTCTCTTGTTATAATCAAAACTACCTAATGTGAAATGGCACAAAAATTTTGTATTTTTATTATTTTTTGAATTTCAATTGTGGATTTATTTACAGCCAAAGGTAATCCATGGTACATATTAGTAATGTGCTATAATTAGCACAAGAATTTATTATACAAATTAAAGTACACAGCAGCTTGTACTGATAAGCATATAATTATGGACAGTACATAGAAAAGTTAGGAGTCTGCTTTTTAATAAAAAAAAATCTGTAATTTTTTTTGGACTATGTTGGCAGTAACCTTCCTGCACAGATTTTTCTAAGCCATCCACCATTTTGATATGAACTTCTCCTGTTTTTTTTTTTTTTTTTGCTCCGAAAAAACATGGTTCACACTGAGCGTCACAGATATATTCAGGGATAGGTTTGGACAACACTCATACCTTCATTTTCTCTATCTATAATATTGTCTATTATTCACAATGTTCACAATATTCTTTTAAAAATGATGTGGCAGTACCAACATCTACTGCAATGTGTAATCATTTAGTGTGGTGTTCAAAAAACTCAAAACGTGGTATGCACATAAATTACTACAGATAATTTATGTAATAGTGAAGTTCTAAAACAATAAATCATAATCTGATTGCTCTTACTTTCCCAATTGCCAAAAAAAGAATAGCCTTCCAAAGGTAAACTCCAATGAGATCCAGCCTTCTGTTATGAAGATTTTATATTTGTGCTTCGGGGGGCACAAATAAAATCAAACCACACGTGCTCAAACAATGTAGCAAACTGTTCAAGGCCATGCATTCACAGGTATGCTGTAGTGCATGTGTAGGCATTTGTGGAATGATATGTTTACAACTACAGCTGAAATATTCACACTTGCTGTAAGATATTATTACCTGTTCTTTGTTAAGTGGATGTTTTCCTCACTTTAATAATTATTTTCACTACCTGTGCTTCCATATAGTGGCCTTGGTAATACTGCCATACCTAAGATGTCAACTGGCACTAGGTTGCAAGAGAATTACTTTGTAGTCCATGATCATTCTTGAGTGACTGACAAAGTCACTGCTATCTTTGAGTGTTTATCATCTGGAGAAACTGGCATGACTGTGTTGAAAGAATACTACTGTGTTAATCACACTAGATAATGCAGTAGTATCAGTTCACCTTCATTATCTTAGACCTCAGTATAGTAGAATTAGTTATCTGAATACCAGTTATGTGAAATTTTGATTATCCAAAATATGTTGCTTTTATTTTAAAATAGACTTGGCTGTCTCTTTTTGGGTATGCATGGCTGGCTTTATGTATGTCATCACTGTATTGCTGTTAGAGGTTGCATGAATAAACTACTCAGCTGCTTGGCTTTTTTCATAACACATCATACTTCTTAGTTCCTATTTTTTATATGCCTTGTTCTTTACATATTTATTTGTGTAGTCCCTTGATTTAGCCTTCCATAAACAGGGGTTTTCTATGTATAGTTCAATGAACTCTTTGATGATCTTTAGACTTTTTAACAGCAGTACCCAGAATTGGAGGCAAAAGCATGAACTGAGTGTTAGCCATAGTTTATTTTTGCAATGATTCATGTTAACAATTTTTTTGAGAGATGAGGAAATAGTGGCATCATTAAATACTAATCTGAACCAGACAAAAGTTATAAAACGAAGAGAATACATCGTGATGAATATATATACCATGGAAGCCAAACAAAACATTTAATGCCCTTCTAATTGCTACTAAATGGACCAAGTCGCATGAAAAATTGAACTAGAACCAATTGGCATGTTTGATGATACAGAATTGTGCAGCAGAGAAAAAAAAAGACTTAACATCTTTCTAGCGGTAAAACATTATCAGTTATTTTAAAGAGGTATAAGTATGTAAAATATATAATGTGTAAATAAGAAATAAAAATATTACTGTAATTTTCTTTCATTAATTTTTTTTTTATGCTTCCAATTTATACTGTAGATAAGGGCAGCATTTAAAATTGACTATCTGAAATATTGCCTCAGACGGTCACAGTTATCATATAACTGGTATTTTGCCATATTCGATACGGTATGAACAAGAAAAATCCAGAATGATGAAAACAGCTCACAGAATAAGGTTACTTGCTGTTTGCAAAAATTTACAACTGAATGTATTGCAACTGACAAATACAGTAGCTGGTTCTTCTCTCAGAGTTAAATGTTCAGTTTTGCAAGTGTCCTTATGTGCAGTTAATGTTTCACTGATATATTTTTTATTGCATCTCTAATTGAGGTGAGACAGGAGAAACTGAACATCTATAGTAATTACTCTAAAATAACTACCGTTTATAAAAAAATTAATCATCTAATTGAGGAAATGAATATACTGCAGAAGAGATTAAATAGCTCAGTGGTCTACACTTTGGAAACCATTGCAGTAGCTGGCTCCCCTCTGTTAGGTATATAGTCTATTGTGTGAAATTCATGCTCTGCTATAAACTGTATTTTATTTATGTCCTTCTTGGGAGACATGATCACACTTGCATCATATTCAAAACTGTGGCATAACCAGATGCATTATATCAAGATTGCACTGTATTTAAATTTGGGTGGGTGGGTGAACTAGCTGCAACAGTATGCCTACTGCAGGGTTAAATACTAGCTTCTTTATCTTGAAACCACTTCAGCCATACAGGATTAGACTGGAACCCAATTCCCAACTTGATTTGCATATCTGCCCTTTACTATCAGAATAGATCTAGAAATTGGAGCATTTTATGCTCTTGCTTTGTTAAACCTTTGTTGATCAGTACAGCTTTGTTGCTTGCTTTGTTGATCAGTACAGCTTCTAAAATTATGCATATGCAGTTTCTTGTGGTTATGGCTTGAATTTTCTTCTTAGCTGACTTTTGTTCATGTTTTTTTTTTATAAATGTTTGAATTGGCATTCTAAACTCTGCAGTTTTCGATGTATCACTACCAACTGTTTGCATACTTGCCAACGTTTCCAGTTTAGTCGGAATTCTTCTGATAATTGAGAGTATCTTTCAATATGTTTTGTTTTCTTCTGATTTTTAGTCAAGTTTATAATTTTTCAAATTTTCAGATATATTAGAGTTTTCAATTATGACCATACCAAATTTAATGATGAATGATTAAAATGCATACTCGATTGCTCTTCTCATGTTTAACTTAAGTATAGCAACCACATGTTGGTATTTGTGTAGAACATAGGATTAAAAATATATTTAGGCTTTGTGTATCATTTGATTTTTATAATAAAGATTTACATTTTAATACTTGTTTTTAATTCTTAATTTTAATGCTTGTTTTTGTAAGTAATAACTGAAACAGTTTAGTGCACATCATTGTTACTGGGCATTGGTAATATGTTCTGTGTGCTAGTTTAAATGTGCAATGTTTTTTAAGAGTAATTGTGAAGGAAGATTAAATTACTTTGAATTTTTTGAGCAATGTGACTGCTGTGATAGTTAATTGATGAGCATTAGCGTTAGTAGAGGCATTTGATGCAAGAAAGCAAGCTTATGCAGCATCAGCCAAAAAAAAAAAAAAAAAACCACTTCCACTTCACCCCTCTGTTTGTTCGAAATACCTGTCCAGCTGAGCCTTAAACTTATTTAGGCTATCAACTTCCACGACAAGGGATGGAAGTCTGTTCCACCAACCAACCACCCACTGGCTAAAGGCAAATTTCCGCATGTCTATCCTACATCTGTTTTTCCTCAATTTCAATTTATGCCCTCTCAGGTGATTATTCTGAGCAAGAGGAAGAATCCCATCAGCATTGAGCATGCTCAAACCATTCAAGGCTTTATACACCTCTATCAGATCACCTCGCTGGTGCCTAGTCTCCAGACACTGTAATTTGCAAAACTTAAGCCTTTCTTCGTAAGAGCAACCCTTTGTTCTATTCACTAATCTTGTTGCCCTTTTCTGTACTTGTTCCGACAACTCTACATCCTTCTTAAAATGAGGCCTCCAGACCTCTAGGTGTGGCCTGACCATTGCCTTATACAAGGGAATAATCACCTCCTTATCCCTGCTAGAAAAATTCCTATATATCATTGACAATACACCATGAGCTACTCTTGCAGCCCATCTGCACTGCTCAGAGAACTTCATATCTGCCTGCACAACCACACCCAGGTCCCTTTCATTCTCTACCACTGTCAGTGTAGTACCACAGAGTTGATACGATGCTTGGGGTTGCTGTTTCCCATATGTAGTACTTTACATTTGTCAATGTTAAACTTCATTTGCCACCTCTCGGCCCATCTGCTCAACCTTTCCAGATCCTGTTGCAGCAGCATAGTGTCAGTAGTGTCCTTGACAACCCTGCCAACCTTTGTATCGTCTGCAAACTTGGACATTAAGCTTGATATACCATCATCAATATCATTTATAAATACAGAAAACAATAATGGACCCAACACTGAACCCTGAGGGACTCTGCTGATAACATTAGTCCACGATGAGCGGTATCCATTGATTACCACTCTCTGTCTTCTCCCCCTCAGCCACCCCTTTATCCATAGCAGCAATTTGCCTCCAATGTCACACTGTTTCAATTTGTGCAGCAGTCTTCCATGTGCAACAGTATCAAAAGCCTTTCTAAAATCCAAGTATATAATATCAAAGTTATTTTCTGCATCCAGTTCTTTTGTGACTGCATTATAGTATCCAATCAAATTGGTCAGGCAAGAGTTCCCCTTAACAAAACCATGCTGTGTCCGAGCTATAACTGAAGTCTTGTCTAGATGATCCTGCAGTGCTTCTTTAACCAGTGCCTCCATTAATTTTCTTGGAACAGAAGTTAAACTCACAGGTCTATAATTACTTGTGTCAGCCTTTGATCCTCCTTTGTGAATTGTGGTGACATTTGCACATCTCCAGTCTGTGGGTACCTCCCATGAGTCCAAGGAAGCTCTCATAATTATGGCTAAATGAGGATTGATAAGTTGCCATGGTGCTCTATAAATTTAACTTCAACAGCTTGTGGAATATAAAGATTTTGAAATAGCCAATATACTGTGTAAATAGTATTAGAATGACTGAATAGTGCAAGGAAGATGATTTTCTGCATCTGCCATAAAAAAATATATATATAATAAAATCTCCATCACTCATTTTCCCCATTCTCCAGAAATTTACTATACAACTCCACTTTGATTTTAACAAACTTTTCACCTCAACCACCTTGTCATGTAATTTGTTCAAATGACAATATGCTACCTGAAAGGGTAAATTTCACGGGATCCAGCATTAAGATTTTATATTTTTTCTCCCCTGATTCTTGTTTCTCCTACTAGTGTATGAGAATACAGTACTAAGAATACACCTACTAGTCTACTAAGAATACACCTACTAGTCTACTAAGATTATACCTTTCTCATTCATTTTACTGATATCCCTCATTGCCTTATGCACCTTAATTAAGGCCCTCCCCCACAAATATGTCTAGTTGAAAAGCTTTGCAGACTGCACCTTTAAGCCTTTATATGAATGACTTGTCTTTTTTTTCAGGTGTGGCTTCTAGACCTGAATATAATATTCCAAATGCATTTTCACCATCTTACGTAGGATAACATAATTGAACACAGCAAAAAATAAATAAATAGGGTAAACAACTTTAAAATAGTTTATTGCATTTCATGACAGTATCTGTAATTTAACCACTGCTGCAAATGATATGCATTAATTAATTAGTTACCCTGCATTTGGAAATACAGTTTGCAACATAGTTTGGAATATTCCAGATAAAATTGGAGCTCTGTTAAAAATCTTCAGTTTTTTTTTATCTTTTTAAGGTAGGCAAGTAGTAGTAGTGGCATGTGATGCAAGAAAGCAAGTGTATGAGCTTATGCAGCATCAGCCAAAAAAAAAAAAAAATCACACAATTCCCTCCAAATGCCTGTCCAGTTCCTCCTTCAGTTTATTTAACCTATCAGCTTCCACAATGACAGATGGAAGCATTCCAGCAATTAACCACCCGCTGGCTAAAGGCAAATTTCCAAACATCTATTCTACATCTGACTTTCCTTAATTTGAATATATGTCCCCTTAGGTTCATAATCTGAACAAGTGGAAGAATCCCTTCAGAATTCAGCATGCTTAACCCATTCAAGGCCTTATACACCTCAGTCAGATCACCACACAGGTGCCTAGTCTCCAGCCATTGCAATTTGCAGAACTTAAGCCTCTTTTGGTAAGAGGATTCCTTCATTCCCCTCACCAACCTTGTTGCCCTTCTCTGTACACACTCAAGCAAATCTATATCCTTCCTAAAATGAGGCCTCCAGACCTGTACGCAATACTCAAGGTGTGGCCTGACCAGTGCCTTATACAGAGGGACAATCGCCTCCTTTTCCCTGCTAGGAAAATTCCTATATATCATTGACAAAACCCCATGACCTGCTCTGGCAGCTTGTCTGCATTGCTCAAAAAACTTCATATCTGACTGCACAATTACTCCCAGGTCTTTTTCATTTTCTACCACCTTATGTGTAGTACCACACAGTTGGTACGTTTCTCTGGGGTTACTTCTACCCATATGCAGTACTTTGCATTTGTCAAGGTTAAACTTCAGTTGCCACATCTCAGCCCATCTGCCCAAATTTTCTAGATCCTGTTGCAGTAGCACACTGCCATTACTGTCATTAACAACCCTGCCAACCTTTGTATCACCTGCAAACTTCGACACTAAGCCTGATATATCTTCATCAATATCATTGATAAATATACAAAACAACAGTGGACCCAACACCGAAGCTTGTGGGACTCCACTAATAACATTAGTCCACGAAGAGCAGCACCCATTGATTACCATCCTCTGTCTTCTGCCACTCAACCATCCTTTTATTGATCGTAGCAACTTACCCATAATACCATTCTGGTCCAGTTTGTACAGTAGCCTTCCATGCATAACAGTTTCAAATGCTTTCTGAAATCCAAGTATATGATATCAAAATTATTTTTTGCATCCAGTTTCTTTGTAACCACATCATAATATCCTATCAAATTTGTCAGACAAGACTTAACAAACCCATGCTGTGTCTGAATTATTGCTGCAGTCTTGTCTAGATGATCCTGCAATGCATCTTTAACCAGTGACTCCATTATTTTACCCAAACAGAAATTAAACTAACTGGTCTGTAATTACTCATGTCACCCTTCGATTCCCCTTTGTGAATTGGGGATATATTTGCACATCTCCAGTCTGTGGGGACCTCCCCTGAGTCCAAGGATGCTCTCATAATTATGGCTAAGGGTTTGCTTACTTCCTTTGCCGCCTCCTTTAATATAACTGGATAGATCCCATCACCCCAGGGATATCAACAATTTCTCCTCCACTTTGCTCTCAGTTATTACAAAATCATTAAGCACTCTGCTACAATTTGATAACCTTCTGGCATTTTCAAACCTTAATAACTCCTCATGTGTGAATGTAGATGCAAAATACTCATTCAGTTTGTTTGCTATCCGAACAGGATCATCAACAGTCGAACCATCGATATCAAGTGGACCAATCAGAATCCTCGCCTTCCTTTTAGAGTTTATATAAGTAAAGAAATCCTTGATGTTTTTCTTAGCATCTTTTGCCAAAGATTTCTCATAATCTGCCTTCGCCTGCCTAACCTCCTTTGTGACTTGATTACATACTAGCTCATATGTTCCATAGGCTTCTGTGTCGCCTGATAATTTATATGCATCCCATGCATTTTTCTTCTCTGCCACAAGTCTCATTAGTTCATTTGATAACCATTTAGGCCTAAACCTTGAACAATATTTCCTAATAGGTATGAAACTTTTAGTAGCTTCCATGATTAATTCCTTGAATGTTTCTCACTTAGAATTTGTTGTTGATAACATCATCAGTTGATCCCACTGTGCAGAATTTAAAAACTGTCTGAGACCACTGTACTCACCTTTACGGAAGCAAAAACCCTTTCCTTTACCCCTGATGGTAATTATATCTTTAAGTAAATCCCACATCAGTACACTGTGATCACTACCACCTAGTGGTTCCTTTATCTGCAAAATCTTAATACACGAATGATCACTGCTGATTACCAGATCAAGAGTATTTATCCTCTCTGGTTGCCTCTCGAACATGCTGCTGCAGAAAACAATCATCCAATAAATCCACAGAAGTCTTACTTGTGTGCGAGAGACCAATCTACAAGTTCCAGTCAATATCTGAGAAGTTAAAATCCCCCATTATAAGACATTCTGATTTACTAGTCCACTCTATTTCTCTGTACAATAGTTCATTGAACTCATTTCAGTAATTAGGCCTATAACACGCACACACTCCTACTCTCATTTTTGCTTTCGCTGTGCTTATATCACACCAAACTGACTAAACAGTGCACTGTTCATCTGTATCAGCTGGATGCACTTCTTTTGATTTTGTTTTTCTTAATTAACAGCATAACACCTCCTCCCTTCCTATCCTGTCTATCCTTTCTGTACACATTGTGCTTGTCAAATTCCAATTCTGCATTCCTAATATCTGTGTGACACCACGTCTCTGATATCCAATAATATCCGCCTTTGATGTCTTGTCCAACACTTCAAATTCATCCAATTTAATTACTATGCTTTACTATACTAGCATTGATATACATGCACATATTCTTATTCTTAGTTACCCTAACACATCCCACATACCCACCTGTTTGTTGGAGCCCTATGCTATATTAATCAAGTGTATTATGCTTTAAGGCATAATACACTTACCTAATATAGATTACTGTGCTATATATAATTTTTGAAAAGATATATAGAGGTGCAAATTTAAATTGTTCCAGTAAGTACCTGTAACAAAGATTTCATAGACTCCATTTCATCATATATTCCTTCTTTTTCACCGTGACATTAGCATGTTATAGTAACAATAGCTGATGTGCAAGTAATAACCAAAACAACATCCACCACTACCAAATAAGGTTTGTTTTTCAAACCTTATTTAGTGATTTGAAAAACAATTATTGCAACAAAAATAATTCCTTATAATACTATGATTATTTGTTTATTATTTGTATATTTGCTCTTAAATTTGATTTTTTGAGCAGTTTTTTTTTCACAATCAGACATGTTAAAATATTTCCTGAACTGCAACAAGTAAAATAATATTGTTACCATTAATTCCACTTCCATCATATTAAGAGTCATCCTGTTTCATTCATTTTGTCATGTGTTCTGCATCAAACTAAAGATTCTCCTAATCATGGCATTAAAATGTGCAGTTGACAGAATTAATTTATTTAATTTAATCAAATTAACCAATAATATTTCAGCCAATAAAGTCAAAAGCAGGATTAAGAGTCAACCTATTTCATTCACTATGCCATGTGTTCTGCATCAAACTAAAGATTCTCTCTGTCATGGCATTAAAATGTGGAATTGATAGAATTCAGTTAATTAAATCAAATGAACTGATAATTTTAAAGTCAAAAGCAGGATTTTTGAGTGGTACAGTCCTGATTTACATTGTAAATCAGGACTGTACCACTCAAATCAGGATGGCTGGCAACCCTAGCACATCAGCTATGAGTAGTCATTTTTTGATAGCAGTGATCTCTGTGGAATGAATTTCTTTATGGAATTTTTAAGTTTTTTAAAATTGAATGCTTTAAAACTGGCAGTAGTGGCAGGTGAACTGACAGGTGATCCTCAAATAACGTTCCTGTGTAAATCAGATTTTTAATCATCGTAATCACTGATTAGGAATCTGAAATTTTTTCTACCTTTCTAAATACAGTCAAATTTTACTGCAATAGTTTCTAAGGTGTTTTTTATTTATTTTTTTATATAGTTTTTGTACAGAAATTGTTAAATGTAAGAATCTCTGAGGTGACCTGCCACTATCATTGTAACTATTTGTTTTTTGCATGAAGAATAGCATGGTACTGGACAAGTGCTGATGCTGTGTTTATTTAAAGTTTGAGGTTACTTGTTTTTCTTTTCCCACTAGTTTAATAAACATCTACAGTCTTACTATAGTTGTTTTTGAAAGATTTATTGTTTTCACAGAGTAAAAATGGGAAAACGAAAGCTGATATTCTCTCCAAATGGCCATTACACTACAGGAAGTAGGATATGTAGTTTCAAATTTCATGTACTGTGAAGTACACGAAATTTAAAATAAAAAATTTGAAATAAACCTGAAAATGGAAGTAACTAAAAGTATCAAATATACTTTTTTTAATAATATTTATATACTTAATAATCAGGAACGTATGCACACATTGGAAATTTCATGCACTTAACGGTCTTTTAAACTGGAAAATGTTTTAGGCCCAAGTCAGATTCAGCACATCCTCCATCATAGAAAGTTTACAATAAATTTGGAATGACAATTCTGACCCTTTTAAAATTTTAGAATATTCTTAGATTTTTTAATCAAATTTTATGTCAAAGTTTTTCATGTTGCACAGTAAAACAAAAATGTTTCTGTGCATTTTAAGTAAAAACTATTTTTTTTAAATTGTATATTACAGTTAAAAAAAAAAAAAAAAAAGCTAAACAAAAATATTCCTTTTCTGCTGTTTTTAAGCCAGAATAGCATTAGCAAAGGCATGTGATACAAGAAAGCAAGCTTATACAGCATCAGCCAATCCTTATTTCACCCATCCTCTCGCGCCAGATGTTTGTCAAGTTCTGCCTTGAATCTGTTTAAACTATCAACTTCTATGACAGATGGAAGTTTGTTCCAACAATCAACTACCCGTTGGCTAAAGGCAAACTTCTGCACATCTATCCTACAACCGTCTTTCCTCAATTTGAATCTATGCCTTCTCAGGCAATTATTCTGAGCAAGAGTAAGAATCCCATCAGCATTGAGCATGCTAAAACCATTCAAGGTTTTATACACCTCAATCAAATAACACATCGCAGGTGCCTAGTCTCCAGACACTAATTTGCAAAACTTAAGCCTTCCTTCATAAGAGCAACCGTTTGTTCCATTCACTAATCTTGTTGCTCTTCTCTGTACTTGTTCCAACAGCTCTACATCCTTCTTAAAATTAGGCCTCCAGACCTGTATACAGTACTCAAGGTATGGCCTGACCATTGCCTTATACAAGGGGATAATCACCTCCTTATCCCTGCTAGAAAAATTCCTGTATATCATTGATAAGACACCATGAGCTACTCTTGCAGACCATCTGCACTGCTCAGAAACTTCATATCTGCCTGCAGAATTAACCCCGGGTCCTTTTCTTTCTCTACTACTGTCAGTGTAGTACCACAGAGTTGATACATTACTCTGAGGTTACTGCTTCCCATATGTAATACTTTACATTTGTCAATGTTAAACTTCATTTGCCACCTCTCAGCCCATCTGCTCAACTTTTCTAGATCCTGTTGCAGCAGCGTACCTGCCAACCTTCGTATCGTCTACAAAATTGGACATTAAGTCTGATATACCATCATCAATATCATTTATAAATACAGAAAACAACAATGGACCCAACACTGGACCCTGAGGGACTCCATTAATGACATTAGTCCACGAAGAGCAGTGTCTATTGATTACCACTCTCTGACTTCTCCCACTCAACCATCCCTTTATCGATAGCAGCAATTTGCCTCCAATGCCACACTGCTCCAATTTGTGCAGCAGTCTTCCATGTGCAACAGTATCAAAGGCCTTTCTGAGATCCAAATATATGATATCAAAGTTATTCTTTGCATCCAGTTCCTTTGTGACTACATCAGAGTATCCAATCAAATTGGTCAGACAAGACTTCCCCTTAACAAACCAATGCTGTGTCCGAGCTATAACTGAAGTCTTGTCTAAATGTTCCTGCAATGCTTATTTAACCAGTGCCTCCATTAGTTTCCCTGGAATAGAAGTTAAACTAACAGGTCTGTAATTACTTGTGTCTCCCTTTGATCCTCCTTTGTGGATTGGAGTCACATTTGCACATCTCCAATCCATGGGTACTTCCCCTGAGTCCAAGGAAGCTCTCATAATTATGACTAAGGGTTTGCTTACTTCCTTTGCCACCTCCTGTAATATAACTGGATAGATTCCATCCACCCCAGGTGCCTTTCTTATGTTTATCTTCAACAATTTCTCCTCCACTTTACTCTCAGTTATTACAAGATTATCTAGCTTACTGCCAGAGTTTAATACACCTCTGACATTCCCCTCCCTGAATAACTCCTCATGTGTGAATGTAGATTCAAAATATTCATTTAATTTGTTAGCTACATGAGCAGGATCATGAACAGTTGAACCATCGATTTCAATTCGACCAATCTGATTCATCCCCCTTCCTTCTAGAGTTTACATAAGTAAAGAACTTTTTGCTGTTATTCTTTCATCCTTTGCCAAAGATTTCTCGTAATCTGTCTTCGCCTGCCTAACCTCCTTTGTGACTTGGTTAAAGACCAGCTTATATCTATCATAGGCTTCTGTGTCACCTGTTATTTTATATGTATCCCATGCATTTTTCTTCTCTTTCACATGTCTAATTAGTTCATCTGATTTCGATCTAGGCCTAAATCTTGAACAATATTTCTTAGTCGGTATGAAAACCTAGTAGATTCCAAGATTAATTCTTTGAATGCTTCAAATTTTGAATTTGCTGTTGGTAACATCATCAGTTGGTCCCACCATATAGAATTTAAATACTGTCTCAGCCCACTGTAGTCACCTTTATGAAAGCAATAACCCTTCCCTTTACCCTTGATACCTCTTTGAGTAAATCCCACTTCAGCACACCGTGATCACTGCCACCTAGTGGTTCCTTTATCTGCAGATTCTTAATGCATGAAGAATCACTACTGATAATCAGATCAAGAGTATTACTCCCTCTAGTTGCCTCCTGATCATGCTGCTGTAGAAAACAATCATCCAATAAATCCACAAAAGCCTTGCTAGTGTGTGTGTGTGTGTGTGTGTGAGACCAACCCACAAAATCCAGTCAATCTCTGGGAAATTAAAATTCCCCATTATAAGGCACTCTGATTTACTGGCCCACTCTTTTTCTCTGCACAATTTCTCATTATACTCATCAGATTCTTAGGCCTATAACACACACCTACTCTCAATTTTCCTTTCCAAGTGCTTATGGCGCCTCCGTAGCCAGGTGGGCAGGAGCAGCAGTGCGCAGCACGCTTCTTGATTAGACCGGCGTTCGAGCCCATGACCACCAAATATGGAGGTTGCGGAAAGGTCAGAGAATGACCACCGCATATCCCTAGAGCAATATGGCCTTAGTTGCTAATGCTCCTAAAAACCAAATAACAAACAACAACAAACAACCAAGTGCTTATGTCACACCAAACAGACTCAACATTGCATTGTCCACCAACATCAATTGGATGCACTTCCTTAGATTGTGTATCTTAACTACCAGCATAACCCCCCCCCTGTCCTGTCTATCCTTTCTGTACACATTGTACTCCCCAAATTCTAATTCTTCACTGCTTATGTCTGTGTGACACCATGTCTCTGATATCCCAACAATATATGCCTTTGATGTCTTGACTAGCACTTCAAGCTCATCGAATTTATTAACTTTAGCATTGGTGTACATGCAAGTATACATGCACCTGTTTCTACTCTTAGTTACCCTAACACAGCCCATGTATTTACTTGTTCCGCTATGACTCCCAGCAGTCCTGGAAATCCCCATTGCCTTGCTTTCCAGGCTGCTGCTCAATTGCATTTCAATAGTAGTAGTGCAAGAATCACTTTCACTTCTGCCAGCGGCTACTGTTAATCTATTAGTCTGTGTATCCTCCCACGCTACCTGTTTTCCGACCCACCTAACTCTGCCTCGATAGCATCAGCAAATATTCTTGCACCCTTTCTATTTAAGTGTATCCCATCCCTGTAGAAGCAGTCTCTCCTGTTAACAAGCAGAGACCAGGCTGAGAAAAATTCTCTACCTTGAGCCTTGCACAATCTCTCTAGGGCCGAATTGATCGACAAGGCTCTCATTATATACTCCTTCCTATCGTGTCTGGGCAGAATTGCAGACACTTTCAAATTCAACCCTAATTCGGCTTTTTTTTTTCAGTATTGAGTTGTACTTGTTAAGTAATTCTGCCTGTCTCCTACTCTTAATATCATTAGTGCCAATGTGTACAACAATATCACCCTTTGTTCTCTTAAAAGATATCTTCTCTACAACGTCATTAACCTTTCCTCCTGGCAGATATATCCTGGTCCTGTTCCATCTATCCTTTTTTTGCACAGTATGTTCCCCGTTCCCCTGACAGTACAGTCATCTACAACAACTAGTTTCTTCAGGACCAGTGCATTCTGTCTTGGGGGATGCTGCTGTGTTGCGTGATGTTCAAGTGCAAGCTCTGGCATTGATGTGGGCTGCTGACAGCTTGATGGTCCCCTCAATTTAAATCCTTCGAGGGCATCCACCCGGTCCTTCAAGCTGTCATATAAGCCCACAACAATGCTGAGTTGGTGCCTGATTTCCTCACACTCCTTACATTGCGCGCACACACACAGTATCATGGCAGTATCATGTCCCGTTCCCCTTGGCAGTATCATGTCCCATTCCTGATTGCTCCACAAATATCAAACAAGCAGTGCATTTCAATAGACTGTGATTCGGAGGACAACCGCCCCCCCCCTCAGTTCTCCCCTGAACTACAGCACTTTCATTAGTTTGAGCCTTTTGCTTTGCTGCTCTGGTCTGAGTCATGATTTCTATTCAAGTTCAATATATCAAATATTATCTCTGAGTTACGTTATATTACTTTCTTATCCCCTGTCAACTTATATGTATTAATTTATGATGTTATGTATGTAAAAACTAGGTCACTATATTTATTTAGTTAAAAAATTACAATTCAATTGACAATGAAATGTAATAAGATTAATAAATTTTACTGAATAATTGATACTACTATACTCGCTATCTAGTTTTCCGTTAAACCTTATGCTATTTAGTTCGGTGCACACGTATCGTATAACAATGGTGGCAAGTTACGAACGGTTAATCTACAGACACAATGTATTATTTACTTTCCAAATCGCGCTATCTAAATTCAAAATTAACCACAGAGCTTGACTAGGTCTATAAGCTACTTATAGAGATAATTTAATCTAACAATTAAGTCAAAGCGGCTAAATATAATTAAAAGCTTTGTGTTGCTCGAGCTGCAGAACTTGTCCAACACTTGGATTTGATACCCTTGTCGATACTAAGTAATAACCTACAAATAAAGCAACTCTAAAAAATAAATTAATATGCCAATTTAAGTCAATAAAAAAGTAAAAACTTCTCTATTAGCTGGAAAAACTTTGCCTGTTCACGTGTACTCTCGCACCCACACTCCTTTCCCCAACACAAAACACAAAATCCTTTCCTCCCAACCTCTTACTAAGAGGTGGGGAAGGATTGGCATTCGTATATGATCCCTCATTGATTGGCATTCATACATGATTCCTCCATTTTTCCTACTTGCTCAACATTTAATGGAAATTTCATCAGTTTTCAATAGAAAAATTAAAGAACTTTTTTATAAAAATAGGTGCATGGAATGGGTGTCTTATCAACTCTGTCATCCAATGTGCCTGTGTACCAGCTGGTTGAGAAGTTTGTTTTTTGTTGTCTTTTTTTGTTTGAATCTATATGCATACAGTGTAGTTGAATAGTCATCCTTTTTAATGTTCTGTAATTTCACAAAAATATGCACATTCTTAAGCATTTTAATTTTTTGAACGAACAGAGGGGTGAAGTGGAAGTGGGTTTTTTTTTTTTTTTTTTTTTTTGGCTGATGCTGCATAAGCTTGCTTTCTTGCATCAAATGCCTCTACTAATGCTAAATGCTAATGCTAATACCAGTGTGGTGTTTTTAAACAGGTTTTGTCTGCATAAATATTAAAAATCTGTAAATTAATACTATTCCTCTTGTTAGAAGATAAGGATTAATTTTCCTTTTTCTTATAACAAATGGTTCCATTAAAAGATAGGTCCATTAGTTTTAAGGGGAAACATTATATTTGCAATTTATACATTCTGCACTTTATAACTAAGGTTTTTGGCAGTAAAGCCAAGGTATTTCAATAGGAACTGTTCAGTGAAGTCGTCTGTACAGTTTCAGTTGCTTAAGATAAAGTTCAGCACAATGGGCCATACCCAACTTGTTATGACCTGGTTTTGAATATTTACAGTGGTTTTTATACCCCTGCCACATTACCAAACATCCAGGGTACTGTATGATTATGGTAATGATTGTAAGAAAGAAGCACCTTTAATCATTGAAAATAATCGGAATGGAGTTAAATAAATTAACATTTGTGAATAATCCTTCTCTAAAATAAAGACAAGTACCAACTGTAAGAAAGTAGTTTTGAATCTGGTAAAGTTTTAAAGGAGATTTGTGAAATATTTGCTCACTGTTTGTGAACATTAATTTAGCCTGGTCCCATAATGTACTATACTATATATTGTATGTTGCCAATTGTACCCATTGTTAAAAAAATTTTGAATAAATTTTGATTTTTTAAATTTTGTTAGTTATCCTTTTTTATATTTAATTCTTAAATTCATGAAAGTTATCACTCACCGGTGTTTGTTGAACTAGCTGCCATGTTGTATCGATAAGAAATAGCGTAACGTATATATCTTAAACTGATAGCGTAATATGAAGCACTGTATTAGGAATCTATTAGCCTAGTATAGTTTTATCAATTAATCAAAAATATTTATTAATCTTATTAAATTTCATTGGTAATTAAATTGTATTTAAACGGAAATCATGACCCAGACTAGAGCTGTGAAGCGATGTTCACAGACTAGCAAGAGTGCTGTGGCTCGGGGGAGAAACAAAGGGGCGATTCTCAAACGCATCACAGTCTCAAAAAATGTGCAAAATGTGAAATGTTTGCAGACCTTTCTAAAACAGGACATGGTCTAGCCAAGGAGGATGTCTTTGTGTGTGTGCTAGGTGCCTAGAGTGTCAAGAAATTAGGCGCCAACTCAGCATTCTGATGGGCATCTCTGAGAACTTGAAGTGTAGTGTAAATCTCCCGAAGAAATTAATATGAGGGCCCCATCAAGCTCTCAGCTCTATGGCAGAGCTCTCCTGTGCATCAGGCAACAGAGAGGCAATCTCCAAGGCAGAATGAGCTGGTCCCACCAGGAACTAGTTATTGCAGGTGACTCTATTGTCAGGAAGATGGGAAATATACTATTCAAGAAGGATAGGTGAAACAAGACCAGGGTATGTCTGCCAGGGGCAAAAGTTGTTGACATTGTAGAGCAGATATCATCTTTTAAAGGCACAAAAGGCGATATTTTTGTACACATTAGAACTAATAACATAGTAAGAGACCTGCAAATTTACTGAAGTACAGGTCAATGTTGAAAAAAAGTTGTAAGTTTGGGTTGAATGTGAAAGTGTGCAATTCTGCCCAGACATGACAGCAGGGAGTATATAATGAGAGCCTTATCAATCAATACGGCCCTGGAGAGATTGTGCAAGGCTCATGGGAAAGAGTATTTTTCAGCGGGGTCTGTGCTTGTTGACAGGAGAGACTGCTTCTACAGGGATGGGATACACTTAAATAGAAAAGGTTTAAGAATATTTACTGATGCTATCGAGGCAGTGTTAGGTGGGTTGTAAAACTGCTAGCTTGTGGGGGGATACACAGACTAAAAGATTAACAGTGGGTGCAGGCAAAGGCAAAAGTGATTCTTGCACTGCTTCTATTAGAATGAGCAGCAGCCTGGAAAGCAAGGTGCTGGAGATTTCCAGCAGTCATAGTGGAACAAGTAAATACATAGGCTGTGTTAGGGTAACTAAGAGTAGAAACAGGTGCATGTATACCAATGTTAATAAATTTGATGAGTTTGAAGTGCTTGGTCAAGACATCAAAGGCGGATATTGTTGGGATATCAGAGACGTGGTGTCACACAGATATAAGCAGTGCAGAATTGGAATTTGGGGAGTACAATGTGTACAGGAAGAGTAAACAGGACAGGAAGGGAGGAGGGGTTATGCTGTTAGTTAAGAAACACAAAATCTAAGGAAGTGCATCCAATTGACATTGGTGGATAATGCAATGTTGAGTCGTTTGATGTGACATAAGCACTGGGAAAGAGAAAATGAGAGTAGGTGTGTGTTTTATGCCTAATGAATCTGATGAGTGTAATGAGCAATTGTGCAGAGAAATAGAGTGGGCCAGTAAATCAGAATGTCTTATAATCGGGAATTTTAACTTTCCAGATATTGACTGGAACTTGTGAGTTGGTAACTTGCACAATAGCATGACTTTTGTGGATTTATTGGATGACTGTTTTCTACAACAACATGTTTGAGAGGCAACCAGAGGAAGTAATACTCTTGATCTGATAATCAGCAGTGATTATTCATGCATTAAGAATTTACAAATAAAGGAACCTCTGGGTGACAGTGATCGCAACGTACTGATGTGGGATTTACTTAAAAGATATAACTGCCATCAAGGGTAAAGGGAAGGGCTTTTGTAAAAGTGACTACAGAGTCTCAGACAGTTTTTAAAATTCTATACAGTGGGATCAACTGATGATGTTACCAACATTGAATTCTAAATGGGAAGCCTTCAATGACTTAATCTTGGAGGCTACTGGGCCTTTCATACTGACTAAGAAATACTATTTAAGGTTTAGGCCTAGATGGATGTCAGATGAAGTAATGAGGCTTGTGGCAGAGAAGAAAAATGCATGGGATGCATATAAATTATCAGGCAACAGAGAAGCCTATGGCAGATATAAACTAGTCTGTAACCAAGTCACAAAGGAGGTTAGGTAGGCAAGGCAGATTAGGAGAAATCTTTGGCAAAGGATGCAAAGAAAAACAGCAGCTTTACTTATGTGAACTCTAAAAGGGATGAATCAGATTGGACCACTTAACATAGATGGGTTGACTATTAATGATCATGCTCAGGTAGCTGATAAACTGAATGAGTATTTTGCATCTACATTCACGCATGAGAAGTTATACAAAAAGGGGAATGCTAGAAGTTTAACAAACTAACAGGGAGCTAAGTGATTTTGTAATAACTGAGAGCAAAGTGGAGGAGAAATTGTTGAAGTTAAACATAAGGAAGGCACCTGAGGTGGATGGGATCTATCCAGTTATATTAAAGGAGGCAGCAAAGGAAGTAAGCAAACCCTTAGCCATAATTATGAGAGCTTCCTGACTCAGGGGAGTTCCTCATCGACCAGAGGTGTCCAAATGTATCACCATTTCACAATGGGGGTTCAAAAGGTGACACAAGTAACTATAAACCTGTTAGTTTAACTTGTGTTCCCGCGAGTCACTGGGTGCAGAACCATTGCAGGATCATCTAGACAAGACTGCAGTAATATTTTAGCATTAGCATTAGTAGAGGCATTTGATGCAAGAAAGCAAGCTTATGCAGCATCAGCCAAAAAAAAAAAAAAAAAAAAAAAACCCACTTCCACTTCACCCCTCTGTTCGTTCAAAATACCTGTCCAGCTGAGCCTTAAACTTATTTAGGCTATCAACCTCCACCACAAGGGATGGAAGTCTGTTCCACCAACCAACCACCCACTGGCTAAAGGCAAATTTCCGCACGTCTATCCTACATCTGTCTTTCCTCAATTTGAATTTATGCCCTCTCAGGTGATTTTTCTGAGCTAGAGGAAGAATCCCATCAGCATTGAGCATGCTTAAACTATTCAAGGCTTTATACACCTCTATCAGATCACCTCGCTGGTGCCTAGTCTCCAGACACTGTAATTTGCAAAACTTAAGCCTTTCTTCGTAAGAGCACCCCTTTGTTCCATTCACTAATCTTGTTGCCCTTCTCTGTACTCGTTCCAGCAGCTCTACATCCTTCTTGAAATGAGGCCTCCAGACCTGTATACAGTACTCTAGGTGTGGCCTGACCATTGCCTTATACAATGGAATAATCACCTCCTTATCCCTGCTGGAAAAATTCCTGTATATTATTGACAATACTCCATGAGCTACTCTTGCAGCCCGTCTGCACTGCTCAGAGAACTTCATATCTGCCTGCACAACCACCCCCAAGTCCCTTTCATTCTCTACCACTGTCAGTGTAGTACCACAGAGTTGATACGTTGCTCTGGGGTTGCTGTTTCCCATGTGTAGTACTTTACATTTGTCAATGTTAAACTTCATTTGCCACCTCTCAGCCCATCTGCTCAACCTTTCCAGATCCTGTTGCAGCAGCATAGTGTCAGTAGTGTCCTTGACAACCCTGCCAACCTTTGTATCGTCTGCAAACTTGGACATTAAGCTTAATATACCATCATCAATATCATTTATAAATACAGAAAACAATAATGGACCCAACACTGAGCCCTGAGGGACTCCACTAATAACATTAGTCCACGATGAGCAGTGTCCATTGATTACCACTCTCTGTCTTCTCCCCCTCAACCACCCCTTTATCCATAGCAGCAATTTGCCTCCAATGTCACACTGCTCCAATTTGTGTAGCAGTCTTCCATGTGCAACAGTATCAAAAGCCTTTCTAAGATCCAAGTATATAATATCAAAGTTATTCCCTGCATCCAGTTCCTTTGTGACTGCATCATAGTATCCAATCAAGTTGGTCAGGCAAGACTTCCCCTTAACAAAACCATGCTGTGTCTGAGCTATAACTGAAGTCTTGTCTAAATGATCCTGCAGTGCTTCTTTAACCAGTGCCTCCATTAATTTTCCTGGAACAGAAGTTAAGCTCACAGGTCTATAATTACTTGTGTCAGCCTTTGATCCTCCTTTGTGAATTGGGGTCACATTTGCACATTTCCAGTCTATGGGTACCTCCCCTGAGTCCAAGGAAGCTCTCATAATTATGGCTAAGGGTTTGCTTACTTCCTTTGCTGCCTCCTTTAATATAACTGGATAGATCCCATCCACCCCGGGTGCCTTTCTTGTGTTTATCTTCAACAGTTTCTCCCCCACTTTACTCCCAGTTATTTCAAGATTCTGTAACTTACTGCTAGAGTTGAATACACCTCTGGCATTCTCCTTGCTGAATAACTCCTCATGTGTGAATGTCGATGCAAAATATTCATTTAGTTTGTTAGCTACCTGAGCAGGATCATCAACAGTTGACCCATCAATATCAAGTGGACCAATCTGATTCATCCCCTTCCTTCTAGAGTTTACATAAGTAAAGAACTCTTTGCTGTTTTTCTTTGCATCCCTTGCCAAGGATTTCTCGTAATCTGCCTTCGCCTGCCTAACCTCCTTTGTAACTTGGTTGCATATCAACTTGTATCTATCATAGGCTTCTGTGTCATGTGTTAATTTGTAAGTATCCCATGCATTTTTCTTCTCTGCCATATGCCTCATTAGTTCATCTGACATCTATTTTGGCCTAAACCTTGAACAATATTTCTTAGTTGGTATGTAAAGCCTAGTAGCTTCCAAGATAAGTTCTTTGAATGCTTCCCATTTTGAATTTGCTGTTGGTAACATCATCAGTTGGTCCCACTGTATAGAATTTAAATACTGTCTCAGTCCATCGTAGTCGCCTTTACGGAAGCAATAACCCTTCCCTTTACCCCTAATGGTAGTTACCTCTTTGAGTAAATCCCACTTCAGCACACTGTGATCACTGCCACCTAGTGGTTCATTTATCTGCAGATTCTTAATGCATGAAGAATCACTGCTGATAATCAAATCAAGAGTATTACTCCCTCTAGTTGCCTCCCGAACATGCTGATGTAGAAAACAATCATCCAATAAATCCACAAAAGCCCTGCTAGTGCGTGAGTAACCAGCCCCCAAATTCCAGTCAATATCTGGGAAATTAAAATCTCCCATTATAAGACTCTCTGATTTACTGGCCCACTCTATTTCCCTGTACAGTTCCTTATTATACTCATCAGAGTCATTAGGCCTATAGCACACTCCTACTCTCAATTTTGATCTCCCAATGCTTATGTCACACCAAACTGACTCAACACTGCACTGTCCAGCGATGTCGACTGGCTTCACTTCCTTGGTTTTTATGTGTTTCTTAACTAATAGCATAACCCCTCCCCCCTTCCTATCCTGTCTATCCTTTCTGTAGACGTTGTACTCCCCAAGTTGCAGTTCTGCATCCCTTATATCTGTGTGACACCACGTCTCTGATATCCCAACAATATCTGCCTTTGATGTTTTGAGCAATACCTCAAATTCATCAAATTTATTTACTAAACTCCTAGCATTGGTGTACACACAAGTATACCTGCACCTGTTTCTATTCTTAGCTACCCTAACACAACCCATGTGTTTACTTGTACCGCAATGGCTCCCAGCAGTCTCTGAAATACCATGCATCTTGTTTTTCAGGCTTCTGCTCATTCTAATAGAAGCAGTGCAAGAATCTCTTTCACCTCTGCCAGTGGCTACTGTCAATCTATTGGTCTTTGTCTCCCCCCCAAGCTAGCAGTTTTCCGACCCACCTAACACTGCCTCGATAGCATCAGCAAATATTCTTGCACCCTTTCTATTTAAGTGTATCCCATCCCTGTAGAAGCAATCTCTCCTGTTAACAAGTACAGTCCAGGCTGAAAAAAATTCTACCCCTTGAGCCTTGCACAATCTTTCCAGGGCCGAATTGATCGACAAGGCTCTCATCATATTCTCCCTCCTATCGTGTCTGGGCAGAATTGCAGACACTTTCAAATTCAACCCTAATTCTCGGCTTTTGTTCAGCAGTGACCTGTACTTGTTAAGTAATTCTGCTGGTCTCCTACTCTTAATATTATTAGTGCCAACGTGTACAACTATATCACCTTTTGTGCCCTTAAAAGATGATATTCGCTCTACAACGTCATCAACCTTTGCCCCTGGGAGCAAAGGTTGGTCCTGTTCCACCTACCCTGGTCCTGTTCCACCTATCTGTTTTTACAAAGCATGTTCCCCGTTTCCCTGACAATAGAGTCACCAACAACTACTAGTTCCTTCGGGACCAGCACATTCTGCCTTGGGGGTTGCCTCTGTGTCACGCGATGCCCAAGTGCAAGCTGTGGCGTTGATGTGGGCAGCTGAGAGTTTGATGGGCCCCTCAATTTAGTTTCTTCGAGGGCATCCGCCCTGTCCTTCAAGCTCTCATATAGGCCCACAAGAACGCCGAGTTGTTGCCTGATATCGATACACTTCTTGCATCGCGCACACACAAAGACATCCCCCATGGCAGTATCATGTCCCGTACCCGATTGCTCTGCAAACATCAAGCAAACAGTGCATTTTATAAGGCTGTGAGTCAGAGGACAACTGCCCCCCTCAGTTCTGCTCTGAGCCACAGCACTTCCATTAGCTTGAGCCTTTTGCTTTAAGACACAGCATGGGTTTGTTAAAGGGAGGTCTTCTCTGACCAATTTGGTTGGATACTATGATGTGGTCACAAAGGAACTGGATGCAAAAAAATAAATTTGATATCATATACTTGGACTTCCGGAAAGCTTTTGATACTGTTGTACCTGGAAGACTGCTGTACAGATTTGAGTGGTATGGCATTAAGGGTAAGTTTCTACAATGGATAAAGAGATGGTTGAGTGGGAGAAGACAGAGAGTGACAATCAACGGACACTACTCTTCGTGGACGAATGTTATTAGTGGAGTTCCCCAGGGTTTGGTGCTGGGCCCATTGTTGTTTTGTGGGTTCATCAATGATATTGATGAAGATATATCAGGCTTAATGTCCAAAATTGCAGATGATACAAAGATTGGCAGGGTTGTTAATGACAATAATGGCAGTGTAATACTGCAACAGGATCTCAAAAATTTCGTCAAATGGGCTGAGAAGTGGCAACTGAAGTTTAACATTGACAAATGCAAAGTACTGCATATGGGTAGAAGTAACCCCAGAGAAAGGTACCAACTGTGTGGTACTACACTCAGGGAAGTAGAAAGTGAAAAAGACCTGAGGGTAATTATACAGTCATGTATGAAGTTCGCTGAGTAGTGCAGATGCTGCCAGGGCAGGTCGTGGAGTCTTGTTAATGATATATTGGAATTTTGCTAGCAGGGACAGGGAGGTGATTATCCCATTGTAAAATGCATCCTCCACACCTTGAGGTCTGGAGGCTTCATTTTAGGAAGGATGTAGAATTGCTAGAACATGTACAAGGAAGTGTAACAAGATTGGTGAGGGGGAACAAAAGTGTGCCGTTACCGAGAAAGGCTTAAGTTCTGCAAATTACAATGCCTGGAGAGTAGGCACATGCAAGGGGTCCTGATTGAGGTGTATAAGGCCTTGAATGGAATGAGCAAGCTGAATGCAGATAGGATTCTTCCTCTTGCTCAGATTAAGAACCTGAGGGAGCATAAATTGAAATTTAGGAAAGACAGTTGGAGAACAGATGTGCAGAAATTTATTGATGGAACAGACTTCCATCTCTTGTTGTGGAAGTTGATAGCCTTAAATAAAATTAAGGCTGAGCTGGACAGGCATTTGGAATGAATTAAGGGGTGAAATGGGAGGGTTTTTTTTTTTTTTTGGCTAATGCTACATAAGCTTGCTTTCTTGCATTGTTTGTCTCTACTAATGGTAATGCTAATAAAGTTTTAATAAATCAGTACTGTTTTTGTTAATTTAATTCAAAAGTTTTTCATCCATTAAATAATATAAAATCTTAATAAATGTGTGTTATGCTACAAAAGTTCAGTAATTCACTGTCTGTTTTGAGCTCTGTAAACAGGTACAGTTCTATTGCCTCATTCTTTGTTAATATTAGTATTGGCATCATGTTGCAAAGAAGAAAACCTTACTTAGCATTAGTAGAGGCATTTGATGCAAGAAAGCAAGCTTATGCAGCATCAGCCAAAAAAAAAAAAAAAAAAACACTTCCACTATACCCCTCTGTTCGTTCAAAATACCTGTCCAGCTGAGCCTTAAACTTATTTAGGCTATCAACTTCCACGACAAGGGATGGAAGTCTGTTCCACCAACCAACCACCCGCTGGCTAAAGGCAAATTTCCGCACGTCTTTCCTCAATTTGAATTTATGCCCTCTTAGGTGATTATTCTGAGCGAGAGGAAGAATCCCATCAGCATTGAGCATGCTCAAACCATTCAAGGCTTTATACACCTCTATCAGATCACCTCACTGGTGCCTAGTCTCCAGACACTGCAATTTGCAAAACTTAAGCCTTTCTTCGTAAGAGCACCCCTTTGTTCCATTCACTAATCTTGTTGCCCTTCTCTGTACCCGTTCCAGCAGCTCTACATCCTTCTTGAAATGATGCCTCCAGACCTGTATACAGTACTCTAGGTGTGGCCTGACCATTGCTTTATACAAGGGAATAATCACCTCCTTATGCCTGCTAGAAAAATTCCTATATATCATTGACAATACACCATGAGCTACTCTTGCAGCCCATCTGCACTGCTCAGAGAACTTCATATCTGCCTGTACAACCACCCCCAGGTCCCTTTCATTCTCTACCACTATCAGTGTAGTACCACAGAGTTGATACGTTGCTCTGGGGTTGCTGTTTCCCATGTGTAGTACTTTACATTTGTCAATGTTAAACTTCATTTGCCACCTCTCAGCCCATCTGCTCAACCTTTCCAGATCCTGTTGCAGCAGCATAGTGTCAGTAGTGGCCTTGACAACCCTGCCTACCTTTATATCGTCTGCAAACTTGGACATTAAGCTTGATATACCATCATCAATATCATTTATGAATACAGAAAACAATGGACCCAACACTGAGCCCTGAGGGACTCCACTAATAACATTAGTCCACGATGAGCAGTGTCCATTGATTACCACTCTCTGTCTTCTCCCCCTCAGCCACCCCTTTATCCACAGCAGCAATTTACCTCCAATGCCACACTGCTCCAATTTGTGCAACAGTCTTCCATGTGCAACAGTATCAAAAGCCTTTCTAAGATCCAAGTATATAATATCAAAGTTATTCTCTGCATCCAGTTCCTTTGTGACTGCATCAATGTATCCAATCAAATTGGTCAGGCAAGACTTCCCCTTAACAAAACCATGCTGTGTCCGAGCTATAGCTGAAGTCTTGTCTAAATGATCCTGCAGTGCTTCTTTAACTAGTGCCTCCATTAATTTTCCTGGAACAGAAGTTCAACTCACAGGTCTATAATTACTTGTGTCAGCCTTTGATCCTCCTTTGTGAATTGGGGTGACATTTGCACATCTCCAGTCTGTGGGTACCTCCCCTGAGTCCAAGGAAGCTCTCATAATTATGGCTAAGGGTTTGCTTACTTCCTTTGCTGCCTCCTTTAATATAACAGGATAGATCCCATCCACCCCAGATTCCTTTCTTGTGTTTATCTTCAACAATTTCTCCTCCACTTTACTCTCAGTTATTACAAGATTCTCTAGCTTACTGCTAGAGTTGAATACACCTCTGGCTTTCCCCTCACTAAATAACTCCTCATGTGTGAATGTCGATGCAAAATATTCATTTAGTTTGTTAGCTACCTGAGCAGGATCATCAACAGTTGATCCATCAATATCAAGTGGACCAATCTGATTCATCCCCTTCCTTCTAGAGTTTACATAAGTAAAGACCTCTTTGCTGTTTTTCTTTGCATCCCTTGCCAAAGATTTCTCGTAATCTGCCTTAATACAGTACTTAATACAGCACTTTTTTTGCCAGTACTTAATACAGCACTTTTTTTGCCAGTACTTAATATAGCACTGGCAAAAAAAAAAAAATCTTCATTTCCCCATTCCTTATAATAATAATGCACACCTACCTTTTTTTTGTTTAAGAAAGTAACACTACACCAAACTGTGTTATGCTTTCCTGCAGACAGGTAGCCTCAATTTTGCAACCTTATTTCAAGTGGTGAATAAATGTATATTACTGCCTGGGGACTAGACTGTGTCTCTTGAAACACTGACAGAGTTTGGGCTTAGGATCTTTAGAAATGACTGCATTTATCCACAAGTTGACCTAAAGTAATTGATATTTTTAATCAAATAACATCATCTAGTAGGTGAATCAATCAATCAATCATTCATTCATTAAAAACTCAATGGCACTGCTGTGGATGGTTTTAAAACAGTTTGGTTCCATCATCAGACAATAGGTAGAACCTGATTATAACCTGACAGTGTCTGTGAGTTTTTAATGACTAACAAATTCATCTAATAGATGATGTTATGCACTTAAAAATGATATTAGTTACTTTAGGTCAACTCATGAATAAAGGTAATCATTGCTAAAGAGCCTAAACCCAAGTTTGTCACTGTTACAGGAGAGACAGTATGGTCAGTGATGACCGAAAAACATAATGCACTTTTAGCTTAAAACTGCATTATGTTTTTCTTTAGATTTTTCTCAAATTACAGGTGTACTGTCTGAAATCTGGCAACGGGATCTGGAGCTTGCCTGTTTTTTTTTAAATAATAAATCTTATCAAACATGTCAAAATTCAAACATGGTTAAGCAGAGAATGTATTCATAGTGGAGCAGTCTACTTTTTTGATATTTTTTCTACGTGATTAACGTATTTTTATTAACTGCATTAGTTATTTGTATTTATCCTTTTATCCCTTAGGTCACTGATCAAAATTTGGAAATGAGAAACTTGGCAACACGAAGTTACCAATTTGATCAACTACAAAATTGCTCCAGTATTATTCCATTTTAAAAAATAAAATAACAATAAAAATAACCCACAAGATATTTTTTACAAAATGATCTTTTATACTTTTGTAGGAATAAAAGTAATGGCTTTTAGATCCCTCTCCTTACACGATTGACCCTGAATACTTTCCAGATGATTGCTGCAATAAAGTTTTCCATAACTATTGGAATATCTTCAATTGCCTGAAATCAGTGCAACATAAAAGAAAAAAAAAAAAGTCACTTCAGAGAAGGAACATGTTTCATCTGTTGTCAAGTAATGTGGGTATCAATTTAACTGGTAAGCCTGAGATAGTAAACAAGACAGTTTTCAGAGTTGGCTGGTTTTCTGAACTGTACAGATACTTTTTATGTATCTGTCAGTCAGTTGTACCATTGAATATTGGAATAAAGTGGAAATCATGATCAAAATTAATACAGTATATGCATAACTTAAAATATTAAACAAATCTACAGTACATAATTAGAAAACAAGAATAATGCATATGACTTTTAATGAATGGTTTAACGATTGGAACCTGCTCAGGTATCTGACAAACTGAATACAGTAGTTCACATGAGGAATTTTTTAGGGATGGGAATGCAAGAAGTGTAACAAATTCTAATATGGAGCAGAATTATTTTGTGCTGGCAGAGATCAAAGTGGAAGAGAATTTGTTCAAGCTAAATGTTATAAAAGGCATTTGGGTGGATGAGAACTATCCAGTTATATTAATGGAGATAGAAAATCAGGTCAGCAAAGCTTAAGCCATAATTATGAGATCATCCTTGAATTCAGGGGAGATTCCTAAGGACTAAAGATCTATGAATGTATCCCCGCTTCGTAAAAGGGATCAAAGGGTGACATGAGTAATTACAGGCCTGTTAGCATAACAGGTTTCCCTTTAAATAGTGAAAATAATGGAGTTATTTTCCCTGGTTAAAGAAAAAGTTGCAGGACTATCTAGACAGGAGTGCAGTTATACTTACATCACAGCATGGGTTTGTTAAGAGGAGATCTTGTCTGTTATGTGCAATAGTGTCAAAAGCTTTCCTGAAATCCAAGTACATCATAACAAAATTATTGTTTGCATCCATTTCCTTTGTCACAGCCTCACAACCTCAGATTTTTTTAAGAGGAGATCTTGTCTGACCAATCAAACTTGTCTGACCAATCAAATTGGTCAGACAAGATCCTCTTAAAAAAATCTGAGGTTGTGAGGCTGTGACAAAGGAAATGGATGCAAACAATAATTTTGTTATGATGTACTTGGATTTCAGGAAAGCTTTTGACACTGTTGCACATAACAGACTGCTGTACACACTGGAGCAGTGTGGCATTAAGGGAAAGTTACTGCTACTGATAAAGGGGGATGGTTGTGTGGTAGAAGACAGTGTGGTTATCAATAGGCACTGTTCTTCGTGGATTAATGTTATTAGTTTTTGAATCTTGAATCCCACAAGGTTCAATGCTGGGCCCATTCTTGTTTTCTGTATTAATGATATTTATGAGAGTATAACAGGATTAATGTCTAAATTTGCATGCGATACAAAGATTGGCAGGGTGATTAATGACAGTAACAAAGGTATGTTGCTGCCAAAAGATCTAGAAAAATTAGGTGGATAGGCTGAGAAATGGCAGTTCAAGTTTAACATTGACAAATGCAAGGTACTGCATATGGGTAGCAGTAATCCCAGAATAATGTACCAACTGTGTGGTACGTTACTCTGGGTACATTCGACTTAGGGTAGTGGAAAATGAAAAGAACTGGGGGTAACTGTGCAATCTGATATGAAGTTCTCCGAGCAGTGCAGATAGGTTGCCAGAATGGCTCATGAGGTTTTGTGAATGACATACAGGAATTTTCCTAGCAGGGATAAAGAGGTGATTATCCCATTGTATAAAAAAAGAAATGGTCAGGTCACGCCTTGAGTACTGCATACAGGTCTGAAGGCCTCATTTTAGGAAGGTTTTGTAGAACTGGAATGGGTACAGAGAAGGGCTATGAGATTGGTGAGGGGGACAGAGGGGGGGCACTCTTACCAAGAAAGGCTTCTTTTCTATAAATTTCAGTGTCTGGAAACTAGGCACCTGTGAGGAGATCTCATTGAGGTGTTTAAGGCTTTGAATGGCTTGAGCAAACTCTATGCTAATGGATTCTTCTTGCCCAGACTATGCACATGAGGGAGAGGCATAAATTCAAATTGAGATCCTAAAACTGCCCCAGAAACAAGCAATTTACTGATGGTATACTAATGGCTCATAGGCTTAGTTGCTCTGGCACACACACAAAAAAAAAAAAAAAAACTGGAAACTAATCATCGAACCTGTATCAACATTTGACTTATTTTTAAAGCTTTGGTATTTTATAAAATATCTGTAAAAAGGCAGAAAGTTTAGACAAATACACCAACCGTTTAAACGGTTGGTGTATTTGTCTAAACTTGTGGTATTTTATAAAATGATTATACAATATTTATTGTAACTTTTGTATCCCTATTTTGTGAAATTTAAAATTTAAAAAAATAATAAAATAAAAAGTGTGTGTTTTAATAACAGTGCCTAATACGAAGTTACAAAACTATCTTAAATGAAAAAAGGTAAAACTGGAAGCTAGATAAAGTTCATAGCTTAACAAATTGTATATTTCTCTCCTTGTTAGGAGAATTTTTACAATGCAATATTAGTGTAAGAATTATAACAATATTACAATATAACTATTAAAACTATTACAATATTAGTTGAAAATTAGCATTAGCAGTGGCAAATTTTGCAGAAAAGCAAGCTTATACAGCATCAACCAAAAAAAAAAAAAAAGATAGTTCCAATTTCATTTGTTCATTCCCTCCAAAAAGTTTGCCTAGTTCTTCCTTTAATTTATTTACACTATCAACATCCACAACAGCAGATGAAAGAGTAAAGGCAAATTTCTGCAACTGTCCTTCCTCAATTTGAATGTTTACCACCTCGTGGTCTGAGCAAGAGAAAGAATCTGGTCAGCATTGAGCTTGTGCAATCCATTCAAAGCCTTAACCACTTCAATGAGATCACCTTGCAGGTGCCTAGTCTCCACATGCTGAAATTTGCCGAACTGAAGCCTTTCTTGGTAAGAGCACCCCTTTGTTTCACTCGCCAATCTTGTCCTTCTCTGTACTTGTTGCAGCAGCTCCACATCCTTAAAATAAAGCCTCCAGACCTGTATGCAGTACTCAAGGTGTGGCCTGATCATTGCCTTATACAATGTGATAATCACCTCCTTATTCCTGTATATATTTGGCAGCCTGTCTGCATTGCTCAGAGAACTTCATATCTGTCTGCAGAATTACCCCCAGGTCTTTTTAATGTTCCACTACCCTGAGTGTAGTACTGCACAGTTGGTATGTTACTCTGGGGTTATTGTTACCCATATGCAGTACTTTGCATTTATCAATTTTCAACTTCAATTAACATTTCTCAGCCCATCTGCATAACTTTTTTAGATCCTGTTGCAGTAGCATACTGTCATTAACCACAGCCTTATACAATGGGATAATCATCTCCTTATTCCTGTATATCATTGACAAAACTTCACAAGCTTTTCTGGCAACCTGTCTGCACTGCTCAGAGAACTTCATTTCAGATTGAGCAGTTACCCCAGGTCCTTTTCATTTTCCACTGCACTAAGTGCAGTGGAACGTACCCAGAGTAATGTACCCCATAGTTGGTACTTTACTCTGAAATTACTGCTACCCATATGCAGCACCTTGCATTTGTCAATGTTAAACTTCAATTGCCATTTCTCAGCCCATCCACCTAAGTTTTCTAGATCTTGTGGAAGCAACATACCTTTGTTACTGTCATTAATCACTCTGCCAATCTTTGTATCATCTGCAAACTTGATAAGCTTGATAAGACTTCATCAGTATCATTAATAAATATAAAGAACATCAATGGGCCCAGAGTGAACCCTGGAGGACTCCACTAATAATGTTGGTCCATGAAGAGCGATGTCCCCTGATAAGCACTCTCTTGTCTTCTCCTACTCAATCATTCCTTTATCCATAGCAGAGATTTGCCCTTAATGCCACACTGCTGCAATTTGTACAGCAGTCTTATGTGCAACAGTATCAAAAGCTTCCCTGAAATCCAAGTATATGATATCAAAATGATTTTTTGCATCTAGTTCCTTTGTGACCACATTGTAGTAAAAGAATAAATTACTCAAACAAGATTTCCTCTTAACAAACCCATGCTGTTTTTCAAGTACAATTACAGCCTTGTCTAGATGATCCTATATGATTTCTTTTACCAGTGACTCCATTATTTTACCTGGAACAGAAGTTAAACTAATAGGTCTGTAATTACTCATGTACCCTTTGATCCCAATTTGTGAATTAGGGATACAGTCTCACACCTTCAATCCACAGGGACCTGCCCTGAATTCAAGGATGTTCTCATAATTATGGCTAAAGGTTTGCTTATATCCTTTGCTGCCTCCCTTAATATAACTGGATAGAGCCCATCCACCCCAGGTGCCTTTCTTTTGGTAAACTTCAACAATTTCTCTTCCACTTTCCTCTGAGTTATTACAAATATCATTGAGCTTCCTGTTAGAGCTTGATAAATATCTAGCATCCACTTCCCTAAGGAATTCCTTATATGTGAATGTACATGCAAAATACTCATTCAGTTTGTCAGCCACCTGAGTAGGATCATCAGTTGAACTATCAAGGTCAATTGGACCAATTTGATTCATCGCTTTCTAGAGTTTACATAAATAAAGTTTTTGCTGTTTTTCTTTGCATCCTTTGCCAAAGATTTTTTTTTTTTAATCTGCCTTTGCTTGCCTGACCTTTGTGACTTGATTAAAGACCAGTTTATATCTACCATAGGCTTCTATGTTACCTGTTAATTTATATGGATTCCATTCACTTTTATTCTCTGTCATGGTTTTCATCAGTTCATCCAACATCCATTTAATCTTATACCTTGAAGAGTATTTCTTAGTTGGTATGAAAAGCCTAGTAGCATCTTTGAAGGCTTCCTGTTTAGAATTTGGTGATGGTAATATCAGTTGGTCCCACTGTATAGAATTTAAAAATTGTTTGAGACCACTGTAGTCATCTTTACAAAAACAAAAATCCTTACCCTTGATAATAGTAACATCTTTATGTAAATCTCACTTGAATACACTGTGATAATTGCCATCTAGTGGTTCATTTATCTGCAGATTCCTAATGCATGAATAATCACTGCTGATAATCAGATCAAGAGTATTACTCCTTCTTGTTGCCTCTCTAACATGTTGCTGTAGAAAACAGTCATCCAACAATTTCACAAAATTGTTCCTAGTCTGTAAGTGACTAACCCACAAGTTATTGTCAATATTTGTAAAGTTAAAATTCCTCATTATAAGTCATTCTGGTTTACTGAAAGACTATTTCACTGTACAGCTGTTTGTTGTACTCATCAGAATCGTTAGGCCCGTAACATTCCTACTGTCTTTTGCAGTGCTTATGTCATACCAAACTGGCTCAACACCACTGGCTACTCATGTCAGCTGGGTGCACTACCTTAGATTTTATGTATTTCTTGACTAAGAGCATAACTCCTCCCCCCATCCTATCCTGTGTGTGCTTTCTGTATAATCTGCACAGATGGCACAGTGGTATTGTCACCGTCCTCACACCGTGTGGAAAATGCCCAGGTTTGAATCCCGTCGACGATACGAGAAACTTTAATAAGCTTTTTTCACTCCATGGCTGAGTTAGTCTCAGGCATAGATAGCAAGGTCCCCCCCCCCTTCCTCCAGAAACGGGTTTTTTTCGTTCAGCAAAACAGGCAAATCGACCAAAGAACATGCAATTTACAGACAATACCTATATCGGTATATGTAAGAACTTATGGGTGCCTTAGCATTGGTGTAAATGCAAGTATACATTACCTGTATCTACTGTTAGCTACCCTAACACAGCCCATGTATTTACTTTTTCCATGATGACTCCTTGCAATCCTTCAAATCTCTGGGATCTTGCTTTCAAGGCTGCTGCTCATTCCAATCGAATTAGTGCAAGAGTCACTTTCACCTCTGCATGCAGCTATTATTATTATTATTCGCCATATGGTGCAAGGAAGCCTGAGGCTTTTGCTGCACCAGCCAAAAAAATTACTGAGTTACCCTGAGAGAGAGAGAGAACAAGAAAAAAAACAAGAGTCAGAAGTAGAAGGGAATCACTAAGAAAGAAAAATGATATCCGCTCAGGACCCTGTGTGTGCCAAGCCCATACCACATGTGAGCCCCTGGGGTTAGATGGGATTCTCTGGTTAGTCTGTATGTCCCTCCAAGCTTGCAGGCTTCTAATGCACCTAACACTGCCTTGATAGCATGAACAAATATTCTTGCATTCTTTTTATTTAAGTGTATCCCAACCTTGCAGAAGTCTCTCGTGTTAAAAAACACAGACCATGCTGGAAAAATTCTACACAATGAGCCTTGCACAATCTGTCCCGCCCGAATTGATTGACAAGGTGCCCATCATATACTCCCTACTATTGTGTCTGAGCAGAATTGCAGGCACTTTCAAATTTGGCTCTTTAACTCGCGACTTTTTTTCAACATTGCCCTTGTCAGAGATAGACTAGATCAAAAATTCTTACTTGGGAAAACTTGTAGCGGCCTCATACTAGTATTTATGACCAATATCACTAGCCTTCGGTCTCCAGCCCACAGGGATTACCTGTTAAGTCTTGATCAGCCCACCTCTGTGCCCTGAACTTGTTAACTAAGTCTGCAGATCTATTCAATGTCATTAGTGCCGACATATGCAACGATATCAGCTTTTGTGCCCTTAAAAGAGTTGATATCTGCTCTACAACACTATTAACTTTTGTCCCTGGCAGACATACTCTGGTCCTATTCCACCTATCCTCTTTGCACAAAATTATTATTTTAGGGTTGCCTGTAAATTGCGTGTTCTGTTGCGCCTCCGTAGCCAGGTGGGAAGGAGCAGCAGTGCGTAGCACACGCTTCTTGATTAGACCGGGGTTCGAGCCCGTCACCACCAAATACGGAGGATGCGGAAAGGTTAAGGAATGACCGCCGCATATCCTGGAGCAATATGGCCTTAGTTGCTAATGCTCCTAAAAACCAAACAACAACAACAACAGCGTGTTCTGTTCTGGTTGATTTGCCTGTTTTGCTGGACGAAGAAACCCTAGTTTCTGGGGAGAAAAACCGTGCTATCTACGCCTGAGACCGACTAACTCAGCCACGGAGTGAAAAAAGCCCATTAAAGTTCATCGCGTCATCGACAGGATATCCTCTTTGCACAATATATTTGCCATTTCCCTGACAATAGAGTCACCGACAACATATAGCTTCTGTGGGCCAGTGTTTCTGCCTGGGGGGCTACAGCTGTCTTGTCTGATGATCAGGTGCAACTGTGGCATTGTGGGCCACTGAGAGCTTGATAGACCCCCAATTTAATTCCTTTGAGGACATTACCCTGTCTTTCATAAAGGCACACAGGGCCGTGCAGGTAGGGGTTGCATTGAATGTGGTACACTAGGGGCCCCTAATCGGGACAACCATCAAAGTCTCAACGTAAACAAGGCCCCTTGACGCCTTTTGCAATCAAGCCCCCAAGTCCCTTTGCACAACCTGAAGTACCATAACAATGATGAGTTGGTGCCTAATATCCTTACATCGAGCACACAGAAAGACATCCCCTTGGCAATATTATATCCTATTCAAAAACCGCTAGCATTTGTGGTGCCTGGGATAAAACTTTGTCATGGCGCCTAATTCATGTCGTATCTGAACACGTATATATACGTATACAGTAGCGCGTCTATTTTAGGCAGCTCCTGTGACAAGTGACTCACTTGCACACCCTAGCGCCAGGCCTGGGCGTATTCCTGATAGTCTGCAAACATCATCAAACAAGCCATACATCTCAAAGCCGTGATTCGGAGGACAATTTAATCCCCCCAGCTGTACCCAGAACTACGTCACTCCCACTAGCTTGAGCCCTTTGCATTGCTTCTCTGGTTTGAGGTATGATTTTTGTTCAAATTCAATATAATTGAAAATATTTCACTAAACAATATATCTAATGCAGTAATAGCACTATGCACATGTGAGGTTTACGTTATATATAATTAAAATTCAAATGTTGTTATCGATACACCGGTTACTCAGCAATAATACTACTAACGCTAACAAGTTTTGGTTATATGTATTAGACTATACGGTTACGCTCGAACGTTATAATTTAATCATAATACGAGTACAGTATATAACAAAATTATCCAACTAATGCCAACCTAAGTGATTCGAACTATAAAGCTACCTATTTACCACAATGAAAAATTTTTGAATTCCCCTATAATAATGGTGGCAGATTTGAACGATACAAAAGTTATAGTATAACCTACAAAATCTCTGCCTAATTATTACAATAGCTAATTATTACAATACCGATCTCGTTATACGAGGGGTTTCCGAAAAGTAAGGTAACATTTTTTTTCTTTATTAACGGGACCCATTAATAACGTTCAAAAAGACCGCCAGTACAGTGTTGTGGTACTGTCTCCTCACAGCAGATTCCAGTTGCAAAATGGTGGCTACCGTGCGAGTGTAGTCCAAAACAGGTGTTCGTGAAGTTATTCCATTTTTGCAAGAAAAAGGGTCTTCACCAAGTGATATTCACCGTGAACTGGTTGCTGTATATGGCGAAAAGGTGATGACAAAGAAGCAGGCGCGTTTTTGGTACAATGAATTTAAAGCGGGCCATGTTGACATTGAAGATCGACATCGGGTGGACAGGCCTTCATCGAGCAAAACAGAAGTCAAAGTTTCGCCCATCGTTCTTGAAAACAGGCGAGTGAAATTGCACAAATAGTGACGGTAAGTCGACTGTTCACGAAATTCACGATGTCCTTGGCTTTCGAAAGGTGTGCTGCCGCTGGGTGCCCCGACAATTGTCAGAGGAGGAAGAAAAACGCATGGAGATGTTTCTGGAGAACCTGTTGCGATACAGCAATGAAGGAGAGGATTTTCTCACTCGCATAGTCACAGCAGACGAAATCTGGGTTCATCACTCCAGAGAGCAAACAAGACTCCATGATTTGAAAACATCCAAAGTCTCCTGTGCACAAAAAATTCAAAACTGTTCCCTGTGTCCGAAAAGTCATGGCCACAGTGTTCTGGGATCGCCAAAGTTGGTGGATTTCTTGCCGTAAGGGAGGAACAATCAATGCACAGCGTTACTGTGCAACGTTGGAAAATCTGAAAGCCAACATTCGACGCAAACGACTAGGACTCCCGACAAGCGGCGTGATTTCGTTGTACGATAACGCAACTGCAAACGCTGCTCACACCACTCGTGAGTGGTTGCGCCGTAATCGTTGGGAAACTCTGTCATATCCGCACTACAGCCAGACTTAGTGCCTTTAGACTTCCATTTGTTCGGTTCTCTGAAAAAACACCTTTCAGGAAAGCATTTAACCACGGATGAGGAAGTTCATCAGGTGGTGCGATGTTGGTTTCTGCATGTGGGCACAGACTTCTTCAGTACTGGTATTGATAAACCGATCCATCGTTGCGACAAGCGCATCTATAAAACTGTAGTTTGTGGAGAAGTAATGCATGTTCACTTATTTCTTGGTGTATAATTTTAATTTCGTATTATTAAACGTCATCAAGATTACTTTTCGGAAACCCCTCGTAGCATTTGAAAAAGAATATTCACAGTTAAATAATTTTTATTCATATATATATTATTAATTTTTATTTACGAATATTAACTAAAATATATAATGTATTTTATTTATAAATCATAATTTCCATATATGAAATGTGGGCTGCTACACACATTACAGCTCATTATTTTGTGGAGTGACCAGCAGTAATATTTTGCTGGAAAATATTTTAATATTTTGAATATAGCGCCTCCTGTCCATCGATCATTGTGAAGCAGAAGACAGGTGTCGTTTGATACCGTGACTTTGAGAAAATTAGTTATATTCGTGGAAGTTGTTTTGGATTGACTTTCTAAAAGTGATTTCTGGTAGTGAATATTGAAGTGAATTACAAATTCGTTTAACTTAGATACTAAGAATATTAAGTTACAAAAGTTTTAACGTAATACTTTAGTCGAAAATATTGCAAAACCATTTTTTTTTTAAATCGGAAATGTGGGAAAATACAGTTCCGAAAAAGGTAAGATAAAAAACTTGATATTCTTTATCTTATTGAACATTGATTTTGTTATAAATAATGGACTAAAATACAATTCTTCCTGTAAAGTGGTCCATAAAAGTGTTGATGGAGAGTTGGAATTTTATAAAAGGAATTATATATTTATTTTTATATAAGTATATGAATATTATATAACTTATAATAATATATAATTCTATAGATTATATTATAATACGGAATTACTTTACTATTTAAGTACTACGGCTTACAACATGCGTTTGCAAGTTATTGCTTACCTGTTAATATATGCCTGTTAGTATATAGCAGGGGTGGTCAACGAGTCGATCGCGGATTTAAATTCGGTCGAGCACGACGAATTTTAAATATGCAGTCATCCCTCGATTTGTGCACCTTGTGCAATGAAATTTTTGAGATGGTAGATCGCTGCACATTTTGAAGGATAAAAATAGATCGCATCACAAATTAAGTTGGCCACTCCTGGTATATAGTGATGTATCTCAGCAAAGTAATTGGGGTGGGAAATCATGGGGGGGATGGATTTCTTCTGGCCGTATCAAAACCCAAAAGGGTGCAAAAATGCAGGATTTAAAAAGAAGAATATTTATTTATATGTTTATTATTTTTATTGTTTATTTATCGTTACTTTTTTTTAACTTGGTAGTAACTAAAAGGCACGACGCGTATTTTGCAGTATTTCATTATTTATTTATTCATTGTTAAATTTGTCATTTTTATTTATGAAGCGGTTAGGATATGCAATTTTTTTTTTATTTTGTATCCCCTACCCTCCCCATAATACCTAGTTACGATTCTAATTTCCAGAGAGCGAGCGAGCGCAGTTCCGAAAAAGGATTGCTGTTCAAGGAAAATATAGGGCTTAATTTTCCTCTTACTTCTGAATGTAGAAAATTCTGATATTCTGAAATAATAATAGGAACAATATTAATTTTTAAAAATATATTTATTCTTTCAATAAATAATTAGGTTCTAAACGGAATGATAGTGCAGCATCTTCGAGCCGCCCCTTTCAAAAAACACATGCCCACATGTATTTCTAAATTATTTAATTTGATAATGGTCTATAATAGTAATAATACAATAACAGTGTAATAATACAATAAAATATTAATTGATATCACAAAAAGAATTTACGCGTCATTACAGCTTTTGAAATTAAGTTCAAAAATTGTAATGATATACAGTAATATCCATAAGAAGTTAGTTTTACAAGGTTGTACAGATAAAATTTTATTCCAATCATTATTATTCCCTCCTTCCTAATATAAAAAAAATAACAAAAAACCTGTAACAGGGCCCAGGTAATTGTCAATCCCGAGGTTATGAAAAAAATAAATAATAAATAAAATAAAAAAAACTTGGCTACAGTAATTGTCAAATTAATTAGACCAGTTATAAATATATTCCAATTACACTGAGCAACGAAATTTAAATTTGTGATTTTTACTCACGACATATGGAGCACATCATGAATTTTGTTGAGATCTAATTTGGAGCACTCGGTGAAAAAATCACGACCCACAGATTTAGAGAGAAATGCAGGTTACGCTTGTTTTGAAATGTTTAATGAAATTTTAAAAACTATGATAAACAGCTTAAAAACATAGTTAATTTTTTTCGTTCCCCCGCCCCTTTGTTTAATAATTTGAAGCCTATATAATCAATGTCTAATAGTAGTCTGTCAGGATACCGAGGTCCCACCTACCTTGGTAATATTTATCCAATACTGTATAGGCAATATCTTTATGAAGCATTCCACATATCCAGGTTATCTGGCAAAGAGTATAAATTAGAAATGGAAGAATCTATGTATTTTTCTAGATAATTCCTTTCCCACCGGGTGAAAAAAAAAAAAAAAAAAAAAACGCGAGTTCGAGTATCGTCAATGACGGGAGGAATATATATATATATATATATAATCTACTTTATTTACTTTTATTTGTTTTATGACATACAGGGAGAACATTCTAGAAACAACGGAAACTGACTGCTGTAGCAAAATGCTAGAACACTTTTTGACTCCAGAAATTCTCAATGAGTTTATAATTCCCAGCGTTCTAATTTGAACAAATGTACTTGAAAACTAAAAGATGAAATATCTTGTGAACTGAGGGTGCTAAAGGGGAGGGGGCTGCACACTCGAAATCAGCGTTAAAAATACACTAAGTCCACCATAGTTCCATTCAAAATTTTTACAATTTTTATTTAGTGTTATTGCCAATCTCATTATGATCTTGTGTAAGACAAATCGGTAAGCGACAGCACTAATTTCATTGATGCTAATTGGAAGAATTAACCGTATAGATTATATGAAAATAATTTGGTAGTTCGAAAAACAGTACCAGAAAAATTTATTTCTCTGCTGCTTCTCAGCAAACCGAATTAGCAAGGTGTACAGAGTATAGCGCGTTATCTGTGTAAAATATAGAAAACGAATGTACAGTAATGTGTTTGAAATTACTTAGATTAGTTCTAATTATTGACACCAGATGGCGCAACATAAATTTAATATACAGTATTTCACTGAAATTTTTATTCCTGAATATGTAAATACGAATATGAATAACACGATTCATTTATTGTAAATAAGTATATTTCTCTTTATACTAGGTGCAACTGTATAACGCCCTAATTTTTCTAAAATTTCTATTTTAGAAAAAATGAAATGCAGTAGTTGGTTCTGGAAAACAATATTCCTTTGATACAATTAATGCATTTCTGTGCTATTGGCAACAGTTTTGGGGCAGTCTCTTTCCATCCAGATTCTCTCCTATGAATGCCAGGTGTACCCGGCATTCATAGGAGGGAATGAATGCCAGGTATATAACTGGATAGGTGGGATCTATCCAGTTATATTAAAGGAGGCGGCAAAGCAACTAAGCAAACCCTTAGCCATAATTATGAGAGCATCCTTGGACTTAGGTGAGGTTCCCACGGACTGGAGATGTGCAAATGTATCCCCAATTCACAAAGGAGGATCAAAGGATGATACGAGTAATTACAGACCAGTAAGTTTAACTTCTGTTCCGGGTAAAATAATGGAGTCGCTGGTTAAAGATGCATTGCAAGATCATCTAGACAAGACTGCAGCAATAATTCAGACACAGCATGGGTTTGTTAAGGGAAAGTCTTGTCTGACAAATTTGATAGGATATTATGATGTGGTTACAAAGGAACTGGATGCAAAAAATAATTTTGATATCATATATTTGGATTTCAGGAAAGCTTTTGACACTGTTGCGCATGGAAGACTATTGTACAAATTGGAGCAGAATGGTATTAAGGGTAAGTTGCTACAATGGATAAAAGGATGGTTAAGTGCGAGAAGACAGAAGGTGGTAATCAATGGGTGCTGCTCTTCTTGGACTAATGTTATTAGTGGAATCCCACAGGCTTCTGTGTTGGGTCCACTGTTGTTTTGTATATTTATCAATGATATTGATGAAGGTATATCAGGCTTAATGTCGAAGTTTGCAGATGATACAAAGGTTGGCAGGGTTGTTAATGACAGTAATAGCAGTGTGCTACTGCAACAGGATCTAGATAATTTGGGCAGATGGGCTAAGAAGTGACAACTGAAGTTTAACTTTGACAAATGCAAAGTACTGCATATGGGTATAAGTAAACACAGAGAAACGTACCAACTGTGTGGTACTACACTTAAGTTGGTAGAAAATGAAAAAGACCTGGGAGTAATTGTGCAGGCAGATATGAAGTTTTCTGAGCAATGCAGACAGGCTGCCAGGGCAGGTCATGGGATTTTGTCAATGATATATAGGAATTTTGCTAGCAGGGAAAATGAGGTGATTATCCCTCTATATAAGGCAATGGTCAGGCCACGCCTTGAGTACCGCGTACTGGTCTGGAGGCCTCATTTTAGGAAGGATGTAGATTTACTTGAGCGTGTACAGAGAAGGGCAACAAGATTGGTGAGGGCAATGAAGGGATCCTCTTATCAAGAGAGGCTTAAGTTCTGCAAATTGCAGTGGCTGGAGACTAGGCACCTGCGCGGTGATCTGATTGAGGTGTATAAGGCCTTGAATGGGTTCAGCACGCTGAATTCTGATGGGATCCTTCCACTTGTTCAGATTACGAACCTAAGGGGGCATAAATTCAAATTAAGAAAGGACAGATGTAGAATAGATGTGCGGAAATTTGCCTTTAGCCAGCGGGTGGTTAATTGCTGGAACAAACTTCCATCTGTCGTTGTGGAAGTTGATAGGTTGAATAAATTTAAGGAGGAACTGGACAGGCATTTGGAGGGAATGGTGCGATTTTTTTTTTTTTTTGGCTGATGCTGCATAAGCTCATACATTTGCTTTCTTGCATCACATGCCACTACTACTACTACCACCTCTGGGGCACTTTCTTGCAAAGTCTTGTCGCCGACGCCCCCACTCCACCCCCTTCCAAAATTATTGTAGATAGTTAATTTAATATAGTTCGTAATTAGGGTGATCAACTCTTGATCAGCCAATTTCGGGATATCGACCTTAAAAAATCGGGATTATTTCATTGGTACACCAGATTACAAAATACCTTGTAATATTAACGGATGTACATGTCGTTATTGGTTATTATACATATATAGGTATATTTTTATCTTCATCGCTGTCAGACATGTTTCTTTCAACTCGAACAAATAAATAATTAATTAAATCAAAATAGTGTCTTTTTAAATTTTACGATAACAATAAAACAAATAAATAACTTCCGAATATTCAGAAATGTGCGCGAGTTTCTCCCTTACGCTGCTACGCACGCGACTAAACTGACTTATTTTATTTAAACTTTCTATACACATTCACGTTATGCTGTTTAATGAATTTAAGTACTATCTGTTGTTATATTTTATATTATTTATTTTACGTTATGTGACAAATCGGGACAAATGGCGTCTCGCCTAGGGTTCTTGAGGGACGCCTCTATAGAAAGCCGAAAATCGGTATGTCCCGCAAAATTCGGGACGGTTGGTCACCCTATTCATAATATTCGATGAACAATAAGAGAATACGTTTCGGCATTAAAAAAAAAACAACTACAAGTATGCTCTAATAGTTTACAATAAAAATGTCTTTTATCATCATGTTTCCTGTAATTTACGGCAGAAAACAAATTTTGGATGATATTTCAATGGCGATAAATTTTTAGTAATGTAAATTACTATTGTATATTACTAAAAACTTACTATCATTTATAATAATAATAGCAAACAAAGCTAGAGAAATGGGCAAAGAAGACAGTCAATGGTAGAACTACAGTGACCTCTGTCAAGAACACAGATAAAATGGCTTTCAATGCTCACGAGCGGGTGCTCTTCTCCGAGACTGAATGATTCATGCTCGCCATCCCCGACCAGGTAATTAACACCAGGAACCTAAAAAATACATCGCCAAGGAGCCCGGAATGTCAGATGACACATGTGGAGATGATGCCACCTGACGTCAGAAATGATCCAACACATCACCGCAAGATTCAAGGTGATCACTCGACCGGGTAACCAGGATAATGCATCAGAAACTAGCGAGGAAATACCAGTTGATCAAAGAAAGTGTACCGTACTACAAGTACGAACCCCAGGCAATACTAAAGACCCCAACCTACAAGCCGTACTGGGACCGCGCCATAATAACGGATAGGACAATCCCGCACAACAGACAGGACATAACCCTTGTGGACAAGGAGGAAAAGGCTACCTATCTGATTGACACAGCAGTGCCCGACGCGTTTGCTTCCGCAAACCTCCTGAAAACCCACAAGGGAAAGATAAGAAAATACACGGACCTAAGACAGAAGATCAAAGTTGTGACATATGCAAGAAGTAACGACCAACCCGATCATATAACGGCCTAGCAATATTGGGTCTCTGGGAGAACACTTATTTGAACTCCAGAAGGCTACGCTCTTGAACACCTGTAGGACAGTCAGAGTTCCTCGACCAACAGTATCACCAGACTTAACAACCACGGTGTGCACTTGGTGCCAGTACACTTCACGGGGTGGAAAACCCATCAGGGAGAAATAATATTAACAACAATAATAATAATGATGAAAAGGGCGCGATAGCCGGGTTACAACGCTGGACTATCGCCCTGATGGACCTGGGTTCAAATCACACTTTGGCGGAAGCGAACGCGTCTCCATCACGCTGGTATAATAATAATAATAATAATAATAAACCTGAGACATGAGGTCAAGGAGATGTGGCATATGCAAGAAGTATTGACCATCCCGATCATCGTGTCAACCGCCAGTATGGTACCAAAGACCCTACATAGCAGCTTAGCAGCAATAGGTCTCCCAGAGAACACGTACAAGGAACTTCAGAAAGTCGCAATCCTGAACGCCTGTAGGATAGTCAGAGATTTCCTTGACCAACAGTAACACCAGACATTACAACCACCCTGTGTACTTGGTAGCAGTACCCGTACCGGAGTGGAATCCCCCAATCAGGAGAAATAATATAAGAGCAACAATAATAATAATAATAATAATAATAAATTACAATACGAATAATACTAATAAAGACATCGCGAAAGTCACTTCAGCGGACCTAAAGCCAAGCCAGGAGGATGGATGGCTTTCAGAGATGGATGATTATGTGGAAGAGGAGTAATAATCATACTGCATCGAGTGTGGCGCAGGATAAAGTCACTTGTGTTCAGGCCTTAGGTACAGGGATCGGTTCGAAAAGTCGGAGTAAGTCTCCTGAGGAAGACTTTGGAGCAAGTGGCATTGTACTCCAGTATGGCTACCAGAAGGGAAGACCAAGACCATACAGCCCAACCAACTGGAAGCGCTTCCTGCACAACTGCGCTAGTGACCACCCAGGAAGGAAGAAAACGCCAATGCATGAAGTGGAGCATCGAAATGAATACGTTCATCATGAGAACATACTACGAAATAACTACGCTGGAAACTGATTTGACAATGTACAGGTCGAGACTACATACCAAGTGGTTGGAACGATTCCCGGAAATTTAGGTCAGCGAATAGCGGACCAGAGAAGGACCATCGCCACGAAGGACCTGATAGCTACTGGAATCTTGTTGGAAAAAATCAAAGATCATGATATCCAGAATAGAAGACAAGTGGAAGAAGGCCCTAACAAAATTCAAGGGAATGAACTCCACAAAAACCCACATGACACCGAAACAGAGGCCCAATGGAATCCTGTAGAGAGTCGCAGACCATCTCAATCGGCAAATAATACCACAGTACCTCGACAACTACGGCGCAACACTGGAGGCCATCCACACAGCTGTATGCTGTGCTGCCGTAGCAGCTACTAGGATTAATGGAAGACAGATAGTAGCAATAGGTCTCCCAGAGGATACATACAAGGAAATCCAGAAATTCGCGATCCTGAACACCTGTAGGATAGTCAGAGAGTTTCTCGACAAACGGTAACACCATCCTGTGCACTTGGTACGAGTAACCGTCACAGGGTGGAACCCCCATTAGGAGAAAAAATAAATAAATTTATTATTATTATTATTACATTACTAAAAATATTACTGTTAGGTGCTTCTGCTGTGTACAATCTACTCGCCCCAACATTTTTGGTGTGATAGTTGAAATATCATCATTGATACTGTTTTTTAAGTTCGATTAACTTGTCAATGGTGATTTGCGCATTGAATCTTTTACGATTCCATACCAAAAAAAAAAAAATTTTAAAAAATATATATCCATTAGAGTGTAATGTTCGGAGAATTAGTGGCCGTCCAGTTTACGAAATCCTTCGACTAGGATAGTGCTCACTGACTTTTGTACTTTTTTTTTTTTTTATTTGGAAATGACGAGACTCTCAAGCTTACTGCAAGGTAACATTTCCTTATTAATAAAAAAGTAATAAATAAATAAATAAAAATAAAAAAATAATAAAGCACAAAGCTCAGTACACAAAACTAGCAGGTAACACATTTTCGTGTTGACAGCTGTGAATCCCTTCGTTAAAAAACAATAATTCTTGCACTGGATCCTGAGGAAACCACCCGCGAAAATGGTCCACTCGGAGGCACTGCTCATTTATATACACTCTTTCTGCTCTACTAGTTAGCCACCATTATACACAAGGAGTTCAGGTTTGACCGTATCAATTATTAAATCCGAGTAAATTACATATAAGAACTTTATTCCTTGTATCCTTCATTTATGGCTACCTCATAATTCCTTACTAGATTGGCGACATGGTCTACCCTTTATCAAAAACATGTTGTGACTCTCTTATAATACCATTATTGTCTCTTCATAAATTTTTCTCACACACGCACAAAGGGGGACATTCTAAGGGTAATGGTAACTACAAGCTGCTTTATGTGGGAGGAAACATTATGCAATACATGATTGAAGCTATGTAGGGTCATCTCTACAGTAATGGTTTTATAAGAGGATCACAAGGTAGTTTTATTAAGAGAAAATCTTGTCTGACAAATCTGATAAGGTATTATGATGTAGTCGGAAATGATCTGGATGCAAGGAATAACTTTCATACAATTTATTTTAATTTTTAAAACAATTTTTACACAGCGCTCGCTAAGTTGGATAGTTGTGGTAGTGGTGCTGCAAAAAGTGATGGCTAACTGGTATAAAAAAAAGAGAGGTTATAAATGGAAATGCTAACGCTGGTAGGTCCTTGTTTTTCTTGGTTTCTAATCCTTGGTTCTTGGTTTCTAACTTTCGTTAATGATACAGCAAGACTTAGATTATCTTTCTTTAAGTCTAAAACATGGCCCTTTTTCCCTCATGATTCTAGAAAGTGAAAATATTTTCATGGTGGGGTAGCGTTTGGAGTCTATGGAATCGGAATGGGACTAAAACCTTTCCAGGAACCAACAGAACATATGGCGATATGCTTTCTTTATCGAGGAATGCTAAAATATACTGTACTTTCATTTATATACAGTAATGTTAGTTGTAAAAGATTAAGAGAAGTTTACATCAGTGTGATACGTAGAACACTTCCGTATGATACTCTCTAGAAATTAAAACGAAAACAATTAAAAAATCTTACATTACAGTAAAAAATAACTAAAATTCAATTGAACACAATTAAAAATCAATTTAACGCGTTTCAAAAATATGTAAAAAATTAATTTAACGAAAAAATTGCAAAACGATTTTCCTTTCTGAAGCTGTCAACGCTTTTCGACCGTATGTCGTCATCACTGGAGAGTATCATACCGAAGTGTTCTATATCATATTGAGGTAAACTTCTCTTAACCTTTTACAAATATTGACATCAACTTAGAAAGTATTGACCATTAGAACTCGGGTTCATACTAGTAATGTTAGTTAAAATTCGTCAGTGGTCCCCTGTAGGGCGAAACCATGACTCATTCAAGATGAAAGTTAATTCTAATATGCATCAAATTACTACTGATGGCAATATCAGAATTCAAATTTTATTGTAAACTTGTATACTGTGTTATTGATTCTTTATTTTTAGTAACTTTAATACATTAAAAGTTTTAATTAGAAATACATCTATTAAAGGGAATTTGCTTCAAAAGCTATTACTCAAGGAACTCGTGAAGAAAAAGAAAGAAGTTAGGAACCGATGGCTAGTAAATAAAAAAAATTTAAACAAGTGAGAATCTTGACGTGAGAACTACACAGTCATGTGAAGCTTATGCAGACAGTACCAACGTGAAGTGTTTTGTGTACTGTTACACGAGAATTTCTCTTCATAAAAAAAAAAAAAAACGATCATCTGCTTGCATATTTGGATCTATTAAAAAACTTAGTTTTACCAGGGATCATCCAAAGTGACTTAAGTCAGCAATCCACATTGAAACAATTTTATAAAAAAAAATGACCTCTCTCATATTTTCTCTTCATGTTCGTGAACTTTTGGATAATTATTTTCCAAATCGGTGGATTGGATGAGGCACTACGATTTCGTAGCCCGCACGATCTCGGACCTTCATAATTTTGGGTTTTTAACTTAGGGACTTCTTAACAGATCAGGTTTATCACCCATAATTACTATAAAATTTGAATGAATTGAAAGACAAAATCAGAATTGCTACTGATCCTGTAACAAATGGCTTGGATGTGACAGGATTATCGACTTTATTTGGGACGTAAGCCGCTATGCGACATAATTGGTGGCACTCTCATTGTGATGTAATAATCACCAATAGAAATTTCAAGGCGACAGCTTTTATTCAGTGCTTTGTATGCTTTGCAAATTTAAAGAAAACGCGAATTGGCTTACAGAGTTATAAAGCTACTTTTAAATATTACTCTATATAACAAAATAATTTATACTGAATGAATTAGTTCAAAGAAACTCGATTTTAGATCTAAAAATTTTTGGAGGAATTTTCTTTCAAATTTTTCTAATCTCTTACATTTTCACAGATTCGTCTAGTTTTTTGTTCCTTATTTGGTTATTGTGTTTTTACTGTATTTTTCCACAGTAGATATTTATTTGCTACAAATTATTGTTCTTATAAAAGATTTGTTGCTTGTTACTCCTCTGAATAACATCGAAAGCAATGGATTTAACTGTATTGGGTAAGGCTATCTATTGTTTTCTCTGCTGAGAGAGAGAGAGAGAGAGAGAGAGAGAGAGAGAGAGAGAGAGAGAGAGAGAACGCAATGCAGAGGGTAGTAAGGTCATGCAATCAGCCAAGCATCGCTATAAAAAATAATAACGGGTGTAGCGATGATGTAAGACGAACTATGTAGATGTGACCTTTCCATATTGTTGACATGGAGAAATGAAGAAGCAAGATGAGAAGTATGTATTGGACGTTATTGCATTGTAATTGTTCCAGTTCAGTGCGGCAGGAAATAACGAGCAATGACCTAAGTTTTATGTGCGTTTTAGCTGTTCAATTTATTAACAGACGCTACATTTTTAAATAATTTTTTTGTTATAGTATATTTAGTTTTCTAGATCCGAGACTGCGTGATGGGGAAGTTTGTTTCTGAAAGATTTCTTCCTTTCATTGTCAACTAAAGTAGCAGGATAACCCACCTTTTTTTCCCTCAGCGAAACACCAAATTTAGATTAAAATGAGTTCGCCCTAAATGCGTTGTTGAAGGAAATACATTTCTTGAATCACTTTACTGAAAACAGGTTTGCCTTTTTATCCTGAGGCTAGATATGGATCTTCTTTTAGATCAACATTCTGTATCAAACAGTTGCAGTAACATTACTCATCTTCAGGAAGTGCTAGACATTTTACTGTGCTCCACCAGGAACAAAGGCTATTGAAAATGCGATTTTGTCTCGATATTGTTAGTTACAGCTCTTAGAAACACATAGTACATTTATTTATAGATTCATATAAAATAGTATTGATTTATCAGCATTATTGTTTTTTTTTTCTCTTTAACAGATAGAAAAAAGAATAGATATGCTCTAATGTGTGTGTGTGTGTGTGTGTGTGTGTGTGTGTGTGTGTGTGTGTGTGTGTGTGTGTGCGTGTGTGCGCGTGCGTGCGTGCGTGCGTGCAAAGAGAGAGAGAGAGAGAGAGAGAGAGAGAGAGAGAGAGAGAGAGAGAGAGAGAGAGAAGCCAATTTCCTAACTGAATCATTTTTTCTTTCTAAAAAGAAGCTAATCCTGCACATACTGGAATAACAACGTTTGGTCCTTGTCGTTACATCGCAGAACACAGTGAAGAACATAAATCCCCACCCTCTCACACTCAATCGTGCTGCTATTGGAACCGATATCATAATTTTAGATTAAATGGCCACAACGCCACATAGTCAACAGAATGACCCCGTTAACTTAGTCTTCTTCGTTAACTTCATAGCCGCAAGCGTTAACTTTTTTCCCCCACCCCTTCCATCATTTCACGGAAAGACTTTAATTTGTAGGTATTCATTTCTACAAATAAGTATTCGTTTCTTTCGCTGTCTACTTAAACAGAGGGGCTTGTTTCAAAGACATCGCGCGGACCATAAACTGTTTAAATACGAATATCATAAGTGAAGTCATGCCTTTTATGGCAATCTTGATTTAACTGACTGAGTAACAGTGGTTGCGCAATGTGATTATATGTAATGAACATGCAGTCCATTGCAACTGCGACAGTCTGCAATGATAAAAGTTAACCAATAACTTCAAATGTTAAATAGTGACTGTAGTTATAAAAGTTAATCGATAACTCCAATTAATAAATGGTGACGGTAGTTAAAAAAGTTAACCAGTAATTTCAGTTAATGAATAGTGACGGTAGTTTGTAGGGCAAATTAATTTATATATAGATATACTTTTCAGTGCTTTTATAACAGTTTCCAAGTTCATGTATATAATAATCACTTTTAAAACGGAAAATAGATAATTTTTAGAAATTGTATATTTTTTGTTGTTATAATTGCTATCTATGGTTGTGTTATTTAAGAGTCAGTTGTGATCACGTTTTAATTTCGAATAAGAGGAAGCAACTTAAAATGACCACCAAAGTTGCCTATCAAAGATTACAGATCGACCAGGAGGTGATACTGGTAGTTCCACCTTCCTCGTAATCTCATTATTACCCTCGACTAGATAACTAGCATTTTTTTTTAATACAAATTCACCTCAAGTAGTAATTTGTGCTTTCTTTCTTTATTATCATTTTTCTTGAAATGATAATAGAGTCTTGAAATGAAGATGTTGTCAGCAAATCAGTCTTGACAACAATTTGAGAGTGTGAGGTCGATAAAAACTCTAAGAGACGGCTTCTTTTGAATATCTTTTCGTTCTACACGTCAATCTCAAAGTTACCACACAAGTATTAATGATCATTTCTGAAATTCTTCCCCTTCCTTCCCTCCTCTTCTTGCTGTTACCATGGAAAGATGAGGCGTAAATGACTGACTACGTATTTCGTATCTGACAAGTTATAGCCATTTACGTCCTTGCAGTTCTCCCCACCCTCTCCCATTTCTGGCCTGTCCCTTCCTTACCGTCCACCTTAATCAAACGGCCAGGAGGAAATCTATAGGATGATAAGTGTCTGGCCTGCAAGTTACGAGTACTATCGTTTATCCGAGACAGGCGAACAATGAACACTGCCTGACAGGTTGCCCTTAACACCTTTTCGTGAGAAAGATTGAACCCTCCAGGCTGTTTCACATCCCTCTAAAACCTGGAAGCGATAATTTACAATCGATTCATATTAATGTTTGTTATAGGAAAGACAGATAATTGGCCTAAGAACAGCAATCCATTCTTTGTTCTTGAAATGGCAACAGAGGCTTTACAAACTGAATGCCATTTTATCTTTGGGACAGTATACGCAATCATTCTTACGTAACGCTTTTCTCAAGTATAATGGAATTGACTTACTGTCATGTTTTATTATGTATGTTTACTGTTAATTAAAATAAAAATCTAGGGAAATTGCATTCCTCTTGTTTCTTGTACCTGTACCTTGTTCCAGAAACAAGAGAAATATAATCAAGCAATTAAGAAATAACAAATGACGATTACATGTTACAGTATTTGTTCTGTTACTAAAAATTAGTTTAAAAATATAGCTGTGTTGTCAAATTTAAGTAAAAATGTTATAAGACACTTTACCACTTGAAATATTTAATTAGTTTATTGCTATGTAACGATATGTTAATACGGTTAGACCCAAACAGTCGTAATAACTTAATAAAACTGGTTAAGTTTCAGATGATGCCTGACGTAGCGGTGGTCAGGAGCGAGAGTGCAGTAGCACACGGTCGTTGAGTAGATGGTTCAAGCTCGTGTGACTGCTAAATAGGATTAACGATTGTATTCCGGATTTATTGTAAACTCCACTGGTTTCCATTATAGAAATCTTGTTAATACTCTGGCACTGACCTACTGGTCGTGCCAGAGTATTAACAAGATTTCTATAATGAAATGCATCTTCGAGCATGGATTTTAGGTTTGAAGAAGACTATAACTTGATTATAGAAGGAACTTAAATGTACCACATAGAGATACAGAAAAATTTCTGAAATTTGTGTTTTCAGTGGGCTATAATATTCTGTAGCTAGTTCACTAGCTACAGAAAATTTTATGGTGTGGGATAAAAAAGTCGGGTCCAGATTTATCTTCCTTTTCGATTTGCTTTCCGTTTTTCATCAGTTTTTTTCATCCTCCAATACTGACAAACCAATCGTTGAAAACCCAGCTTGATAACTTCTAATGGCCTTAGTTGTTTCACAACAATCGAATTCTTAACAACCGAACCCGATGCTTAATGTAAAAAATAAATTAACAAATACGCATTTTTTGCATTTTTACAGCATGCACTTCACACCACATGGCTAAGAGGCTAAGTATATGGCAGTAGGAAATAGACTAGAGAAAAACGATACAATGCACCTGTTACCACGTCAACAAGTGCTGTATGGATACGATTAATACATAATGTAATTCTAATTATTCTTATTCTATAATCTTAGAACAATTTGATTAATGTACTCATATTACTACAGCAGCATTTTTGGCTGTAGCTTGTATGGCCACTTTGTTCCGCTTTGTATGAACATATACTGTATATTAGTTTGATCGTTTAGTGTATCATACCATGAAGGCCACATATAATAACAGGTTTCCCTCTTCAGTAGGAAAACCCACCGTTTTGTTGGGTTGCGAAGCAGTTTGGATGCTCTCGCTCGTTATTGCCGCTGCCAACATCAGAATTAATCAGAATTTAAAAATGAAAAAGCTAAAAGAAAATGAACCAACAAATTTACAAAATTATAATTGAGATCTACCTCTATAATAATATATGTATTGTAAATATAGCCTCTCGTGATGTAGCATTGTAACGACAGTTAATAAATAAATAAATAAATTTTCTGTTTATACTCCGGGACGACCAAACGGTCAGAGGAGTTCACAAATAGACAGAATACAAGAAACAGCACCGTATTCAGCAGTCACGGGCTTAAACCCCGGTCACTCAAGGCACGTGTACTTATGCACCCGCGCGCCTGACCACTAGGCTACATACTTGCATCATATAAGGAATTATTATAGCATATTATGGTTTTTTTTTTTACTTTTATATCGTGTGTACATAATTATTTAATAATGATGTGGGTCCATAGCCTTTGGCCGTGACGGTCATTTGGAACATTACCCATACCCTTCATTGTAGCCATCTAGTTGCAGTAAAGATTCCTCTCTCTCTCTCTCTCTCTCTCTCTCTCTCTCTCTCTCTCTCTCTCTCTCTCTCTCTCTCTCTCTCTCCCCCCCCTCTATCTAAATTTTTCTGTTTATACTCCAGGACGACTACATAAGGCCAAAGAAGTTCGTAAAATAGAGACAATATAAGAACATCGCTGTATTTACTAGTATTTGTCACATGGGCTTTAACCATGGTCATCGAAGCGTGTGTACCACTCAAGCTTATCCTCGCGCTTGACCACTCAAGCGGCTATGGTTAATCATACTAAACCTTGTGTTTTGCAAAAGGTGTAATTTGGGATATACAGAAATACATATTTGTGAAAGAAACACTTTAAACCACCGTTTGTAAAAATTCCATTATTTTATTGAACATTAAACACCGGACAATTTAAAGTTAAAATGTAAAACCGAACATCTCTTATATGCCTGCATAGAAATGGTTAAACTAATTAAGTTGTACGTTGTTTTTATTACATCTTGGGAAATCATCTGTCTCTATACATAAAGGTCTTCCTGTTGACCTCACTTCATGGCATAGCTAGCAAGTTTTGATTTTCTTCCCAAAATTCTAAAATTTCCATCCTTAATAGGATGGAAATTTTAGAATTTTAAAAGTTGAATCAGGTTAAGCCGAGAAAATCCCGCCTGTGCTCACGCGATTTATGAAAAAGAGGAATGAAATACATAATGGTTCTCGGTTTCGTTTCGGGTACAGATTTATCATTTTGGGTTTGTTTTCTGCTCCGACCAAAAATATTCTCTACCCGTTTTTCGCTTCGATTTCAGTTAGATGCGTGTTGGTAATTAATATTACAAAAATATTTAGGCTTTATTTAACCCCCATTTGTTCTGTGGCTAAGATGTTTATTATATTCAACATCCTTGCACACTGAGTGTTTTTAATATTCATGATTGTTGCTCTTTCAGTCGTAAGGCAACTAGAATAAGTACTGTACTGTATTCGCTGGTGGTGACCTGTCTTGCAGAGCAGCTGGCTGGTGTGACTGTACAGAGCCTGACAAATAAGCCGGTTATTAGAACTGCGGCTACCAAGGCGGGCACGAAGGTGGTACTGTAACCACACAGAAAGCCTTATTTCATATTTAGTGTGCATGCGTAATTATGAGTAAGCCTTTGTGTTGTCAAGAGTGCACACGAATGAGAAAAAGATAGGAAGGATAAAGGGGGTCGGAAATGAAACAAAACGTCTCCTTACTGGGACTAACTACCTGAGTGAGAGCCAGATTTACATATAAGCTAAACAAGCTACAACGTAGGGCCTCACATTACAAGGGGCCTCGCTCCATCTTAAAAAATCCTTTTTAATATTGTCACAGGTGAACTGTAAGAGAGAAGGGCCTCGTACATGTTATAGCTTCGGGCTACAACAAGTTTAAATCCGGCCCTGACTTCAGTAGTAGGGGCGGGTAATTTTTATGCTTATAAACCTTTAAATCAGTGCTTCCTAAACGTTTATAGCTTACACCACCCCATTAAACTATTGCATAAATTTCACAGCTCCCCCATATCCAGAACAAGTGCAAATAAACAGGTTTGACATAAAATTTGTTCATGAGTATACATATGTTTATAAATTAATATATACTTCAATACATTTAACTAAACTACGTCAATCAAGCAAAGGATTAAAAAAAAATGGCTGTATCCATATTTCGTTAAAAAAAGGGGTGCTTTATACAAATAACAAGCGCTTCCCAAAAAAAACAAAGTGCTCCCTGGTGAGGAGAGAGAGTGAAACTCTACATTTTGAAAACCTCTGATCTAAATATATTATAAGGAGCACTGCTGAATGCGAATATTTCTACTTTAGAAGGGTATAGTGACTTGATTGTGCCGTTTATATGTTTTTAGGAATGTATCATAGCCCTAGTTTACGGCTAAGTTTTACCAGTTTGTATGAGTTTTGCACGTCCAGTAGAACTCATGGTAGACGAATTGTGTGATATGAATGTGTTAACTACTTGGCTACCTGTGCCGCATGTGATATATAGATAACGTTCAAGAAAAATAATTCACTATGAAGTGGTTGTATTTGCAAAACACTGTCTAAATGAAAAAAAAATGACTGATATAGTATTGCAGAATAGCTTTTGTTTAAGATTACTTAAAACTAGTCTCCATAGAAATGTGAATATATCTTCCAATTTGTATGTAAAGGTTATAAATAAATGTTTATTTGTCCTACCAAAATTAAAATATAGGTGTACATTGGTAAGAGACAAATTCCCTTCACGGCAGAAAATGCCAGGGGATTAGCATAAAATGTGAATAAAAGAATGTTTAAATACAAGAAAGGTTAAATATACACGAACAGATGAAATACAAACTGCATTACTCATCACTGTATTACTGTCTAGAGTTCTGGCAATTGTAATACAATTTCATCTTAACATCACATCCACTGAATCAACTTGTGCGAGATGTACACTTATTGAAATAAGTACACACAGTTCTTGACAGAAATTCACACAACTACTAGGCAACAGTAGCCTCAGCGAACCACACTGCGGTTTGTTTCCTATATTTCAGATCTTCAATGAGCCTTAGTATTTCAATTCCTATACGCGTTAGGCACTGAATTGATTCTAACGCACTGGCGGGTATAAACCTGTCGGCCATCTTCAGTCTGTTGGTCTTCATTCTCAAGGATTTTGTACCTCTTAATGCAGATGGCGGGATGTGCCACTCACAAAGCTGCCAGAAGCATGGTGATGATATCGTGCCAGTCATCATTTTGATTGTAGTTATTAATCGTTTCCAGGCAATGATGTCTGGTAAACGCTGCAGCTTAAGCTGCTCAGAGAGCTGCGTGGTTCTTAACTGTTGAGGGAGATGGTGTTTATGGTTTGCCCACTTCAGCAGCCAGAATTCACTCGCATATATTCTCCTAATTTGGGTAGGAGTGGCTGACGCCCACAATTCTGCGCCATACAAAATGGTCGAATACACTGTGGTTCTTGAATATCGTGCGGTTGTTGTTGTCTGTTTCACGTGCAAGAGGTGCTGTTTTGTTGTCCAACGTAAGTAGTTAATTTTCTGTACAATCAGGTCAATATGAGACTTGAACGTAAGTTTAGTATCAAAAGTTACTCCAAGATCTCTATGCGTCTCAACAACTGGGATAGGTTTGCCATTAAGTTTCGGGTGTACGAGCGTAGGCGATTTATTGAGAGAGTAAGTACACCATGATTACAGTCTTCTGTGGATTTAGGGCCAGGCCAAATTTGTCTAAGTACACGAATAAGTTCAGAAGCTTATAATTAATCTGGTCACATAATGCCCTATTGGTCATGGACGGTTGGATGGGTGTTAGGATCTTAATTATGTGGCTCACTCCCAGTTTAAAAAGAATAACTCTATTTTACTGAAATTTGATGGTTCTGTATAGAGATATAATGTATTTATATGATTGGTATTTAAGAGCATTGGTTGTATTGACTATGGCTGTAGTATTACCATCTTGAAAAGGAAACCAGCCACATTTGAAGCTATTATAAAGCACGATCTTGGATGAGTATGATAATTATATTTGCTAAATGCAGTGTTAAAGTCTCTATCATAATAAATATTTAATGAGTTCGATGTACGTTATGTTCCACTTTTTAACGCTACGGTTTCAAAGTTTTGGTGGAAGAATCAGTATCCCACAAATGGGTTGAACAGATTTCACCCGTGCGATTTGGGCAACATCTATAACTTCGTAAAGCTTTTTTTTTGTGCTTCAGGTTGTAATTTAGCTAACACAGAATATTGAAAATGTTTCACCCAGATATAATGGATGGAATAGAGGAATTCAAGATGGAAAATATTGATCTTAATGAGTGTTGTCGTAAATATAATATTCCTAAGCAGACATTTGTGCAATATTTAAATGGAAAGGTGAAGCGAGGAATACAGTTGAAATGCAGACACATGAAAAATGCAACTAAAAGAGCAAGAAAAACAGCAAGACACCTGAAAAAAAAAAAAAAAAAAAAAAGGAGAGAGAGAGAGAGAGAGAGAGAGAGAGAGAGAGAGAGAGAGAGAGAGAGAGAGAGAGAGAAACGCTAAAAAGTGGCTGCCCAATTTCCGTATTGAAATTTACCAAACTTTCCATTTCGATCATTGTGGCAAATAATTCATTCCAATGATATAAAACGAACACTCTGCCCAAAGATAAACATCACGAGGTCTAGCCTTCTGTTACACCTTAAGATTTTATATCTGTACCTAGTGTCTCCTGCTAGTGAAAATTTCCCCTTTAGGACCTTATATACCTCAATCAGGTCCTCCCCAGCAAGATGTTTAGTTGCCAAGCTTTGCAGTCTGTACATTCTAAGTCATTCTTCATATGGACATCGATTAGCACCTCTCACCAATATGGTTGCTCTTCTTTGATTCCTCTTCAGAAACTCGTTGTCTTTTTTCAGGATTGGCCTACAGACCCGAACACAATATTCTAAATGCGGTATCTACATGAAAAATGTCGGATTCAGTGATTTCAGTTAAAAAGTATTGTCCAATTTTATTTGTTTTTTTCTTTGATTTTATTTCAGTTTCATATGCTGCCCTCATTAATGATTTGATATTTAAAAAAATATGACTTTGAGCCGTTTTCATTCTCCCTTTACCTTAGAATTCATATGCGATATAGGCAACTCCTGGGTCGATTTAAAAACTGTTTGACAAAATCGTCCCATTTGAAATTCTTTCAAAAATTGCCCATAGAAACTGATTAGGTTTTTTAAATAAAAACAGAGTATTCACATTACATTCTTTCTTTTCTTCAAACAACAAAGCTTATTTGAAGTGGGGCAATTTAGGCTGCATAAAATTACGCTTCCTTAATATCGTTTCGTCCAATAAATACAATGAAATGCAAAATACATTTGTAATTATGCTGCCTGAAACAGTAGCATCTCTGCTATAATTTTGGGATACGCATTAAATTGGAAAATATATGTTTCAATCGCATTATATCAGGTTAAACAAAGTGTGGACAAAAGTTCCTATTTAATGTCTTAACTAACTAATAATATATTAATAAGTTATAACTCCCTCTCCCTTTTTTCTCCCTATCTTTTCTGAACACTTTATTCGCCGTAAATAAAATTTTCATCCCTTATATTTGGAGCAACATGTCTCATTAGTGGATGTAAATGGAATAATGAAGACATAGTACCATCCATTATTAAATAGACAAATTAAATTTTATATTTTATTGCTTTTTTGCAACCTAATGCATCCATTAGAGCTGTTTTAAATTTGTGTTTTCGCTGGTTTGTGACTTATACGCAAAAAGAGACAAAAATAAGCAAGCACAAAAGCCAAATATAGGGATTGTGTTAATGTGATTTTGGTATATGCCACTAATCTCTGTTATTCTTACGACTCTCCTTTCCCGAAGTGGCAGTTTCCCGAAACCTTAAAGTCTCCTCAAAGTCTGTAGCAAAAACCCTTGCACTTTTTCTATTTAAATGAATTCCATCTTTACGCAACTAATTCCTTCTATTTACTAGGACATGCCGAGCTATGAACTCCCCCTCATATGTCAATACGAAGGAGAGAAATACACCCTTTTAATATTAGATTAAATGGCCACCTTTTAGACATTAACTTATGTAATTACAGGATTAAAAAGCACAACACGGTAAATTTGCATTTTCAATCGCAAAACTTTTAGCTGCCATTTTAAATTTGATTCGTTAAAACTTCGTTTACTTTCAGCGAACGATTTAAAGACGTATTTATACTTTATTTCAGTTCCCTCTTATGGCTTAAATATTAAAATTAATGTTATCCAAATCTTCACCAATTTAGATCATTCATATATGTATAAACGTTTTTCTGGGAATAATTATTAGCATGAACTAGAGGGAAGAGTGGCAATGCAACATACGCTAGTTCTCAGGATCTATTTCACAGCAGTCGAAAACTGGTAAGCTGTTGGATCTACTTTTAATATTATAAAAACAGTTTATATTAGAAAAATAAGTTTTCACATAAGCTCAGCATCCACAAAAGTTTTATTCGAAACTTGCTGCAGTATCTATTTATTAACTCTCATACGTTAACCGCTGGTAAAATAAATATTTAGACCATCTTCCTCATGATCATTTTGTAAAACGTATTACAAATTTTACCCTCCAGTTGGTCTTTTTATTTGTAATTATTTAAATATTGAATCAAAAGGTTCAGAATCTTAGTTCGAAGTTACAATAATTCTTTACCTGTGATTTATTCCAGCGTCATTTGTGAATTTCACGAGCTTTCTAAACAGCATTCGTAACTCAGACTTTGGGAAAGCTCCTAAAATTCACGGAAGACCTTAAAATAAATCAGGTTACGAATTATACATAATTATAAATAGTTTATTAGGTCACCAGATTACATGATTACCCTCCTTCTCAGTAATAAACCACAGTTTTCTGAGTATATTGACTAGCATCCTAGGAACATTATCACAGTTGACCTTAATATTCCTTTTCCTAGAATTTCTCTTAACTCTTTTACTAGAAAAGGGTTATGAACTATGTGGTTTTAAATACCAGGCTTCTTCCAAAATTAGAATCAGTGCAGTCAAGACGCCGAGTTATGCTGAATATTTTTCCGTAGAGTTTAAGCATATCACAAAAACTTAGTTTTCGTTTTGAAGCATATAAGTAGGTTGTTGTTGTTGTTGTTTTGGTTTTTAGGAGCATTAGCAACTAAGGCCATATTGCTCCGGGATATGCGGTGGTCATTCCCTGACCTTTCCGCATCCTCCATATTTGGTGGTGACGGGCTCGAACCCCGGTCTAATCAAGAAGCGTGTGCTATGCACTGCTGCTCCTTCCCACCTGGCTACGGAGGCGCCTCATATAAGTAGGATTAACAACGCTACTAATATGATAGAGACTTTACGTCATTCTACAACAAACATAAAACGTTTTTTTGGATTTCAAGATTTGATACTAATTAAGAATCAAATCAAGAAATTGAAAGAACTTTTTATCATTTAGTAAATACGAAATTATTAAAATAAAACTTTATTTAAATATTGTAAAAAAAATTATTTCTTAAAAGAAATTTTCCTTATAGCATTAGCATAAGTAGTGGCATATGATGCAAGAAAGCAAGCTTATACAGCATCATCCAAAAAAAAAAAAAAAAACTTCCCATTTCACCTATTAATTCCCTCCAATAGTTTGTTTACTTCTTTCTTGATTCTATTCAAACTATCAACTTCCACAACTGATGGAAGTTTGTTCTAGCAATCAACCACTCGCTAGCCAAAGGCAAACTTCTGCACATCTATTCTGCAACTGTCTTTCCTCAGTTGGATTTTATGCCCCCCTATGTGCGTAGTCTGAGCAAGAGGAAGAATCCCATCAGCATTGAGCGTGCTCAATCCATCAAAGCCATAAACACCGCAATCAGATCACCTCGCAAGTACCTAGTCTTCAGACGCTGCAATTTGCAGAACGGAAGCCTTTCTGGATAAGAGCGCCCCTTTGTTTCCCTCACCAGTCCCTTGCCCTTCTTTGTACTCGTTCCAGCAGCTCTACATCCTTCCTAAAATAAGGCCTTCAGACCTACTATATGCAGTACTCAAAATGTGATCTGCCCATCGCCTTATGGGCCAGTGGGACAATCACATCCTTATCCTTGGTAGCACAGTTCCTGTATATCATTGACAAAACCCGATGAGCTGCCCTGGCAGTCTGTCTGCACTGCTCCAAGAACTTCATATCTGACTGCACAGTTACCTCCCCCAAAGGTATTTTTTATTTCCCACTAACCTGATTGTAGTACTACACAGCTGATATGTCTTATTCTGAGATTACCGCTACACATATGCAGTACTTCGTTTTTGTCAATGTTAAACTTGAGTTGCTATTTCTCAGCCCATCTGCCTAACTTTTCTCGATCCTGTTGTAGTAGCATAGCATGCCAAATTACTGACGTTAACGGCGCCTCCATAGCCAGGTGGGAAGGAGCAGAAGTGCATAGCACACGCTTCTTGATTAGACCGGGGTTCGAGCCCGTCACCACCAAATACGGAGGATGCGGAAAGGTCAGGGAATGACAACCGCGTAGCCCCAGAGCAATATGGCCTTAGTTGCTAATGCTCCTAAAAACCAAATAACAAACAAACTGACGTTAACTACCGTGCCAATCTTTGTATTATCTATATCAAGAATTTAAAACAAATACACCAACCGTTTAACTATAATGGTTTAATACTGAAAATTATAAAATGTACCAAACGATACTACACTGTAAAATAATATATGCAAAAAACTGATTTACAAAATAAAATATACGATAAAAATTTTAATATACAATAAAATATAAATAAAATATTTAAAATACAATAAAGTTAAAAGCGATAAAACACTGACTGTCAGTGTTTTATCGTATATTTTATTTTGTAAATCAGTTTTTTGCATATATTATTTTACAGTATAGTATCGTTTGGTACATTTTATAATTTTCAGTATTCTTCTTCTTCTTTGGTCCTTAGCTGGCAGCTGGGGGAGGCGGTTGGCCACGCAACCAGTATGCTGCTGTAGGTGCCGCAGGGTTTCGGACTTGCTCTGTGATGTTCTTCCATACCTTACGATCCATGGCTTCAGTCCTGGCCTGGTTAAGGTCGAGACGTCGGCTCTTCAAGTCATCTTCCACTTGCTTGGCCCACGTTTTCCTAGGCGCGGTCCGTTGGATGCTCCATTGGGTGGGTCGTTGTCTCCAAAGGAGTGTGGATGGTATTCTGTTCGTGCCCATTCTACATACGTGGCCAAACCATCTGAGCCTTCGCTTCTGGATTTGGTCGGCAATGGTTGGTTGCTGTTGGCATCTGGCGCGGATGGTATCATTAGTGATGCGGTCGCGAAGAGAGATGCCCAAGATCTGCCGCAGGCATCGCATTTGGAATACCTCAAGTTTGTTCAAATCTAACTTGAGACAAATCCATGTTTCCGATCCGTAAAGAAGAATGGGCAGGATCAAAGTCCGGAAGAGTCGGATTTTAGTCTTTGTGGAAATGTTGGTCCTCTTCCACAGACACCATTTGAGCGAGGCGAACGCAGTGGCCGCCTGTCCAATTCTGCTGTGAATTTCCATGGTGGATGCAACTTTCTTCTCCTGGACCAGCGACCCAAGGTATTTAAAGTCCTGCACTTGCTCGATCTGGACGCCTTCGAGATAGATGGTGGCTTGCGACCCATCTGTTGTCAGGGCCTTTGTCTTACCAGCATTGATCTTCAAACCGTATGGCCGGGCAATGCGGGCAATGTCGTAGAGGATTTCCGTGGCTTCAGCGTCGTTACCGGCAAGGATAGCACTATCATCAGCAAACATCAGGTCAGTCACATAGTGATCCTTGTCATATTGTATGCCCTGTCTGTTTCTGAATGCTTGCCTCATAATGGCGTCGACCACGATGTTGAAAAGCAACGGGGAGGCTACATCCCCTTGGCGGACTCCAGTTTGGATGGTAAATTCCTCAGATAAATCGTTCTGGATGCGCACCTGGCTGGTTAAACCGTTGTATGCAGTTTGGAGGAGTGTGATGACTTTTCGAGGTACATGTTCAACCTCTAGTAGTTTCCATAAGGCAGGCCGGTGGACACAGTCGAAAGCAGACTTAAAGTCAATGAAAACAATGACGGTTCGCTGTCCACACCGGATCCTCTCCTCCATCAGCTGACGAATGGCAAAGATTTGATCACAGCATCCTCGCCCGGGTATAAATCCTGCCTGTTCTTCTCGACTGGTTTGCTCGCGATGTTTTTGCAGTCTTGACTGGATAATCTTCATAAAGACCTTTCCAATGATGGAAAGGAGGCTGATGCCACGGTAGTTCTTGCAGTCCCGGTTATCACCTTTCTTGTGGATTGGTACGATAATGGCTTTCCTCCATGTTAACGGAATTTGTTCAGTGCACCAGATGGTTTTGAGGAGTGAGTGTAGTCGGCGAAGCAGTACATCTCCCCCGACTTTGATCGCTTCTGTGGTGACTTGGTCCACTCCTGGTGCCTTGCCATTCTTCAGGGATTGTATGGCTGCTTTCACTTCTTCTACTGTAGGCTCAACATCGACTATGGAGACCTCAGGGGGGTCGATCGAGAGTGCTGTTGCTGGCGGTCCCTGAGGTGGGTCGTGATTATACAGAGCTTTGAAGAATTCACTCCACCGTTGCAGGCGTTCGGATGGTGATCGCACGAAGGTCCCATCAGCATTCTTGATGTTGTCACTAGTCAATTTAGTCTTTCCACTCAGACATCTGAGGGTGCGGTAGAGAGTGCGGTACTCGTTTTTGGATGCCGCCACTTCAAGATCGTCTGCCACTGGTTCCAGTATGCTTCTCTTTCTGCTGTCATTCTTTGTCGGACTTCTCGGTTTAGCTGCCGGTACCGTTCAAAGTCGACCAACTTTGCCTGTTTCCGTTTGTCCACGAGGTCGAGGCACTCATCTGATATCCATGGTTGCGTTCGACGTCGGGCAGGTGGACATAGGGGCTTGGCACATTCCAGGATGGCATCAGAGATCTGCTTTTCTTCTTCATTTATATCCTCGGGCACGGCCAGCATCTCGAAGCGGTTGGATAGGGCGATCTGATATGCCTGTTTGTTGGCAGCATTCATTAGCTGCCTCCAGTCCAGCTTGGCTGACCGAGATGATCTTTTTGCCTGCCGTAATTTGAGCTGCACCTTAGCCCGGATGAGGTAATGATCAGATCTGCAATCAGGTCCCCTCATGGCACGAACATCCATGAGTGATGAGCGAAATCTGGCATTGATCAAAATGTAGTCCAGGATTGCTGAGTCCTTGCCAGATGGATTTCGCCATGTAAGTTGATGTTTTTGAGGGTGCTGGAAATGGCTGTTTCCAATGATCAGGTTGTTAGATGCGGCAAAGGACAACAAACGTAGTCCGTTGTCATTGATCTTCCCATGGCCAAACTTGCCCATTGTTGTTTCCCAACCAGATCTGTCCACGCCAATATGGGCATTAAAGTCCCCTGCGAGGATGATCACTTCTGTCTGCGGAATTGAATCCAGCGTATGTTGGAGCTGGTTGTAGAAGTCATTCTTGGTCGGGTCCAGGCTAGTCTCAGTTGGCGCATAGGCGGAGATAATATGGGTCTTGATGGTGCCCTTGACAGTAAGGACTGCCAGGCGGTCCGATATTGGTTGGAAAGCGATCACACTACTAGTGGCCTGAGCATCGACCATAAAGCCCACTCCTGCTTCTCGTTTCTCGCCACCAGAGTAGAATAGCATAACCGCTTCGTTAGGTGCTGGTGGTTGGATGATCATCGTTCCAGACCCGGTGAGCCTTAATTCAGATAATGCTGCGATTGATATCTTGCACCTAAGTAGTTCTTGGGCAATGATTTCCTTTTGTCCAACGTGGTGCCCCGTTCGAACATTCCATTCGCCAATGTTAATTGTCCTTTTCGGCGTAGTAAGCTTATTGCTGTGGCTTATTTTCAGTATTAAACCATTATAGTTAAACGGTTGGTGTATTTGTTTTAAATTCTTGATATGTATTACTCCCCCAACCTTAGAGGCCTTTTTGAAGACTTTGTATTATCTGCAAACTTGTGCATTAAGCCTGATATGTCTTCATCAGTATCATTGATAAATATAGAAAACAACTATGGACCCAACACTGAACCATGACGGACTCCACTAATAACATTGTTCCACGAAGAGTAGTGTCCATTGATTGCCACTCTCTCTCTCTCTCTCTCTGTTTTTTTCCAATTTAGTTCGAGTCCCTTCGATGACGTGATTAATCAAGTGGACCAATTCGATTCATTCCCTTATAGTGTTTTCATGAGTAAAGAAGTGTTTACTGTTTTTCTTTGCATCCTTTGCCAAAGAGATCTCGTAATCTGTCTTCGCTTACCCAACCTATTTTGTGAATTGATGTGTATACTTGGCATAAATTTCACAAAAATTCCAATAATTTTTAGCTACTTTACCAGCTGCATAGCTTCTTTTAATAAAAACCAGATAATCGACAAGAGGACGCATGCAATTTATGGAAATAATGTACATGGGCAGTAAGATAGCTCTTGGTGGCCCTAATGACAGTTTTTATGTATACTCCGGTACGACCCAAAGTCATAGTATTTTACGGTTAATCAATCGCTAACTGTAATTATCAGTCACGTGGCTTGAACCACAGCTCACTCAAACGCATATGCCTCTGCACTCTCGAGATTCACCGCTTATTCAAGTCGGGCCGCATTCCTAAATTCCTATGTCGGTGTGCTTCAGGACCATGAGAAGTGGAACTTCATACAGGGTTGGCTTGATAATTGTAGTAGTTTGTTTTAATGGGGGCTTAGAGGGGAACAGGCATTCTGTTATCAGACACTCAGTCTAAAAAAACTGATGGATCCAATATCTTTCTCTTTTAGAAGATTTAGGAAAAGTCCGGTTGGTCTGCCTCCCTAAAATCCACTCATACTGCAGTGGATTGAAAATGGCTGCTGCTGCTGCTGCTGCTGATGATGATATTTTAATGACAATACCAGACATCCCGATTTTTTTGGGTTGATTTTGAGTAAAAATTGTTCGGGATACCAAGCAAGATCAGGCAGAGTTTTGGTACTCATTCCCGGGATTACGTTATTGTTATCATTTAGTGAGGTCGGGATCATTACTTTCAAATCATCGGTAGCAGATGAAATGAAACCTGTTTATGAATGGGGACATGAGAGGTGTGTGGAGAAGCTTGGAGAGAACACCTCTGTGAGGAACGCCAGCAAAGACCTGGCTAGTGTATTGCAGTTGTCGACGTGGAGCTTGATCGCCATTCTGTGCTGTAAAAGCGAGGACAGAAAACTCACCTTCTGTTATGCGATAGTGGCACACCAATTTGAGAAGAGCTGACGCATTGACAAAGTCGAAGGCCGCTTCAATATAATATACACTGAATAATCAGTGAATTATGGCCACCTACCTAATACTTTGTAGGTCCTTCTTTTACCCTCAGTACAGCAGCTATTCCACGTGCCATTGATTCAACAAGATGTCGGAAGCGTTCAGGAGGTATGGGCAACCAAGCTGCGTGTAATACGGTCAGCAATGCAGGTATGGAGGTGACTGGTGTATCCAGACGGCTGATATGCCTTTCCATAATGTCCCACAAGTGCTCTATGGGATTTATATCGGAGGAAGTTCGGAGGCCCAATCGATATGCTGGAAGTCAGAACTGTGTTTCTCAAACCATTCCTGCACAACAAGTGCCTGATGGCTCGGAGCATTGTCATCTTGGAAGACACCATCGCCATTCGGGAAAAAGTGTAGCATAGCGTGGTGTACACAGTCAGCAAGCATTTGACGATAGCGTAGACCACTGATACGTTGTTCCACATGCACTAGGGATCCAAGTTCGTGCCAGTGAAACATGCCCCACACTATACAACCGCCTCCACCGGCCTTCACTTTTGATACCATGCATGATGAATGAAGGGCACCATGTTGGTGACGCCAAATCCATACACGACCATCCACGGTGTGGTGTAAATAACGTGACTCATCCGACCAGCACACCTTCTTCCAGTCTTCTAACGTCCAACTTGCATGCTGTTTGCACCAGGCGAGTCTTTTATGCCGATAAACCTTGGTTAGGAGAGGATGCCGTAGGGGTCGTCTGCTGGTATAGCTTATACGTGCGAGCGTGCGACGCATGGCCACGACAGATATTGTTCCGGGTTGGCCCATGTTGTATTGGGTAGTCAACTCTTCAACAGTGCTGCGCCTGTTCGCTTGTACGAGTCGTCGGACCCGGCGCTCACCTCTAACATCAGCCTTTTGCTGACCTTTGCAGTTTTGCCGTCGGGTCGTTGTTTGACCATTTTGATGCCAGTTCTGATACACTACGGCGGCTCTCGAACACCCCACCAGTTCAGCCGTTTGGAAAATCGAGGCACCAGCTCGTCGAGCTCCTACAATCTGTCCTTTATCAAAGTCCGATAAATCCTTCCCTTTACTCATCACGCTTATAATTTTACTACCTACTGAACCACTGACACCTTATCTATGCTACGTAGGTCGACTAACTGCGTACACTCGTACTTCACGTGGTCAACGGGTCGCATTCAGTTTTCATAGGGGTGATCATAATTCAGTGATCACTCAGTGTAGATAAGTGCAAGTTGTGCAAGTTTAGTGTTTTGTTGAAAAGTTGAAAGGATAATATTGGTTGTTGTGAGCAGGTTTGTGAGAGTGTTTCAGTTTGGGATACAGAAGTGCGTCTGTGGAGAAGAATCAGGGAAGGCTTAGTTAAACAAGGCAACACCTTCTCTAGCAGTTTTAGTAGGCAGGAAGCATTTATGATAGGTCTGAAGTGTGATAGTGGCTTATAAGCGTCCTTTAGCGAATGGTGTTATGTTACAACTGCTCCACTAGAGAGGAAAGAAGCGATTAGCGAGCACAGCATTGAAGATGGGTGGATCAGGATCCATGTACTGATTTAAGAATTTTGCTGGACTGCGGGAGTTCGTCGTCGCCTGCGGTGCAGGAGAAGGTATGCCCCGGGTAGCACAGTGGTATCGTCACCGTCCTCCCGACACCCGGTGGAAAAGGCCTGGAATCGAATCCCGTCGATGACGCGAGGAACTTTAATGGGCTTTTTTCACTCCGTGGCTGAGTTAATCGGTCTCAGGTGCAGATAGCAAGGTTTTCCCTTCAGAAACTGGGGTTTTTCGTCCAGAAAAACAGACAAATCGACCATAGAATACACGCAATTAACAGAAGACATAAGACACACACACAGCACGGCAGATGAATTTAAATATTCGGGTGGCTTAATATAATAGTTTGGTGCTGGAGAAGGAAAAAGATTTGATAGCTGCAATAAGCTGACAGATGCTAATAGGTCAACATCAGATTTGCCAGGAGGAAAGAAAGTTGTACAGTGTGATCAGTGTTTTTATTAATTCTTGGAATGTGGTTAGACTATTTATTGGGATCTGGTTGTTTCGGGAATTTACTGTGGCAGAATTGTACGGAGTTTGCTCCTGCTTGTATATTGCCACAAGCATTTAATAGTTCTGGACTTCAGACGGTTAAACTAGGCCCAGCTCTACAGAAAGCGGACGATCCACACGATCTAGAGGTTGCTTTAACATAAAGCTGTGGTCTAGTTCGAGATTCCATCAAGCTCTAATCCAGTTGAACACACACACACACACACACACACACACACACACACACACACACACACACACACACACACACACACACACACACACACAAGCATATTAGGGTCACCGAAGAATAACGTCATCTGGGAATCGATTGGTTAGTTGTAGTGTTTTTGGCACATCAGCAAATTAGGCCATATTGCGTCATATATAATATGTTTGTAAACTGCATGCATTCTGTGGTCGGTTTGCTGTGCTACTCGCGAGAACGAACCAGAGTTGGAGACAAAAAATGTCATATTAGGGCCATTCGAGAATCAACTTATCTGCCCATGTCCATAAATTCAATTTATTCTCTGATTGACTTGTGTGTTTTGCTGGACGAAAATCCGAGTTTCTGGGATGGGGGGGGAGAGGAGAGAAACATTTCTATCCACGCCTGAGACCGACTAACTCAACTAGGGAGTGAAAAAATGCACAAAAGTTTCCTAGCATCATCGATGGGATTTGTATCCTGGCATTTTCTACCCTGTGTGTGGAGGGTGGTGTTTATATCTACTGTGCTACCGGCACAGAGTTGGAGACAAAAAGCTCTTTTTGAAGCTATATAGTATGTTATAGTGTTAAGCCTTGAGTAATCTAGTTCTTAGACTGTTGGCGAGTTCAGAATGACTTTCAAATGACTTTCTCACGGAGAAAGTCATTTGCACTTCTCTCTTTCCACGCCCCTTCCCAACCCGAACACTTTGTGTTTTTATTTTGTCCAAAGAAATTCTGCTATTCATTGGATTGATACAGTTATTATTAGTATGTACGAGACGGCCGATTTAAATAAATTTAAATATTAGCAAGTGTCTCCAAACACAAGGCTTCCACAACTAGCACATCGGTTACGATTGTTCTCATTCTACCTTTTGTGGAAAAGATTTGGGTTCAATACCTATCTGAATTGGAAAGAAATTTTAGGGACTTTTCCACATAGCAGCCAAGTTAGTTCATCTCGAGCGAGGTTTGCAAGAATTTTATACTGGATGCACCGGTGTTTCATATGCAAAACATGCTATAGAATACGCGCAATTTACAGGCATATTACACTCTCGTTTAGTACTTTTGGTGCAGATTCAACCAGCTAAGCCAACGTAGTCATTACACATTTTAAAACTTCGGCAGAGATTTAAAAAAATGAAAGTGAACCTTTTTCCACTTATCAAAAGTATCTTAATGCAAATAAACAGAAATTATTTATAAGTTGGTGCAGGCGCCTTCGTAGCCAGGTGGGAAGGAGCAGTAGTGCGTAGCACACGCTTCTTGATTAGACCGGTGTTCAATTCAATTAGACCGGTGTTCGGGAAGGAGCAGTAGTGCGTAGCACACGCTTCTTGATTAGACCGGTGATGACCGGTCATCACCACCAAATACGGAGGATGCGGAAAGGTCAGGGAATGATCATCGCATATCCCAGAGCAATATGGCCTTAGTTACTAATGCTCCCAAATAACAAAAAAAAATAATAATAAGTTGGTGCGCATGACTCCTAGAGACTTTTATGTATATTTTTATAATGTCTTTATAAATGAACTACAGATACAAAGGAAGGGAGAGGCTAAAAGAACGTGTCCTCATTTGCACTGACAACACAGGCAGACCTATTATTGAACAATAGTTACTTCTAAGATCTTCCGAACCTCTTTTTATTGCTTTTCAAGTGTACTTCGTAGTTTTTATTTACGTAAGATAATATATTGACATCCGGTTTGAAAGGGTGTCTCAAAACTTGTAGCAAATGAGGTAAGTGTACAACGAAGGGTGAGAAATGTATGTTTAATAAGTTCAGTTTCTCTGCTGAAACCTGTTTCAGATCGATAAAAGATAATGCACGGTGCCTTTATATTTCCCTCTGGTGGCTAAAAGTAAATTTAGAATTAATAATGTCATTCCTTATAGTAGTTTCCTCTCTAATAAAACACTTTGTAGTAGCATAATGACGGAAAATTAGTGCTTTAACTCTATATTTATTTATGTTCATGGTGACGTACAGGCGAACCGTACTGATCAGCCTCCAGAACTACAATTTACATATATATCGATATATGCCGAAATGTATTTAAGTATGAATCAGAAACAGCACAAATTAAGCAATTATATTGATAAACATGCAATGTGTTTGTAACGGTGTAATGCATGTAAAAAATAGAACAATAGCAACAGAATGTGACAATTATAGAGAGAGAGAGAGAGAGAGAGAGAGAGAGAGAGAGAGAGAGAGAGAGAGAGAGAGAGAGATAGAGAGAGAGAGAGAGAGAGAAAGACTGACCAGCTTTTCAGATATTGTCCATTAAATTATTAAGATAATAAATTTAGATCAGTATTTAGTTATAATACAGTGATAATAAGGATATGAACAATATAACATATTTATGCATTTATCCTCACTTGTAATGCACTTAAGGGGCCATTTGAAGGAGAAGTCAAGGTGTATGTAGTTCGCTTCCCACATAATGCAAGTTATGGGATTGTATTGTATTGTCCATAATTATTTCTCTGTATACGTGGACGAAAGGTCTAGGAATCTCGGGTATCTGAGTGAGAGGCATTAAAACTGACAGAAGCACTAGCCAATCCACCTTGGGGTTAATAATGTGTAAAGAAAATACAAGTCGTTATATTTTCTTCTGTCGCAGCAGGAGTGAGTTTGAAGACATTGCAAATGTCTGTAGTTGTATGTAGTTCACTGGTGTGCAAAATTTAAGGATCAGTAAGGTTTTCACATGTACCTTCTCATAGGAGTGGCCTGGATATGGGAAAAGCATACCAAAGGTACCTCGTGAGGTACAGAAATGATGAAGGAAACATCACCGACACAACAACAACGGAAACAAAACGGTACAGAGGGACTTTATCGAAAAATGGCAACAGAGCACTGGCTGCCATAATAGAGATGCATCACTGCCAGGCGCCTCCGTAGCCAGGTGGGAAGGAGCAGCAGTGCATAGCACACGCTTCTTGATTAGACCGGGGTTCGAGCCCGTCACCACCAAATACGGAGGATGCGGAAAGGTCAGGGAATGACCACCGCATATCCCCGAGCAATATGGCCTTAGTTGCTAATGCTCCTAAAAACCAAACAACAAACAATAAACAAACAAGCATCACTGCCAAAGATGGAACAAAGGGAAGAGGTGGTCCTCAGTAGGAGATATGGCCACCGTAATGTCGATGCAGGCTTTGCACCGCCTGTCCATACTTATAACAATGTTGTTGATAAGTTCTTGCGGTAACATCGTCCATTCCTCTGTCAGCACCATCTTCAGCTGGTGAACATTTTGTGGTGGGTGTGGACGTGCCGCTAGGCGTCTCCCCAGGGCGTCCCATATGTGTTCGTCCCATATGAACAATGTCCTCACTTTCCAAAAGCATATCAACAGCTGCAGTGCGATGGGGTGTGGCGTTATCATCCATAAACACGAACTCGAGGCCAATGGCACCTTGGAACAGACGCATATGGGGAAGGATTACCTCAGTACAGTAGCATGCACCGGTTAAAGTACCGCCTTCCAGTTCTGGAGTTGTGTACGTCCATTCAAGATAACACCTCCCCAGTCGAGAACACCTCGACCACCATATCGCTCCCTTTCAGTGATGGTTGCGGGGTAATACCGTGTGCCAACTTCTCGCCAGATTATTATTATTATTATTATTATTATTATTATTATTATCAACATCAGTTTATTCAACAAACACCCCTGTACAGAAATTATCTAGGAGGGTGGCGCATACATACATCCAACTAAACTTATTAGAGTGTAACATAGGATAAAATATCAACAAATACATAAGATATATAAATGTAGAGGAAAAATTACATAGATACAGAAATCATGCATTCATAGAAAAATTACAAAATTACAAAACATTATACATACATAGAAAAATAACATCGTCATTTACACTATGAATTGATCCTGATTGTCATTCTCTGAACAAAAAGGAACACCCTCAGCCCCTATAAGAGTCTTTTGGAAACACTATAAATCGTTCATTTAAGATTTGTATGAGTTCGAGGGCACTTGAAGTCTTTTTTGAATTACATTCTTCATCATATTTGTAGTTTCGTATACAGATCCACTGCAATGAGCTTCCTGTAAGTTTTCTCATGGCAGTACCTGTCCGTGTCTATTTTGAGGTCTCTAAAGAGCTCCAGAGTATTGGCAGGAAACATCCGCCTTAATCCGTCCGTGTTATTGAGAGCGCTTCGGAGACGATGAGGGTTGTGGAAGCGGGCTCCAGGGCGGGGTCTTACTACAAGATTTTCAATTTGAGGGGCATCTAAACTCCCAGTCAGAAGTTGTGCTAGAGTGCAGATGCTACGTATTGTGGTCATTTGAATCCACGGAGCTGTGTTCAAGTTTGCATACAGTATGGATTTTGAAATTGTGAAGGGCTTCCTGGCAATCCTACTCAACCACCGGAGTAACCAGTATTCCAGGCTGAGAAATTTCCTAATACTGTATAAGTATTTGGAGCAGAGGACCAAATTGTGGAAGCATATAAGGATACAGGAACGATACATCTTTGGATATATTGGGTCACTAGCTGCTGGTTTCGAATCCCAGTTATTTCTTGTCTTACAGCCCATATGGCAGCAAGAGGTTTTGATCTCGTGTTCTGAAAGTGCAGGCGCCTCCGTAGCCAGGTGGGAAGGAGCAGCAGTGCGTAGTACACACTTCTTGATTAGACCGGGGTTCGAGCCCGTCACCACCAAATACGGAGGATGCGGAAAGGTCAGGAAATGACCACCGCATATCCTTGAGCAATATGGCCTTAGTTGCTTATGCTCCTAAAAACCAACCACAACAGTCTGAAAGTGCCTTTGGAACGTAAGGCCCTCGTCCCACGTCACTCCTAGGTCGGTGTATGAGTTGACTTTCTTAACCTGTGCTCCATTAATAGATGATTTGATTTTTTATCTTCTTATTAGTTATTGTCAGTTGTGCTGACTTGTCTGAATTTAGCCATAAACCGATTTTACGGTTTATGTCTCCAGTTCATACAACTTAGCGTTGGGATGGACATAGTGGCATAGTATTTAGGTTCAGGCGCCACCGGTAGTTTCCCACATCTGCGCCATATGTACTCTGTGATGAAATGCAGAACTACTGCACAGCCAGAAAAAAAGTGTAATGTCTGGTTAATGTAGTATTGTGCTTTGTTCTGTTGTTGTGTCTGGCTGCTTGGCCGCGGGGCCCCTACCGGGACCCGACGTTGCCCGCCACAACGACTGGGAGGTGAGCCAGCTTGCCCATTATACTCTGGCCGCCTCTGCCAGGATTGCCTGAGCTTCCTGACAGAGGCCATAAAAATAAAAATAAAAAAAATAAATAAAAAAAAAATTAAAAGAGAGAAAAAAAACGAAAAAAAAAATGAAAAGAGAGGGAAAAAATGAAGAGAGAGAGAAAAAAAAATGAAAAGAGAGAGAAAAAAAATGAAAAGAGAGAAAAAAAAAGTAGAGGCCGTTTTTTTTTTTTTTTTTTCCCTTTCTGAAGAGAGCATATGAGGGAGTAAGAGAAGAAGAAGAGAAGAAGAAGAGGTCAAAATGTGGGGAACAGTAGTTGGAGTGGACCAAAAGGGAAGGCAGTCCACTCTAAGGTAGAGGATGGAGAAGGGAGTCGAAAATCACAGGAGCAGGCACTCCTGTGTATCCTGCACCCAGGGTGAATTGCATTATCCTACTCCAGTCGGGGATCGCAGGGGTGGCACGTTATTCTGTTCTGCCCTGAGTTCCCCAAGTCTTGCTCTTCTAGAATTGAAAACAGCCTGGGCGTAGCGTGTTAAGGCTAGGTATGTGACCTCTTCTTGAAGTAAAGTTGACTCCTGATTGCGGGGGTTTCCTTGAATCTCTGTGAGAAATTGAAGTTTGGCGTTGTCGTAAGTGAGACACTGGTACATAACGTGTTCCCAGGACTCTTCTTCACCACAGTGGCAATATGGGTTATTTTCTATTCCCATGGCTGTTAATTTTTGCTGGAACGGTCCAAGGCCTGTAAGCAGGAAGGTGACTTGCAATCCAGGCGAGTACCAGGGAGGAGGTTTTGGGGAAGTCCGACTTATTGAGGGAATAAACCTTTTGGTGATTGCTCCTTTCGGCGTTGTGTCCCACGTTTCTTGCCAGAGGTTTTGTAAGTGGTCTGCAATTTTTCTTCTTTCCTGTTTAGGGTCATTTGCATGGTTCAACTGCAGATTTAACAATTGCGTTGGGATTCCCTTCTTCAGGCGCTGGAAGAGACCCCTCTTGACAACTTCCAGATAGAGAGGTAAGTAACCTGCAATGACTTGTAATCCAGGGGTGCTGACAGTACAGCACGCCCTGGTAACCGATAGTAACATAAATCTTTGAATGGAATCAAGCTTGCGCTTGTTCTTTTCCAGGATTGCCTTTTCACACCAGATGGAGGTTCCATAGCACATAATCGGGACATATACTGCCTTATATATTAATGATAGAGCTTTATTCTTTAGGCCCCAATCCGCTCTACTAATCCGCCTTATCATTGCAGTGTATTTTCGGATTTTAGCTGACAGGTATTTTAAGTGGGGGGTGGAAGGATAAGTTGGCATCTAGGTACAGGCCCAGATACTTCATTTCTGTGTAGAGACGGATCGGGGTGTTGTTAATTTTCATCACTGGTGGCCGTCGGATTTGGAGCTTTCCTTTTAGAAGGATTGACTTTGTTTTTTCACTGGAGATTGTGCATGGCAGCCCGGTCTTGGAGTTTTCCCAGTGCAAAGTTGGCTTGAACTTCCCATGTGCCTCTTGTACTAGAATGAATAACCAGTACGAGATCATCAGCAAAGGCCAGGGGCTTGACCTCGCCGAGATCCATCCCCAGGAACTCGTCTAAGACAATGGACCAAAGAAATGGCCCAAGAACAGAGCCCTGAGGACAGCCTCGCAGTATATTCCTGGTGACTGTTTGGTATTTGTTGGTTATCTGCACTGTTCTATTGCTGAGGTAGGACTTTATACTGTTATATAGACTGCTGGGACAGAGCAACAGCTACACTTTTTTTTCTTGGTGTCAACTGAACATATGGAGCCATGCTTATACCACCGCAAAACAGGATACTAATGAGCGTGTACAGTATACCTTTCCATCGCCGTATGTACAGAAACAGCTGATGCAATACCTTCCAATTACTGTCTTATGCAATAGAAGCGTTATCTGACGCAATACCTTTGCTATGCGACAAACAAAATAACTTAAGGTGATGCCGCTTTTTTGTCCGTCGCTGTATGTGACGGTGCACAGCTACAATACGTGAATCTTTTTCAAAAGTCTGTTTTTTTTTTCTTTCGGATTCTGATAGGAGGTTGATAACTATAGATCTATGCTTGAGGGTACAGCGAATATGGGCAGTCATCACAGGAAAATTGGAGATAGCAAAAATTGGTATTATTTTTTCAAGGAGCGAGCTTAAATAGACTAGATGCTTTGGATGTAGGTGCGATGGTTGATTTTGTTGACATTTTCGATTTTAGAGTGGGAATCACTTCAGAAATATTGCTGTAGGAGGTAGTTTTCTTTTATCATACTGTTAATGATATTTTATTTTATCATACTGTTAAAGATGATTTGTTTTATCATATTTTAAAAATGTTTTCTTTGTCATACTATTATAGAGGAAGTTTTATTTCCTCTATAACATACTGTTATATTTCCTTTGTCATACTCTTATATCCCCGTTGGCTGCTCGAATTATTTTGGACCTTGACGATGATGCGTACAGGATTTGAGAACCGTGTGATATGGCTAATCTACTTCTCTGAGTTGAGATTCTGAAGGAGGCTTAATTTATGCAGTGTCTCACTGAAGTAGTTATTGATGACTTGCGACTTGATCCGATTAAAGGTGGCTCTAGCTCTGAAGTAGTTTACTCTGTGGAGTGGGTCGCCTGTCTCCTTTCCGACATAAAGATGTTGTTTACGCATGAACGCAAGTGAAGAGATGGAGTATACCATGCATTGGACCTCGAAGTAATGATAATTCATTTTGAAGGTGCATATCCCGCAGTAGTATTAAATAACCTTGTGAGAAGCTCAACGGCAAGATCTGCAGGTCAAGTTGTTAATGTATCCCATGGAATTGCAGAGGCAGCAAAATATACTCTCGGATGTTCAAATAGTTATGTCTAATAATGATTTCAGTGCACTTGCAAAGTGGTTGGCTGAAGTTCACAAAAGGCACTGGGAAAAGTATTGTCACTAGTGTAGTCCGAATCAAAATATGTTTCTGGAGGGGGGGGGGGCAACGGTTTAGTGAACTTGGAGACAAAGGTGAGGTCCAGCTGATTGGAGCTCCGAGTTGGGAGCTCAGTACTTTCCATGCCAATAGCCTCAAGATTCTGAGTTAGCATTTGTCTGAGATTGGAAAATTGCTGAGCTGAAGGAGATTAAAGTCCCCATAAATCAGGCATATAGCATTTGATGCATTTCGTTTATCAACCAGTTGGTGTGGTGGAGAGATATAAATCTAGAAATTATCAACATTTATGTTGCCAAATGTGAGTGTTCCTCAAGGCTTCAAAGAATTGGTCTTGGCCGAATTACTGATTAATTACAGTAAAGTGGTTTAACTTGTTCAGTATATTGACATACCCCCACCTCTTCTGTCAAGACGCAAATGCTGTGGATCAAGATCAAGATGCAAATGCTGTGGCATACTGTTCAAGAATATGAAGTTTATTTCGAGGCTTTGAGAATTTTGATAAACTATAACCAGTGAATTTTAAAATGGTATGCAAATTTAATTTTGGCCCGCTATCAGCTGTCTACGTCTAATATTGTCTATTCTGAAGAGGACGACAAACTCACTTGACATCCTCTGTATTTCTGCTATCTGCATCATTTTGTGATGCCATCGCACCTGAAAATAATGATAGATTGCAAGTTAGTAATATGGTTGTGGAAAGAGTGGGAAATGCAGGAAATGATGGCCACCGGAAACAGCTCTGACACCATTTTTTGTCAGCAGTCAATATTTTTTGTTTTAGCAATCAGCGGCAAAGTTATCATACCGCCAAGTCTATCACCGCGGGTTGAGGGGGGGGGGAGGGATTGGCCAGGGAACTCGAACGGTTGATTCGGATTGGTTGTTAAAGAGCAAAGGAAACGCTTTCTTGAATCTTGCGGGGAGTCCCAGAATTCGTAGTTTCGCTACTGGCAGCAATTTTGTGCATTAAACTGATTCCCGACTTTCTCTGTTGGAACAAAGCAATGTGGATAATGACACAGAGTTATGGTTTAGTAGGCAATTCACAGTGAAATCATTTTATGCTAATTATTCCCATTTTTTTTTCAAAAACCCCGAATAGAAATATTTACTTGGCAGAATTACACATTTAAAAATTACCGCGAGTGTCGAGAATCATATCAGTACAAATTCATTTTTCTGTTGACTGTTAAATAAACTGAGAATTATACACTGTATTAGGATAGCAAGTTCAAACTTCTTAGGATGAGGATAGCAATTAAATACATTAGAAGCCGATGACAATAGAATTTCTAAGCTTTAATTTCGCATTTCTGTCTTTTTTAATCCGTGCAGGATCAGTACACGGTTTATTTAAGTCTTGATACCGATGCCCGTGTTTTAGTTTAGAGGCCCTTTTCTAATGCTTCCATATGCGTAGGCTCGCAGAATATTTATATGTAAATATGGATAGGATATGAAAGACGTAACCGAATAGTCAGCGGGGATAAAGACACTAGGAAGAGGGGACGATTTGCTGGTTTCAATTTTCTACTTGCACGGACCAGCCGGTACAGATGCACAAGCTTTTGTTGTTTCTAATGGCCTTAATCAAATTGTTCATTTACCTAGAATACCACGCAACCCTAACCACACATCTCACATGCTTTATCTTTTCCTCATCAACTTTTCAGACTACGCAGTTAATGTTAATTATCCTCTAGGCATTCCAGAGCACCACTTGGTGATGGTCTCTTCTCTAATGGAGCTGCTGGAGAAGAAACATAGTGCGGTTGCGAGAAGAGCATTTTTTTTTTTTTTTACTTTTTAAATTCAATTCACTTTATTTCAATTCAGTAAACAGTAATTTTTTTACGTGTAAAAGTGTCTTATTTAATTATATTTATAGTTAACACGCCATGTATTGACCTTTAAAAGTCTAATCAAGGTTTCTTTAATTTTAGGTAACTCACCATCATTACTCATCAGATCGGTACAATGATAGGAATGAGCCAGAAAAGTCTTTGTCGAGGTGGGAAGTGAGACGAATGTATAACGTTCTTGCTGACGCGACCAAGCGGAAAAATGATGCTGGAAAAGTCAACTGAAACGGTATGTTTCTATGTTCACAGAATTTAAATAGTAAATGCTGATTTAAGGAAATAAATAAATGAAGTCCACCTATATACAGAATGTTTCAAAACTTCAAACTGTAGGAGCATATTCTACAGTTCATACAGTTTAAAGGTAAAAAAGTACCTATAAACATATATAGGTACTTTTTTTACCTTTAGCCTATATATAAACATATATAGATACTCAAAATACTTTATTTTCGAGATATTAATCATAAATTACAAAACAAAAAATAATAAACCCGTGTAAGAAAAAGTCTGAAACAGCAGTGACCCCCATTTTTTTAGTTCAGAATACAGCTCGATGTCTCCACGGTTCTCTAGCATGTCCTATCTTTTCAGTTTATTCTTCATGGTTTCGGCAGCTTCCAAAATGCGATTTATAATTTCGTTTTGATTGTCAATACGCGTAAAATAAACTATGGATTTCATATGACCCTCCCCACAAAGTAGTCTAAAGGTGAAGTGTTGGGTAACGGCGTGGGCATTGTACAGAGCCTTTCGACCAATCCATTGGTTGTTGTATTCCATATTTAAAAAGTCAGAAAAAAGTCATCACAGGAAAAGTGGACTGATGCACCGTCGTGTGTAAACTACATCCGTGCCGATGATTCTGTTGATCTTTAATGCCTCTATCAACTAGCTATGGGACACGGATTCGATTGCCTTGCGGGTGTCGATATAGGCCGTGTATAGGTTGCGGGGCTTCTTTTATGCCTGCTCCATAACTGCAGCGTCAATGGTAGATTACTCCTTGCATCCTTTGCTCATCTGCTTACATCCCGTCCATTTCACGGCCAGGAAGTACCGGCTCAGCAGGTAGTCTGATGTCTTCTTAGTTATGCAGCTGGTCAGGATCTTGTACATTGTTGGGAGACAGATGACTGGTCTGTACTTCGCCAGGTTTGTGTTGTCTTTGTGGTGCCTTCAGGCAGGTGATTCTTTGAGTCAGAGACTGGGATTGTGTCAGGTTGTCAGAGTCAAGATAGGCCAATTGACCCAGTACCAACGGGACAATAGGAGTAAGAAATTAATGAAAAGTGAAGAGCATCCTCAAGAGAGACAGCGTCCACAGCAAACATGAGACAAAAAATCAGACAATAGGAAAGTACTTGGACACATTGAAGCAGAACCTCCTTGCACTCAGCAAGAGACTACGCCGGTACAAAGAGATCTTCCAGAGAAAAATAAACAACCGAATGTTCGATGAGGACCAAATACGCTTCTACAGGAATCTCGGAGAAGACGGGAAAGAAGGGAAATACCACCCGAAAAGAAGACGATTGAGGAGTTCTGCGGAAACGTATGGAGCAGGGAAGTAAGACATAACAGCCGAGCCACCTGGATAGAACTAGAACGCAAGAAAACGAAAGACGTACAAGAAATGAGAGGGTGGCAGATTCAGGAAGATGAAGTAAAACAGACGATCAAGAACTCACACAACTGGCGAACTCCAGGAATAGATAACGTCCACAACTACTGGTACAAGAAGCTCACTTGCACAAACACACAAGCACATAGCAGAGTAGTTCACCCGTATGATAAGGCACCCAGAGACAATCCGAAGTTTCTCACTCAATGAATCACATATCTGAAGCCTAAAGACGAAGATACAAGGAACCCGGCGAAATATAGGCCAATCACCTGCCTCCCAACAATGTACAAGATCCTGACCAGCTGCATAACCAGGAAGATATCAGACCACTTGGAGAGCCAGAACATAATGGCCGAAGAGCAGAAAGGATGCAAGCGGCTGAGCAAAGGATGCAAGGAGCAATTAACCATAGATGCCACGGTTATGGAGCAAGCCTACAAGAAGCGCCGCAACATGTACACAGCCTACATCGATTATCGCAAGGCCTTCGACTCCGCGCCTCATAGCTGGCTAATATATGCGCTGAACATGTAAAAAGTCAATCCGATAGTGACAAACTTCCTAGGAGAAACTATGTCGAAATGGAGTACCGCCATTAAGGTCGAAAACATCACAACCGAGCCAATCCCCATCAGGAGAGAAATCTTTCAGGGAGATTCCCTGAGCCCATTGTGGTTCTGTCTAGCACTTTACCCACTGTCCACCATGTTCAATAGTAGCAAGTACGGATATAACGTCAAAGAAGGAAGGAAGAACCTGTACACCCTCACCCACCTGATGTACATGGATGACAGCAAGCTCTACGCGGGGACTGAGAAGCACCTCCAGCAACTACTCCAGATCACCGAAGAATTCAACAATGATATTAGGATGTAATTTGGTCTAGACAAATGCAAGACCCACGGATTGCACCAGTGAAAATTAGTCAACCGAAACTACCAGCTGCAGACTGGTAAAGAGATCGAAGCCATGGCAGAGGAAGAGGCCTACAAATATTTGGGGATGATGCAGGCTCATCAGTTATAGAACAAAGAAATTAAGGCGTGCCTGACCGAAAAATACCATCAGAGGCTGAGAAGCCTGCTGAAAGCAAAGCTGAATGGAGGGAACACAGTTAAAGCTATAAACACCTATGCAAATGTGCTAACATGCTCCTTCGGGGTCATAGATTAGACTAAGATCGAGCTGGAGGATATCATGAGAAAGACAAGGACAATGATGACCAAGACCGCCAAAACCACCCGAGATCTGCCGTGGAGAGACTGAAAATTATCCGGGAAGAAGGAGGAAGAGGCCTGATAGACCTCATTGAGCAACAGAAGACAGCGATAGTTAACCTGAAGGATTACTTCCAGAAACACGCAGCAGCACTCCACTAGGCCATAAGCAAGATAGACAAGCGGTATACCCCACTCAGTCTAAGCTGGGAGTCCCCCCCCCCAGCCAGGAGGTACAAACGAATCTAGAAAGGTGGGCAGAGAAGACACTCCATGGCAGACACTACAATGATCTCTATCAAGATCACATAGATAAAATTGCTTCCAATGCATGGCTCACGAGCGGGACGCTCTTCCCCGAGACTGAAGGATTCATGCTCGCCATCCAAGACCAGGTAATCAACACCAGGAACTATAGAAAATGCATCGCCAAGGAGCCAGAGTGTTCGATGACACATGTTGACGATGCCACCTGGCCTCAGAAACGATCCAACACATCACCGCGGGGTGCAAGGTGATCATCCGGACTGAGTACACTCATAACACGACCAGATAGCTAGGATAATACATCAGAAGCTAGCAAGGAAATACCAGTTGATCGAAGAAAGTGTACCGTACTGCAAGTACGAATCCCAGGCAGTACTAGAGACCCTAACCTACAAGCTAGCTGTACTGGGACTGGGCCATAATAACGGATAGAGCAATCCCACACAACAGACCGGACACAACCCTTGTGGACAAGAAATAAAAGACTACCTATCTGATTGACATAGCGGTACCGAACACTGGCAACCTGCAGAAAACCCATGGGGAAAAAAAATCAGGACGTACACGAACCTAAGACAGGACATCAAAGAGATGTGGCATATGCAGCAAGTAACGACCATCCCGATCATCGTGTCAACCGCAGGTATGGTGCCAAAGACCCTACATAACAGCCTAGCAGCAATAGGTCTCCCAACGAACACCTATAAGGAACTCCAGAAAGTTGCAATCCTGAACACTTGTAGGATAGTCAGAGAGTTCCTCGACCAACAGTAACACCAGACATAACAACATCCACCCTGTGTACTTGGTAGCAATACCCGTCACGAGGTGGAACCCCCAATCAGGGAGAAATTATATAAATAGTAATAATAATAATAATAATTATTATTATTATTGTTGTTGTTGTTGTTGTTATTACAATTCAGTATTAATTTGTGGCCGTGTAGTTTAAGAAACTGCTTGTTCTCATCACATTTATTGCCTGAGCATATGCATACTGAACGATTGCCTTTTCGTTATGTTTATCGGTCACCATGAACTTGAAAGAAAACGACTCCACATAAGTTAGGAGTCGTATAAGTCGATGTCATCATCATCAGCATTTTAAATCCACTGCAGGATTAAGGCTTCTCCAGCAACTTTCCAGTTCCTTCTGTTTTGTGCAATGGCCATCCATTTTCTACCCAAAAACTCATGAATTTCATCTGTCGATCTCCGTTGTTGTCTTCCAGGTTTTCTCTTAGCTCTTCTTGGGTACCAATCTGTTATTTTCTTAGTCTGATTTAAAATTGCCTCTAGAATTTTTGTTTATATTCTCGTTCAAAATATCCTTGATAAATGTTATGCTGTATTCTGTATTTGAATGACTATATAAGAGATTGTACTACACATATAGAAAACTGTGCGTTCTTAAAGAATTATTACGCAGATGTTTGTGTTATACTATAGTGTTTATGTTCCTCTGTCTGATTTTATAATCGTGAGAGAGAGATTACAGTCAGAGCATCTTTCCTCATTTGAGAGGAGAAAATAAATATATACAGTATATGTACTCTATTTGTTCACCTCTTCTGTATCTAACGTTAGTTTAGCGCGTTTTACCTTCTTTTCTGATCGTTTTTCTTTTTTTCATCTCATTGTACAAGTGTTCGAAACCTGTTCAAGGTCTCCTAAAACACCGTGACAAAATAAGGGTGATATCATTTTAATAGCTAATGTTTAGGTAATAAATTCCTGGCTATTTACCTTTTAGGAAATGTGAACCCTTGATTCTATCACTTATTTTGGATAATATAGTTTCGTTGTTTGCCACAGTGCTGGCTAATAGCAAAATGGTTGGTAGGGGATGGCCTACTTCTAAAGCCTTCATTTCTGTACATGGAGCGCTGAGAGTATATTCTTTTCTTCGTCTCCATCACGCAATCTTGGCCAATTTTCTCGTCACTGTCGTTTATCTGCTAATCTATCCTGCCTTCTCGCTAGTTATGAGGGAAAATAATAAGATGGTTCCGTCTTTGTCGGTATAGTAAATACGGTAAAATAGTACGCGTGGGAGTAGAAGAGAACATTTTATTTCACACACTGTTTATATAAGGGAGAGTAGTCAAGCGTAAATATCAGCCGAGATGCTTGTTAATGATCTAGATGTCACAAACGAAAACAATGACTGTTTATTATGATATGAGATCTATAGCCATTCAAATATGCACAAAGCCTTTGCTATCAATGAACTCCAGTGACGTAAAGGAAATGTCCGTTTTGTAGTTTACCTGAAATTTTATCTTACATGGATCAGAGAGCTTGTCTTTTTGGAAACCGTTTCTTTTGAAAGAATATAAACCTATTCCCTAATAGCATATTAAACACATAAAGCGAACAATAGTGTCAGTATAGAATACTTTGTGTTAAATTTTTTTAAACATAGCAATGTTAATCTTATACTCATTTGCATTTTCAAAAGCAAAAAAACTTATTTAAGTCAACAAAATATACATAATAAAGAAACAACTTCAATAACAATGCTTAAACTATAATAGCTTTTATCTATATAAAAGCCATTATATTTTAAGCATTGTTATTGAAGTTGTTTCTTTATTATGTACTTTCGGCTTCTACAAGCCGAGAGTGAAATACATACAATATTCATGACAAGGGCTAAGCAGGAAACGCAGCTTGAAAAAATTTTCTTTAGAGTGGTAAAATTAAGTTCGCTTGTTTAGAGAGAATGATTGAAAAATAAAAAAATCTCAAAAGGCCAGTGAGTCGATATGTATCTTTACAGGTTTAGGGTGTTCACAATGGAAAAAAAAAAAAAAAAAAAAAAAAAAGAATAAATGGAATAAAACCTCCCGAACTTCTTGAAGTTGGAAGTATTTAATATTTCATTCTCATTACAGGCACTGTCTTTGGATTTTACATTCTGTTCGTGCTTTTGTTTTATTTAATCTTTTTATGGCTTCAAGTAAGTAAGCTGGTCAGGACTATGCTTGCTTACGGGTTGGCGTAGTGTCATGGGTACATCCCTCGTTCTTTTGCGTTGATGAGTTATCGAAACACTATGTTTCTTGTTTGTCTTTTGGAGCGCCTTGTAGTTTTTCTTTTGAAGAGATAGGGAATCAGTGACCGAATTCCTTTTTCTATTTTTCCGGGGTATTTTTATTTATTATTTAGTAGGAGACCTTAATTTTACTCTTTCGAAATTTTCAGTTCAGTTTGTGATAGTTTCAGCCAGTCAAGAAGATAGATATACCGTCTCATTGACGTTTTAGAATTTTCACTTCTGAAAGTTTTCTTCCAATATTTCTCGTTTTTTTTTTTTTTCCCCCAATGCGACACCCTGAACCAGCAAAGAGAAATACCGACTCACTGGCTTTTTGGCTTTTCCTTCTTTTCCAATCATTCTGTCTACGTAGGACTTTATTTTATCATTCTAATGAAACATTTTCAAGCTACATTTCCTTTTTTGGGGTGTCAACAAGAATACTGCATGTAGCAACAACGTATATTGACATAAAACACAGATAATAAAATAAAAATATTCCGCACAACATTTAGATCGGCCCATGAACACACGTTTACATCAATAAACATGTGTGCTACTATAGCATATGGCTTCAGATGCTGATGCACCGTAAAATACCACTACAACCACCAACAAGAACAGCAACAAATATAAGAATAAAGGGAATCTTAAAAATGAATTAATTACATTTTGGATCGAACAGTCAATCGCATAATGTATGACTAGTTTATTAAATCGCAAAAGTCAAGAAAATTGAATCTATTTATTATAAAAAGCGAACTTAGATAGGGACTAGACTTCTCAATCTCGCTATAATATTTAACAATAAATAAACTACCGGTTCTGAAATATTTGATCGTTACATTAAAAGTAACAGAAGCATCCTGTCCATATGTAATGCCTTATCGTGGATCAATATATGAAAATAATCTTAATTTAATAGAAAATAATGAATGAGTGAGTGCCTGATTGTCGTCAACTTTTGTTTCGTAATTGCAACACAATAGCTTCTGCGAGTTGCGTTTTACTAATCACGTCATTGAGATACTTGAATGTCAGAAATTCTCAGTAATTTTGTGATAATGGCAAGTTTACCCGATCAAGAAGCAAAAAAAAAAAAAAAAAAAAAGTCCCCTGACTAACAAAGCTCACAATATACTTGCGACAAGTGTTGTTGTGGGCTAGAAATAGTTACAGTATTGTTTACATAATATTACTTTATTTTATTTAAAAAACATAGGTCTATAGAGGTGATGTGATAGAGTAGGGATGGCCAACCTTTTCCTGTAGCGTGCCACATAGTGGCATAGTATTTAGGGTTAGGCGCCATTCGTGGTTTCCCACATCTGCACCGTATGTACTCTGTGATGGAATGCAGAACTAATGCATAAGTCAGAAAAAAAAGTAGTGTCTGGTTTATGCAGTATTGTGTTATGTTCTGTTGTTGTGTCTCTGGCCACTTGGCCGCAGGGCTCCTAGTGGGACCTTACTTTGCCCGCCACAACCACTGGGAGGTGAGCCAGGCTGCCCATCATACTCTGGCTGATCTCCACCAGGGTCGCCTGAGCTTTATGAACAGAGACCAGGTAAAAAGAGAAAAAAAAAAGGAAGAGAGTGGGTAAAATAGTACAAGTGGTGGAGTCAAAGTAGGCAAAAGGAGGAAGATGAGGAAACAAGGCATCCTCCAGCAAAAGAAGAGGTGGGAAGAGAGAAGTAAAAATCATCCCTGGTCTGGGAGCCCACCGAAAGCCAAGGAAAGGAAGACAGCTTGCAGAACAAGGGAGGTCTGTAAAGTTGGGTAAGTGCAATGGAAAGTGTGTAAGTTTGATCGCATTCATTCAGTGCCGTCATTCCTACGAGGAGGATGTCTAGTTGGGTGTTCATTCAGTTCTGATTGTGGCCAGTGATGAGGGAAGAGCAGGTACGAGGAGAGATCATAGGGGAACGTCTGGTCTGGATGTCTATGTTGTGGGATCAGACGTGGAGATATGGATACCAGCGTCTTTTGAAGACTACTAAAGCATACCTGCAAAAGGCTAAAAACGGTTCTTTTGATTTTAACAGGTTGCTCTTCGGCCTAAGTGTGGTTAAATTTAGATCCTGTAACAGGTGATTACATAGGGCCAGGTAGATTTTACACGAGTGCATTACGTGGTACCAATCCTCCAATTCTCCACATACACAATGGTAATCGTTTACAAGCCAAAGTTCTGAAGTTGCATTTTGAATGACCCATGTCCTGTCAGAAGAAAGGTAGTATGTAAATTAGGGAAGAACCAGCCAAGTCTTTGTTTGTTGAGGTAGGAGGCATTAGGTAGAAATAGCTTGATAGTGCTGCCTTTGGTGGAATCATCCCAACGGATTTGCCAGAGGGAAACAAGTTCCTGCCAAGTACGCCGGAGTTCTTTTTTCGGATCTGCATTGACAATAGTTTTTTATCCCCAGGAATTAAGTTTCTTTGTTCTTTCTGATAGCATGGGAAAGCCCTGTGAAGGCCGCTTGGAGGTCAAGGGAGATACAACCTGATAATACTTGGAGTGCTGCTGTTGATGTCGTTCTACAAGACCGAGTCATTTTTAATAACATCAACCGTTGTATCTGCAGGGTAACGTTCCTAGTGCTGATGATGGACAAAATGAAATCACACGGCAGCGCCTTACGTTAGGAACGGTACAAAAACAGCTGAATAAAGAAAGTGAAGTGCAGGTCCCTTAAGACTCCAGTCTTTGCGGGTGAAGTGAGCAAGCATATTGTGTAATTTTTGGCCTTCTCTTTCATGGACTTTAGATGTGGTATGAAAGTTCTGCGATCATCTAGGGTAACACCTAAATATTTGAATGAACGTTGATTTTTGATTCTTGAGTGCATGTCCTGTATAACGAATGGTTGGTGGTCTGTTGATGTCAAGACGGCCTTTGAGAAGTAGGGTTCTGCTTTTATCTGTAGAGATTTCCAGATTATTCTTTTCAGCCCAAACCGACAAAGCATTCAAGAGTGTGTTGGCTCTGGTCTCAATAACTGCACGATATAACTCTCTTTAACTCAATAACTGTCTTTGTCTTGCACGAGTAAGGCCCTCAACAACGATAACCAGGTCATCTGCATATGAGAGCTGTGTGGCATGGGGGAAGTCCTGCGGAAACATTCATCCAGAATCATATTCCAAACAGTTGGCCCCAGAACAGAGCCCTGCGGGCATCCTCTGGTGAGTTGGTTGGTGATACTATGAAATTTTGTTTTCATGGTAACTTTTCTGTTGAAGGTGACTTTCATTTGAAGATGTCGAAGAATCAGCCAGATATTCCGGCTTGCAACAGGATCCCTGGCCACCAGACGGTGTCAAAAACTCCCTTAAAATCTATAAAAAGTGCCAGTACGTGAACGGCATCAGAATTATCTGCTAGCTGAGTGGTTTTCAGTAGTGTATCTCTAGTTGAGCACCCCTGCTTGAAGCCAAACTGGAGTGTGGAGGCGAGTCCTTTGGTTTCATAGACAGACTGAAGACGGGCGAGAAGTAACCTCTCAAATACTTTTCCTAATATTGGTAATAGAGAAATTGGACGGTATGCTTTGACTGTACCAGTGGGAAGATTTGGATCTTTGGGTAAAAGCATGAGGTTGGTGTGTTTCCAACATGTAGGAAAGGAGCCTTCATTAAGATACGTGTTGAATAGTTGTACTAGAACGTCGGGTGCAACAGACCAAAGGTGTTTGACGGACTCCCCCTCAATGAGGTCAAGTCCGGAAGCTTTTACATTTTTGATTTTATTTATGGCTAATGCAACCTCCTCTTCAGTGAAGGGTTATTCTGTGTCAGAGGGCAAGTAGCCCTGATTCTCAGTGATGACGTTTTTGTTCAGGATTGTCTTTGTAGATTATTCCATATAGAATCTCGTTCATTCTCTTTCCAGGAAAGCGTTTCCGAGGAGCCATGAGAATGGATAGAATTTATAATATCCGTGGACCTTATTTTGTTCCTTATGAGCTTGTGAACCAAACCCCAAAGGTTTTTATTGCCTTCCGTCTGCACCAGGGCACGCCAGGAACTTTGTTCGGCATGATATATTTTGTTCGTGTATCTCCTCCGGATTGCATTATATATTTCCTTGTACTGTGCTACTGTTTGCAGTGGGTGAACCAAACCCCAAAGGTTTTTATTGCCTTCCGTCTGCACCAGGGCACGCCAGGAACTTTGTTCGGCATGATACATTTTGTTCGTGTATCTCCGGATTGCATTATATATTTCCTTGTACTGTGCTACTGTTTGCGGTGGGTGTGTTCTTCGTTTTCTTTGAAATTCTTTCCTTGCGCGCTGGAAAGAGGAGCAGAGGTCTGTTAATTCTTCTGACCACCAGGGAACTGATTTTGGATGTCGGGTACATTGTTTCATCGAGGCACGTGATGTTTTATGGAGTAAGTCTTGCAGGAAATTAGTTTTCTGGTGGCCATTCAAGGTTCGAAAGCTCTCAACTGAATGGTCGTGAACAGCATCTAGGATAATGTTCTCAAAGGTATCCCATTTGGCAGTTCTAGTGGAGAATCTGATGGTATCGTGAACATACATCAAACGAGCAGAGTTTCATTGCTATATGTTATTAGTCGATTGTCACTGGTGGTGGCAGTGTCGTGTACTTGCCAGTGCCTTAGTCTCTTGACAAGAGAGGGCCACATATATTATATTAGAAATGCGTCGTGTGCCACCTAGGGGTGGTTCCAGAATTAATACCTCCCTTCCCTTACTGATACACCTCGCTCCGCTAACTACGTAAAAGAATTTTATGTTAAGCTGTTGCAACAACAAGAACAACAAAATACTATTTTACATTCATAAATAAATTTCATATAGGTTAACAATTGAATGTTCGTCCTTAACAGAATCGATATCATGAATTGCTCTCTAGCGCCGTATATTATAATACCATACATACAATATTACAGATACAATTTGCACTATCGTGCAGAAAATGAAGTACAGCCATTTAAAAGTACACTGAGTGGACAGAAATCATGGGATACCTACCTAGTAACGGGTAGGCTCACCTTTCAACCGGATAAGGGCAGTCACACGGCGAGACGTTGAGTCCACTAGTTCACGAAAGCGTTCCACCGGTATTTCCATCTACGCTTGCTGCACTGCTGTCTATAATTCCGTTGCATTCCTTGGTGGAGGATCCAAAGCTTGAATGGACTTTTCCTCAGCATCCCAAAGAAGCTCCACAGAGTTGATGTCCGGTGAACGGGAAGGCCATTCCATGGTGGTAAAATCTGCGGAATGCTCTTCGAACCATGTTCTAGTCACCACGACTCTTTGGGGCGGCGCATTCTCCTGCTGAGTGCATTGCCCTGTGGTTGCACGATGACCATGAAAGGATGCAGATGGTTTGCAAGGATGGACACATAACCTGGACCGTTCAGAGATGCGTCTAGACATACCACAGGTCCCAACATGTACTAGTTGAACACGCCCCAGACCATTACCGACTGTCCATCTGCCTTGACATGACGGGTGCAAAGCTTCGTGCGATTTCCGCCAGATACGCACCCTCCCTTCCGAAATAAGTAGAAACAGGACTCATCGGAGCAGGAGACCCGTCTCCAATCATCCAAGGTCCAGTGCCGATGTTCTTTTGCCCAGTTGAGGCGTAGAGTCCTGTGTCGTGGTGTTAGCAGTGCGACTCTGGTGGGTCGGCAGCTCCCATAGCCTCTTGCGGCTAATGATCGCCTGACGGTCTTGGTTTCTGGCACCTCCCTCGTTGAAGTCGGCGGTGATAATGCCACTGTGGCTCTCCAGTTGGCTGAAACAATGCGAGACAGAGGTCGATGTCCACGTTCATCCACCACCTTTTTTCGCCACACAGCGCTGCCCACGATGAGATGTAATTCCGGAAATGACGTATTCCTGATACACTTTTGATACTGTTGAATGGGGACAGTGCAATTTCTGTACCACCTCTGCGATAGAGTGACCCATGCGTCGGGCACTCACTATCATTCCTCTTTCAAAGTCGGTTAATTTCACGACGTTTATTCCATACTGACATCGAATTACCGTCTACGTGAATGCAGTGATGCCGTGTACCTATATACCTGCCAAGCGGTGGGTTCGTCCACTAGCGAGAGGGGTGACAGCGTCGCTTTGCCCAGGAAGCAGGTATCCCATAAATTCTGTCCTTTCGGTGTATGCAGCAATGTCTTCTGAAGTTCACCCCTCATTCTCACAAAGATAAGAACTGAACAGCACAAGGAGCTGCCCAATCTGTCAAAAACCCAGCGCCGCAAGGTGATATTGAGGTGAATAGCACGAGGAGCTGCTCAATCCAGAAGATAACAACACCCAGCACCACGTAGAGATGCTTAGATAATATTAATTTTCCTCTGTCTTCCAGATGTCAAAAATTATGTTATTTAAGGGTAAGCAACCCACCGTTAATCGGAACGGTACCGCACATCCTATGCTTACCCTTATCAAATAAGACTTCCGTTCCGATAGCTAAAGGCCAATTGATGTGCATTCCGCCATTAACCTCCAACTTTGTTCTTGACGTAATCTGACCTGTGTCAGTCATTCCTCTTTAGCGTAATCATCCTGGGTCTGCCCCGATTGCAAAATACATGTTTTCTTCGAAAAATTTCAAGGCAACGGATTAAAACGCCAAAAAACGTTTCCTTGGTTGCAAGAAGGCATGTTTCACATCCTGGCATCAACGACTGAAGATTAGGCACATAACCCACTGATTCTTTTATCAGGTCTTGATACTCGTGGCAATTAAATGACGTGTTCCTAGTCCTCTCGTGTCCCACAAGCGCACATTGCGCGTTCACTGATCCCAAGGCATTTAGTTTAGGGAAAAAACGAGCCATGTTCAATAATAATGAATGCGGATTAATGAAAAGGGAGGGTATAATTGTAGTGTAAATGCGTTGCGTTGTTGAATTTTAGACGCATCAGCAAGACATATTGCGCTGTATAATATATATATATATATATATATATATAATTCTGTGTGTTCTGCGGTCGGTTTGCTGTTTACTAGACAAAAAACCGAGTTTACGGGAATAATACCATGCTACCCTCGCCTGAGACTGACTAACTCAGCCACTTATGAAAAAGGCCCATAAAAATTCCTCCCGTCATTGTTGGAATTCGAACTGAGGTCTTTTCCAACCGGTGTGGAGAACGGTGATTATAACAATTGTACTCCCATGAGGGCAAATGCATCACGAAATAGCTAATAAAAGACCTTGATGCGCCTTTAAAATTCTCTCTACTAAAGTATACTGGGAAAGGCTAAACCTTTGGGCAGGGAGAGGAATTCTCTAGAATTCTCCAGCAGCAGCTGTCCCATCTGGATGGTGCCGAGATTAACAAGTGAGGGCAGCAGTCAATTTGGGTAATCGAATAATAGTTATGGCATGATAAGAGATTTAGATGGGACCTAAATTGTTGGGAGCCGCTGTGGGCGGAACCTTCCAGTCCGACCCTGATGATTAACTCACAATCATTTCACAACGCTGACTGTGAAAGAGCTAGTGATGACTAGCTTCTGAGAGGCAATAAAGTCAGAAAGGCATAGATGTCCTAATCTTGGCGACAGATTGGATTTGAGAGAGCGCGACCGATGGACATTCGCCAATTATTTACTGTATAGACCAGTGGTTCTCAACCATTTTGAGTACGAGAACCCTTTTTAACGTCCAATAATTTCGCAAACTCCCGCATTTGTACGTTTAGTATCCGTTGATTGATGAAATACATAGTGACAAAGTTACTACGTATAAATTAAGTAATGCTTTTAAATGAATTTGTATTTTTGCCTTCTGTATATTTTGTTGGAACTAAATAAAAATCAAAATGACAATGCTTGGTATGCGCATGGATTCAAAGACCCCATGCAATAACTCTGCAGCCCCTAGGTTGGTAGCGACTGATACAGACGATATGACAGCTAATTATTAACTCCAAAATAAAGCAAATTAATTACTTAGAAACATTTTGAGGCACTTATATTGTATTTCTATTTCCTTAGAAATTTAGGAACAGTTTACAGACTGTATAATTAATGTGTATAATTAATTGTTAAAGTTTTAAACGAATTATAAGTTTAGACTTAAAAAGAAAGAGGGCATAGTGAAAATATCCCCTGAACCTTGTTGTTAAGCGTATTAAATTAATATTAGCGAATAATGACTTGTATTATTTCAGGATGGCCACCAGGTTGACCATCAGGTTGGAGTAATAAAGTTTTAAATCTAAACACCGTACGATTTGTTTTAAAGAGGTTTACATTATACTTTTTCTCTTTCGGTATGCATTTTATTAATTTATTACAAATAAAGTATAATATGCGCAAATAGTAGCCGTAAATAATGATTAATTGTTCTATAATTTAAAATATTTTAAGATGTAGAAGAATATATATATTATTTTCAATAATAGATATTATTTGTTTTATTTATTTACAGTTTACTAGTTATAGAATTTCAATTTTTGTTAAATTAATTGAATATTGTTATACATCGATATGCACAGATGAAAGCCTGGCTATGGCACGGTAGAATAGTTCGTAAGAGAGTACTGTATTTTAGTATTTAAGCTTGCATAACAGGGAACGGCTTCTTCAGAGCTAAAATCACGGTAGTTGTTGAATGCTTATGATCGATCGTATAGTGTCGCCCTGGCGTATGAATAGAAAATTTATTTGAGAGAGAGATTTATATTCTGTCCTAGATACAGTATATTTGTTTCTGTTTATTCATACACATTTATGTAACGAAATTTGTGAACGAAGAAGGCTCGCTCGTTTCATGTTTTTGTGCAGGTTGCATTTATTAATATTTCTTAGCCTTCTTATGTTTATTAAATTGAAATTATAAATTCAGGATTCCTAAGTTAACATTTTAAGTGGCATATGTATTTTTAATAATAATAATTATTATTATATTGTAAATTAATTTTTTCACCACATTCTCTAAACTAACATCAGTTACAGAATTTTGTAAGAGTGTATATTAGGGAAAAAAAAAAAAAATGAAGCCTCGAGGTTGCTCCTGCGGCAGGTTCAACATCGCTCGCATCAAGTATGCAAGACGTCATAATGCTTACGTCATAAGACGAGCTTACTTGAACGGGACAGGACAGCGAAGGGAAAAACGCATGCGAGAAAGGCTCGTTATGTCGGTATTAAGAGTTCGTCTGTGTTTTTATACTGGTGGACAAAATACGAAATGAAATGAGTGAGTCTCTTGAGAACTAACAACTACTGGATTTGAAAGGTGGAGCCAGGCGTGCAATAGGCATCTCCACTGTTGGGAGGTGGTGTTTCGTCGAAAATTGTCAACTGCCTTTCTTTAGTTTTAGTGTCTTTGGCCTCGGAATGGGGACCTCAACGACGACGGCACCGACCGCTACTACCACGGTAGTGGTTGCGGTGGTGATCGCCAGGTGGTTATCATTCATGTGGGCATTGGCCGCACTAACGACCTTCGTCGGCGGGCACGACATCGAAGGTGAGTACCTTCGTCAACTTCTGAAGGTTATGTTACTAATCGAGAGGTTAGGTTATGTCACAAAAATGGAGGGAGTTTCCTTTAAGGAAGAAACTGATAAGATCTTACAAAAAGACGAGTTTTATTTCACTCGAAAGCTTTAGCAGTTAGCCTTATTATTGTTATCTTTTTAAGCAGACATGAAGTGAATATGGTGGGGAGGGGATGAAGCTCAGCACGATTTTTTCAGCATGAGAAGAAATAAAGTAGTAAATACTTGCAAAAGTGTGAGAACTGGTCGGTCCTACTTACCCATTCGATGTTTGTAGTTTTCAAGTGCAATTTAGAGATCTTGTGAACTTTGAAATAATTACATGAAATATCACCTTGAAATATTACGATTTTTATATTACGACAAAAATGGGAGGGGTGTATGTGTGTGAACGTGAATAATTTCTTATTTGCGTGCACACATATACTCCTCCCATTTCTGTCACTTCATTATGTTATATGTAATTTTTTAAATTTAAACCCTGATTTCAATCTCTGTTGAAGCTGGAGGTTGAATTTTAGTTTAATGTAAATTTAAATTAATTTGCCATCCCCCTCCCCAAAGAAGTTGTTCGATGTCAAATTAGCTGAAAATATAATAATTTGATTATTCTAGGTTTTTATTAAAATACTTCGCATCGCGTTCTGCTGATTTCAGAACAGCGTATGAAAATCGAGAATCAACTCCATTTTTTACATTAAATTGTATATAAAATTTAACGGCCATTCATTATTGTGTATATTTTGTTCAAGAATGTTTCAAGTAAATAAATAGTAAATCATGCTCTAGTAATTTTGAAAGAACACCAAAAGCTTATCAGATGATAAACTCTCTTAGATATACTTTTTCTTAAGCCTACATCATTCCTTACGATCAAGTCGTTATAAGAAATAGTAGTTTTTTGTTCTTCTGTTACTTTGATTTCCTAGCAATTTAGGATAAGTGTGTAAAGCGGACGAAGTATCGTTAGTGACGTGTTTCTTAGCTTTTTCCATATAAATACTATTATAAGTAATTGATATTTCCATGAAAAAGTTGCATGCTCGGTTTATCGAGTCAGAGAGCAGCGATTTGGGAATGATGTGAAAATTAGATTCAGAATACTTCTGAATAATGAGCAGTAGTCCGGATGATTAGTAATACCTGATGCTAATAAGCATCTGATTATTCTTGGCGCACTATGGCCATAGATGCCCATGCGCCTAAAAAATTCTCAAACTGATTATTATTCTATTTATAACAAACGTAGTAAGTCTGCGAATGAAAAGTACCATCCTGTGTAACTCTTTAAACATGTGTATTCTCGTATACAGTTTAGTGTCCGAGCGCTTTTGATAATAAAGTATATATATCATCTAGTAACATCATAATATTCCTCCACTGCAATAATAATAATAAGAGGAAATTGTTTCCACAAAGTGCTGTGCCAGTTTTACTGGCTAGGCGCATTGCTCAGGAAACCACATAGTATCATTTAAAAAAAAAAGTTCCACAATACTTTTCATTATAGAAAATAGTCTTGTACAAATGGCATCGTAGTTTAAGTAACGAAACAATGAAAAGATCAAATTCAAAATTAGAATAACATTAAATTTAATAAGAAAAGAATAAAACTTTAGGTGATGAGGAGTTTAAATGAAACAGAAAAAGAAAAGTCCACTATTTCTGTTTATTTAAGCAGTCACCCTCCGAATGACATGTTTAAATTGAAAATTAGATCAGCTTAACTTCGTAAAAATCAAAATGAATCAGCAAATATAACCGACAATCTTTACTGTTATAAAGAGTAGGGCTCTCGTGGAAAGACTAGTTTTCTCTTCTGGAGTGACTGATTGCTTTTCGGAAAATATGAAAGGAATGGACTAATATAGGTTTAATTTCCAAACGACTGATGAAAGATTCTGGTGTGTCAAGCCTCTACCTCATCTAACAGGAAATAGCTTTATGATAACGATATAAACGGAGAGATGGAAAACTAGACATTCAGAGACTTTTATGTAAGATTAAGACAATAGTCCAAAGCTCATAACGGTTTGTCAGCTACAACACCGTGCGAAGGAAGCACACAAAGGAAAAGTTAATAATTATCCTCCAATTTAAATGTCTGAAATAATTATAGTAATAAGTGTTGCATCGCGACGGAGCCCTAAAAGTCCACATGCCAGCGGAGATAAATATTAGGAAAATTGTTAGGAGAATCTTGCAATTCTTTTTTCAGACTTGAAACTCTCAGACTGTAGGAAGAGTTTTCGAGACTGTCAAATTAAAGTAACGTCTTTGAAAACATTCAGAATATCATAACATTTTTTTTTTTTTTTTTTTTTCCATGTCCAGGGAGACGTATTTGAATAGCCAAGACAACGACTGGAATTTCTTTATATGGGCTTTAGAATTTATCCATTTTAAGGTAATTCTCGGCAACAAAATACAGGATCTATTGTTGTGCGCCAATTAATTGATTGAGACTACACTGTTATATTGCCGTAGATTTAAGTAATTTATTATTGAAATGCTACATATTTTGAAGTATTGAAGCACCTCAGTCCAAAAACTTAAACAATTCTGGCTACGTTTCCGGTACTTACTTACTTACTCGTCTTCAATCCTGTGGTGGTTAGAACGTTGGTTTGCGGTCTAAATTCTACAAAGTTTTACAAAATTCCGTTAATAATCTAATTACGTTAAATAATTAATTGAATTAACGTTATAGGAATTAGCGATGGGGTTACAGTTGTTTGGTTTTAACTTCGGATTCTTGAGTTATTGACTGACTTTTTTTTTCAGTCCGTAAACCAAACTTTCTTTTTTATACCCGTATATGCCCATCCAATAATAAAAGCTACATAAGTGACACGTTTAGTGCGACTGCATAAGGCTAAAACTTTCATTCTGGGTGTTATGGATTTTTTTTTTTTTTTAAGTTAAAGCGTTTTTACTGGCGTTATTTCAAAAATTTTATACCGAAAAACCGTCATACGAAAAACGTTACGGAAGTGACGTCATCTTCAGCTTTCGGCAGAAGCGAATTATTGTAACTTGTACTGTTGGAATCATACTTGTATGATGGCAACAATAATTTATCTTCTACTGGACCACATTTAATTAAATTTTGCAGGGAGCTTCATCTTAGCTCTATACTAGATGAAAAAACTTTCAAACCTCTGAAAATTACAGTAGTTTTTCCAGGATAGTGGAAAATGAACATGTGATCAAGAAAATTTTCTCACGTAATAAACGGGATAATGTGGACGTATAGCATATCGTCGGAAAACTAAGGAATTTAGAAACAGAAATATTAACGTTTTAAGATACAACTATAGATGGTGTATTTTGTCGTGAACTCTTCAATGTAAAAATTATATATCTTACTTTAGTCATCACAGACCAATACTTTCAGTAACCGATATGTAATTATTATTAATAAAAACATTGTTATATTATTATCCATGAATTTTATTAATATCTGAAAATTAAAATGTTTTTAATGCCTGCCGATGACTCTTAAATGTAAAAAATGTTAAATATGCTAGCGGCAGGACACGTTATGTACCTGCTACAGATTTTTTTTTTTTTTTTTTGATTTAAGCAAGTAGTAAAAGTAAAAAAACTTGCAAAAATGAATACAGTATTACTGGAATTTTCTATATCACTGCAAAATGAATGTTGTTCCAATGGACAGTATTCACGTTGTGTGCGTAAATGAACGGTCCGCAGTTTTATCCTTTCAAAGTTGTGCAGAGCAGAAACTAATCAGATCTCCTCTCAACATTAAAAGTCCATCTCTCCCATGATCCAAGGTTTTGAAGTGAGCACCTAAAAAGCACTTCTACATACATTGTTAAAAGGCTTTAATATTGCAAAACTGAACATTGGAAATATAAAAATCTGAAAGGTAAAAACTTTTGCTACTTTTAGATTGTTTTCATAAAGAATTTCAGAACAGTAATGTTTATTTTCTTTTTATAGTGGAAGGTAAAATTGTCATATTAGGGCAAGCGCAACCTCTTCCACTTATGTCCCTAAATTGTTTGTGTGTGTTCTCTGGTTGGTTTGCCTGTTTTGATAGATGAAAAAACCAGATTTTCCGTAAGATAAAATCTTTGCTACCGTCGCCTGATACCCAATGACTCAGCGACGGAGTGAAAAATAAAAAAAAAAAAAAAAAAGCCCATAAAACTTCCTCGCGTCATTGGCAGGATTCGAAACTGAACCTTCTCCAGTCGGTGTGGTGCGGATGGTGATTATAACTGCTGTGTGCGGCCGACGCAGACTACTGTTCGTGGGGATAGACTGTCTTTCTCAAAAAAAAAAAAAAAAAAAAACCAACACATTGGGTGTTCACGGTAGAATAGTCTAAAGAAAACTATGTGCAAAGCTGTGTTCATCGAACCGTTCTCAGTGGTAATGTATCTCGTTTTCTCATGTATCTCATTATTCTCACAGAAATTATGGTTCATATTTGAAAATAATATAATATAAAATACCTCACAGGAACCCAAAACAAAATTAAAATGTAGCAAGAAAGTAGTCGATGCCACAGTTTAGCTGCATATGTTGGGTTGGTTTTGAGTATGATTTGAAAAACTAAGGCTATACAATGAATTGGTATCAAATCTGTGAATTGCGTAATTGCGTGTATTCATAAAGCGTGCTTGCAATCTACACGAGATGCAAATTCTGAATTTCCAAAAAAAAAAAAAAAAAAAAAAAAGATCTCATTCCTTCGCCTGAAACCAACTGACCACAGCCTCTAAGGAAAAGGCCCTTTAAGATATTCTTACAGTCATCGATGAAATTTGAACGAGGCTTTTTGTTCGAGGGACAAATGGTGAAGGCAATATACTGTTATGGAAGTTGCTTCAGAATATCATGACCGTAAACTTCGTATACTGTGATCAATTAATCTGTTTTTCAGTATGATAAACGCGAATTTCAGGAGTGGGAAAAAACTATACAACCCTCGCCTAAGACCAACTAACTCAGCCGCATTGTGTAACAAAACCTAGTTTCTCTCATATCGATATGGCAAATATTGCCACCCTTTTAATAAGAGAGCTTAAAGATTAATAAATTTCAGAATTCTGTAGAAATACAGCGGAGGAACTACGCCATAGTAAAAGGGAAGTGGACTGACCTAGGCATCAAAGTCAGCGAATGATCAAATCATTAACCTTCTTTGTCTGTAAATGCACATAATAATTATCTATTAATAATCTTAAATTTTTAAACCTTTAAGTTTTTAAAATTTCATTTAGAATTACAAAAATCAAATAAATATTTCATGAAATCTTAAATTGTGTTTTACCTCTTATGTTTTCCTTTTTATAATTCCTCGAATGTTTTCGTGGTGCATATTGGGCCTTTTGATACCAGTGGAGCAACATTTGGATGCCACAGTTTATCTGAAAATTGTTTCCGACCAGGAGCATCTCTTCATGGCTGCAGTGTATCCATCTTCAACATGAATTCAGTCTACTGTTTTGATCTTCCTAACACCTGATCATAATCTAATTGAACAACTGCAGGATCAGGTGGAAAGGGGCCCTTCGAAGTAGAGATCCACAGTCTTCTTATGTCTAACAGCTATGGGAAGCAGTTGAGTCAATATCAACATCAATTGAGTCCATGCGACGAATCCAGTCCCTTCTGAGGACCGAAGGGATACTAGTCGCTTTTAGATGGTTCATACCGAATAAAGTGGCCACTCAAGTAGACAGCTGATTTCATTATTACATCGATGAAATATTCTGAATAATTCTGCCTTAACTGCATTGTGGGAATTCTTTGAAGACAATTGTATTTGTATCACCATGACATTGCTCCACCCTCACATGGGTAGTACAGTTGGTGGAATCTCCGTCCTCCCCACACCGGGTGAAAAGACATGAGTTCGGGTCCCGTCGATGACGAGAGGAATTATGGACCTTTTAACGCGAAGGTAACATGGTTTTTCGTCCAGCAAACAGAAAATCGACCATAGAACACACACGGCCTTAATCGCTGATGCTCCTAAAAACCCTACTTCGACAACAACGATGCTCCCTGTTACAAAGCATGTCAGTACAATAGTGATTTGATGGGAATAATGTAGTGTGAACGTGCTATTTTCAGGCCCAGAGCTCAGATCTGAATCCAACTGGATTCCGATCTTGGCTCTGGGGATTTGAATATTTATGAAAATAAACTGAAAATATGTGTCAAAGGCGACAAGCATAATTTTAGTTTTCTGATCAAAATCATTCCTTGAAATGAAAACTTGCAAGCAGCAGTGGTTTGTTGCTACAAATTCTCCACTTTCTTTCACATGCAAGTTGTCTTCTGCTTGAATCGTAGGAAAAGAAACAGCACAGCTGTTATTCATTCCGTAGTAATTCTGTTACCAGTGCTTATAATATGAAGTTTCTATTGTCGTGTAGATGGAAATTATGTAAGTTTAATGATTTCCTCATCTATACGTTAATGTGATCGAGATTTGACGCCAAATAGTTGTGATGACAGGTTTCAATATTTTAATGATTTAAAGATTAATTCGATTAATAATACTCACAACGGTAATTTTATTTACCAAAAAAATGGAATTCTTTAATGCTCTTAATGATTCATTGATATTTCATGCTGGATGTCACTACTGCTATAATAACATCCCATCATACGTAAGTTGATCTGTTCTACTTAAATTGTTTTAGGATGCATCTCTCGTATACTGTTCTTAAGTTAATTATCAATTCGAGCCCCAATATCCTGAAAACCTAAGTAGCCAGTAAGTCACACGCCCTGTCCAGTTACCTGTTCCAGTAATTTTGCAGCCCATTAATATTGCTTCTACCTATTTATGTAGAGCAATAAAAAGTTATGCCCTAGTTCTGCAGATTACAGGTGTCCTTTCACCTCCATCGTGCCTGTGTGAGTCACGTGTTCTTGTTATCGCAGAACTATTAATCATGAATTGCAGGCTTTTTGTGACTGGTCAGCAACATAAATGCTATACCCGTAAACAGTGATTGGTCTTTGTAAGGCAGAGAAGATAAACAGAGCTCTCTCTCTCTCTCTCTCACACACACACACACACACACACCTCATGTTAGAGGTATTGTGTAATATAATACAAATGTATAACATAACAAATACGAAATTATAAGAAACGAAAGTCTTATATAAATTACATTTCTAGGATTAACGTGAATGATATTTTATCAGACAAGTGACATCCTAATTTTCAATGCGCAATCTTATGTGAAATTTTGATATTTAATTGTAGTTTCCTATACCATGATCATATCTTCTAAAGTTGATAAAAATTTCACTTGAACATTACATCTATAAAAAACAGTTTCTTTATCTAATAAGCTCATGGAATTTCCGTGGGAACGGACAGCACCATTCCTTTCTCAGAGATTAATGGCAGAAAGGAGGAAATTAACCGCGTAACTCGTATTTTAAACTGTTTCACGAAGAGTGCACGCTCTCGTGTTAGTTTAAAAACTGTTAGCAACAACTGTTCATATCATCAGAGTTGCGTGTACGAGTAAGAACAATCTTACTTCATCAACAAGCACGCTTCTTATGTTTTAAGCACGCTCCAGAGAATAGCCTATAAATTATTAAACAATAAAAATGCTTGAGTCGTTGCTTAATTTTTATGTAAAAGCTGATTTATTACTTTATTATAGAACCCATAACTTCTAACGAACAAGTTTGTAAAAAGTTACAGAACTTTCATTTCTGGGAAGAGAAACAAACAATTCATATATGTACGAGTAGTTTGGTTACACTTAAAACTGCAAAGGAAGTATAATCTGTTAAGACCAATCAATCGAGAATTATCATTCCAATATGAAAAGCCAGTAATAACATCAAATTTAAATCGATTGCTGTGTATCCCACTTTCTTAAGGGGTGGCACAATGCAATAATGTATATTGTGTGGAAATGCTATATGACCTGATCAGGATGCGATCTCTGGTTAACTATGTATGACTACACTGATGCTCAAAAGCTAAGGAACAAACACAAAAACTTGATTATATTTTTAAATAAAATTAAAATTACAATCAAATATTTGCTATTTATGAATAAAAAGTCGTGCACAATGTGTTACAGCATGTAAACGTGGCAAGTATCGCTCGTATTACCGATTTAAAGTTAGCGATCAGTGAGTAAATTCGAAATGTCAAAGAGACCTTTAGAATGATTCTTTGAGGTGGAGAGCAATAGTAAAAATGGAAACAGGAAAAGTTCAAACCGAAATGGCCAGGTGGCTGAATGTTATTAGCAGAGTTGTAAACACACTCCGGAACCGGTTTCGAAACACGTAAATTTTCTCTCGATTACCTGTCTGGCGCCGTCCTCTTGTCACCTTCACGCACAGTGGCCGTTATATGGCCCAGACGTTGATGCGCCATAGAGCCTTCACAATTCGGAAACTTGCTTCCATACTGCGAAGTCTCTGCTGGATCTACAGGAAGGTTGTATAGGCATACTGTTTACGGAATGCTTAATGAGAGGGGTTTTCTTGCACGACGAGTCAGGCTTCCCTTCCCTTGAAGTGGTGCCCACAGTATGTTGACGAGGTCCAGGAGCAATGGGCAATGGTGCTCTTCGCTGATGATATAATCTTCAGTTGACAAACTTTCATCCAGAGAGAACGGGAAACTACACTCCATCCCGCTAACATCGCAGAAAGAGACGGTTTTGAAGTTGGTGCTTTAAATGGTATAGGCTTCAATCGCTGTCGCTGACCGTATAGATTGTATGTTCACCGAGATATTCTCACAGTTGTATGGTATGGAGATGAGATCCTTGATCGTTATATTCGTCCTTTTGTAGGATCAATCAGTTCAGATATTCTTTTAATGGATGATAATGCATGTCCTGAGAGCTTTCCTGATAACCAATACTTCTTTCAAAAGCAAAATATAGACAATATGGAATGGCCAGCCAGATCCCCAAATCTTAATCCACAGAGCATTTTTGGGGTGCCCTAGATATGAGGGTTGAATAACATGTCCGTTCTTCCCGGAAACCTCACTGAATTTTTGTTAGCTTTTATGCAAGGATGGGAATTGTGCCTTCCATAGGAGTTGATGTTCCTGTTTCCCGTCCTGTTTTGCCGCACACTGAGATCACTCGCCTTTTGTTTCCATGGATTATCAACGTGCGCCATTTTGGGCCACTCCTGGATTCAGCTGCTTAACTCTAATTGCAGATCTAACTGTTTGATATGTTGAGTCCGTGCATTATTAGGACCAAAAACAATGCTTCCCTAATGTTTGTCATGTGTTGTTGTGTCTCATATAGGGCGGCACCTAAACGTTAGTTCAACTCCGCCATGGTATTTTGTGATGAATACAGGACACTGTAAAATGTCGAGAAATGAGTAATGAGTCTGTGAAGTGTGTATCTTGTGTTGTTTTGTTGTTTATGGCCATTTAGCTACTAGAGAGCAGCATTCACCAGGAAGGCTGCTCCATAGTACCCATTTACGCCACGAGGAGTCGGGCCACAGCAATACGCCTACTGTTAAAAGAAGTGAAAAGGCAAGAATCCTGCATACACTGGAGGAAAAATCAATTCTGGTGGATGCCAGCAGATTCTGTACCACTAGGAGCCCAAACCGGTGGTATTAGGAAAAAAAAAAAAGAAAAGAAAGAAAGAAATAAATAAATAAAATAAAATAAAAAAACAGTAAACAAATAAAATTAAATAAGATAAAAATAATAATTAAGTACCAATAAATAAAATAGAAATGGGGGAAAAAAAAGAACAATCAGGAATACTGAGATGGCAAGTGAGATACGGTAACAGGCAGATTTAGTAGTCGTCGTCACGTGGCCTAGTCAGGGGGTGCCTCATGTTTGTCATTTTATTTTTATTTATTGTATTAGGCGGTCCCTGCCAAAGTTTGGTAATACCACAGATATACAGAATCCTTCCCCTGTTTTTGCCCAATTTCAGGGTGGGCACAGGAAGACCCTCTAAAATGACACATTAAAGTAACACAAAAATAGATACATATAAACCAAATTTCGAAGTTCGCGCCAAAGTGTTCAAGTACAAGTTATAATCTAATGAAGTTTTTGTTATACTGTATTTCCGGTTTTGTGTTTGTTCCTTAGCTTTCAAGTACCAATATCTTACACTTGTATCAAAACGCCATGTAAACCGAGATGTCTAGCCATCTCTATTGCAGCTCTGCATCAGAATTGAGCGGCTTCACAAGATGAACAGTCTGACTTAACATTTTGTTGAATTAGATAGTAGGAATATACAGCATGTTGGAAACATACGACTACTACCCCCCCCCCCGAACTTTAGACACTGAGATCACTGCGAATCAACGAAATGCAATAGGAAATGCATAGCAGTCTGAAACACCAAAAATAATTAAATATATCCTCCTTGGCTGCTTTGCGGCAGCATACTCCACCGTCTGCCACTCATTTGGAGAGGTCTGATTTCGATTCCCGTGAAAGCCTGGATGACTTTCTAAAGTGCCCTTCAATCAAGGCTGTAGTTAAATAAAATAAATTTGAAAACCCAGAATACCTCCGGTGGAACCCTACTCCCTCCACCTGAGATCGGTTAACTACAACCTCAATTGAAAATTACTTTAGAAATTTCTCCAGGCTTTGACGGGAATCGAATCCAGACCTTTCCAAAGAAGTGAAAAGCGATAAACCACTCTGCACAGACCGTAGTTATCCGATCTCATGTGGAGGTGGTATGGTTTTTTCCTGTGAGTTATTACGATTTTTTTTTTCAGCCCGCACAACGTACAAATCGCAATTGTTAGTATTTAACACGCAATTGTTAGTATTATATATATTATACGTAGTTTACTCGATTAAAATTGAAAGTTTTCCCTCTAATATTGAGCTAAGATGAAGCTCCGTGCAAAATTTCATTAAAAAATTTGGTCCAGTAGAGGATAAATTATTGATATACAAGTACACTGGTGTGCAAAACTTAAAAAAGACCAACACTGTTTCTAAAGGTTACAACCACAAAATCAAACGAAACGGCCTCTGGCGATTTGCATAACTGTTGCCGTTCAGTAGAAAGCTGGTGCACATGCAAAAATTAGAATCGTGATGAGAGGGCTCACATAAACAGATAAAAGCAGCAGTTAGTGCAAATTACCGAATGGTGAGCACGATTGTTACAGACGTTCGATTGGTTTCATACAGTGCTACAGACAACGAAATGGCCAGTAGACAACATCTGGATGACTTTACCCCGGGTCGAATAATTGGGAAGCTCGAGGAAGGTCGAAGTGCGAGGCTGCAGAGTTCGGTATCGCCCATAGCATCGTCTCACGTGCGTGGTCGGCCTTCAGAACGACAGATACAGCTCTTCGAAGGACCAGTGGTGGTCGTCACCGAAAAACAACGCCCAATGATGATTGCTATATACTCCTACATGCCAAGAGGGACCGACACTAGAGAGTGGGATTCATTGCAAACTAGCTGCACAGGACGCGGGATATTGCGGTTTACTGTGCCTAGGCGACTCCACAAAGGTGGACTGTTTGCCCAATGGCCAGTACGCTGTGCCCCTTTAACACCTGCCCATCGGAGACACCGTTTATAGTGGTGCATCGAACACAAGGACTGGACAGCAGCGCAATGGGATAAGGTACTCTTTACTGATGAGAGTAAATTCAGTCTCAGAAGCGATTCTGGACGTCAGCTAATCTGGCGAGAGGTTGGCATACGGTATCACCCCTCAAACATCACTGAAAGGGATCGAGGCGTTATCTTGGAATGACGTAAATAACTCAAGATACTGGAAGGCGGTACTGTAACCATTGCACTCTACTGTACTGTAATCCTTCCCCATGTGCGTCTGTTCCGAGGTGCCATTGGCCCCGACTTCGTGTTTATGGATGATAACGCCACATCCCATCGCACTGCAGCTGTTGATATGTTTTTGGAAAGTGAGAACATTGTTCGTATGGATTGGCCTGCCCGTTTCCATCGATCTAAATTCCACTGAACACATATGGAACTCTCTGGGGAGACGCCTAGCGGCACGTACATACCCACCTGAAAATGTTCACCAGCTGAAGATGGCGCTGACAGGGGATTGGACGATGTTACCGCAAGAATTTATCAACAACATTGTTCTAAGTATGGACAGGCGGAGCAAAGCCTGCACCGCCTGTCCATACTTATCATACCAAGGCCATATCTCCTACTGAGGACCACCTCTTCCCTTTGTTCCATCTTTGGCAGTGATGCATCTGTATCACGGCAGCCTATGTTACCATTTTTGAATAAAGACCCTCTGTACCGTTTTGTTTCTGTTGTTGTGTCGGTGTAGTAGTAGTAGTAGTAGTAGTGGCACTTGATGCAAGAAAGCAAGTGTAGGAGCTTATGCAGCATCAGCCAAAAAAAAAAAAAAAAAAAAATCACACCATACCCTCCAATTGCCTGTCCAGTTCCTCCTTAAATTTATTTAACCTATCAACTTCCACAACGACAGATGGAAGTTTGTTCCAGCAATTAACCACCCGCTGGCTAAAGGCAAATTTCCGCACATCTATTCTACATCTATCCTTTCTTAATTTGAACTTATGTCCCCGTAGGTTCGTATTCTGAACAAGTGGGAGGATCCCATCAGAATTGAGCGTGCTCAACCCATTCAAGGCCTTATAGACCTCAATCAGATCACCTCGCAGGTGCCTAGTCTCCAGCCACTGCAATTTGCAGAACTTAAGCCTCTCTTGGTAAGAGGATCCCTTCATTCCCCTCACCAATCGTGTTGCTCTTCTCTGTACACGCTCAAGCAAATCTACATCCTTCCTAAAATGAGGCCTCCAGACCTGTACGCAGTACTCAAGGCGTGGCCTGACCATTGCCTTATACAGAGGGACAATCACCTCCTTTTCCCTGCTAGCAAAATTCCTATATATCATTGACAAAACCCCATGACCTGCCCTAGCAGCCTGTCTACATTGCTCAGAAAACTTCATATCTGACTGCACAATTACTCCCAGGTCTTTTTCATTTTCTACCACCTTAAGTGTAGTACCACACAGTTGGTACGTTTCTCTGGGGTTACTTCTACCCATATGCAGTACTTTGCACTTGTCAAGGTTAAACTTCAGTTGCCACTTCTCAGCCCATCTGCCCAAATTATCTAGATCCTGTTGCAGTAGCACACTGCCATTACTGTCATTAACAACCCTGCCAACCTTCGTGTCATCTGCAAACTTCGACATTAAGCCTGATATACCTTCATCAATATCATTGATAAATATACAAAACAACAGTGGACCCAACACCGAACCCTGCGGGACTCCACTAATAACATTAGTCCACGAAGAGCAGCACCCATTGATTACCACCCTCTGTCTTCTCCCACTTAACCATCCTTTTATCCATTGTAGCAACTTACCCTTAATACCATTCTGCTCCAATTTGTACAGTAGTCTTCCATGCGCAACAGTGTCAAAAGCTTTCCTGAAATCCAAGTATATGATATCAAAATTATTTTTTGCATCCAGTTCCTTTGTGACCACATCATAATAACCAATCAAATTTGTCAGACAAGACTTTCCCTTAACAAACCCATGCTGTGTCTGAATTATTGCTGCAGTCTTGTCTAGATGATCCTGCAATGCATCTTTAACCAGTGACTCCATTATTTTACCCGGAACAGAAGTTAAACTAACTGGTCTGTAATTATTCGTGTCACCCTTCGAACCTCCTTTGTGAATTGGGGATACATTTGCACATCTCCAGTCCGTGGGAACCTCCCCTGAATCCAAGGATGCTCTCATAATTATGGCTAAGGGTTTGCTTAGTTGCTTTGCCGCCTCCTTTAATATAACTGGATAGATCCCATCCGCCCCAGGTGCCTTTCTTATGTTTAACTTCAACAATTTTTCCTCCACTTTGCTCTCAGTTATTACAAAATCATTAAGCACACTGCTACAATTTGATTAACCTTCATCTTTCTGTACTTCACGAGGTTACTTTGGCATGCTCTTCCCATATCGAGGCTCTTAGGAGAAGCTACAGGTGAAAACCTGACTGGCCTTTAAGGCACACCAGTGTATGAATCCAACAGTAGAAGTTACAATAATTCGCTTCTGGCGGTAGCTGAAGATAACGTCACTTTCGTAACATCTTTCGCATGACGGTTTATTGTTATAAATATTTTGGAATAACGCCAGTAGAAACGTTTTTAACGTCAAAAAAAAAAAAAAAAAAATTCGAAAAGCCGCACCTCGGCTCAAGCTGGGATGAGGGGAGAGTTTTTTAAGAAATGGAATACAGTGTGAAGGTGTTTTTTTTTTTTTTTTTTAATATAATTTTGAACTATTATTTATTAATATTGAAAGAACATCCAATTAGGTACAAATTAATGTGACTTTTGCTGCTGAACTTCTTGAGCGAGTCTCTCTACGTCGGGCGCATATGCCGTAATTTTTATCTTCAAACATGCTGAGAGACACTCGTTGTTCAAAGGGTTTCTTGGTTTATTTTTAATATAGTTCATGTTCGAAAATATTTGCTCGCGGAAATACGTAGCATAGGGTAAAAAAATTATGGAGGTCCTAAAGTCTCGAAACTTTATTAGACAGTTGGACAGACAACTTGAGTAGTCGAGACCCGCTAATTTTCCTAAAGTCGGACAAATGCTAATATTTATTGTAATTTTTCCTTGTAGTGGATCTACGATCTCATTATGGATTTAAAATAAACTTTGTGGATTTTTTCCAAAAGAATAGTATAGGCTATTTTCGGAATATTAAATTTTAGAAATATTATATATTTCAAGGCAGAAGAATTCTCTTGCCTTCTTCAGGAACAGCTGTATCCGGGTGAGATGTAATTCGAAAGGCTTTGAAATAGCATATATCTAGTAGGAGGACGAAGGAAAAAGCAAGCTTTTGTCCTAAATCCTTGCATGGGGAGTAATTATAAGTATAAAGGGTATTTGGATTCACCTCTATATGGCCAGCTGGCTAGAAGGATGTGCGGATCAATCAGTACAGAGAATGATTACATTGTATATGACTGAGTTTGAGAGATATGTTATGCAAGCTTAAACATAGGTATATACACGTTAATGCATTAAATCTTGGTTTCTCCATGGGTGCGGTATAAGTACAACACATTTAGTCAAGCCTAAGAAATATAGTACATACTGTAAGGTGTAAGTAAGAATATATCATAGAACGTAAATACACTGGTGTTCAAAGAAAGTTCATCACCCCTTAAAATTGTAATTGTCGTCCAAATAACGTAAGCATGTGGCAATATTTCTTACAGATTGCATCAGATAAGATTGACACGCGTAGGTGATGGCGTAATATTGCATCAGCTGTTACTTTCAGCTATATAAGCACGCTCTGCAAGAGTTGCAGTCATTCCTTGCTGGTGTCAGGATGGAGTTACGTGCAGTTGACGCCACGAAGAACGAGTGCTATTGTTGCTTTACGTGAGGGAGGCTGTTCTTCCCGTCATATTGATTTATAGAGTGTCTTGTAATCAGTCGACAGTGGGTAGATTTCTTTTCGAACTCAAGAGTACTGGTTTTGCTGATAGTAAAAAAAGGAACCGGATGCAAACGAGTCTCTACGCCAAAACAGGACCGCGTTTTGAAGCGCTTATGCCTTAAAAACCGTAAAGTTTCTTCGTCTGCGCTGAGAAGAGAATGGAAAGAACATATAGGAGTGGTAGCAAGTGCAGTAACAGTCAGAAGACGCCTCTTCAAAAATAGACTTGTAGCCTGTCTTCCTAAGAAGAAGCCCCTCCTCACACATTAAAATGAAAAGGCCCGATTAATTTGGTGTAATGAGCATGTCAAATGGACCCCCGGGCAGTGGAAGTCAGTTATTTTCTCGGATGAGAAGAAATTCAACCTACATGGCTCTGATGGGAGACACAATTCGCCGTAAAAGTGGTGAAAAATACCATCCGGTCTGTATGGTGTCTACAGTGAAATTCCCTAACAACCAAATGATATGGGGTACATTTCGTATCACCTGCAGTTTATAAAAGGTTCCGTAAATGCCAATGGCTACCTGGCTATATTGGAAGACAAATTGCTGCCAACCATTAGAGACCATTTCAACCTGTCAAGTAACTGCAATTTTCAGGACGACTCTGCCCCTGCTCCTTGTCATCGGGCGAATATTGTAAGTAGGCACTTCTGTAGTTACTTTAGCTTCATTTCTGCATTAGAGGTTCGACAGTAATGTGTTTGCATTTATTACAGGTGAAAAAAGGGTTGGAAGAACGGTCCATTACAACTCTTAGCTGGCCAGGAAACAGCTCGGATCTGAATCCTGTAGAGAACTTTTGGCGTCATGTGCTTTCCTGCAGTTGTCAGAAAGAAACCAAAGACCCTTTGTGAACTTCAGAAAGGCATAATTCGTGTTTGGAACCACGAACTATCGGTTGATTATCTTCAGAAATTGATCTTGCCAATGCCTCGACGGTGTGCTGCTGTCATCAGGGCCAGAGGCGGTTAAACTAAATATTAGTTTGCACCTGGTGAACGTTCATTTTGTTTTCCATTTAAAATGATGAACTGAAGCAAATTGAGGGCTTCTGATAACATTTTAGCCATAATTGTCGTGTTTACCAAAACTGTTGTATAAAGGTTGGAAGCTCCTTTTTTGAATATTTTGAGAGCACCTGTCAAATATTACTTAGCTTTGCCTTAACTATTAATAAATATCTTTTGTTTATATTTCTGTTTGTGATGCTAGTCATTAATGTAACACACCATCGCGAAAAAAGGTTAGAAATGTGAAATTCCCAAGTGATGCACTTTTTTTGAACACCAGTGTATATATAAAATAGCATAGAATATACAAATATACCCTGATAAAATGTATAAGTGTTTCTGTGTTGTACATCCAGATATATAAACGTTTGTAAATAATATATAATATAAGCATAATAAGCACTGCAAAAGTTCAACATCCTTGTATACGCTTTGTAGCTGTTATCCTTGAAAAGCAACTCACGATAAATGTCATCCAATTACAGAGGGTGATGATCTCTGCTGGGAACATCCAATCCAAAAGACAGTGTTTTAGCTTGATAGTTAAAGGGATACGGCGGTGCATTGCGTGATTTTCATCTTTCTGTGAGGTGATAAACGTTAGGTGTTTTATACGTTATCTAGAACTCAATCTGTTTGGTGACAAGCTGGTCAAGTGCATGAATATTCAGCAAAAAAATATTTTTTTCTGAAATGAATCATTGCTATGGAGAGGTATTAAAGTTGGTATATAAAGCTTGTTTTGAGATTATAAAGTAGTTCCTAGGCTCCTTATCTAACCATATGAGAATTCGAAGCCAGCATTCCATGCTTAGAAAACTGTAAGGTCTGTAATCGAGGCTCAGCCCATTGTCATTGTGAATAACGTTTATGCTGACTTCTAGTATTAAATGTGAAATTAAAGCGAAATGAAGCGTGATTCAAATGAAACGACGGTTAATTTTCTATGCTAATGCTGTCGAGGCAGTGTTAGGCGTATCGGAAAACTGCTAGTTTGTGGGGCATACACAAACTAATAAGTTAACAGAGCTGAAAGTGATTCTTACGCTGCTTCTGTTGGGACAGCAAGACAGGACTGCAAGATGTTAGGGATTACTAGGTCTACTGAGAGTTCTCATAGGACAAGCAAATACATGTGCTGTGTTAGGGTTACTAAGAGCAGAAACAGGTGCATGTGTATTTGCATATTCACTAATGCTAGGAGCATATTAACCAAATATAAATTTGATGAACTTGAAGAATTGGTTATGTCATCAAATGAGCACGTTGTTGGGATATCGGAACATGGTACCACTCCGACACTAGCGTTGCGGAATTTGAATATGGTGAGAATAGTGTATACAGAAAGGTTATGTATCTATGTTATGGTGGTTTCTGAGAGGACTCGCATGCACTTTGTTTCTCTGTGATAAGGCTGTGAATGAAAGAGCCGGTCATGCATGAGGTGAGTGTGTTTTGCTTTACTGAATAGTGTTATGTTGGAGTGTTATTTTACTCTGTAGTGTTGTTTGACTGGTTACTTAACTACCAGAGAGAGCAACGAATAAATAAATCCAATCCCTGGCAAGGAAATCCTTGGATCAGCAATCTAGTGCCTTCAACGTACCGGAAGCACCAGAAAAAAAAATAAATAAAAATCCCACCCCTGGTAACGGAGGCATGGAATCAGCAGTCCTGTACCTTTTAGAATTACCAATCTGCTGAAAAAAGAACGAGTATATAAAAAAAAAAAAACATTCCTGGCAGGCAGCCAGTTGTCAGCAATCCTCTACCATCAGCAAGAGAGCGGCAACAGCCCACCAAGAAGGCTCAAAGGTAAGATTTTATAGGTGGAAGGATGGAAAGGAGGGGCGGGGAGGAAAGGAGTTGTGCTTGTGGTTAAGAAGTACATAGAATCTAAGGCATTTATAATTAGTTGATGACCAGTGCAATGTTGAGTTAGTCCATAAGCACTGGAAAAACCAAAGTGAGAGTAGAAGTACGTTATAGGCAAAATTACTGTGATCAATGTGATGAAAAGCTATACGGACAAATAGAGTGGGCCAGTAAGACAGAACGTCTTGTTGTTGTTGTTTGTTTGTTATTTGGTTTTTAGGAGCATTAGCAACTAAGGCCATATTGCTCTGGGGATATGCGGTGGTCATTCCCTGACCTTTCCGCATCCTCTGTATTTGGTGATCATGGGCTCGAACCCCGGTCTAATCAAGAAGCGTGTGCTACACACTGCTGCTCCTGCCCGCCTGGCTACGGAGGCGCCCAGAACGTCTTACAACCCGCGATTTTAGCTTTACAGATATAGACTGCAACTTGTCAGTTGGTCTTTCCCATAGAAGCAAAAATTTTTTTGGATATATTCGATGACTGTTTTTCACAGCAGCATATGAGAGACGCAACAAAAAAAAAAAAGCAATATTCTTTATCTTATTATAAGGAGTGACTATTTGTCATTAAGAATCTGCAGATAAAGGAACTATTTGGTGGCAGTGATTATAATATATTGAGGTGGGATTTACTTAAAGGATATAATTACTGGAAAGGGATATTGCTTTCATAACAGTTTTTAAATTCTTTTCAGTGCGACCATCTGATGATGTTATCGACTGCAAATTCTAAATGGAAAGCATTCGAGGAAAAAACTTCGAGAAAAAATCGAGGAAGTAATGGGAAGCATTGGAGGAAGCAACATAGAATCTACTAAGCTTTTTATATATCCAAGATATTGTTCAAGTTTCACACCTAAATATATATCAGTTGAACTGGTGAAACCAATGGCAGAGAAGAAAAATGCACGGGGGCAATATAACCTACAGTAAGGCTCTCGTGGGTAGCACGGTTGGTAGAATCTCATTCCTCTCCACACCGGATGGAAAAGACCTGCGTTCGAATCCCGTCAATGACGTGAGGAATTTTTATGGGTTTTTTCCCCACAACGTGGGTGAGTTAGTCGATGTCAGGCTAGAGTAACATGGTTTTTCTCCTGGAAACTGAGGTTTTTCTTCCAGCAAAACAGGCAAATCGACTACAGAATAGATGCAATTTACAGACATAATATTTATGAAAAAAAAAAAAAAAAAACCTACAATACGTATAACTAGTCTGCAGTCAAGTCAATAAGGGGTGTATGCAAGCTAAGGCAGATTACGAGAAATCTCGGGCAAAAAATGTAAAGAAAAGTAGCAAAGGCTTCTTTACTTATGTAAATACTGGAACGATAGAGATAATCACATTGGTGAGATAGATGTGAATGGTATGACTGTTGACGAACCTGTTTAGATCGCTGCCGAACTGAATAGAAATTTTCCTTTTACATTCATGTGTGAAGAATTTTTTACGGATGGGAACACCAGAAGTATATCAAGTTATAACTGGGAGCTAAAATGATTTTAGGATAACTGAGAAGAAGATGGAAGAGAATGTTGAAGCTAAAGGTAAGTAAGGCACCTGGACTGATGAAACATCCAATTATGTTAAAAGAAGCAGCAAAAGAGATAAGCAGACTCGACCAAAATTATGGGGAGCATTTTGGATTCTGGGAGGTCCTTTCAGATTGAAGGTGCACACAGGGGGATCAAAAATTATAGACCTATTAAGCTTGACTTCCATTCCAGGGAAAATAATGGAGTTAATGGAAGAAGTAATGCATGACCAGCTTGACAGGAATGCAGTTATATAAAAAGCACAGAGTGGATTTGTTAAGGGGCTATATTATCTGAGAAATCAGATTAGCTATTATGATGCAGTAACAGAGAAACTGGATGCAAAATTAATTTTGTAATCATATAGTTAGTTTTAAGTAACACTTTTAACACCGTTATCCATGCAAGACTGCCGTATGCAAATTGGAGCAGTGTGGCATTAGGGACAAGTTACTGTTATGATTGAGCGGCGAAGACAGACAGAAGATGATTAGATATATGCACATTGTTTCTTGGACTAATGTTATTAGTGAAGAATCTCAGGGTTCACTGCTGTGCTCCTTACCGTTTTGAATTTTATTAACGATATTGATGAAGGCATATCAAATTGCATAAGTTTGCAGATGATACAGATGTTGAAAGGATGATTAATAACAGTGTAAGCTATTGCAACAAGATCTAAAAATTAAAGCAGATGTGCTGAGAAAGTGGTAACTGGAGTTTAGCGTTAATGAATTCAAGTATTTCATATCGGTTGCAGTAATCCCAGAATGTACAGTAGCGGAAAAAAAAACTGCATCACCTTAAAAAAAGTAACATTTGTAGTGAAACGTATAAGATATTGTTTGAATACAGTCATTTCCTTTTCGCAAAGCAAACGTATTGCGTCAGATAACGCTTCTATTCATCACCTTGATGACAGCAATTGCAAGGTATTGTATCAGCTGTTTCTATAAATACGGCGTTGGAAGGGTATACACGCTCATTAGTATCCTGTTTTGCGAAGGTGTAAGCATGGCTCCATATGTTGAGTTGACACCAAGAAAAAAAGTGTAGCTGTTGCTCTGTCCCAGGAAGGGCTTTCTACGCGTGCAGTCGCTGACAAAATAGGCTGCCACCAGTCAACGGTATCCCGGGTGCTGAAATTAAAGCGTGAAACCGGTGATGTGAAGACAAGACCTGGATCAGGTCGTATTTTCGTAATCGCCATGCTAGTGCTCCTGATCTAAAACTGGACTTTGAGATGGCCTCTGGTGTTGAAACAAGTGCACGAACCATCCAAAGACGACTTTCGGAATGTGATTTGCATGCCTATCGGCCCAAGAAGAAGCCGTTGTTGACCCAACAAATGAGGAAGGAGCAACTTTCTTCGGCTAAAACGCATGTTTCATGGTCAAAAGAGTAATGGGACACCGTCATCTTTTCTGACGAATGTCTTGATTCATTCAACCTGCATGTCTTGGATGGGATTGTCATCATTCAATCTGCATGTCTTGGATGGGAAGCGGTATGTCAGAAGACGAAAATCGGAGGCATACCATCCTGACTGCATAACACCGACTATAGTTCCCCGCAGGTCAGATGGTCTGAGGATGCATAACAAGCAAAAGGGTGGAGCGAATCAAGTTTAAGAGAACGGTGAATGCAGAAACCTACATTGCTATCTTGGAGGAGTGCCTGAAATCCGTTATTAGGGATCAAAGACGTCCAAAAGTGCATTTTTCAACAGGACTCGGCACCTTGCCATACAGCAAACTTGGTAAGTTTTATGCTATTTAGATTTAATGATGAGTTTGTCTTCTTGTCTCACAAGGCTTAAAACATACTTACACCAACGTTTTACCTCGTTTTTCTCCCATAAGGTGCAGTCATACCTCAGAAATGCTGGCATTACAAATTGACATTTGTAATGCCAGCATGTAATGCTACAAATTGTAGCATTACAATTTGTAATGCTACATTTGTAGCATTACAAATGTTAGTCGGTCTCAATGCCTGAGACCGACTAACTCAACCACAGAGTGAAAAGAACCCATAAAAGTTCCTCGGGTTATTGAAGGGATTGAATCCGGACTTTTTTCACCCTGTGTTGGGAGTTAACCCTATAACCATAATGCTACCCGCATGGACGAAAAACTAACAGGTTAATCTGTGGCTTCTCGCAGCTTCAAACTCATATTCTTGTGGGTGCAATGGCGAGTTGAGGTACCCAACTATCTCAAAGCTCATGGCTTCTGTTATTCAGCGTTTTACGCCTATCTGATCGTTTCTGGGAGCTTAGTTTCACATCTGGGCTTCCATTTTTTATAACTAGCACATTGAGAGTTATCTGTTTAGGAATGTTAAATTCAAAATTCATAGCACTAACACACAGACATTTTCTCGGTGTGACGTCTCATTCTTTCTGAAACTGTTCTCTTTCGATGTACTCAGCATTTGACATATAATGTACGTTCGAAATGAATTTGGATTTATCACTAATTTACCTTAATATAAGACCAAAATATTTGCCGTTATAGATACAATTCACGTATCACAATAAATTAGAAAGTTATATGTTAACATATGTTCGAGAAAGCTTACGTTTATAAACAGAACACTGTCATTACTGAGAGAAATGCATTAAAATTTTCACGTATTTCCCCCCTTTCACAAAAATACGCAGGCGCCTCCGTAGCCAAGTGGGAAGGAGCAGCAGTACGTAGTACATGCTTCTTGATTAGACCGGGGTTCGAGCCCGTCACCACCAAATACGGAGGATGCGGAAAGGTCAAGAAATGACCACTCCATATCCCGGAGCAATATGGCCTTAGTTGCTAATGCTCCTAAAAACCAAATAACAAACAAACAAAAATACGCTATTCGTGACTATCAGCATTTCTGAAGATTAGCATAAGTTACGAATTTTTTGAAATTTATGCCAGTGTTATCTGTTAAGTTTTATGATTAATCGTTATTTTTATATAGATATAACACTGTTAACTTGTGAAAGCTGAAAACACTTGTGAGGGGTTGCACGTGGCTCTCTAGTTTGACATACCTAGTCAGTCTGTGATAAATGCTGGCATTTCAAATGCCTAAACTGTTAAAACCCGGTATAATTCCTCGTTATTTACAGGATAGTTCATAAGTAAACTTGTGTCTTTGTAAGCGTATAATTTACCAAGCAATGAATACATACAAAACATACTGAGTACTGAATGAAAGTTGTGGTCTTGAAATTTTTAATGGTGATTTTAATGGTGTACTCTTGGTGGCTCAAGATACCACAGTTGGCAAAACCTTCATTGTTTCAATAGTTTTATGTTTTCCCATGGGGTTCCAGGTTTTTTTTTATATATATTTAATAAATAACAACTTGTGTATACAAAGTTTCTATGCTAATCGTGAACGGAAAGTTTATTGGGAGGATGCTTTTAATATCACGTGCGAAACCGTCATCGTTCTGCTCCAAAAGTCGCCATTTTGTTGTTTACACTTCGTTCGCGCCAACTACTGGCGAAATTAGTAACGTTAGTCGTTAATAAAAACCTCAAAACCACGGCTTTCAGTCGATGCTTAGTATGTTTTACAACGTTAAAATTACACTAAGTTATCAGCTTAGAAATTTGTGAAGTACTTTTGAATTGGCCTCTATAATGGCCCAATGTTACGAGCTTTGGTTTATATTTTTATTTTCTGATCCATTAGTTGGAAAGTAATCTGAAGCGATTCATCTGAACTAGTTATTTTTGCCACTAGGCATTTCAGGTTTTAAAAGAACCACAAAATTAGCACGGCTATCGCCAATTTCAGTTACCAACCATTCATTATTCAGCACGCTTGCCTTTGTTAACTTCATTAATGGTCTTTCTGCTGTTGCGTGACACTGATGCTACTGTTTACATCAAACAATCACGCTGTTGCTAGGATAGCAACAGCTCCATTGGACCACGGCCGGATTGGGCTGGCCGTAGTCCATTGGTTAGCGGTCGCGGCCACAAATAAGGAGGTTGGGGGTTCAAATCCGCGTGTTTACACAAAAATATTCAGGTCTCATTGTGACTGGGGCACTGAATATCTGGCTGTCATTGATAATTCATTATATACGTAGTCACAATGAATATGTAAACTCTTCTAGGCACAGCCGTCTAGAGGAGAAACGGAAATTTATTTATTTATTATATTAGGTGACCTATTTCATTGGTAAGCGCACGGGTTTTGCTGCCATTGAATGCTATTCCTACAATCAGGAACGCCACACTGTACTTCCTGCTATAAGAAATTGTTTAAAAAAATGCATTTTAGATCATTCGCGCATGCATCTCTTTCTTTCCCATCATATTTCAGCGTCATTCTGTATTCAGTCGTCGTATGCTTTTAAAATTTCTTTTACCATGAGTGACCTCAGTGAACAGGAATTCTAGGAAATGACACGGCTAACAATCTTAAGCTGTTACTTGAATATCTTAGCACTGCATCGGAATGCACTTTTGTATTGTTTTTATTTTTGTTTCTCTCTCTCTCTCTGAGGGATAGAGCAATTATTATAGAGGACTAGCTTTCGGCCCCGATTGCCTCGAGGTGGAAGTCAAGTGATGATTTCAACTGAAAGCGAAAATATGGAGCAAAAAATTTTTCCTAAGTACAAGAGTAGCAAGCACATTAATTATGATTCTAAGTACTTCGTTTATGTGAGGGGTGGAGAATGTGCGTGCATGTCCGTCTAGTCTAAGCACGTGATTAAGCCTAAATATCTCTCAGTAATACATGTAGTTTTGTTCAACCCAAAGTTTCGTTCATGAGGTAATTATTTCGTGAAACAAAAATTTGGAAGTGTGTTTCGCATTTATGCCATTTGTAGTTAATCATAATTACGCTAACTAACAATCAGGTTAAACTAAATTTATATATATTCATGTGGAGAACAGGACGTATATTAGGCTAACTTATTCTCTTAAACTACTGTCACAACTCTTCAGATAGTCGAAGCTTAAATCTCTCAAAAACAACCTTCTCGGACTTTTAAGAAGAGTAGTAGACTGTGTTGTTTATTTGGAGTACCGCTCAAGTTGTACAGAAGCCCGATCACAGAGGAACCGATGATTTTAGAAGTCATTTGTGTCCCAGGAAATTTTATAGGCAAGGGCAAATCAAATAAAACAAGCGTCACAGAGTTTAAAGAAAAGTAGTCATTGTTAGAGTTTTTCAGATATATTTAATAATATTAAATGAAAATAATTTAATTTTATAAATTAAATTAAATTTCTTTTTAATGACAGTATTGAACAAGATACTTTTTTTAATTTATTGAACCATTTAAGTAGCATATACTTATCTGATCCCTGCACTATCAGAATTGCAAATTTGAAGGACGGGGCCTATATTTAGAATTTCTCTTAGCATCTTTGGAACTGTTCCCCTTTAACCCGAAACATCTTGGGGGTCTACAGTACGAAGCAGAAAGTTTTCATTGTGGAGGCCTACTACAAAAATGGAAAGTGTGTGGTTAAAATACGCGAAATGCTGTATAAAAATTGGCTTATGTAATGCACCCACAGAAAAATATACTGCCCTACCATTAATATCCGGACACCTGACTAATAGTAATTCATGAAGCTTGATTCGATTTTCTAAAGAATAACTTTATTACTTTTTTTCAATGGTTAATGAGGTTGTGCTATAGAAACTTGTTCACAACAAGATAGTATACGCCCATACAGGGGATATTGTGATGAATATTTTTTGAACATTTCGAAACAGGTTTCCTGATTTTCATGGTGGAAGTGTTGCTTAGCCAATAAGTTTACGATATAAATATATATTCAAATGTATATTTTTATTTCAATATCGAGCTTACGGTATATGTATTTCCTATTTCCAACCAAGTTTACGTTATATGAATTTGGTATCTCCTATCAAATTTAAGTTAGATATGTTACGCTTTAACGTTACGTTTGTAAATTCCGTGTAGTTATAATAGATAATAAATTTAATTATCTATTGCCAACCTACGTGATTGAACCCTTGAGCTACCTCTTTGAGATATTATATCTACGCCAAATCACCGACAATAAAAGCTCTACGAATGTTAATTTCCTGTGTTACTAACTACGTGATAAAGGTAACTTATTAAAACACGTATGCAGTGTTTTAAACTATAAATTATAGTTTATAAGACTCTTCTGATACTGCAACAAAGCTATGTAGAAACTTCCAGTATTTGCTATATCAATGCTGAAACAATGCCGGAAGAAGTCGACTGTGGTTTTCTAAGCAATTACAAGGACCAAGCGAAGAACAAATACACCAAATTAATCAGGAAATCACATACGACTCTACTAAATTTAAATCAGAAGTTAGAGAAAAACTATTTCAAATCAATAAAGTTCCATTTAGCGGCTCCCGAAAAAACGTGTAGTTCTCTTAGCCTCGAAGTTCTCAGTGTTTTGCTTCGGTTTTACTTGGTACTGACCTGTTTGAATATTAGTTACTGAATCTTTGTTGGTATGAATTGCTGTCGTGGGTAGCATAGTTGGTATAATCACCATCCTCTCCACACGGCGTGAAAACACCCGAGTTCGAATCCCGTCAATGACGCAAGAAAGTTGTACGGGCGTTTTTCTTAACATGGCTGAGTTTGTCGGTCCCAGTCGAGGGTTGAATGGTTTTTTTTCCGGAAATCCGGTGTTTCGTCCAGTAAACAGCAAATCAAACAAAGAACACACGCAATTTGCAGACATATTATATACGCCCAATATGGTCTAATTTGATGATGTGTTTAAAACCCTGCAACAACCAACCAACCATGACATGATTTTGAGTCAAGGCAATATTCCAAAATAAATACGCGTTCTACTCGGGAAAAATCCATTTTATATCGCACTAGTAAATGCTGGACTGCTCCTGAAATACCACTGCAGTCATATTGAAACGGCCTACTGCCACCCATCTAAAAATATCTCACTCCGTATCCAATGTCATTATATGCTCTATTAGCATAGTTAGCTTGGTACATGCTGTTGATCACTGTGGTGAGTGATAACTGGATAATCCATCATAGCTCCTGATAACCGTGGTCTAATACGAAAATGCATATTTCCATATTTGGCTGTCCCTGTGCCATTTTCACAACATTTCTTTCTGTTCAATTTTCGTTGTAATATTCCTTCAATGATTGCACATTAACGGTGCCGATTGCCCTATCACATTCAAAGAGGTTTTGGATGTTAAATATTATTGTAACCACGTCTAAGTTTTCGAATACTAGCTTTAAGATTATTCTGAAGCTCACTACTGTGGCCATATTGTTCCTTCTAGATCATTCTAAGAAAGAATCTACTATCAAAACGATATGGTGATTGCATTGCTTTTTTTGAGAGCTGTTGTGGAATTCTTTAAAGACTCGGTTCTTTTTCATCAGATCAATGACGCGAGGAATTTTTATGGGCCTTTTTCACAACCTGGCTAAGTTAATCGGACTCCAACGAAAGTAGCATGGTTTTTCTCCCGGAAACTCCAGTTTTTCATTCAGCAAACAGAAAATCGATCACAGGACACACGCAAATTACAGACAGTAATTACAGTATACACAGAACAACATGGCCTTAGTCGCTGATGGTCCTTAAACTTTACTACGACAACTACTCAGAAATTGAGTATTTTTAAGTCCCCATTTGTAGCTTTCGTAGTTGATCTTCCCTTAAATATAAACTGAGTGAGCTTCAATGGAAATTTACTCCTGTTGTGAAGCAGAATGAACTGTCAATGTTTCACTAATAGTTTCATCGACTGTCGCGTTTTCATCGACGTCATTTTTCAGTGCGATTTATGTCAACTTCTTCAAAAAAGCTATTCACATCTCAGCAGTAGCACAACGAATCAGTTACTATGTAGACAGATGCTGTTTCCTGTTGTTAGATACCTTACAGCTAAGATCTTTATGCACAGTTATTGATTCTTAAATTCCACTCTTTAAACGAGACGACAAGGGATTTAGTGAGATCTAAGACCGAGACTGATTTAATTCTCACTAATTAGAGAAATACCTTGATTTGGTTGAATATGTTTAATTGAAATCGCAGTCATCATCTTTGCTCACCAGATGAGTTTCCGCCTCTGAAAACTCTTCTAAGGACGGTGGGCTAGTGGTTGTAGTATCCGATGACAGGACAGCAAGACTGGAGAGAGTTTACAACCTTGAGGTGGTAGCCAGAGCAATCTAGGGAGAGCAAAAAAATAACCCCAATGCCAGAGTTGTATTCAGGGCACCTGAATTATCAAAGAAACATGAAAAACAACCTATGTAAACAGTTTTGTTGTTACGTAGTGTAATCACAGTTAATAATATTTTACTGTTCACTTTTTCCATAGCGGCTATCACAGTGATTACGATGGCATCGCTGTTTTCCTTCTTCCCAGTCTTCCGAGATCATGTGAAAAAGGCTTGGGTTCGAATTTCATAGAAACGAGAGGAAATTTTAATGGGCTTTTTTTCATACTGAAAACGAGTTAATACGGCCGAGGATTGCATTGTTTTTTCTCCGAGAAACTTCCAGAAACATCCAGAAAAAACAGGCAAATTGACCGTCGAGTACATGTAAGTTATATTCACAGGATACTGACTCTTCATGGCTTAAGCTGCCCCGGCGCTAATTATATCCAACCTTTCAATCAACCTGCTGTTCTGTTATATTGTATGAACCAATTACATCTGTAGAACTGTGATCTGCATGGTGAACTTTTTAATGGTAATTGTCACCAAAATGTATTGAAAGGTAAATTCAGAATAACGAAAATGTGTCCGCTAGCGTATATACTGTTGTAAAAATCTAAATAAGTGCCCTCTGGTTTGTTATAATTTTTATTTCATTGTTACTCTTTACTTGAGATTATCATAATTGTTCTCCTTGCATTAAAAGTAATCCCTTTAGTTTTAATTTCCTAGCCGCTTTCTCCGGATGGCAGTTCTCAGTTTTGTGGCAGTTTCGGCTATTGACACGACCAACTCAAAAAGACGTTTGCACCAACAGGGTTCTACCTTCGATTGCTGTTACCGCCTTTCATCATTTTCCCCTACTCTCCTTAAGGAGCCTCATCAGGTGAGGATTTCCTTATCGGTTGTTTGACGCCTTCCGTGCATTGTAAAACCCATTTCAGCAGGTTTTCTGCTTTCTTCCCACCGCTACAGAAAAAAAAAATCTTTCTCCTTGGCGTCGTGAAAATGAGTTCTATGGTTCTCTGTTGTACAAACAATACACTTCTTAACCGGTACTGAGAAAGATTAAGTCATCCATCATAGTGAAAATTGCCATCATTACTCCCATTGTCTTATCTTACAGAATTCAACATTCTTTGTTTTCCCCCTCCATATTTATCACAATTGTTAGCATGCACTTGTAGATACGTGAATCTTCATATCTAATAAAGAATTGTTAGTGTGTGAAAGACATGAATTTATTTTATGAATTGAATGAGGTCTCTTAACAGTACTCATATCTTTTATTCGTTTATTTATTTATTTTTTTATTTTATCTTTTATAAGTAAACACTAAGATGTTTTCGGATGATCTGATACACATATCAACTCACAGATAACTTAGATATATTAGGGCGTAAAGACAACTTGATGTCAAACATTGCAGACAGTGCTTGTTCCATGATTACTACAATTAAGTAGAGTTCTGTAAATATAGGGGTGAAATGAAACTATAATTTTTGAAAAAAAAAAAAAAATTTCATGCAAAAAAAGTAAGCACCTGCAGCGTTGAGACATCGGTCCCTTCCTGTCACCAGGTGAGACACACCCTTGGCGAATGATTCCGCTGCTTGCTGGTGAAACCATTGTAACTGCTTGATCTGCTCGTCCGAGTGAAAGCGATAACCTTTGAGTTTTACCTTCGGTGAGCCAAAAATACGGTAGCCGGTCTGTAGGATGGGTAACAGTTATAGTATTATATACTATCTCACCAGTTGTGCCTTGTCTGCAGTGGTATTTATTGTCATTGTTCTTGCATTCAGCTTAGCTTTACTCCATTTTCAGTGCTCTTCACCCATTGCACTTTGAGCGTCTGCTGTTCACTTAGGTTTGGATAAACTGTATATCCAAACTATATATCTCAAGGAATGTCAGTAATGAACACTTTTTTCAAGAAAAGGGTGAACAGAAAGTGGACATGGAAGAGTCCAAATGGATTAAGAAAAACATAAAATCAAAGGAAGTGCACCCAGTTAATATAGATGAACAGTGCTCTGTTGAGTCAGTTTGGTGTGAGATAAGCACTGCGAAAGGAAAAATAAGAGTAGGAGTGTGTTATAGGCCTAATGACTTGAATGAGTACAATGAACAATTGTACAGAGAAATAGAGTGGGCCAGTAAATCAGAATGTCTTATAATGGGGGATTTTAACTTCCCAGATATTGACTGGAACTTGTGGGTTGGTCACTCACACACTAGTCAGAATTTTGTGGATTTATTGGATGATTGTTTTCTGCAGCAGCATGTTCGAGAGGCAACCAGAGAAAGTAACACTCTTGATCTGGTTATCAGCAGTGATCATTCGTGTATTAAGAATTTGCAGATAAAGGAACCACTAGGTGGCAGTGATCACAGTGTGCTGAAGTGGGATTTACTCAAAGAGGTAACTACCGTCAGGGGTAAAGGAAAGGGTTTTTGCTTCCGTAAAGAGGAGTACAGTGGTCTCAGAAAGTTTTTAAATTCTGTACAGTGGGATCAACTGACGATGTTACAAACAGTAAATTCTAAGTGGGAAGCATTCAAATAATTAATGGTGGAAGCTACTAGACTTTATATACCGATTAAGAAATATCGTTCACGGTTTAGGCCTAAATGGTTATCAAATGAACTAATGAGACTCGTGACAGAGAAGAAAAATGCATGGGATGCATATAAATTATCAGGTGACGCAGAAGCCTGTGGCAGATATAAGCTAGTCTGTAATCAGGTCACAAAGGAGGTTCGGCAGGCGAAGGCGGATTACGAGAAATCTTTGGCAAAAGATGCTAAGAAAAACAGCAAGGATTTCTTTACTTATATAAACTCTAAAAGGAAGGGGTTGAATATGATTGGTCCACTTGACATCGATGGTTCGACTGTTGATGATCCTGCTCAGATAGCAAACAAACTGAATGAGTATTTTGCATCTACATTCACACGTGAGGAATTATTACAATTTGAAAATGGAAGAAGGTTATCAAATTGTAGCAGTGTGCTTAATGATTTTGTAATAACTGAGAGCAAAGTGGAGGAGAAATTGTTGAAGTTAAACATAAGAAAGGCACCTGGGGTGGATGGGATCTATCCAGTTATTTTAAAGGAGGCGGCAAAGCAACTAAGCAAACCCTTAGCCATAATTATGAGAGCATCCTTGGACTCAGGGGCGGTTCCCACGGACTGGAGATGTGCAAATGTGTCCCCAATTCACAAAGGTGGATCGAAGGGTGACACGAGTAATTACAGACCAGTTAGTTTAACTTCTGTTCCGGGTAAAATAATGGAGTCGCTGGTTAAAGATGCATTGCAGGATCATCTAGACAAGACTGCAGCAATAATTCAAACACAGCATGGGTTTGTTAAGGGAAAGTCTTGTCTGACAAATTTGATTGGTTATTATGATGTGGTCACAAAGGAACTGGATGCAAAAAATAATTTTGATATCATATACTTGGATTTCAGGAAAGCTTTTGACACTGTTGCGCATGGAAGACTACTGTACAAATTGGAGCAGAATGGTATTAAGGGTAAGTTGCTACAATGGATAAAAGGATGGTTAAGTGGGAGAAGACAGAGGGTGGTAATCAATGGGTGCTGCTCTTCGTGGACTAACGTTATTAGTGGAGTCCCACAGGGTTCGGTGTTGGGTCCACTGTTGTTTTGTGTATTTATCAATGATATTGATGAAGGTATATCAGGCTTAATGTCGAAGTTTGCAGATGACACAAAGATTGGCAGGGTTGTTAATGACAGTAATGGCAGTGTGCTACTGCAACAGGATCTAGATAATTTGGGCAGATGGGCTAAGAAGTGGCAACTGAAGTTCATCCTTGACAAATGCAAAGTACTGCATATGGGTAGAAGTAACCCCAGAGAAACGTACCAACTGTGTGGTACTACACTTAAGGTGGTAGAAAATGAAAAAGACCTGGGAGTAATTGTGCAGTCAGATACGAAGTTTTCTGAGCAGTGCAGACAGGCTGCTAGGGCGGGTCATGGGGTTTTGTCAATGATATATAGGAATTTTGCTAGCAGGGAAAAGGAGGTGATTGTCCCTCTGTATAAGGCAATGGTCAGGCCACGCCTTGAGTACTGCGTACAGGTCTGGAGGCCTCATTTTAGGAAGGATGTAGATTTGCTTGAGCGTGTACAGAGAAGAGCAACACGATTGGTGAGGGGAATGAAGGGATTCTCTTACCAAGAGAGGCTTAAGTTCTGCAAATTGCAGTGGCTGGAGACTAGGCACCTGCGCGGTGATCTGATTGAGGTCTATAAGGCCTTGAATGGGTTGTGCACGCTGAATTCTGATGGGATCCTTCCACTTGTTCAGATTACCAACCTACGGGGACATAAGTTCAAATTAAGAAAGGATAGATGTAGAATAGATGTGCGGAAATTTGCCTTTAGCCAGCGGGTGGTTAATTGCTGGAACAAACTTCCATCTGTCGTTGTGGAAGTTGATAGGTTAAATAAATTTAAGGAGGAACTGGACAGGCATTTGGAGGGAATGGTGTGATTTTTTTTTTTTTTTTTTTTTTTTTTGGCTGATGCTGCATAAGCTCCTACACTTGCTTTCTTGCATCATGTGCCACTACTACTACTACTATTAACAACTAATGAAATCGACTTCATCCTCACTAACAGAAGATATATTGTGAATGATGTTACCATCCTGAATAAGGTAAATGTTGGAAGTGATCACTGAATGGTAAGATGTACACTTGATATAGATGTAGGAAAGGAAAGGAAAAAACTGACTCGAGTAAATAATACAAAGGTCTTTGAAATAACAGAGGAGGAGAAAAAGCAGTATGTACTGGAACTTAAGAACAAGTTTGAGCTTCTGCAGACTGCTCAGGACCAAGATATCGACGAGGAATATTACAACTTTCTGAAAGTGATAAAGCCCAAGAAACCTATAGGGAAACAGAAATCCAAAGAAGAAAAAATTAGTCAAGAAACACTTGTCATGATGAACCAAAGACGACAAATGAAGAGCAAGAAAAACACTGACAGGGAGAAAATTGAGTATACTGAGTTATGCAAAGCCATTAGAAAGAGACTCAGAGAGGATATAAGAAGATTTAACACAGGAAAAGTAGAACAAGCATTAAGGGAAAACAAAGGATTTAAATCAGCAGCCATGAGCAGTAATACAGAAAGACAAATGATACTGAAACTGAAGAATAGCGATGGTGTACTTATAAACAGCAGAGAAGGCATAATTCAAATAGCAGAAGACTACTATAGAGAATTATACAAGGAGCGAGGGAATGATACCAGCAGTGGGGAAGATGGATTGCAAAGTAGCAACACATACGACATACCCGATATTCTTCCTGATGAGGTAGAACATGCATTGAAGAAAATGAAGAATCGGAAAGCCCCGGGGGAAGATGAAGTTACTGTAGAGTTGTTAAAATTGGGAGGAAGAGACATAACACAAAAACTGGCAAGGCTCTTCACAAAGTGCATTAGAAAAGGTGTGATGCCTAAGCAGTGGAATAATGCAATCATAGTTTTGCTGCATAAGAAAGGAGATAAATCAGAAATTGGAAATTATAGACCAATTAGCTTGTTATCCCATATCTACAAGTTGTTCACAAGGGTCATTACTAACAGATTAGAAAGAATACTTGATGAGAATCAACCGAAAGAGCAAGCTGGCTTTAAGACAGGATTCTCAACTATGGATCACCTTCACGTAATATCACAGCTAATGGAGAAAGCAAATGAATATAAAACACCATTATGCCTGGCATTTGTGGATTATGAAAAGGCATTTGACTCCATACAGCATAAGGCAATGTTTCGGGCACTGGAAAGACAAGGCATAGATACTCCATATATTATGATTTTGAAGAAAATATATGAGAGTGCTACATCCTTTATTAGACTAGACAAAGACAGTAGCAAATTTAAAATCGAGAAAGGAGTTCGACAAGGAGACACAATATCTCCGAAGCTGTTTACTGCTGCCCTTGAGGAAGCTTTCAGAAGATTAGACTGGTCGCAGAAAGGAGTCAGTGTGAACGGAGAGTACCTAAACCATTTACGATTTGCAGATGACATTGTGGTCATAAGCCACGATCCCAAAGAATTAGAGGAAAATCTTAATCAGTTATGCACAGTTAGTAAGGATTTTGGACTAAAGATGAATATGGCTAAAACAAAAGTAATGATGAACAAGTATGCCACGGAAAGGGAAATAATGATTGAAGGAGCAGTAATTGAAAAGGTGGAGTCATATACTTATCCGGGACAAGTTATTAGCTGTAATAATGATAAATGGCTGGAAGTCAAGAGAAGAATAAATTTTGGATGGATAGCATTCAGGAAATATAGTCACATACTGAGGAGCAATATCCCAGTTTGTCTGAAACGTAAAATAATGAATCAATGTATACTCCCCACCATGACTTATGGAAGTGAAACTTGGGCACTCACCAAAAGAATGGAAGAGAAGCTAAGAACTACACAGCGAAGAATGGAACGAATTATATTAGGAATCAGACTGTTAGATAAGAAGAGAAACACATGGATTAGGCAGCAAACTCAAGTAAAGGACATTCTTATCAAAACTAAAGAACTAAAATGGTCTTGGGCAGGACACATAGCTCGAAGACATGATGACAGATGGACTAAGAAAATAACAGAATGGTACCCAAGAGGAGCTAGAAGAAAACCTGGAAGACAAAGGCGGAGATGGATAGATGGAATTCATGAGTTTTTGAGTAGTAAATGGATGGCCAGTGCTCAAAACAGAAGGAACTGGAAAGTTGCTGGAGAGGCCTTCATCCTGCAGTGGATTGAAAATGGCTGATGATGATGATGAAACTATATATACTCTACATTGATACTCTTACTACTAAATTCTTTATATGCTAAAATCTGTTTATCTTTGTTTGTTGGAAGGTATTGATACTCTAATAGAGACACAGTTTTATTACTTTGTTTAAATTTATCTTCATAAAAGAAATGTAATTACGGCAGTAGAAAACATACTACTATAGACCTTTCAGTTGTATGTAGTTACTAATGTAACTAAGGTTCTTAAACTACGAAATTGCCTTTTTCTGAGTTACGATGCACTCAGAAAGTGGTGCCATTTTTGGTGAGAATAGAGGAGATCGCCTTGCACTGCCAGCTTTTCGCAACACTTCGTTATGATGTATATAGTACAGGGAAACTGCTCTTATAGTAATACGTAGATTCAAAAGACAACGGGACGCGAGTTCATTCTGTCGCTAGTTTTTGGATAAATATTCATTATTTCACCGCAACGCGTTCTTTTGTGCGTTGTAGAATTACATTCTGTACTGCTGTACAAAGCTTCCTCTGGTCTTTGTACAACAGAAATGATATTGTGACGCTTCCAAACAAATAATGCCTCCCAAAATAGGAATGTTTACCAAAAAGAAATGATCAACTCTTTGCCATCCGTTTCGACCGATTGTCGTCTCGTCGCAGAGCAGGTGGATACAATGCAGAAACTGGCAGAAAGGTTGATAGTTTCTCATGGCTGGCGTTGCTCGAAATTTTCAGTTTCAAAAGTTTAAGACAGATGTACTGTCGCTGTAGCACAGAATATTATTACCGTTCTCTCGACACCGAATGGAAACGGCCCGGATTCGAATCCCATCAATGGCGCGAGGAATTGTATAGAATTTTTTTTTTTTCTCATGGTAGCTGAATTCATGCATCTCAGGCGAAAAGTTTTTTTTTATTTTCCGGAAACTCGAGTTTTTCGTTCAGCAAACCGGAAAATCGACCACAGAATACATGCAATTTACAGACACAATATACTAACATCCCATAGTCTTAGCTGCTTTGACGCTTAAAACATATGAAAGAAAAAAAAATGTGTAGAATTAAACATCGGTTTTCATATTCAGGCTAAATAAGTATTCGTTATTCGAAGCATATTACATAATTTTTCTGTAACGTCGGTTGCAATTACTTCAGTGAGAATATAACAGGACTGTGAGTTAGTATTACTACAGGAGCTCGTGTTGGCTAGAGATTTAAACGATGTTGTTGTTTTACTTGATCGAGCAAGAAATTAACGGAAACTGGTTCTTGAAGTGGTATAATTTAAGGAGCAAGAGGTATATTTTCTAGGTTCAATTTTCAGTAGTTGGCCCGAGTTGGAAGCTTGACCAGATTTGTTCATCCCGAAGGCTGCGCGACACGTATGGAAGTACGGATTTTATTTTAAATTATAAAATTGAAAGGAGTGAAGAAACGACTCATTTTTTTCACATTGCAGCAATGATGGTTAAATAATTTGTAGCGTATAGAGAGACAAAGAGTCTTAGAAAATTAAAACAGTCAATTATTGGAGAACTGTTGGTCTCAGAAGGGGTGAGATTTTCGCAGTAATAGTCTGCAGGTTATGGAATTTTTATGGAATCAAAATTTTATTTAGTGTAAATAAGTTATTTTTTTTTAGTGGGAGTTTTCGATTGGTACTTTACTTTGTTATATTTTTACTTGCAATCGAATCGAACTGCATTGTCTAGCTATTGTTTTAAATAGAAATAGAAAACAGAATATGTCTCAGAATTACTTCTCTTTTGGGAAGGACTGCCGTTGGTGATTCACCTGCAATTGTGGAATATTGTCCTGCACAAACTATCGCATGCTTTGCGAACTGTCACTAGTTGATAATGATAAATTTCTGTGCTTAAGGTGTAGGGAATACGACGATCTTAAATCAGAACTTGGCTAACTAATGAGCGAGATTGAGTCTCTGAGACAGCGAATAATTGCCGTAGAGAATAACAAATCTGATGGCTTACTCAGGTGTTTAGTACTAAGCCAAGGTTTCTATTCCTAACATCTGATCCTTTGAAGGATCAGATGTTAGGAATAGTTTATCAGATGGGAAGTACTCTAGTTCTAAGTGAGGTAATTTTTGTGGGTTATTCAACTGTTAAAGAAACTGAGAATATACCCTGTAATCAACAGAGATGGAATAGAACCAGGGTATGCTGCCTACAAGTTGTTAAAATCGATGATGTTACTAACCGGTTTTCAGTTTATAGGGGAACAAAGAGGCATGATTATTCCCTTAGGAACTAATGAATAAAACAAAAACGAACTGATGACTTGAGGGATTTGAAAAGTTCGTGGCCTGAGTATCAAAGAGTAGTGGCACAGTGTTAAAACTTTCTGTTCTTAATGTATAACACTTCAAATAGTAACCCACTACGTTTCAGTAACGGATTTTGTTTTTTAAATTACGGATGCTGAAGTCAACAAAGTTGTGTGAATGGGGAAAGATGGACAAAGGCGTTGCCTGCAAGGGTGACCGAGGCGAAGAGTTTGGCAAAATTCAAGGAGGAATTGGATAGCCACTTTTTGACGATGGGAAATAATACAACTAATTTTATTTTATTTATTTATTATTATTTTTTTGTTAATGCAGAATAAGTTCGCTGATATGCATCATTATGCCATTTTAATACTAATAATATTAATCAGGCCAAACGATGCAAGAAGTGAACGTATTCTGCATCTCAAAAAAAAAACAAAAAAAAAAAAAAAAACACCACAAAAAAAGGTAAGAATTTCTGCAACTTTTTTAAAAGATAGAATACAAGTACTGTATTATCCTTTTTTGTGATATCACATGGATTCGAATTTCCAGCTTGAGTAACTATGATATCGAGGAGGGGGCGTTCATGTAGACAATGTCTATCAAGGAAACAGTTTATGTTAAAGGTTGATATGAGTAATTGTTTTACTGAATGCAGTCCAGATTGATGCTCCAAGTGCTTGAATAATATCACGCTTCCTGCATTCCTTTCTGGAACCCTCGGTATGATATTTCTACTTTTTATAGTGTCGCATAAAGGGTAGACATATCTCTGAACTGTAACCATTCAGGTTTTCAGATCAGTGACACAACACTCCTCAAAGAAAAATATGGTCCGATGAAGAATGATGAGGTAGAAGAATGATTATGGTAAAACCACACCATAACTGTCGATACCTACAGTGAGGATTTGACGTAGGTATGACAGTTGTCTGTTGCCGAAATGCGAAAATTCTGAGTTTCATCCTCTCCGTTTGGAAAGTGGGCTTCATACAGGTATAACTTATTTCTTAGTGCCCGCCACAATTGTACTTGGAATGCCTAATTGATGTGAAAATGCACAATCAGTACTATCTGTTCCATCCAATTAAGCTGCCAGTTCGTCGATATGATCTTCATTATCAGCACAGTTGCAGTAGTGGAGGTTGTTGATCTCTCCAAATTCGTGGACGAGCTGTTACGCATTCTCTTTCTCTAACCTCTTAACTAGACCAATATCGCCATCCGGATCGATATCATCGACCGGACCGATATCACTGTCTGGTTATCCAGATGGTGATATCGGTCCGGTTCCGCTTCTCATGGGCATTCCGAGCGAAACTTGTTGTCACAGAATCAGAATTCTTTTAGCATAGTTTAATCAGCAGAGCTTGGATCAGGCAAAGATAACATGATGATTAGTGGAAAATAATGTCTCTTGACGTTACTTTATGCAACTTATTCTTTCCGGTGATATTTTAAACTAAAATTTTGATCCCATAAAAAATTCCATAACTTTTAATGTTATTGTTCTCCCTTATATCGATTTTTAATTCTTTTCCAGACTTTTGTTTGGAACAGTTTTCAGTGAGCAAAAGTATGTACAGCTTAACCATATGTAGTGGAAATGAAGTTTAGGAAACTGGAAGTTTAAATTTTTATTTTTTATTTTTTTTGCAAATCACATTGGTTTACATTCGCTTTATAGGTACACTGATTAAGCAAGATCGATCCAGTTGCTTTTAAATTTCAACACCCCACATAATAATATAACATGTGGTAAAGGTTCGTTCTTTTCTCTTTTATGAAATTAAGCTGCCAGTGTCTCCACATGTTCAGCAATTAGATTTTTACTTGTATATTACTATTTCGAATAGTTCAATCTAGTCGAGAGATTGTTGTACTGTCCTCCTCTCTCTTCTCCGGGAAAGTCGGATTATTCGTCCAACAAACAGACCAACTGACTGAAGAATACTGGTAATTACAGGCATAATATACCGGCGTCTCATGATCTTGGTTGCCTTTGTGCTTAGCCCGCACTCTTAACGGGACAAAACGAAAACAATGTGGGTTATTTGTAGCACCTACAATGGTCGACTGTAACAAATATAAACTGATGAGAAAATTAAGATACCACAGGGATTTTGCTATTAGCATTTTAAATCTTCAAAGGATTATGCAATTTTTGCAGCAGATCATGTCAGCAAAACTTTATTCATGTCACTACAAGATTGTACTTCTGTTCCTTATATTCTTTCTACCTCTGTTATTTAAGAAATGTTTTTGTGGCAAACAACTAAAACTACGAAACATCAGTATTTTCTGTCTGTACATTATGTGCTGTGGTCGGTTTCCAGGATGGCAAATCCAAGTTTCCGGAAGAAAATCCATTCATCCCTTGTATGACAATAAATCAATTAATTCAGCCATTTAAATACTCATAAAAGAACTCGTAAAAGTTCATTCCGTCTCGACTATATGGAATTGAATCGGATCTTTTCCACACTTTGTGGAAGAAAAACCAACAGCGGTTGTGGTCTCTGTGGTAACTGCGAAGATTGTTGATAATGAGAAATCTTTCTGGAAAGTGGCATTTATGTGAAGAATGATAACTAACTTTTCATATGTTGATTATTGCATTCCTCCTAAGCTCATGGTCCTGGTGAACCCCTACCCCGACCATAAGATGATGCGCCACTGACAGTAGTATGTATTGTTGTTGAGCATTGTCTCCATTGCTTCCGCACAACTCCCTCAAAATTTTGATAGTATGCATTAAGATTGCATTTATTATTTTTATATTTATTATGTTGTATTAAAATCGAAATTTTATATTAAATGACAATTCTGTTAGTTCGGATCTTAGTCATCCTTTAAACTTCATTGCAATATTAATAAATAAATGTTCTGTTTATACTCTGGGCCGGGTACATAGGATCAAAGGAATTAACAAGATACAGAGAATACAAAAACATCACCATATTTAGCAGTCAGACTTGAACCACGGTGAATTCCAACGTATGTATAATTGTATTCTTGGTGTTTACTACGGTTGATTCAATTACTAAACAAATAGCTTTAAACGATTTGAAAGCTTACCTTTCTTTATTTTTTAAATGTATTATTACTGATAAAACAAATACATCCTTTAAAATGACTTAACAATTCATGAAACGAGCAATAAACAGATATAACTACTACTACTACTACCAATAATAGTTTCATGTATTTTGGTGCTCTTACAGTCAAGACCAACACATTAAAAACGTAAACTTTCTAAAAAAAATGACAAAACGATCGGGAACTCTATCCGGTTTGCAATGGATATCAAAGGCAAAAAGCGAACACCCAAATCTAACGGATTATCGATTGTTTTGTTGTTAAAACGAGAAAAAATATATTAAATTAAATAGTAACTTAAAACAAAAATATTAAAATAAAGGAGATGGGGATTTTGTTGGAAGACCGGTAAAAATCGTAGAGTTAGTCATTTTAAAGGATGTGTTAGTTTTAATAGTAGTAGTAGTATTGTATCCTGAAAAAATAAAGAGAGGTAAGCTTTCAAATCGCTTAAATTTACAGTAAATTCAACTTTTCATACAATTCTTCGATTAATGATACACCAAATAGCATAAAGTCAGAATTTAATCTTAAAATTTCGTACATGTCATATTAGCTATGTTCATGTGTCATGGTCTTCATCACCAGGTACTTTGTAAATCTATTTACAATTACAGTTCTAACTGTAGAACTTAAAAGAACTGTAAGGCCTTTCGAGGCGCAAGATTCCTAAATATAGAGTCGTTTTAACTTAGCAGCCACGAAGCGGCAACATCCAGGCGCCAACTCTCAGGGTGGCAAAATAAACACACACCTTTCCATGTTTCGGTGGGTGTAGCCGAACTTTCTTGTTTGTATCCAGGCGCATAAAAATCTTGACCTGGCCCTTTATCGACCTTCTTGATATGCAGCATTCGTATTACCAATGCTCTGCTACTACTTATGCATTACTACTAATGTTAATGGTTAAATAGTATGTACTGCGTACTGTTAATGTTAATGCTTCTTACTGCACTGTTAAAGTTAATGATTAATGAAAATACTGGTGGTTAACAGTATTTGTTATGTTGTTATGTATTTTACGTATTATTAATCTGACCATAGTTGTGACATTTGTTGTTTCCAGTGCAGGTTACCGTTGACTAGTAAACAATGATATCAGAGAATTATTTACTAATTTTTGAAAATTCGTAAATCTCCTTAATCTTCAACTGTCTTCATAATGTTGAGAAGATATAATCAAAAGGAATCAGTCTACGAATTGGCATAGACTGCAATGTTAAAAGAGAATAAACAACAAAAAGAAAAACGGATAGCGGATTAAGTCTTAATCTCGTGGTATCTTGGGCGTCGCCACGCGCACAATTGTCGTGACATGGGTTTATAATAAATTATCTGACAGTATCGGACAGAATGAACGCCTATATTGTTTTCGGCCTGCCGTCACTAATTAATCATGCTTTACTGAAACATTAATCTCCCTGACATAGTAGCTTTCATCAGAAACCTCCATCTTGCACACGGGAACCTCCCTCTTTGCCAACCCCGATTACCCTTTCATAGGTTTCTCTTCGTTATTTCCGTGGTAGCACCCCCCCCTCCCCACCATCCTCTTCGCATCTACTAGCAGCTTGATGCATACAACGATAGTTATTGGACTTTGTGTTGCCCTGCGCTTCCATAATCGCGCGGCTGTTCGCTTAGCTCTACTGTTAATGGTAAAATTACTGAACAATATAGTGTGGTAGAGGTGCTGTACTAAGGTATCAAACCAGTTTTTTATTATTATTATATATATTTTTTAACTTCCAAAAGTTTGCAGGTAGTCTATTCCAAACAAAGCACTTTTTTTTATATTCTAGGTGGACACAGTGCGAGTGAACCTTGAGTCACATGAAAACAATGGGTAAAAACAAAACAAACAGTTGCACAAAAAATACATTTTTATTTTAGTTTTTGTACTGTAGCTTGCCGATCAAGTCCAAAGTCAAGTATTTTTATGGAGAAAAAGAGTAGGTTTTTGGGCCACCAACGCGGAAGAGGTCATAGCCTCTTGCCTTAAGTGACATCCTTTGTTTTATCAAATTCCACTGCTAGGCACTTCCCTCATACACTCGATTGACAAGATCAGGATGCTCTCTAACATTATACATTTTAACGTGTAATGTTAATATAAATTATTTAATAAAATACAAAACAGTAAGAAAATAGACAAATTAAAATTTTACCATATGTGCAACAAATGGAACTTGACGTTCAGTTCGTTAAATACTTTCTAGGTGGATATACTACTGTTATGTTGGCTATTTTTATTCATGAACGTATTTATTATTATTCAATTTATTGCATATGCTTCACCTCTGAACAGCCTTCAGCTTGGGTGGGGGGGGGGCTATATACATTTGTAAATATAACCTAGACAATAAACATACAAATCGTATATAAAATACGCGTACATAAACGTTAGGGTCTATAAAATAATACATCGAATAACAGCCAATACGAGCAAATAAAGCACATATGTATAAAATGATACAAGCAAAAGGTAGAGACGTATAAATACAAACGTATCGTAATGTATACAACTAATATGCATATAAATAATAATGCATACAAATAATTTAAAACAAATTAATTCTGGTCAGCAGAGGAGCAAAGTAGGGTCGAACAAAGTTTTCACCCTGAATGAGGAAACTGCTACAGCTGTATGTCATGGTACTTGTACAGCAGTCCTGGAGGCCTTCTTTTATATTTGTATCAAATAATCTTTTATTGTGTCTTTGATGTTCATCCGAAAGTAAATTATGACTGAAATTTCCAGGGTCACAGATACTTACATGTTAACCTGCATGGTTATACAGTATATAAATTTCATCGAACAGTCGAAGTGATAAGTTCTATGATGAAAGTTACTCGATGACTGCCTGAAATGGATGAATATTTGCTCGTTTCACATATCGAAATATAATTCATTTTTCGATAGCTATGTCTAGCTGTACGTCATTGAATCTTAGAGAGCAGAACTGTTTTTTTCATTTGCTGTTGGAGTTATATTAATATCCAGCAAGACTATGAAAAAACTCTAAAAGTAACGCGAATTCGTGAACACAGTGCCAAGAGAAAAGTGCTACGGGATATTACACAGCGATTACTGAAAATTATCAACGCAGCAAATGTAACAGCTTTGGAAGATGGCCTGACGTAGCCGAGTCGTCAAAATCGAGAGTGCACTAGTACACGCTCTTGGAGTGGAAAAGATATTCAAGAACATTTAATACTGGTGGTACCAGTAGTTCAGAACAAAGGGTTCTGAGTTGAAGTAATGTTGTGCTACAAAATGTTCTGCTTGTTCTGCGAGTAATAACCTGCTAACTTACCGAACAAAGTAGCAGTCATTAATATTATCAGGAGTTCCTGATACCATCGAAATGGAAAATGTCATGGCTTTCTTTTTGCACACTTTTCCACAATCGCAGTCCGTCCACACATGTATTTCCTACTTTATGGAGGGCCTAATTTGTATCTGGTCATCTAATTTAATTCCAAAATATACATTTTTCACAAATGATTTTATAATTTGCCTTTGTTTCATCACAACGTAATTATCGCAAATGTAACAAAATATATTGGATTGTTCACACAACTACGAGTTGCCATTGCCAATGGCACAGAATATGAAAATCAGTATATCGCAAGCCAATGTGGTTCGGTCAGTTCACCGACTACAGATCTGGCTACGCCCCAAGCCATCTCAACAGCTCTGCCCGCACCCTGTTCTCCCGGACTTCCAGCCACTCCAGCACAGATGAAGCTAGGCGCAACGAGATTTCCAGAGTGAGGACAGACTTGGTCAATTGTGACTATCCAACTCACATATTGGACATGTGCTTATTGCAAGCGCAGGAGCTCGCGATCCGCCCGAGACCGCCATCAACTCATGACAATGTACCTACCGCCTACATTCCTTACTATCTGGGCATGTCCGGCCAGATTTCAAAAATCCTTCTAGAATACAACATAAAATGCGTGCAGCTACTTGGTAGAAACTTGAGTTCTCTGGTTTCCAACGTGAAGACCCCGGTCGCCCCTCTCTTGCGTAGCGGTGTAGTATACCGCATAACCTGCAAAGATTGTAACAGCTGCTACATAGGGGAGACCTCGAGACGCCTTCAAGACCGCCTTTCAGAGCACGACAGATCGATTCGCCTTGCTGAGACTGACCGCAATCGCGGAACACGTCTGGTCGACCCACCATGACCTTAATCCCAAGCGCGATTACCAGTCCCGACACTTTGGCCACCACCTCTGGCTAGAGTCGCTTAATATATCATGTAATTCAAGAACTATGAACCGCAGCAAGGGAAGGAGACTACCCTACCTTGGAGGCAACTGTTTTGAGAATAGATAAGCGCTGGAAGCATAACTACACACGTCCATGCAGCAACAATGAACACCAATCTCGTGGTTGAATGGTCAACTTCGTGCCCACGCACGCCTCATTGGCGCACAACTGTATCCTTTAAAATTTTATCTCTAACATCTCCATTCTGTTAGTATTTGCTGACGAAGAGGCCTGTTTAGCCTCGAAAGCTGCAACCAATTTGTAATTAAATGTGTATTAAATTTTTTTACTGGATATACGTATTTATATTTAAGCAATGGATTCCAGTATTACAGGCCCATTTACCTCTCATATGAAAATCACGTTAGAAGCAGACATTAGTTAGCATGACTACAGCAGAAAACAACCGAATGCAGAAGAAATGCTTCGCAGGTTTATGTAGCTTCTTGATTTGCAGATCTTGACATGTCTAAACACAGCTGAGCATACCTTTCCGTGACAATCACAAAGCGTATAATATCGCGTATACATGGAATGTGTCTCTAAGAAAAACAATTATTACTGTTTGTAAAAAAGCTGTACGTCATAAGTAAAAACTATTTTCGATTTTTAGAAATCGTTTTAGGTGCAATTTTAGCACTAAATTGCACCCAGTGATATCATGCATTTTGAAAACATCAAAATCTATGCAGCCAGTGTAATTTGTCGAAATGCACAGGGAATAATTGCTTTTCTAGATCGAGCTCTTAATATTTATTTTGTAATAAGCGTTCATTATTTGCAATATCAAGGTAATTCATAGCCCACAGTTGGTTCCATAATTTGTAACTTCCGAGATAACACGCCATCTTCTTCCACAACCACCAAAGCAACTCCATTATGTTCTCCTTAATAGATCAACTGTCTCCAACCTTCTGGCAGTCGAAACGGCAATTCTAAATGCATTTGAGGCCAGATCAGAAATGGCGGTTGTTTATGCCGATATCGAAGTTGCTTTTGTTAGCCTCAACATCACAGCCCTTCTGAATCTCATAACCAATTTCTTCCGGATAAAAGTTGACGTTTTCGCTTTTCTGCACTGGAGTGAGTGCAGAATAGAACTCCTCTGGAATAGAACAGTGTACCTCACTCATCGCAACCCCTCCGATACCCGATCCATCAATGCAGGTGTGCTGCAAGGTGGCGTTTTATCGGGGCTACTTTTTACCGCCCTCCTTATTCCGTTTGTGTGTAACAGAGATGATGTTATTACCTACGCCGACGATATAAAGTTCCTAACTGAAATACCACCATCAGCCGACAGAGGAGTGATCACAGCGGAAATCTGTAATAAGATCATAACTCTCTCTAACCATCTCAACCATTTCGGTCTTAAAGTGAACCCCCGAAAATCCATTATTATGGTTTTCTCTCTGAAGAAGTGTCCCACATTCATACAACCCTCACTGGAGGGCGCAATTATTCCAATTGTAACTAAACACAAAGATCTCGGTGTAACCTTCGACCCAAACTTTAGGTTCAGCTGTCACATCGAATGTGTTCTACGCAAGATCAGCCGAATGCGCTGGATTGTCCGTCAACATCTTCTTCGTAACCAGATGCAAGAACTACAATCAGTTATCTGTAAACCGTTGTGTATCCTACCTTTCTGTATGCCTCTGAAATATGGGCCTCCGCGGTACCTTCTATTATGAAGCCCATCCTCGCCAGCGAATACTGGATACTGAAGTGGGCAACCCGCAAACATCGACTCCTCTCCCCCCTCCCCCATAGAGAACTACCACCAGCATGCCCGACAAACTTCAAATCCCACGGCTGCCTCAAATAATCCGGATGAGGAGAACTGTGACCACTATCAAAATGCTGGTTTGCAAGAACAACTCCCCTGACTTCTGGGATATATGTCAGTGGCATATTCCACTTCCTTCCCTAAAAGCGACCCCTCTTCTTCAGCTACAACGGAACAGGCTGAAGTTCAGTGACAGAATTCTACCCCGCCAAGTACTTCCTATAATACAAGCCCTGCTAATGATTGGAGTAGAACTCAAGAAATTCGCTTCGGATCGCAATTACAGGCGCTCGTTGGCCGAACTTGTTCCGCTATTGTATGTCCCCTGATGTTGACTCATACTGATATCCCTATCTGCTATGAGGCGCAGAACTGCACGTCCCAAGTACGCCGACGAACGGTTTCACAAGCCTGTGAAATATTCTGACTTATAAGCATATATGTGCTTTGTACACATGAACGTGTATATACCTTGGTGTACTGTCTGCCTCAGAACTATGTATATACTCATAGGGCGCCTCCGTAGCCGGGTGGGCAGGAGTAGCAGTGCGTAGCACATGCTTCTTGATTAGACCGGGGTTCGAGCCCGTGACCACCAAATACGGAGGATGCGGAAAGGTCAGGGAATGACCACCGCATATCCCCGGAGCGATATGGCCTTAGTTGCTAATGCTCCTAAAAACCAAATAACAAACAAACAACATATGAATATATGTTGTTTGTTTGTACCCATATACCCAAATAACAAACAAACAACATAGCTATATATCTGGATATATCTATAGCATGGTTTAATGCCACGTTTTTAAGTTAATTTCATGTTATATTGTCTTTTTGTTATACTGTACATGTTTTTATATTACCCCATAACCTTGTCAAGCCCCTGGCTGTGTTGGGCACATTATTGTATCTTTAATGTACAATAAAGATTTCTTCTTCTTCTTATATATTGGATACAGGAAAATACCACCTAAAGTTACAATTATTGTTAATGATTGAAGGATATACAACATCAAGAATTCTGCCATTTATTCACGGTGCATTATCGCCTAGTATTCGATGTACCATTGAAAATGGCAAACTAAGCCAGTCATTTATTCTTTCATACACCCAAAACCACATACATGATCAGCGACTGAAAACCTTGGCCTGCCTTAACACTAATGGGAGTTAAAATTCCCGGCTTCGGAGAGCTGTATGTGAAATAAATTACAAAAAGAGTGGATCTGTTTTAATTTTCAGCATAACGCTGTACATGCATTTGCTCGTGTCAGTCTGTCTGAATTTTTTACTGTAGTTTTTTCAATGATATGGTAACCTTTTCTGGATCAAAAATTCATTTTATTATTTATGATCTATGCGTTTCTTGAATGTTCGTTACAGCTTAAATACAATAAAGTAGCTATTTCTTACAAAAAGAAAACTTCATTTAGTGCATATTTTTAGATTTGCACAGGAAATAAAGTGTATTTCACATTTCTTTAGTATATGACTCCAGCAGTCTGTTATTTCTCGAAGCTTTCTGAATTATTTCCAGTGATGTGAGCGTGATAATAGACGAACATTCCTTACAATTTTTTTAACGTTCTACTTTAAAACTTTTCATAGCCAGGCCGTCCACTTTACTAAGAGGTAATGCTGCTATTTACTAATGGTTTCTAAGGGCGTGTTAATGAATATTTTATAGTACAGTTTGCCTTTCAATGCAGAGCTCTAAAACGGTCTGATGTAAGTTTCTGATCCAGTTTTCACAAGATTCTGTCATTAGCAAATCGACCACAGAACACGGGCAATTTACAGACAATATATACGGCGCAATATGGCCTAAGTCCCAAATGGGCCTAAATCCCTACAACAACTTTTCGTCATCAGCGCTTTGCTGAAGAGGTTAAGAATAGCTGAAATATGGTATTGTTGTAACATTCCTTGCTTTAACTTTGCATTTTAGTACAAGTGAAATATATGTGGTTCTGTCACTGCAATTTCTTCTTAGCAGCATTGTTTTGAGGTCATTCATCTCATGCGAAGTGCTACAGGCCGACAGAAGTTGACTTTTTTGTGATGATAATAAAATTCGTAATAACTTGAAACACGCAATGTGGCATGTATACCAATCATATGAGACTGAGACCAAGAAAATAAAATGCTTGTCTCCGATTAAAACTGAAATTCCAACTGCTATTTAAAATATATATGCCAGACATGACTAGTGAACCGTTTTTTAAGAATTTTTTATGAACTAATATAACTCTCGGTGAACCTTAGGAACTTAAGCAATGGTTGTATCTGAATTTTAACTACGGAACATTTTTGAGTAGGTACAATAGAAATAGCTAACGAAAGAACACTGGCTCTATTCAATATCAGGAAACAGGTTATCTTAGCTGTCACAACATAATTGGTGTTGCATAAATATGAATCATCCTCTCATAGTACATGTGTTTTGCCTTATGGACGTTGATTAGCATATTTTAGCTCTAAAGCTGTCCATACATACCAGGACGCTAATCACTTCAGTACGTTAATTGCTTGGGGGGGGGGATAGAGCAGAAAACAGAGGAAGAAGCCCACATTTCGATCCGCAAAGCGATCTAACTCCCTCCAGGTAGACATAAATTTTGGCCTCCTAATACTAGTTATAGTTTTCTTGTCGCGTGACACATAAGGGTGTAATTCATATTGCATTAAGATTAACTTTGACACCTTAGTCCAGACAGAAAATAAAAAAAAAAACCTGCTCAACTGCAGGAGGGATGATGTTGACCTCAGTTGAGATAATATCGAAAAACTAAATCAATGATCTATTTATCGAAAGCCTTTAAGGATATTTAATATTATAAGTAGATTACCTTTTATTTATATTTTTATGTGAAGAGCAAAATGTGTACTTTCTGCAAAATAAACAATTTCCTCGCTCAAATGAGTTCTTGGTTAACTAAATCGTATATAAAAAAAATGCTATCTAGAAATTTCCTATTGCACTTCCCACCCATCATCCCACGCCTTCCCAAGTTAATTTGGCCAAAGGTGTTAAGATTTTGTAATCTTAGAAGTGAGCTTCGTAATGAGCGTTCTCTCTCTCTCTCTCTCTCTCTCTCTCTCTCTCTCTCTCTCTCTCTTTTTTTTTCGCTGTGGCCTGTAATTTTCTCATGCGAACAAACAATGGCACGAAGCCCTGCAAGGCGTCATGATCTCACAAATTGTCTTTTCATGGCCTTCGAATGAGGTAGCCCATACATCCGAAGGTGCTATGAAACTCGCTCGTGACGACTGTTTTTCCTGCAATTTAGTTATCATTAAGGTCTCGTTTATCACTGGTCATTCTCATAGAGACCGTCCCCCCCCCACAGACGTTTCACAAGTATTTTCTGTAAATACTTTTTCTGATTGTTTCGTAATTCTGTAGACTATGATCCATTTATTGCTTTTTCCATGATTAACAAATTCCCTTTTCATTGCACCTTATTTTAAGAAATAATTCAGAATTTATGGTTGCCATTTGTTGCTGAAATAAAGCAAGGTGAGTGAGCCTAAGAAACTCAGAAATTGTATAATACTTGGTTGCTGTTCACCTGAAGCGGACGCTAAAGATAGAAGCGAATAATTGATTTGGTTAATTCCTTTGTAAATTTTTTCATTTCTTAATATATAGTGACTAATGCCTGTTAGCTGTGATACATGGTTTGGTGTATTATGCAGAGGCATATTATTTTTTCCTCCATCCGCTTAAGTGGGAAAAAAAAAAAAAAAAAAAAAAAAACAGATCTTATTCGATGATTTTGATATCAGTTCTTTTTTTTCCCCTTTTCACATTGTATGAAAACAAAGGCTGTCGTTAAATAAAAGAAATACGCTGTTCTTCAGACCTTCTTAAAATTCTTCGACAGTGCTGACTACTCCAGGTTAACGCCAGAAGGTGCTGTTTATTCAGTATCGAGATTATTTCCGCCCCTTGACCGGTGAATTTATTTAAAGTGCCACATATTATAACCTCACGTATTTCTTGCCTGAAACTTAATGTGCAGAATTTAAATTAGAATCTAAGGGTGATGGTCTGAAATGCCGAAATGCTTTAAGGTTAATAATTTACTAAGGAATTATTGAAGTTGAAAATCGAGGTAAATAATCATGATTTCACAGAAAGTACTGTATTAATGTAATCTATTTCATGCTATTTTGTTTAAAATTGTCTACACTGGTATTTTTAGAAGAATCGGATAAACCAATAGGGCTCAAAGTAGGCTTTGTTGGCAGATGCAAAGAAAACATATATGAAATATTCCGTTAGATTTAGGAATAATATGGAATATTTAATCCAGAGTAAAGCTCTTTTATTAGCCACATTTTAACTTCTGATAACTTGTATTTAGCACATAGTAATTCTTATTTCACCAGCAGTGCAGAAGATAGGCCAGCGTCATCTCATCTAAAGATTCCGAATTTAGCTTAGGATCGAACCAGTCACAACTCAGAAGTTTGATCCACTTGGAAAACTTATTTTATGAGGATAACTTTGAGTTTGCTTTAATGAAAAAGTCATGCGGTATTTTGATTCATGTACAAATTGAAAACCGCAGGGTAATTACAGATTTAAGCGAATTGGACATTGAAATACAGTTCATTTGCTTTCGCCTGGTTCAGAGTTTCAGAAATAATGCAATTCTAATATCATCTGTTATTTATTCATTTACGCGCATCTATGAGACTAATGATTCTCACTCCCTAGTGACAAAGCCAAGGTCCATGTAAACTGGAAGGGTAATGCAGCTACTTACTGTCACGAAAGCCATCTGTTATTAGAAAAGTAAAATAATTAAGAATAATGCCAATATAGATACAAAGGATTGCTAGAAATTTCTGTCATAAGGAATTCCGCAGTATGCTAATTAAGTTGTTGGGTGGAAATTTTTGTTTCCATCGATGATTTAATAAAATGAATCCTTGTGCCATGCATTGAACTTTAAGAGAGAAAGAATGGATTCTGAACATTAAAAATAAGACCATTTTATTATTTTAAATGATGCAAAGACCACTATTTTTTGTTGTATTTTTTTATTGGCTTAGAACGTTGATGCAATGCAATGGTTTTATCGCTTATATTGCATCTTCCTACAAGTACCTAGCATGTTATCATGTCAAACGACTCATCACTTATTTAATTTTTTTGCTTTCACTGACTGTCTTTTCCGAATACCGTATATATCTTACGGTTGCTGATGTATCGTTTGTGCTCAGTTTATAAATAAATAAACAATCATTTATTGCTGAAAATACAGGCAAGCCAATCACGGCCTTATGGCTACAGGCAGTAAAATTAAAAAATTTAGTATTAGTAGTAACAATGGCCTCATACTATAAACGACAAAAATGTCAGAGTCTGGATTAATAAAACTGGGCAGTCTTTGGTAACTTAAGTTGTATTTGAAGGCAATATTTTATACACAGAATGATTTGCAAATGTTCATTAACAAAAAAGTTCATCAAAGACAGTTGTTGGCTAGCGCTGGCAATTACGATTAAGGTGACTTTTCTCTGGCAGAACTTGTAGCGATGAAGCTTTCAGCTATGTTGGAGCGGGTTCAGTTCTGTAGGATTTGCTGGCGAAAATTTTGTGACAGTCGATTCGGTGTTGATTAATTAGTTGAAGTGCAGATTTTGGGAATAGTCTGCCCATTTGTTGGAGCCTGTTCAACTTCGAGATATAGAGTTTCCTGGTTCTTGTTGTTCTGTCTGGATGGAGCCGCAGTGACTGCGGTTGTCGAGTTGGGAGAAACAGCTATTTCTGAGAGTAATTTGCACAGAAAGATATATTCATCTGTTTTATGAGTAAATTCGAGGGCTTGAGAATTTGAGATTCTGATACATTTATTGCCTGGATATTGTGAATGAAAATACATCCTAATTTCCGGTCTAAACCGGAAATTAGGGTTTTGAGGACCCAGTATTCAAGGGAGAAAAATTTTCTATATATGACTTGTGGTCCTCCTGACCATATTTCTGCTCCCTATATATGAGGATGGGATAGATGCCTCGGTGTATACGTTATGATGATTGCTATGTTGCTCATTATAATTGTTTTTTGGTTGATCAGCCAAAAAACCATGCGTGCATAGTGGCAGGAAAAGGAGAGATCATTATCAAAGCTCACGACCAGATCTTTGCGAGAGTCCACTTTTGGCACCGGAGTGACTTGAATGCGAATATCCACTGGATTACGCGTCTTCTGGAAAATATAGGTAATTTGCGGAGATTTTTGTATGTTGATAGTTATTTTTGCGTGTCATTAATCGCCCTCTGTAAATAAAGATTTTTAAATCATCTGCACGTGAGACGATGTTGTGAGTGATCTGAAATGTAGCTGTAATGAGGCGTGAACATGATCATTGAAACTACTCCGCCTTCAGTTATACCCGCGGACGTAGTGACAGTGTTTTCCTTAGAACTAGATTTGAACACGAGGAATCTGTGGTCGAGGCAATATAAGATATAGTTGGCTATTGTGCTGTTTATCTTGAAGTTATTCTTCAGAATGTTCACCGTTTCTTTTTCGTTGAGTTTATCAAACGCAGTTTATTATTAGGTAGAGAATATCACACGCTGAGATTATTCTTGAATCGTTGATTGTATTTGAATGAGTGTGTCAGCCGGATTCCTGATAGTGGATGTGCCTGCTGGGCCAAGATGAATATTGGAGGAACTGGATCAGTGAATCAAATACTGCAAGTAAGGAAGGTGAGTTTTTTTGATTATTTTTAGGATTTTCGAGGCAACTGCAGTAGCTGATGTTTTCTTATGGGTATTCCGTCTCAGGAATGAGACTGACATGCTAGAAAAATTATGATTAGAACAACCATCTTTCGTCATTTTTCGCTGTTTTACCGAACCTCATGCTTGTCAGATATCAGTTTCCTCGGTATCACTTATACACTGCTCTACAAAATTAATAGAATACCCAGAAGACGTTGTGTAACTCGTGCAGCTTGCGATGAAGCCGTTCAAAATTTGATATGGTGGTGTACCGTAGAACAACGATGAAACAAGGAGACAGTGAGAAACTTCTGATAGATATAAGGCACATTTATAGGGGTTGTATAAGAATTACCAAAAAAAAATCAAATTACAAAAGTTGATACAAGATGCTTGAAAATACGGTTACATGACATTAGTACGGCGTATGATCCCCTCCAATGGAAAACAGTCCTTACAGCGGTGAACCATGCTCTATATAAGGGTGTCTATAAGATTCTGTGGCAACAAATCGCATTCTTTCATCAGCGCACACCTTAACTCACCAAGTGACCGAGGAGTTGGCTGTCGGCGTGTAATGCGACGCCCAAGAGCGTCCCAGAAATGTTAGAGCGGTTTTAAGTCTGGTGATCGGGCTGGCCACGGAAATCGTTGGATACATACAGTTCCAAGATATTCCTCCACCACTTGAGCTCTATGTACAGTGGCGTTGTCATACGTGAAAAGAAAATCTGGGCTAACCGCATCCATAAAAAGTCGCACATTGGGTTCGAGAATCTGTTAACGTCTGTGCAGTTACAGTACGCCTATCAAAAACATGAAGAGGGGTACGGCCGTTAATCATTATTCCGCTCCACACGAGAACACCACCTCCATCGTAAGTGTCCTTTTCTCTGATGTTGAAGGCATTGTACCGCATTGTCTCCAGATGAAATAACGTGTAGAATGTGTTTGTAGGCTAAAACGAGACTCACCAGAGAACAGAACTGTACCCCATTTAAGGTTATTATTATATATACCACTTATCAGCTACCTCTTATACCACGTGAAATTATTAAATAGTTTATTAGGCTGTTCGCCTACATTACTATACATTAAAGTGATCTCACCGATACCCGAAATGGTCTGTATGATGGGCATTGGTAAGATACCCGAAACGTCACATTTATTGTATAGTAATGTAGGCGAACAGCCTAATAAACAATATTATTAATTTCACGTGAGGTTAGAAGTGGTATTAATATAATAATAATAACCTTAATAAAAAAACAACCACATATCGTCCTTTCCTAACTACCCTAAGGTAGTTAGGAAAGGACCATACTCTGAAATATTGTACCCTAGGGTTCCAAGTCACATGTTCATGGTATCAGTTTCAACGAACTCTGCGGTAATTTGGGGGTTAATGGGATAGAAACCACTAGCTTTCTCATAGATTTCACTTGAATTGAGCCTTCTTAACACAGTACAGTTCGAAATGTTTTCACCTGTAGCCACAGCAACTTCATGAGACATTGATGACAGACATGGTTCCGTCTTGCTGCTAGTGATGGCGGTCTGTACTGGTTGACGTAGCCCTCGGGCGACCTTGGCCAACTCTTCTTGTAATGGTTACTGTCTCCTGAAAGTGCTTATAGTGGACGTAGTTTGTTTGTTAGGCTGTTCCTGCGGTTTCCCACAAATCCGCTCTAAGTACTCAGTGAGTAGTGTGTTGTTCGTCTGCTGCTGTAGAGTGTGTTTAATGTCAAACGACATCAAAGGTTTCCCCCATCTCCGCGTAGTGTACATTGTGGGTGTGAAACAGAACACTGTCAATGCCAAAGATTTAGATTTAAAGGTGTGTGGATTTTGTACATATGTAGTGTCGTGTACCTTTGTTCCTCTGGTCATTTAGCCGCTGGGCCCCTAATGGGAGTCCACACTCTGCCCCGTAGAGGCAGACCAGGTACACCCGTATTATAGTTATTTACTCTGGCAGATCCTGCCACCTAATTTCCTGAGATTTCAGTGGCTAGGACCTAAAAAAATAAATAATAATAATGATAAAAAATTGGGGTAAACGCTCGAAGTTAGATTAGGCCGAAATGGTTTGATGAGAGTGAGGTTGAATGTGGACGCAAGTTAGTGATTTAGCTACGATAAGTTAGGGGCGTACGCTGTCGGTCTAGTTAGAGTGGGGGGAAAGAGATTAAAGGCTGGGGGAGACTGATAGAAATACAGGGGCAATAGAGTAGGCATCCCAGAGACGGTCAGTAGGGACGAGCCCCACCAGGCGAAATAGGGGGCAGGGAGGGAATGAGAAACCGTCCCCCCTGCCAAGGGGAATGGGGTGAATAGAGAGCCAGGCGAGGGTGCCCAGTTCAGATCGCCATAAGGCACTGCATGTCAGCTCAGTACAATCGACGAACCAGGTCAAAGCATTTTTTTTTCTTAATCTCTTCTGCCTTTTTTTTCCTTCTTTCTAAAACCCTACTTCAATCTATAAAAAAAAAAAAGTCAAGGTCGCCAGTTGGCGTTCTCATATTCCTGTTCCTAGAATACAAGTTCAGAGTCAGCGGTCAATCCAGTAATGTCAGGTCCATCAAATGTATTTTGTCTTCAGAATCCTGTCCAGGCGGGCAAGTCATGGCCTTGTTTTGTGTCTTTAACAGACGCATCAAGATTTGTCTTCTTATTTGTTAGGTGGATTGACATCGCAAACTGTTTGTAGATTACAGTGGTGGCTGTATGAGTTTATATCCCACGAAGTGAAGTGTGTTTAGGGTCCAACGGCACCAGGGGTTTCCCCCATCTCCGCGTAGTTTACATTGTGGGTGAACCAGTTGACTGGAAAAGCCAGAGATTTAAAAGTGTGTGGGAATTGTATTTGTGTGGTGTCGTGTACCGTTGTTCTTATGGTCATTTAGCCGCTGGACCCCTATTGAGGCCCAACGTTGCCCCACTTTCGCCCCGTGGAGGCAGACCAGGAACTCACTTGACTTAAGTTACTCTGGCAGGTCCTGCCGCTTAATTTCCTGAGATTTCGGCAGCTAGGACCTAAAAAAAAAAAAAAAAAAAATTGAAGATATATAAATGTGTATATATATATATATATATATATATATATATACACACATGCAGTTGTAATTTATTTTTGAATGTTTGCATACAGCGCATAGCGTCCATGCATTCAAACGGCAAGAGCAGGGCAGTGGATATGATAGGCCGAGACTGGGCGAAAATTATTTTTGATTTGATTAATTTAGGATGTAGGGCGTTTACATCGTGTATAGATAGAGTGGGGGAGGAGAGGCAGAAGGCTGGGGGGTAAAGTTAGAAGTATGGGGGCGACAGATTAGATGTCCCCAGGTGGTCAGTGAGGCATGTCCATGCCTCACCAGAAGGAAAAGGAGGGTCGGCGGAGAGAGGGGGGACAGGGTGTCTCCCCTCTTCCCGCCTGGGTTTGGGTTTAAAGTAATCGAGTCAGGTGCTCGATTTTGTTCGCCAAAATGGCTTGGTGGCAGTGAACTGCACGATCCAGGTCGGTGTGTTCCTTTGAAAAGTCCAGGGTTGTAGTCATTCTAATGGTTGTAAGCCGTGTCCTTTATTCTTAGTAGAATCTGTTTCCTTGTAGGGTCCACGATGCGGCAGTCATGACACTTTGTCGTTTTCAGTTCTCAGCTTGAATTAGTTTTATTGCTGTTGGTCACGGTTTGGTTGTTGTACAATGAGGGTACGTCTCCTCTTGTAGAGGTCTTCTGCGAATTTTGAGAATGCAATGTATTGCTCTTTACTGTCGAGTAGGTGCTTTTCTCTGTCTCTGGGCAAGAAGGTGATCCTGGAGATGAGCTGGCAGCGAAGGTCATCGTAGAGCCGGCAATCGTACATGAGATGCTGCCAGCTCTCAGACTCTCCACAGCAGCAGGCAGGGTCCTCTGTGATGCCCAGGGCTGTGAGTTTTGCCTTGAATGCTCAGTGTCCGGTAAGTAGAAAGGTTGTATAGAGGCCCGGTGAGAACCACAGCGGGGCCTTCGGATGCAATTTCTCCACGTTGGGGAGAAATTTCCTAGTGATCTCTCCCTTGGAAAAGTTGTCCCATCTAGATTGCCATATTTGCGTGAGGTGGGCAGTGAGCCTTTTCTTTTCGGTCGCTCGGTTAGCAGTGGGATCTGCATTGAAGCCCATGAAGGTGCAGGCGTTCCCCTTAGAAATTTCATAGAGGTTACCGATTCTGGCCACTTCCAGGTCGAGTGGAAGGGTTCCAGCCAGCACCTGCAGCGCGTGTGTGCTTACTGTGCTGCAGGCCCGTGTGATGGCTAATAGCATGGCTCTGTGAATGGAGTCGAGTAACCTGTGGTTTACTGCCATGGTGACTTTAGAGTACCATGCTCCCGATGCATAGGTTGCTGTCGGTATAAAGGCTGCTTTGTATATGAGCTTGAGGGTTTTGCTGTTTAGCCCCCAGTCCCTATTTGCGACCCTGGTGATGAGAGCCGTGTAGCCCCTAATTTTCTTCCTGGTGTAGTTGAGATGCGTTTTAAAGGAAAGAGTGGCGTCAAGTATTACACCCAGGTACTTGAGCTCTTTTGATAGTCTCAGTGTGGTGGTACCAATCTTGATCTGAGGGGGTCTCCTCGGATCAAGGAAGCCCCTTAGGAGGATAGAATTAGTTTTTTCTTTGGAGATCCTGAGATTGTGCTTTTCGGTCCATTTCAGAAGAATTTGTAGGGCATGGTTTGCCTTTGTTTCAAGTTGTAGTCTGCTGTTTCCGGCGACCATAAGGATGAGGTCACCAATGTCCGTATTAAGGAGTTCATCCATTGTGATGTTCCACAGTATTGGTCCCAGTACAGAGCCCTGTGGGCAGCCTCTGTGTATTTGTCTTGTAAGCGTTCTATATGGGGTGTTTATCGTGATACGTCTGTCAGACAGGTAGCTTTTTATTACGTTATATAAATTTTCTGGCATGCTGGTCTCCCGGAGCCGGGCCAGGACGCTTGGCCACCAGAGGGTGTCAAACGCCCCGGCAAAGTCAACAGAGATAGCTAGGAAGTACTTTTGATCAGTGGCTGCTGCTTGCACCAAGAGATTTCTCAGGGCATCCACCGTTGACAGCCCCTGACGGAAGCCATACTGTTTTGGCGATGCCAGGTTTGCTTGAAGGTAGTGGTTTTGTATTCTAGTCAGGAGGAGTCTCTCAAGGAGTTTGCTACAAACAGAGAGCAGGGCTATTGGTCTGTAGGAGTTTGATAGTTCCGGCGGCTTGTTAGCATTTTTGATAATTAGTTTTACGTTGGCCCTCTTCCACTCTTTGGGGAAAGTTCCATTCCTGAGGCATAGATTATAGAGGTTTAGGAGTATGTCTGGGGCTATCTCAACAACCTTCAACACGATCTCCGGCTCCAGGAGATCCAGACCCGGGCATTTTTTCCCTTTGATACGGTATGCGGCTGCTTGGAGTTCTTCCAGAGCAAAAGCCCGTTCCTTTTCATCCGTTTGGTATTCAGCTAGTTTTGTTGTTATCCTGGTATTTTCATTTATTTCTCGGGTTTACTGGGTTTGCACGTCATAGTCGTGCAAACCATAGTCGTGCAAACCCAGTTTTGCTATGATCAGTATCCGAAGTATTGTTACCAAGTCCAACAATGAGAGATCTTCTCCTTGTAAAGAGGTTCTCGCAAAGTCAGAGAAGGCTTGGTATTCCTCTGCTCTGTTCAAAAGATGACGCTCTTGATCTCTCAGAAGGAAAGTAATTTTGGTAATGAGTTTTGCGAACACAAGTCATCACAGAGTGGGCATAATGTGCTGCCAGCTTTCTAGGCCGCGACAGGAGCGCGTAGGATCTTCTTCAATGCCTAGAGCACAGAATGTCCTGTTAAGAGGTATGAGGCATATAATACAGGCGAAAACCATGGGGGAAGTTTGGGGTAAAGTTTGGAAGTTTGATTGCACCTTTGTTTGAATCGTTCCAGCGCCTCTGCCACACCTGCAGCAGATGGGAGTCAAGTCTTTTCTTCTCTATTTTTAGGTTGTTAGATGCATCTGGCCTGAAGCCGAGACATTCTTTAGTCTTAACCCTTAGAAAGGGGATGCAGCAGCCGCTATAAAGTGTAAAGTGTGTTTAGGGTAAAACGGCACCAGGGATTTCCCCCATCTCAGCGTAGTTTACATTGTGGTGTGATACAGTTCGCTGTAAAGGACAGAGATTTAAAAGTATATGGATCTTGAGGTGTATGATGTCTTGTACCGTTGTTCCTCTGGTCATTTAGGCCCGACGTTGCCCACACTTCGTCCCGTGGAGGCAGACCAGGTACCCAGTAGTTTTAGTTTACTCTGGCAGGTCCTGCCACCTAGTTCCCTGACCTGAGATTTCAGTGGCTAGGACTTAAAAAAATTTTTTTTTTTACGTTTGCGTGGGTTGAACGCTAGATTGAAAGCCCGAAATGTGGGCTAATTTAATTTGGATGATATTAAATTTTGACCTGTGGGGTATACGCTGGCGTGCAGATAGACAGAAAGACAGAAGAAATGGTGTCAATGGAGGAGACAACCCCATTATAAGTCAGTGGGGCATGCCCATGCCCCACCAGGAGGAAATCTGGGTTGGGGAGGAGGCAGGAGGGGCCGTCTCCTCCCCTGTCGCCAAGGGAGGGGGAAAGAAAGATGGGCCCGGCAAGAGTGCCGGCACCGATTGCCATCATGGCTGGCATATACAGAAAGCTCTGTGGTCTCATTCGGCTGGTTGGAATTCAGCTAAGTAGAAAGTCACTCATGAGACTGCGTCCCATTCGGGGGAAGTCCACATATCGGGTGTGCACCTTTCGTGGGTCAGGTCCGGCTCATATAATCCTCTTATCATTTTTTTTTTTTTTTTGGCTCTCTCTCTCTCTGAGGCAGTTAGGTGTTGGTTTGTATTGTTTAAAAAAAATTATTATATTAGGGTCCCTTGTAAATGATTACATCTACCCATATATCTATTTTGTCTGTAAATTGCGTGTGTTCTCTGGTCGATTTGCTGGACGAAAAAACCACAGTTTCTTGGGGGGAAAACCTTGCTAACTACGCCTGAGACCAACTAACTCAGCCACGGAGTGAAAAAAGCCCACTAAAGTTCTTCGCGTCATCGACGGGATTCGAACCCGGGCCTTTTCCACCCGGTGTGGGGAGGACGGTGACGATACTACTGTGCTACCCACGCAGACGGTTTGTATTGTTTACTGTCATTGGCACTTGGTGGCTGTGAATTCTGTAGGCTGGTGAAGATGGGGTTGTGACTTTTAGACGCGTCGTCCAGCGGCCCGCCATTTCAAAGAATCATCTAAACGACTATGATTTGTCATTCTGAGTACTGGAGATGTGACTGTTGCACTGAGCATGCCAAAAAACGGGAACGAAATGATGTGGTTGCAATCCGTGTTTTTATAGCATGAATAATTTGCATAATGTCCGGCTCTGTGAGGTGGTAGGTCGATTTCTATTGGATACTCGGAATTTGCATGCCAGGATGCCTATTATATCAAATATTCGCCTTCAGTTGACACTGTTCACAATAAAATATTCACGAAAAACATTTTGTTCGTTTAATTTTGTCGAGCAGTGTACTTTTGTAGTGCATCGACAGCTGATCGCCATCTAGAATGGCTTTCGCATAATTTTTTTATCAAAATATTGACATTGAAAAAAAAAACTGCACGAACATTTTTAGTCACTCGATATTTGCATCTCATGCTTTTTGTAAAGAGTGGAACTAAGAAGCTGAAAACAATTCCAGAACTCAAATAAATTTATTTTGATTGGATTTAAGTGACTTCAGTTTTAGACGAGATCTCGATAAGGGATAAGATTACACTTACCCTTAAGCAATGTTCAGTTAAGTTTCTGAGTATGTTGTAGTTGTAGGGTTTTAGGCGCATCAACGACCTAAACTGTATTATGCCATTTATATTATGTCTGTAAATTACGTGTTTCCTGGTCATTTTTCATGTTTGCTGGCGAAACACAAGTTTCTGCGGTGCCTCCTTAGCCAGGTGGGAAGGAGCAGCAGACGCTTCTTGATTAGACCGGGATTTGAGCCCGTTACCACCAAATACGGAAGATGCGGAAAAGTCAGGAAATGACCACCGCATATCCCGGAGCAATATGGCCTTAGTTGCTAATGCTCCTAAAAACCAAATAACAAACAAACAAGTTTCTGCCAGAAAATAAAATAATAAAATAAAATGAAAGATGCAATCCTCGCATGAAACCGATTAACTCAGATACGTTAACCACTATAAAAATTCCTCTTGTCATTCACTGAATTCGATTCAGATATTTTCCATCCGGTGTTGAAGGATGGTGATATATCAGCTGTGCTTCCCACCAGGGCGAGTATCTTATTTTGAAGGCGCCTCCGTAGCCAGGTGGGAAGGAGCAGCAGTGCATAGCACACGCTTCTTGATTAGACCGGGGTTCGAGCCCGTCGCCACCAAATATGAAGGATGCGGAAAGGTCAGGGAATGACCACCGCATATCCCGGAGCAATATGGCCTTAGTTGCTAATGCTCCTAAAAACCAAAAACAACAACATCTTATTTTGATCATATCCAGGACTACCTTAAATTGTTTATTGTTGCCGAAATAAGCATGTGGATTGCTGCTTACGCCTGTCAACGATGAGAAAGAGATTTATGTTCACGATTTTTTTTAAATGTTGTAATGAACCACTGTAAAAAAATCCCACCGAATCCCACTTTATAGTATATTTTAGTAGCCCTGTAACCTGACAACAGGTATTCATCTCATTTCAATTAAACTACGAGAAGATTTTAAAATTTTTAAACTTATTTTGAAGTTAGAAATGGATTAAGAAAACATTTTTCGCAACACTATATTTTAAGAAATATAAAACGTTGCATTCATTCATACATCCACGAATTCGAATTGAGATTATAAGTAATAAGTATCCGCCCTTATTAAAAGAGCTTGCATTTCTGAAGCAGATGCAACCATAATCATCCCAGTATTGATAATGGGATTCAGATTATTCTTTTGCTATTTATATTGAATCGTTATCACTTATAGAAGAAAAGTTCGAAGCCTTCAGAAATTGTTCAGTTGAAAAAGGGCTAGTGTCAGGAGCCACTTTTAATATTTAATTGGCTTTTATTTGATATTAGTGGAATTGATTTAACTATATATGTGGAACCAAAAGTCTCTCTCTCTCTCTCTCTCTCTCTCTCTCTCTCTCTCTCACACACACACACACACACACACACACACACACACACACACACACACACACACACACACAAACACACACACACACACACTTGTAAGGGTCTAGAGGTTATCATTGATGAATGTTCAGCCTGTAGAGCAAGTGGTTTGTGGTTGACTACTTTCGTTCCTTCTGTTCGTGACCCGTTGCCTCAAGGCTTGATTGCCGAATAAGTATATGTAATGTTTCAAGTAGTCTGCTGGTTGCCACAAGTTGTTTTGACTGCAATAGGAGAAAAAGAAAGAAAAATATATAGGTCCTATACATTGCTTTACGCAATTAATATCAAGATACGTTCTTCGCATGAACAGTGTAGGGGAAGCGTATCTATCAAGTCTGCTCATAAGGCTCCCCGAAAAAATCTGAGTTCGAGTCCCGTCAATGACGAGAAAAATTTTTATGGGCCTTTTTCACAACGTGGATGAGTTAGTTGTTCTCAAGCGAGGGTAGCATGGTTTTTTCTCCCAGAAACTCGAGTTTTCGTTCAGCGAACAGAAAATCGACCACAGAACACAAGTAATTTACAGACCGTATATACGGAGCAATATGGTCTTAGTTGCTGATGCTCCTAAAACCCTATTACTACAAGAACAACGACAACGAGCGTGAAACCATTATACTGTTATGGAGGACCACATGCACCAAGATAATAATAATAATTATTATTATAACAGTAATAATAATAATTATTATTATTACTAGTTTAATGATCCTAACTATAACTCATATTCGTATAAGTGTATTAAGTTTGTAGAAGTGTTCATTTACGGGCCAATTTTGAATGAGGCGAGAAAAGAAAAACCAGAATAACTCACAGGGAAAACCCTACTGCCTCCGCCTGAGATCGGCTAAGTACAGCCTCGATTGAAAAGGACTTTAGAAATTCTTCCGATCGTTGACGGGATTCAAACCCAGGCCTCTTCAAACGAGTGATGTTTTAAGAGGCTGAAGATGCCACTTGTTTGAACACTTCTTCAAACAAGTGGCGAAACCACTACAGTGTTACGGAGGATCATGCAGCCAGATAAGGTGAAGACGGTACTTGGATGAGAAAGAGATTTATGTTCAACAATGAGAAAGAGATTTATGTTCACGATTTTTTTTAAATGTTGCAATGAACCACTGTAAAAAAAATCATCACACCCAATCCCACTTTATAGTATATTTCTACATCTTCTACATCTCATATTCAATAGAATCAAGTCTAGTAGCTCAATGACATCGTCACCTTCCTTCCTTCCTTCCCACACCGGGTGGAAAAGGCCCATGTTCGAATACTGTCATTAACGCGAGGAACTTTTATGGGCTTTTTTCACTCCGTCTCTATCTGAAATAAAATCGGAGATCAAGATAATGTCAATACAGCAGAGACCCTTCAAACAGAATACTCTTAGGTCCCATTACAACGGTCTTAAACATGCATTCAAAAACTTAGAAACATATTGGGAAAATATCTCTGTTTTTTTCATACAGAAGGGTTTAGATGGGTTAGCAGGTCCCCAAAATCAGTTAAGAGGCTTTATTCTGGGGATCTCTTAATTGAAACAAAAAATGACAAGCACTCTCAGCAGCTACTCCGAGCAACATCTATCGGAGGAGTACCAATTACTGTGATACCCAACAGAACATTAAATTCATCCAGAATTTATAATGTTCTGTGGGATGTCACAGTAATTGGTAGTCCTCCATTGGATGTGTGGTGCCTCCTTTAGATTACTGAGGAGTAAATCTGCTCTGAAATAAAGCCACAGGGAGTGATAGCGATTAAAAGAATTTTTGCACTTAGGGATGGGAAACTTGTTCCCACTAGAAACATCGTCCTGGTGTTTAATTCAGTAACGTCTCCTAAAGGGATCAAAGCTGGCTATATTAATTGTCCATTTGCGTCCATATATTCCAAATCTTCTGATTTAGTGCCAGAAATATGGGCACTCACAAATGTTCTGTCGTGGAGCCCCTGCATGCGTTCGATATGCTGCAAAGGACCACTACATCATATTCAATCAAAAACCCACCTGTATTAACAGCCAAGAAGAGCAGCATCCTGCTTACTCACGGGCATGCCAGAGGTGGAAAGAAGAAAAATAAATGCAAAGGCTAAGGCAGAACTGAACATATCGTATCAGGAAACAAGAAAAACAGTGAAACCGTTAAACATCAGCAAACCTATGCACCCTCAAGGTAGCAAGTATAAAATGTATTCGTGTCAAACGACACCAGGGGTTTCCCCCATCTCCACGTAGTATAGATTGTCATGTGAAACAGAACACTGTTGAGGCCAGAGATTTAAAAGTGTATGGATATTGTACATGTGTACCGTTGTCCATCTGGTCAGTTAGCCGCTAGACCCCTACTGAGGCCTAACGTTGCCCACACTTGGCCCCGTGGAGGCAGACCAGGTACACCAGTATTACAGTTATTTATTCTGGCAAGCCCTGCCATCTAATTTCCTGAGATTTCAGTGGCTAGGGCCTATGTTAAAAAAAAAAAAAAAATGGAGTAGACGCTAGAGGTTTAGATAAGGCCGAGATAGGTTTTAAATGAAGGTTAGGTTAATTTTTCACATTAAAATTTAGGAGCTTGCAGTTGGGACATTCACGGTCGGTCGGTAAAGGTAGAGTGGGGGGGGATGACTGAAGATTGGGGGAACAGGTAGAAGTATGAGAACGAAAGAGAAGGTGATCCCAGGAGTGTCAGTGGAGCAAGCCCCACCAGGAGAAGAAGGGGGAGGCAGGGGAGGGGATGAGACAGGGCCCATCTCTTCCCCTTACCTGCCTAGGGATGGGGTTTTAAAAGTGAACTGGGCAAGGGTGCCCAGTTCAGAATGCCAGGCAGCGTGCTGCAGCAGACTTGCTGTGGTCATGTCCAGTCTTTGCGTCGCACATGGGAGAAACAGTCCCGTCCAGAGAGATCATTGTCTAGTAGAGTCCGCATTGCGGAGATGAATTGACGTTCAGATGCCGTCCTACATAAGATACTAGTAGAGTCCGCATAGATGGTGACGGATCACCTATCCTTTGCGATGGATGTTCAATCCTGGGAGAGAGAGAGAGAGAGAGAGAGAGAGAGGTCCCACTATAACGGTCATAGTGTGGTTCAGTTTGGATGCTCATATGCAGGGAATCCTGGGCTAACGGCGTGCATCATTGATTGCAATTTATGTTCTCCTTCTTGTGCAAATTTGGTGAGCGCGCTATATTCATCGAAGCTGTCCAGGAGATTGTGTTCCCGGTCCCGAGGTAAGTAAGTTAGTCTGATGATTAGGATTCACGTAGGTCGTCGTACAGCGGGCATTGGTGCATCAAATGTTGCCAGCTCTCGCGTTCTCCACATGGACAATGTGGGTCCTCCACGAGCCGAAAGGCTGCAAGTTTTTCATTGAAAGGTCCGTGACCCGTCAGGAGGTAAGTGGAGCCAAGGCGGTGATTTAGGGTAAACTTTATGTATGTCCGGAAGAGCAGGGAGATGTTCCCGCGGAACTCAAACAGAAATGACAATCCCACCAAAAGCAACAAACGCTATGTGTTAAGCTCAGAAAAACTTGCGCAGAAGGATCAGTCAGCCGACACTCCCATATCTCTTAGTGCTGCTCCCCTCCTCTTAGTGCTGGTATGTCCTGGTGCTTCCCCACTTCCAAAACAAAGTGGTAAAGAAATTCTAGAAAAAAAAACCTGTAAAGCATCGGCAATACAAGAAATAATGGAAGTAGAACTTAAGGAGCTACAGAACGGACGAATCTGTCCCTGGGACTCTTTGAGAGAAGAAGAAGAAATGGATACAGGGTAACGCCCATTCTTCCCAAAGAGAAAAATTCAGGACTGAGAAAGCAAAGCCCTCAGCTCTTCTAAAACCACCTGGTTGGCCCAACAAATCTTGTGGGTAACCAACCCCTTTCAAGCTACGCCACTTCCCCCAGCTTAGAGGCTGTAGTGGTTCGTCTTACAGTACAGTTCGTCCTAACTGTTTGTTTCATATATTTGCCACCTGGGAATGAAATCCCTCTAGGGACATTGATGATCTCATTAAGCAATTGCCACCCCATTTTATATTATTAGGGGATTTCAATGGACATAATAATCTGTGAGAGAGAGCTTACATTAAGAGGGGTCGGATTATTGAGCGTATGCTTGAAAACAATGAACTGACCCTTCTCAACGAGGGTTCTGACATCTTCTTCCACAAGTCTACCTGTACATTTACTGTGATAGATCTTTCTATATGCTCCCCGTCACAACAACTCCCTGTCTGTATATGGGAGGTGGATAGCAACCTTTATGGTAGTGATCACTTCCCCGTGTTATTCACCCTTTCCAATGGGAGATGATGACATCTAGAATATCACGATGGAAGCTCGATCACTCTGACTGGAATGCCTTCAGACGTCTGGTAACATTTAATACCAACATCTAGTACACTAGCCAAGTAATGACTCAGTTCGCTACATTAGAAAGAATCGTCCATGAAGCAGTGGCAATTGCAATTCCGAAGATTTCAACCCGGTTTCCACGCTTTCCAAAAACCATGGCGGAATGAAGATTGCACAGCAGCAAGAAAGGCTCAAAACAAAGCATGGGAAATATTTCCTTGTTACTCCACCACAGGTAATCTAATGGTATTTTACGTTAGACGTCAGAGTCAGAAGGAATTTTGGATCCACTTCTTCCATCTCCCAGACGGCGCCACATAACTCGTCTCGGATAAAGTTCGGAAAATGAAGGGCAGATACACATCGTACACTACATCGATCCTAGAATGTAATGGATATGCAATTGCAGAGCCAGCTGCAATTGCGAACACTTTAAGAGACACAATTGCTAAAGTATCTGCCGAAACATCCTACCCCACTGAGTTCCTAGCCATGAAACAAAAAAGCTGAAAGGCAGCTTTTGAAGTTTTCTAATAACTATAAAATCAACCATTTACAGAACGAGAATTGAAAACGGCACTATCTCCACCCAAGGTGAGTGCTGTTGAGCCAGATGACATCCATTATGAGATGATTAAACATCTTTCATATGAATCTATGGAACTGCTGCTCTGTCTGTACAACGTAATATATCTTGAAGATTAGTTTTCGGACCTCTGGCATAAGACAATCGTTCTTGCCTTCCCTAAGCCACGAAAGGATTCCAAAATTCCGAACAACTACCATCGCATCCCTCTGACAAGTTGCTTGAGCAAGGGCCTGGAAAGGATGGTCAATGCGCGCCTCATGTGGTATTTAGAAGAAAATGACCTCCTTTCCGAAGTACAATGTGCCTTCCGAAGGAACAGATCAACTCGACCATCTGATAAGAGTGGAAACATCTATTCGAGATTCTTTCCGCGAGCATCAGGTATCAGTTTTTTTTGATATGGTAAAAGCATATGATACGGCTTGGAGATTTTGAATTTTAAAATATATCTATAATCTTGGTTTTAGAGGTCATCTAGCCGTTTTTATTAAAAACGGTTTATTAAACCGCTTCTTCCAAGTTCATGTGGGGCACATTCTCTCTCGCCCTTTTTTTTACAAGAGGAGGGCGTCCCCTAAGGGTAAGTTCTAAGTGTTATGCTTTTCGCTATCAAAGTTAATTCTATTACTGAACAACTTCCTCCAACCGTAAACAGTGCCTCTTCGTTGACGACTTTAGATCTTTTCACAGTCATGTAATATGATAGTAATTGAAAGGCAATTGCAGCACACCATTAACCACATCAGCTCTTCTTGGGAAAAGGCGAGAAGCCATTTCCTAAGAGCCATCTGCGTAAACTTTTATCACAAACGGAACCTTCGACCTGAACCAGAACTCAAGCTCGAAACATCATCCCAGTAGCATCTGAGGCAAAGTTTTTGTCATCTGACTGAGCCTTATGCACTCAGACAGATTTTATGTGACAATGAAAATGTCTGCTGTTTTTAGCTATTTAAAATCATTAAACCTTTTTAAGCGTAGTTAAAATTTACCTTTTATTGCTATGTCTTTACTGTTATATTTTTACTGTTATATATTTGGGCATAGTGACCTGATTTGTTAGATTGCTGAAAACTTATCTCTTATATGACCTGGTTTTGACGCATTATAGCCTTAGTTGCTAATACGCCAATAAAAACCCAAACCAACCAACCAACCGGGTTCAGTTCTGGACCCAGCTATTTCACTGACTAATTCAATTCAGGACTAGCCAGGCGAGTTATATATGACATCTGCTTCTTTGAACTATACACTTTTTTCAGTGTTCCATGGTCCAATATTTTATATATATATATATACAAACGTGTATATATATATATTACTATAATAATAGTGTGTTAAAACCAGGAAAGGTGAGGAGATAAAAATAAATAAATAAATCGGATATGGCAAACACACGAAAGCGCGCAAAGCAGCAGCAAAGGATGTAAATGTACACATATATAATATCTTTAATAAATATAAATATAATGATGGAAGTGTAAGTTACAGAGAATGCCCAAAGCTGAAAGGAAAATAATAGAGATAAGTTATTAAAAAGTGACTTGTAATATAAAAAATAAAAGTAACGGTAGCTAGTATCATAAAAGGTGGGTAAATTTGGTTATAGATCAAAAGGAGGAACAAAGCAAATATGCAAATAAATCTGATATCAGCCAAATAAAAGTTGATACATGATCAGGTATTTCATCAGGGGACTACACCTGATCATGCATCAAAGCACTGCTTTTCTATACTTGTCCATAACTATGGAAATTAAAATTTTAAAAATAAAATAGGACTACATTGTCCATACTTTGTGAGAGTTTTATTGGTTTCCTAATTCGATTTTATTTTTTAAATTTTAAAATTTTGTTTTCTATAGTTATGGACAAGTATAGAAACGCAGTCCTTTGGATTTGAATTGTGGTTTCTTGAATTTTCTCTGTTGGTGGGAGCTATTAATATATATATATATATATATATATAGTATGTTATATGTATCTCATCCCATTCCATTTTAATTGATTCATACTGGTAATCAGTTACGTTGTGCATAATGGTAATCAGTTACGTTTCTAATCACATTGTAGTTCATTTATGGTTTAGAATCTCGATTGGTGTACGATGAAAAAGAGTGTAAAGTGTATTTAGTGTCTAACGGCACCAGGGGTTTCCCCCATCTCCGCGTTGCTTTCATTGGAGATGTAGGACAGTACCCTGTCGAGGCCAGAGATTTAAAAGTGTATGGATAATAGATATGTGTAGTGCGGTGTACGATGAGTGAATCATAGGCATATGTGTGTGTGTGCGCACGCACGCACGCATGTGTAAATAAAAATTCTCAGTAGTGTTCACTGTTCACAATATGGTGAGTAATTGCACACAGCTCGGCAAATTCGCTTTGTAGGAATAAGAAAACGGAAGGAAAATTTTAAACATGTTATGTTACAGTATACAACTGGCATAGCAGAAAGATCTCTAGTACTAGAAATATACTTTTAATTTATATTTCTGGACATGGCCTAGCATGTTGCATCCTTATTAGTTTACATAATTATAAACGGTATGCATGGCCTAACCTACTCAATTTTAATGCATTTGCTTTTGATTGGTTGAATTCATAGTCGAAGATGTGATGTCACAACAAGGTATTTATTATAAATAAACTCGAAAACTTAAACGCACTTTTGAAATCATCATGTTGTCGAAGAACGGTAGGCCCTTATCAAGAATGCTAATTCCATTCTGAGTCTTTTATCACAGGAAATATTGTATTCGGTATGGAGTAATTCTAAATATCAGTTGATCTCAAGTCGTTTTCTCCACCCTGCCAATAGAATGAAGATTTGCATTGTCTTTGAATAAATTAATAAATTAATTTTCTGTTTATACTCCTGGACAACCACAAAGTCAGAAGAGTCCACAAGATAGAGCGAATACTATCGTGTTTGTTTCGTTTATTTAGAAATACGGAAAATTTCCTTTTTTAATTCGAATATACAAATATACAGCACTTTTATAATGTATGCGATATATTAAAGAGCATGAGGCCCGTTCGAGAATTTAGCGGGATGGGGCAGAATTTTTAGTTTCGTTAGTCTTTTTATCCAGGCAACTGAGCTACTGTTTTCTCTAGACTCTGCTTTTGTGTTTCTTTCCATTAAATCCCCACGTTACTTTTACTTTCATTAAATCAAACACGACAATATAAGATTTGATATACTCGGTTTACTGAAATATTATTTTACTTATTCAGTTGATTGCTATTTACAATCGCCCCTTGTATAGCGTGAAAGTAGTTCTAAGTTAAGTAGAATAAATCGATGGTGCGTTCGAATATAAAAGGTAATTTATATATTTTTGGCACAATCATAACCTATTGTATATTCTTGGTGCGTAGGTTTTATAGCGGCGAGAATATTTGTACTCAGTGAATGCCCTTTTATCGCTATATATTACTGTGATCGTTATTTGTAATACATTTATTCTTTTCATTATTTCTGTATTATTATAGCCGCTTTGTTATAGAAATATGTGTTAATATTGTGTTAATACAGTAAAAATGGCGATTTAATGGACTGTATTGGGTGAGGTCTGTCTGCTAATGCCTATTGTCTGTTAAACTCCAAGGAAATGCTTATGGTTGCCGAACTTAATATAACGTTATGAAAAATGCAGTATACTATGAAATAAAACCATTAACATTAAACATGTAATATTGTATTTTATTCCACTTACCAATTTGTGGTAACCACTTACCAATGTGGAGTATCTGCGCTTTAAATTTTGCCATTCAGAGTCTGAATTGCTTGCTTCATGTAGTATATTGGATTTTCCATCTGATTAGCTAATACTATATTGAAAGCCTAAGAGTTAAATTTGCTTTATCGTTCACGTTTTTAACCGATGATAAATACCATCAGACTGAAGCAGGCAGGCAGGACGTCACAGTTACGGACGAAAGCTTGGTCGCAGGGCGCCATCGGTTGTTTCCAAAGTCCCTTAAATTAAGGTCCATTAAATCACATCATCATGGAACTAATAGACGAGGTGTTTTAAAATTCGTTCATAGCATGGAATTAACAGAAGTTTGCAGGGATCAGAAACCTTAAACCCTTCATCGGAGAACCATTAGATCAGTTTCGACTGAAATGGAGCCACAAAAGATTCTTTCGATGTGGGATTCAGACTGAATCACGGGTGAAAAATGGCAGGTTGACTAAAGCACAAGGCTGAAAGGTAATGAGTGGCCTAGATCTATGCATTTTTCTTAATTATACAGCATTACACATAGTGTGCAAAGTTTTTCTACTTGTGTGATTGTAGTATGATAATATTCTGGAATTGCAAATTATAATATACACAAGTTCATTGCAGATGCCCCTTTTTTTAATCAATCATTTTATCTTGGACCCGTTATATAAAACTCAGTATTTGCTCAGGTTAGAGATTATTCTTTAGTTAGTGTTTCCAACTAAATATACATTGTTACCAAGGATAGGAATCATTCATTAGTTACAGAAAACAAAAAAAAAATTGGTGGTACAAGAAAACATTTTCGTAATAATAATAATGGTACCTCAGTTAAGCAAAAAAAAAAAAAAATAAAATAAAAATAAAATTGATTGTGAAGAACCGTCGAACTAAAACATAATTTTAGCATTACTATTTTGGTCCATTTTTATTTCCGTTTTTGTCAAAAATTAATAATTCTTATTTAAAAATATTTTACTATCTTTTGTCAGGAATGCACTGACTGAGGTGAAACCGGAATGTCCCTTTCTTTTAAACACATTTACCTTTCCGAAAGTTTCAGAAAATAAATTATAGTTTAAAGGTATTAACGCTAGTAAAATCATGCAGTCGACATTGTTTCTAGATTATCCAAGTCAGAGATGGGTAGAAAAAAAGCCCATTTGTAACTAGCACAATCTGCTGTAATTAACCCACTTAATGCAATTGTCGTACTACAGTACCTTTTCCCCCTGAAGAAAATGACGTGAAACACGCTCGACAAAAAAGGAAATGCTGATGAAAAAACCTCCCATTTTGTTAGCTAGGCTAAAATGGACTACTTATTCTTTCGATCTACCGCATCTGAATTCTCCCCATCATCGATATTATGATGTATGATTACTTCTCGCTGGAAGCTCCTCTCGTAATTTGTACTTAATCACTGATCACGCCCACCTTACCTAACGCTTCAGGGGCTAAAAGGTTAAAAACGAGCGACTAGGTTTTATGGACGCACTGAATACATGGCCGGGGTAGGTAATTAGTATGGTAATACTGAAGCCTGGTGGTTAAAAAATAATATAAAATGCTACGCCTGGTTGAAGTTGTGCAGTTAAGGATGTCCATTATTTGTAGTATAGGCCCTTAGGTTGACGTTTGAGGCTATAAAAGGCATTATTTTAAAATGTTTAATTATTCATTTATTCTGATTTCATATGTATGGATATTTATTTACATATTTGAGACATTTTGCAGTTGATGACAGTAGTATAACGGAAATGCTCTCTTTAGGCAAATCCTTTTTATAAGACTACATTTTCGTAATTATAGCCTTATTTTTCACTAGAGCCACATAGTAAAAAGTGTACAATGATGGCATGCACCAGTATTATCCATTTCTTAATGCTTTGAACCTCTGAAGGAATCATCTAGTTATTTGAATTTAGTTCTAGTTTTAAATGCACTGTTGAATTCTAGTTTTAAATATAGCACTGTTAAATAGGCAATCTGATATTTATGCTTCAATTCAGCAGCGGAGTCGTATCCAAGCTTCATAACAGTTGGTAGGGGTTTAGGTATCGACTCAGCTCTGGACTTTTCCAAGCATTTTTTTTTTCTTTCGGCTCAGTTGAGAGGGAAAACTGCGAGAAAGATTATTGTGAATATGTTTTACCTGATTTTTTTTAAAACTGTGTACTTTCTTACTATTCAGGTTTCGCTGAATTTCAAATTCCTTACGATCAATTGTTTCACGTATAGAAAAGTTACTATCTGCTGCATAAAGTGAGAGATGAGTGCATCAATTCAATATTTGTTTAACTGTCTGTTTATTATAAATCAGTACAGCTCTAAAGGCTAGGAGGGTGGATCAGAATTACTCACAATTTCTTGTTTATACAATTTTATACGTTAGGAAAATTTGGAAATAAATTAATATGTTTACATTTTATTCTTTCAGTACAAGTTTACAAAAGATAGGCTTACAGATATTCCTTTCCTTCTACATTGTAGTCCTACTATTGCTCCTAGTTACTTTTGTGATTCTTACGCTTTCCTTTAATTCCTTTACTTTTAAATTAATTAATTTACTCCTTCTCAGGCGTGAGCTTTAAAACATCACTTTAAAACGTTAACACAAACTATTAAAGCATCAGAGTTAAAACATAAATTAAGAGTACAGTATTTATCATCTTCATTATTAAGTTAATATTTTAGTTTATTTACAGAGTTCTTTCCCTTAGCCAAGGTAATAATTGTTAGCTTTAGATATCTCTTAGATCTTTGAAAGTCCTTCAAACTTAAGTGTCCACATGTTTTTAAACGTCTCGCAGATAAGGCTTGATTTGGTCCACCTCAGCACTTAGTTGTGACTTCTTAGGTTAGGTTGGTTTCCTAGGTTTCCTGAGGTCACAACTTCCAGTATAGAGACTTATAAAAGCCATAGGTAGGGGATTAAAAATCAATAGTGGGTCGTAATCAATAAATCATAAATCAACCATCGTAATCAATAAATCATAAATCAACCATCGTAATCAATAAATCATAAATCAACCATCGTAATCAATAAAAATTGTATTTTTTGGAAATTTTTGTCAGTTTACGAACTTTATCAGATAAGATTCTCAGTAATGTTTTTATTAGTACTTTCTCTTTCCTAATGTCTTTTTCACGATTAATGCATATTCTTCGGATTTCTGCTGATCTCTTTCTTCGAAGAGAGTATAGCACAGATCACGAAAAATAACTTCATGGAATAAGTCTTCTGGCCAAGAATTGAATATATTATTTGTCTTCATTGAAGATTGTTGCCCTCGTGGGTAGCACAGTTGGTAGAATAGCGTATTAAAATACCCGAGTTCGAGTCCCGTCGATGACGTGAGGATTTTTACGAGCTTTTTTCACTACGTGGCTGACTTACTCGATCTCAGGCGAGGTTAGCATTGTTTATTCTCCCGGAAACTCGGGTTTTTCGTTCAGCAAAAAGAAAATGGATCACAGAACACACGTAATTTACAGGCAAGTTATACGGAGCAATATGGTCTTAGTCGCTAATGCTCCTAAAACCCTATTACAACAAGAATATTCAAGATAGTTGCCGTAAACCTACCAGGACAGACGAGCTTCCTAAGGCGCAGTATAGTGATTACGATCGCCATCTTTTCACAACGCGTGTAAGTGGTCTGAGGGTTGCAATCTCTTTAAGGAGGAAAAATGTTTATGGAATTTTTTTCACACGGGGCAAGTTAATTGATCTCCGGCAAGGGTTGCATGGTTTTTCTCCTGTAAACTCGGTCTAGGCATTTTCAACGCAAACCAACTTTAGAATACACGCAGTTTACAGATGTAATACAGTGACACTTCATAGTCTTAATGGCTTTCACGAAAAATAAAAAAATAAAAATAACATCCACCAAGTGTCTTATGATATCAGACTCTAATTCTTGGAACCTTCTTCGCAGTCTGCGAACAACCGGACCGTCAGCATTGAGCTATCTGGACATATCTGCTTGCGATTGACGAGTTTCAAGACTTACGAGGCCGTTCAGCGCAGACATTTAAGTAGTAGTTCTTTCCAAACATTCCTAACACGTTTAATGTGACTGGTTTGTCAACAATAAGCTTCAAGATGCGAAATAGAAAACTTTCATGAAATGGAATATTCGTCAGGATAATGTAACAGAAGGCAATTAACGAATATACATAATATTAACGTTGTGTGACGAAAGAGAACTGCGTTCCGTATTCATACCGAGCCTTGATAAACCCTAGGGGCTCACATCTGGTGAGTATGGGCTTAGCACACACCCAGGGTCCTGAGCTGGATATCATCATTCTTCTCTTTCTTGGTGATTCCCTTCTACTTCTAACTTTTACTCTCTCTTTGGTAACTCAGGAATTTTTTTTTTTTTTTTTGCTGGTGCGGCAAAAGCCTCAGGCTTACTTGCACCATATATCTAATAATAATAATAATACAATACAATATAATACAATACAATTTTATTTATTAAGAGAATTCGTTTACAATAAATGAATAATAATAATCTTGTTTTCCTGCCCGCTACCGTTTAAAACGTGATTAAATTTGGTAGGACAAATAAAGATTTATTTACTGGACGGGCTACAACGCTGGAGTTAAACGTGTGTTAAGCGCCAAAGCAACCAAGGTTATTAAGCGTCAGTATATTGTGTCTGTAAACTGGGTGATCTTGTTTTCTTCAATCGGTTTGCTGGGCTAAAAAACCCCTTTCCCGAAACCGACTAATTCATCCTATAAAAAAAAAAAAAAAAAAGGAAAAAAGTCATTGTGTTACTGACGGGATTCGAATTCAGTCCTTTTCCATGCGGTGTGAGAAGACTGATTATAACTAATGTGCTATACGTGAGCTCTACTATGAAGTATCACCAGGTTAATTTGCATGCAGTATTTGAACTTTGCGTCATCTTTCGGGGCTGTAATAATCTGTTCATTGCATTTTTGCAACATATGCGGAAAGTGCGTTACAAAGTAGGTGTATTTCTTATGTTGTGGACGTGTGTACCTGAATCTCTTCTCAAATGTAACGCAATTGTTTTTCTTTTATTTATAATTCTTTTTTAGTTAATGCACGTTAGCTCATTGTTACAACCCCGTGACTACCAGTGAACATGCCTGAAGAATACCTGAAAGATTGAGGACAATGCCATTTTTTTTTTCGACGTGATTATCTAACGAATGCATTTATTAACCTTTTCGCACTTGCACGAAGTTACGTTTTGTTTAGCTGGCAAATGATCAGCAGAGAGAGAGAGAGAGAGAGAGAGAGAGAGAGAGAGCGATTCGTATCAATAATTCTAATCTTCATTGTATATGGGATGAGTCAACCTTTCTGCTGCTTTAAATTGTTTGAATTAATAATAGGGATAACCTGTTGTAGGTTTTCACTTTCCCCTCGGTCCCATCTATCAGTAGTTCAACATTTTGTTGTATCTGTGTATGGCAGACTTAATAGCTATCACAGTAATTTATCTTTGCAGACTCTGGAGCTACTTCACTAGAAAATTTCTAGATAAGGAAACCAATTATTCTAAGTCAGACAGTTGCATTGTAACATGAATTTTAGTTCATCTTAAAGAGATGGAATCTCTTCTTCCGAATTCATAAATCTACCAGTAAACATACATCTTTTAGATAACCCTCTAACATTATTCCTGATGAACACATAATTTTTCTACATAAAACCGTTGTTCTTTTTTAACTGCTTCCTGTTTTGTAAGACGCAAATTATCTAATACCATTATTAATTTTTTAACTCGGTAAGAGCGTGGCTTCGATTCAGACAGTTGTTTGCGTTATCTACTAATGCGCAATAGAAATAGAAACTTCTATCATTGGTCGACTTGAAAATGCTGCGAGTGTTTCTCTACATGTAACTGCCATTGAACTACGAATTCATTGACGTCACTGAATTTCCGATTAATTTAATTGATGCGAATAACTTGGTTGTTACTTGTATAGCGTATTAAAATTTAAAGACCATGTTGCGTGGAAAAACTTTCTTCACCGTAGATCTATTAACGACCAATTGAATAGGTCGCCAGTTCCCAACGAGATTCGAACCTAGAGCTCTCCAAACGACGACGACTGGCGAAACTACCACACTTACATGGAGGAAGAAAATCTTCTATGCCAGTACTAGAAAATATGGTATCGAACATGGGTAGCATTCAGTGAAAGTCTACCCAGTTTTATTGCATGATGTGAAGTAAAACAACCACACACATTCCTGCGATTTAATGGTTTTGAAAGGGGCATGTGATCGCGGATGGCAGGCTGCATTGCCATCTGACATCAGGATGGCGCACTATATGTTCACAAATTTAGATGTTTCTTATGAACTTATTTATTCGTTAATTATCACAAACGTTCAGAGCAGTGACTCTGATGTACGGAGGTGCTGCTTCTTAATGTTACATTAAATTGCCTTGGTTATAAGACATATAGATAGTAATAATAATAAGCAAGTTAAAAATACTACAAAACATTAACTGTACACTTACCATTAACAGACTGGTAACCTTGAAATTTTATTTAAAAATAAAATCCATTTTTCGGTTTTTATTTGTTGAAAATAGATTAATAACTTTTTCATTCAAGTTTGGTGCACTATTCAAATCGGCACTGCTCGCTCCGCAGTTCCTTTGCCTCGTTTTGTCACCTCTTAAAAAATGCGCATTGGCAACTGTCAACTAGGCATTGACTGAACCACTGGGACCAAAATGTGAAACTGTGCCCTTCACATAGAGGATGAGCATACTATATGCAGGACCTGTTAATAAAAATATTCATTGCGTTGCATTGTTCTGAACAAAATTTCATATAACTCCGTTGAATGTATATTTAGATTTAAAAAGCTGGGGGTGCTGCAGTTCCGCAGTGCCTACTAACGAGCCGCCCCTGGTTCAGAGTGACGGACGAAATGTTGACACATTTGTATAATAAATTGAAACTGAATTATTACTTAAATTTCGTTTAAAGTTGGCTGTATTTTGCAGTAGTTCCTGGGAAATTTGCTAGAGAAGAGTAGAAAGTCACAGCACCTTTAATGCTCGTGAACCCATTGTACTCTCATCAGTAAACAAAATGGCAGAGAATTCGCGTCTCATAATCGAGCAGAAGGCTAAATTTGTGCTTTCTTCTCTGAAACGCTCAAGCGGGTAACTGCTACTTAAAGAAGATTGCGGATTATTTTTGAAACTCATGGGGTACCTACAATACTAACAATGGGTCGATTATTTGAATTCTAGGCTGAAGTTGGGATTGCAACATGTTATTAGGTAGGTATTTGTTCTGCAATGAGTGGGCAGTTATTTCAAAAGCTATATAATATTTACAAATATGAATTTAGTACTCACAGTTTTTTCCTGTGCAGTAAACGCATAATACCAAACCACAAAAATAAAAGAGTGTGTCGCAAGCCTAGCGAAAACGGGAAATGCACATGCTGTCCAGAAAGTCTGCCTTCTCCTCTCGGAATGAAAGTAAAAGAATGAAACAATTTACTGACAGTTTTGCACTTAGGCAAATTTATACACTGCTCGATAAAATTAACAGAACAATGTTTTTCACGAATAGTTTATTGTGAACACTATTACCAAAGGCGAATATTTGATATAATAGGCATCCTGACATGCAAATTTCGAGTATCCAATAGAAATCGATGTACCACCTTACAGAGCCGCATATTATGCCAATTATTTTTGCCTATAAAAACACAGGTTACTATAGGCATGAAATTGCATCACTTCATTCCTGTTTTTTTTTGGCTTTCTCAGTGGCATAGCCAGTACTCAGAATTGCAAGTCATCGTCGTTTAGATGGCGGGCCGTTGGACAACTTGAAGCTGGGCAGTCACGGGCGAAGGTGGCACGTTGGCTTAATGTGTCACGCAGTGTCGCCTCGGCACTATGGAAGCAGTTTGCACATAGTATCTTTAAGAATGTTATGTGAAAATTTATTTTGCAAGCATATTTCAGAATGTCCCACTTTCATTTTGAAAATTGATTACCCATAGCAGATTAAAGTAGAGGATGATTCTGACTTTGTCATGGGCATTTTTACTACCATGGTTGTATGGTGTTTTTTCATCGGAAAACTGACAAATGCACAATGAAGCTTGATAAAAAAACAAATTATCTGTGGTCATGCTTGGCATTTTAACAATTCCTTACAGCAGCGCTGAATATAAAAGAATATTCAACAAAGTCAGAAAAAGAGAGTTCAGGTCCTCTCTTTCTAGTGAAGCTTTGGAAATGCTCATGACAGCCACTTTTACACAGTAGGGCTGTTGTTAGTAACAAAACTTTGACTCAATATTTCTGAAGTGGGCAGTCTGCAACAGTATCTTTCTTTGAAGCAATCATAATCAGTCGATATCTGATAAGAATAACTACCATCAAGGGTAAAGGGAAGGGTTTTTGCTTTCGTAAAGGTGACTACGGTGGTCTGAGACAGTATTTAAATTCTATGCTGTGGAACCAACTGATGATGTTACCAACAGCAAATTCAAAATGGGAAGCTACTAGGCTTTTCATACCAACAAAGAAATATTGTTCAAGATTTAGGCCTAATTAGACATGACAGAGAAGAAAAATGCATGGGATACATATAAATTAACATGTAACACAGAAGCCTGTGATAGATATAAGCTGGTCTGTAACCAAGTTACAAAGGAGATTAGGCAAGCGAAGGCAGATTATGAGAAATCTTTGGCAAAGGATGCAAAGAAAAACAGCAAAGAGTTCTTTACTTATGTAAACTCTAGAAAGAAGGGGATGAATCAGATTGGTCCACTTGATTTCGATGATTCAACTGTTGATGAACCTGTTCAGGTAGCTAACAAACTAAATGAATATTTTGCATCGACATTCACACATGAGGAGTTATTCAGGGAGGGGAATGCCAGAGGTGTATTCAACTCTGACAGTAAGCTAGATAATCTTGTAATAACTGAGAGTAAAGTGGAGGAGAAGTTGTTGAAGAGAAACACAAGAAATGCACCTGGGGTGGATGGAATCTATCCAGTTATATTAAAGGAGGCGGCAAAGGAAGTAATAAGCACTCTTAACCATAATTATGAGAGTTTCCCTGGACTCAGGGGAGGTACCCATGGACTGGAGATATGGGAATGTTGACCCCAATCCACAAAGGAGGGTCAAAGGGAGACACAGATAATTACAGACCTGTTAGTTTAACTTCTGTTCCAGGGAAACTAATGGAGGCACTGGTTAAAGAAGTATTGCAGGATCATCTAGACAAGACTTCAGTTATAGCTCGGACACAGCATGGGTTTGTTAAGGGGAAGTCTTGTCTTATTAATTTGATGGGATACTGTGATGTAGTCACAAAGGAACTGGATGCAAAGAATAACTTTGATATCATATATTTGGATCTTAGAAAAGCCTTTGATACTGTTGCACATGGAAGACTGCTGCACAAATTGGAGCAGTTTGGCATTGGAAGAAAATTGCTGCTATGGATAATGGGACGGTTGAGTGGGAGAAGACAGAGAGTGGTAATCAATGGACACTGCTCATTGTGGGCCAATGTTATTAATGGAGTCCCTCAGGGTTCAATGTTGGATCTATTGTTGTTTTCTGTATTTATAAATGATATTGATGATGGTATATCAGGCTTAATGTCCAAGTTTGCAGACGATACGAATGTTGGCAGGGTTGTTAATGACACTAATGACAGTACACTGCTGCAGCAGGATCTAGAAAAGTTGAGCAGATGGGCTGAGAGGTGGTAAATGAATTTTAACATTGACAAATATAAAGTACTACATATGGGAAGCAGTAACCCCAGAGTAACGTATCAACTCTGTGGTACTACACTGACAGTGGTAGAGAATGAAAAGAACCTGGGGGTAATTGTGCAGGTAGATATGAAGTTTTCTGAGCAATGTAGACGGTCTGCAAGAGTAGCTCATGGTGTCTTGTCAATGATATACAGGAATTTTTTTAGCAGGGATAAGGAGGTGATTATCCCCTTGTATAAGGCAATGGTCAGGCCATACCTTGAGTACTGTATCCAGGTCTGGAGTCCTCATTTTAAGAAGGATGTAGAGCTGTTGGAACGAATACAGAGAAGGGCAACAAGATTAGTGAATGGAACAAAGGGTTTCTCTTACGAAGAAAGGCTTAAGTTTTGCAAATTACAGTGTCTGGAGACTAGGCACCTGCGAAGTGATCTGATTGAGGTGTATAAAGCCCTGAATGGTTTGAGCATGCTCAATGCGGATGGGACTCTTCCTCTTGCTCGGAATAATCGCCTGAGAGGGCATAAATTCAAATTGAGGAAAGACGGTTGTAGGATAGATGTGCGGAAGTTTGCCTTTAGCCAGCGGGTGGTTGATTGGTGGAACAAACTTCCATCTGTCATTGTAGAAGTTGATAGCTTAACTTAACAAGGCGGAACTTGACAGACGTTTGGAGCGAGTGGATGGGTGAAATAAGGGTTTTTTTTTTTTTTTTTTTTTGCCTTTTGCTATATAAGCTTGCTTTCTTCCGTCATGTGCCTTTGCTAATGCTAAAAGAATATGGGAACAGAAATCCACAGACAGAAAAATTTTGGTAAGCTAATGTTGAAAAGCATTACTGTGCTGGGAAAACAATCCTGTGGTGGCTGTATTTTAATAGAAAATGTGTATATTGCAAATGAAATTTAATTTCAAGTGTTGCATGGACTTTTAATAAATCTGTTTTTCTTTTCTTTTTTTTTTTTTTTTGTGAAGCATTCTTGCTTTTTACTAAAAAAAAAAAAAAAAACAAGCCAGTGACTGCTAAATACGATTAACATTTGTATTGATTGATTTATTGTAAACTACACTAACCTGGTGGTCGTGCCGGAGTATGAACAAGAACATGTCCTATGGAAACAGTTTCAGGAGACAGAAACCATTACAAGAAGATCTGGCCAAGGCCGCCTTAGGACTACGTCAACCAGAAGAGACCGCCATGTGGCCTTAACAGCAAGACGGAACACCACGATGTCCTCCCGTCAGTTGTGTCTTGAGGTTGCTGTGGTGACAGGTGAAAATATTTCCAACCGAACTGTGTTAAGAAGGCCCAATTCAAGTGGACTCTACGCAAGGAAGCCAGTGGCTTGTGTCCCATTAACTTCAAACAACCGCAGAGTTCGTCAAAACTTAGTACCACGAACAAGTGACATGTGGAGTCCTGACAAATGGGATATAGTTCTATTCTCTGATGAGTCCCGTTTTAGCCCCCAAACAGATTCTAGATGTGATTTTATCTGGTAACAACGAGAAATCTGGTACCATTCCTCCAACATCAGAGAAAGGGACACTTACTTTGAGGCGGTGCTCTCGTGTGGGGCGCAATAAGGATCAACGGCCACACCCGCCCTTCATGTTTTTGATGAGATACTGTAATTGTGCAGAAATACTGAGAACAGACCCTAGAACCCCATGTGCGACTTTTTAGGGGTGCTTTTGGCCCAGATTTTCTTTTCATGCACACAACGCTACTGCACATAGAGCCCACGTGTTGGAGGAATATCTTGAAACTGCAAATATCCATCGACTACCGTGGCCAGCACGATTAGCAGACTTAAATCCGATCGAACAAGTGTGGGACATCCTTGGGCGTTGCATTGCACTCTGACAGCCAACTTCTTAAATATTTGGTGAGGTAAGGTCTGCGCTAGTGGAAGAATGTGATTTGTTGCTGCAGAATCTTAAGACACACTTACATCAAGCATGGTTCACCGCTGTCAGGCCTGTTTATCCGTTGGAGGGGATCATACACCGTACTCATGTCATGTGACCATATTTTCGAGTACCTTGTATCGACTTCTCTAATGTGACCTTTTTGGGAATTCTTATACAGTCTCTATAAATGTCCCTTATACCTATCTCTTCATTTCATCGTTGTTCTATGGTACACAACCATACCAAATTTTTTTCCCGATTCATAACAAGCTGCGCGATTTACATCACGTTTCTAGGTGTTCTGTTAATTTTGTCGAGCAGTGTATTACAGAACACAGATCTTCGGTTATATATATATATATATATATAAATATTTGCTTAAGTTTTGGGTATGTGATTAATAAACGCATTACACAGTTTAAATGAAGTGAAACCAGTTTTTATACTTTAGAGGCATGTTCTGAAATCCAGTTTGAAAGTCGTTCTGAAAATCAGAAAACTGTTTATTATTTTGTGGGTGTTTCTGCATCCACATTGCCATAATGATATATTCTGTTGTGTAAGGGCTGGGTTCAACTGCGTTATTCTTTATGTTGAGCAGTCAGGACTTTATAATTTGTTTTCAGAAACGTGTAGAATAAGAGTGATATCCCGTGTATTGTAGCATGTAAAATAAAAAAAAAGGGCAGAACGGCTGATATGTTTGGTTCACTAGCTTCACCTTTTCAACGAGTTTTGATATTGCAGTACTTTTCAAATAAACAGCACTTTCCGGTTGTGGAGTATATTGCTATTTTTTAAAAAAGTTGCCTCCCTCTAACAGCTATTTCGATTGTATAATCGTCTTGCCCTAGAATATGAACATACCTGTTTACATTTGCATATCAAGTTTATTGTGATGTCTTTCATATGAATTTGAGGCACCTTTGTGGTTCTGGGTATTTAGAACTCACCACCAATTTGAAAATTAAGTAAATTTTCAAAATAAATATGTCTATTGTCCTAACCACGTCCGTCCCTCTTGTAGGGGCATGTAATAATGTGAATCCTAGCGGATGGATTTACAACCTGGTATATATATATATATATATATATTTTTTTTTTTTTTTTTTGTCTGTTCGGCGATTTTTGAATGATTTTTCGATTAATCCAAAAGTGCATTGAAAATAGGATCAATAGAAATCTGGCAGTTATTTCTTTTTATTTTTTCACTCCATACATATCATATATTGTAACTGAAGAACTGGATAATTCTGTTTCCGTGAGGTGAGCTTTCGTGGGTAGTACAGTTAGTGAAATCACCGTCTTTCCCTCACCGGGTGGAAAAGACCAGCGTTCGAATTCCGCCAATGACGTGAGGAATATTTATGGGTCATTTTGACATCGCGATTGAGTTAGCCTATCTTAGATGAAGGTAGCATGGTTTTACGTCCAGCAAACAGCAAATCGACTACAGAACACCCGCAATTTACAGATATACACCGATGAGTCAAAACATTATGTCCACTTACCTAATATGATGTTGGTCCTCCACGTGCAGCCAAAACAGCTCGTACCCGTCGAGGCATGGACGCTACAAGATTTCTAAATGTGTCTTGTAGTATCTGGTACCAACACGTATCCAGTAGATCCTTTAACTCCTGTAAGGTCCATGGTTGAGACGCCGCAGATCGGAGTTGCTGTTCCAACACAAACCACAGATGCTCGATGGGATTGATATCTGTGGAATTTGGAGGCCAGGGCAATACTTGAAAGTCTTCTCACGTTCCCCGAACCAGTCTCGGACAGTGTGGCATGGCACATTATTCTGCACAGGGGAAGACCGTTGCCATGAAAGGGTGTCACCTGGTCAGCAATGATGTTTAGGTAGGTGAGAGGTCAGAGTGCCCGACGTATGGATGACTGGACACAGGGTATCCCAGCAGAACGTAAAAAAAAATTTATTTATTTTTTATCCATCTTTTTTTTTCTCCTTTTTATCCTATCTGATACCGTTTACGCCCACTTATCTCGGCGTCATTCTTCTATCTTTTGACTACTTTGGCTAGCGTGGACTTTGCGAGATTCGAACATGTGGCCGCCATGTGCAATGATAAATTGTTGGTAAACTGCACGTCGCACAATTCAGCCTTTTTATAAATAGAGTAAATGACTTACCGTGACTTATTATGCATGTTTTTGATGCACTGCTTGATGGTTTTAAATTATCCAGCTAAAACAACTACACTTGAGGGCATTAATTTATCAGTGGTTTATTTTCTTCATAATTTCGAATTTCGGAGACCGCATAAAAAGTAAGGGTTTACGCAAACGGAAATGATGATTATATATGTAGTCATACCATTGTCAAGCGACCAAACACTCGGAGTGACCACATAGTGAGCGGGACCTGAATAGTTTCTTTACGTTATGGTTTTATGGTCTTCACTGATAAATTGATTTCGCATCCTGCATACCGAGTATGCAGGCGAGTTTGCTTCTGAAAGCTGCTGACTATCGGCTTTCAGAAAACGAAGTCTTCTATTTAGTCAAATGCTGAATGCAGATTCTAGAGAGTGGAGGTTTCGTTCCTTCTCTTTCTTTTTTTTTTATTTTTTTTGAATTAGGTAACACTAGTTGATGTTAACAAAATTAAAATTTAACAATAAATTCTTCAATAATTACAGGGATTAATACATTTTGCTAGTTATTTAGTGTATAGATAAGCATCACAATATTTAAATCAAGGATAACCCCATAGGATCAGAGGACTTTATAAAATAGAGAATACAAGAGAGAGCAGTTCCATATTTTATGATATGCATGGATTCAAATAAGCAGTGAGAACTCAAATTTTCACGCTGAACACGCAACTACGGCCATTTTTCTTTCTATCAACTTAATTTTCAAGTGAAATTTACTTATTTCCTAGATAGCCGTGCTAAAAGAATGCAAATAAAAAAAAAAAAAAAAAAAAAGAGTATGGATTGAAATATGGACATCACAACAATCAAATCTGAAGTATACTAAGACACTATTCTTCAGGTTTTTTTTTTTAGCAAGTGTTGCAGTATTTGTCCTTAGGAGATTTATAAAGCGACTTGCATGATTGCAATTCAGAAGCAATTTGTACACACCATATATCATTATGACGATGAAGATTTCTGTGGAAGGAAAAGAGATAAATCGAATCTATACTAACCAACAGATGTTCGAAGATGTCAGATAGAACGAAATTAAAGCGTTAAAATCTTTTATTTTCTTCATCGTACCCCATTATTATAAATTAGCAGAGTAAGTGTGCATTACTTATGGAGTGATTAATGAGAAATGCTTTTAACACCACTAGTCATCAAACTGAAGGATAATCGTCAATAACAGTACCTAGTTTCTGAAAAGTATCTGAAACTATCTAAAAACATTGTTTGCATGATCCATTTGGACCTTCGAGGATAAACGAGTGATTTAAACCGGTATATAAGGAAGGTGCATGAGCCACACAAGTTAATTATTCTTGTCATGGTATGTAGAGCCGCGATGACTGATTTCGAGAGCGGTGTTATTGACGGATGTCACATTGCCAGCTTGTGGATTCGTGTAATTGTTGACGGCTTGCACTATCCATAGTTGACCCTCGGTGATGTTATCATAAAATGGAAGCGTGACATTTCGACAACCGTCCAGCAGTGAACGGATCACGGAAGCTCACCCCACTTAACCATAGGGTGCCCCCGAAAGAATAGTATTACAATCTTATTACATCACTGCAGAACATCAACCGAGATTTTAAGGCATAAACAGGGATAGAGGTATGTACGAATACACTGTGTGCAAACTGTACTGCTTCAGTTTTCATGGGAGAGCTGCAGCGCATAAGTCAAACATCAGCCGCAGTCTTTCCTTGCAAGGTGCAACAAACGTGCTAATTAGTAGTAAGAGAAGTGGGAAATGATGCAAGAAGGCAAGCTTATACAGCATTAACCAAAAAAAAAAAAAAAAAAAAATCCCTTCCCACATCACCTGACCATCCCTTCCAATAATTTGTCTACTTCTTCCTTGAATTTTTTCAAACTATCCACTTTCACAATAACAAATGGAAGTTTGTTCCAACAAAACATAAGCCATGGCTGAAAGCAAACTTCGCAGCGGGTAATTCGCTACAATCTATTCCGATCAGATTGGTGGGTGTGAGGAATGCCTGTAGAATGTCTGTTGCCAGAGTACATTGTGCCAATAATGAAGTCCGAAGGATATGGAATTATGGTTGCAGCTCTTTCTCGTGATATAGCCTAGGAACTTTGGTGCTAGGCTATATCATGGGCCTAGCACCAATATATAGCATACTTCCATGCTATCTGTGATGTGACACTTCGTTGGTACAGACCTATGTTTGTTTCAGTATAATGCACCATTCCATTTCCGCCGGTGCTGATTGAGAATGGTTCATGAATATACAAAATTTGGAATGTCCAGGGTCGAATCCGATTTTTAACCCTATGATACACCTATTTGGAAGTTTGGCTAGTTTGTAAGAAGGAGATGGAACTACAAAAATTGTAATTCAGAAGTGTAATGTCCATGGAAATACCTGCAGGAAAGGTATGTAGCAGTAACTACACAGCGGTGTAGTTACTGCTACATACATTTAATTAATTTGACTGCCTTCTTTCGGATAGATTCCAAGAATTTAAGAGAAGTTTTTGAGACCCGCCCCACATATGGAAACACTGTTCCCAGATTCCACTGTCTCGTGATAGAGTTGATTTTTGATTTGTACAGTGTCTAGTAGCTGTTCAGAAGAAAAGTAACGAGGAGAGCGAAAGAGAGAACCTATTTTTTCATCCAGAGGAAGCAATATTTCTGATGTGCATATTCCAAGAAAGGTTACGAATCAGAGATATTCCAATAACGATGTGTGACCTTGTGTAGTAGAAATTGGGTATTTGTTGAATGCAAGCATGGGAACAACGGACTTGTTTTGCTAAAAATAAGGACTGAAAGTAACAATTTTTTTTTTCCTGCACTAGATCAGCATTTAAGAATCTTCTTCTTCAAGAGAATGTTTCCATTTATAGTAGATTTCCTCAGCCTACGAGTTATTTTTTGCTATGAATTTTTTCCCCGCCATAAAGTGCGGTTCAAGTTGTCTTGGTCAGTTAAACCTCGGGCTGTCATGTACTCCATCCATCCATGTCCTCCTATGTCTTCATATTCTCCTTCTTCCTGGAGGTATCCATTCCAGGATAGCCTTTGGATCTCTGGGTTCTTGCATCCGTTTTACATGTCCATACCATGTTAAACGCTTTTCTTCGATAGTATCAATAATATTCTTTTTCACTTCCATTTTCTCTCTTATGTCTTCATTCCGGTTTAAAGATCTGTAGGTGTTTTTGCAAAACAGGAGCCAGGTGGGCAGGAGTAGCACACGCTTCTTGATTAGACACCGGGGTTCGCGCCCATGACCACCAAATACGGAGGATGCGGAAAGGTCAGGGAATGACCACCGCATATCCCCGGAGCAATATGGCCTTAGTTGCTAATGTTCCTAAAAACCAAATAACGACAACAACAGCAAAACAGGATTGGTCGAACTGAAAGGTGGAATGTATTGCTTTTAGCAAAACTAGGAATTGCATTTTCTGTGAATGGAAGGTAATTAATATAAATAAATAAGGCGCATTTAGGGCTAGAGCCTCAAGCTGCGAACAAATTTAGACTATGTATATAAAGTGCTTAGCATCATAATACACAGCCATTTCTGAATAAACAGAAAATTTTTAAGGTTGTGACTCGTTGTGAAGGTATTCACAATATGAGATATAACCTAAAACGATGCCACCTTAAAAATTTTCTGTTTATTCAGAAATGGCTGTGTATTATGATGCTAAGCACTTTATATACATAGTATAAATAAATAAATAAATTTTCTGTATATACTCAGAACGACCACATAAGATCAAAGGGGTTCACAAGATAGAGAATACAAGAAAGTTACCGTATATTTATTCGTCACGCGTGCTTGAATCTCGGTCCCTCAAGTGTAGTGAGTGGCCAGAGAGAAGACTAGCTACTAATTGCAAAAAAAAAAAAAAAAAACCAGCGAGGCCGTCAGATGGTAGCTTGTTTAGATGCCTTTACCTTTATGCCACACACGAACAAGCCTTAGAGATGTGGTGTAAATGCTTGAGTTTCACCTTTCCCTTATTTTTTTTCAAAGACGAATAACATAAGCCAATACACCATCAGTGAATCGAAAGTGATAGAATCCATAGTGGAGATCGTTGATGAGGCGGAAGGTTTCAAAGTAGTGTAAGAGTTAGGAATTAATGGATTTCTTTATTGCTGTGGGAAGATCAAAGGTAAGGGCAATCGGATGATAACTGAAAGTAAGGAATTTCACCCTTTTTAAAAACTGGCTGGATATGAACGAAAATCCGAACAATAGTGGAATAAGAAAATGTCAGATTGTTAAACAAAACTGGGTTTAACTCTGGAGAACAAGTTTTAGGAACAAGTGCAGAAATCTTATTGGTATCTGGAGACTTCTTGGTATAAAGATTGTTCAGAATTCTTCTAATATGTTGCTACTGGAAGACCAACCCAGACATTGAATGTAATGTGTTCAGTATGGTAGGAGATTTATCAAGATTATCAATGCAAGAGTTGCAGAATATTAAGATGCTAGTAAGTTAACTTTAGATAAAGTTGACTTATATGAAGATATCTGTTAATTTAGTTACTTATTTAGTTATATAAAGATACCTGTAGATAAAGTTGATTTACAGGGTACTTGTAATTCAACTTTACTTAAGTTCATTTTAACTTAGTGGTCTAACCACTAAGTTAGACCACTAAGGGTATTAAAATTTCATCCCTTCTTTATACAGAAAATTCTCTTGACGTTTGGCGGCTATACTAGTAAAAAGTATATCCGCAAAACGAATTTGGAACTGTTAAATACAAGTAGAAAGAGACGATGATGTTGAACAGCTCGATATGCCAACTAATTTTGTGCCAAAATGATACTTTAACAAATAATATTACCGCGAGCAATATTATTATCAGAAAGTGCACTTGAAAGTTTAAAAGAATGGCCCAGAGTTGTTCATCATATTCCTTAAGGGTGGTGGAAATCTTTATTTATTATTTTTTTCTTTTTTATTGCTCTGAACAATAGCTACCATATTGTTCTTCGGCTGTGACTTGGGAACTTCCGTATCCTCTGTACGGTGTTCTTACTAAACTGAATAATTTCCAACCATTAGTTGTTTCTTCAGAGGTCTTGGAGTAGACGAACGTTAATTGTATAAACCCTGAACTCAACTTCCACTAATCAAATGACAAACGAACCAGTTTTTGAGACTGCACGTAGTTCTTTGACTTGGAACGATAAACGTCTCTAACCTCTATAATGGAGCATGTCACGAAAGTCGATAACCGGAAACGAACCAATGAAGCATGGTTAAGTGGGTTTATTTAGCATCTTTGATTTCATTATCATACTTCTTTTAACCACTTCAGATTTTTAATTAGTCATTTTTGAGTTTAGCTTACTAATACCACTGGTTTGTCAGGAATATTAAAGTTGGGCAACTCAATATTTAAACAAAATCTAATGTTTGAATAGTGAGTTATAATTGTCACTTCAACTGCTTATTCACTAATGTTAAAACAGCATTTGAAATTAAAAATTTTAATTACTGGTTCCCCGCTCCGATTCATCGTGGCCCAGTTCGACTCTGATCTTAATTTAGAATAGCAAAAAGTACTAGCCAAACTATATTTATGGCCATGAAAAACTACCATTCAATGTTTTAAGAAGCCAAGTATTCAGCGGTTTTTATCAAAGTTAAAAATGGTGATAAGGGACGATGTTTAGTGCACAGTCCATTTTTATTGATCTCTTCATACTTTTCTGGTTACGGTTATGTAATAGGTTTTGGAACATTTTAACAACTGGAATGAACTTGAATCCTTAACAACTTAATCCTTTGAGCTTAATTTTATAAAAAAAAAGCGGAACGCGATTCCAATTCGTTTCGAATCACTTCGACCGCGATGTTATAATAATTAATTTAAGCTTTTTATACACATTTTAGTGTGACAGTTCCCCCAGATTGCCAGGAACTTTAATAATAAATAAATAAATATTCTTTGTTGCAGAGATAATATATACACCCTTCATAGCCATCTTGGCCACGGGTTTAACAAAACCAAATAGAGGACCTGAGAGGTTAGTGCTTACGTAAACATAATTGGCTGGCGTAAATTAATGAGTTAAATTGGTGCAGGTTGTTTAGCATTTTCATGACAGAGATTGGAAAAACACTGGATGTTTTTTTCAAAATGGATTCACACACACATAACAAATGAAGAAGTAATAGTAACAATCAAAATAAAAAATCGCTTCAGTGAGCGGGATAACAGAAAAATGACAATATCTCGCTGATAGAACTGTCACCGTCATGGCCCGGTGAATATGTTAGGTTAAAGGAAGGCTGTCCAGAATCTTTCGGCTTTATTATTTTTTCCAAAAGAAAGTTTCTGTAGTCGCAGTCGAGGGACTGAAAAGTTGGTGAGATTTGAGTTGGGAGAAACCTATCGATCAGCACAAGCCTGTTACAACCGGCTAATAATTATGGTGTCGTTCTGAGGTTGCTTGTTGAATCATCTATGGGATAGTTCTTCCCAGAAGTTTGAGTGTCGATCATGCTGGAGAACACCTTTGCCGTGAAAGTGCGTTCCGCGATTAGAATCAGCAGTCTTTTAATTCCTTCTGGGTTGTTCTCTGTTGTGGAGAGATGGGCAGCTCATTCTTTACCTATCGCAGCAGTCACTACTCGTTAGCGTAGATCATCGTAATTGTTGTCGTGGCGTATGGGGGCCCAAATTTTGGCTTCATATAAGGCTTCGAACAGCCTGTGCAGTCTTTCTACTGAACGAGGCAACACGTCATCACCTCATATCACAGTTCTCTTTGCGTCTGTTTGCATATGCATGTATTATCATTTATTTGCATTTCTTCAGTCTGTGACTCTCTTAATACAAGGGTTCGTCTTTTTGGTCAGCGTGTGTAATATCTTCGCTTACCTACTTACTTCAATGTTTTTGTTATGCTTACTGTAGTCATGAGATTTCAATAAATTTAAAAAATCCTAGCGTCTACAGATGGATTTTATTTCTATACTCCAATAAATTGTAGCAGAACCTCAGAGATACAGCACGTTTCAGATTTTTGAAGATTATGTATATAACTTAAGCAATCAGAGGCAGTTTGTTATTTTTATTTTATAATAACAGTAGCTCTAATCCCTACAACCCCAACAGAACAATAGTTGCCAGCTATAAGCCAAAGTGTTAATCTGTACTGCCGGATTGGTCTGGTGGGTAGCCTGCCTAAGGAATAAAGGTCGCCAGTACGAAGGCTGTCTCTGATATGGGTGTTGTATTGTCCAGTGTTTTTTATTGTTATGTATAAATAGGGTGATATGATTTCAGCAGTCAAGTCGCCTAAAAAAATAACTATGTCCTACGTGTATTTATAGTGTACATGTACAACTATTATAGTAATTAATAGTACAGTGTCGCAAAATGAATGATTTTATACTTTACAAGCACATAGTAATGATGACATAAAGTGTAGCAAATATGACCTTTCCGGCAGCACAGCGGATATAGTCACTGTCCTTCCCACACGTGTGGAAAAAGCCTGGATTCGAATTCCGTCAATTACGTGAAGAGCTTTTATGGACATATTTTCATAATGTGGTTGAGTTATGTCTCAGGCGGGGATTGCATGGTTTCATCTGTCGGAAGTATGGTTTTTCATCCGGCAAACTGCCAAATCGAACACAAAATAATCGCAGTAAATTACAGACACAATATACTGATGTCTCATACTTATTTGCTGTGGTGCTTAACACGCACGCTCACTCAGGTAGTAGGAAATATGCAAAACAAAACAAAGAAACTAGCGTTTGGAAATTATTAATCGAACATAATAATGTTTATAAATTAGGTTTTTTTTTTTGTGTTTTTGTAAAGTCTGACAGTTTATTTTCCCTCTGCCCTGTTCCAAGAGTTCGGGATTTTTGAGATTCTACTGTTGTTGTTGTTTTGGGTTTTTAGGAGCATTAGCAACTAAGGCCATATTGCTCCTGGATATGCGGTGGTCATTCCCTGACCTTTCCGCATCCTCCGTATTTGGTGGTGACGGGCTCGAACCCCGGTCTAATCAAGAAGCGTGTGCTACGCACTGCTGCTACTCCTTCCCACCTGGCTACGGAGGCGCCAAATTCTACTGTACATACAAATAACTGAACCCCCTGATCCCCAGTACATCATACATTGTGTAACTAAACGGTTAAAACACTCATTTAGCTCTACGTTTGAGTATTGTGAAGCAATACTGAGTTCACAGGTTAAAGTGCTTTAACCTGTGAACTGTGCAACTTAAATAATCGGGTGCAATTAGAAGTTAAATAAGCTGGAGTAATTGTTAGAGGACAGTTTAAATTGATCAGTTGCATTAGGGTGCAGTTGTCACTGTAGGCATTTTAATTATTTTAAATAATATTCGAAGATCTAAGACTTTTTCAATCTTCTAGGTATATCAACCCAAATATATTGGTTACTAGTTAATGCTGTATCTAAATTTAATTTATAACAAAGGGTATCTTGAAAAGCTGTGTTGAGTTTGTTCAATTTGTTGTTTTCCGCAATGCTTATAAGAAGTCCAAATGGATGAATTATATTCATCCATTTGTTATAAGTAAAACTGCCACATGTGGTCACAAAGGAACTGGATGCAAAAAATGATTTTGATATCATATACAGTACTTGAATTTTAGGAAAACTTTTGATGCTGTTGCACATGGAAGACTACTGTTCAAATTGGAGCAGTATGGCATTAAAGGCAAGTTGCTGCTGGAAACTGCTCTTCGTGGACTAATGTTATTAGTGGAGCTCCCACCCCCAGGGTTGTTGAACTCATTGTTGTTTTCTGTATTTATCATTGATATTGATGAAGGTATATTATGCTTAATGTCCAAGTTTGCAGACGATACCAAGGTCAGTAGGGTTGTTAATGACAATAATGGGTACGCTACTGTAACAGGATCTAGAAAAGTTGAGCAGATGGGCTGAGCGGTGGCAACTGGAGTTTAACATTGACAAATGTAAAGCATTGCATATGGGTAGCAGTAACCCCAGACTAACGTGCCAAGTCTGCACTACTGCACTCAGGGTAGTAGAGAATGAAAAAGACCTGGGGCTAGTTGCGCAATCAGATGTGAAGTTTTCTAAGCAGTGCAGACAGGCTGCTAGAGCAGGTCATGGGGTTCTGTCAATGATATACAGGAATTTTGCTAACAGGCATATAGAAGTGATTATTCCCTTATATAAGGCAATAGTCAGGTCACACCTTGAGTACTGCGTACAGGTCTGGAGGCCTCATTTTCGGAAGAATGTAAAGTAACTAGAACGAGTACAGAGAAGGGCAACGAGATTGGTGAGTGGAACAGAGAGTTTCTCTTACCAAGAAAGACTTAAGTTCTGCAAATTGCAGCGTCTGGAGACTAGGCACCTGCAAGGTGATATAATTGAGGTGAAGGCCTTGAATGGTTTGAGTAAGCTCAGTGCTGATTGGATTCTTTCTCTTGCTCAGATTACACACCTGAGGGGGGCATAATTAAAATTGAGGAAAGAGAGTTGTAGAATAGATTGCCGGAACAAACTTCCAACTGTCATTTTGTTTGTTTTTTGTTTGTTTGTTTTTGTTTGTCAGTTAATTGCCAGAACAAACTTCCAACTGTCATTGTGGGAGTTGACAGCTTATATAAATTCAAGGCAGAACTAGACAAACTTTTGGAGTGAATCACTTCGTGAAATGGGAAGGGGTTTTTTTTTTGAGCTGACGCTGTATAAGCTTGCTTTATTGCATCGTATGCCTCTACTAATGCTAATATCATATATATTTGGTTAAAAATCCGAATTACTAAAATTCCAACAAATCCTTTTTTAATCCTAGCTGTTTGCTAGCCTGCTTGGAAATCGCACTAACATGGTATTTACTAATTTATGATGAACAAGGCACCTAAATCTTTTATAGGTTGCTCTCTCTGTACCACAGTGAGACTTATCTTATAGTTACGTAGTGGCTTAGGTTATGGACATCATGGTGTGAAATTATAATGAACATTTGGCTGGATTAATCGCTAAGTCATTGTCTCTTAACCATTTTTCTAAAAAAAAACTATACGTTTAATAACCAGCAATCTTCTGTTGAGTTAACAGTATTATAAATATTTCTATTGTCAGCGTATGTTAGTATGTTAATATTCGAATGCTTGATTTGCTTTACTATATCATTCGAGAATATGGAGAGTAGCAGGTCCCCAAAGATGAACTGCGAGCAACCTCTCGTTCATATTTGATAAAAGCAAAAAATTGATTATTAAAATTAATCAAAAATAACCTTTCGCTCTGGAATCTCTGTAAACAGTCCAGGACGGAACGTTATATTCCATAATGATGTAATTTAGTTAGTAAAATATTGTGATTAATGGAATCAAATGTAATATAATAATATCCAAATCAAATAATCGCATCTTTAGATTCAATAGACATACCTGTAGATTAGAGATATGCAATAGTATATCCATTATATCCAAATAAATTAATAATATCCAAATAAATTACATCTAATTATTTATCCCTTATCTGAAATCTTCTTTAAGTTTGTATCAAAAAATTGCTAATTTGACAGAAAGCCAAATGTGCTTTTCTGCAAAATATTTTATTAATTCCTTAATATAGTTCCTATTCGTTATTAATGTACAAATTTGTATATATGAATTCTTTATGTATTTGAGAGAGAGAGAGAGAGAGAGAGAGAGAGAGAGATAATCTTTATTACCCTTCACGGCCATAAAGCCAGGGGCTTACAGTTTCCCAAACTTGGGAAAATTGAACAATTATTTACAAAAAGGTAATTTTACAAAGAAAACATATTATAATACAAAGGAGAGAACTCCTTACGAGAGTTAAATCTGCTTGAGCTGGCTTAACATCGAGATAAGAGCACCAGCTCAATCAGACAGGAACAGGTGCAAGGTATACATCAGTCATTGCTGATTAGTCGTACTCGTCATAATTTTTTTCCGGTAAGTCCGGTCAGCAGCGAATTTGTTCAGGTCGGCGTCCAGTGCCTGGGTTTGCTTGAGCATCTGCTGAGGAAGGAACCTGTCCGAGAGATGGAGTCGTGCTGAATGCGAGTAGAGCTCGGGATTGGCCCTAAGGGCAGCAGGGGGGATCCTCCAGCCACAGGTATCCCAGAATGAAGGTGTTGCCATTATTGCCATTGATTATTTTTATCTTATTTCCTTGTACAAATTCAAATTATTATATTAGGGCCACCTGTAATATCTTACATATACCCATATGTGTATTATGACTGTAAATTGCGTGTGTTCTCTGGTCGATTTTCCTGTTTTTCTGAAGAAAATACCCCAGTTTCTGGGGGGGGGGGCGGCTTGCTATCTACGCCTGAGACCGACTAACTCAGCCACGAAGTAAAAAAAAAAAAAAAAAAAAAACACTGGAGTTCCTCGCGTCATCGACGGGATTTGAACCCCGGCATTATTTCCACCCGGTGTGGAGAGGACGGTGAAGATACCACTGTACTACCGCGCAGTCTATTTCCTTGTATAGAAATGTTTTTCCCCCTAGCCATGTGCTGTGTTGGGCTTGCTGTATTTGCAATAAATGGACATTTATTTATTTATTACAAAGCCGCGGTGTTCATCACAAAAAAAATTCAGATAATAATAAAAAAAACAAAACAAAAAAACATAACTGGACAAACACAGCATATTGTTTATTATTTGATTACTGCGAATGCGTTTTGTTGCCCAGTACAAGTTAACAATGTACCTATCGAATTCCCACCAAATTTGAGATTTATTCTGTTACACTAAACACCAATAAACTTCTTTTTTTTTTTTTTTTTTTTTTTTTCAATATAAATATGGTAGATTTTGTGTATTTTTTAACATATCGAATGTGCAGTCCAGTTTTTTTTTTTTTTTTTTATCTGGCACCCTCATTTCACAAGATATTTCTTATTTTAATTTATACTTAGATTTTGGTATATCTCTGTAGGACATCTGACAGAAGTTTTGAAGTCAGGAGTTTTCTATATTTTGCTGAAGTGGTCAGTTTGATTTTTGGCAATTCCTAAACTCTTCTAACCTACCTGCTCCCTGCATGTCAGACTATATACACTGCTCAACAAAATTAACAGAACAAATTTTTTTTCATGAATATTTTATAGTGTCGCCGAAGGCGATATTTGATATAATAGGCTTCCCGGCATGCAAATTCCGAGTATCCAATAGAAATCGATCTACCACCTTACAAAGCCGCGCATTATCCAAATTCAGATATATTCAGAAGCAAAAGACCTTTGTATATGGCAATATTTCTTACAGATTGCTCCAGATAAGATTGACACGTGTAGGTGATGTAATATTGCACCAGCTGTTACTTTCAGCTATATAAGCATTCTCTGCTAGAGTTGCATTCATTCCTTGCTTGTGTCAGGGTGGCGAGTTACGTGTAGTTGACGCCACGAAGAAAGAGTGCTATTGTTGCTTTACGTGAGGAAGGATGTTCTTCTTCTTTATCTTCGCCTTCTTCCCACGTTTATATGGGGTCGGCATTTCCGTCCTTAATTATTTTCCTCCATTCCTCTCTATCCTGGGCTTCCCTCTCCTCCATCCTCTCTCTTTTAAATCCTCTGCCACCTTGTCCTTCCATCTCAGCTTAGGTCTCCCCCTCTTCCTCTTCCCTATCACCTCCGACTTTTCACACCTCTTCCCCACATACTCCTTACTTCTTCGTTCCACATGTCAAAGCCACCTCAACTTAGATTCCTGCATTTTTTTACTCAGAGGCCCACCTTAACCGTACCTCTGATGTAGTCATTTCTTATCCTGTCCTTCCTCGTCACACCACACATCTTAACATCCTCATCTCCGCCACTTCCATCTTCTTCTCCTGGGCCCTTGTAATCGCCCATGTCTCAGCACCGTACATCAATGCGGGACTAACCACAGTTTTATACACTTTTCCCTTCATTCTACAATTTACTTTCTTATCACACAGCACCCCACTCATCTTTCTCCAGTTCAACCATTCACATTGCAATCTATGCTGTATTTCTGCACTCAATCCTCCTCCCTCTCAACGTTCGATCCCAGATACTTAAATTTCGAAACTGATAGTAGCTTTTCCTCCTGCAGTTTTATAGAACTCTCATCTTCTCCATTCAATACCATATATTCTGTCTTTGTTCTACTTATCCTCATGCCTTCCCGTCATATTGCTTATAGAGTGTCTTGTAATCAGTCGACAGTTTGTCTGTAGTTTTGTGGCGCAAAAGCTGCTTCGGCTATATTGCGCCCAGTCGACAGTGCGTAGATTTCTATCCAAACTCAAAAATACTGGTTCTGCTGATATGAAAAAAGGAACCGGACGCAAACGAGTCTCTACGCCAAAACAGAACCACGTTTTGAAGCGCTTATGCCTTAAAAACCGTAAAGCTTCTTTGTTTGAGCTGAAAAGAGAATTGGAAGAACATAAAGGAGTGATAGCAAGTGCAGTAACAGTCAGAAGATGCCTCTTCAAAAATGGACTTGTAGCCTGTCGTCCTAAGAAGAAGCCCCTTCTCAAAAAAAAAAAAAATGAAAATCGGATCCCTGAGCAGTGTAAGTCAGTTATTTTCTCGGATGAGAAGAAATTCAACCTGCACGGTTCTGATGGGAGACAAACGATTCACCTGTAAACGTGGCGAAGAATACCATCCAAACTGTATGGTGTCTACAGTGAAATTCCTTACCAGCTAAATGATATGGGGGTGCATTTCGTATCGTGGAGTAGGTCACCTGCAGTTTATAAAAGGTTCCATAATTGCCAATGGACACCTGGCTATATTGGAAGGCAAATTCCTGTCTACCATTAGAGACAATTTCAACCTGCCAAATAACCGCATGTTTCAGGACGACTCTGCTCCCTGTCATCGGGCGAAAAGTGTAAGTAGACACTTCTGCAGTTACTTTAGCTTCATTTCTGCATTAGCGTTTCGACAGTAATGTGTTTACATTTGTTACAGGTGAAAAACGGTTGGAAGAACGGTTCATTACAACTGTTAGCTGGACAGGAAACAGCCCGGACCTGAATCCTATAGAGAACTGTTGGCGTCATGTGGAATCTGCAATTACCAGAAAGAAACCAAAGACCCTTCGTGAACTTCAGGAAGCCATAATTCGTGTTTGGAACTACGAAGATAATCAACTATCAGTTGATTATCTTCAGAAATTGATCTTGTCAATGTCTGGACGGTGTGCTGCTATTATCAGAGCCCGAGGCGGTTCAACTAAATATTAGTTTTCACCTGGTGAACTTTTCATTTCGTTTTCCGTTTAAAATGATAAACTGAAGGCTTCTGATAACATTTCAGCCATAATTGTCGTGTTTACCAAAACTGTTGTATAAAGGTTGCAAACGCTCATTTTGGAATATTTTGAGAGCACCTGTCAAATATTACTTAGCTTTGCCTTAACTGTTAATAAATATCTTTAGTTTATATTTCTATTTGTGATGCTAGTCATTAATGTAACATACCATCGTGAAAAAGGGTTAGAAATGTGAAATTCCTTGGTGATGCACTTTCTTTGAACGCCAGTGTATATAAAACGCTTAGGTAGTCTGCCCAAATTTTCCGACTGCTAATTGTTGCCAACGCCCGTTCATGTGGTGTGGGCAACAATTAGCAGTTCACCTCGCATGACCGCCATACCGGATATTCTTTATTAATTTTTGTACTAACGGTTTTCGACTTGAGAAAGGCAACCTATGCTTGAAAGCTATCGATGTATGTTTATTTTATCTGTCTTCAATTTTAACAAACCGTTCTAAGTTTTAAAAATGTCTGAACAGTGTGTAAGAACTTTGAAAAAATGTAGAAGAAATGCTAATGAAACATTAGAGGAGAGATCTAAGAGACTCTACGACTACGAAGACGGACAGAAACATTAGAAAGAGAAGCAAGATTGGAAATGAGAAGACGGGCGAAACGCCGTAGGACTAATCAAATAGAAGTACCGGATGTGAATAATCAACAAACTGTATTACAAAATGAAATGTGTTACAACTGTGAGTATTGCAATGCAAGATATTGGGGACATGAGTTAAACACATCGAATAAATAAACTGAATGCTGTCATGGTGGAAAGGTTTCACTTGACCCACTGTCTGAGACACCTACTCTATTACGAGAGCTGCTTACAAGAGATACACGTGAAGCAAATAACTACAGAGAACATATACGAGAATACAACTCAGCAATGGCGTTCGCATCAATGGGCGCAGAGATTAAATCACCGCCTGGAAATGGTCCTTACTGTTTTAGAATACACGGCGAAATTTACCATTTGGTCTCACCGCTATATCCAAACGAGGCAAATAAGCCAGGACAACTTTATATTTTCGATTCTGCTGAAGCAACAACAAAACGGTTTGAAAAACAATCAAACCAAGGGTACATGGCCGAAGTAATGGAACAATTGGACAAGATGATTAAGAGCCGATCTAATGCACCTACATCCAAAACGGAGGTTGCTGCAATATTTACTGGAGAAGACGGGGAAACCACCTGCAAATAGAGACATATGCATATATCCCACAGGTGACTGCTGTAGAATTATATCACCACTAAACAAGAATGATGAGGACTGATGGATCTAAATTAAACTATTTACCCCATAATCAGAAAGAAATATGCTGTATGTTACGCCGGGTACGTCTAGTTATGCAAATTTTCATACCTATAAAAACACGGGTTGCGACCACATAATTTTATTCCCCATTTTTGGCTTGCTCAGTGGGATAGCCACAACTCCAGTACTCAAGATGGCAAGTCATCGTTTAGATGATTCTTTGTGATGGCGGGCCGTTGGGCGATTGAAGCTGTGCAGTCGCAGGTGGAGGTGACACGTTGGCTTATTGTGTCACGCGGTCGTGTCGGCACTATGGAAGCAGTTGATCTGCGCGTGTAGCACAGTGGTATTATCACAATCCTCCAGAAATGATTGCTTTAGATGGCTGGACCAGACCTTGGATCATCCTCTTCTGACTCTCGTCCTCTTCTGGATATCGGGCAACACTCCCTAAATATGGCCCCGAGTGCCAAGCGAGTGATCATAGCGATATTTCCAAAGTGATTTGAAAGCGTCTTTTCTCCAAGCGACAGATTGTAGAGATTGTTAAAACCCTCTTTATTTATAAAATTATTTAATTTTGGCTTTTTCTAAATAAAGAACTTAGCTTCTATCAAGGAAGGAAAGACACCTTTCTTTTATATTTATATATATATATAACCAATTTCTCTAACACACTAACCACTAATCTTTTATCGCTTGGTCACTGGTGGCACCGCTCCTGCCTCCACGTGGCGGGGCTGGTAGTCTGAGTATTAATCTAATACTCCGGGCGAAAAGGAGCAAATATGGATCCATTAATATCACCAACTGTAGAGCCTACGTGCTCGCATGAACTTGAGTCATCTCAAGCAAAAAGAATCAAAAAAGATGATTCTTCACATGACCTACCTGCTTTTCTAATTGTACACTCGTTATCAACGAAACCTCTTAGTAGCTTATCGCCATTTCTTGTGCAGAAAAGCATAGAGGCTGTAGCAGGTACTCCCAAAATTGTCAAACGCCTTCGCTCAGGAGATCTTCTTATAGAGACTTCCAATCCCAGTCATTCTAGACAACTCCTGAAGCAAACGACCTTCGGAGGCCTTCCCATTTCGGTAACCCCTCACAGAACTTTAAACACCTCAAAGGGAGTCATCTCGGAATGGGACCTCCTTAATGTTTCTGAGGAAGAAATTGCCGAAGAACTTAAAGCACAACGTGTTGTCGGAGCTAAGAGAATTATGACCAAACAAGATGGTGTCCTTACACCCACAAGAAATGTTATCCTTACCTTCAGCAGTCCGAATCTCCCAGAATCAGTAAAAGCTGGCTACCTTTCCTGTAAGATCCGACCCTATATACCAAATCCACTTAGATGCTTTAAATGCCAGAAGTATGGCCATTCTCAAACAGCATGCCAAGGTAAGGCAATCTGTCCCCTGTGTGGCTCATCAGACCATTCCCAAACAGAATGTACAGCTGCAACGCCAAAGTGTCCCAATTGCCAGGGTACTCACCCCGCATATTCTAGAACTTGCGAATTATGGAAAACGGGAAAGAAAATAATGAAGTACAAGGTAGAGAAAAATGTATCTTACCAAGAGGCACGTAAACAGATATTAAATGTGATGCCTGCCAAAACATATTCCAATGCAGTCAAAAACTCTAAAGAATTTTCTACTCAGACGTATATTACTATTCCTCCTAAATGATCTCTTATTCAATGGGCTAGATCCATCCTTGCAGATGGTGAGACACTAACAGCAACAAAGACAAAGAGTCCATCAAATTCTACTAATACAAAGCCATCCAAGCCACAACAAGACGTTCCAAACTCAGGCACGTTATTAAAGGAAAAAGATGTTCATCGTACACAAAATAAACCAACTGAACGAACCATGGAAACCGATGAGAAATTAGACAATGATGATGCTGTTCTCATGCTTCATGCTGATGATGAGATGGATATTACTCGCCCAGTCTTTTCAAAACGAGAGAAATATAAACAGGATCGAGGGAAAAACAAACGATCAGACCAATCCATCTAACCTAAACCCAAGTAATGCAGAAAATTATTCAATGGAATTGTAGAGGACTAAGAAGCAATCTTGACGAATTAAAATACCTAATGAACCAGCATGATCCTGCATGTATTTGTCTACAGGAAACTTATTTATCATCAAATTATAGCCCACACTTCTCACGGTATACACTATATAGACGTGACAGATGTTCTGATTCTCCAGCAAGAGGAGGAGTAGCAATATTAGTTCGTGCTAATGTACCATCGAAACACGTTCAGCTTTCCACTAATATAGAAGCAGTAGCCGTTCGTATTGTCCTTGGGATTAATCTCACTCTTGTCTCCATTTATATTCCACCAAACGTACCATGTTCCACTGCAGAACTTGATAATTTACTTAATCAACTACCCCAACCTATATGCTTTCTAGGTGATCTAAATGCTCATCATCCTTTGTGGGGTTCCCCGAACATGGATCGTAGAGGGAGGATGATCGAAACTCTACTTGATAACCATCACTTAACACTACTGAATACCGGTGTGCATACTTATATCCACTTGCCTACAGGTTCTAGCTCTGCTCTAGATCTGTCCATATGTTCCTCGTCCTTGTATCCTAGTGTTGATTGGAAAGTATTAACTGACCTTCACAATAGTGATCACTTTCCTATAATTTGCAAAATACAGACGGATACAAACTATACATCTAACCAAAGAATTACGTGGAATTTTCACCGAGCTAACTGGGAGAAGTTTTCCAAAACAGTGCAGTTTGATAACCAATTGATTCTTACTGCATCAATTAATAATGCCAATAGACACATAGTAGAAGAATTACTCCGAGCTGCTGACAGTGCAATACCTAAAGTTAACATTACAAAACAAAGGTATAATAGTTGGTGGACAAGGGACTGCTTTCTTGCCAAAAGGAAACAAAACAAAGCTTGGAACATTTTTCGCCGAAATGCTACAATGGAGAATCTTATAAATTATAAACGGCTGAAAGCTGAAGCACGCCGAATTCGTAGAAAAGCTAAACAGGATGCGTGGATTCGATTCAGTTCTACCATCACCAGAAACACTGACCCCAGAATAATTTGGAGAAAGATCCGTATCCTCAGTGGAAAGTATCAACAGACCAAAGCCCCAATCCTGTCCTGGAAAGGAACAGATATTTCCTCTCCAACTGATATTGCAGAGGCTTTAGCAGAAACATTTGCAGTCACTTCATCATCTCAATCTTATGAAGACTCATTTAGACGCAAAAAAATGTCCGTGGAAAAATATAAAATTAACTTTGCTACAAAACAATCTTATTCTTATAACCTTCCGTTCACAATGAATGAACTTAACGAAGCTCTCCAGAATTCTAGAAATAGTTCTGCTGGACCAGATGGCATTTTCTACATAATGATTCGACACCTCAACTCAAACTCAAAATCTTCACTACTGAAATTTTACAACAGAATCTTTGAGGAGAATGTTTATCCTGATACATGGCATCAGTCAGTTGTAATAGCCATAGCGAAACCTGGGAAAGATGCTTCCTCCCCCAATAGTTATCGTCCTATATCTTTGACAAGCTGTTTAGGAAAGGTAATAGAAAAGATGGTTCATAAGAGACTTGTCTGGATTGTTGAAGATCAAAAAGCTATATCATGCCATCAATTTGGTTTCCGCCGTAACAGGTGTACAACTGATGTCCACATCAAGGTTGAAGCTCACATTCGAAATGCTTTTCTTAAGAAACAGCACATGGTAATGATAACGTTCGATATTACCAAAGCATTCGATACAACCTGGAGATATGGAATCCTCCAAGACTTATACAAACTTGGACTGAGAGGTAACCTGCCTAGATTCATTCAGAATTTTCTTCACCTCAGGACCTTTCAAGTAAGATTCCAGAATGAGCTGTCCAAAATTCACACACAGGAAGAAGGAATACCTCAGGGATCGATCTTAAGTGCCACACTCTTTGCATTACGTACCAGTAGCATTATAAGAGACATCCCAGCCACGGTAGAAGTTTATATGTATGCAGATGATCTTGCTATTTCCTGTCAATCATCGAACATGGCTACCATTGAAAGACAACTACAGATAGCAATAAACAAAATTGAAACTTGGACAGAAAGCAACGGCTATCAATTAACCGAGGGGAAAACAGCAGCAATACACTTCTGCAAATTACGATCGCTTCATCCGGAACCTGTATTAAAACTGAAAGGCAGAGAAATACCGATGACAGACTGCATAAGATTATTGGGTCTGAATTTAGACACCAAATTAAATTTTCGTAAACATGTGACCTATCTACGAACTACGTGCCTCCAGAAACTAAACATCCTTCGTGCAGTATCCTCAACATCTTGGGGTGCAGACAGACAGTCATTGCTGAATTTGTATCGTGTTCTAATCCGGTCACGATTAGACTATGGAGCTATAGTATATGCATCAGCTAAAAACAGCATCTTACGGTCTGTGAACACCATTCAACACAGTGCCCTTCGATCAGCACTAGGCGCCTACAGAACCTCGCCTGTACACAGCTTGTATATAGAAGCACACGACCCTCCGCTTTATCTTAGAAGACAACGCCTACTCTGCCAATACGCTGCCAAAATAAGAAGCTTTCCAACTCACCCTTGTTGGGTATACCTCAACCAACCTTTATGGCCAACACTTTATGAATCTAAGCCTAATGAACCCAGACCTGCTGGGATTCGTCTTCAAGAAATAATAAAAAATTGGAAACTCGATCTCAATAAAATTGCGGAAAATGAAAATATGCCTTTACCCCCATGGAATAGACATCATATAAACATTGATCTTTATTTCGCTCAGTGGCCAAAAAATACCATTCCACCATGTAATATCCGACAGTTGTATGCCAACTATACTTCGCAACACACTGGAAAACTCATAATCTATACGGATGGATCTAAGAGCCAATCACATGTAGGTGCAGCAGCCGTGCTCCCATCGCATGTAATTTCAAAATCCCTTCCAGTTGAGTGCAGCATTCTATCTGCAGAACTATATGCTATACAGCTTGCATTAAGTGAAATATGTCAACAGTCGTCCCTCTCTGTCCTAATATACTCGGATTCACTGAGTGCTATTTCAGCCATACAGGGAAAACGACATTCTCGTCATCCTTTCCTACAAGAAATTGACTTTCTAATCAACAACTGTCAAAAGAAACAATCTGATATAACTCTTTGCTGGATCCCAGGACACTGCGGAATAGAAGGCAATGAAAAAGCAGACACTGCAGCTAAGTCAGCATCAGAACTGCCAAACAGAACAATGCTAGTTCCACACACTGATTTTAGTTCAATAATTATTAGAGAAAGTGAAAATGAATGGGCCCAAATATGGAAAAATGAAATCAACAATAAACTACATGAAATAAAACCTAATCCAGAAATGTGGAACTCAAGCATTAGAGAGAGTCGCAGAGAAGAAGTAATACTTGCGAGACTGAGAATTGGCCATACTCATCTTACTCATTTTCATCTATTGTCAAACAAAAATCCCCCACTCTGTTTTCAATGCCAAGTTCAACTTACAGTAAAACACATTCTTTTGGTATGCCCTCGATTCAGAAATTCCAGATTCCTTTGTTTTCAGAGTTTATGCAATAACCAGAATCAAGTTACTCTTCAACAGATCTTAAACAATTCTGCGAATATAGATGAATTATTTAAATTTATTCGGCAAATCAGATTTAATAAACAAATCTGAAAAAAATGTTTGATTTACATTAAAAACTTGGAAAGACACATCTTGGCCATTGATGCCCTTGTGTCTTTAAACCCTTAAACAACAACAACAACAACTCCCTAAATACTCTAGCCATTCTTTTAGGAATTTTTGTAGCATTTCTGGAATCTTTGGTCCAAATTTTGATTACCAAACGACGATCCACGTGCTGATATTCATTCATTCTTCTTCAACTAACCAACATGAAAAATTAAATTTTGGGAACTGCTATTGAGATGCAGTGTTTTTCATGTTATTTTGTAAGACTTCGTTTAGACTTCTGTAAGTCATCGTTTAGATGATTCTTTGTGATGGCGGGCCGTTAGACGATTGAAGCTGTGCAATCGCAGGTGGAGGTGGCACGTTGGCTATTGTGTTTATTGTGTTGTGTTGGCTTATTGTGTTGGCTTATTCTATAATGAGCTGTCACTCATTATAGAATAGGTTATTTTGATATCCTATTCTATAATGAAAAATTTCCCGGGTTATTGACGGCGTTCGAATGCAGATCTTTTCCACACGGACTGGGAGGACGTTGAGTTTAATTGCTATTCTACTCGCGAGGGCGCTGAAGAAATGAAGAGACTGTCAGAGTTCGTGCTAAAAGTAGTTGTTGTATGGTATCTGTGCTTTAATTAGTTCCTTGAATTTCGATTTATTTTCCATCGACATCTGCTGTCTTCCGTCTTTTACTTTATCGTCTTGAAAAAAAAAATGATTGAAACTTCATTAAGGATTTCTTGAGCTAATATGTAGAAATTGAAATATTTGTGTGAGGGTTAAACTTCTGTAAGTTTACAAAAACTTACAAAAAGTTTACAAAAACGTTTGCACTGCATGACATTCGTAACAGCAAGTATGGTTAATTAACGAAAACAGTCAGAAGTGTATCCTGAATAATTATCACTCTTAAAATTAACGCACAGGTTGTTATTGCCTTTAAGCCACATCGACAGATCAGTAGCTTCGATACCAGGCTGATTATTCTTACTGCTGTTGCAAATAAAGGATAATAAGGGTGGGGAAGGAAGAATTACTTGGCCACTAATGCCATTCTTACCAAATCTTGCAAAGCGAATTATAATGGGGTAATGAGCACGCAAGGAACATAAACCTGACATGGTTCTTTCAAAATTTCAACCTGGCAGCGTTAGTATAGTAGTCTTCCGTGTAATTCGTTAATTAGTGGTAGAAGAGAAAGCAGCATCTTTAATGGAAACGTGATGGGCTGCAGGCGAACTGTCCTGATGAAAGCATCCGTCTTTTGGGTGCCAGGCGTGATGATGGTTTCAATAATTTTCTGCTTCCTTGTGCCATAAAAAAAACCAAACCAAACCAAGCTTTCTCGTGTGATGTTTTTGAACCTCTCAATCCCCCAATCTGTCAAGACTTTGAGACCTGTCTCAGACTTTTAACTAGCCCCCCCCCCCTTTTTTTTTTCTTTTCTTTTCTTTTTTTTTTTTTTTTCTCTCTGTAGAACGATGGTAAAACGTGATTTGCATGATGTCGGGAAAGGAAATAAAATCATTTTATATAAAACATTTCTGAAGAGATACGATTCTACTAGAATTAACATTAAAATAAATTTCCGTTTATTCTGCGGACAGCCGAGCCAGAAGCGTTTACAAATTTCATCGTGGCTACATGCATACTGAATTATTAATGGCAGCTGCATTTTTCAGCGTCACAGTCATAATGGGCGGTGCATTTTTTGTGGCAATATACGCGCTCTAACCTGCACTTCTCTTTACTTGTGGCCGATCTTGCTAACCATTGGACCACAGTTACCCTTTATGAAAGAGATATGCTTTGTCAAAATTGGTGCTTTTAAATTTTTTGTCTACTTACAGTATTGTGTGGAAAATAAACCACCTCTCTTACCCATTTTTCTTGCCAGCTCAGTGAAGGGAAAAAAAAATATATATTATATATACAGGTTCTCTGCAACACAGTTCCACCGTAGCGGAGATATAAGCGCAGTTTAGCTTGAGTGTCCCAGATTAACTTGATATAATATATTTATTTTTCTAATGTAAAAATATGTAACCCTGTGTTAACTTAAAGTAATATTAATTTCCATAAGTCGTGAACCGGAGAAAACGAAATAAATCGTTAACCGAAACCAATTGATTTCAGCATGTATCAGAAAAGAGTACACCTTACTTTCCTTTCTGTCATTAATCATTCGGCTGTCTTTAATGCCGCTTTGGCTATTTACCCAGCAGAATACATGAATTAACCTAGCCGTCATGCAGTTGTAGCGTAAATATCCGAGAGAAATCAGTTAGGTTCAAATTATTACGGTAGACCTTTTTATGTAAAGGCAAGACGGGGCGTTATGCAAGTCGAAGCAGACTGGCTCTCCTGTTTTTATGAAGGGTAGATATTTATATAAAATCAGTAATATGCTGTAAATTTCGTTGAATATGAAAGTTCACCCTTTATTTTAAACAGACGAATCTTCATATTTAGCGGAATAAGTATGTTTAATTCTATTTGCACGAATACTGTTTAGAAATTATTTGAAAATGAATCTGTGTAGTAGTATATTATATAGCATATTATAGATATTATATAGCATTTTATTACTTTTTTTTAAAGAAAACCCTAAACACCAAAGATATTTAGAGCCTATAGTACTTAGTACCGTATATGAGTTGAAGGTTGAGAAGATGATATAAGATGTTGAAACTAGAGTCGATTTTTTGCAGATTGTGCTTTTCAGAAAAAATTGTGTAGGGAGGTAGATCCAGAAAACCGAAGTTAAAGAGATAATTGAGGAAGAAGAAAAGAAAATTTAGTTCCGTGAGTTCGAAGTTGAACAGTAAATGGACGTTGACTGGTTGAGGCACGTATTCGGGCTAGTTTGGGGGTGGGGGAGAGAGAGAGAGAGAGAGAGAGAGAGAGAGAGAGAGAGAGAGAGAGAGAGAGAGAGAGAGTGTGTTTGAATTATAGAAGCCAATTCAGAAGAACAGTGCTCATGGAAGTATCTGTAGAAAAGGCATGCAATAAAATTAGAACGGCTACGAGACGAAGAGTGGAAAGAATTTGTAGTAGTTGGCTCATTAATCAATCTGACTTCTGTCTTTTGAATGGGGTCTAGAAACCGGAGAGAGATTATGGGAGAACCGCCCCAGATGTGGGAATTCAGTGGTTGGGCCGATTAGAGATTTCTATACAGAGTGAGTAGATATTTAGATGAAAAGTAACGATGCAGATGTATGTGATTAGATGAAACGTAACCCCGAGAGCGAAAGAGAAAACAGAGTATTTTATATGCAGAGGAAGCGATATTTGTAATGTGCTTATGACGAGATAAATTAGAAGTCAGGGGAACTCTTAATAGAGATATGTGCTCTTGTCGAGAAATCTGAGTGTTACCGAAGATATGCATAGAAGCATAAGAATCCTTTTTGCAAGATATAAGATAGGACCGAGTTTTAGAAGGATTGGAATTAACTAAGTTATCTTTGCCCGACTGGAGAATCGCCTTGAGATCAGTAGAAGTTGAAGCTGTTTGCGCAGGGCAAGCGTCTCAACTGCAAAGTGCAAAGTAATATGATATTATCAGCAAGACTGTGGATAGGATTCCATTCCACTCACTAAAAAGGTCATTAACATACAAGAGGAAAAGATTGGGAGAAAGAAAGAAAACCTTGGTGAACACCAGGATTTAGGCCTGACGTAGCCTAGTAGTCAGGAGCGAGAGTGCATAGCACGCCCTCCTTGAGTGGACCAGGGTTCAAACCCGTGACTACTAAATACGATAAATATTTGTATTGACGATTTATTGTAAACTCTACTGATTTGGTTGTCGTGCTGGAGTATAAACAGAAAATATATATATTATTGGTGAAGTTGCAAAGCAGAGAGCCTTCATCTGTAGAGAGAAAACTGGGTATTCAATTACAAAAATCAGTTGGCAAACGATAACATGGAACTTATTTAGAGGGCCATTATGCCAAACGCCATCAAAAGTCTTCGATTTTTCAAGAGCAACTGCTTCAGTTTCACTAAACTTTTCCATTGAATTTGTCTATAGATGGATTCTTCTTGCATCCTTTTGACAGAAGACTACAAGGAGGTAATGAATGGAGTATACTTGGAATGGTTGGAGGTGGTTTACCAAGATTATCAATATAAGAGTTAGAAGAAAAAGTTAGTAGGACTAACAGGTCGGCTTTATCATTAGCTGAGGTGGCAACAGAATCATCAGGTTTTAACAGAGATGGGAACTTGGATGGGCAAAAGTTGCGGCCAATAGCTTTGACAAGAGACCAGAATGCACCTACCGTTTGGACAAAAAGAAAGTTTTCTGCTCTTAGCCTGTTCAAAAATTTGTTTGACTGATTAGTAACTGCTTTACAATTGTTGCGATCTTTGGTTTAGACAGAAAATGAATCTGGAGCAAGCCAGTTGTGATATGCAACATTCTTGTCTTAAAAGCCTTTAGCACATTCATTGGAACACCAAGGTTTAGCATTAGCATTAGCATTAGTAGAGGCATATGATGCAAGAAAGCAAGCTTATTCAGCATCAGCCAAAAAAAAAAAAAAAAAAAAAAAAAAACAACCATTACTCCCATTTCACCCCTCAATTCGTTCGAAATACCTGTCCAGCTGAGCCTTAAATTTGTTTAGGCTATCAACTTCAACAACAAGCGATGGAAGTCTATTCCACAAACCAACTGCCCGCTGGCAAAAGGCGAATTTCCGCACATCTATCCGACATCCGTCCTTCCTCAATTTGAATTTATGCCCTCTCAGGTGATTATTCTGAGCAAGAGGAAGAATCCCATCGGCATTGAGCATGCTCAAGCCATTCAAAGCCTTGTACACCTCTATCAGATCACCTCGGCGATGCCTAGTCTCCAGGCTCTGTAATTTGCAAAACTTAAGCCTTTCTTCGTAAGAACAACCCTTTGTTCCATTCACTAATCTTGTTGCCCTTCTCTGTACTCGTTCCGTCAGCTCTACATCCTTCTTGAAATGAGGCCTCCAGACCTGTATACAGTACTCAAGGTGTGGCCTGACCAATGCCTTATACAAGGGAATAATCACATCCCTGTCCCTGCTAGAAAAATTCCTGTATATCATTGACAAGACACCATGAGCTACCCTTGCAGCTCGTCTGCACTGCTCAGAGAACTTCATATCTGCCTGCACAATTACCCCCAGGTCCTTTTCATTCTCTACCACTGTCAGCGTAGTACCACAGAGTTGATACGTTGATCTGGGGTTACTGTTTCCCATATGTAGTACTTTACATTTGTCAATGTTAAACTTCATTTGCCACCTCTCAGCCCATCTGCTCAACCTTTCCAGATCCTGTTGCAGCAGCATAGTATCAGTAGTGTCCTTAACAACCCTGCCAACCTTTGTATCGTCTGCAAACTTGGACATTAAGCCTGATACACCATCATCAATATCATTTATAAATACAGAAAACAACAATGGACCCAACACTGAACCCTGAGGAACTCCACTAATAACATTAGTCCACGTTGAGCAGTGTCCATTGATTACCACTCTCTGTCTTCTGCCACTCAACCATCCCTTTATCCATAGCAGCAATTTGCCTCGAATGCCACACTTCTCCAATTTGTGCAGCAGTCTTCCATGCGCAACAGTATCAAAAGCCTTTCTAAGATCCAAATATATAATATCAAAGTTATTCCCTGCATCCAGTTCTTTTGTGACTACATCATAGTATCCAATCAAATTGGTCAGACAAGACCTGCCCTTAACAAACCCATGCTGTGTCTGAGCTATAACTGAATTCTTGTCCAGATGATCCTGCAGTGCTTCTTTAAACAGGGCCTCCATTAATTTTCCTGGAACCGAAGTTAAACTAACAGGTCTATAATTACTTGTGTCAGCCTTTGATCCTCCTTTGTGAATTGGGGTTACATTTGCACATCTCCAGTCCATGGGTACCTCCCCTGAGTCCAAAGAAGCTCTCATAATTATGGCTAGGGGTTTGCTTACTTCCTTTGCTGCCTCCTTTAATATAACTGGATAGATCCCATCCACCCCGGGTGCCTTTTTTATGTTTATCCTCAACAATTTCTCCTCCACTTTCCTCTCAGTTATTAGAAAATCATCTAGCTCACTGCCAATGTTTACTTCACCTACGACATTCCCCTTCCTGAATAACTCCTCATGTGTGAATGTAGATGCAAAATACTCGTTTAGATTGTTAGCCACCTGAGCTGGATCCTCAACTGTTGAACCATCAACATCCAGTGGACCAATCTGATTCATCCCTTTCCTTCTTGAGTTTAAATAGGTAAAGAATTCTTTTCTGTTTTTCTTTGCATCCTTTGCCAAGGATTTCTCATAATCTGCCTTTGCCTGCCTAATCTCCTTTGTGACTTGGTTACAGACCAACTTATATCTATCATAGGCTTCCACGTCACCCATTAATTTGTATGTATCCCATGCATTTTTCTTCTCTGCCATATGTCTCATTAGTTCATCTGACAACCATTTAGGCCTGAACCTTGAACAATATTTCTTGGTTGGTATGTAAAGCCTGGTAGCTTCCAAGATTAGTTCCTTGAATGCTTCCCATTTTGAATTTGCTGTTGGTAACATCATCAGTTGGTCCCACTGTATAGAATTTAAATACTGTCTCAGACCATCATAGTCGCCTTTACGAAAGCAAAAACCCTTCCCTTTACCTCTGATGGTAGTTACCTCCTTGAGTAAATCCCACTTCAGCACACTGTGATCACTGCCACCCAGTGGTTCATTTATCTGCAGATTCCTAATGCATGAAGAATCACTACTGATAATCAGATCAAGAGTATTGCTCCCTCTTGTTGCCTCACGAACATGCTGGTGTAGAAAACAATCATCCAATAAATCCACAAAAGCCTTGCTAGTGTGTGAGTGACCAACCCACAAATTCCAGTCAATATCTGGGAAATTTAAAATCCCCCATTATAAGACTCTCTGATTTACTGGCCCATTCTATTTCCCTGTACAGTGTCTTATTATACTCATCAGAGTCATTAGGCCTATAGCACACTCCTACTCTCAATTTTGATTTACCTATGCTTATGTCACACCAAACTGACTCAACACTGCACTGTCCAGCGATGTCAACTGGCTTCACTTCCTTGGATTTTATGTGTTTTTTAACTAATAGCATAACCCCTCCTCCCTTCCTATCCTGTCTATCCTTTCTGTAGACGTTGTACTCCCCAAATTCCAGTTCTGCATTCCTTATATCTGTGTGACACCACGTCTCTGATATCCCAACAATATCTGCCTTTGATGTTTTGAGTAATACCTCAAATTCATCAAATTTATTTACTAAACTCCTAGCATTAGTGTACACGCAAGTATACATGCACCTGTTTCTATTCTTAGCTACCCTAACACAACCCATGTGTTTACTTGTACCGCAATGACTTCCAGCAGTCTCTGAAATATCCTGCATCTTGTTTTTCAGGCTTCTGCTCATTCCAATAGAAGCAGTGCAAGAATCTCTTTCACCTCTGCCAGTGGCTACTGTTAATCCATTAGTCTTTGTCTCCCCCCAAGCTAGCAGTTTTCCGACCGACCTAACACTGCCTCGATAGCATCAGCAAATATTCTTGCACCCTTTCTGTTTAAGTGTATCCCATCCCTGTAGAAGCAATCTCTCCTGTTAACAAGTACAGTCCAGGCTGAAAAAAATTCTACCCCTTCAGCCTTGCACAATCTTTCCAGGGCCGAATTGATCGACAAGGCTCTCATCATATACTCCCTCCTATCGTGTCTGGGCAGAATTGCAGACACTTTCAAATTCAACCCTACTTCACGGCTTTTTTTCAACAGTGACCTGTACTTGTTAAGTAATTCCGCTGGTCTCCTACTCTTAATATATTTAGTTAGATAAAGGACGAGATTTTAAAGTGGAGTGTGGAATAAAGGACTTCATCCCTACGAGGATAATTTCACTCACGATCTGAGCAAATATTAACATCAGAAGATTTAAACCAGTAATGGAACCAAGGAAAATAAGAATGGAAATCTCGCAAATCATTCCATTTTCCATTCCTGTAATGCCACACAACACGAAGCTGAGAATGGCCACCAGAGAAAGGCTCCATTGTAGAAGATACCGTCACCAAGTTTTGATCTGAGGTGCCTAGAGGATCACTCACTTTGATCGTATACTTGAAATGGCTTTCTTGAGAAAAAGAATGCTGGCTGTATGATTGGAATTGTATGTATTCCGGTAGGTATGTGGAACAGTGTGCGAGGTCATTAATAATTGCAAAAGCTTCAGCCTCTTGCCCAGGTAGTCCGTGTGACTAGAAGCCAGTTGGAGTTGTGAACATTAAAATCAGCAAGGAAAATTGCTTCACTCTTAGGAAAGTTTTAAGTGATAAGTGAAGTTTGGAGATAAATAGAGGAAAAAGATGAATTTGACAGAATTGTGTAGAGAGATTTTAAGCTAGAGAAGATTAAAAAGAGGAGATTCCAAGTTACTAAGTCTCTAACAGGGAATATCAGAGCGGAAATATGCATAAGTAACACCTTTGAAGCGATAGGTACATTTGTATAGCGAATAATTAGGACAACAGTAGTTTAATCTACCGACAATTGGGATTCTGTCAGAAGAAGTAGGGCGTCGCAGACTCAGTGGAAATAGACATCTTGAGATTGGAACTGAGACCACGTATACATATGCGTGGTCTTAGTAATATATACACTTCTTCCAAACTCCTTCCAGTCACTATCTGGCAGAGTAGAGGTAGCGAGTTATGCACTAGTTGATCCGGATTCCTTCTAGAGAATTACCAATAGGTGGATTATCTAGCGGCCGGCCTGCGAACACCGTTTTAGAAATCACGATGATACCCACATATCCTCAAAATACATCACTCGTACTGAATGATGGAAGAGATGGAGGTATGAATATACGTAAAATAAAAATATTTATAGAGAAAAGATGTTTTAACTGAAAATAATTTAAATTCCGTAAACAGGCATGATTTCAGTTTCTTAAACTTTTATTTTATTTTATTGGTCAAAGGGATAACAAAAATCATTGCATTGTGGGCATGAAAAAATTATACTCTACATTAATATGCTAATTGGATATAAGTTATAATACTTGACATACTTGTTTTTTCATAAATGTACCCTTCTTTCAGGTCCTCTTACCATGCGAATGTATATGCATACAGAGAAACAGCGATACGATGGTTGGTACAACAACCTGGCTCATCCTGAGTGGGGATCTATAGGTAAGTTGAATATTGTTGATAACGTTGATTTATTTCTTAGCCCTTCAATATTGTCCTTTTTACAGTGATTTCTTATAATAAGTATTCGGATTTAAATATTAAGTTAACATTTTTGTGAATGACAGTTAAATAACTTTTTAGTTTGTTTATAATTTAGGAATAGAAGTATAAATTATTATTTTAATATCAGTACAAACTGAGAATTTTCTTTATTGAAAAATCATAAAAGTGAAAAAAGTAGGAAAATTTTACGATTAATGGTTGAATACTGTTAGTTTGTGAGGAACTCATTTCGAACTTGCTACTGTTTTATTTGGCGTATTTAAAATTTGAACATCAAATACTTGTGACTAGAAGCGGACCGTTTCCTTCATAATTAAGTATGCTCCAGAGCGTTTCATTACTTCTACTGCCACGGTCCAGTTCAGAGATTCATGCTCGTGTTGTTATATGCGTTTCACGTTCATATCTCATGTTTATATCTCTTCTAACCTCCTACCTACAGCCAGGTGACGAAATCAGAGGCTGTAATAACAACTGGAAACATCGTGTTATCATCAGTCACTTCGTGATTTACCTGTACAAACATCGATTATAATTATGTTTAATTGGTCATTATTTAGAGTGGTGCGTATGCTATTTGAATTTCATTCTCCAACAGCTAAGAGTTTTTAAAATAATTGTTGTTTGTACAACAGTGGCTCCATCTGAAGTTTCTTAGCCAGCCGAGCGTAGAGCATTTACTAGAGATTGATGAAACGCGTATTGAATTTAACTTAGATTAAGAAAATTACATTCGGTTCTGTGTTTCTTAAAAGTTTAAATAGCTACAAATTAATATATTTTTTTAACAAAACCCCAAACACAAAAGTTATTAGAACCTATGATACTTAGTACCCTGCATGGGTAAGGTTGAGAAGACCAAAGATTTGTACTTGTTTACATTAGACTTTAATTTCTGTGCATTGTAATTTTCAGGAAATACACGTGAAGGAGCTTGTTCTAGAAAACAAAAGTTGAAGGGATAACAGAGGAAGAAAAAAAAGTTGGTTATGTAAGTTTGAAAGTAAATGGATGTTGACTGGTGTGCGAAATGTATTCGAACTGGTTTGGAAGAGAGAGAGGGAAATATAGATGTCAAATCAAAAGAGCAGTGACAATGGAAGTATCGATAGAAAAGGCATGCAGCAGAGACAGAACGTCTATGAGACAAAGTGAATAAACTTTGTAAGAGATGAATCATTAATTAATCGGACGGCGCTCTTTTGAATAGAGTCTGAAAGCCTGAATGAGAATGCTTGGAACAAACGTGAAGACACTCGCTTCGTGCCCAAATCCTAATTGAAAATTGCCTAGACTCAATCAAATAAAAGAGATCCTCCTCAATTGCTTGAATGGTTAATCTTCCATCCGATCGAATGTCATTGCGGACCTCATTAATCCTTTGATCTGCGTATTAACGAGCATCATTATTTTTCCGCATGTCCAAAATGACGTGAATAACCTATCCAACAGGTTCACTGGACAAGCCTAGTTTCTGCTATCCGTTTAGCAGAAATTCATCTCTCAGAACAAGGTTATCCACGTTGGACAAGATTTTGCAGCTCCGGCGAACGCTAAGTTTTTATTTATATTTAGCCGTTTCATTGACTTAATTGTCATGTTAAATTATTTTCTATAAGTAGCTTTATAGTCCTAGTCAAGCTCCTCTCGTCCAGCAAAACTGACAAATCGACCATAGAACACACGCAATTAACAGACATAAGACACACAGCACGGCAGATGAATTTAATTATTAGGGTGGCCTAAAAATAATAGTTAATAATTAGTAGTCAAGCTCCTTGAATTTATTTTGAATTTTGATAGCGATTTTCAAATCCAGATTTTCAAAGTTAATAAAAAATTAGTGTCCGTAGATTTTACCATTCGTAACTTGCCACCATTGTTATATGACACGGAATAGCGTAAACGTGTACCCCGAACTTGATAGCGTAAGGTTTAACGTAAAACTAGATAGCGAAATATTTAGCACTGTATTAGAAATCTGTTAGCTTAGCACAGTATTAACAATTAATCAGTAAAATTTATTAATCTTATTAAATTCCATTGTTAATTAAATTGTACTTAAAAGGAACATGACCCAGAATAGAGCATCAAAGCAACGTGCAGAGATTAGCGAGAGTGCTGTGACTTTTGGCAATACTGAAGAGGGTGATTTTCCAATGCAACACAGTCTAAAAAATGTGCAAAATGTGAAATGTTTGCGAATCTTTCTAGAACAGGACATGGTATAGCCGAGGAGGATGTCTTTGTGATACTTATTAGTGCTAGGTGCAGAGACTGTGAGGAAATTATGCGCCAACTCAGCGTTCTGACGGGCGTCTGTGAGAGTTTGAGGTGTAGGGTTGATGCCCTCGAAGAAATTAATATGAAGGGCCCATCAAACTCTTAGCTGCCCAACTCAACGCCAGAGATCATTCTTATGCATTAGGCAACATAGCGGCAATTTCCAATGCAGAATGAGCTGGTCCCACAGGAGCTAGTTATTGTCGGTGACCCTATTGTCAGGGAGACGCAAAATATATTTTGCAACAAGGATGGTACACGACCATGGTATGTCTGCCAGGGGGCAAAAGTTAATGACGTTGTAGAGCAGATATCCTCTTTTAAGGGCACAAAAGGTGATATTGTTGTACATTGGCACTAATGACCTTAAGAGTAAGAGATCTGCAGATTTACTTAACAAGTACAGGTCAACGTTGAAAAAAAGTCGCGAGTTAGGGTTAAATTTGAAAGACACGATAGGAGAGAGTATATGATGAGAGCCTTATCAATCAATTCGGCCTTGGAGGGATTGTGCAAGGCTCATGGGGTAGAATTTTTCTCAGCCTTGTCTGTGCTTTGTTAACAGAAGAGACTGCTTCTATAGGGATGTTTACACTTAAATAGAAGGGGTGTAAGAATATTTGCTGATCCTATTGAGGCAGTGATAGGTGGGTCGGAAAACTGCTAGCTTGTGGGGATTCACAGACTTAAAGATTAACAGTAGCTACAAGCAGAGGCGAAAGTGATTATTGCACTGCTTCTATTGTAATGAGTAGCAGCCTAGAGAGCAGTTGCTGAGGATTTCAAGAGCTTCTGGGAGTCATCACGGAACAAGTAAATACATGGGCTGTGTTAGGGTAACTAATAGAAAGAACAGGTGCATGTATACTTACATGTACACCAGTGCTAGAAGTATAGTAAATAAATTTGATGAATTTGAAGTGCTGATCAAAACATAAAAGGCAGATATTAGTGGGATATCAGAGACATGATGTCACACAGATATAAGCAGTGCACAATTGGAATTTGGGGAGTACAATGTGTACAGAAAGGATAGACAGCGTAGGAGGGGAGGAGGAGTTATGATGTTCATCAAGAAACACACAAAATTTAAGGAAGTGCATCCAGTTGACATGGGTGGACAGTGCAATTTTGAGTCAGTTTGGTGTAACATAAATTCTGGGAAAGGAAAAATGAGAGTAGGAATGACTCTGATGAGTACAACGAACAATTGTGCAGAGAAATAGAGTGGGCCAGTAAATCAGACTATCTTGTAATGTGAGATTTTAACTTTCCAGATATTGACTGGAGCTTGTGGGTTGGTCACTCGCTCGAAAGCAAGGCTTTTGTGGATTAATTGGAGAACTGTTTTCTACAGCAACATGTTCGAAGGGCAACCAGAGGGAGTAATACTCTTTATCAGATTATCAGCAGTGATTATTCATCCATTAACAATTTGCAGTTAAAGGAACCACTAGGTGGCAGTGATCACAGTGTGCTGAAGTGGGATTTACTGAAAGAGGTAACTACTATCAAGGGTAAAGGGAAGGGTTTTTGTTTTCGTAAAGGTGATTACAGTGTTCTCAGTCAGTTTTTAAATTCTGTACAGTGGGATCAACTGATGATGTTAAAAACAGCAAATTCTAAATAGGAAGCATTCAAGGAATGAATCTTGGAAGCTACTAGGTGTTTCATACCAACTAAGACATACTGTTCAAGATTTAGACCTAAATGGATGTCAGATGAACTAATCAGGCTCTTGGTAGAGAAGAAAAATGTGTGGGATGCATATAAATTTTCAGGTGACACAGAAGCCTATGACAGATATAAGCTGGTCTGTAATCAAGTCACAAAGGAGGTTAGGCAAGTGAAGGCTCATTATGAGAAATCCTTGGCAAAGGATGCAAAGTAAAACAACAAAAACTTCTTTACTTATGTAAAATCAAGAAGGAAGGGGATAATCAGATTGGTCCAATTGATGTTTGTGGTTTGACCGTTTATGATCCTGCTCAGATTGCTGACAAACCGAATGAGTATTTTGCATCTACATTCACACAGTAGGAACTCTGTAAGGAAAGGGACGACAGACGTTTGCTAAACTCTAACAGGGAGCTAAACGATTTTGTAAAAACGAGAGTAAAGTGGAGGAGAAACTGAAGTTGAACATAAAAAAGGCACCTGTGGTGGATAGAATCTATACAGTTATATTGAAGGAGGCAGCGAGGGAAGTAAGCAAACCCTTAGCCATTATTATGAGAGCATCCTTAGATTCAGGGGAGGTCCCCGTGGACTGGAGATGTGTAAATACATCCCCAGTTCACAAAGGGGGTTCAAATGGTGACACAAATAATTATAGACCTATTAGTTTAACTTCTGTTCTGGGGGAAATAATGGAGTCACTGGTTAAAGAAGTGATGCATGATCACCTAGACAAGACTTCAGTAATAGTTCAGACACAGCATGAGTTTGTTAAGGGGAAGTCTTGTCTAACCAATTTGATTGGATACTACGATGTGGTCACAAAGGAACTGGATGCAAAAAATAATTTTTATATCATATACTTGGATTTCAGGAAAGCTTTTGATACTATTGCACATCGAAGACTGCTGTTCAAATTGGAGCGGTATGACATTAAAGGCAAGTTTCTGCAATGGATAAAGGGATAGTAGAGTGGGAGACGGCAGAGAGTGGTAATAAATGGACACCGCTCTACGTGGACTAATGTCATTAGTGGAGTTCCTCAGGGTTTGGTGCTAGGTCCATTGTTGTTTAGTGTGTCTGCGTGGCTAGCACAATGGTATCGTAACCGTACTCCCCACACCGGGTGGAAAAGGCCCGCGTTCGAATCCCGTCGATGACGCGAGGAACTTTAATGTTTCTTTTTTACTCCGTGGCTGAGTTAGTCGGTCTCAGGCGTAGATATCAAGGTTTTTTCCCCCAGAATCTGGGGTTTTTCGTCCAGCAAAACAGACAAATCGACCATAGAACACACGCAATCAACAGACATATGACACACAGCACGGCAGATGAATTTAATTATTCGGGTGGCCTAAAAATATAGTTTGGGGGTTTTTTTTGTTGTTTAGTGTATTTATCAATGATATCGATGAAAGTATATCGGGCTTAATGTCGAAGTTTGTAGATGATTCAAAGGTTGGCAGAGTTTTCAATGACAGTAAAGACAGTATGCTACTGCAACAGTATCTAGAAAAGTTAGTCAGATGAGCTGAGAACTGGCATTGAAGTTTAACATTGACAAATGCAAAGTACTGCATATGGGTAGCAGTAACCCAAGAGAAACGTATCAACTGTGTGATACTACACTCAGGGAGGAGGAGAATGAAAAAGATCTGGGGTTATTGTGCAATCAGATATGAAGTTCACCGAGCAGTGCAGACCGTCTGCCAGAGCAGGTCATGGGGTTTTGTTAATGATATATAGGAAATTTGCTAGCAGAGACAAGGTGGTAATCCTTTTGTATAAGGGATTGGTCAGGCCATACCTTGAGTACTGTATACAGGTCTGGAGGCCTCATTTTAAGAAGGTTGTAGAGTTGCTAGAATGAGTACAGAGAAAGGCAATGAGATTGGTGAGAGGAACAAAGGGGTGCCCTTACCAAGAGAGGCTTAAGTTCTGCAAGTTGCAGCAGCTGGAGACTGAGCACCTGCGAGGTGGTATAATTGAGGTGTATAAGGCCTTGAATGACTTGAGCAGGCTCAATGCTGATGGGATACTTCCGCTTGCTCATACTAAGAACCTGAGGGGGCATAGATTCAAATTGAAGAAAGGCAGTTGTAGAACAGATGTGCCGAAGTTTGTCTTTAGCCAGCGGCTGGTTAATTGTTGGAACAGACTTCATCTGTTGTTGTGAAAGTTGAAAGCTTAAATAAATTTAAGGCTGAACTAGACAAACATTTGGAGTGACTGGATGGGTGAAGTAGTAAGGGGTTTTTTTTTTTTTTTTTTGGCTGATGCTGTATAAGCTTGCTTTCTTGCATCATATGCCTCAATTAATGCTAATGCCTCATTGTATGAATGATATCAACGTTTTCAGGCACTGTTGCGGAAACTAGTCTTCCCGTCATCCCTGCATCCTCAATTAAAAAAATAAATAAATAAAAAATAAAAACGTTTTTTGACACTGAAGATGCACTTCAACTTTTGATGGTTGAATACCATGGACAGTATTCTTCTAACATCGCTAACTTAGCATGGATTTCCTCTAGTGCTTTACCCTGTAGAAATAGGTATTTCGTAACCTCTCTACACTGTTAATGATATATAGGAAATTTGCTAGCAGAGACAAGGTGGTAATCCTTTTGTATAAGGGATTGGTCAGGCCATACCTTGAGTACTGTATACAGGTCTGGAGGCCTCATTTTAAGAAGGTTGTAGAGTTGCTGGAATGAGTACAGAGAAAGGCAATGGGATTGGTGAGAGGAACAAAGGGGTGCCCTTACCAAGAGAGGCTTAAATTCTGCAAGTTGCAGCAGCTGGAGACTGAGCACCTGCGAGGTGCTCAGTCTCCAGCTGCTGGGCTGACATCCTTTCTTCCTGACGTTTTGGGCTGACATCCTTTCTCCAACCTGTAAACAACTGGAAGTGGGACGGGCTAAGAATTTATCAGCATCCCCTCGTAAGTATTGTATTCCTGGCCCGTTCTTTCTGTCTTCTCACTGATTATTGAGATGGTAATATTCATTCTGTAGGATTGTTTGGATTGATTATTTCTGAAAGAGGCGATGGTTATTTCCGTATCATTTCGGTACTCTTTTATATTATTCTTATTTAATTTATAGGCCTCACCTTTTTAAATAGGTTTTGTTCTTATCTAAGTAATTTATTTTCTGTATGTTCTCCAGTTCTTGAATTAATCCGTCCACTTCAATATTTTTTATGCGTATATTGGGCATTCTTCATAATCTCTGAGAAATGCTAACAAAATTCTTTGTTCCTTTATTTATTCAGTTCATTTCAGTTTGGTTTGCTTTCTCGATTTATTTTTCCTACTTTATATTATATTTTGTGCCGTTGCCATTATTTTTGCCTTTAGGAAGGCTTCTTACAGAATATTATACTGCGCCATCTTTTCATTGGTTACCCTCGTCCCAGTATTTGTTAATCTCATCGATTAATCTTTACCACTAGTCTAGTTAATTTTCACATCACGATAAAATTTACATTTAGAAATAATTTAGGTGTAATTTTCGACAGCAGTATTCTTGTTAACAGACAATAATTTTATTTGTCCCATATGTGATGGAAAAAATGTGAATGCAGGACAAGTATTTTTAAGTCCATGCTGCAGTTCATTTTTAAAGGCATTTCTTCAAATAAATTCACCATAACTTATTATTATTATTATTAGTAGTAGTAGTAGTGTAGCAGTATTGGCAAGTGATGCAAGAAAACAAGCTTATATAGACTCGACCAAAAGGAGAAAGAAAAATAAAACAAGTCCCATCGCATCTAGTAATATGTCCAATTCTTTCTTAAATTTATTCAAATTACCCATTTCCACAATACCAGATAACGTAGTTTGTTCAATCAATTATTTTCTGGCTGAAAGAAAATTTTCGCGCCTCTCTTCTATAGCCATCCTTTTCAATTTCAATTTATCTGCTTGTAAGAGTGTCTGAAAAAGAGTTAGAATACTATTATTATTACGTTTACTCAATTCATTTAAAGCCTTAAATACTTTAATCAGGCTTCCTCGCAAGTGTCTAGTTCCCAAGGACTGCCATTTGCAAAAGCGAAGTATTTTGTGTTAAGAGTATCCCTTTATGTTTTTGACTAATCTGGTTGCTCTTTTCTGCACCTGTTCCAAGAGGTCCACATCTTTCTTAAAACGAGGCTTCCAGATCTGTATGCATTGTCTTATGCAATGGGATAATCACTTCCTTATCGCTGCTGGGAAAGTTCTTGTATATCATTGACAGAACCCCATTACCTGCTCTGGCAGCCTGTCTGTCCTACTCAGGAATTTTTATGTTGGACTGTACAAATACCCCTTGGTCTCTTTCGTTCTCCACCACCTTGGGTATGGTACCACCTAACTGGTATATTATTCTTAAATCACTGCCCATATTATTCTTAAAACACTGCAGTATTTTGCATATACCAATGTTAAATCTCAGTTATTACTACTCTTCCCATCTGCCTAATTTTTTGCTCTAATATTTCTTCGGAACTTGGCGATGACTATTTTAAACAAATTCTTTGAAGGATCCACCTCGCAATCTGGAACCTAAGAGCTCGGCCTTATTTGTGATCGTCAGGTCGCTAAGATCATGCTTTCATTACAGCGTTCGGTGTTGCTCACACTTCTACAAGCTCCTCGGACGGTGTCGAATAATGCCCTACAAGTTCTAGCAGGAACCCTGCCTCTGGATCTTTATATCTCCTACAGGGGTATGATCTACAATCTCAAAAACGAACCTACAAAAGAAACAAACAAAAAACGAACCTACGAACAGAATAAAAGAGGAAAAACGAAGACCTGGAAGGAACTCACCGCTGTTTGGCAGCAAAGATGGGCTGAAAGTGAACACGGTGAGGTTACACGAAGATACATTTCAAATGTTGAATTCGCATCATTACCCACAGTCTCAAAATGGTTTGTGCCTAGCATGACTACATCATATTTAATGACTGGCCACGGATCGCTCAGGGCTAAACTCTTCGAAAGGAGTCTTGAGCCTGATCCTTTCTGTCACTGCGGAGCATCTGAGACATCGCAGCACGTTCTCTTTGAATGTAATGATTATTCGAATGAAAGACAGGTACTGCTGAGTAAAATAAATAATCTCTCAGAAAATAATGTACATTTGCTCATCGAAAATTCTGATGTCTTCACTACATTTCAACAGATCTCTGCGGCAGTTTTCAAGAAAAGACTTGCGGCTAGAAACTCTACTGCGGAGTCATAATGATCCAGATTAACTCACTTTTGGGAAGAACATATCGGAAGATAGCCATCGACGCAAGAGGAAATGACAGGTAGACCCCTTTCTCCTCTAAGTGATGCTGGATGGGATTCCAAGAAGCTCACGTGTATAAACGGGCCTAAATTATTAGGAAGCTAACCTCGAAGAATTATAAATAATTGCTTAACGTACAGTTAAGAATACCCATACTTCTGCGCACCCCAACACGCTTCTCTCTCATGAAATCTTATTTAAAAAGAAAAAATAAATAAATAAAATAAGATCTTCTCCCCATAGGATGAATTCTGCAATAATCTGAAATGCCATCAAGCCAATTGAACACAAAAAACTCCAATTTCTGCTCTGTGACTGATAATTTATAGCTATACGTATAGAAAAACCTTCTGCAAGAACGCTAGTGTTACTGCGAGTGCTTTACTGCATGCTGGGAACTTCCTCTCCTGCCTAAAGCTCAGGAATACCGTGTGAACTTTCTACATGGAAATCGCATCGAGGAACTTCTATCGCCCAATACTCTACAAGCTCAGATTCTACCGGGGAAGAAATTAAATGAGACAATATATTTCCTGAACAGTTAGACTACTGGACAGTCTTTACAATTGTATAAAACAGAAATACATGTAACTATTGGTAAGTAACAACTAATATTGCTGTAAAAACGACTGTAAATAATTTTCAAATTCTGTTGCTAGAACTGATCAGAGAGAGTGCTAAATCTCACTGTAATGTAAATAGTGCAATCAATGTTAACAGTTTATTTCCTTGTTAATGCTAAACTTAATAGGATAACTGATATATAATGCTACTGATAACTGCAGGTCTCTTTAAAAATGTTTGTCTTGGCTGTGTGACTTCAATGGGTTTTTGGAGCTCCAGCCTTGTTTTTTTTTTTTTTTTTTTTGCGGGCTCCCAGGCCTGGGCAGCCTGTGAGCGGGATAGCGGGGACCCACTGGTATTGCACTACCTCCAGTGGGTGCGGGATTTCGTGCACTTTGGCATGTAAAAGGTTAAAAAAAAATAAAATAAAAAACCAGGCCTGGCTACTCGCGCCTGGGAACAGGCACCAGACAGCAGCTGCACAGGTATTGGCTGCTCCTTTGCAGAGGTCCTACATTCAATACGGATCCACTAGGTGGAGATGGGCTATGCCTAGGGGCCACCCTTGATACCAGGACACACACACACACACACACACACACTAAGATCATGCAATGCAATTCTGATTGTGAAATACATTTAGGCGTCATTGACGTTTATGACTACAAGTCCCGATTCATAAATTGAGCCGCTGAATCCGATAGATTCCTCTTATTTCAAGATATATCCTTTAGCTAGCTGAAATGTAATACCTTGTCATTCATGAGGTATTGTATCCCCTTGTTTCGATATTTGTTAATGATATTCATAAAGGTATACAGTATTAGGTTTCATGTCAAAGTTTTTTGATGATAAAAAGGTTGGGAGAGTGGTAAATGCTAACAAAGGTATTTTAGTTCAACGAAACCGTATAAAATTATTTTTAGTTGGTCTGAGAAATGACAGTTTTATAGTACAGTAAAATCTCGCATTAGCGGACTATGGAAGACGATAGTGAGCAATTTCCTTCTCCCTGACACTCTGCTTTATTATAAAAATATTTTAACTTTGGCTGAGACCATTAGACTGAGACAATAATATCATCAGGTCTCATAAGGACGAAAAGCTTAGTTCAGTGGACGTGGTTCATTAAAGCAAAGGTTTACTATAGTAGTGGTTTACCAATACTGTACTGTAAAATTTGTTATGTTCTTCATTTGGTTAATAGTAATTTTTTTTTGGAAAATATAGAGATCAACTCGTACCTTTTTATAGGAAGTACTTCGGCCCGACGCTCACATCAAATTAATCCAATTAATACATTATATAAAACTAAATTTATGACACGATATTATGGTTTAAAATTGTTAATATCTATGGGTTTCTTAAAAATAATCCTGTATTCAATTTCCATTATCTATTCGCTGCCAAAAGGAAGAGCAAAGCGAAGCCGATGCACATCAACCCACTAAAAACTTCAATTTCCAGTCCGTTATTGCTGGTTGGTTTAGTTTTTAGTGGGTATCAAGTGCATCGGCTTCGCTTTGCTCTTCCTTTTGGCAGTGGGTAGATAATGGAAATTGAATACAGGATTATTTTTAAGAAACCCCTATATTTTAACAATTTTAAACCATAATATCGTGTCATAAATTTAGTTTTATATAATGTATTAATTGGATTAATTAAAGCGTCTGGCCGAAGTACTTCCTATAAAAAGGTATGAGTTGATCTCCATATTTTACAAATAGTATTTAAGTAGGAAGGACTGAGCTTTTTGCTCATATATATTTGGAAAGGTTAATAATAATATAGGCATCCCAGACTATCTTATTTATCTGGGAAGCAATAAAATTAAAATTGTTGATTTTTTGTATTTTAAAGTCTAGATTTTTTGCGACTGCAAAAAATCCAGTCCAGATTCTTGATGCTAACAGTAAAAAATTCGTCGCCGGTAAGGATTATAGGCGACATGCGCCTAGAAAAACATGTTCATAATATATCTGTATATGTATATCTGTATATTCGTATAGTATAGAAATGTCGTCCGCTTTATAAATGGGGAAAAAACACAACATTCTATTTTAATTGGTCCATTTGTGCTGCTAGCTTTACCCCTCTATTGCACTCTACATGTTTGGTATACTGTAACAAGGCTATGTATATATAGTTCATTAATACTGCCTTCCCGCCAGTGTCTGGTAGTAGGCAATATTTATCCATTCGAAAGTTTTTCAGTAGTGAGTGATATAAATTACAACACACTACTGGATCTTATGCAATCCAAAATTTTTTTAATATTTAATTGATTCCAGTTTTATTTTATGTACTACTAAAATTTTGTTATTAATACGCGCAATATAATATTAATCTTATTAGCGATAACCCCCCGTTACACATACTTCTGGATGCGAGTGTGTATGAGAGTGAACTGGTCTTAAAGAAATATTCATTTCTTTAAAACCAGTGGCACTGCTTGCCGTAATGGATAATATTGTATGAAGCCTTCACTCCTTCAAATATTTTCAAAAAATAATAATAAAATAAGATAAGGTAACAACAGTCCTATATAAATAATTTTATTTTTTACTTAGATGCATGCATGACAAATAAGAAGACTTTTGTACGGATCACTTTCACACATAATCACTCAATTGTATAAGCATTGTCGCAGCATCGCAGAAATCGGTGTCAAATGCGTTCAACCAGCAAACGTCAACGTGCTGCACTTCGCATGGGTTGCAAATTACTTGCAAGCCAGGTGCTCCTTTAGAAGTCCGAAGGGATGGAAATCATTTGGTGCGAAGTCGTGAGTAATTCAGATTCTACCAATCGTAGCTCTGGAAAAAAACTTGCGGGTGCGGTTGGCAGCCATCATTAGAAAAGGCATTTCACCAAATATAGTAATATTTGGTCCGTATACTTTGTATAAGTATCAAATAATAAAAGTATACTTTGTGTACTTTATTATACAGTGCTCTGAATATATTGCTATCATCAAAGAATTTGCGTTCGAAAGTTTCAGTTACAGACGCACACGTCTGGTGCAATAAATAGTTCAATATTATTAGAGTAGTATGGAAATACTACTTCAGTAAAATTAAATAGGTGATGCTTATATGACGAATAACTCTTATTTCACCAAATTTTCAGATAAGTTTATGATGTTCGTCTCCATTTTATAAGATAAGAAAGAATCCTTTTCTGTTTGGCTACCACAAATAAACTTCATTTTGTTAGAATACGTTGAGACCTGCGTTCTCTCTCCCACCATTCGTTAATCAGCATTCTTTATGGAGGAGTGAAACATTAAATGCCCGGAAGAAAGCACTACAGCTGTATTAAATGCTCTTTGTTTCTTCATCCGAGTAAACAAATGAAAAGCAAGGGAAGAATGATCAGTCACTATAGAGTAGTTTCCCAGAATTCAATGAAACAGTCCTTTTGGACTAGTTGCTTGAAAACTAATGCACATAAAATATTCTGGCTTCTCATATTTTACATATAGGATGTGTTTACTACAGTAAATAATAAAACGTTGATTGGAAGATTACAATATACGATTAATGTAATTTTTTCTATTGAAGAATCGGGACTTTGATCGTTATTGCCTATGAACACAAGAGATTTTGAAGTAATAGCGCAATAAGATATACAAATCACTTTATTGACAAAAATATATAACAGACATTTAATAAACGGACACAAATTTCTGTTTACGACAAAATTTTAATAAAGAAACAAGATATCTGAGAGAAATTTGATAAACTGACACGAAAAAGTGATACAAATATTTAATAAACAATAAAAAATGGCTGATAGCGGGATGTTAGTCTAAACTTACAGACGAGATTTGTATAAAAGATTTTCTGCCACGGTCACCCTTCATGTGGAGTCTTCACAACTTTCACAATGAGTTACATCGGTGTTGCATTACTTGAAATAAATAACACTATTAAAAAGTATAACTGCAAATTAATTAAAGTAAAGCATCAAAACGGAGGGCGTTTTTATAGTATTGCAATGTCATAAGAGGTTGAGCAGGCTCCAATCGGTAGCGATCTAGCAAAACAATTATTATGTGAGAGAAGCCAGCTAGAATTTGAAGCGTGAACTTGAAATTAAAAACACCATTCAAGCTTCTTATCCAGTTGAAATTTTAACTTGGATAACTTGAATTAGCTACACATAGCTATTTTTTTAAGAGTTATAAACCAAGATTTAAATAGAGAAAGGGAAATGGAGAGAACTCGACTATGCCAGATTTTCCGTAGAAACCTTGGTTTTTACATAAAGGTCTTCAGTAATTTTACTATAAAGCTGTACGGGAAATTTAAAAATACATTAGTGGAAAAAATAATTTATAATTTATAAAAATACGCAGTGGAAAAAATAATTTATATTTTCAGCGTCATTTATCGCTACAGTTATGAAAAGACAACTGGACCTAAGTCTAAATTTAATAAAAAGAGCTTTTATTATCTCTTTTTTGCTGCTGTAGTAGATGTCACTGCATTAATATATGCTGTATGTGCAGTATAATGTGTTAATCGTCAGAGTAGATGACTGAATGGGAATTAATTAGAGATAAATGGCATTGCACTTCTCTTATGAGAAATGCTGCTTATCTGTAGTGCAACAGTGGAGAACTCATTGCAATAGCCTCACAACATGAAAGATAATGCCATTCTGAAAAAGAGCATTTTCCATTGCGGGCTTCGATTTTCGTTAGCTGGCTTTATTAAATCGTCAGGTTTTGTCACACCTTTATTACTTTGTGAAATTAGAAATAAAAATGAGAGTTGTCTGTTTATTTATGCAAAGGATTTATTCTTTGACTGATCTTATAACGTTTCCAAAAGGATGAAACTCAGTAAGGAAGTTATTTTTTGCTCAAGCTAATATTAATAAATATCGATATTGCAGTCTACTTTCTCTTGGATAGTTTACTTTTGTTCTTGCTGAACTTTCACCTGTTGACAGTTTATTACCTTTCCATCAGGTAAGGTATTTAGCAATTCTTTGCATGTTGTATGACGTCCGTGGTTATTGAACTGAACCAAAACATTCTACTTAATCTCGAACACCTTTCTTCTGACTGCAAGGCACGTTGCATTCATATAAAGTTTCAAGTGATGTTCTCAAATGAATTATGAGAGATCAACTTTCGGTCTCCCCTGGACGAAGCTATTTAATTAATGGCGTTGCGTGTCTCGACATCCCCATTCCCAGAATGGATGACAACATACTGACATCAACCCTCATTATGATGATAAATACGTAATTCATCAACATCAAAGAAGGAACGGGGAGTAATATATGTGTACTACCGAGAGGATTAAAAGTGTTATTTTTACTTAAAATGGTTAGTTTAACAAAATTTACTCATTAATTTGTTTTGACAGCGCTTTGGCAGGACAAATGTAGGAACCTTTCAAATTAACTGACTTTATAATAGATGCCCACGCTGTAAGGATGTGGTGAAAGGAATTGTTGGCACCTGGAATTAATATGTGATCTTAAGGACGACTACCACTAGGATTGTTTTTAAAATCAATTAGTCATGTCATGCATTCTGTCTATTGTGAATCGCAGTGCACAGCTGGCTAACTCATGTCACTTTAAGATTCCAGGTAATAAGATGAAAATGAATCACTTCCTGCGTTTTAAAATTCTTTATATATCTTATTGGCGAAAAGCCCGAATGAATTTACTTACTTATTCTTACTAAGTCTCCAATGAACAATCTTTAATTTTCATTGGTACCCTATAATTCCTGTTTATTATACTAGACTTTAGTTATATCATTTAGCTATGACTATAGAAAGAAGAAAAGGTTGTATTAAAGTAAAAGACGTACTTGGGTAGACAAAACCACGGAAAACGAATTGTTTGTAAATTCGAAGTTAGAATGATTACAGTCTTGCCTTACAGAGAAAAAAATAATAATTTTATAAAAATAGTACTGGTATCCTTAAAACTAAATGGTTAACTAGAATTTGTCAATTGTATGGTACCGTTTAGCGTGATTAAAATGAAAACATGAGACCAGAGAAAGAGCTGAATTAATGGAATATTGATTGTCATCGAGAGGTGAAGCCTCTACCATCGTTTCTTTTCTTTTATTTTGTTTAATTTTCACTTTAGTTTTCTATTTCATAATAAAAATAATTTATTTTTTTCTCGTAGCTACTGTTTTCGATTTTTATAATTATTTTCTCTCTCTCTCTCTCTCTTTGGATCTTCAGATTCTTTCTAATCATTAATGGGTTATAAGAGTACAATGAAAGGACAGTTAAAAAATGAAGCCCGAAGTGTTTTTTAAGATTAATAAGATGGTTGCGTGAAGATTAGCAAAGAAAAAGAGAAGGGGGTTTACATCACATAATTTACAGATAACACCTAAGAAGCATTATATATGTAACCCAAACCTTGAGAACAGATGCATCTTCTAACTAATATTACAGATAAGTGTTGTCAGACAGAACTTATAACAGGGCTGTTTTTCACAACAAACTAAATCTAGGGAATGGTCTTTGGACCCCTAGGGAGAGGTGAATTTGGCTCGTGTACTCTCAATAATCTTATCGGCTTCTATCTCGTACCTGCACGTGATCTGGAGTGACACCGTGGGCCAAAAGTAGTCAATAATTACATAATTAATCATGCTTTAAACTATAGCCTGGTTAACAGGTTTGGACAGCATGAGGACCCGGAGCCTATAATTGGCCAGCCGGCCGATGTTCCAAGCACTCTAGGATGTCCGTTGTTCAAGGGTGGTTGTGGTGGATAAAAGAGCAGCATCTGCTAATGACCTCAAAACGTCCTTATTGACGCTACAGGTGTGTTTTCATATAAGAAAGCTTTTCACATTATTGAACAGACAGTATCATACATGGGGTTAGGTTTGTTTTAAAACGATATGCTATTGTTTTTAAACAACTTTTATTGTTTTTAAACAATGTTCAAAGACAATAGAAGTTAAAAACAGAAGTTCAGTCTTGATGTTTGGTGTTCCTTTCGAGTTTCTTATACTGCGCCTCAGAAGGGTGAGGGATTGTAGATGGATACTGTATTAAGACTTAATCTAAAAGTGTTTGAAATAGAGAGAATGACAGAATGAACGAAATTATTTTGCTTAATCGAGCAACTTTAAGGAACCAGAGGGTTTGACTGTTATTAATTTCCAAACTCATGCTTTTCCATTCTGTCATACCTCTAATTTCAACATATTTGGAGCTGTGTTGGTATTAAACCCAACATTCTGTATTACATTTCGAAACTCATACAATACAAAATGTTGTACATTTTGAAACTTAATTTTGAATCAAATACAAATGTATTCTTACTCTACCGACCTTATCGTTTGTAACATTTTTTGACTGTACGGCTGGTACAGGAGACACTACAAATGCAAATGAAACGCAACATTCATGTAATACCTACATTCATTTAAAAGCCTGCATTTAATGTAACATAAGCTACCCGAAATAATCCTAAATGTAGTAAATCTTAAAATTATTATTAAACAGTAGCAATCTCCTTTAAAGCATGAAAAAGGTAAACTGCAGCCATTATCAATCTACTGCAGGATGGAAGCCTCCTTAACAATTCATGTTGAGGGAAATGGACCATAATCTGCCATGCTGGTCCAGTGCGGGTTGGCAGATCGACCATATTTAGCAGTCAAGGTCTTGAACCCCGGTCTACTCAAAGATTGTGTGCTACTACACTCCCGCTCCTGACCACTCGACTACGGAGGTTTGAAATTCCCTAAACAGGAAAACTATAAAAATGAAAGCAGGTTTGCCAACCTGTTAAAAAAGGTTATTAATCCTCGCAACGAAAATCTAAGATGCCTTATTCTCGATAATTTTGATTCATTTTCTCTTCCATGTGTATTATCAGCGTTTAAAACTCATGCTTCTCCATCCTTTTGATACCTGCGATTTCGTTTCAGAAAAAAAAAAAAAAAAAAAAAAATATATATATATATATATATATAAATAATATAAATAATGCATAGCTTGATATTTTTGTTATCAAATTGAGACAAGACAATGTTAGGTTTTTGGAAATATTTAGGAAGTAATCTTTATTGAAATAGATAATAATAAATAAAAAAAGTACATAACTGTGCAGTGTTGTCCTTAACGGCCACAAGACCAAGGGTTAATAACGAAAGGGGGAGGGAAACTGAAGTCAAGGGTTATTAACATAAGTACAGTATATCAACAGAGATTATTGTATTATTTATGCAATTATTTATATTTAATTGAATTATATTTATTATTTTTATTTAATTGAAAATATTTAAAATAATAAAATAAAAATGTTTAATTTAAAATATATATTGTATTAAAATGTTTTTATTTAATTATAGTTATATGGTTTATGGACTAGGGATACTGCATATTTTGGCAGAAGAAATCCAACGACCATAATGGATACATAAATTAATTGAGAGGATGAGAATAGGAAATGAGTTACCAGACGGGAATTGGAATTACGGAAAACTCAAAGATATAGGAAAATAAAAAAGTACATTTTTTTTCTGAAAATCTCATGATTTCAACGCATTGTTGAGTAGCCAGATATATTATATGTGGACAGCATAAGAGTGTTTAGAAAGTCATTCAAGGTAGCGCGAGCAGCACCTAGACAAAGCTTATCATATAAATTGTATGTATAAAAAGTAGAAGAGGTATATTAAATTATAGTTATATGATTTATGGTTTATATATATATATATATATATATATATATATGTCCAATCCAATTGATTAGACAAGATGTAGTAACAAACCGGTTGCAAAGAATAATTTTGACATCTTATACTAGATTTCACAAGGGCTTTAAACAGTGTTCCACATAAAAGACTGCTGTACAAATTTTAGCAGTGTGGCATTAGGAGCAAGTTACTGCTATGGATAAAGGGACGTTGATGGGCGAAGACAAAGAGTCGTTATCAGTGGGAATTGCTTTTCATAGACTACTGTTGGTAGTGGAGTTCCTCACTATTCAGTGCTTAACCCATTGAATTAGTGCATATTTCTATACTTGTTAACGATATTGATAAAGGCATATCAGGCTGAAAGCGTAAGTTTTCAGATGATAAAAAAGTTGGCAGGGTAGTTAACGTAATCAGGGTATGTTATTGCAACGATAATCTAGAAAAATTAGGCAGATGGTTCAGAAGTGGAAATTAAAGTTTAATGAGACTGTTAGTAACTCTAGATATATCCCCCACGTGCAAAATTTAAAATACTGTGCCGAAACTATAAATCAACGTAAGTAGGGAACAAGGTGTGGCATCCACACCACGCAAAGGAATTCCGCCCATCAGGTGATACTAGATATTATATGACTCTCATCAGACGGTAAGATACCACCACTTTGATTTCGTGTAGCTGAAGTCACTAAAATCATTGTTCATGTTCACACAAAACCGTCATCATATCTTCCTTTCTTCCATCATGCAATATGTATCTTCTGAGGAGTTATATCAAAAATCCTGGCGAGAATATTTTTTTTCCACATTTCGAGATGCATAAGGATCAGATGGTTCATAATCTTGCTGCCTCTACCATGCTTGCAGCTGTGACGTAGGAATCAGAGTAATGTGCATATTGGGGGAAGGGGTACTGCCGAGAAATTTTATGTTAAGGATCTAGGTATACCTTACTGCCTGGATGCCATATATAATATTTCCTCATTTCATGGAAAATATTCCTCCTTACCCTCAACTTTTACTGCATATGTATCAATGTGCGTATCACGAATATCAAACCAGTGGAACAAACGGATCTGTGCAAAGAACTAAACCTCCCAAAAAGTCTTAATCCATTTCTGTTTTTTCCATTCCTACCTACGAAGTGACAAGCCCTACTTACTTCAGAGAGAACCTCAATTATTGGTTACTTTAAGCTGTTCATCTCATTTGTCCTAATTATTCACAGAGTGATTCCTTCCGCTCTAAAGATTAAGTACTTAAGTCAATTATGAGCAACTTTCTAATTTGGAATATTCTCCTTTTGATTTCTTTTAGTTTAAAATCTATTTACTACACTGTCATTTTCGAAGTTCTACAAATCACTCTGAATTTTTTTGACCTCCTTTCTCTGAAACTCGACTTTCTCCAATAGTACTTTCTCAGCTATTTTTCTTGGTGATTTTCATATTCACAATTCCAGCTGGCGTTAGTTTTCTGATTGTAGAGATTGTATTTTGTGATGTTGAAACGTTTGCTGTTGCTAATGGCTTTATACAACTTGTTTATTTACCTATTGGAATACTAGACAATACCAACCACACGTCTGGCATGATCTTTCCCTCACCAGTAACTCTTTGAAGTGCTCACTTAATGTTAATTATCCTATAGATACTCGAGCTCCTACCATACCGAACGCATCCAATTCCGAACGCAATCAATGTGCTCCCCTTGGTTTTCGGAGAGAAGATAGCAGAATTGTGAAAAATATTGATGCCATCCAAGTCCTGATGGACATCCTCCGCTTATCCGGGTTCTGATGGAAATCCTCCGCTTATCCAGGTCCTGATGGAAATCCACTTATTCTTAAAAACCTATGCTCCAGAGTTAACTCCAGTTTTGTGTTGCCTGTTTAACTTTATTTATTCACTTGTGTTTTTCCTTTTTTAATTTGAAAACACTTTGGTAGGCTATTGAGGTATGGAGATTGGAAAGGCCATAGCAGGTCGACAATTCTAGATATTTGATTTTCGTTGCACGACACACGTCAGTGAATACAAATAACCTATGGACTGGAGCCACATCACCAATTAAAAATGTTCTTGTTTATACTCCGGCACGACCACCAGATCAGTGGAGTTTACAATAAATCAATCAATAGAAACGTTAATCATATTTAGCAGTCACAGGCTTGAACCCCGGTCCACTCTAGAGCGTGTGCTACAGCACTCTCGCTCTGACCACTCGGCTACGAGATGCTGCGTCATAGGAAAGTAAATGATCGTTCAGTACAGTAATGTAGCTACACCAGCCTCGCCTTTTAATTTAATGAATGAATCCAATACTGCCATGAAGATATACTCTTCATCACATAGTTGAATTCATTCACCACTATGGATCCACCAGAACCTTTCACTATTGGAATCAAGCACTCGAGGCTGTAGACCTCATGCTATCGCCATATGTGCAATCTCCCATTCATTGAGAAATTCCTTAGCTCAGCAGTCTGTAGCCTGTGTTCCACCGGACCCAAAAATGCGCGTTGTCAGGTGTTATTAACTGTTTTCATACAGCAATCGGTTACACTTCTATTCTGACGACCTCACTGAACTCTGTACGCTATTTGTTCGCCATTCAATAATACACAGACACACACATACAGATTTATTGTAGTAATAAATCAGTTACATTGGCAGTCCCCAAGTGTCAGAAGAATCGAGATTTGATTCAACGTTCGGTTACTTAACATAGTACTTAATAATATATCCTGCTAAGAAAAGTGGTCTTTGGTTTAAGATTCTTTTCTGATAGAGACTGTAGAGAAATACTGTACAGTATTTCTTTTGATAGTACAGTATTTCTTATAACTTTTGATAGCTTTCAGTGAAATGAGGTTTACAACTTTAGTTTGAATTTTTCCAGAAAGCCAGCTTACGAGGAAGGCTCCGCCATCTTACGCTGATGGAGTATACATGTTAGCGGGTGAAGATAGACCAAGCCCTAGAATTATTAGTCAAACTCTAATGAAAGGCATAGATGGGCTTCCATCCCTCCGGAATCTCACCGCTCTCTTTACGTTTTTTGGTAAGTTGCTGTGTGTTTTCTTATTGAATTGTCTCCTTAACCTAAGGCAGTTGAGGAGTTTTTTAGAACTGCTGAGTTAGCTTTCATATAGTAATGTCAAAGTCAAAGAGCACCCATTCTGCTATACTATCATAATGGCAATGCATTTTGAAGTGAGGAATGTAATTAAATGGGTCTACTGTTTTGCTTTCGCTTGCAATAGGTAGCAATTTATTCTTAGCCTTGAGGTGCGGCAAGCATTCTTCTGTGCGTTTAAAGCAGTTTTTTTTTTTCACTTTACAACAGCACAGTGCACATAACTATTTATTATATCCCAATAAATCTTACGAGGACACATGCACGCAATCTTTCAAACCAATATTCAATGTCACACTTAATTTTTTTATTATTATTATTATTTTATTTTTTTTTTTTTTAAATTTTGTGTTTTCGAATTATAATGCAGCCTGTAAATAATATCAAAAGATTTCAAGTTTTAATCCAATGCTATTTATGTTTATAACAGTTATCTACGTCACATGATAATTGACAACTGTTGTCAGGTGCCACGCGAACTTTATGGAAATCTGGTTTATCTTGTGAGTAGTTTCATTGTTCGCTTAAAAAAAGGGCAGAGATAAAAGTTCATTGCACGTTGCTAAGATATGTTGTTAGTTCGTAATGGATAATTGAAACTGTCACGATCCGTGTCTTAATAACTCGTAAACAACAATTGCGCCTTTATCCCCATTTAATAAAATGCTTTTGTTGGATTTGTTATAAAATGAGAAAAGAATAGGAAACGTAGACGCTGAATAATGATAACCGTTTTTGAGTTTTATAAAAAGAGTACAATTAATTAAAGAAGAATTTTGAAAGTATTCGAGCGCTTGTAAATAAAGAATGATCATAATTTTTTTTTCACAACATATCTTTGTTAATCATACACATTTTGTTGGTCCGTTTGAAAGTGGTTCCCATTTTATGAAATGCACTTCAACTTTTCCTCCATTTTTCAAAAACATGGTGGTAGCTGTGTTTTGACATGCGTTTGAGAATGGTCCCCGATGTCTTTATAACTTCTGACGACTGGAAACGTTTTCCTCGCTGCTCCTTCTTTAACTTTGGAAATAAAAAATATCGCAGGATGCAAGGTCAAGGCTGTAGGGCGGATGAAGGACACAGTTGACATTAATGCTGACTAGGTACTCAATGACTGTATGAGCAATGTGAGGTCTCGCATTGTCGTGATGCAGCATCCACCCACCTGCGTACAGTTGTGGTGGCTTGCGGCGAGTGTGATACTGCAAAGTGGGCAGTACAGTTCTGTAGTAAGGTCCCGCAATAGCCGTGTGACGTGGCACAACATGCTTAACTATTCCTTGAATGTCAGAAAAAAAAAGAAATGGCCATAACCTTTCATGCAGAACCCACTTTTGCCGGCGTTGGCAGTGATGCAGAATTCCAAACAGAGTTTTATGGTTGCTTACTCTCTGGGTCGGGGATGAAGCGATGTCTCACCCCGTATCAGAATCTTACCAGAATCTTGTGCAGAATCTTACCATCTTCAGTAACCATCCATTGAAGTTCCTGACAAAACCTCCCATGCGAACTTGTTGTTGTTCGGGTGAGAGTAGTCTTGGAACACAGCATGCACAAACAAATGTCATATGCAAATGATCATGGAGAATACTGTGCGTGCTTCGTATTGATATTCTCAATATTTCTGTCAGTTTCGTTACGACGATTACAGAAGTAGTGTTTATGGTTTCTGCAGTGACAGCAGTGTTTGGAGCCCGAGGATCGCCGATTTTTGTGATTAGTTAGTTAGTCTCAGGCGACTGTAACGTGTTTTTTACTCTCGGAAACTCGGATTTTTCGTTCAGCAAACAGCAGACCGACCACAGAACACGCGCAATTTATGAACATATTTATATATGGCGCAATATGGACTAAGTTGTTGATGCACCTAAAACCCTACAACTTACTATAGAGAAGAGAACCTTCGTATAGAAGGAAAGAAATTTATGTTCCATGTCAAGTCAGAATTCAAAGAAATTTACAGTCATACCATTAAGCAGCATACAATGCACTGGTGTCTCCAATTTTTTTTTTTTCCGTCTTTCGATTTGTCCTCATAAGTTGACTCTGTCTTGTCATACGAATGCCAATTTTTGATTATGTTGTGAAGAACCAGCAAAAACGGTGTGTCAATTAAAATATCAGTTTCCAAATCGTATGTATGCCTTTTTGAAAAATTCATTGGTTGGAGGCTATGGAAATTTGACCAGTGACAATTTTGGTAAGGTTAGAGTATGTAAATAGTGTTAATTTCATTTTTCACATGTGAAAAAGATTGGGAATTTCTGGTCTGGGTAATACTTTCAGGTAACAATATAATACATTTTACAAACGATAATTTAATTTGTGATTCATGGTGCGTTATTTATTTATAACCAGGTCAGTTAGTGTCTTCTGAAATCCTGATGGCCAATGAACCAGGTTGTCCCATAGAGTTGCACAAAATACAGATAAACCGTTGCGATGATATGTATGATAAGGAATGCAGAGGTGGAAAATTCATGCCTTTCCATCGGGCTATGTATGATTCAGCTACCGGACAATCTCCAAATAGTCCAAGAGAACAAGTAAGTGCTTCGTAACATTATGAAGTCTTAGGTTTGATCAGTAAGTACAGATCGATGTATGATTGATTAATAATATTTTGATGAGTTTCTAATAATTAACGTTTTTTTTTTTTTTTTTTTTTTTTTATATGTAGATGTGATTTTTCAATTTCAAGTGGCGGAAAACGCGATGTAATCAGACATTTGCAAATAGATACGCATAAAGACAGCGATCAGTGCATAGAAATAAATGAAAAACAGATATTGCATTTCGTGGCGATGATGTCAAACGTGCCCAGTGTTTATTTGCATGATATATCATAGAAGATAAATCTTCTTCTGAGTTATGCTGATCATGCAGGCGCGTTCTTCAGAAATATGTTTCCCGATAGCGAAATAGCAAAAAACTACTGTTGTGGAAGAAAAAAAAAAAACAGGGCAGTTTTTAATTAAATTTTACGAATAGGGAAAGAAGAGGTAGTAATCTCTCTAAAAAAAATGGGTTTATTTTCGTAACGTTACTGATGGGAGTAATCAACCCAATTGTGGCAACTTTTTCTACAAAAAAAAAAAAAAAAAAAGTAAATAAAATACTAAAAATGAAAATATAAATAACAATCAGATCAAAACCGGCTTGCTTTCATTGTCAACATTAGACATCATCTTCTTAACAACATGAAAGCATGTGGTATTCTTTCAAAAACTGCCTAGCATTTAGTATCGATAATGCGCTTCTTATTGAGCCTAAAAACTGGAGTAGCAAGGGGAGATTGAGTTGGTGGTAATAAGCTGTCCTTGTTATCTTATTAATTTATGTGCGGAAAGGAAGCTGCATGTCTTCCTGTGAAAGGAATACTTGATAAAAATTTACTACTATACAGGGTGTTTCAGTTAAACGTTTCAGAACTTCTAAGAGGGGTAGGGTACATCCTGACAACTCGAAATCATATAGCAATGTGGGGTCGGAAATGCTTTCCTGAAGCGGTGTTGTACACAGAAGCACCATAAAGAAAAGAGACCGTAAGTGAGAAATCGTTTTAATAATACATGAAAAGAAGCAAAAGGTACATGGATTAAAGTAAGTGTTCGAAGTTTCTTCCACGGGCTACAATGCACGCCTCACATCTCCGACGCATGGACATCCGAACATTCTGGAATACTCCAGGCGAATTTCGAATTTCTTCGGCAGCTACTGCGATTCTTGCAACCAGCTCCTCAGCATTGTCAACAGGGGTGTCATAAACTAGCGATTTCATATGACCCCAGAAATAAAAATCAAGACATGATAGGTCGGCTGACCGAGCAGGCCAACGCACGGGACCACCACGTCCGATCCACTGTTGACCAAATGTGACATCCAGGTAGTTACGAACATCTCCGCTATAATGGGCAGGGGCTCCATCGTGTTGGAACCACATTGTGTGTTGCGTCGATGCAGAAATCTGTTCATCTCTCAAAAGTTGTGGCAATACTTGCTGCAGAAAGATCAAGTAGATAGGTCCGGTTAGACGACACGGTAACAGGTAAGGTCCGATGAGGTGATCTCCCATAATACCGGCCCATACATTGACCGAAAATCGAATCTGATAATCTTAGAAGTTCTGAAACGTTTAACTGAAACACCTTGTATAGAAAGAGGTGCTAAACGGAAAGAGATTTAAATATTTTCAACTGGTCCATGTCACTAAAGTAAAAATAAAGATTTTGAAGCAAGTGTGTAAACGTTGGCTGTCTTCGATTAAATGTATAACTAGACTAGTAGAACAGTGGTAGCCATTGCAAAAGTCTGTCTAAAGAAGAGTCGGGTAGTGGTTAGAAAAGCAATATGAGCACTTTTTAGAGTCACAAATTGAAAAGTACAGCAAACGATCACTTGTGAGTGGCACTTGCTCATGTTCAAATCCAATTGATAATCAAAAAGTTCTGAAAGAAGAAAAATTGAAAACTCAAGAAAAATAACTGCCGAGTTGCAAATTTCTGGTAAGAGCAATCCTAAATGGGCAAAGTAAGCTACTAATTCTAAGCATATTATCCTCACGCGTGCAGGCTCTATGTTTGCATTTCTCTCTTCCGTCTTGAATAAAGTAATTTTCTTGTTTCTTTTAAATGTCATTTCAACGTTTGAAACTCTGACAATAGCCGTTCAGTCTAACGTGCTTTGCATCCATGTACTGGGGTATTACTCCTAGATATGTTGAAGAATGCTATGTGCATATTTATTTTACTAACAGTTTTCAAATTTTCCACTTACATTTTGGAATTTGATTTTCATAGCAAAATATCATAGGCATTTCTACAGGCACGGTTGTGGATAATCTAAAACAAGAGGAGTGGATTCTGTATTTTTGTTCAGTGACATTGTTCTTTATGGCTGCATATGACTACATGTTACATAAGTTCCTACTGAAAAATGAACAATGATGTTCTTATAAATGTCGAGAGAGCACAAATTTCGTCAATTAGCAGTGCATCATTTTCAAATTTAAAATTTTTGTTTACAATCCTCTAGGATCTCTTGGTTTCCTTAAAGATGAAGAAATAGATGTCTTGCAGCATTTGTTCTGTTAGCTCCAATGTGAGACCATAAGAGACGCTATTATGAAAGAACAAAGAATTGATGTACACTCATTGATCACTGAATTGTGACTGCCTACCTAATACCCTGTTGGGCCAACGTTCGCACGGATTACAGCCGCTGTTCATCTAGGCATTGACTCCACTAGACGTCTGAAGGCGTCCATAGGAATCTGCAGCCATGCTGCCTGCAAGGCTTTTCGCAGTGTTGGAATAGATGACAGTTGCGTGTTCGTATGTCTCAGAACTACATGTGTTCAATTGGCCAGAAGAATTTGGAGGCCAATCATGATGGGTGATAACTTCACTGTGTTTCTCGAACTGCTCGTGCACACTGCGGGCCCGATGAAAAGGTGCATTATCGTCTTGGAAGATTCCCTTTCTGTCCGAGAAAATAATGCGATATGGCAAGGTGTACATGGTCTTCTAAGAGCTACTGGTGGATCTCATCAGCGAAATGTTGATCCATACCTACTAGGCGTTCTAGTCTTGCCAGCAAAGCTTTCCCCATATTAAGCAACCACCGCCACCTACCTGGATAGTGGGCACTATGCAAGATGAGTCCATGGTCTCGTGTTGCTTGCGCCACACACGAAGGCGTCCATTATCTGTTTCATCAGGTATTTGGACTCATCTGACCGGCACATTTGTTTCCAGTCCTCTAGTATCCAACCAGCTTTTTTGGCACTACAGCATTCACCATATTTTATTATCAGCGTTAAGGAGAGCGTGTCTATTGGGTCGTCGGATGTGGAACTCCCGCACGTCCGAGTGTGCGGAGCATCGTCATTTGAGATATCGTTCGCATTCCCCATATTGTATTGAGATATCAGCTGTCGTACAGTGACCTGCCGTTGAACCTGTACAACGTGCTTCACTCTTCGCTCACCATGAATATCCTTAACAGTTCTCTTAGCGGCAGGTGGTTTTACCCGTTCGACACCATTCTTTGCACAACTTAAGTACAGGGGGCGTGAGCAACCCACAAGACCTTCGGTTTCCGATATGGAAGCATCTGATGCACGAGCTCCCATAATCATGCCCTTTTCAAACTCCATGATATCTTTACCGCATCCCATAATTGCTACTTTAGCACTTTGGCTTGCACGACCAGATGCAAATTACCATTGCTATAGCGTACGAAGCTGTTCGACTGTTTATACTGCGAGTTATGAAACATAGTCCATTACGAATGGGGTGGTCACAATTCAGTGATCTGTGAGTGTGTTGGGGAACTGATAAGTGCACAAGGAAGTTTTAATATTTAAAATCATTGCAATATTTAAATCATTCCAAGTCATGCTTGGCATTTTAACAATTCCTCATATGAATGTGAGAGAATATTCAGCCATAGCATAAAGAGAAAAACTGAGTTCCGATCGTTTCTTTCTGGTGAAGCTTTCGAAATCTCCTGAAAGCCAAGTATACACAGCATGGCCATTGTTATGAACAAAACTTTGACTCAAAATTTCTGAAGTCTGCAACAGTATCTTACTTTTAAACAGTCAAAATATCCTGTTTCATTAAAAAACAAAACTGAGGATTTTAATTCTTGAAATACTTGAAATTTTCAAATAATTTAATTACTTTAGTTTTATTCTTCATGTTTTTTAAAATTTTAATATACAGTATATATATATATATATATATATATATATATATATATATATATGTAGAAATTATGGGTTCAGGAATATATAGGTATGCATTCAGATATATATATATATATGCTTAACTTTAGTTTCATGCTTCTCAACCCAAGATTGGACACATCTGGCTGTGTGTGTGTAAGCTTTATCTTGAAACATGTCATCGTTTGTACAAAGCAATGTTTGCACCATAGGATGAATCTAGTCACTCAGAATATCAAAGTAATAAGTGGCAGTAATTTGCACGTTCATGGTGATGATGAGATCTAAAGAATGCTAAGATACAGTATTGTTGCTCAAATCATATTGATCCTCCTCCTCCACGTTTGTCAGTTGGCACAAGACAGCCAGAATGATGTGATTCTTTTGGCGTTGGAAAAAGTGTGAGCGATTTGAAAGAAAATATGACATTTTTTCCTTACACCAGTGCATCCTCTTTCTAGCATTACTGATGTTAATGCTAGAAAGAGAATGCACATCTGGCTCTGCCATCATCACATCACAGAACTTAATGTGAGTCTCGGCAATCCACTTTCTAGCAAAAGAATTCGGTGAGTACTTCATAAAGCTGAAATTTATGGCAGAGCCGCATGTTAAGTTATGCAGTTATTTTTGAGGCAGTAATTTTTTGTTCTCGAGCTACAGTCGGTTTAAGTATCCGGCGATATCTGTCAATCAGTTTCGATTTTCTGCCACAATTTGTCCTTATCAGCTTTTATTTTTCCATACTTGAATGCAGACCACTTTAGATACATTAAACAAATCAGCAGTTTTAGTCATTTTTAAACCTACTAAACGTGCACGAACAATTTGACCTCTTTGGAATTCAGACTTGTCGGTTATTTTGTTCATGTACCTTTTTTATATCACTTCTCAATAAACATCAGCTTTTATAGTCCTTCCTAATAGTACTATCTGCAAGAAACAAAAAATATGATCATTACAGAAAATACTACTTTCATATCAGGTGTTTTCATTATTTTGTCCATCCCCCTGTATACTGTAGTTGCACTTTGTAAATAAGTGAAGTCTGTAAATTGTAACGGTGAAACGAATAAATATTTTTATTATATATTTTATATATTATATTTTTATGTGCATTTTTCCAGTAAAATTTCATTTAAAAAATTTCGCTTCTTACTGCATTTTGGAAAGCATTCCTGCTTAGAAATGTGGGTGCGCGCGCGCGCGCACGCACGCACGCACGCACGCACACACACACACACACACACACGCACACACGTTTGGGTTTGATTCTCGTCGACGACTGGAATAGTTTCTAAAGCCCCTCTTGAATCTAAGCTGTGGTTATCCAATTTAAGGTGGAGAGAGTAGGATTAATCCTTCCAATTATGTCGTGTTTTTCATCCCGCATAACATGGAGATCGGTCCTTGAACACACACTTGCACAGATATAATATACAATGACGCAATATGGTATAATTAGCTAATCCCGCTAAAGCCCAAAACACAAACACATTCGTTATGTTATCATGATAGATTATAATTATTTTCTAAATATTAAATTTCTGAATTGTAACAGTAAAATATAAAATTGCTATCTTGATTTAGTCTTGCGTAAGATTTTTAATAAACAAAAGGAGTATGAAAAGAAAGCACGAACTGAAAAAATAACGAAAGACTGTATGAAATAAAAACTTCAGCTATAAAATCCATTTATAAAATAAAAAAGAACGAAAGATAAAAACATAAAATAAAAACTCCCAGGTAGCACCTCGTAATAACAGATTCCTTCTTTATGCGATCCATATGCATTTAAAACGTTTATGGCTATTTGATACTTATTTATACTTATAATTATCCATATTATCCATTATTTGGGGATTTCAGTCTCTAGATTTATGCGGTCGATGCATTGCTCGAAAACGCGATGGGAAGTTAGTTTTTAATTTACATCGCGTTTTCGAGCAATGCATCGACCGCATAAATCTAGAGACCGCATAAATAATTGACATAACTTATGCTAGTTAATGCTCTAACCGTACAACTAAGTTATAAACTTGGTAACATTTTCCTAGTTAAAAGCTTTTAAGTTGCGCCAAAATAAATTATTAAATTTTTTAATTGGGCTTTAAATTTTAATATAACTTTGCCTTATAATTCTTTTAATTTTTTTTCTTAAAGCATTATGATGAAGCATGGGAATTAAAAGAACCATTAAAATTAAAATAACTGAAAGTTAGTTAATGCATTAAAAGAGCAGCAAACTAAACGTCTGTCCTTTTAATGAATTAACTTTTCCAACGACCAAAATAAAATACATAAAATTTAAATTTATCTCTATTATTTAAAAGATATCTCCTAATTTCTATGCTTCATTCTCAGTGCCTTTAAGGTAAATATTGAGAATTATACTGTAACGTTTGTAAAAGTGTAAAATGTTTGTAAAATCTTGACTGATTATAAATTTGAATAAGTGCAAACTAGGTTAACCTATATGAACAGAGTTTAAAAGAGGGACCTTTTACAGTAGAAAAGAGTAAAAACTGGAGAGAGCGGTTCGAGCACTCTAATAAATTAAGGAAATGCAAATAAGAAGGAATTCTATGAAATATTTTGAGTCCTGAGTAAGCCACCTTACTCTGAAAATCACGGCAGTCTTTCTTCGTTGAAAGCAGCTTCTCATATGAGACGTTTCAGTTCGCTCCTGTGTTCACTTTCCGTATCTGCATCCTCATATTAAGTCGAACTATGCTAAAGTTAAAAAACAAAAAAGAACTCTACTAAGTAAGCTCTCTTCAGTTAAGGCCAGCTTTGCTAATTAAGAAAAGCTTTGCTAAGTTAAGGAAAGCCCTACTAAATAAGCTATGTTAAGTTAAGGCACTAAATAAGCTAAATTACTAAATTACTAAATAAGCTATGTTGTAAGTTAAGTTAAGCGTTAAGTTAAGTCGTAAAATACAAAAATCTGTTATGTGTAAGGATTTTTTTTGCCTACTATATGAAGCAAACAAAATGTATTTGCTGATAAATCGCACCACAGATAAATTGTGATAAGTCGTTAGCCCACAGTAATGATCTCAACTTTATTTGAATTAGCATCTCTTATTAAGTTGCGCTCACATTAAGTAGGTTGTTCAAAAAAATGGATGCATGAAAAAGAAGTGTTACGTTCTCTTTACAATATTTAGATATCATTACACAAATCTAAGTTCCCCCCCACCTTCTCCACTTAGTAATGTGGAAGCTTTTACTTGCTCCATTATCTCCTGAAAAAGAGGAAGTATGACAAATTACAAAGACCGGAATAAATTAGATGCTGTCAGCCAGTTTGTTTTAACAGGAGCTGGTAGAAGTAGGAAAGAGGCACATTTATTCTAAAAGAAGTTGCTTGTGTACGAAGCGGGGCGGAGAAGGGAGAATGGCAATTCTGTAGAAAATTGTAGCCATTAGCCGCTTTTGCTAGATTCCTGATTTTCGTTGCGCTTCCCTAATTGGTTGCACTTAGTGCCTAGTTAATGGGTTTTTCCCGTGTTCACTTGGTGTTCTCACAACAGTTCCCGATAAGGGCATAACAATGCAATGATTCTTTTTTAAGTTTGTGTGTGGTCCTACTTTTTTTTTTACTCTGATTATCTCTGCTTCTCTTACACCAACAAGTTAACCAAGAAAATGACGAAGTTGCACTCGTATAACGACTCGCGTAACGCTAAATTTTGAAAGCGCCAAACCGAAATTTAGTTTTTGAGTGTGTGTGGGCAGTGGGGAAGCCAGAAAAAAATGATAGGAGGGACACCATTTGTGACAGGAGGCACCATTTTGTGCACAAACAGGGCACAAAATAATGCACAGAACAAAACAAATATGACACTCGACATAATATGATTGGCAGACACAGGCACACAGTTAAAGTCTGAATTACTTCGAAGTAAGCATTACGCACGACTAAACTCCGTGACGCCTCGAACTAGAATGGCGATCACACCAACATCAGTGTTGCCAACTGTAGCCAGTTGAAAATAGCTGAGCCACAATGAAAAAATAGATAAAATCCTATGTTAACAATGAAAAAAAAAATTTTTTTTTGTAGCTAAAGGGAATTTAAACGATTGGTGTGTATATTCTCCGAAAAACGACAGGGGGCACGTGCTCCGGTGCCCCTATTCTGAATCCGCCACTGTGTGTGGGCAGTATTCCCTTTGTATCTGTCTATGCATATATGAACTGATAGAATAATTGGTATTTGAATATAAAGCTAAAGAATGGCAGCTATTCACTGATTCATCATAGCGGAAACACAGTCTTGCATTGCTCCTATAAACATTAAGGTTGCCGACGTCTCTAAAAATACACTGCGTTTTACATTCGCATCTGAATTTTTTTCTCCGATAATTTGAGTTCTGATAGAGATGAACAAGGTTATATAGGTTCAACCAGGATACACGATAGAACAGCTCTATCAGGGTAGGTGGTATCCAGCTGATGGCTGGCTATTGTTCACTTATACAAATGGTAAAAAAAACTGCGTGCAACTTTATAATTGTTATTTTCAAGATCAGCGTAAAGTAGCTTATGAAACATGCATTTCTGAAAAAAAAAATAATATATATATATATATATATATATATATATATATATATATATATATATATATACACGCAAATAGATTAGCTAAGTGTATGGACAGGGGTGTTGACCTGCCAGGTGTAGCAACAATGGAAAAAATTAAAAGTGCCTGAAAAATAAAAGCAGATTACATAACAATTTTTAAATTAAATTAAATGAAAATGTATAAATGGTACTTAATGCTGTAGGTGCTAAGATTTTAACTGCATCATCAAGGGCCGGCAGCCAAAACCAAAGGAAGCATAGCAATAAGCAAGGGCTCTGTTTCTGTTATGATGTATACGTTTGTATAACATGGTGTATGATGTATAACATAATTATACATGTTATGATGTATAACAGAAACAGAGGCCTACCTTATTGCTGTGCTTCCTTTGGTTTTGGCTGCCGACCCTTGATGACGTAGTTAAAATCTTAGGACATACAGCATTAAGTACCATTTATATTTTTTCATTTAATTGAATTTCAAAATTGTTATGTAATCTGTTTTTTTTTTTCAGGCACTTTTAATTTTTTTTCATTTTTTTCTACACTTGTCAGGTCAGCACCCCTACCCATACACTTTCTAATACAAGTGTATTAGAAAGTGCCTCAAAGTGTATTAGAAAGTTTCTAATACATTTTCTATCCATACAAGATTATTTAATCAAAAAAGTTTCGAGCCTACAGGCCAGTAAGGCTCCTGGAGTTGAAGGAATATAATATATGATGGAATATCTTAAGGGAGGTGGCAAGTGAGTGCATTGAACCATTGAGGCTAATTATGCGAGCATCACTAGACTCTGGGAGATTCCATTGGATTGGAAAAGTGCCAATGTATCTCCCATACATAAGGGTGGTTCTAAGAGTGAAGTGGGAAATTATCGACCTGTCAGTCTGACTTCAGTGGTAGGGAAAATCATGGAGACAATGATCAAGGGTGGAATTCAGGATCATTTTGATAGAATTGAAATTCTCAAGGATACTCAGCAGGGTTTAGTAAAGGGAAAATCATGTTTAACAAATTTGGTTCGCTATTTTGAAAGGGTCACTCAAGAGCTGGATTTAGGGAATAATTTCGACATTGTTTATTTAGATTTCAGCAAAGCTTTTGACTCAGTTCCACATGAGCGGTTGCTTTATAAGCTGGAACAGGTTAGAATCACTGGGAAAATCATCCTTAGATGGATATCAGGATGGCTTCAGGGCAGGAGGCAGAGGGTTGTGATAAATGGCTATTCCTCAGATTGGGTTGATGTAAGAAGTGAGGTTCCCCAAGGATCAGTATTAGGACCACTGTTGTTTTTAATTTTCATAAACGACATTGATGAAGGGATAGAGGGCGTGATGTCTAAATTTGCAGATGATGTTAAAATTGGTAGAGTAGTTAATGATCACTGTCAAGCTGAGCTTCTTCAGAAAGACCTAGATAGACTTCAGGAATGGTCAGAAAAATGGCAACTGTGCTTTAATCGAACAAAGTGTAAGGTATTACACCTGGGAAACAGTAATCCCAAAATAACTTATTCACTTGGTGGAGTTCAACTAAACCCAGTACTGGAGTTTAAGGGACTTGGGTGTTACGATACGGTCAGACATGAAATTCTCTGAGCATTGTAAACAGGTTGCAAGGAAGGCCCATGGTGTCCTATCGAACTTTTGCAAGTAGAGATAGGGACGTGATAATCACATTATATAAGGCTTTTGTTAGACCACACTTGGAATACTGTGTTCAAGTATGGAGACCGCACCTAAAGAAAGACATCGAGCTTCTTGAAAGGGTGCAAAGACGGGTAACTCGCCTGGTGAAATCGGCAAAAGGGCATCCTTATGAAGAAAGACTTCGAATATGTGGGTTGCAGAGTTTGGAAACTAGACACCTTAGAGGAGATTTGATTGAAGTGTTTAAGGTTCTGAGAGGAATCAGTAAAATGAATGAGGACGAAATTTTCAAGATTATAAATGATGCTAGAACTAGGGGACATTAATTCAAGTTACGGGGGGGGGAAATGTTTAGATTGGACTGCAGGAAGTTTTATTTTAGCCAGCGAGTTATAAATTACTGGAATAAGTTGCCTACATGGGTGGTAGAGGCTGACAGTTTCGGGAAATTCAAAGGTCATCTGGATAGTATCTTCGGGTGAGGGAAACGCATAGGATGATAGGTTTAATTTCCTTTTCTTTTATTAATTATTAGTTTTTTTATCATTGTTTTATTCGTTTTTTATTTTATTTTTTATTTTATTTTATTATTATTATTATTATATATTTTTTTTTGGCTGGTGCAGCATAAGCCATTAGGCTTTCTTGCACCATGCGGCCATTACTAATACTAATCTATTTGCCTATATTTAATTATTGTTGCTGGGAATTTCTGCTATTAAGAGCATGTCCCGGATCTATAATCCATTATAAGATATTATTATTATTTCGTTCTTTTCTAGACGTTCCGTAGTATCACTACAACCTATTATATATATATATATATATATATATATGTGTGTGTGTGTGTGTGTGTGTGTGTGTGTGTGTGTGTGTGTGTGTGTGTGTGTGTGTGTGTGTGTGTGTTTTGTCGCAGTTGCTGTTATATTTACTTATTCTTTCTTGTACCCAGAGGCGTAGTATTATATGTAGGGAACTGGTACAATGTATCAGAGTCTCCCGTCAAAAGAACCCAGAATGCTGATATTCGTATATCGAACTGATAATATTAACAAAAGTGGCCCTAAAATTGACTTTTTCGCTGGAGAGCACAGCGTAGCAAAGTCCTAAACAAGATTTTGTTTAAGACTTTGATTAAAATCCAGATTGATTAAGATTAAAATTCAGAAAAAAAGAAATCATTTCTTTTTTTCTGAATTTTGATGTAGTAACTTTTATCGAGTAGCAGTCTTAAACAAGACTTTGCTACGCCCCTGCTTCATCGAAGTTCTTATACTGTCTATGTATACATTTTCTCACCTTTCCTGTAACAATCTAGATGATTTTTAACGGTACGAATCGAAAAATGCATTTAACAAATAACAGCAGTATTAGTAGGAAGCACATGAGTAGGAATGGATTGTCGAATTGATGCCTGCCTAGGACCAAATGGAACTCCTATTGAATTTATACTACTAAAATTTTTTGAATGGCTTAACAGTAATGCGTAAAATGTCATCTTGTTAATAAGGTTAGTTACTAAATTTTATTAAACAGGCCTTCAGCGTCAGTCACAGAATTGGTTATTTAAATATAACGTCTTTAGTTCATTATGAGATAGCCCTTTTTATTTCCAGTCAGCGTTTTTTCTCTCTCATTCTCTAAATATTTTTTTCCTTTTTCAAAGTGTCTGACCTAATTTTCACAAGAAATTTATTCTCCCAAGAATAAATAAATAGCCTTACCGTTTTAATTTAAAAAATTACCTCCATTATAGCCTTTCATTGTTTCGTTTCTTTTCGGAACAATGAAAAGAAATTTTATCGAGTTCTTTACATAAAGTAGTTGCATTTTTAAGTTTAAATCTCCTCTTCATCTTTATTAAGGCGATAATTCTCATCCTACTTCGCAAATGTCAGTTATTTCGACGCATTATGTGCTTAATTAAGTTTAGTTTGTGATATTAAGCCCACATACTGTACCTAGTCTATTGCCGTATTAAATTATACCAGTACTTCGTACTTGCATAATTTCAGTGGCACAGCTTTTTATGAATTTGATCTCCCAAATATTTTTCTCTTCTTTCCTTTCTATGTCATAGAAGAATTACACAAGTAATTGCTCATCTCCTTACATGGAGGTCACATACATACCAGTTTGTCACAGTGTTTTTTTATATTTCTTTAAATATTACTCTTCTCACAATTGTCCTTAACAGGTAGATTTGAAAAGTTGATTTATACCTTAGCCAAAGGCAGAGTGAGTTATATGATTTAAATGGCAGCGAAACAAAACCTTTGTAAGGCATTCAGAGGTTAAAAAACGTGAGGTTACGACCTTAATTTCATCGTCAAACTTAATTTTCTGACACGAATGGCCTCGTTAAATTTCTTTTGTTAGATCAGGTACGACAACCCCATTACGCATAATTAACATGAAGAGTTTATGCTAGAACTGAATGGAATTTCAATTGGGGTGTGTTGAGTGTGAGAAAGAATTGCTTACGAAGTATCGCAGATACTTAATTACACAGTGCTATGGTATATTTTCATCAGTTTAAGTTACTTTTAAATACCTAGCGAAGGCGATTTAATAAGAACAGTATTAGAAATAGTGTCTTTTTCCATATCTCATTGAAATAGTTTCATTTATCTATATATTGTGCATATTAACTAAAAGCTATTGAAAACCATGATGAATGCTATTATGAGAAGTTTTCTGTAGGAAGGGACAGTCTCATGGAACCAAGGTATAAATTAAACGTGGTGTAATCAACTAATGATGTCTCAAATTTTACAATATAAAAGTGTTTAATTTGAGACACCATTAGTGTCATAGAAGAAGCGAATCAAAGATTCCTTAATAGGCAGAGGAAGCTGGTAAAACAACTAATGGTTTTTAGAATCTCTATAAATGCTTTTGGGTTAAGTAATAACGATTAGAATTGCTATTTGTGAAGACAGCTGTGCCTCTCAGGTATATTGCTTATTTGCTATGCAACATATACTTGAAGTACGAGTCTATCTTCAAAAATGACAAACCCAACGATGGTATTTCAACCCAAATGAACACCCATTAGAGATTTTGAAAGTAGGGAATTAAACTGCGTGGCCAAACGTGAATTTTTTGCAGTCAGAAATGTCCGTTTGACATGCAGTAACTTTGATACTTTTAAGTATAAGTAATAGATAGTTATGCCTTTCGATAAATAATCAAACCACAGTGGTCCTCCATGATATTACAGTGGTTCCGCCTCTTGTCACTTAGTAGGAGAGGTCTGAGTTATAGTCGCGGCGGAGACTGGAAGAATTTTTAGAGGTCTCATCAATCCGGGCTGTAGTTAATCGATCTTCCCCAGAGGAAGTAGCGTGTCCCTGTGAGTCATTATGGGTTTTTCATCCCGCATAACAGAAACCGACTCGTGAACACGCAGTTTTACTAGAATAATACATAACGGCGCAATATGGTGTAACTCACTGATGTGCGTAAAAATCAATCAATAACAAAATCAAAATGACTTTGTTGTTGATTTTTATTACTTTTGGCTATTTTCTTATTTTTAAAATGATTTTTAGTTATTATTTTACTTCCAGTGATAATAGTGGAAATTTTAATATTTCATTTATTTGTTCTTATTCAATTTGAGATCATGGTTTCATTCCTGGACAGAAAAGTGCTAGCTGGGTCTGTATCAGTTATGAAGTTACAATTATGAGGTTATTAAACTCAAAAGATGAACAGTTAGTGTGTAAAAATAATAAAATGGGAGGTTCACTGTAGTCTATATTTCTGAAAAAAAAGGATTAAACAAAATTAAAAAAATAAAAATAAAAGTAAATTAAGACAAGTAATATAATAATAAACAGAAAGGAGACAATGCAATTAGCAGAAAATGTTTGTCGTGTGTGTTCCGTCCCGAAATTATTTTATGAAAATGACCACGCAGATCCAAGACACAAACAGTCATATATGCCTGGCCGGCTGAACACATATGGCTCTCACTTGTTGCTGCAGGTGTTACTGTGTCAGTGTTTGATGCGTCTAGCTATGATTTCTATATTATTATTTATATCCAGTGCCTTCTTTTAAGACGTCTTAGTAGCTAATCATATTGGTCATGTATGATTTTCCTTTAAGAAATCCATGCCTGATTGCCTTAATTTCATCTTTGTCAAAGTGATCGTGCATTACTGCTTTAACTATTGACTCTCTGACTCATTTGCACACCTCCAGTCCGTAGTGGTTCCCCCTGAATCCAAGGATAACCAAAAGTTAATTATTCTCTTTTACTGCTTACTTTAATATAATTGTTCATATTCCGTTAGTCCCATGTGCTTTGTTCACTTTTAGCCGCAAAATTCCTCTTGCAGCTTTAATTCAGATATTCATGAGTGGCAAGGACATTCCACTCATGCTGCCCATTGCAATGTTTCTGTGGCACATAATTTCTGTGGCTGCTCGAAGCTAGGAACACAAATTTTCTAGGATGTGATGGCGGATTGAGGTAATCAACCTTTACAAGACTCAACTCCTGTCATCAGTAATTTACGCCAATCTGGACGTTTCTTGGGCTCAGTTTCGTCTTTGAACTTCCATTTCTTCTGTACGTGCCACTTATCGACTTGTTAACATTTAATTTCTGAGAAATAACACACACGCGCATTTTCTTTATATGACATCCAAGTGTAATTTTTCCCTCTGAAATTCAGTTACCACTTTCCGTGTACTCATCGTTTATCATACACTTTTAAAACGAATTTCTGCCTAACCACTGATTACTTGTACAGGTCAAACTATTTATATATTTTGTAGTCACACAAATTTTTGTAATTAAAGGAGTGATAAATCCTATTCCTTTGGTAGGACAACGGGTATCATAAACATGCAACAGACTGCTCGATGCATAGTCAAAAGATGTCGTCAATTTCAAAGCCAGCGATGCAAATTAACGTGGCCTAATCAAGGGTGGTGAGCCTATACAGTAACTGCACTTTGTAAAGGAGCGGGTATAAAAGCGAGAGCTTTGCACATTCAATGAACTGGTGAGTATATCGAACGAGAATCTGTTCGAATTGTCGATGTATCGAACGAGAATCTGTTCGATACATCTGCAGTCTGTTGAGATTATTCATATTCATGTGTTCAGCTATCTAGAGGTGGGCATCATTATACTGCAGTCTTGGGACTCTTTCGAGATGGATTTTTACTCTCCAATCACTTCTGTAATCTCTTCAGGGACCTAGAAGTGACCTCGTGCAATAGTGAATCCATTATTTCCACCTGAGCTTCTTTGACATGACACTTCCATCAATACTTAGTATTGGTGTGAATTGTGTATTGCAGTCGGCCGGGAGGAGGACCACATCCCCACTGGCAAGCTATTTACATTCCATCCACGACTTCACTGTTCACCATTATGTAGTCCTCATTTATATGTGTATGTGCGTTCATCATTTACTATTAATTGTCATTAATTAGATTGTGATTTTCTGTTTAAGATCAGAAAATCACAATGTACTTTCGTGGTTGTTTAATATCATGTACTTAAAGTTGCGGGAGCCTCCGTAGCCAGGTGGGCAGGAGCAGCAGTGCGTAGCACACGCTTCTTGATTAGACCGGGGTTCGACCCCGTGACCACCAAATACGGAGGATGCGGAGAGGTCAGGGAATGACCACCACATATCCCCGGAGCAATATGGCCTTGGTTGCTAATGCTCCTAAAAACCAAATAACAAACAAACAAACTTAAACTTGCAGTGAAATATTTCGAAAGGTAGTTCTTGCGTTATGTTCCTTTTTTTTTTTTTGTGATCGCTGTTTAAATTTTGCAAACCAATAGAGAACGACGACTGCTTCTCCGGTAGCATTTCTCTGCATGGAGAATTATAGGGAGGAAAAGGTTAATATTCAGCGGATCCAGCACTAGCAGTACAAAGCACGCAAAAAAGTATAAAGGCCGTTAACAGAAGAGTAGCAATGACTAAGTGAAAATCCGTATATAAGGATATAAACAAGAGTTTATTGTTTCGTTTAGTGTTTTCTTTTATCTTGTTCAACTGTAAAAACTCCTTGCAAATTTTATTCGTCGTAATAAAAGCTTAATGATGCTATTAAATGTAGAACACAAAGCAGGAGCATGGTTTCGTAGCAGGTGCTGAGCTAGCAAACAAAGAGCTCTTTAAAAATTTTAAGCGCTTATCAGTGTACACGAACAACTGCTGCTTTCTTCCGTTCTTTTTGTGCTTAGCGTACTCTGGATCACGCACATTATTGCATAACTTTGAATCGTTCTGATATCTGTATGCCTCGCTTTGTTCCTACTGCAATTTTGTTTAGCATAAGTGGGAGGCAGATTCCATAATGTTTTTCTTCAGCGTGTTGCCCGGAGGCACCAGTGACGCTTTTTCCTATAAAAGAACTATTTAAAGAAAACAATGTGGGTTTTTCCGTACTCAGTTCTTTTTTTTTTTTTTTTCCCATTCAAATTGCAATTCTAAACGAAAAAGAGTTCTCATCCCGTTGGTATTTATATTTAAAACCGGAGAGCACGAAGATTAAAGCATTAGGCCAGCGTATAATGCTTTTTGCGCCAACCACTATACTACTACTTGCATATCATTAATCACAGGTGCCAAGTACAAATATAAGTAAAAATACAGCCACTCAAGTATTCCGGTGTAATGTATAGTCAAAAATGTTTTTAGCAACCCCATGACTATTGACACGATATACACTGATCATGTATTTTTAAAAACTGCGTCTCTCAAGATGCGAATGCATAATTCATACCAAAAGATTGCAGTGCACACTTGGCATAATAATCGATTCGTATGGCTATATGAATTGAGAAATTGGAAATCAACTGTCATTTATCAGCATCCAACAGTCATTGTCAAATACGCGTGTAATTTAATATTTATACATGTTAACACATACTCTGTTTAGTTCACACGGTATCGTAGTTTAAAAACTGTATCATTTAGTGGTATAATTCACAACAATGTTGAATGCTATTTCTTCCTCTAGAATAACGTTATTTATCAGTATTTCAAAAGGCTTTGTTCATCTGCATTTCTTATTTATTTTTTTTTTTAACTTCGGTGTACTGGTGCGTTTTCTGTTGTTGTGAAAAAGGACGGAAGAGAAGAAATAAGTCTAATGGCTTCAGATCGTTGTAAACAAAGTGAGACTCTTCAACACCTTCCAACATCTGTTGGCAGATGTTGACGAGTCTCACTTCCTTGTATCCCCTTGCTTACTGATGCATTCAAAAGCTCTAAAATCGAACTCAAGCATCGGTTGAAAATGGAATCGATTCTCTGAAGTGTTCTTGTCAGGTGTTACCCCATCGGATAGTTCCATAGGCGAAGCGAGGCTGAATCAATGAGAACTAAATAAACTGATGAGAATTTTAGAATTATTGAGGTATCATAGGATCGTAATTGGCCTTAAAAGCCTGCAAGCATCGAACGAAACGTATGCTGAAAATTTGGTGTCCACCCAACTTTGCTTTCTCGTGGAACTTAACAGCAAACTAATAGTTATGTCTTAAGGGAGCTGTCGAATCGAAATTGAATTTAAAACCTTCCCGAGGACTAGCAAAACAGTCACTGAAAACTTGGTGAAAATCCGACTTTTTATTGTCCATTAATGTCCAAACATCCGAAATATGCGTCCATTTATGTACAAGAGAAAATGCAAAATTTTCTAAATTAAAAATCGCCAAATTTTATTGATCCGATTTCAGTCAGATTTGGGATGGCTAGGCAAATGTTTATAATATATAAAATATAAATGAAATTTATATTTTATATATTATAAACTCATTTTAATAATTTCAATCCACCTGGAGTGAAATTATTAACACGGGAACAAACGGACGAACGCTGCAGACAATAGATGCATTTGAGAACAGCCGCAAAACGATAGTTCAATTTTGCTAAAAATCATCACTAATTCCGTTTACTGCGGGCAATCCTTGTCCGTCGTCCCCATTAAATAAATCGTAGGTAAGCGCTACCAGACTATCTGTAATAAAAGAAATAATGCGATTGCCAAAGTTTTGTCTTTTAATACAAATATATCGCACGAGGATGCCCTCGTTAAATCTGAAGTCAACCTAGATTTGTTTCTTGATGCAATAGCTGAGCTCAGTAAAGAAGAAAGGTTATTCAAGGGGTCCAGATCGAGAACCACTTATTTTGAACTGAGCTCCTTCAACTCTTATATCACATAAACTCTTAGCTAAAAATTCTATTAATTATCATGCACTTTTAAATAGTGACTAACCTGTACAAGTACAGGTACAACTTATTGTTTAATTACCGACTAAACAGTCAATGGTGAAAAAACAACTTATTCACAAAGATCAAAGTTAAACGCACAAATTTATGGTTTTAATAGTGGGAGATCCAGTAATACAGAGCTGTTTGCTTTATGTAATGACATCAAATGCTATCGTTATATTATATCGTATAAGGATAAAATGCTACTTTTCAAGTAGATATAACTGTTTTTTTAAAAATTTATCTAAAGCGTTTTTATTTAGTTGTGCCTGCAGAATTATTTCTTTATTTCTGTATCCGAGATACAGAAAAGTCGCTCATAGCCAAGCAGGTCATAGGGTAGTGAAAGAGTAATAAATAATGGTTTCCGAGATGCAGAAGAGAAATCATTAGACACGCAGGTCATATAGTAACTAATAAATAATGGTTAACCGCATGTAAAGGAAACATTTTTAAAAAAGTTGAAACAAATTCAAATATCGCAGGCATGCAAAGTACAAAACATGTATAAACATGTTTTGTACTTTGCCATGCCTGCGATATTTGACCTGTAAAAATGTTTACTATTTGTTGAATATTTAACATATGAGTTTATACGTTAAGCAACTGGCCAGTAGTGTGCACGTTGCACAGCATTGTCAGAACATGAAGCAGGGTCCTTTGTGGAGTATGGTGGACCAGGAAAAGGACAGTCAAAAAAATGTTTCATAGTTTGGATGGCATCGCTGTCACATTCTGCAGGACCATATGAGTAGTCCCAGCGGTTCAGATCAAATTTCGATCTTCCAGTAAGAGTCCGAAGTGTGTTCAAGCTTTGCCATATGAGCCAGTCTAAATAAGCCCCGAGTAGAATTTCCTCGGACAGTGGGAGGCTGATAAGTCTGCTGGGTTGTTTATCTGGTAACAGCCTCTTGCCAGAGCCTTAATCTAGCACTATCAGGAGGAGGCGAAAGCGATGCTATCTCATGCAGGACGAGAAACGATGTGGAACTGGTTATTGGTCATTCAGTGGATATCTGGGATCAGATATCTGTTTGATTATTTCTTTTATGCTGTTACCAGTTAGTCATAGAGGGAGGGGCAGTACCCCCAGTATGTAAAGGTTATATTCTGGAGTCGGTCTGAGTCATCAGATCACAAGTCTGCAAGTTTTGTAGCATGACAAGATCTGTTTCAGACAGGGCTTGTATATTCTGCAAACTAGAAACATAAGGCTAAAGCTGCTGTTCTTAGCGTGTGTTGGTTGGCACCCCATTTAACTGATGTGCGCCTCTGGAAGATGTTCCTGGCTCTAACTTTTAGTCTGGTGTTTTTCTAGTGTGGCATCCAGCGTGAAAACTAGGTAGATAGGTTGTTTAACAAAATTAAGCTGGATGGTATTCTAAGAGATGTTCAGCGGCCTGTTAATATCCTTATTTTTAAATGGAACAAGCTGAGATTTGTTCTGTTTGGATTTTCCCGTTAAGGCATTTTTGTAATAGTACTTGCCAATATTGTTTAAGGCTTGAGTCAACGTGTTTAGTTTTAAAATCTTTAGTTTGGGTGACAAATGCTAAATCGTCTGCATCCAAAATGCTCTGGGTTCCTCGAAAAATAGACTAGTCGTTTCTATAGATTTAAAGCATTTGAACACTGCCTTGGGGTAGGCCATTTTTCCTGAAGATGCCACTTGCTTCTTTTCCCGGACAGAACAACAAAGAAGCGTCGATTCTCCCAAAGGCAATGGATTAAACGCGAGAGGTAAAGGTCCTTAGCGAAACTGTAAACCTTGTGTAGAGTAGGTGGAAAAACTATGTTGTAGGCGGCAGAGAGGTCTACAAAAGCAACCCTGCTGACAAGCTTCGGTTCAAAGCCATTCTCAATTAGAGTCAAGTTGGGGATCTGGGATCAGGTATTAAGATTTTGGTCGATTTCAGGTTGGATTTTATTAAGTATAAAGCACACATAGACCTTGAAGAAACTGCGCAGAAGGGAAATGGGTCTATAGTTTTTAACATTATCCGGTATTTTATCAGGTTTAAGGAAAGCTACAATCCATGCATGGCGCCAGATTTCTGGAATCGTTAAAGTCTTTAGTCAGTTGTTATAAAATTTCAGGACCGTAATTTGGCTTTCGAGCCAAAGTTAAGGATCTATTCATTGCACGCATCGTCTAAGCCAGCTCCTTTGCCTGTTCTGAGTACTTTAAAGGGCTTGTCCAGTTTGGATAGTGTTAAAATTATCTCTAAAATTGGAGGGTTTCTTCCAGAGGTGTAAGGTTTATTTTACCAGTGGGTAGTTTGATTGGAGATTTGGCGTTCGTCATTTGTAAGATGATAAAGAAATTACATTATTATTGGATCATATAAGGGAATTAATTCTTATAATTTTAATCTAGAAACAGGTGCTCCTCAGAGTACATCACTAGGTATTCTTTTTATGTTTAAGTGATATACCAAGTCTGCTAGTAATACTAATATCAAATTGCAAGTTTATGTCATAATATTAAAATATTTAAGACTGCATACTCCCTGAAGGATTGTTCTAGTTCTTGGGATTTCTTGCATACCGACTCCTCAGACCGTAGTGAGCTAGTTCTTGTATTACACCAGTTCACACGGTTTGCAGTTTATTATGTCCGTATTCGCGAGTCGATTTACATGAAAAACCCGGAATAGCTCGTGGAGGTAAACCGTACTACATGCGTCAGCGATCGGCAAATAACAGTGTCGATTGAAAAGGCTTTTGAGAATTCTTTCAATCCTTGAAGGATTCAAATACAGATTTCGCCGGATGAATGACAAGTATCAAAAATGTCATGGAGGTAACTATGAAGGACTGTATATGCCTTAGTAGTGTGTCAGAAATATTTTAAGCCGAATGTCAATTTTTTAAATTATTAACATAAACTAAGATAAAATAAGTGAGGTAGATTTGTTTATAACAAAAAAAATTGGCTTGTAAGTATGGTTAACATTGTCTTATAAGTATGGTTAAAACTATAGCCAATTTTATGATTATCACATAGCCGTATTTATACGACTGTAGGCCACTTTTCGACTCCTGTTTATATTGGCGGCAAAGGTATTGCCTAGTGAATTGGAATGACCATCGTTAACACTTGGATGGTCATTTTACAGTATACTAGGCAATACCTTTGACTTTTCACATTGGAAAGGGGAATGAATATATCCAGGACAGAATTGCTAACGGTTCCACCAGCTTGCAGCTCATGCAACTTTGTCAAGTTATTCTAGAACACCTGACTCACAAATATGACCTGAATTTGTTTAATTGTTTATAAGGTTTATAATTGCTGATGACAACAGTTAATGACTGTCTATTTTTAATTTGATATCAATTCTTGAATCTGTTTTATTCTTGTAGGATTGAGAACATCACTTTTTGGCGCTTTTATAAATTCTTATTATTCTGATTACCTGTTTATTTGTTGTAGTGCCGATGTCGCCATCAACTTCCAGTTCCTTGTGATAAGCTTATATGCCTTTTTTATAGACCAAGTATCCTCAATTTTCCATTAATTAAAAATATTCACATGCAACTAGATTTGGGATGGCGCTGTTATTTATTCCATTATATGAACGTAGCCATTTAAAAGATTGTCAATATGATTAATTGTCGATATTTTTTTCTTTGGAAGTGAATGATTGATAGATTCTTCTATTAGATAACAACAACAATTATCAAATGAACTGAAAAAAAAAGACCAGCAATGACAATAAACATTAGCATGACCAATTTTCAACAGTAATTCATGCTTCTGAATGACCTACCACCCTTAGCTTTAATTTCTTCGAGTGTACAAGGCGATAAAGTGACATAGCAAGCATGCAAGATTTATGGTATTTTCTAACCCATTGTCAGCCGGAAGTATTTGTCAGGGACAAGACATCGGCCACCACCAGGGAGCGCCCAGAGTCATCCATTTATCTTCGTCTAATGTGAAAATATTAGGTATAGAAAAGACAAAAGTGGAAGACTTATTACATCTTTTAGCGTTTTGGTGTTGCGCCTTAGGACGAGTAGTCAGACTGCTTGTTTATCCTAGAGGTAGGAGGAGACATTAAGAACTAAGATGAACTGTTTTTTTTTTTTTTTTTATGAAAACCACAAACACGAGGGGTATTAGAACCTATAGTACTTAGTACCGTGCTTAGGTTGGAGGTTGAGAAGACGAAAGAAGATATTTGTTGACACTTGAACGTCTGTAGACTAATTTTCAGGAAATACGCATGAAGGAAGGTTGTACCAGAAAACGGCAGTTGAATGAATAAACGAAGAAGAAGAAAAGTTGGTTCTGTGAGTTTGAAGTTGGACAGTAAATGGATATTGACTGGTGGCGGCACGTGTTCGGTTTGTTTTGAAAGAGAGAGAGCGGGAATTATAGAAGCCAGTTCAGGAGAACAGTGGCCATGGAAGTATCTGAAGAAAAGGCAGGCAACAGTACGTCTATGAGACAGCTAGTGGAGAGACTCTGTTAGAGATGAGTCATTAATTACCCTAACTGCCTTCTTCTGAATGGAATCTAGAAGCCTGAGAGAAGTTTTGGGGGCATAGTTGTTGTTGAAGTGGAATTTATTGGCGCAAGGGCTGCTATGGCAAAAATGCGCCTATAACTTAAGATTGTTGGTCAATATATGAAAGGAATTGTTCTAGAAGTGAGTGTATACGTTTATCATTTTTAGATATTTAAACAGCTCTGATAGATTGGCATCATCTCCAAGTATATGAGCTAGTTGCAAGGATTTTTGTTAGTTGATTAAAGATCTGAAACATTCAATTCTAGCTGAATCAGTGTGCACATTCAATAATAATATGTTTCACTGTAAGAATGGAACTGCAATGCGAGCAGAGAGGAGGCTCTTCGCCTAGCAGTAAAAAAATATGTTTCACTGTTAGAATGGAACTGCAATGCGAGCAGAGAGGAGGCTCTTCTCCTAGCAGTAAAAAAAGATGCGTTAGGTGCGTATGGCCAATTCGTGCTCTTGCAAGCACGACCTCTTCGTGCCTGGTTAATCGGGAACTAGATCTCCATAGCTGTGGGTTTTGTTTTATTTCAAGAGGTTTCTTTGATATCTGATTATGCCACTTTTCAGGCCACATCTCTGTACATATCCTCCGTAGGATTGGCTTGGGGGAATAGTGTTTTGTGGAAGGCGCCACCGGTGGTTTCTCACATCTGCGCCATAGTACTTTGTGAAGAATTACAGAATCTCTGTAAAAGCCAGAAAAAGTGTTATTGTTTGTTTGTTTGTTATTTTGATTTTTAGGAGCATTAGCAACCAAGGCCATATTATTCCGGGAATATGCGGTGGTCATTCCCTGACCTTTCCGCATCCTCCGTATTTGGTGGTCACGGGCTCGAACCCCGGTCTAATCAAGAAGCGTGTGCTACGCACTGCTGCTCCTGCCCACCTGGCTACGGAGGCACCCAGAAAATGTGTGGTGTCTGTTTGTGACAGAGTAGTGCTATGTTCTGTTGTTCTGTCTCTGGCTGCTTGGCCGCAGGGCCCCTAATGAACCCCACGTTGCCAACCACCACTGGGAGGTAAGCCAGGCTGCCCATTATACTCTGGCTGGCCTTCGCCAGGGTTGCCTAAGCTTCCTGATGGAGACCAAGTAAAAAAAAAAAATAAAATAAATAAATAAATAAAAATAATAAAAAATAATAAAAATAATAATAATAATAAAAAAAATAAAAAATAAAATAAAAAAAAATTACAAAATAATAAAAAATAATAATAAAATGAAAAAAATAAATAAAAAATAAAAAATATAAAATAAATAAATAAAGTAATAGATAAAGTAATAAATAAAGTAAAAGTAATCGTTTTGTGATGGCCCCCTTTTGTTGTGGTGTCCCAGTCATGTTGCCATATCTCTTGTAGATGTTGGGTTATCCGTTGTCTTTCCTGCCTGGTGCCGTTTGTAGTGTCAAGTTGCGGCGCCTCCGTAGCCAGGTGGGAAGGAGCAGCAGTGCGTAGCACACGCTTCTTGATTAGACAGGGGTTCGAGCCCGTCACCACCAAATACGGAGGATGCGGAAAGGTCAAGAGAATGACCACTGCATATTCCCGGAGCAATATGGCCTTAGTTGCTAATGCTCCTAAAAAAAAACCAAATAACAATAAAAAATAACAGTGTCAAGTTGAAATAGAAGAAGAGAGGATTGAAGGGGGAATGAATTTGGGTGGGTTGACGGGAGAATTAATCGACCCTAGTTTAGGCGAAGTACAGGAAAGGATGTGGGTTGAAAAGTCACAGGGGACAGGCGCCCCTGTGTAATTGCCATTGGCACTGTGGTCAGTGCCAGCAATCCCGCACCTAGATCGGTGACAGTAATATATCCTACCCATTTCGAGTTTGCAATGACTTTTAAATCCCACACTCCGAGGAGTGCCAGCATCCTGCACCTTGGATGGTGCCTGCAATAAATCCTAGCCCATTCGGATTAGCATGGTCATGTCTGTGTTGTTCTGGGGGGGATGGAGAATTATCCCACGCCGGTCCGGTTTAGTTCTTGGGCTCCGAGTTTTGCAATCTTAGCTTGCCTAAGTGCAAATGTTTCCTGCGCGTAGGTGGTTAATGCCTTATAGGTATCTTCCTCGAGGGTTTCTTTGTATTGTGGTTAGGAATTTAAGCCTGATGTTGTCGTAGCTGGGGCACTCATACATGAGGTTCCCCCAGGACTCCTCTTCGCCGCAGTGGCAACGTGGATCATTCTCGATTCCCTTGACCTTCAGTTTTTGTTGGAAGGATCCGTGCCGGGTGATGATAAGGGTCACATGAAGGCCAGGCGAAAACCAGGGTGGAGGTTCTGGGTGAGTTGAACTTAAAGATGGAAGGAATCGTTTTGTGATGACCTCTTTTGTTGTGGTGTCCCAGTCATGTTGCCATATCTCTTGTAGATGTTGGGTTATCCGTTGTCTTTCCTGCCTGGTGCCGTTTGTAGTGTCAAGTTGAAAATTAAGCAGTTAGGTTGGAACTCCCTTCCTTAAATGATAAAAAAAGCCCTCTTTTAACCACTTCTAAGTATAGTGGCTGGTATCCAGTTAATACCCGCAGAGCATGGGTGCTGACGGTGCGGCACGCCCTGCAAATTGAAACCAGCTTACGTTTGTTTCTTGCTAGGATGGCTTTTCGGTACCAGATGGAGGCACCATAATAATTGGCACATATACCGTTTGGTATATGAGAGTAAGAGCCTTGTGTTTCAGCCCCCAGTCTGCTCTGCTAACCCGCCTTATCATAGCACTGTACCTTTGAATTTTGTTGGCTAGATACTTTAGGTGGTGGTGGTGGAAGGTAAGCTTCAGAAGATACCTAGGAGCTTGACTTCAGTGTGCAGTCGTATGGGTGTAAAGTTTAATTTTATTGTAGGCTGTCTTGGATTTGCAGCATGCCTTTAAGGAGTATGGATTTTGTTTTCTCTCCTAAAATGGTAAGGTTGTGCAGGGCTGCCCAGTTCTGGAGTTTCACCAGTTTCTCCATAGAGAGCCCTGTGGACAGCCTCGATCGATCTACCTAGTCACTGTCTGGAATCTGTTGGTAACTTGGACTTTTCTATCAGTTATATATGACATTAAGCTGTTATATAGGTTGTTGGAAACATTTGATTGCCGAGGCATCCGAAGAACACTGGGCCACCATAGTATCGATCAAAGGCCCCAGCGAAGTCTACCCTGATTGCAAGGGAGTACTTAAAGGCTGTGTGGGTTGCTTGAGTGATTAATCTGTTGATGGCATCTACTGTGCTGCAACCTGCTTTGAATCCAAATTGCTTGTCACTTGAAAGTTTTTGTTCTTCATATCTGGCGGTTAAGCGAAATAGGAGCAGGCGTTCTTGTAACTTGGCCATTACAGAGAGCAAGGCAATTGGGCGGTAGGAGGTTGGAATTTGTGGTGGCTTGTCGGGATTTTTCAATATAAATTTCAGGGTTGCCGTTTTCCAGGATGTTGGAAAGGTGCCTTCTGTTTAATTTTATTGTAATTTTATTGCACCTATTTAGAAGGCTTAGGAGAGTAACAGGATTCTGCAATTTTTTAACCACATCCACTTCCAGCAGATCTGCACCAGGTGTTTTTCCTTCTTTCATTTTGTTTATTGCCAAGTCCATCTCAATGTTAGTGTAGGGGGATTCCACAGAGGCAGGATGATAGTTGTGATTTTCATCTAATATTTCTTGTTGTTGTTGAGTCATAGCTGCAGCTTCAATGGGATAAAATATTGTCTAGATAAAATATTGTCTGTCTAGAATATTGTTAAGGCTATCCTTCCAGGTGTAAGTAGAGGAGCCATCCATCTTTAGTGTCGTGTCGAGTACCTCTCCTCGCGGCAGCTTGTTTGTCACGATCCTGAAAACCATGCCCCAGGGGTCCTTCCCAGAACTGGATACCAAGGTTTGCCACGATTGCTTTTTACTTTTACGTATTAGCTGTGTGTATTCATTTCTGACAATGCGGTAAGCCTCCCTGGCGGCATCTACCTCATGGGGAGGTAGCCTTGATCGAGCCTGCTGGAAAATATTTCTTGCATGGTGGACTCTTCTTCTGAGATCCTGTAGTTAGGGATTCCACCAAGGAACTGCATACCGGTAGGGCCTTCTGCGTGGGATGGAGAGATCACATGCAGATTTTATGGTAGTGGTAATAATCCGTACGCAATCGTCTGAAGGGAGTGCTTCAGGGAATGGAGTGTCTTCAGGGAGTCTTCTTGTTAGCTCAGTCCGAAAGCGTTGCCAGTCTACCTTTTTTGAATTGTATCGTATCACATCTCGTGGGAGGTTTTGGGGGCACCGCCCCAGATGTGGGAACAATATTCCACGGTAGGGCGGATTTGCGATTTGTATAGAGTGAACAGCTGTTTGAAAGAAAAGTAACGCCGAGAGCGAAAAGTGGAAGACTTATTACATATTTTAGCGTTTTGGTGTTACGCCTTAGGACGAGTAGTCAGACTGCTTGTTTATCCTAGAGGTAGGAGGAGATATTAAGAACTAAGATGAACTGTTTAGTTTGAACTGCAATCATGTTTTTTTCTACAGATAATAGTACAATAATATTCCTGAGAAACATATCTCAGAAATGAAAAACATACGCTGTTCGAGAAAAAAAAATCCATATTTCAAAGACACCATTATTTACAGTATTTATAAAAATGTAATTAGTAACTCCCATCGGGAAGAAGAATGATAATAGGATAATATATGTGTATAAGGTCTAAAGTATAAATCTGCATACATAACTAACTTGCATAAAAATAATTACAAACAAATGCACACTTATTGTCCAACTTAATTGTGTAGCAAAATTTTTTGACACAATAGTAATTTTTAAAAAAAATCACTCCTTAATTCTAACAGTTTGTTCTCAACTTTTTTTTAAACTGTTTTCATTCAGGAGACCATTATTAGAAATATTTATATTTGTTGTCAGTGTACTTTAAAGAATTTAGATAAGAGGCAGACACTTGACTCACTTATGTATGATATTTTAATCGTTAAATTAGAAAGCTTATAATTAAGAATTACGTAACCGATTGAAATTTAGTTCAAGGATTACACTGCAAATAGAAATTTGGAAGTTTTCTCTTGGACCAAAATGGATCCAAAACTCTCATGAAAATAAGAAGAAGAAGAAGGAATAGACACCTTAATTAAGCCTTCCGTTGCTGTTGCGGCGCCTCCGTAGCCAGGTGGGAAGGAGCAACAGTGCGTAGCACACGCTTCTTGATTAGACCGGGGTTCAAGCCCGTCACCACCAAATACGGAGGATGCGGAAAGGTCAGGGAATGACCACCGCATATTCCCGGAGCAATATGGCCTTAGTTGCTAATGCTCCTAAAAAACCAAAAAAAAAAAAAACAAAAAAAAAAAACATCCGTTGCTGTTTTCTTTTGATAAAGAACTTTTTCAAAGTTTAAGCATATCTCTCTACCAATACGTACCTCCCAAATATATCATAAAATTTGGTCTTCACATAACTCCGTCTCTTCCATTGCGTCTTGTTGGGAAACTTTCTGCTCAACGCGTTTTCACCTTTCACAGTACATTTCAGGAACGTTTCTACTCCATTAAGAAGAGAGTTTAGTAATTTTGGCCATAAGAATAACTGGCATATTGTATTGATGAAAATTTAAAAAAAAGCATCTTTTGTTTCGAAAAGTGAAATTTGATCTTGATCATTTTTCGTACCATTTTCATTTTATTTCTATCAATTGATCAGTTTTGAATAATTTATTTACCATTTCTTATAATAAATCCTAACCCTGAGAGTTTCTTTAATTAGTTTCTTTAATATTTATATATTATGAAGCTTATCTATTATTAAGCCGAACTATCTACCAGATGAATATGAATAGAAACTAATGGAGTGCGCAATATGACTTATTTCAGGTTAATCTCATGACCAGCTGGATCGATGCCAGCTTTGTATATAGTACCAGCGAAGCATGGGTGAACAGTATGCGTTCATTCGAAAATGGAACCTTTCGATCTGATGATTCAGCACTACCCCCAAGGAATCGGGATCGGGTTCCTCTTTTCAATTCTCCCCCAGCCAGATACCTGGGAATGTTGAATCCAGAAAGAATGCTTTGTAAGTATTAGCATTAAATTTCATGTTTTTATGCGTTACTGTTAAGTTCTTTGTTCTCTAAGCTTCCTTACTATTTCAAGTCAAGATTCGATTAGGTGCACTAGTAGAATGATCTCCTGAAAAGTTTTATACCACGTATGAAATTTCTGCTGAATAAAACAAGTGAAGACCCTAGCTGAGTGGTTAACACAAGAATGCATAAACAATTACGCGTGCTTTGAGTGACCGTTTTTCAAGCTGCGTGACTACTAAATACAGTGCTGTTTCTCTTCCCCCAGTATAAACAGAAAATTTATTTTATTTTATTTTATTTTATACTTTAAAGGTACTATCTGGCACTTGCAACTAAGCAATTCATATCTTGATTTTAAATCCATTTATTTTTCATATAAAGCACATTGGGTATATTTCTGCCCGTGAAGCCATAATCGGCTTGACTGCAACTTTATCCCAATACAATGATAATTTTAAGTGTTTTCTTCTGATTAGGCAAATATATCTTTATTGAATTTTAGTTGTACAGAATATATCGAACTTTCATTCCTGGAGAACATCTTTTAATTACAAATAAAGTTAGGTAATCTACGCATTGAGTTACCTGTGGCTCTTCTTACGCTTTGGCTACGGGTACAGTGAGCGCAGGAAAACCCGCACTGGACATTCGTACTGATGCATTCGATTATCAAATAATGTGCCTCTGGGGTTGAATACTTCTGTACTGCTCAATATGATATTTGGTACGGAGAGCCCTACGATTATTTTGCTGCTCAAAAATTATAGCAGTTTTTCTTTTGTGGGCTATAGAATCTAAAATGGACCTAAAACTTCTTTAGAGATCAACAGGTCATGTGCTGAAAATTTGGTGTCCATCATACTTTATTTAGGAGTAATTCTCGAAACATATGAGTACATTCATTTGTATAAAAAGATTTCTGTGGGATGAACTGGAATAAAATGTTAAGGAATCCAAGGAATATTAGCCCAATTTTAATGAATATTGGGATGGCTCGACAGATCTTTTTGAATGATCCAAATATAAAGTTCACGAAACTCCATCCACGGGGAGTCTGTTTTTTACACGAGGACAGACGAACTTGATGAAGACAATACACATAGTACACATTTGCGAAAAGACTTAAAAATGATTTGTTGACATATCATAGAATAAAAAGTATAATTTTTTTTTCTTTTTTGTAAAATCAGTGGTTGATTGATGCTTACAGTATGATATTACATAAATAACAATTATAGAAGAATAGAGCTGACCTTTTGTCTTTACAGTACTAGGAGATCCAAGAACTAATCAAAACCCTTCGTTGTTAGCCTTCGGTATCCTGTTCTTCCGCTGGCATAATACTCTTGCACAGCGTATTCAACAAGAGCATCCAGATTGGACGGATGAAGACGTATTTCAACGAACACGGAGGTGGGTCATCGCAACTTTGCAGGTAAGCATATATGTGGTTTAATAACATGATGGTTGTCTAGTGATTAGGATGAAGACTAGAAAGATTAATATTAAAGCCTGTGTGACGGTTCGAAGTCGGAATTATATGTGGGATCTGCTGCTGTCTTTACAGACAGCACTACATCGGAGCAGATTCCCTCTGAATGCAGTATCTTTACTGCAGAGCTGCACGCTATAGAGTTAGCCTTGGAACACATTAGTGAATGCCAATACCAACGGTTCATTTTATATTCTGACTCTCTCAGTGTGTTACAGGCTTTAACATCTGTGAGGTATAATCCTCATCCGGTTCTGTCTTGCATTCAGCAGAAGATTCACTTCCTCCGGGAACGTGAATATGATATCCGCTTCTGCTGGATTCCGAGCCACGTTGGGATTAAGGGAAATGATTTGGCTGACACCGCAGCCAAATCAGCAATCCCCAATAACAATCGCTGCCTGACAGTCCCCTATACAGACTACAGGCAAACAATACAGCAGAAGATACACTCCCAATGGCAGGACTCGTGGAATAGACAGACTGGAAATAAACTATATCGTATAAAGCCTGTAATAGAACCGTGGCAGTCTAGTCTGCGCGTGAATCGTAAGGAGGAAGTTGTTCTTGCCCGGACCCGCATAGGACATAGTCATTTGACACATTCATTTTTGCTGAGGGCTGATGACCCTCCTATGTGTGAGTCGTGTTGCTCAATTTTAACTTTTAGACACATTTTAATTAATTGTCCAGATTTTAGCAATATCCGTTTTACCGCTTTTAATCATCTGACTGAGCCGTATACACTCAGTCAGATTTTATCTGACAATGACCATGTGTCTGCTGTTTTTACCTTTTTAAAGTCAATAAACATTTTTGATCTTATATAAAATTTACATTTTTCTTTTATACATATGTTATACATCTTGACATAGTGACCTAACTATGTAGGTCACTGAAAGTTTAAAAATTTTTTTATATACGATCTGGTCTTGGCGCATTATAGCCTCCGCAGCTAATGCGCCAATAAAAACAAAACAAACAAACAAACAAATTAAAGCCTGTGTGGCCAAATCTCTATGAATAAAAATAGGTATTAGTTCTCTGTAACGAATCGATAGCTTAACTTAATAGAATTGCATTTACGAATAATAGGGAAAAAATGTGTGCAATGTAGTGTAGTTATTCAGTGTATATTCATAGGCTGATTTGCATGTTGTACCGGCTGAAAAATCTGGAAAAAAACTCACGGGAGAAAAAATTTTCAGTTTAGATCGCCCGACACCATCTGCCCTGAGAATTACAATTAATTTTAGTGTTATAGACATGTCCTCTTCATTACAGCTTCTTCTTCTTCCCCCATCGCAGATAGGGGGAGTTTTCTATAAAGGCATTTTTTTTCTGACTTGGGATTGTAGTTATCCAGACTCATGCGAAGATATGCGTTTTTATTCCAGGAAATTCTTTTTTTTTTTTTTTTTTTTTGTTGTTTTTGTTTCTCACGTCTTCTCGTTCAGAATTGCCTCAGCATTTATCTTAAAAACCCAATTCAACAGAATCTCCATGATGATATCCTCCTTTTCTTCAAAAATCAGGAAATTTGGACGGAATAATTTTTTCAACAAAAGATGTTTCCCTACACATCAAATTTGGTATTGGATTTCCTTCACAAAATTTTTTTGTGTGGTTTAACAAATATTAAATTTTTTATTAAACAACACGTATCTCACAGTTACGAGTAGATAACGTCAGTCTCATTTGTGATGAGAATATAAACGTTATGGGTCTTCTGGAAAAGCACAATGAATAATGAGAACTTATATTTCTTTTGGTGTTTATTTTAATATATTTGGATTACTGCGGACAAAATCATAAATGGTTAAAATAGCGATACAACGAAAACAGGTCTTTTTTCCTGCTAACGTAAATACCACTCCTAAGCTGATTGAACCTGTCGTAATATTATTATTAATTTTTGACTTTGTTCTTAGAAATTAGGTTTGTACTGTATTGATATCTTCATCAACTCATTTCTCCCTTGACGCGATCCCCGGACAGCTATTGAGGCTGCATAATCTAGTCGGATCATACGCAGCTACGAATTTTAGCTTTTTACGTGTATGAATTTGTTTAACCCCGTTTTTTTTTCTTTTCTTTTTCTTTACCGTTGCCTAGCAAAATAAGACAAACAGTCTATTAGAACGAACACATTTCACACGATTACACATTATACTTGTATATGTGGCAAAACAGTGGCTGGTATAGCTCTACTTTTAGTTTCACGTTTGCTGTAGTAAGGGCCGATACAACCCGACTGCTATATGAATAGAAGTTATTTTATTATAAAGTCTGTTGTAAAGTGAATTCATTAATAAATATAAATATTTAATACACAGTTATATTTTAAAAAGTATGTTTTATATCAGAGGCACAATCAGAAATTCATATTTGGTGGGCGGAACTCATACTGGGGGATAGCTCAGTGTGCATATTTGTGATATTAATTTATTAATTATTGCACATACAAAAAACAATTTATATTTTAACGAAAGAAAACTGGCTAGTTTCCTTTTATTTTTATTTATCTTAAATCGGATAGTAATAAAACTAAGTTTATGACTTTTGTAATAATTTGAACTGATAACAGTAAAATATATGCATTTCTTGGGGAAAGAGTCTTCTGGTTGAAGTACTGTTTTATATGATATGGAAATCTGTAATGCAGTGCATTCAAAGAGAAACACATTAATGTAACGCTTATTCGTATATTTTTGTTCTCAGCGCATCAAGTAAAATGTAGTGTACAACCTGCAGCAAAGTATTTATCTTGGAAAGTTGTTAGCAGATAAGAATTTGCAGAGAAATATGGCTAGGTGGAGTTTTGTATGCAAATTGGCGAAAGGGGCTACATTTGTTATACGAAAAGTGAAAGGCATAAAGTGGATTAAACTAAGTACTGTTAATTAAAAGTATTAATAAAATGTCATTATGCTACAGGCTGAGAAATACAAATTAAAACATTTGTATTCATAATAAATACAAGTTCATCGAAATCTAAACGGAGAGCTTATCCATACGTATCACATCCAACGCCTTCCAGTAAATATACATAATAATACTAAGAGTAACCAGATACCTGCATGTTACAACGAATTTTTTTATTAGTACACAGTTTAATAACATGTCAACTTTAATTACAGACCTTAATTACATATTCTAGTCTTAATTACACACTGTATCCCCGTCAGTAGACGTAGAACATATTTTGGTCTGTTCGTCCTACAATGCAGCTGTCAAGTCAGCTACTGATTGCTAGCGTGTTGGCGTAGCTCGGAGCCAATGTTGCTGCTCATCCTATAGGTGTTCAGTAGGATTTAGGTCGGGATACGGGCACACTCATATCTTCAAACCAAGTCATTACAGGCTATATAGTATGATATAGTATTGTCACACTGAAACAGAAAAGGCACTCCCCATACTGCTACCGCAGTACAGAAAGAGCGGAATTACCAAGAATGTCAATTTATTGCATGTCAGTCATTGTTTCGGGTACGACAATCGATTGTCCAAGCCAAAATGACATAGGGAAAAAACTCCATACGGTGACAGCACCTCCACAAAACTTCACAGTCGGGACAACACACTCTGGTAAATAAAGTTCTTCGGGCATCCGCCAGACACAAACATGGCCATCAGATCGGAAAACCGTGTATTATAATTCGTCTCTCTATAACATAATTTCCAAGGTTCCGGGAATTATTTTGGCCCGATGTAGCTGAGTGGTCAGGAGCTTGAGTGCAGTTACACACGCTCTTTGAGTAGATCGTGGTTCAACACCGCGTTAGTGATAAAAACGATTAACGATTGTATTCATGATTTATTGTTGTTCTTGTTTGTAGTAGGGTTTTGGTAGCATCAGCGACTAACGTCATCTTGTTTGTAAATTGCGTGTGTTCTGTGGTTGATTTTCTATTTGCTGAACGAAGAATCCGAGTTTCGGGGGAAAAACTATGCTACCCTCGCCTGAGACTGACTAACTCAGCTACGTGGCGATTATACCAACTGTGCTACCCACGAGGGCTAATGATTTATTGTAAACTCTTCTGACCTGGTCGTCGTGCGGATGTATACAATGAGTTGTCCACCATGAAAGAGACTATGCATCGCGTACTGTGTTGCTGATTGTATGTTGCCGCTTTTCCGTAAAATCCGATGCAGTGCAGTATCTCCCTTGTAATCAATCTCTACTTTTATCGTCCTTGTAATAATATCAGTTCCTACGTATTTTCCTTGTACTAATATCAATACCTGGCCTCCTTCAGGTGTTGGTTGAGAGTATTCAATGAGAATTACAGGTGTTGGTTGAGAGTATTCAATGAGAATTACAGTCCTTGGTGATTATAGCACAGTGGTTATAATCACCATCTTCCTGCGCTAGCTGGAAAAGGTCTGAGTTCAAATTCTTTCCATAATGGCAGAATTTTTTATGCTTTTTCACAACGCTGAGTTATCCGATCTCAGACGAGGTGTGTGTGTGTTTCCCCTCTGTGGAAACTGGCTTTTCGTCAAAAAAACTGCAGATCGACCGAAGATACTCTCAATTACAGATACAATAAACTAACGCTTCATAGTCTTAGTGCTTTGGCACTTAACACACATCTAAGCTAACTACAAATTAATGAGGACTGACGGATTCTCCGTGCCATTTTAAATCGCTTCCTTGGAATAAGAAAAATGAACGGATACTCTTGGAAATATAATATATAAGATACCCAGTATATTAGAATCCAGTAAAAATTCCTTCGCCTTCATAGCAAACTGATTTGCCCCTTTTTTATTATAGATGTGGTAACGGATATCCAAAGTGGATCCGTAACGTCGCCATTAATTATCAAAATTAGTTCGGTATCTTGGATATACTGGATGTAGAATAATCCAACCCTTCTTTTAGATTTATGTTAGCTGGCTCTTTTTCAATTTCAATGTAGTGCGTAGTGTTATTTTATTAATTTTGTATTTACTTAGATCAGGTGTAGCGAACAAACCTATGGCACGCATACAAATTTTTTGGGTACGCGGAATTGAGCGTCCCAAAAAATTGAGTCAACTATTGAACAGTTTTCTTCAAGATTTGTCAAGTTTAGAGAATTGGAAGAAACTGCAAAATTCATTAAGTTCGCAGACAATGTCTGCATTGTCTGCAGCCTAGCCGAACTGAGCCTGAAAATGTTTCAGTGGATGGACCTGGATGATTTTAAGAGCAGCTAAATTTGGAGGCAAAATTTTATCGACCTCAGAGCTGATTTATAAAATATTCAAAAGAAACGATTAGTGACGGGATTAGCAAAGAAAACTGCAGAAAATGAGGTATTAAAAATTTGGAATTCCGTTCCTGAAACTTCTGTCTGTTTAAAAAAATCTGGCAACAGGATTAGTAACAATTTTCGCATCAACATATTCTTGTGAGTCGTTCTCAGTGATGAACTTTAAGTCTAGTCATAGGAGTAGTCTTACGGATGAAACTAGCGCTGCATGCATAGCTCTAAAAGTTACAAAGTATAAGCCTATTGAAAAGTATCTGTCGTCAATGGTGCAACAACAGAAATCTCATTGATGTTTTGTATTTATAATATAAGAGAGGTTTATCATTTTATATTAAATTCGTTGTGTAAGCTAAAAGTTACATATTTGTTATGAAAGTTTTTATTAAAGCATCTTTGAAATAATGTCTTTTATTTCATTCCTTTTTTGGTTACGCGTTTGTCAGGTAAAACGTGTATGAGAAAAATAACAATACAATACAACTTCGATTATCCGAACTAATTGGGAACAAGGTTGGTTCGGTTAATCAAATATTTAGGATAATCAAACATACACTAGAATATCTAGTTTATACAAAGTGTAATTAGGCCTACAATTAAATTATTATATACAAGGTTATTACTACTGTATTTTGAAATATGAAGCATTACAAAAAATAATTGATATAGGAAATGGTTTGTAATTAATAACCAAAACGTTTTGAAGAAACAGTGTATATTATATTTATTTTGAACTTACCTAATTGTTTTACATAGTTTCAACTATAAACCACGCTTTTTTTTTACATAAATAGAAATAAACAAACACAAGTAATTGCACACAAATAAGAGTATAATGAATCTTGGGAACTTTGTTTTTTAAAATATGTAATCTTGAATTTTTCTTTGAACCATGCGAGATTGTCTTTTTTTCGCGTTGAAATCTCTCATCCTCTTTAATAGCTGTATCTCCGTAGAGCTGCATCAGACTGTTGCTCACACCATGCCATTGTAGTTTCTGGCACAGTGAAGGCCTCCGCGTGAGTGGGCCTTCAAATGCATTAAGCTGCAGGAGTAATATTTCAGCATAACAACCGATGCACTAAAAGTATATACTGTAATTTTTTTAGGGGGCGACGGTGATTCGGATAATTGATGTTCTATCGTACTTTGCAAAATTGACGGTTCGGATAATCGACGTTCTACTGTACTTTGCAAAATTCCGAGCGGCACGCGAGGGTTATTTTTTTTAAAAAGATTTAACCAATTTCGGCACTCACCCTTAAAAAGGTTCGCCACCCCTGACTTAGATTCTACATTACACTAAGCAGTGCAACTACTCATAACTCTTGCACATTTTTGGTGTATTTGTGGTCTGTTTCATCCGCACTTCATTTCAAAAAAATCATGGCTACCAAGAAGTTCAGACTTTTTAGTACATATGACTTCTTGTTGTTATTTTAGGGCATCGGCAACTAACAACATGTTGTGACTTTGTGCATTATGTTTGTACAAGTGTGTTCATGTGCCTATTTGCATGTTGTGAATTGGTGAAAACCCAGAATGACTCACAGGGTGAACTTCGCTTCCCCCGCTTGAGATCGTCCTGAAGTCGCCCCATAATGCGACAGTCATACTTACTAGCCCGTTTAATATGCCTTAAGAGATTTTTGCCATATTACTCAGAATGATTTGGCCCGTACCATTATCTTCCCTCTAGTGCAAGTCATCATCATCTTCTCTTTACTGAAAGTCATTCCATACCACACTAACTCAATAAACATGCTACCTTGACCTAACTCAGGAACATCCTTGTACCTTCATGCAGTTTTTGATCTAAAGATTCACTCTTCTACGGTTCTACCCTTCCGTCCTTCCCTAACTCTCCGAAACCACACATTATTCCGCGAAATGTAATTCTTCTTCTTTTAACTCTGGTACTATGTCTCATTAAGCCCAACTATATCTGCATTAGTTGATCTAACAAACTGACACAATACTACAGTACTTCTGGAATTATGATTTTATTATTATTATTATTATTCTCCAAAAGATCTTTTGCATCGGTTTCGGTTTTAAATTAATAGATTTTTAATATCTCTAGTTCTGTATTACTGCTTAACTAGTCTTTAATTTGTATATATGATATATTACTACTTCACTAGTTTTCCAACTACTGTACGAAGAATTTTGAAGTGGTGTTTTGAGAGTTGTCAGACGAACTCTGACAGCTAATTTTGAATTGTACGCGTAGGTTTAGCAAGAAATATATTTTATGATTTCGAAATTTTGTAGATTTATTTTAAAGCGAAAATCTTAAATTGTTTGGAGATCTTTCATCTATAATTAAAATTTGTAAAATACTTTTCGAATGTCAGAGGGTATTGTCCGTTCCCTCGTCTGCTTATACAGTCTTCAAAAGTATTTTCTTCATTTACTGAAGCACTTTCAGGGCTAGCAGCAGGCAATTTGGAGAACTCTCGGCGTAGTAATTCGATACTTTCAAGCCGTCAATCGGAAGCGACACGGAATTAGATAACAGCAGACAAAAACAGAAAGCCGTTCGTTATTTTTGACAGTTTTCGTGATTAATCCGCGAAACAGATCGTGTGAACGTGGGTGGCCGATTAGAAAGCGAAAATTCCATGTTCTCTATCATGTCGGCTCCATCAATCAATTTTGGATCATTTATCATTCCTTCCTACTAGTCCATCGATCAAGTCATCAGCAAAATTTAATCACACTCGTTTGAGGACGATACATCACACATTAACTGATTTTAGGTAAGTGCAGCTGGGTTAGTTCGTGGTATACCTGACAACTTCGTTTTTCATTTTCTTTCGTTTTCCTTCTTTCTTGTTTTCATTTCCAAGAAAGGTCATTCACATGCCAATGATGTTATCTTTAGCAAAATAATTTTGTTTCCAATTTGTTTTTCAGATATTCATCTCACGAAAAGTGAATTTAATTCACTCAATAAAAATAATAACACTAATTGCAATAATTCTTCGCACACGGATGTGTGCAGAATTGTTTCCTTATGTGATTCAGTTGGTATCGACTCATGCCTGCTGAGTGGGGTTGTGTGGGTTCAAATCCCGTCAGTGATTTGAAATTTTTACTAACAAATTCAGTTAGTTTCAGGGGAAGGGCAATAAAAATACATCAATTAGGATCGCAATTTACAGGTCTAAAAAACAAGAAACATCATGACGTTAGCCGGCTGCGTGAAACTAATCCATCGATCAACTGCGACTTTCGTTCCCGAACTGGATATTTTAACGTCATTCTTGATATACCAGAAAAAATAATTATAAAAAATTATAACTCTTTATGAAGAGTGCTAAACGTGTTAGAATGGTCACATTGTTTTTGTTCCCTTTTGAACACGATTTCACCCCTCCAATTACTGGAGCAATTTAAATACTTGATCTTAGCCCCTCAATAATCTCCGTCGATAAGAGAAGACGTAAAGATAGTCTTCTTAGAATCTGACGTTAAACACTATCCCTTGAACATCCCTCGCCCTACAAACTCGTGTCATCCGAGGCAAGCTGTCACTGAGAGGTTGCTCCCATCCCGTATTTATTCACAGCACGATATCCGTAAATGACACCACGCGCACAGTAACTGCTCTACAACACCCACAGGTGTCCCGGAGCTTCACTTACATAAAGTCAGCTGCGCTTACGAGAGACGTGACCAGAGTTAAAACATGCTCGGGCGGAAACTGAAAGGATGGTGGGCTATTTCGTCGTGCCTGAAATTACCATATAACTTGGTAAAAGTACGACTAGTAGTGTCTCTCTACGCAGTGGAATTTATGCACACTTAAAAAAAAAGAAGTGGCCTGAAACGCGAGGCAACTGCCGATGCATCACAATTTCTCATTAAGAATTACAATTTTACATGACATTAATTAAACTTTATCATTTTCTGGTGTTAAGATATCCAAACTTGTTTGCTTAGCCCATAAGAAGAATTTTAGATGGCTCAAGCTTATGTTAAGATTAATAACCAGTGAAAAACTAAACTGTGCTTTTAAGTTAAGATAAAACAACAAATTAGTTAATTTGACTGTAGATAAAACTTGGTCTCTGGCAGAGGCCAGCCAGATTATGGGCAGCCTGGCTCACCTTCCAGTGGTGGTGGCGGGCAATGCGGGTTCCCATTAGGGGTTCTGTGGCCAAGAAGCCAGTGACATAACAACAGAACATAAGGCTACTCTGACACAAACCAGCCATTACACATTTTCTGGCTTTTACAGAAATTCTGTATTTCTTCACAAAGTACCATGGCGCAGATGTGGGTAACCACCAGTGGCGCCTGCCACAAAACACTATGCCACTATGTAGATAAAACCTGGGAGCAGGATTGCTGGCACCCACCGGTATTGCACTACCTCCGGTAGTTGCGAGATTTTGTGCACATAAGCCATATAGGATAGTAGACCCATGCCGGTTTCATTGTGCCTGGAGACGGGCACCAGACAGCCGCTGCCCAGGTGTTCGCTGCTCCCTGGTGGCGAAGTGGCCTCGAGTTTCTACACCAACACAGAGAACAAAGGTGGAGCTAGGCTACTGCCTTGGACATGTAGATAAATTTTACACACATGTAGATAAATTTTATACGAATGAGCGAATGGTTTGGTAGTACTAAATGAAACGTTTCCCCGCCTACATCATTTCGTCAAATCAAAATCATTTTGGAACATAACTACAAAGTAGATTTTCAAAATTGTGTTTTAAAGATAAACAGATAACCATTCTCTGTTAACAACAATTGCTTCTGCTCGACAGAAAAATAGCTTTCACAGTTGACAGATTTGTTCGAAAGTAATAGTAAGAGTAATCGAAATAGCCATTTATATTTGTCCTTTGTATATAAAAGACACCAGCTCTTCAGAAGTATTAGTGTACGTGATGTCAGAAATTCGTATTACTCGAAAAATACAATAAAATTTCAACTTACACAAAGGTTTAATCTTTAATTATCAACTGACCGTATAAGATCAGTATTAATTACAACTAGAAATTAGGCAGTCACTTAAAAATCTCCGAATTTCAAAAACAAGTGCATTTGCTACTCATTTTTTTATTACCTAGATCTGATCAAATAATTCTAGATTTTTCAACGATTTTACTTCTGAAACTAAAATACTGTTTAAAAAATTAGGTAATGTACGCAGAATATTACATTTCAGGAGTGTTGCATTTTTTAAAAATTGAATTGAATTCTTTTTCTCTGATTAATAAATGAAAAGTAAATATAGTTAACTTCTTAACAATTAATGACCACGATTATAATTTTAGATCACCATCAGGACCTGGAGCTTTCTCAGCTCCAGGCCCTGATGGTATTTCTCCACTTGTTCTCAAAACCTGTGCTCCTGAACTTACTCCTATTCTTTGTCGCCTTTTTTTCACTTTCTTATTCCAAAGGTGTTTTTCCTTCTGCTTAGAAATTTGCTCATATCCATACTGCAATAATTACACTCAAACACCAGCCAAGCGATTAAAAATTTCACTATAAAATAATAAAATACTATGATACAATATCGGGAGACTAAACTATTACAATAAAATAAAATAAGTTACGATAAAACAATTAAAAACAATACTAAAATCGTTAAAATTTGCTAAAATACCGAAGCTTTCGGAGATGCTGTCTCCTTCTTCAACAGTTGGTGTTGAAGAAGCTTGGCTGGTGTTTGAGTGTAATTATTGCAGTATGGAATTTCCCAGCCCCATAGGCCTGTTTGAGATATTGCTCATATCCAGCCAGTTCCTAAAAAAAGGTGACAAATCCCTCCCAACCAATTATCGTCACATTGCAATTACTTCTAATCTTTCTAAAGTTATGGAGAAATCAATTAACTGCCAACTCTTAAACTACCTAGAAACCTTCCGTCTGATCAACGATCGCCAGTATGGATTCCGTCAGTGTTGATCCACTGGTGATATTCTGGCTTATATTGCCCATTTATGGACAAATTCAATGGAAAAGTTCGGTAAGCTTCCATCTTATGGTTTGCCAACTGTTTTTTGTAATTGGTTATCCATTTTTCTCTGATCGCTTACTAAGGGTGATGGTAGATGGCTCTCTGTCTTCTAACTTCTCCACTAATGCTGGTGTCCCCCAAGGTTCAGTTCTTTCCCCCACTCTTTTCCTCTTGTATATTAATGACCTTGTTCCATTGACTGGAAATCCTATCCATAGTTTTGCTGATGATAGCACATTGCATTCAACTTTTCATTTTGAGAAACCTTGCCCTGGTCAATCAGCTTCAACTTCTCGAATATCCGCTACCAATTTCTTAAATGCCGATCTCCAGGTAATTCTCCAGTGGAGCAACGACAACTTAGTTGATTTCAATCCTTTTAAAACTTAGTCTTGTCTTATATCTCGCAAAAAGGATTCTTCTGCTCCTATGCTTATCTTTGGTGACACTCCGATTTCTAGGCAAAATGATATATCCCTTTTGGGGATTACACTGACTTCTAATCTCTCTTGGCACAAGCACATTACAAATGTTGCTTCCTTCTTCTTCAAGAGGAGTGTTTCCATTTACAATGGGTTTCCTCAGCCTACAAGTTATTTCTTGTTAGGGATTTTTTCCCGCCATAAAGTGCGGTTCAAGGTGTCTTGGTCGGTTAAGCCTCGGGCTGTCATGCACTCCCGTAATCCATCCATTTATGTCCTCCTAAGGTCTTCCTCTTCTCCTTCTTCCAGGAGGTATCCATTCCAGGATAGCCTTTGGACATCTGTTTTCTTGCATCCGTTTTACATGTCCATACCATGTTAGACGCTTTTCTTTGATGGTGTCAATAATAGTCTTTTTCACTTCCATTTTTTCCCTTATGTGTTCATTCCGTTTTCTGTCTCTTCTAGAAGTTCCTGCTGAGAGTCTCCAAAAATCTATATCTGCGGAGAGCAATTTGTTTTTCGCTCTCCTATTCAATGTCCAGGTTTCCGCTTCATATGATAGAAGACTTTGTATAATCGTTTGAAATATAAGTTTCTTTGTTTTATTTAGGATATTTTTGCTCCACAGAACAGAGTTTAACATGCCGATAGCCTTTCTGCCGTCTGTAATTCTCTTATTGATCTCTGCTTGGGATGATCCATCACTTTGTAAGATTGATCCCAAATATTTGAATTTATCGACTTGTTTGATTTTAAAACCTGCAATATGTAGAACGTGTCCTGGCCCTGAAGACAACATTTCAGTCTTGCTAAAATTGATTTTTAGACCCCATTGTTTATATTCCTCAAACAATTGACAACATGCTTTGTACTTTGCATTTTCTAAGTCTTGTGCTATCACCACCTGATCATCTGCAAAAAGTAAATTGTGAATATAGGTGTTCTTATTAATCGGCAATCCCATTTTATTACATTTTTTGACCAGGATCTTAGCCAGATGTCAATATAAATTTTGAAAAGTGTTGGTGACATGCAACAACCTTGTAATAAGCCTTTTGAAGTGTGGAATTCAGGTGACAAAGCTGATCCCACTTTAATTCTGCATCTATTATTCCTGTAAATTGCCTTAATAATGTTAATCAGTTGTCCATCAATATTTGCCTCTTTCAGTGCTTCCCATAAGAGTTTTCTTGGAACACTGTCATATGCCTTTTCAAGGTCAATGAAAATCATACAGATTTTTTTTCCTTTTGATTGGCATTTTTCAAGGATCTGTCGTACTGTTGAGATATGATCTATACATGACCTCCCAGCTGAAAAACCACTTTGTTCTTCTGATACCTCGATTCGGGCTTCTAAATGGTTCCTGATCCATTTTCCAAGGATCCTTAACAGCTGGTTCAGGACTCATATTCCTCTGTAATTTGAACAGCTTTTCCGATCGCCCTTCTTATATATTGATGTAATATATCCTGTTATTATTTCTTTCGGTATTTCTTCTCCTCTCAGTATACTATTTAACAGTTTTTGTATCAGAACAGCCACTCCTCTTCCTCCATATTTCGGAAGTTCCATGTAAACTCCTCCAGGCCCAGGTGATTTGCCATTCTTTCCTTCCTTTAGCAGGAGTTCCACTTCCCTAACAGAAACTTTTAAGCCCGAGTCTTCTACACCAAAATCCTCCATTGTCTTGAACTCTTTCCGGTCTTCTTTTAAAAGTCCTTCATAGTACTCCGTCCAGTCTTTCAAAGGTATTAATTGCAAACCAGAATTTGTGTTTATTTTGTTTTCTCAAGTCTTTAAAGACCTTCCACAATTCCGCTGATTGCTTGAAGCCCAATTTGCTATTAATAGTTGCGCATTTCCTTTCCCATTCTTCATTTTTCGCTTCTACTACCAATCGATTGGCTATTTTCTTTTTTTCAACATAAATGTTCCTATACGCATCATTCCTATCACCCAGCCATTTCTGATATGCAAGTTTCTTTTCCTCTACAGCAGCTCTTACTTTCTCTGTAATCCAGGTCTTTTTTGGTCCTTGGGTCTTCTTTTTTAACAGTATTTTTTAAATATTCGTAGATTTCTTCAGTATTACCTTTTATCTCTATGTTACTTGCAGCATCCAGTCTTTGGGTGAAGTTGTTTCTAATGCTATCGTCCTGGAGTAGGTCAATGTTAAATTGATCCACTTGTAGCATTTCTCCTTCCCTGCATTGTTAGTTGTCCACGCATATTTTCTTAATTCAGCTCCGCCTCAGTGTTGTTTTAATAAGAAAATGGTCAAATCCACATTCAGCTCCTCTATAAACTCTGACATCTTTCAATATATATGTCCCTGAATGTTTTGAAATAATGTAATCTATAACTGATCTAATTTGTCTTGTCTCCTGTGACCAAGTATATTTATGGATATCCTTGTGTTGGAAAAATGTGTTGTTTATTCTCAAGTCGAACTGTTCACAAAGATTGCATAGTCTATCTCCGTTGTCATTCCTCTCTTTCTCTCAAAATCTTCCAATAACTTTGCTATTTTGTTCAGTTCCTACTCTTGCATTGAAATCTCCCATTAGAAATATCTCTTTGTTCTTAGGAATTTTTCTATTAGTTCTCTCAGATCCTCCCAAAATTTATCCTTCAAGGTATCGGCGGTGTCATTAGTCGGGGCATATATTCCCAAAATACATATTTCTCTCCCGTATATTTTCAGTTCCAATGAGATCATTCTTTCATTAATAAATTGCCAGTTTTTGATGTTTGAAATTGTGTGTCAATTTCTTTTTAACAGCAATAGAAACTCCTGCTGTTGCCCTTTCAATCTTATCAACTCCACTCTAAAAATGGCAGTATTCTCCCATTATTTCCTCTCCACATCCCTTTTTCTTTGTCTCTGATAACACGACGATGTCTAACTTGAATTTTTGCAGTTCATCCGAAAGAAAGTTTCTTTTAGTTGAAAGGCCTTGAATATTTCAGCATCCCAAAATCATACTCCTTTTCCGTTTGCCGAGTCGTGTCCGAAAGTGCAGTCCATTTTCATTTTCACTTGTAGGTCGTTTAGCATTTGTGTATTTTTTACATTGAACGAGGAGCTAGCCCGTTGCGGCAACACCCAACCTGGAGGGCCGGGTATCTCTCTTAGTGTGGCCCCTACCCTTTGAACTGTCCGGCTTGGGAGGCCCTGCCAGTTACCGCCGACTTAGCTCTCCGGGTCATCTGGACACGCAAGCCCCCCCCCCCTACCCACCGCGACAAGGTGGAGAATACCATCGGGGGAGATACTGCTTCCTCTGCATCTAAAAAACTTGGTTTTCTCTTTCGCTCTCGGCGTTTACTTTCCTTCCAAATAGCTGTTTACTCTGTACAAATCGCAAATCCGCCCTACCATGGAATATTGTTCCCACATCTGGGGTGGTGCCCCCAAAACCTCTCTCGGGCTTCTAGATTCCATTCAGAAGAGGGCAGTTAGGTTAATTAATGACTCCTCACTAATAGAGTCTGTCCACTCTCTGTCTCATAGACGTACTGTTTCTGCTGCATGCCTTTTCTACAGATACTTCCATGGGCACTGTTCTTCTGAATTAGCTTCTATAATTCCCGCTCTCTCTTTCAAAACAGTCCGAACACGTACTGCCACCAGTCAATATCCATTTACTGTCCAACTTCAAACTCACAGAACCAACTTTTCATCTTCCTCGTTTATTCATTCAACTGCCGTTTTCTGGAACAGCCTTCCTTCATACGTAATTCCTGACAATTACAGTCAACAGAAGTTCAAGTCTAATGTCAACCAATATCTTCTTTCGTCTTCACAACCTCCAATCGAAGCCAATCGTTCTAATACCTCTCGTGTTTGGGGTTTTAATTAAAAAAAAAAACCCTTAACAAAACTATAGTTTATCGTTCTCTAAACTTTGCCGTTCAGTTTAATTATAACTGTATGATACAGTATTTATTACTTCTCTCTCATATGCCTTTTTATTTAAAGTTTCTCCTTTCTCCCTTCACAACACACCACGTTCACGAGTCTTACAAAGCATGTACGGACTGTCTAAATTTAACAATAATGCATTAAAACCACTTTAATCTAAATATATTTTTTCCATACCGTATGGAAAAACGAAGTAAATAATTGTCGGATTTCTATTCGTCGAATATCCATTGCCAAATCCGTAAATGACCTGCAGATAACTCTCCGGTGGGGCACAGATAAATTTCTATCATTCTGAAACTCAATTCTGTCATTTGGTTTCTTTCCTTCTAAAACTCAGTCCTTATATCTCTCAGAAAGGATTCTTCTGCTCCTATGATGGCACTCAGATTTCTAGACAAGGTCACATATCTTTATTAGGGAATACCATGTTTGCTAATCTCTCTCTCGGCGTAAGCATACCACAAATATTGCCTCTTCTATATCAAAAAAATCTGGGTTTTCTCTTTCGCTCTCGGCATTACTTTTCTTCCAAACAGCCGTTCACTTTGTACAAATTGCAAATCCGCCCTACCATGGAATACTATTGCGCACGTGGGGCGGTGTCCCCAAAACCTCTCTCTCTCTCTCTCTCTCAAGCTACTACGCTCCATTCAAAAGAGGGCAGTTAAGTGAATTAATGACCCATCTCTAACAAAGTCTTTCCACTCTCTGTCTCATAGACGTTTTGTTTCTGCTGCATGGCTTTTCTACAGATACTTCCATGGGCATTGTTCTTCTGAATTGGTTTCTATAATTCCCTCTTTTCTCTTCAAATCAGTCCGAACACGTGCGTCAACCAGTCAACAACTATTTCCTTTCCAACTTTGAACTCACAGAAAAAAATCTTCTTCCTCATTTATCCCTCCAAGTAACAACTGTTTTATGTAACAACTTCCTTTCACAAATATTTCCTGAAAATTACAATATACAGAAATCAAGTCTAATGTCAACAAGTATCTTCTTTCATCTTCTCAACCTTCAATTCATGCACAGTACTAAGTACTATAGATTCTAACACCTATTGTGCTCGGGGTTTTCTTAATGAAATAATAATGGGACGGTAATTTAAGAATTGAATTCCTGATACCTCTTTTATCACGATGAGAGGATGAATCCATCTTTCAGTGAGGAAGGATAAACTCCAGGAGTAAAAAAAATAATAATAATAAAAATAATGTAAATAAATAAAAATTAGATATGAGGAAGCATTGTACGAAACACCAGTAAATTTCCAATCATTAAGAGATACCCTGTTATATTCTCTAGAGTAAGGGTCGGAAACCTATTTGTAAGCTCGGATATCACTGGCAAACGCTAGTATTACTCTGGACTTGTGCGAACTTGGGTCCAAAGTTAAGAATCCCCAAAAAGCTACCGCTAAAACAACTACTAACGGCTACAGACAATATAAGTTGGACGTAGTTGTCAGACATGTGAAGTCTTAAACACAGGATTTTTGTCTCTATCTTCACAATAATAATATAATAATAACAATAGCATAATGCATATGGCTAAGGTATTTTCTGTTGCAGTTTAAAAGTGCTAAAATTTACGCAGTTCATAAATTTAAAAAAATCTTGATATTCCACTTCAATGAGAAAAGATGCGACTGAATTTTGGCAGCGTGTTTGAATGAGTGTGCGTTAAACGCCAAAGAAACTAAGGCTATGAGGAATAATATATTATGTCTATAAATTGCGTGCATTCTCAGGTCGATTTACTTGATGGACTAAAAACACGCGTTTCCAGGGCGAAGAACTTTGCAGCCCTCGCCTCAGACTGAATGCGAACAAATGCCATTTAAAATTACTCGTGTCATTGACGGAATTCGAAGCCGGGGATTATTTAGCTGGTATAGGGAGGACGGGGAATATATCCACTTGCTATCCGCGAGGGTTATTTTAGCAGAAAGAAAATAATACCTGCTGGAAAGTTAAGGACAGATGTGCACACTGATGTAAATGTTGTCAGTCGTTCTAGAGCAATATTTTGATTTTGCAAATTTCATTATTGAAAATATTTGCTCACATATATAATTGCTACCATAAACAATCATTAATTTTGTTGAAAGTCTCTTGTTACTACGAAATTTTGAATCTGAGAGACATTTGAAATATTCTGCCCGATATTTGAATGGAAAGAATATTTCTAATATTTCTATTTGTCATTAGTCTGCATTTCAACGAGCTGATAAATTTCACATGCTAAATGTGAAAGTGTTCTGAAAAAGCAAATTTATTGGGAGTGTTCTTCAAAATGTTGAAACTGTCCACGAAATTCTTCCTTCTGCAATCTTTTATGAGAAAATTTATTACTTTCTTCTTGTGATATACTCCTGCAACTAGAGGTTTCGTTGAACAGGTTTCGTTTACTCACTTGTTTAGCAGAGCCTGAGTATGCCTAACAAACTGGAGTGAATCCACTGTGGGATTAAAAATAAATCTTCCACCACAAATCTACTGGTAGTTACCAGTAACATCCTGGCTGCCATCGATGAAAATGCCGAAATAGCGGTGACATATCTGGATATCCATGCGGCCTTTGACGCGATTGACATTACTCTTTTGTTCCGCCTTTGCTATGAAAATTTCCACTTGAAAGACGATGTTCTGTGGTACATTTGACATCTCTGCACCATCGAAGGATGTTTTTCAAATCTCGTAGCAAAACCTAAACCGAAAAGTTAGCGTAGGAGTTCATCAACGAGGGGGTACTAGGAGACGAAGAGGCTAACTAACTTAACTGGGTTTAACGAGTTTGACAAATAAACTTAGTCTGCTTTTTTTCAAACTTTGGAAACTATTTGCTGACTGAGAGAAAAGTAATATATTTTTTTTAATTTCTAAACTATTGATGTTATTTTCTAGCTAGTTAAGAAGCAGATGTCAACATTAATATTGGTAATTTTACGTTTTTGGGAAAAACAAAGTTATTTGGTGGTCACTTAAGAAGCACATGTCGGCTTTGCATACGCACTTCAACTGCTTGACAAAACTAAATGGTTAATCGTAACATGTCTGTCTTGGTTTGTTTTTGGAAATTTAAGTCGACTCGAAAAGCACACTTGATAATGCTAAAATATACAGTTTTATCCTTTCTATAACATCCTAAAAATACCCTAAAATGTCAACCTTAAACGTTGGTAATTTTCACTTAAACTCATTTACGCAAGCATACTTGATGTTGCTTAATATACTCTTTTATTGTTTTTGTGACAGCTAAAACGTCGAACGCAACGTTGGGAATTTTCATATTGACATCTTGTGCTAACAACTAAAATGACAAAATTACAATCTTAAAGAAAAACTAACTGCAGTCACTGAGAAATAGTTTTGCAAAAATTGAACACAAATGAACGTCAGAACCACTAGAGAAACACCAGGGCTCTACACGTAAGGATTTTGTACATGTTATCTATCAACATTTTTTAATTGTTTGGATTAAGTTTAAAAGATACAAACAGACAGTTTTCACTTTCACCAGAGAGGAACTTCATCAATAAAATATTCACTGGCACTTGAAAAACGCACACACATTTTTGATTTTTCAGATTTCAAGAACAGGTGGAACTTTGGCAAGAAAAGCTTTAAGAACATTAGCCTACAGATAATTTTATTTTCATATCTCAACAACAGATGGACACAGCAAGGAATTTTTATCTTTCAGGTAAAAAAAAAAAGTTTTTCATCTCGCAGGGTGTTTCATCCTGCAAACAAACAAGATGCTGCATCTGCGACGCAGACGTGAGGTTGGGCGGCCCTCCCCACCCACAGCATAACCACTCCAAAATAAACTTACCAGAATACACATTCCTAATTAAGACCCACAATTCAAAGCGCAAACCTAATTACACATTCACAATTTTTTTTTGACATCACAGACCGCTAGCTTTAACTACCACCTTTACTCTCAATCTCCCAATAAACAATGTATCCCAGAGGAAAATGCAGATAGACGCCAGCCAGACAGAGCTGGGTTCAAACCCCACTAAGAAAATAAGATCCAAAAATAAAAATTTTAAATACACCTAATGCCATCTAGAGAGAAAAAAAAAAAAAAAAAAAAACAGAAATAAAATTTTTAACCATCCCCACAGTCCCTGGCTTGAATCACACCACAAAAGGCCACCATTAAGGTCTGTTACTATCATTACCCATTACTACTTATATGCTTAGAAATTTATGTTATTAATTCCAGTTTTAATTTATTGTAGTGTCAACTGTATAGTTCACAAGCCTCTAAAACCTCCTTTTTTGATCCTTGTAATTTTCTTTTGTTTACAACATTTCATTTTCATTTGGTAACAATTATTTTTCCATTTTTATTTATGTGTATGCTTTTTACCCTTTGGCTTGTGGTTTATATCAGAAACTTGCAATCCTGGCCGTTGGCAACTGATGAGAGGCCGGTTTTGTAAGTTGTGTGGTAACATCTTTATTTTGTCGATATTTTAATTATTTTATCAATTTCGTAATTATTTATTTCTTATAATGCATATTTTATTAGTTTTCTTCTAGCACCTTCTATCACTCTCCATCTCCCTCACTTTCCTTATTATTATTTTTTTTTCCAGCTTTATTGTCCATGTTCTGCTTAGGTTTAGCATTTGCTGACTTTGACTGCAATTAGACTACTTCCCTATTTTCCTATCTTCTGATTTCCACTTTCTTGTTATTCTATATATATATATATATATATATATATATATATATATATATATATATATATATATATATATATGAGTTAAGTTAATAATGGTAAGAGTTTTTTAAAAAAATATGATATACTAGCTTATCAGGTAAACCTTAAACCATGGCGGGTACCCAACGTGACCTGGAAAAAATCAATCTATGCCATAAATTATAAACATATATAAAAATAAAAATAAAAATACCATTAAAATGTTAGTTATGGCAATAAGATACATTGCAAGGGACTTTTTCGAGGGCTAACCCTTACAATGTATCAACCATAATTAACGAGCTATCCGTTTCTGTAGTCGTCGTCCAGCATAACTATGTCCTAATATACGTAAAATAGTATTAAGTTAGAGCCAAATGTATAAATTTTGTAGTAGTTAGAGCCAAAAGTATAAAATTTGTAGTAAGTTAGAGCCAAATGGTAATTAATACCAAATTTAGCAGTAAACTGGCAAGATGACTGTTAGCCCGACGGATAGCCAAAATTTTAAATTAAATTAAAATTATAGAAAGAGCTATAATTATTGTTAGGCATATGTGCGTAGTAGATAGTAAATGCTGCCATGGTAGTCTAATCAAAATTAATAAAATAATAAAAATAATAACAGTGTGAGCTATAGCTAACAAAGGCGAACGGAAAAAGGTATAAGAATAGATATAGTACCTCAATCCCCCTCGAATACTCTAATAGTTCATGAGGTATGAAATGATAGGGATAAGAAAGTGAAAGTTAAACAGTAAAGAAAAAGCAAAATAATTAACATAGGATGTAACCTTATAGTAAGGTATCCTGGTTAGAATGATTTAAGATTAAAATTAGAATGCTTACCACCGTATGGCCATGGTACTAGAAAACCACATGTATTGGCGCGTGTAGCATATATAACTACCGATCGCAGCCCCCCCCTAGGAAAAGTAATAGTTAAGTTAAGTGATAAAATAATTACATACAGCGCCCTCTGCTGTTATTTAATATACTGTATAGTATTACACATAGAAAAGCCGTCAAATAAGTATCTCTCTCGAAGTAATAATAGAAGTTTACAGAATAAGTTCCTACCCATGGAGCAAATATAGGTACAAGTTTTTAATGCGAGTAAGCTATATGTTTTTTCCGTTCGCCTTTGTTAGCTATAGCTCACACTGTTATTATTTTTATTATTTTTTTTTATTATTTTTTATTATTTTATTAATTTTGATTAGACTACGATGGCAGCATTTACTATCTACTACGCACATATGCCTAACAATAATTATAGCTCTTTCTATAATTTTAATTTAATTTAAAATTTTGGCTATCCGTCGGGCTAACAGTCATCTTGCCAGTTTACTGCTAAATTTGGTATTAATTACCATTTGGCTCTAACTTACTACAAATTTTATACTTTTGGCTCTAACTACTACAAAATTTATACATTTGGCTCTAACTTAATACTATTTTACGTATATTAGGACATAGTTATGCTGGACGATGACTACAGAAACGGATAGCTCGTTAATTATGGTTGATACATTGTAAGGGTTAGCCCTCGAAAAAGTCCCTTGCAATGTATCTTATTGCCATAACTAACATTTTAATGGCATTTTTATTTTTATTTTTATATATGTTTATAATTTATGGCATAGATTGATTTTTTCCAGGTCACGTTGGGTACCCGCCATGGTTTAAGGTTTACCTGATAAGCTAGTATATCATATTTTTTTAAAAAACTCTTACCATTATTAACTTAACTCATATTCATACAGACCGATGTAATGTTTAATCGTCCTAGATGGCATTAATTGGTTATGTGACTACTTAATATTTATATTTATTATAACATTTAATATTTGCTTTGTTATACTTGGATATATATATATAATGATTTTCTTCCTTTTTTCTGTTTTTCTTTCCTTTGTTATTTTTTTTATTACTAATTTAGTTAAAGTTCATTTATGTATATATATTTACTTGTCGTCAAATATTATGTACGTAGCGGTTAGCAAAGTTTGAAAAAAGCGGTCGAATCTAACAATCCATAATTTGTAAAGTACCGGCAGTAAGAGTCAGGTACATTTATGACAATGACAAAGTTTACAAATAAAAGCGACATCTCATATTGTGAATCAGGTCAAAATTATTCGAAGTGGGACAGTTTTGATTTGCTTCACAATTTGAGATGTGTGATGCTTTTAAAAATCCAGACTTCGGGTTTCTGTAATCCCCGCTACAGCAATGATGCATTTCCTCTACGATATATTATAAACATGCATTTCCTGCACGATATATTATAAACCTTCTGTAGCTTGAAGTTTTTAGCTGTACACTTTGTGGAATGTATAGGACATTTACCACCATCTTCATTTTATTTATATATATATATTATATATTTTTTTTTTGTTGAGTTTTCCTCTACGTTCTTGTATATATGCTTGTTTTTTTCTTCCCCCCCCCCTCTCTCTCTCTCGCGTTACATTATATTTATTCTCTTTTCACAAAAAATCATTTATCCCACTCCTTTCCTTAATGATTGTAGAGATAAAAATGTACAACCTATCTTATGGAGATATACTTTATAATTATAAAGTGATGTAAGGGGGAACCAATTTTGACGACTTTGCCTGTGGCACTTTGCTTCTTCCAACAAAGACCTCTGTTCGGTGATCTACTTTTGAGGGACCATCTGAAGTAGGCGTCCAGGAAGCTATTACCTTTCGATTACTACCTACGCCATGAAGTTCGTGTGGGAAGAGTAATAGCACACCTGCAAGGCTGCTACACAATGGTAACTGTGTTAGCGTGAAAGTACAAGAATGTCACCTTTTAGACATTGTGGAGTTTCTTTAGGTGCGATATCTGGTAAAAGAACTAATGCATTATTTCAGTTAACTGAAGAGCGTGATAAATTGGATTAATGGAACTTGCACGTGATGTATCGCGGACTGCTGCCTAGCAAAACGATCAGAGACGATTTATGCTTACTGTAAGAAATATTTTATTAGATTTATTACTACATTACTACAGACAAAGGGAGATATAAATTATTTAAGGAGAGTTCTGACGTTTCAGACAGAGCTAAAGGATTTCCATAATATCAAAAGAGTATGCAGAACCGCAGGGTAATCAGCAAGCAGAATACTTTCCAGTTTCTAGAAATGAGCGATTAGTATATGTAACGACTGCATGCTAAATTAATGGCGCATATTTAATGCTTTCGAGGCAGTCTCTTGAACAATTACTGAAACAGGCACTACTGTCCGTGTAGTCAGCTTACTAGTACAGAGTTACACACGCCACATGTTCAAATCTACGTGATGCTAGAAAACACAATGTAACTACACTGTAGGTATAAACTAGGGGTCGACAACCTTTTTTTTTAGTGAAGAGCAATTTTTGATTTAATTAAAAAAAAAAAAAGAATCCGAAGAGCCGCACCTCAGCTCAGCCTGGGATGAGGGAGGGGGAGTTTTTTAAGAAATGGAATAGAGTGGGAAGGTGTTCTATTAAAAAAATATCTTTTTTGAAATATTATTTATTAATATTGAAAAAACGTAACAAACATCCAATTAGGTACGAATTGATGTGACTTTTGTTGCTGAACTTCTTGAGCAAGTCTCTCAACATAAATAAATAAATAAATATTCATTTATTGCAAATACAGCAAGCACATGGCTAGGGGCAGGTAAAAATACAACGGGAATGACATAAAATAATCGAGTATATGTACATAGCAGATTTTATATAGATATTAACAGTGCCTAGGAATTTTAGTTATGAATTTAAAAATTGCAGAACAGTTATGAATTTTAAAAAAATTGCAGAACAGGACATTTGGCTTTCAGTTGCAATTACTGGGTTGGATTATTTTTCTTCATTTTATCGGAGATCTGACTCCTGTAGGCTTCAGAGTTGATTAACCTGTTGCAATCAATGTTGTGATGATTTATGAGGTGAAGAGATGCATTGGGGAACATTCTGTCCATTTGTTTGAGCCTGGAGAGGTTGGATTTGAATTGCTGGTTTCTTGAATTTTCCCTGTTGGGGATAGCTATTATATTGGCTAAGTTTGGTGAATCGCATGCAGAGGTGATTAACTTTGCAAGAAGCATGACTCCAGACTCGTTGATCATCTGTTGCAGAGGCTTTGTTTTTAGGTTTTTATAAAGCTGTTGCCTGGATATTGTATGGGGAAAACGAAGCTTACTATTGAGCCATCTAAGAACCCAATATTCTAGGGCAAGGAATTTCTTGACGGTTACTTGAGGAGCACCAGACCAGATTTCGGAAGCATAGGACAGAATGGGAAAGATGCATCTTTGAACATGCTTAATGACTGTTTTTCTGTCTTGAATCGCTGCTGTTTCTTGTTTGATTAACCATTTTGCTTTTTGAATTTTTTGAGCAACATATAAATAGTGGGCATTAAAGGAAAGATTTTTATCATCAGGCGAGTATGCCATAATTTTTATCTTTAAACATGCTGAGAGACTCGCATTGTTCAGACGGTTTCTTGATTTATTTTTAATATGTAGTTCATATTCGAAAATATTTGTTCGCGGAAAGACGTAGATTGTCTATGTATTTCCGCGATATGTGGGCTAAAAGTTAAGAGCCGCATGCGTGCCTCTCGTGCCTCAGGTTGCCGACCCATGCTATAACCCTTATAACTTAGCATGGCCAACCCGGAGTATTAACAGAAAAAAAATATTGAAAGAGCAGTAAATATACTTTCACAGTTGCAAAGTATTTACAGGGACTGAATACCCCTCATCGTAATTTATACATAACTTTTTCCCTTTGCAATTCGTAATTCGGCTTAGTATTGTTATTTGTTAGTTTGCTCACGAGCAGAAAGACAAAATAATGTACGATAACGTAAGCAATTCTAATTATACTGTTAAAATTTATTTATTCAACTGAACTCTTATATATATTAAAAAGAAATTATCTCGTGGCTTGTGGGCCACATTGTATATACAGTGCCAGAAATAAGAAAAATTCGAACCAAAATTACTATTTATTTCAGAATCTGCCTGAAGTTATACAGAAACTCTGAGCAGTATGTGAGGTAATGTCCTCGTGATTACAGTGTATCGAAAAATACTTTGGTTGTATAAATATCCGCATAAAGCGATGCAAAGCGAATACGATTAAACATTTCATGTATAGCACTACTATCAACTACCACATAAACTATAGGTAAACTGTGAAATAACTTAACGCTCAGCCACACGCAGAAGTTGCATAAATTTAAATTAAAAAAACAATCGCCGTAGTTATCTTTTTTATACAGTTATAGGTTGGTGCTACATACAAGCTGCCAGTCATTCGATATTCGCCTCTTGGTTTTCCAGCCACACAGCTTTTCTGTAGAATGCAAAGAAGTCAGAAAATTCAGGGTGAAGATGGTTGTATCACAAGTGCAATAGAATAATGTTATTGACCACACTGAAAGTAGGGATTGGAAAGAAGAAGTGTATGGAGATATATTTCCACTCCCCTCCCCTCCTGGATATGCTTGTTTCTGGACAGAATGTTATTTGTGTCCTTGTATGCAGCTTATTGGTGATCTATCGCAGTTGGGAAAATTTGACATGTGTGGAGGATTCTGTAGAAGAGTTTCCTGCTAATTTTGTCCTAACCGCAATCACATTTCAGGTGTAAATTTCTGCAATGTGCTTCGAAAACTGTTAGAAATTAATAATCTCGTGTCCAGTGCATGATATTATTAGTTATTATACAATTGTGAAGACTAGTCACAACTGCAAAACCGATGCTATTTTGCTATGCAGGTACGTCGATAGGTCTTTAGCAGTCAGAGTTGGGTGACGCTTAAATTTATACTCAACTTTTGCTTTTAATTGACGAAGGCAAGTATCACACGTTGGGGAAATGGATTAGTTGTCACTTACAGCATATTTGCTTTCTTTTAACACGAACCGGACCTGCTATGGTTTGATGTTCTTTTGCACATTATCCTCCCGCACAGCATAGTGGTTATAATCATCATCCTCCCGCACAGAGTAAAAAGGTACGAGGGCTAGTCTGCTTCAGGCGAGGGCTGCATGGTTTTTTTCTCCCTGAACCATGTTATATCAACCGACATTGTGTGATTATAATCGCACAGTAATTATTGGCATAATATACTAACGGCCTTAATTGCTTTGCTCTTAACACACGCACCCATATTCACTATCTTGCGCATTCGTGTTTAATTTGCTTTCTATTTTAATTTTTAGGCGAGGAATACAAGTAAGCTTTCCATGAAATCATTAAATAATTTAATTACTTTAACCTGCTATCATGAGAATTAAATTAATTCACCCTAAACTACGCATTAAGCTTATGTTAATAATTATTACAGTGATAGGCCACTTACAGAATTCGTTACCTAAGCTTTCACACAAATCTTCTTTTAGGCTAATGAGTTACTTATTTAAATTTTTAGCCTAGTTCCTCCCAATTAAAAGCTCACTTGATGAAACTTATGTAATGGGTACTACTAAAGCGTTCATTTGAAAACAACGACCAACACTTCCTTGCAATGTTTGCATTTTCAGATGCATATTTTAATATCCAGGTGCGTACTTAGAAGAAAGATCCCACTGTAATTACCTTTTTTACCCTTCTTTTTTCTCCTCTCCTTCTCCGTAAGTACGGCGATAGAAAGGCAGATTGTCACTAAGCACAGGTCATTCCGGGCAAGCTGAGACGATTAGGTGTTGCAACTGTCGACCAAACAGCACGATCGGCGTTTAGCTTTGCATGTTGAAGTTGCCTAGGTATTCATTACTGACCACCAGAGCTGTGATTAGGTACACGTCCCAATCTGACAAGCACGCGTATGTAAGTCTACTGATAAGCACGTGTTACATCTGAAACGTTGACTCATCACCGAGAGGGAAAGGATAGGGGATAATGCGGGGAAACTTATTTCATATTTCTGGAGGACATATTAGATCTGATCGATGAATCATCAACCTATATACAAGAAATTATAACAACTGAATTGATGGTTATAGATAGATGAAAGGCAGTTTGTGTTCTGAATTTTGCATGACCTGATCGAAAGATCCGTTGGTAATTAAATAAGTGAAGACACTATTAAGAAGTCTCTAGATTTCAAAAATCCATCTCCTAATTATGAGCTACTGACGTTATTCAGAGGTATATAATCTTTTAGTCTGTCGAAAAGATCATTTCAACTTTAATTCGCATAGATTTACTTCAATTATGATTGAAAAAATGTTTCATATCTGATGACAAAAAATAGTCCATTGAAACGTATAACTAGTTCTTATGAAATTCCAACGTGAAAAATGCCGTATATTAATCTTGAAGGAGACTGGATAATGAACACTGGAAAAGAACCCCTTAAAATATTATTTTCACTATTACATCAGGGCTGAAAAAAAAATATATGTACTATATATAATTTATTCTCTGATTTCTAAATGCAACGCTGCATACGACCAGAACGAGAAGACTCAGCACATCTGTGATCCAGCCGAAATAAGAAGGTAATCAAGTGAACAAACTAATTTGCTACACTGCTCCGTGCATTGTGATTTTTGCTGATTTCAGAAAATTTAAGTTTAGAACAATTTATAATACTATTTCGCTCACTGGCTGCAATAGTGGCATAACTAAAAAATCGTAATTCTGAGATAATCGATGAGAAAAATTTGACCGACCTTTATGCAAATGTCAAGAGTAGCTCCTTGAGTCTCATGAAACTTCTCCACTGAATTTTTCCATAGATGGGTACCAAAAGCCAGTATATCACCAGTGGATTGACACTGATGGAATCCGTATTTACGATAATTGATCAGATGGAAGTTTTCTAGATATTTTATGAGTTGGCGATTAATGGATTTCTCCATTACTTCAGAAAGAGTAAAGTGCAATGGAACGATAATTGGATTGGAGGTGGATTTGTCACCTTTTTTTGGAATTGGTTATTACAAAATTTCCATGCAGGAAGTAAAAACAGCAGTGGAATAAACAAGTGTAAAAAGGCGACATAGAAAAGGAGTAAGCTCAGGAGCACAGGCTTGGAGAACAAGTGTTGAACTACCATCAGGACCTGAATTTTCTTAGCATCAAGCTGATTCCTAATTCTTCTGATTTCCTTTGACGAAAGCCCACAGGAGCCATTGAGTGGAGTGTACATGGATTGGTAGGAGAGTTAACAAGATCAATACAACAGTTTAAATAAAAGTAGGATGCTAGTATGTTGACTTTATCTTTAGCTGAGGTGGCAATAGAACCATCAGGTTTTGACAGAGGTGAGTGTAGAGATGGGCAGAAGTTAAGGCCAATAACGTTGGCTAGAGACCAAAATGCTCAGCTACCGTCTGTACAAGAAGCAAGTTTTCATTGATATCATTGAATGCTTTGCAAACGTATCAGAAGATTTAAAACAGTAATCCAACCCCTTTGTTGGATTACTTGAATTGGTTAAAAATCTCGCGAATTATCCATTTTGCGTTCTTGTAATGTAGAACTGCACGAAGCTGAGAATAACCACCAGAGAAATGATCTATTGACCATCACCAAATAAGCATCTGAGGTACCTAGAAGACCACTCACTTCGTGTACTTGGAAGGATTGTTCGTGAGAAAAAGGTCGAGTGGCTGTGTTAGGATTCTTTGGTATTCTGGTAGGTATAAAAACAGTCTGTGAGAAGTCATTAGTAATTGCAAAAGCCTCAGTATCTCGACCAGCTGAATCCTTGTGAAAACGGAAGCCAGCTGGAGTTGTCAACATTAAAATCTCCAAACAAACTTACCTTACTGTTAGGAAAGTTGGACTGGTGAAAGTCAAGTTTCAAAGAATGGAAATCAAAGCGTTCCAAGTGATTAGTTGAATTGGAAGATCCATAGTCAACAGATAAATTTGACAGAATGTGATGGAGATTTTAAGCCAGAGAAGATCGAAAAGAGGAGACTGCAAATTACTGTCTCTGACACGGAATGTCAGAATGGACATATGGGCAAGTACGACTTTTGAAACGAAAGGAATCCTACAGCAAATAATTAGGAAAACTGAGATGAGCAGTGGTTGAGGCAACTGACAATTTGGATTCTGACAGAAAAGTAAGTGGAGCATAGCAGACTAAGTGGAGGTTGATATCATTGAGACATTGGAACTGAGACCACATATATTTGTGGAATGAACGAGGAAATGTTTAGGTGGTTTAGATCTTTTCGCAGATAAGTCTGTTCTATTAGTTGACTATTCATGATGTATTCAGTAATATAAAAAAAGGTCGGAGAACATGTTATATGAACTAATGATATTTTTGAATATGATGCACACAGCAAGAATATACCGATCTCCTTGATATAACATTGCCACGACAACCCCTCCCCCCCCCTCGCATACGCACTACTCGAATTCCCTCCAGTCATTATCCGGCAGAGTAGAAGCAGCGAAATTATGCACTAGCTGATTCGGATTCTCTCCTCAAAAGTTACCAATAGGTTCGGTCTGGTGGACTATCTAGCTGCCGGCCTGCGAACACCATTTTATAGTTATATCCTCGAAATGTAAGGAAATTTTGGATCATGCCATGATGCCCATCATAACCTCAAAGGGTGTGCGCTCAGTGGTTCTCTGCTTACTGAACCACTGAGCGCACATGATTCCCACACTGAACTCAGTTCTTCCACCTTGTTAACGTGGCATCTTCGAGCGCATGCTGCCCGTAACCACCAACGAAAAGGATCAATAATAATCAAGATTTTCACCTGCTTAACTGCTAAAAAATACAAATTATATGTATAATTACCAGATACATATAATTTGGTTATAAACTGTGTATTATGTTATATGACAGGAGGTTTTACATACTTACACACACACAAAGAAACCTCATCCCCTGTTCTGCAGAGAAACGAACCACTTCCAGCTGTTAGCATATTTCCGAATAATTGTATGTGTGTGTTTGTGTTGGTGGGGCGGGGATTTGAACAACTCGCAACACGAAATTGTTACTTAAAAGGAATGAAACTACGCATCAAGAGGATTAATTGAATAGCGAGTCATGTGAAAGTGACCAGATATCGGCAAAGATATCTGCTCAGTGAAAAACCGAATCTACTCCCTGTGTAGCGAGTTTCATTTACTACTAATAATAAGGAACTCTTTATTTCAACAACACGTGTATCGTAAATTGTGAATAAATTCGAAAATTTCTATAGCATACGTTAAAACTGGCAAAACAGATATATGTTCACATTCAGAAGATTAAAAAAAAAACTAAATTGTTTCACAAACAAATGAAACATATTCAAGTGTTGTGCTCATTTTATATACACGATTAGCGTAGGTTAAAAACTAAAAACAGATTTTTGAGATGTAATTTACCGTAGACTAAATAATGTCCATGCAAACTGTCTACACAAAGCTGCAGCAATAGGATGTCCAGGGATTTCATATATCATAACTTGAATTTCGGATGGCTTTTTACGTATACAAACACAAAATTAAAATAATCTCATTTTCGCAGCACATCTTAAAAAGAAATGTCCATGTAAGATGTCGTTTTATACACAAATGGGAATGAAATGAAAAGTAAGTTAAGGAATTAATTCTAGAGCAGCACAGCACCATAGTTTTGGATTCTATCATTATGATGTTCAGCAGCAGCTTTCAAGAGGACGCAACCGTTTCAGAAACGTAGGAATAGGGGTAATCAATATTTTTGCGTGGGCCGGAGCAATTAGCCTCGATCCGCCTTTCAGCCGCACGCTAAGTCGTGATTATTACTTCATGTGCGTGTGACATCCTGGAACGGGGACAGTTTTTATGGGAGGAGACAGTGTGTTTTACGGAACATTAAAAGCGTCTTGATGCTTAACATCACGCTCCTAAAATGAAACGTCTCCTGTTGATGAACTTGTTTCTTCAGGTTACTGCCAGGGGATTATAATAATGATTGTTATGCGTTGCTATAAGTTACTTTATAAGATTTATGTGCATTACAATTTTATTATTATGTATAGCGATACGTTTGTCATGAAACGCATTATTAATATGAATACTTTATGATTTTTATAGCTGTCATAAACGCTTAAAGTTAAATTGGTACTTTGAAAATTTCATTTTCGATCAGAAAATCTTGGTAATAAATAAGAAAGCAAAGCGATGTAACTTGTCTTGAAAAACTTTAAATGATAGGGTCAGAATTGACGTCAAATATCTTGTTTTTAGGCCAGAGAACTTTGTACAGAATCCCCCAACACACACACACACACACACAGAGCAAGCCACACCCGTGCCTGAAACTCTTTTGGACGTAATATGTAATAATGACCCAGATTAAAATGTTACCTCGCCACTTGCTGTTTCATCATTCTTTCATAATACGTGTAAAACGTTATGAAAGAATATTTCTTTCATAAAACTTATGAAAAAAAAAAAAATAAATAACGGGCGCTCTGTCTTTCTCACAGAACGAAGGAATCAAGATGGTTTCCTTTACACGAAACCATTCATGTGTAGCGAAAACTGAAATAATCGAAAAAGGGAATGACGCCGCTTATATTCTAAGTAGACAGTTATATAAATTGAAATGGCAGATGGTACTGTATATTACTTTTTTTGTAAGTATAGTATGCATCGTACAGGGTGATTAAAAATGATTGCAATCCAAATTGTAAGTATTAGTTTATCATTATCAACTTAATAGAATTTGATTCTGATTGCTATAGTGGCAACATGGTTATTCCCAGATATCCAGCGGTTGTCATTATTATATGCTAGCTTTGAGCCACTAACCAGTATTGTTTTTCATACAAAGAGGCAGCACGTCATTTTCTTTCATAAAAATTATGAAAAATAAATAAACAAATAATGGGCGCTCCGTCTTTCTCACAGAACGAAGGAATGGAAAGAATTATTATCTTCTATTATTATGGAAAGAATTAATATCTTCATTCATGGAAAGAATTATAAAATTCTTTTATACTCTTAGGTTTATTAATATTTCCTACAGTCCTCTTTGGGTACACGTTTTGTTAATCATATTCAATAAATTTAATGGCATTAGAAGGAAATTTGGTTTCATGCAAGAACTTCATTCAGGAGACACTCATGTAATTTTGAACTTTACACACGTACTCTGGGGGGGAAAAGAAGTTCTTAATTTATATACATGTCTTTACTCTTCTTTAAATTTTATTTTGAATATGTATAATAATAATTATGCTTTATTAAATATTCCTTATTTGTTCTGTTCCCTTATAACTATAGACCTCTATTCCTTACACCCCCACGTACACATCTGACTTTGCTTCACAGGAGAATTCCAGATTCGAGGGAACTTCTCTATTATGTATAATTCCCTTCGGAAAGGCTGAGCGTTCAGGAATAACAAACTCACAAATTAATAAACAACAAAGTTTATTTTCATATATATATATAGAACATAATATACAATTGAATAAAAAAACATGTAATATGCATACAAGGTTAAGTCAAGGATACCTTGCATAAATTATTCTTATTCCTGTTTCCCTTCACTAGCTAGCTAATCTGAGTTGACCATTATATGAAAACACTTGATTCATTCTTCTTGCCCTAACTAACTAACACTTATATTAACAATCAATATGCTACTTTCATCATTATACTCTGTGTTCTCACCATTCTGTTACAATACACTGAAGACCAATCATAACTTTCCTAAAGTCTCTATTTGTTATTAGTCTTTCAGATGAACCAACAATTTTTCATCAATACAAACACTATATTCAATTATCTGTCCTTAAAACATATTCAAAGTTTCTTATATAAATCCATTATCTGTCTTTAAAACATAATCAATATATAAACCTTACTACCCTTCTAACATATTATAATCATTTGAACAACAATTTAATCTATTACTCATCCTTCGTTTCTCTTGCATTTTACAATAACCCTTTTTTTACATAATAACTCTGTTAGTATATATATAATTTATTTCAGAGATAATTTATCTATCATTTTACTTCTAGTGCTACCCCTTTTTTTAATTAATCACTATACTGTTTCACTAACAGTCCTTGTTGACTTACAGTACTTACTATTATCTTTTTTCTTTCCTTTCCGGGGAGGTTTGAACCTTCCATTTTAGGCTCTCAGGCTACCTTCTGGGGATCTCCATCATCTGCTACACCTGAATTTGCTATAGATAATTCTCAGGAACTCTTTGCTGCATGGGTCTGGCGTCCTTTCTCCACCTTATTCGGGCTACTTCTACCTTTTCCATTCGCTGATTCCTTCCTTCTCATCGAGCTACTAATTCCGCATTTTTGCTCCTTCTCTCGAGCTACTAATTCTGCGGATTTCGCTCCCTTTCTCTCCACCTTATTAAAACCTATCACAAGGAAAAACTCATAGGGCATCTCACACTAACTCCTTCTCCACTCCACTTTATTAAAACTTATCACAAGGAAAAACTCATAGGGCATCTCACACTAACTCCTTCTCCTCTCCACTTTATTAAAACTTATCACAAGGAAAAACTCATAGGGTGCTACCCTCGTTTTTCCGCTCCACCCATTAAGAACTCTTTCAAGAAGAAAACTTCCCAGGGCGCTACCCTTCTCTTTTTCCACCACGTCCAAACACTCCACTGTTAATTGACACATATTTCCTACCACAACAGAACCCTCAACTGTCCATGTTACTAACTCATTTTTACTTATATCGACGAAAATCTCGACTGCTGTGTCCGCTGACTATTTCATTTTCCCTAGCACCAACAAAAAACTCAACTTAGAATCCCGGAGGCGCCTCCGTAGCCAGGTGGGAAGGAGCAGTAGTGCGCAGCACACGCTTCTTGATTAGACCGGGGTTCGAGCCTGTCACCATCAAATACGGAGGATGCGGAAAGGTCAGGAAATGACCACCGCATATCCCGGAGCAATATGGCCTTAGTTGCTAATGCTCCTAAAAACCAAATAACAACAACAATAACAACTTAGAATCCCACTAACCCATTTTCATAAACACCCACAAGGATCTCAACTTTGGGTTCTGACTCCTACTCACATTTTCTAACACGACAAAAACTCAACTGTCCATCCTAACTCATGTCCATCCTAACATCCACCCAAACGCCGACTAGAATCTAAACTTTGTCTCCCCCTAACTCATTTCCATAGACACCCACATGAATCTCAACTTTGGGTTCTGTCCCTCTCTCCCTGTTCACTCGCTTTTTTTCATCTGAACTATGTACCGCCCCTTTGTGTCAGGGTCGCCCTTGTTCTGAGTCTTAACCAATCTTTCTCATTTTATCAACTTTCTCTCTGTTCTTATTTGCTCATTTTAATCTTTCTCACGCTGTCTATTTAGTGCTCTATCCAACTTCTTATTTTAAGAAATTTGTAAAATTTCTCAGGCTGTCTGTACCTTTGAAGTCAGCCGCTTATAGTTATACTTTAGAAGACTAATTTCCCACGATCTATAAAACTTGCCAGACTGCCAGTCTTAAATCTAATTCCCAGCATTCGTTCCGTATTTACTACCTGTCTCTTCTCCAGGTGTCACCGATTAAAGAAATGTCCTGACAGCACATGGTCCACCGTGCCATTGTTTTCCAGAGTTAACACCTTCTACTAATAGCAGTTGTTACTCGTTTCTGTTGTTTGGTTTGTCTGTGTGAGCTGGGAGTCGAAGTGTACCTAGGTTGCTAATAGCTTTTCACTTACCGCTCCCCTTGTATAGACGTTGTCTAATTTAATCCCTTGCGAGTGACCTTAGTAATATTCTTGACTTGTAAGGTTCGCTCCCCCATATTGCCATATTATAAGTTTTACTTTAAATAAATCTCACTTTTCTATAAAATAATATATTTGTAAGATTTTACATCTTACAGTACACATCGATGTTTCATAATATGTAATTAATCAAGTTTAAGAACGTGACGTTTCTTACTCTTTTCTATTAAAGTTATTTGCTGTATTCTCAAGATATAATATTTATGTTATGCTGAGTGTATCAGTATGCCCATATTCGTAAGTGTATGACTGTTAAAATAAATTTTATGAGTGTATATGTAATTATTATTAAAGACGTGGCTTTTCTAAATTTATGACGGGAATCAGTATTCATAACTGCTATATGCCTACATATCGTTCTAGGTGGAACTATTATGATGTAGTCTAAAACAAGCAACATTATTTTTTGTTTTATCCGGATCAAGCAACTAGTGAACTGTAGACTTAGAAAGTGATACGCTGTATTTCTTAGTGCTTTGCACTAACTTGTTTTTGTTTCAAAAACTAACATACACAATATATGGCCGTGTTCGAATCCCGTGTTGAAATGAGAGAAATTGTATCTCTCTCTCTCTCTCTCTCTCTCTCTCTCTCTCTCTCTCTCTCTCTCTCATGTCGGAGTTAATCGATAATGGGGGAAGTCGCATAACGTTATCTCCTGAAAACTCGGGTTTTCTTTCAAGAAACAGGCCTTGATACCTCATGGCCTCGGTTGCCTTGGCACGAAAACTACAATAGCAGTAAACCAGGTTGATTAATAAATATTTGAATTATGTTAATTTTAGAACACATTTTCATAGCTGAATGTTTCTTAAATGTTATCGCATGACTGATAAAATTTCTTTTCCTTTAAGAACATTATAATGTATGAATACCTTCCTGCTTTGGTTGGAGAAGAGATGACTCCGTATACAGGTATGCTGTCCTTATAGAATTCTATTTCTCTCTTATCGAATCCCTATGTTTTTACATGGAAGATGCCCTGTAATTAAAAACTGTTTTTGTTACAATGAATAGCATACAAGCCTGATGTTCATCCAGGAATAAGTCATGTATTTCAGTCTGCAGCCTTCCGATTTGGACATACAATGATCCCCCCAGGAATTTATCGAAGGTAGGTATTCTTATAGGGCATTTTCATTAAAGACATTTTTTATGATATGAAAAATAAATTTCTGCATTTTATGAATTGAAAGACTTAATTCTAGTTATTGTACATTCAGCATATAAGTCGACTTCTAATTTTGTCTTGAAAATTTGTGTTTAATCATATATTTGCAGCATACGCCGATCCCCTTTTCTACGGTTATTTTTCATATCTCGCAGAGTAATTTATTATAGTAAAATCCGCATTAAGAACCCTTCTTAATGTAGATTAAGAAGGGTTTTTAATGCAGACTATTAAAATATTAATCGTTTCTGCTCTTTTAATACTTTACATTGTGACATTTAGTTACACTGCATATTACATTGTAAAGAAAGCAGTAAGCGTATACAGTACTCTTGTGCAGAAAGTTCAAAAACTAAAACTTACAGGGATAGATGATGTAACATTGCTCTCATTGGTGCTATATGAATGTGCATACGAGACCAATCCTCACGATGACAGTATGTCAATTGCGGTCCCTCCACAACGTAGACTAAATTCTTTACAGGATGAAATGGAATGCGATGAAGATGCGATTGCGAAGACCTGAGAACGTTTTGCATTCCACGGAAGTGCCATTCATGGAGATTTGACGAAATGGAATGTGAGCAAGATGCTTTTCGGGGAGACTTGAGTACTTTAGCCGATCCTGAGTACATACCCGACGAACAGACATCGGAGCCGAATTGTTTACGCAAGATGAGTTGAATGACCTCATTAGAGATCTAGCTTTCTTCGAAGATAAAATAAAACTTCTAGCCTCGAGACCAGGGTAGAAACGCTTGGTTTAGAACAACGTCAGCTCTGCTACTGCCAGGTTATCAATGACGTTTTGATGAAATTATCACAACTGCACATTGCATCTGAATATCTCCTCTTCATCGGCTCCTTATTGTGAGGTTTGGAAGCCGTTCTCTTGCATAACAGGAACTTAAAAGCCGACATACTATAAAAATTACTCTTCATGTAAGTGTCTTCATGTTATTCTATAACATGAAGGAGCTACTAGAAGCAATTCAATTCAGCAGTCATCAGTGGAATATCTGCTATGGCCTCAAAGTCTCTGGTATGTTAATGGCGTGAAAGAAAGGTTAACAAAATATTGATGTATCCTATGCCTATAGGATACATCAATTCTTCCGATTACATCAGACGTGACTGGCTTCAAAGAAGCGCATACGAGCCATAAACAAGTAGTATGCAGTATTGTCCATTAGTAGATTGAATGACGATTCTCCTTCTACCAACTTCTTCATTGAAAGGATTTCATTACTTAAGCGAAAATTTACCAAAGATCAGTCCGCGAATGTGAAAGAGAGAATCCTTGGGGGGCCTCGCATCAAAGAGTTTCTACAGGATGAATGATTCAAAAAATGCCTCAGCATATTAGAACTAAAAGCATGGCATGCTTTTACTACCACTGTTACTATCACTCCATACGAAAATGAGTTCAGAAACTGCTTGATTCATATAAAGGTATGAGATTTCGTATGTCGCTGAAACTTCAATTTTTGCATTTACTTTTACATTTTTCCCAAAGATCTTGGCACAGTGAATGACGAGCAGAAGGAACGATTCCATAATGACATTAATTCAACAGAAAAGGGCTAGCAATGTTTTCGGAACGAACGCATGCATGCATGCAGACTACTGCTGGACGTTGTATTACCATATTCCGGACAAAGTGCACCTTTGATGCACTTTGTCCGGAATATAATATTGCATAAGCCATAACATTTTAAAATTGTGCCTGTGTATAAAGTTTATTGGGTTTAAACTGTAACAGTGATAAAAATATAATTGTGACCAATCTCGTTCATTTCGTAACGAGGTCGTCTTAATTGACTTGCACTAAAATTATTAGCAATTCCGTTACGATGAAAACTATGATGTTATTGTAGGATTTTAGACGCACAAGCAACTTACAACATGATATTACGCCGTATATTTTATGTCTCTAAATTGCGTGAGTTTTGTGGTCTATTTGCTGTTTTGCAAGACGAAGAACCCAAGTTTTCGGGAGAAAAAAGCCACGCTACCTCGCCTGAAACCGACTAACTTAGCCACATTGTGAAATGGCCTGTAAAATTCCTCGTGTCATTAACGGGATTCGAATTCAGGTTTTTTCCACCTGCTGTGGGGAGGATGGTGATTATACCAACCACGAAGACTATGAAAACTTCAGGAATTAGAATAATGTCGAGAACATATTCGAAATCAGCGCGCAGAACTGGTTTACAGAATTCTCTTTATCTCTGTGATAAAAAAAAAAAAAAAAAAAAAAAAAGTTTAATTTGCTTGATCCGTATTTTTATTGTAATTCTTAACGTTGTTATATGAAGCTCTGTTTGCTTAGGAATATTCTGTAGTTCTGTTTATGCAAGTTAACGAAGCGTTCTTTTGCAGGTTTATCACTAAATTATTTGTTATAAAAACTCTATGCAAACAGAAACTTTTCCTTGCTTCCAACATCCCTAATTAGCTGATCAGAGTTTTCAACCTACTCTAGACCATTTCCTACACTTTATCACTCTAGATCCCTTGAGGCAGTTTCCCGAGTCCCTTAACTCCATCATCTATATGCTGTGTACCGTTGATCTTATCATAACTGAACTCCTTCATCTCTAGGGTGGCCACTTTAAAGAAAAACAAGAGTTATGTCTGACAAAGCCTCCAAGCTACTGGCTGGTTTAAGGTTATTGTTCATATTTTAAAGGAACCCAATGCCAGTGCCATTCATTCTAAGCTATTTCACGTCACATGTATTTATACTTAATGATTTAAATTGTAGTTTATTTTAAAAAACAATTTGTTTCATTTTATTTTATTCTTCTGAAACAAACAATCGATGAATTTAATAGCAGTCCTGAAAATGCTAGTCCCAGATGTTATTAGAATTACTTTAGAAAACTTGCTGTCTTTTCATGCTTGATTCTAGAAATTATTTGTATTTTTAACATTGTAGATAATATGTATAATAATAACAAAAATATAATTTTCATGGTACTACCGAAGAAAAATTAATCTACCGCTTAAAATTAATCCACGCTTCCATAGAGGTATTAACCGCATCACTACACTTTATTAAGAAATTATCATACAAAATATATTTCTTTCATTGCTCTTAAAATCTAAAGCTTTTTAGATTTTGCAATGAATTTCCAAATGGGATATGGGTGTCTCTTCTTTCCGAATGTTATATTTTATCGCCATATCAAGGTGTCAGCCATGACTTCATAACTCGTGTGACCCTTATCTCTAACGTTTTGAGTGTCACTTGTGGACTATTAAAAAAACGTATCACGCAAGCTTGTAATAGTCAATTTGGAAATTAAAAGTCCACAGCTCCCTTGTACTTGACCTATCATATTTTGTTAGTGATACACCCCTTTTTATCCTATTAAATTCGCCTTTTTCCACACTCACTCGCTCGCGTTTACTTCCTTCTCTGTGTCACATGTTAATTACCTTACTTGGAGAGCATATTCATCTCCTGGGTGCGGTCATTTCGAATTACCGATCACCGAGGAGGTTACATTGCGTGTGCAAGGGGATTTAATGGGTTGTCACCTACCGTAAGACAGCATGAGAGGGAGAATATATTTTGGAGACAAATGGGTCTTTCGAAAAGAACTGTGCTGAAGTTCTGACTGATAGGTTACGTAGAAAATTGAAATACCACACACTAACCATGCCTCTTTCGCCACAGAAATCTGCTACCCACCCATATACTTAATATTCGGACATAAATTTTATCTAATAATTAAGAGTACACCAAAGGTTATTTGAACATTCGCTAAGAATTGATTGTTTACTCTATGGCTGTCTGCTAAGAGATGGTGTATCATGATAAACCGTTGACAAATTGCATGCATTCATTTGCTAGAGACGGGCCTCCTTCGTACTTTCAGCTGCTTATCATCTGCCAACAGCCTTTGGGAGGATTTAAAGTGAGGCAAAGAATGAAAAAAAGAGAAAAGTAAACCGAATTCTGTAAAACGTAATGTATATAGGAGCGGATGTCATTCATGCTTTAAATCTTGCGAACAGTGCAGGCGTTTATTTTTTCTTCTTATACCTCCTGTTCCTCAGAGAGTGGTATATCTACCTCTCTAAGGGTAAGCGAGATACCTGCAGTAACTGCGTAAAGATCAACATGCTGACAAATCTCTTTTACGAGTTCTCGTATTCATTTTAAAATTTAGTCACTGTCTCATGTCACTTTACATGATATTTAAGTAATCTTCACCGAAGTTTATTTATATCAGCAAAGTCTGAATTTCACTGGTATATTATAACTAACATACCTTTACAAAGTACATATGATACCACATCTTTCAGCTGTGTTTTCTTGACTTTAGAGGACTATGACCATCAAAGGAACTTGTAAAACCACATAAACATATTTCTGCTTTAATGTTAGCATAAACATAGAATAAACATAGCATAGACATGGAATTAGAATATCATAAATCGCTAAAATATAGTATCCACGCTAATTTTATAGTGTATAAAAGCAGTTTATCTCAAGAGTAGAAAAGGTTTTTTTTATTTTTTGCTGCTTATATAATCACTTGTCACGCATGGTTTCCAGAAAAGGCAGTGAATGAGGTCTTTTCAAGCGGGTGATCAGCCTAGTTGGTCCCGTCTTGGGCCGATGTGTATGGATTCTTTTTTTTTTTTTCTACAGAAAACTCTGGTTTTTCATTATGCAAATAGTGAACCGACTACAAAACACAAAAAAACCTATGCACATACTGTATATCGCATGGCTTGGTGCTTACTAAAAACAACCGAATTAGTTATAGGTATAAAAGACTAGCGAAGACAAAAACAACAATAATAAGTTAGTTGATGTACGCAATACGTTATGATTTATAACAGAATAAGTCAATCCATCCACGTGAAAATTTGTTACAAATGTTCCTAAAATATTCTAAGTAAGCACTGACGTATTGAAATGGATCAGAGTACCTGTTCCAAATATATAATAATATTTCTGTAGAGGAACCTGGGGAGGATATGTGAAATCAGAATTGAACCTGAACCATTTCAAGGGTCAGCAGAATATATGTTGAAAATTTGGTTACAATCTCTATTTTTCTTGTCGATTAATTCGAAAACATACTTTCATTTATGCTGGTTTGTGTGTGTGTGGGGGGGGGGAAAGAACAATGGCTGTGAAATCGTAATTGGACTTGAAATTTTCCCAAGGACCAACAAAACATAATTTTAAATTTGACCTGGATCCGCCTTTTAATTCTACTGTAATGTGCAAAATATAATTTCGTTTATATGAGTTCATGAACTCCCCGACTTACGTAAAGGTTGTGTTCCGTGGAACACTACGTAAGTCGGGAATTTCCCCCATGCTTGTGCAGCAGTCGCAACTGTACTTGCTGAATTGATTGCATCAAAAAATAAATGTAGTAGCAGTAGTGGCATGTGATGCAAGAAAGCAAGTGTATGAGCTTATGCAGCATCGGCCAAAAAAAAATCACACCATTCCCTCCAAATGCCTGTCCAGTTCCTCCTTAAATTTATTCAACCTATCAACTTCCACAACGACAGATGGAAGTTTGTTCCAGCAATTAACCACCCGCTGGCTAAAGGCAAATTTCCGCACATCTGTCCTTTCTTAATTTGAATTTATGCCCCCTTAGGTTCGTAATCGGAACAAGTGGAAGAATCCCATCAGAATTCAGCGTGCTCAACCCATTCAAGGCCTTATACACCTCAATCAGATCACCGCGCAGGTGCCTAATCTTCAGCCACTGCAATTTGCAGAACTTAAGCCTCTCTTGGTAAGAGGATCCCTTCATTGCCCTCACCAATCTTGTTGCCCTTCTCTGTACACGCTCAAGCAAATCTACATCCTTCCTAAAATGAGGCCTCCAGACCTGTACGCAGCACTCAAGGCGTGGCCTGACCATTGCCTTATACAGAGGGACAATCACCTCCTTTTTCCTATATATCATTGACAAAACCTCATGGCCTGCCCTGGCAGCCTGTCTACATTGCTCAGAAAACTTCATATCTGACTGCACAATTACTCCCAGGTCTTTTTCATTTTCTACCACCTTAAGTGTAGTACCACACAGTTGGTACGTTTCTCTGTGGTTACTTATACCCATATGCAGTACTTTGCATTTGTCAAGGTTAAACTTCAGTTGCCACTTCTTAGCCCATCTGCCCAAATTATCTAGATCCTGTTGCAGTAGCACACTGCCATTACTGTCATTAACAACCCTGCCAACCTTTGTATCATCTGCAAACTTCGACATTAAGCCTGATATACCTTCATCAATATCATTGATAAATTTTATCTCATGCGTAGGAAAAATTACAAAAGCATGCAATTTAAAAAAAAAATTTCAAAATTATAAAATTACAAAAAAAGAGAGGAGATAGGTGTAACGTCAGTTTTACCTCTCGAGCATCGTTTCCAGAATCGACGTCTTCAGCTGATAAGGACGCCGCTGCGGAGGTTGAGGGCTGTGGAGATTTAGAAGGGGTCGGCCGCTCAACTTTACCAAAGAACATATTAATGGATGATTGGACAGTGGCTTTTTTCTTTTAATCGTAGATTTCGTTGTAGCAAGCAAGCATATCATTCACCCCTCTGTTAACTTTTAAGAATCGTTCGCTGTCAGGATCCAACTTCTCAAACCTCGCCATTGCCGATGCAATTTCACGAAATGCCATTGCCATCTCCCTGGCAATGAAGAGTCTCGGCTGCTCATTTGGTTCATCTTGAGCTTCGTCAGCATTTTCTTCTTTCACTATTGCTGCCGCAAGTCAATATGTTATTCGTTAGATAATTCCTTCTCTTATTTCTCTATTAACTCCCACATCTTTGACTTTAACCTCCAACTGAAGTAGCTCTGCAACTTTTAAAATCTTATCTGTAACTTCTTCATATGATTCGTCTTTTTCAAATCTTTCGTAGCCTTTTAAGCGCCGTAGGCATATTTTTTCCATGCGCTACTTAAACAACTTTTAGTAATTTCTGCGCAGGCCACACTAATGTTTAAGATGGCGTGGTAAATATTGTAAGATTTCCAAGGCCCTCAAAGTAAAATTTTTCTCATCGTCTACTGCAGACAATGCCTGAGCAAATGTGAGTAAATAGTATGCTTTTAAATTCGAAATAACACTTCACTCATTCATAGTTTGGATGAGTGAAGTCGTGTTTGGCGGTAGAAATATGACTCTCACGTTCTAATTGAAATCATCTAGATGCGTAAGATGTCCAGGATCATTATCTAATAGAAGAAAAATCGTGAAAGGAACATCGTTGTCTTTACAATATATTTCAACCTCTGGAATGAAGCAGCATTTAAACCAGAGGTCGCGACTATTTTTTGGTCGTGACTGAATTGTGTTTTAGAAAAAAAAAAATGTTTTTTTTTTTTCTCTCCAGAAATGTGTTTTAGAAAAATATCACAAAGGCGTTCAAAATTGATTCTTATAATGATGAAAGTGTAGTAATTTCCATTATAAATATGACCTTGAAGAGAGATAAATCGCTTAGTAATATAGCAAAATTTTCAACTTCCAAGGACTTGTGAATTACAAAAAAAAAAAAAAAAAAAAAAAAAAATCAGTGTTATTGGGTTCACATTACGATATTTTCACGATATCTCCATTTATTCCTAGGGGATGGAGAATACGTTTCCACGAATTTTTTTAGTTTGCACCGGCCAGCAAAAACTTACGTAAAGTCGAAATTCCATAAGTAGAGTATTACGTAAGTCGGGGAGTACCTGTATTTTGCTGTGGTTGATGGTGGGGCAAGAAGGCTAAAACTTTTTCTTATTAACTAATGTCTAAACATCCGATAACATATTTCCATTACAAGTTAAGTAATGTACACATTGCGTTACATTTCAGGCACATTCTACTTTTTTTTCCCTTAAAATTAAATGAACGTTTTTTTTTAAACTTAATTGAATTTTTCCGTGATTAACTGAAGTTAAAAGTAAATATAATTATATCTTCTTATCAATTAATTACTAAGATTATATCTTCAAAGAACACTTAATAAAACTCTGTGGTTTTACATTCTCTAAACTTAGCGGTCCAATTTAATTATAGCCTTATACTATCCTGAAAGAGGCCTCTGAGGTCGGGAAAACTCATGTCTAAAAATATATATAAATTCATACACCGACCATTGAATAAGATTTAAAATTTAATATGACTACAATCTTTACACAAAAATATTTACAATAAACTATTGCGGAATGCTAAAAACTGTAATAAAAGATCATTTACAATAAAATTTGCTAAAATATAAAACATTAAAAGCGCTAAAAACCTGAAGCTTTCGGGAGCATCAGCTCCCTTCTTCAACAGTGATGTGACTTCCTGCAACATCTCCGTAAGTAGCAGGCTCACGCTACCTCCACACGTGGTATTTCTCCACGTGGTTCAATCGGCACATGGTCAGAACTGGAAGCGGAAATGTCTCGGGAACGTGGCAAAGAAAATCGTTCGTCCGACCTTAATATAATTGTTTCAAAGATAGGATTAATACGTATACCTCTATCTCTATTGATGGTATTCCTACTGGATGAACTAATCCGTAAACCCTCGAGCCATTTACGCTCCCAGTATCCATGTGCACGATCCAAAATAATAGCGTCCTCCGGGGAGATTTGATGCTGCTTCTCCCAAAAATGTTCGGCCATAGCAGACTTGTTGTATTCAGCGGTTCTTATGGCATTTAAATGTTCCCCAGACGATCCCTGAGCCGTCGTTTTGTTTCCCCCACATAACACTCCCCACAATCCGGGCATTCTATTCTATAAACCACTCCACTACTAAGATCTTTTGGTATGCGGTCTTTGACCTGAGACACAGCTGTGCACAGCCTCCGCCCAGGAAGCTGTACACAGCGTGTCCCATAACCCCGTAAAATTCTTGCCAGATGTTCAGTAAGGCCCGGATAGTAGGGGATGTATGCGGTGGCTACCGGAACGAACGACTCCCTACGTTCGAACACTTCTCTACTATATCTATCCAGGATCCTCTGGGGGTATCCGCACTTTCTAAGTTCTGCCGTGACACGATTAATTTCTCTTTCTTTATCCTCAGAAGTGGTACAGTGTGATCTTACTCTGTCAAATAAAGCTTTTGCTACACTATTCTTGTATTGTCCAGCTTGTGCTGAATTGAAATGGGTGTATTGACCTCTACACATGGGTTTTTTAAAAACTGACGTCTTAAGTCTAAAACCCACCCTGGAGATCAATACATCCAAAAATGACAGGGTACCACCCGTTTCCACCTCTGAGGTGAATTGTATAAATTGGGAGAAGCTATTAAGCCAGCAAACGGCATCATCCTCCCTCCCCTTCTGGACCAGGGCAAAGGTATCATCAACATATCTTCTCCAATTCCTAATAGGAAACGAACACCCACTAAAAAACCCTACTTTCCAACTCCTCCATGGCTAAATTGGCCACGGTGGCACTAATGGGTGAACCCATGGCAGTACCGCGAACCTGCTTATACATAGTTCCTTGAAACAACATGGTAGTACTAGCTAGACATAATTCTACCCCGGTGCAAATGTCTTCCACACCGAGAAGTGATCTATTACCAAGGGAGGCGTCCCTGGTCAATGCCATTTTTACACAATGTACTGCATGACTAATAGGAATACATGTAAATAAAGATATAACGTCAAAAGAGATCATGCTCTCATCATCATTTATAGTCAAATTCCCCACAAAATTCACAAACTCTCTACTGTCTTTAACAACATATTCGGACTGCCCCACTATGGGTGCAATTAATTTAGCCAAGTACCCTGATAGCTTGGGTACTTGGCTCTTTTGATGCCTCTTTAAAGGCATCTTTTGATGCCTTTTGATGATGATCGTTTAGTTAGGGCTACCAATTGGTTCCAAAAAAGGATTTTGCGTATCTGGATCCACAAACTACATGATGATCTTAGGATTACCGGAAGACAAATTGGTATGGCTCTAGAATGTGTTAATAATATAACTCCTGTACATCGATCATTGGTAATGAAATTAGTTTTGGAGAAAACAACTAAAGTTTCAGATGTGTATAAACAGAGGCAAATCAGCAAATTTAACAGATTATTAGAGGAGACAGTGATTACACATGACCATGTTAATACTAATTTTATTTGTAATCTCAGTAGAAAGCGACTAACTAAGGAACAGGAGGGGGTTTTAAGCTTGGGCACCAAGTTTGCTCTTATGCCCAACAAACCTCCCATCGCGGAAATAGCCATGGGCATCGAGAGGGCCGTTTATAAGTTACCAGCGATCCAGGCTGATGAGGTACGCATTAGAACTGCGGCTATCCTGAGCCAGGCTAAGTCGGCCCCAGCCAACCTTAGTACTAGTCAAAAAAGGGCTTTGAGGGAACTTAAACAAGACGATGAAATCATAGTCTTACCTGCGGACAAGGGTAGAGCCACAGTTATTTTAGACAAGGAGCAATATTTTAATAAAGCTTTGGAATTATTGCAAGATACTACTACGTACAAAGTCGTCCGTAGAAATCCGTTGGTTAGTGTGGAGCGACAAGCTAATAACCTTATACAGCGTTGGCACAAGTCAGGATGGATATCCAAGGAGGTATATTGGTCTTTACATGCTGCTGGATGCCGCTTACCCAGATTATACGGACTCCCCAAGATACATAAAGTGGGTGTACCACTCAGGCCAATTGTGTCATTTGTCAATAGTCCCACGTATGCTCTATCAAGGTACTTAGCCAAGTTAATCGCACCCATAGTAGGACTTTCCAACATGGTTATCAAGAATAGCAAGAGTTTGTGGATTTTATAAAAGGACAAACTATACGAGAAGACGAGATTATGATTTCCTTTGACGTTACATCATTGTTCACTTGTATTCCTATTAAATTCGGAGTCCAGTGTGTCAGAATGGCATTAGAAAAGGATGTTTTGTTAAGTACTAGATCTCATCTTAGTGTTAATGATATTTGTGAGGGTGTGGAGTTCTGTTTATCCAGTACCACCATGGTTTTCCAAGATGTCATGTATAAGCAGATCCATGGCACAGCCATGGGTTCTCCCATTAGTGCCATAGTGGCTAACTTAGCTATGGAAGAGTTGGAAGTTCGAATTTTTGAGGGTTTGGAATTTCCCATGCATAAATGGAAAAGATTTGTTGATGACACATTCACCATTATACAAAAGGGGAGGGAGGATCAGATACTTGAAGTACTTAATAGCTTCTCCCCTTTTATTAAATTTACTTCGGAGGTGGAAGCAGAGGGAACCCTACCATTCCTTGACGTGTTGGTTATTAGGGATGGTTGTAGGCTCAAGACTAGGGTGTTTAGAAAGCCCATGTGCCGAGGTCAATATACTCATTATACCTCGGCACAAGCCAGCCATCATAAGGGTAGTGTTGTCAAGGCTTTAGCAGATAGGGTGTGGTCCCACTGTAGCACCTCCGAGGACAGAGATAACGAAATTATTCGTGTCACGGCAGATCTCAAGAAATGCGGCTACCCCCAGAGGGTGTTGGACAGAATTATTAGAGGAGCGGAGTCCACCCATACCGAGCCGTTCGCCCCTGTGAGCACTGCATACATTCCCTACTATCCGGGCCTTTCAGACCACATTGCACGAGTAATTCGGGGGTGCCAGATACGCTGTGTGCAGCTACCTGGATGGAGGTTGTACACAGTGATATCCTGTGTCAAAGACCCCATAACCAAAGAAGCCAACAGTGGGGTGGTATACGAGATTAAATGCCCGGATTGTGGGGTGTGTTATGTAGGTGAGACGGGGCGACGACTGAAAGACCGTCTGGGGGAGCATATGAATGCAATAAAGTCCGCAAATTATGGGAAGTCTGCCGTGGCAGAACATTTTTGGGAGAAGCAACATCAAATCTCCCCGGAGGATGCTGTCATCACGGATCATGCACAGGGGTTCTGGGACCGTAAATGGCTTGAGAGTTTACGTATCGCGGCAGCTAGCAAATCCATTAATAGAGACAAGGGTGTCCGTTTGCATCCTCTCTTGGAAACCGTGGTTCTTGGGCGAGATGAACGGTTTCAGCTAGCGCGCTCCCGAGCCATTTCCGGTTCCGGTGCATAAATGGGAAATTCCGGCCTTACTCTCGAGGAACCATGTGATGTGTGCCGTGGATCTGCTATTTAAGGATGTGCCACACAGCAGAAATATGCTGTTGAGAAAGGGGATTGATATTCCCGAAAGCTACAGTTGTTACGGTATCTTATTAATTGATTTTACCGCTTTTATTATCATATTTTATATATTTTATTGTAAATTAAATCACATCAGTTTTATTTCATTTTATTTTATACGCCCGTATTTTATTTTATTTTATGGTAAATAAAGTGTTTTAGTTACAAGATTGGTATTTATTTTTAATTCTGGCTGGTGTAAAGACCTTTATGCCAAACACGATCGAAAGCCTTTGAGATGTCAAGAGCAACTACTTGTGTTTCACCGAACCTTTCCATTGAATTAGTCTATAAATGAGTATCATAAGCCAGAATATCACCAGTGGATCGACACTGACGGAATCCATACTGGCGATCGTTGATCAGACTGAAGGTTTCTAGGTAGTTTAAAATTTGGCGGTTAATTGATTTCTCCATTACTTTAGAAAGAGTAGAAGTAATTGCAATGGGACGATAATTGGATGGGAGGGATTTGTCACCCGTTTTAGGAACTGGCTGGATATGAGCAAATTTCCAAGCAGAAGGAAAAACACCTTTGGAAAAAGAAAGTGAAAAAAAAAGGCGACAAAGAATAGGAGTAAGTTCAGGAGCACAGGTTTTGAGAACAATTGGAGAAATACCATCGGGACCTGGAGCTTTCTTAGCATCAAGATTCGTCAAAATCCTTCTGACATCCTTTTGACGGAAGACCACAGGAGGCATTGAATGGAACGTGTTGGGAAAAGTGGGAGGTGTTTTTCCAAGATCGTTAATGAATGAGTTGAAAGAAAAATGAGATGCTAGCAGGTCAGCTTTATCCTTGGCTGAAGTGACAACAGAACCATCTGGTTTGGACAGAGGTGGGATCAGAGATGGGCAAACGTTGCGGCCAATAGCTTTGGCAAGAGACCAGAATGCTCGGCTACCATTAGGGCAAGAAGCAAGTTTTCTACTCTTAGCCTGTTCAAACTCTAGTTTGGACGGTTAATAACTGCTTTACAATTGTTGCGAGCTTTGGTGTAGGCAGAAAATGAAAGTGAAGAATTAGAAACAAGCCAGTTACGATATGCAACATTCTTCTCTTGAACAGCCTTAGCACATTTATTGGAAAACCAAGGTTTAGATAAAGGACGAGATTTTAAAGTGGAGTGTGGGATAAAGGATTCCATTCCTGCAAGAATAATTTCACTGACACGATCTGAGCAAACGTTGACATTAAAACTTTTGAAACATTAATCCGACCAAGAAAAAGAAGAAAAGAAGTCTCGCAGGTCATGTCATTTTGCACTCTTGTAATGCCAAACAACACGAGGTTGGGAATAGCCATGAGATAAAGGTTCCATTGGAGAAGAGACAATCACCAAGTTGTGATCTGAAGTGCCTAAAGGAGCTCTCATTTCGACCGTGTACTTAGAAGGGATGTTTGTGAGAAAAAGATCAAGCGTATTGGCTGTATGATTAGGATTGTCCGGTGGTATTCTTGTAGGTAAATGAACAATCTGTGCAAGATCATTAGTAATTGCAAAAGCCTCAGCATCTCGACCAGCTGGGTAGGTGTGACTAGAAAACGGAAGCCAGCTGGAGTTGTGAACATTAAAATCACCAAGGAAAATTACCTCACTGTTAGGAAAGTTGGACTGGAGAAAGTCAAGTTGCAAAGAGAGGAAGTCAAAGAGCTCCAAGTTATTAGTGGAGTTGGGAGAACGGTAGAGACAACAGATGAATTTGACACAATGAGGTAGAGAGATTTTAAGCCAGAGAAAATCAAAGAGAGGAGATTCCAAATTGCAAGTCTCTGACAGGGACAGTTGCTTGGCGTCCTCGGATTTCTTCATCATGCACTGAGGTCCTTCCACATTTGAATTGTTTATACCAATATGCAAAAACACTGTAACCTGGGTAGGCTTCTCCATAAACAGCGACTATTTCTTCGGGGGATTGTTTTGGGTGTTGTTTTCCCTTGCAGAAAGAGGAACGTAATCATTGATATGTATCCCACTTTATCCATTGTGACATTTCACTTCATTCAGCGCTGCAAAGAAAAAAAAAAATAATTGTCAGATCAAAACCAAATTTGCGCGGTTGCGACAGACATTTCAATGTATCAAGCAGAAGAAATTCCATCTTTCTATCACACTACTTCTGGGTGAATACAAATCATTTTTGAAGCCCCTCGTATTACTCTCCTCCCATATACTTATTTTTTGAAGTCTGTTTTTCTCTAAGTGTACATTTAATCTATTAATTTTTTATAATAATTGCCGGATTTCTATTTGTCTCATTTTAATTAAATTTTGGTTCACATAGAAGCTTGACAAAGCTTCTATATGAACCAAATACAGAATTCTATGAAAATCCGTCGGCTGGAGTCGAGCTTATTGTCTTCATGTTGACGACAATAGGCGCTTATGCATATATGCTAACACGAATAACAATAATAATAGAACTAAGATAAGGTAGGGTATTTGGATATCCTAACACAAAAATTATAATGTATGTATTTACTATTTCAAATAATATTTAAAGCAAGAAATATTGACCTTTAAGTGTTAAAAGAACACACACACGGCTTTGTCTGAAGAGTTAGAAAGCAGCAACTGTTATAAAGTGATCCGTTTATTCTGGAGGTTGGGGTAAATGAATCATCACAATTGGATCATTCACATCAAATTTGATCATTCTATCTTATAATCCAAGAAATTATCTGGATCCTTGAAATCAAATTAGTATTTAAAATGAATTATTAAAATTTTTCTTGGATTTAATCAGTCCAAATTAAACTTAAACTAATTGTTATTTATTGATCCATACAAATGATTACATTTCCACATTAAAAAATTTTTTGAAGCTTTTGTTTCACAAACAGATTTCATGGTACCAGACAAAACAAAAGTGGTACTGAATCCTATTTCTAACTGAATCTAAAAATTTCAATATGGAAATTTACGAATTTTACAGATACAAATTTACAAAATTCTGTCAGAATATGCAAATATTCACTCGCAGTTGTTATCGCCATCATATATTCTAGTACTGTAGTTGTCTGTTCTTCAGGTGAAGTTAGAGGCACATGTCTTGATGCAGCTTTCTTTTATAATATATTTCTAAGAATGAAATCTGTATCAAATTAATACGCTCTGAGGATGTCAGATGAGTGAATTTCCTTTTATTTGATCTTTTATGGGAATTAATCTTAGGGGATAAAATAGCCAGAATACCATTTTTCTTCTTGGGTAATTTCATCTGCTCTATTTAAGTTTAACACTGTTGCATAGTTTTGTTTTCTGTTGGCTGTTTTTCTCGTTTATTATAATGTGCTTATTTCTGTGCTACTATGTGCCATAGCCACGTACTAGCACATAGCCAGAATGCTATTTTCTTATATTTTAAGGTTTAATTTGTCGTTCTTTGTTCAAATTTCATTTTAGTTTTAATCTAGACCCTCCTATATAGATGAATATGTATAATCATAATGTTTTTCTCTTTATTCTCCTACTTATATAGATGAATAACAAATATTTATTAAACGAAAACTCTTAAACGAAAAAACTTCAAACGTAGTTTTTTCGTTTAAGAGTTTTCTATGGTGTATTTACACCAATATTATATAGATAAATAAATATTTAGTAAAGAGTAAATATTTACAAATAAATATAGGAGACTGGATGTCTCCTATAGTTATTTGTAAGACTGGTAATCTTACAAATATTTATTTATCAACAGTTGGAAAGTAAAGAGAAAAATCCGTATATATATTCATTTATACAGGAGGCTCGAATTCTGGTTTAATTGTTCAAATCCACATTCATAAATTAAACCACCCCCCGTGCAGTTTGGATCTGGTCCCAAGTGACTATTATTTGTTCAGAAACCCCAAGTGCAGCCAGGGCTTTTGTGCTTAGGTGCATTGTAGAAAAGCAAAACCCGATGACCCAACTTTTCTTGTCTTCTTTACCGAATTTCAGGCCCTCGTGGGTAGCACATTGGTAGGATCGCTTCCCCCCCACCAGATGGAAAATACCCGAGTTCGAATTCCGTCGATGACGTGAGGAATTTTTATGGGCCTTTTTCACAATGTGTTTGAGTTAGGCGGTCTCAAACTAGGATAGCATGGTTTTTTCCTTCAGGAAACACGGGTTTATTTATAGACAATTTATAGACAATATACATCGAGCAATATGGCCTTAGTCGCTGATGCTCCTAAAACTCTACTACAACAACCAAATTGCAGATTTTAACTTTGTTATAAGGCTGGCGTAGTATTCTTCTTTTATTGTCGTTTTAGCTCGAAGGTAATCAATTAACAACAATCCTTTTATTTCCCAGAAAATTGAGGCCAACACTTTACCAAATTTTGGTTGGGGTCAAAACTTCGTTTCGAGCCCAGCCGACAAATGATAAACAGCCGTCGTGCTTCATCAAACAGGATAAAAATCTATCGTGGATTAGGAATAACTAATTTTAAATTCTCTTTTGATGACTCCACCCTCTAATGTTTGTCATTAAAGGAAAGGTTTCTGTCAAACACACCTTGCATAACTTTGGACATTCTCAAATGCTCATGTATTATTGTAAAAATGCTTCCATAGGAAATTCTAGGTACTTTGTCAAGTTAAGACACTTTAATCTTCCGCCTTCTTAATTTTTTTCTTCAACGATGACAGTGTTTCAGAATTGATAGCTTCAGATGACCGACGTAACCACGGATTATTTTCACCTGACTCTGTTCCACTTTTGAACTCTGCCGACCATCTTGCAACAGTTGCGGGAGTGTTTGGGGAAATATCACCCTAACTGGGTGATACTTCCCCAAACACTCTAGTCTTTATTTCATGAGTTTCTTTAGCATTTTTCAAAATTTTGATTATTGAATAATGTTTGATTTGCTGGATGTTCATTCTTCTTCCATCTATCACCATAAAAATTAAAATTTTACAAACTGCATAAGACACTGACATAGACTTTTGATCACCCCTCGTATATATATCTTATTTATCTTTCCCTTATTGTTACTCCTCCCCTTCCTGAATACTGCATAAGAACTAGATTCGGACTTATTTGGAACTGCAATTCTATTATAAACAATACATTTCTCATTAAAATGCTTTTTCAAAACTATTTAAATAAATGTGATTCAATTCATACCAAAACTTGTACAAATTTTATTCTTTCTTTTTTCTAGTTCTTATTAAAGTGTTTTACACAATACTGACGATTATTAATGATCACTAAAATTGATACAATTATCTACACTCTTTACACCACGAAAAAATAATTTCTTCATCTGCAATTCATTGCAGCACTTTTATTGGAACCTTGTGCACTTGCTCCGTAAAGATACTCCAACGTATTTCTAAAAATATATGATTTTTATCGTGCTGTTAATAAGAAAGCAAGTCGTTGAGAGCCTTGGTTTCAAGAATACATTTATCACCCAACGCTGTTCTCTTTTTAATTCTGATTACTCTCTTTACCCACCCTTAACTTAATTCATTACTTATATTCAATTTGTCTCTATAATCTTTAACATTTATTTTCAACTTATTTTTACATAACTTACCATTTATTAATATTTATGCGACTTACCATTTACTTATTTGTATTCTCAAGTCTCTCTCTGATATCTACGACTAATAAGTAACTTAAGTCTAGACGTGAGGGAAAATTTAAGTAGCAAAGCATTTGTGATGCTGTTTGTGGGCAACAATCCCAACCTAGAAAGTTTTAACACTAACTTTACTTCCTTCCTTTTCGAAGCAATAAAGATGACGTTTATACCCATATTTAAATTCTACATTCTCATAAACCTAAACGATAAGTTTTAGAGCTCATCGAAAGTATTTGTGGCTATGTACACAAAACCCGCTTTCCTAAAACGTCTTCCGTATGCATATAGGTACAATAAAATGATTAATTTGAAAAGAATTTTTGAAGATAAATAAAATTTACATTGTTTATTCCATTTCTAAACGTGTATGCGTTTTTTTTTTTTTATTCTGAAGAGGGTTTTAGAGAATTATTTTTACGTATATCTGTTGCATGTTGACAGCCAGTGACAATAAAATTAGATTTTGAAAATTCACTTATGTTTTCTTACAGAAGCAGCTTCTAAGTTTATATTATTTACATTAAGTAAATTGATTTAGGCAATATTGGGGGTTGGGTTTTAAACTAATATGGACGCATGAGTGACTACGAAAGAAGTAAAAGGCAAGGAAGAAATAAAAATGCCTTGTCGTTGCTGAATGACAAATTCACAGCTTTAAACAGCCATAATGATATGGTAACACCTGAAATCATAAGAAAGAGAAAATAAGACAGATTGGAAAAATAAAGAAAAGAAAAAATTAAAAAAAAAATCATCATGGGGCATCACAACTTAAAAGCTGACTCATTTCATACTTCTGTTGTAATCAGATAATTAACCTACAGTGGAAGTTCATTAGGACTGTGACCACTGTTGTACTGTGGTCACAGTCCTAATGGAGAAAGTGAGATGAAAGTCAAGATGTTTTTTATATGATACGAAGTAAAAGCCAAAAACTCATAGTACTTGAATAATTGAATAGTATTAAAATTTTTAAAGAAATGAGAGGCGAGCTGGGTAAAAAAAAAAAACAAAAAAAAACCGAAAGTGCAAAGCCCATCCCAACTAGTGGACCCTTGAATTTAAGAGTCAGAGGAAGTTAGAAAAAAATTTACTTTGAGAAATCTCAGGCTGTTGAGATAACCTATGAATAGTTTTGAGCATCTTAATGGATATGAATGTTTAATCAAAATAGCACTAAAATACAAGATTACTAAACAAATGGAAATTTTAATGAGTGATTAGCAGTCAAACTGTCAAATTTTTTACCATTCAAAATTTTAACTTGGTACATTAAATTTTCACTCCTGATCTTAAGAAAGCGAAATTATTACCAGCTTCAGAATAACGTAACAAACGTTCTTCTCTCGGTATCCGCCTGAACTGTTTGTAAAGAAAGGTGGATATCAGAAAAAAAAGACAGAAAACAGTTTGCCCGAAAAATATCTTTCTCCACATATTCTTGACACATGTAGACCTCAGTAGAATATAATGTCAGTATACTTCAGAGTAAATAAAGAGCTAGAAAATATTGCTATGTTCCACGCCCTGCGACCATAAAGCCGTATTACATTACATATCGGTGTTGCCAGAGACGTGACTTTCATATGGCAAGTAGGCCACGCCTATCCCCGGTAGACGGAAACGTAACCTTTACGGCGATTTTATCCTCTCTCTTCAAAACTTTGCAAGTAAGGCGGGCACTTTTACGTCACATGTCGGCTGACCGTATTCGTTGTGTTACGTGTGCCTGATACATATGCGTTATTTATTCCTTTGGAAGATTTATGACCATTAGGTAAAGGAGATCACAAGAAATGGTCCCTCTAGCCTGCATTTTAAGATGATAACAGAAGAATGATACAACTGTACTTTCTGCCTAGAATATAGAATAATAAACATTTATTAAAGATTTAATTATAGCTATCTCTAAAACATTGATCTGTGAATTTATTTTGCACTGGCAGAAAGGTCTGAGATAATTTATTTCTTTTCTGTTAAAGGTTTCTTTCAAAATGCAATGTTTTTGAACCTTTATCTGTCATAAAGATCCGCAGAAAATTTCTGTATTTATTCTGGTTACATTCTCAGCAATAATAATAAGAAGAATAGCATTACGATGTTTTATTTAACTTGGAAGCGTAGCTGGTCATCATCACTGTAACAGCAGGATAAATGTAGTCACAGTAATAATTAATTCAAATTAACTCACTGGACGGGTATTAGCTGAATGATTTGCAAGATTTTGCCATTAATAATTTGCGATGAAGGTACATTGTAAACGTAATGGTATTTATTATTAACTGGGTAAATCGATAGAGAAGAGTGGACATAGTGGCTGAATAATGCTAATGAGTAAGTGAAATAAACCCATGAAACCAGTTGATTCAATTACAGAAAATATCATCTGTCATTTCAGGTGCTCGGCATGCACTGTTGTTGCAGCAGTCAACAATAAAAAAGAAAATCGATAAATTATAATTTGCATCATTTGCAAATTATAATTTCAGAGTTAATTAGGTAGCCTTTGAAAAAAGTTTTTAACACTAGTTTCCAACTTAATGATAACCGGTGTGTATCCTTTGATCTACAAGACATATTCTTGTTGTGTACAATCTCTGAATACATATCGCGGAAAAAAATCAAAGGAATGTAAGCTCTTGCTTTTGCTATTAGTCTTTCTATAAGGTAGAACACAAGAGAATTAACGAGTCACTTGTGTCTTAATGAGTCTCCATATTTTACTTTATCTTTGCTTTATACTTGCATGACAATTTCATCTTTGTGTGCTCATTGCATATTCCGATTTTCCAGTTAATGATTGCATATTCTGAGACCTTTTATTTACTATTTTCTTTTATTTGCCATTACTTTCCTTGTATACACTTTTGTATGCTTCTTAAATGCTAACATGACTAAAAACTGGCTGAAGAGAGAGTTGTTGATTATTCGAATCAGCATATATATATTGTATATATCAGGGAAAATCCCAAACGTAAAACATTTTAATTCTGTTTTAGAACTGGCCATCCAATTGATTTTGAAAGATTGTACAGTAAGTTGTTTTCAATTTTGATATTATACTGTACTGTAATTTATTCATTTGTTCGCTTGAAAAACCACCAAAGCAGCTGTGTCACTTTGCTATTTGCTGGACGAAAAACCTGAGTTTCCGGGAGAAAAACCATGCATCCCTCTTCTGAGACCGACTAACTCAGCCACGTTTGTGGAGGAAATACCCCATAAAAGTTCCTCGTATCACTGACGAGATTCGAATTCAGGCATTTTCCACCTGGTGTGGGAGGACGGTCATTATAACCATTACTACCCGCGAGGACGAAAACGTTGACTGATCTTCGGAATTCTGTTCGTGTGAATTTCCTGTTGTTGGAATATGGCGTATATAACTGCATTCGTGGCTCTGAACAAGAACAGCAACGTATATGTTCCTCTTTATCTTTTAAATTTTAAGTACCGTATATTTTAAGATAAAGCTCCGATGTCGTTAAATGATAATTTGAATGTGAATTTGTATGTTTTAAGAGAAGAAAAATTAAGTGAGGTGTAGCTATACTGACACGCTATTTATATTTGTCTCTGACTACACTGTACCTCATCGCATCGTCCATTATTTTTCAAAAGAAGTTTACAAAATGCGGATGTGTAACGTTGTCTATCAGTGAAAACGTTGATATCAATAAAAAATTTAATAATAGTGTTAATTAATATTGGTACTAATTATGTACCAGATTATCATATATTGAGCAGGGAAATCAACGAATTTAGGCTTTAAAAAATGAAGACCAAATTTGTATTCAAAATTGATTATTGCAATAGGTAAAACCATGATTAGTTCCGTTAAATTGCTAACTCACTGTATTTTCCAGCAGTTAATGGAATGGGACGGGAGTCTTTAATAAGCTTGTTAATTCCAATGTTGTTCGCAAGGCTCAAAAATAGTATAAGTATATAAACGTTATCAAAATGACAAATGATAATGTCATAAAAAAACAGTCCAAGGTATATCTTATGATAGTATGCGGTTAAAAATCAATACGATAGCGAGAACAGAATTTATGGTTGTTGTTGTTACTTGGTTTTTAGGAGCATTAGCAACTAAGGCCATATTGCTCCGGGAATATGCGGTGGTTATCTATGCCTTTTCCGCATCCTCCGTGTTTGGTGGTGATGGGCTCGAACTCCGGTCTAATCAAGAAGCGTGTGCTACGCACTGCTCCTGCTGCTCCTTCGCACCTGGCAACGGAGGCGCCTCAGAATGTATGGAAAATTATAGCTGATTTATGAATAACTAGAGATATCAGGTGGCGTCTTTTAATTTGGGGGGATGAGACAACGAAAATGTCTATTTACCATATTCATAATTGGACATATTATATAACTGCATTCATGGCTGTGAACAAGAATAGCAAACGTTTATGTTCTTCTTTATCTCTTAATTTTTTTAAGTATAGTATATTTTTAGATAAAGCTCCGGTGGCGTTAATTAATAATTTGAATGTGGATTTGGATCCAATTATGAATTCATAATTGGACATAACGTGAATAGTAAAATAATAAATACTATAAATCCGGAAAATATTATTTCTTTGTTTTGTTCGTATGCATGTAACAACTCGGCACCCAATGGGTAGATTTTCATTATATTTGACTTGTTTAGAAGTAATTGTCGCACCATCCCAAATTTTATTCAAATATGAACAGCAGAAATCCGATGCTTATTTCTGCTTTTCATACATATCACGTGAACTATCGATATACTGCATATCGGAGTTGAAACCCTGGAAATTATTTGCTGCCGTGCGCTAATTGGAGGAATGAATGGTGATTGATTTTTGTTAATTTTTGGTTATGAGTTTACTAAATGCATAAATCAAGAATCATTCCTATTTGCATTATATTATTATACACACATTTGTAAAAAAATACGAACCTTTGTATTAAGACAGTCATAGACAGAAGAAATGCAAAGAAAACTGTGACATGCAGTAATAACATGTTGCCTTGTTGACTATAAAATTGCTAGGCTGTTCAACTGTAGTAATCCGAAGCCAGAATGGGAAAAACGCGTGATCTATCAGACTTTGAAAAAAGGTTTGGTTTTTTTTTTTTTTTTTTAGGAGCATTATCAACTAAAGCCATATTGCTCCGGGGATATGCGGTGGTCATTCTCTGACCTTTCCGCATCCTCCGTATTTGGTGGTCACGGGCTCGAACCCCGGTCTAATCAAGAAGCGTGTGCTACGCACTGCTGCTCCTGCCCACCTGGCTACGGAGGCAGCCTTGAAAAAGGTCTTATGGTGGGTGAACATGTAGCAGAAGTCGCAATTCAAGAAGGACAACTGGTTTCTCAAAAGCATCCATCGCAGAGGTTTTTAATGACTGGAAAGCAAGTGGTTCTTCCGCACCCCAAACGCGTAAAAGTGACAGAAAAAAAAAAATACTTTACGCCGGCCTGTTCGGAAGCCACTTGTTTCAGAGAAAAACAGAAAAATCCGCTTGCAGTGGACACTGGAACAATAGAAGAGAGTCGTGGGATCAGAAGAATCACGATGCACTTTGTTTTGCACTGATAGTTGGCAAAGAGTGTGGCGAGAACCTCACGAAGTGATGGACCTGCTTACATTGTTAAGACAACCCAAGCATTTGGAGGTGGTATCATGGAGGGGGAATGTTTTATTGGCACGGACTGGGTGCGTTGATACCGGTGGATGGTCGAATGTCATCCAGCGAGTACCTGAATTTGTATCAGATCTATTGCACCTTGCAGTGCTACACTTTTATCCCGAAGGTGACGGCCACTTTATGGATGTTACTGCAACAGCGCATCGTGCCAGAATCGTGCAAAAATAGTTCAGAGAGCATGACGCGGATTTCCACCATCTTCCCTGGCTTCCACATTCACCTGATCTCAATCCTGAGAATATGGGGATATATTGGAGAGAGCTATTCGGAACGAATTCCTGCTCCTCCAACTTTATCGCAGCTAAGCGATATTTTGGTGGAAGAATGGTCACGATTAGATCAAAATGCACTAAAACACCTTATAGAAGCCATGCGGCGCCGCACGTTTACTGTTATTCCAAACAAATGCGGCCCGATTCGATACTAAATAAAGGTTCGTATTTTTTCGGCCAGTGTGTGTATTAATACACATTACTAAATTAATTTAATTTTATGTATTATTAGTTAATCATTTAGTAATTAATTGGCAACAAGATAATTATTTATATACTTTTAACTTATATTAATTGCAGAAAAAGAACAAATTCAATTAATTTAAGAAATAAAAATCGAACGTGACTGAAATGTTACGACGTACATTAACTAATGTGTATATTCATATTAAACATGTAACAACCATCTGAAATTATGCATGTTTTCAGGGACTACCAGTGTAATTTCCGTAAGACAGCAACTGGATATCCAGCAATTCGTCTGTGCTCTACCTGGTGGAACGCTGAGGTATGCATCTTTCTTTTCTTTTCTTTACTTATTAGCTAAGACAAAAACGGGGCCTTGTTAATGAAACTAATAAATTGCGCATCAATTGCAACAGGACTTACAATCAAGCATTATTTTTTTTTACCAATGAAACCTACTGGAAAATGACTAACTAGTTTTTTAATACTTCGCCAGGAGAAGTTCTGATCCCACAGTTCTCGTTACCATGTGACTATTGATTACCAGAAATTATTTGCTTTCAAATAGCCTTACTGACGGTTACACAGTTCAACAAGTATTTTTTATGGGAAAAATATATGGATGTGGACTAAATAGCTCTTTCGACGCTGATTCCAAATCTGTTTTCGGTTTTCCTCTAGCACGTGCAGTGTTTGTCATAAGACCGATTACCACTCTACATGCCTGTTCAACCAGTTAAAATGAATATAATTATTATTTATTTATTATTATTATTGTTGTTGTTTATACATCCACGTTTCTGTAATTATTTGAATATATCTATATCCTCGTTATTTCATTTTTTTTTTTTTTTTTTTTTTTTTTCAGGTTAAAACCGGTGAATTACCGAAACGTGCGTTGTTCTCCATGCGTCGAAAGTGTAAAAATCACCCCAAAAAATTCTGCTTTGTGTGCAGCTCTTTCCTAACGAAAACACAACCGCTTGCAATCACGAACACAATTTACTAGTTATACTTGGGCTATCCTCTAGGCCAGCGTTTCTCAATCTTTATAATCTTTCGTTGATCGTGTAGCATCAAAAAATATTTCTTAATTTAGGAGCACCAGAACAAATGTGTGTATATATATATTTTTTTCGTTACACTGTATGCAGTGCTGTAGTCCTAAAATTAGCAGATGGTAAACTCTGTGAATGTCACGTATGCAGAGAGTATACTGTGCTAATTAATCGAATTATATATATATATACTGAGTGATCACTGAATTAAGCGAATAGATGTTATTAAGTTTTTGGGTGTAGGTCTCGAGCAATTTAACAATGGTTCAGACACTAGTAATTATAAGTTAGAGAGAGGGGTGGGGAGACTGAAGGCTGGGGGAAAAGACAGAAATAAGGGATCCATAAAGAAGATTACCCTCCAAATCAGTGGAGCAGGCCCATGCCCCACCAGAGGGAAGAGAGGGGCGGTAAGGGGGGAGCCCAGAAGTCACCTCCCCTCCCGCCCGGGGAGTGGAGGCAAAGGGCCACGCAAGGGAGCGTGGCAAAGGAGGGAGGAAAAAAACACACGGCAGGGAAGGGAGGGAAAAAAGTATCCTCCCCCCGTCAGGGGTTTGGTAATTAAAAGTGAATAGGGTTAGAGCACCCTATTCAGATCGCCCAATAGCATTTGGCAGCAGAGGTGCGATCTGTCCGATTGGCCCAGTCTGATCCCAGTAGGGATCAGACCAATTATAAGGTCATTCGTAGGATAAATCCCATCCGTGCAGCCCGGTGTTTGGAGTCCCTCTGTGGTTTGTCAGGTCCGTGGTATTAATCGTGAGCGGGTTCCTTCGCTACCTTGGGTCGGGTCCTGCGAGTCCTTTATTATGCTAGTTCAGTCCCAAAGGACAGTCTTGTATCTGGGTGAGAGCCAGTTTGGTTGGGTCCAACGATGGTTAGTTTTGTCGTGGTGTCTGTTCTTAATCCCTGTAGATAGCAATAAGTGTCTTCCTTCGGGTGAACAGTCCCTGGGCGAATTTTGTCAACTCCTTCCTCTTGCGAGTCCAACAGGTTTGATTCCCTGTCGCGAGGAAAGTAAGTCAGTTTTGTCGTCAGGAGGCAGAGGAGATCCTCATAATTTCCACCGTTGTACATTATATGAGACCATGTCTCCACTTCCCCACTGACACAGCGGGGATCGTTCACTAATTTAAAACTGTTTAGTTTGGCATTCAGGGCCCCATGACCTGTTAAAAGATATGTTGTTTACAGTCCAGGGTGAAACCATGATGGTGCTTTTGAGTATAATCTTCCGACATTAGGCAGAAATTTCCTCGTTATTTCCCCTTTTGTGGATTCTGACCACCTGTCCTGCCAGACCTGCTGCAGGTCGGTGGCGAGTTTTGTTTTCTCTCTTTTAAGGTTTCCTGTAGGGTCAATGGAGTGGCCCAGGAAGGTGCAGGGAAGCCCTTTTGCGAGATGCTGCATCATGGCACAACGCACCACCTCAAGGTCAAGGGGGAGTGCTCCCGCCAGAACCTGCAGAGCATGTGTACTCACAGTGCAGCAGGCCCGTGTAATAGAGGGGAGTATTGTCCGTTGAATGGAATCTAATGTCCGTCTATTAACTGCAGTAGTTGCTTTCTGGAACCAGACGGGTGACGCGTAAGTTATTGCTGGTATAAATGTCGTTTTGTAATACAGTCCCAAGTTATGCCTCTTGAGTCCCAAATCCCTTTTAGCTATTCTTGTAACGAGGGCAGAATATCTCCTGATTTTCTCTCGGATATGTTTCAAGTGTGGATTGAAAGATTGATTTCCATCCAGTATGACTCCTAGGTATTTAATCTCACTGAGTAGTTTGATAGTTGTATTTTCTACTTTAGTTTGCAGTGATCTACGGAGATTTAATGTTCCTTTCAGTAGCATTGAGGAGGTTTTTCCCAATGAGATCTTAAGAAAATGGATCTTCATCCAGTCTTGCAGAATTTGAATTGCTCGATTTGCCTGGATTTCCAAAGTCGATTGTCTGCGGCAACAGTCAGTATCAGGTAATCTGCGAATGCCTGTGAGTGGACTTCCCCCAGGTTGAAGGCCAGAAACTCATCCAATACCATACTCCAGAGGAGGATAAGAGGGAAAATCAATCCCAAGATTCCCCTGAAGTCGAGCTGTTGGATGAGACGGAGGACCCCCCAGCCGACCCCAACCTCAAAGAAAAAGTATAAGAAAATGGTTGTACCCAATTCTGATCGTGAGACACGGAGCCAATCCCAACTAAAGGACTCACAGGGAAACAACAACTCGCAAATTCTCCCAGGGAACGACCGAGCAAAGCAAGCAGAAAAAAGTAATGATGGCCCAAACGAACAGCAATCATTTGTGCCCTTCGATCCTACTCTACCAGAGGGTACAGAGTGTTGGTACAGGTACTTGTCTTGAGGTCAAAACTAGAAACTCTTATGAAAGAGCCAACCAGCCGGATTACTGCACCCCTCCGCGGCGACATTGTCGCTTTATGGAGCCAGTTAGAGACAGTCCTTCTTACGGAGCATTTGGAACAGGAAAAAACTAAGGCAAAACTTAATGCCTTACTAGAAGAGAGAGATAAACAAATGCCAGAGCGTTCTCTCTCCTGTTCCGACGCGTTGAGGATTCCAGCACCATCAACAACAACAACGGGAAAGGAACCAATCACAAAGAAACCACTTCTACCAACGCCGAACATAGTGATATTCCGGCCAAAGGATACAGAAGAAACCTGTACTAGTGAGAACATAAAAAACAAAATAATAGCCAACATGAAAGAGAACTTAAAGCAAACAAGAATTAAGGGAATTAGAAAGATGAGAAATGTGGGAGTGGTAATTGAAACAGAGAGTGAAAAAGAAGTGCAAAGCATCATTGAGAATCCCAAGATTGCAACCATTGGACTCAAAGCTGAGCCATCCAAAAGAAAGAGATCGTCCGTAGCCATTTTTGACTTCAGTAAAGAAATCTCACCACAACACCTAGAAGAAGAAATATATCAGAGGAATTTGCGAAGCACACTCCCTGACGCGAATTCGCGCAATCTAGTAATGCCAAGATACTCTACTAAACCCAGGGATGGTGCGCAAGTACAAACTGGATCGTGGAGTTCTCTCCGGCGGCATGGCAGGTGATAAAGAATCAAGCCAGGATCTACGTAGAATGGGGAAGCCACCGCTTCCGGGAGCATGTGGCCGTGCCCAAATGCTTTAGGTGCTGCAAATACGGCCACACCTCCCAAACATGCATGCAAACCACCCCCACCTGCCGTCGCTGTTCTGAGAAAGGGCATGATTACAATGCTTGTTCCAACAAAGCCAAGGAGCCAGTTTGCATAAACTGCAAGTCGCTGAGAATAGACAACAACCATTCAATCAGGGATCCCAAGTGTCTAACCTACATAAAAGCCAGAAGTTTATACCAAGGACGAATCAATATTGGGGACACGTATTAAAAAGTTTAACACCACTATGATCTTTCAACTAAATGCACAGAGGGCCAGAGCAGTGGCAGACCAAATCCGTGTCAAAGCGGACGAAGAAAATGCTGATATTGTCATACTCCAGGACCCATATGTGAATGCAAAAAGTGTTAGGGGATATACCCTGACCTACAAGATAATTCAGACGAATGTGGACATCCCCTGGGCGGCTATCCTAATCAGGAACGAACATATTACTGCTCCCAGAATTACCCAATTTGTACTGCTTGGGCTGCCTGTGCCCGCATTATTACAGCCTTGGGCGCTTTTTACATTGTCGCATTATATTGTAGGCCCGGAACTTTCTTACAATGTTACCTGCGAAAACCTCATCCATTCTCCTTAAAGGCTCTCTCGATCTGCGTAGACCACCCCAAATTAAAATTGATTACTTACAATTAATTACTTACTTGCAATTAATTACTTACAACACCTCCTCGATGTACTACCGACTCAAAAGATAATAATTGGTGCAGACGTAAACTGTCGCTCGCCAGCTTGGTTTAGCACAACACCGGACAGACCGGATACCAGGAACGGCCAACTTCTTGAGGAGTTCCTCATTGGCTCCCAGATCTCAATCCTTAATCACCCATACCAGCTCCCGACCTTTTGCAACACCCTTTGGGAGTTCACGATTGACGTCTCTCTTGCTACAGGAAGTATTGCACCGTTCGTAACCAACTGGAGGGTGCAAGACTGATGGACAACATCTGATCACCGTGTAATAACCTTTAAAATTACCAGAACTCTAACAAGAACACCGCCAATCAAGCAACTCCATAACAGATTTACCATAAGTAAATCAGACTGGGAGCTCTTCAGGAACTCCTTGACTGCAACATTAGAAAATAACCAACAGATGCTGGACCAATGAAGTGATCCTGACTCATGCCAATGCAAGGTAACAGAAATTATTATAAGTGCCAGTGCAACAGCTATAAAAAGAAAAAGCCCACTGCCTGGTGCAGTTCCCTGGTGGACACCTGAGATTCAGCAACTAAGGAGAGAAGTAATTAAAAGAAGGAAAGGCTTCCAAAGAGCACGGAGGACCTGGCCAGCTGCAGAAGTTGAAGTGCTTAGGCAGCACTACAGAGATGTCAGAAATCGTTATACAGAAACTATCAAGAAAAGTAAAAAGAGGGCATGGGAGGGCTTGGTCTGCACAGCAGGAAATGCTAACCCCTGGGGGGTGTACAAAGTCACCATCAACAAACTCCCCAGAGGCGAAGTTTTAACATCCACTCGGACACCGAGGGTGTGCTCGCCACAACTTGGGAGAAATCAATGGAAAATATTCTCGGCGTTATTTTCAAGGACCCAGCTATACCGATCCTACGAGAACAGCACCAATTGTGCCAAGAAAACCAGAATTATGACACATCACAGCAGGAGCCCCCTTTCTCACGGGAGGAGCTCCTGGTAACCGTCGCAGAGATCATAACTAAGAAATATCCAGGCTTATATCTGATCGAGCCGGAAATTGTTAAAAAAGTAGCTGAATTTTCACCAAACCTTCTGCTGGATCTGTTTAACTGCTGTATGGAAGCAGGAAAATACCCAACTGAATGGAAGACAGCAAATATTAAGTTAATTTTGAAGAACCCAACCAAACAGCCAGAGAATCTAGATTCGTATAGATCCATTGCACTTCTATCAGTGGTGAGTGAACTATACGAAAGATTACCTATCACACGGAAAGGTCGAGATCAATACCCCGTACAAGTAGATAGTAAAACAGATCTACAGAGGTTGTTCGCAGGGGTCTATGCTGGGCCCATTGCTCTGGAACATTGTCTTCGATGAGTTCTTGAGGATGGACCTGGGGGAAGTCAAATTCCAGGCTTTTGCGGACTACCTCATCCTTATAGTGGAAGTAAACTCAAGAGCTCAGCTTGAGACCCTGGCCAACCATGCCCTTCGACTGCCTCAAACCTGGGCAGCAAAGAACTTTCTTACAATGTTACCTGCGAAAACCTCATCCATTCTCCTTAAAGGCTCTCTCGATCTGTGTAGATCACCCCAAATTAAAATTGATGAGAGCACGATAAAATTGTCCCCACAGCTCAAATATTTAGGTATTCTCCTAGACAGCAAACTGTCCTTTCAGCCGCACCTTAAATACATCCTCCGCGCCTGCAGTACTGTGATTAGTCCAGCCTTACAAGTAATAGCAGGAACGCTCCCACTAGACCTAGAAATCGTTAGAACTGGAATGCTCTATTACCTTTCCAAAGGAGTCCCAGTTACCTTCTTGAATTTTACAACTGATCCCACTAATAATAGGAAGGCAGAAAAAGTACGGCTACAGAACCACCTGCTACAGGAGTGGTAAAACCTCTGGGCCGGTACCACCAAAGAAGAGATCACCCGCAAGTTTTTTCCACAGACAAATACAGTATACCCGAAATCACCATCATGGTTCTTCCCAGGACTTCATATAACATACTTAATAACAGGGCATGGCCGCTTCAATGCAAAGCTCGCTGGCTTCATACTCACAGAAAACCCACTTTGCACTTGTGGAGAGATAAAAGACTGGAGCCATCAAATGTTTGACTGTCCCATCTACGAAGACCTAAGATGTATTCTGATTACAAAAGTGAGATATCTTCCATGAGGACAAGAATTTCTCCTCCTTGAAACGGAAGATTATAAAACATTGTCACGATTCGCCCAGGACTTCTTCGCGAGAAGGGTGCAAATTGCCATACGCTGAAGAAAAGAGAAAATGCCACTCGACCATGACAATGCAAAGACAAAACACACCACTAACCAGCATTTCTCCTCTTTAAACGGAAGAGGATTAAAACCGAAAAACTTGATGACAGACTGCAAGCGCAACCTCAACAACCTGAACTGCAAGTATGGGACTTGTCCCAGGAATGATCTACAACCCTAGAATTTGACATATCTTTAGAAGTAGAACTTAAATAGAAGACCTACCATGGACTTTACCTCATTGAAGCTCTGCTGTCAATGCAACAGGAGATCCTATACCTGTGCTCTTTTGCAGGGTACTTTCTTTCTACTTACCTCGGGAGGGGAGGAGATGGTTTCACTGTCTCTTCCCCTCCTTTTCCTCCTGGTAGGGCATGGGCCTGCCCCACTAACCACAGGGGTCACCTCCTCTATCGACCCCTTACTTCCTATTTCCTCCCCCCAGCCTTCAATCTCTCCCCTAATCTGTTCACTTTCACAGCACAACCCCACACAGTCTAAATTTTAATTTAAAACTTTGACCTGGAGTCGCCTTCCCTATTGACTCCATATTTCTGACTTTCTCCCATGTCTTCAGTCTCCCCCTACTCTGCCTAAAGACCAGCGAACGCCCATACAATGTAAAAATTTTAAAAAATTGTCAAAATTCCAACTGCATACGAAAACCCCTTTCGGCCTAACCTTTCAGCGTCTACTTCCCAATACTATTAAATTATTATTATTATTTTATTATTTTTTTATATAGGTCCTTGCCACTGAAATCTCAGAAATTAGGTGGCAGGACCTGCCAGAGTGAAAACTTAAAATTGCCGGGTACCTGGTCTGCCTCCACGAGGCTTAATGTGGACAACGTTGGGCCCCAGCAGGGGTCTAGCGGCTAAATGGCCAGAAGAACAACGATACACAACACTACACTTACAAAATCCATACACTTTTAAATCTCTGGCCTTCACAGTGAGCTGGTACACCTACAATGAAAGCAACACGGAGATGGGGGAAACCCCTGGTGCCGTTAGACACGAACACACTGTATACTCCAGAGGAGCGGTCCCAGTACCGAGCCCTGGGGGCAGCCCCCTTAGAGAAGCCTGGTCATTTTCTTGTACGGAGTCACAACTTGTATTTTTCTCGGGGATAAATATGACTTCATTATTTTGTAAAGGTTGATGGGTGTTTTTGCCTTCTGCAGTCTAGCCAAGACGCTTGGCCACCAGATGGTGTCGAACGCCCCAGCTAAATCGATCGAAATTACAAGATGTACTTCCTATCACAAGCAGCAGCCGACCTCAGAAGGCTGTCGAGAGCATCCATTGTTGAGGTTCCGGGTTTGAACCCAAACTGTGTGAGCATCACGAGATTTGCAGTTTCATAGTGGTGCAGGAGTCGCTTGTGAAGCATCTTTTCAAGGAGTTTACTAGCAACTGGGAGCAGGGCAATTGGCCGGTATGATTCGGGTGGCTTCATAGGATTTTTTAGAATTAATTTGACGTTGGCCATTTTCCAGTCTGTTGGAAAGACTCCAGTCTTCAGGCATGTGTTGAAGAGGTTTAGTAAAGTCTGCGGAGAGATGTCTACTATTCTTTTAATAATTTCCGGCTCCAGAAGATCTGGGCCTGGGCATTTTTTATTCCTTATTTGTTGCGCTGCCTATTGTAGTTCTTCTAGGGCAAAAGGTAGTTCCATTTGGTCTATATGATATGCTTCATTTCCATCGCAGATCTGCAGTTGTTCTGGTAGTTGCGGGTGTCCTGGTTTTTGGAAAATCACATTGAGGATGTTGATGATAGACTGTTCCCAGGTGGTGGCCAGTGTGCCCTGCGGTGTGCAGGTGGAGGTCATGACCTCATCCCTGGGGAGCTTATTCGTAGTACACCAGGGGTTGGCATTTCCAGTCGTGCTGACTAATTGCCCCCAGGCCTTCTGCTTACTTTTTCGTATTAACTCAGTGTATCTGTTCCTCACTGCTGCGTATCTTTGTCTGAGTGCTGTTACTTCCACTTCCGGCCAGGTACCTCTTGCCCTTTGGAATTGTTTTCTTGCCTTTATGACTTCTCTTCTGAGATTCTCGATTTCCCGAGTCCACCAGGTGTGGGCAAATTTTCGCTTCAACGCAGCCTCACTGGCCGCTATTATGGTCTTGGTAATTTTTCTCTGGATGTTGTCTGGGCCTTCTTGTCGATCCGCTTCAATGCAGTGTTGGCATAACGTTCGAGTCAGCAGTTCCCCAAAGAGTCTCCAGTCAGCTTTGTTTCCTGCCAAGCGGTTAAGCATCTGTTTGGCTATTGGTGTTCTATAGAGAGATCAGTTGGTTTGGAAGGTAATCACTTTGTGGTCTGACTTGCTCCAGGAGTCTTTGACTGTCCAGCCAGTGATGTGTCCTGCAAGGTTTCCGGTGGCAAGGGTGACGTCAATTGTTACCTCCCACAGAGTGTTACAAAACGTAGGTGGTGAGGCCTGTTTAAAACTGTCAAGGGAGAATTCGCCAGGAACTCCTCGAGACACTGCCCATTTCCCGTGCCCCTTTCTGTCTGGTGTGTGGCTGTGCCAAGCTGGGGAGCGGCAGTTTACATCCGCCCCTACCAAGATCCGTTGGCCTGGGAGAGTGTCCAACACAACCTGGAGGTATCTCGTGGCAAATGTTATTTCTTCCCCCCGCCTACAATACAAGGCAGTCACGTAGAAGGATCCCAGGGGTGATATTATATGGGCACAAGCGGCCCAGCCTGTGCAGAGTTGTGTGATACGCGTGTCAGTAATGGCTGAATTGCGGATCACTATGGCCGCTTTTGGGGTCTCATTCTCAGCCTGTATAATTTTATATGCTATTGGATGGCCCTTACTTTTTTTTTTTGGAGTGGGTGTAGGGTTCCCGCAACAAGAGTATGTCGGCATTTTCCTCGTCCGCTATTTTTCTGAGTTGTTCAGGCACTGCTGTGGCGTGGTTGTAATTTTGTTGTAGTATTAACAGCTTGGTTGTATTGAACTCTTTAAATTGTATTGCCATAATCAATCCTCATTTGGTATAAACTCTTTGTCTTGTTGTACGTCGGACATTTTGGGTCCCTGATGGAATAGGTGTGTTCAAGCTTTGAGGATTTACAATTCACACAAACCTGTTCTTGTTCCTTGTTTGGACAGCTGTTGTATTCATGCCCTTTGCTAGAGCAGTGTCTGCAAGTTGGTGTGATCTGAGTGCATGTATGGGAGGTGTGGCCATACCTGCAGCATTTATAGCATTTAGGCACGGTCACATGCTCCCTGAACCTGTGGCTATCCCACTCAATATAGAGTCTTGTCTGATGTTTTAGAATCTGCCAAGCGGCAGGAGCCAGTTCAACTATCTAGTTGTTTTCTCCGGACTTTGACTGTTTTGAATATCTTGGTTACACAAGAATTGTCATGTCTTGATTTATCCCTTGTAGATTACGAGTTACGACTTCCTCCCCAAGTTGGGCAGGTGTCACATCTTTGTTGACATCGAAAATTAAGATTGATGGCCCCCTTCTCTTGGGTGGCTCGGCAGTGATACCCAGTGTGGCTATCTTGTTTTCCACGATATTCTTAATATCCTCCCTTGACTCTGTTTCTATTATTACTCCTACATTTCTCGTCTTTCGAATCGCTTTTATCTTTGTTTACTTTAAATCATCCTTCAGTTTTTTCATTATGGTGGTTTTAAAATCCTCACTTGTTTGTGTTCCTTCTATCTCTGCTGGTCTGAGGACTACAAAGTTTGGTGTTCGAAGCAGCGGTTGTTTTCTAGGTTGCGGGGCCTTTGGGTTTGACTCTTTGTTGTTTGGATTCCTCAGCGCTTGTGCATATGTGAGAGTACGCTGTGGAGACTGTGGTAAAAGTGTTCATCGTCTAACGGCCCCAGGAGTTTCCCCCATCTCCTTGTTGTGTACTCTGTTTGTGAAACAGATATCTATATCCTTGATATAGATATCTTCACAGTGTACTCTGCTTCACAAACAGAGTGTACTGTGAAGGCCAGAGATTTTAAAAAGTGTAAGGTACATGTTTATGTTGTGTTGTTCCTCTGACCTTTTAGCCATTGGGCCCTTAGTGGGATACCCCGTTGCCCACACTTAGCCCCGAGGAGGCAGGTCAGGCATAGAGGGATCGCATTAGAAGTAAGTTCTCTGGCAGGCCCTGTCACCTAATTTCCTAAGATTTCAGTGGCAAGGGCCTTAAAAAAAAAATAATAAAAATAATAATAATAAAATAAATAAATAAAATGCATATTCAGTTAGAGTAGGGGTGAAGACTGAAGAAGGGGAGGGCAGATAGAAATATGGGGATGATAGGGAAGGCAACCCCAGAAAGGGATTGGCCCCACCAGGAGAAAAAGGAGATGGCAGGGAGGGGGTGGAGACAGAAACCCGTCCCCTCCCTCTCCCTACCAGGGCAGGGGGGGTAAAGTGAACCAAATTAGGGTACCCGGTTCAGAATGCTAGTTGGCCAAGAAAAGCAGCTGATATCTAATGGCACGCCGGTGGCGTTGTCAGTCTTCATCTAGGAGATTGTCTTATTGGTCACATCCATGAGAATGAAGTCCAGTAGTATACGAACCTTTTGTCTTTCTTAGATTGTCTTAATTTGTGGGTTGTCTCTATTCAAAGGTTCTTCACTTGGTAGTTATCTTTGGTGGGTGAAATCATTGGAGAATATATGGTAGTTCACACCAATGATGGTAATGCTGATCAAGGTTTTTTCTGCTTTGTTCCAGGGTCCCTGGGTTCATTTAGTAGAGGGTTATCACGTTACTGCGATTAGTTGTCTTCTCCTTAAGAAAAGCTTCTGTGCGTAGTTGGTGAGAGTTTGATATTCTTCCTTAGTATCCAGTAGGTGGTTTTCTTTGCCTTTTGGTATATAATCAGCTTTGCGATAAGTTGGCAGGGGAGGTCATCGTAGAGGGGGCACTCGTGCATGAGGTAATCCCAGGCCTCATTTCCTACAGAGGAGAATGTTGGGTCCTCTTCTAGGCCAAAGGTTGTTGGTTTTGCCTTTATTGCACCGTGGCCAGTAAGCAAATACGTGGCATACTGGCCTGGAGAAAACCATATTGGGGATTTTGGATAGATTCTGCTAATATCTGGGATGAATCTCCTGGTGATTTCCCCCTGTGGTGAAGGAAGATTCGGTAGAGTGTCCAGCACCTTCTCAAGGATGGAGGTTCTTGTCTTAAGTTCCTCATTAGTGGCTTTTAGTTTCTCGCTGTCGATGAGGAGGGCAGTGGTAATAGATTCAAGGGTGACCCAGAGTTCCTGGACATTGCCGCTTGTCTGGTGAATCGCCTAATATCTTGATTGAGAAAGGTCACAAGATGCCTATGTAAAGCAGATATTTGATGGGTTGGAGAGGCTTCATCTATAGGTTTGTGAGTTGTAGGGTATGCGGAAGGTGTAGTTGCTGTAATGGCTAGTTTTCTGGATTGGGGAGGCCTTCTGCCTCGGTCTGATCTAATGCTGTGGGTGGTCCCTCTGGTTGTTTTGCAGAGAAGGTCTTAGGGCCCCCTGATGGGGGTAGGAAGATTAGCTGATGGTTTGGCTGCAGCTACTGTGTTAGGACTCTCGGGTAGATTGGGGGAGGGTCCTGAAGCTGCCTGGGAGGCAGGAGCACGTATAGCTGTTGGAGAGAGAGTGGTTTGTAATTTCCCAGTCTAGGGAGAGCTTGCCTGTGAAGATTTCAGAGTAGGAGGGGCAGGGGCTAGGCGATCTACTACTGGCGTTGAGGTGTTAAATTAAAACTTAGATGAGACCACAGGGTCAGATTCATTAAGAGGCACTTTGTTGAGAAATTCTAGTATGGTTTGAGGACACCGAGGAGTCCTGGTTTTTGCTCTCTCCTCTTACTTTTCTGTTTCTTTTTCTTGGACTTGTTGACTTTGGGAGGCTGGAGGCCAACTTGGTCTGAATCGTCTGCTACAGCATTCTCGTCAGCCGGACGATGAGGATGCGTCTCTTGAGCTCATGTCTAAGGGTTGTATGGTTGGGGTGAAAGACCAATAAAGTTACAATAAAGCAATTGTAAGGTGTTGCTCCTGAGAAAATTTGATTTCTCCTGAAAGGACTACAGGAGGAGGAACAAAGCTCCTGAATTTTTGTAGTTCTAAGGAAATCAGTTAGGGAGCACTATTTGTCCACACTTACTAGTAACACGTGTGCCACGTTACAGAGTGACGTCACAGTAGGCAATATGCACAACACACTTTAAACATATTAATCAGATTATTATAGCTAAAGTTATTAAGGAAGGAGTAGCTATTGCGTCATAATTTCCTAATACTATCATTAATTAATAATCCTCATTAATAATTAATTCCTCATTTGCATATTATAGACATAGAGACACTTCATTCACTTGAGCAACGTCACTGAGTTCCGTTGGAAAGGAGGAGTCTCTCCCAGCCAATCAGGCTGATCATGTGACTGGTCACGTGACCACACCTGGGAACAAACGCCTTTGTTCTCAACACTCAAGGAAGAGGGTATGTCTGCCACTAGGTAACTTAATTATTCTACACAAAAACATAGTAAGCCATGACTCCAAAATAACTAAGTTATACATTTTAAAAATTATATATTTTAAAATCGGTGGTCAAGTTCAGGGAACAATGTTCATTACCTAAATTCAACTATAAGGAATATATCACCAATAGAAGAAAGAAAAAGAATCCAATAATACACAACGGCCAAACCTATACGGCGTTACAACGCTGGCGTTCGTGAGTGACCACGACAACAACAAGAATTTAAAAAATAGTCATAATTGCAAAACGCCTTAGAAGTTTGGCAATATAAAGACATCTGGGGACTCACCATCACCCAGGGAATCCGAAGAACACAATTTAAGTCCAGTTTGAGCACTTTGAACTATTATTTTGATTAAAAAAATACGGAGCACTTTGAACTACAGCCGTCTTAGTTAAAATGTACAAACAACGACCGACGGCAAAACTGCAAGGGTCAACAGCGAAAGGTTGGTGTTAGAGGTGAGCGCCGGGTACAGCCTCTCGTACAGGCGAACAGGCGCAGCACTGTTGAAGAGTTGACTACCCAATACAACATGGGACAATCCGGAACAATATGACCATGCGTCGCACGTATGGACTATACCAGCAGACGACCCCTACGGCATCCTCTCCTAACCAAGGTTCATCGGTGGAAAAGACTCGCCTGGTGCAAAGAGCATGCAAGTTAGACGTTAGAAGACTGGAAGAAGGTGTGCTGGTCGGATGAGTCACGTTATTTACTCCACACCATGGTTGGTCGTGTACGGATTTGGCGTCAACAACATGAGGCTCTTGATCCATCATGCATGGTATCAAAAGTGCAGGTCGGTGGAGTCGGTTGTGGGAAATGTTTCACTGCCGGGAACTTTAACCCCTGGTGCATGTGGAACAACGTCTCAGTGGTCTCCGCTATTGTCAACTGCTTGCTGACTTTGTACACCCCGTTATGTTACAATTTTTTCCCGAATGGCGATGGTGTCTTCCAAGATGACAATGCGCGGAGCCATTGGGCACTTGTTGTGCAGAAATGGTTTGAGGAACATAGTTCTGACTTCTAGCATATCGATTGGCCTCCGAACTCCGCCCGATATCAATCCCATAGAGCACTTGTTGGACACTATTGGAAAGCTATATTAGGCGTCTGGATACACCAATCGCCTCCATACCTGCATTGCTGACCGCATTACACACAGCTTGTTTGGCCATACCTCCCGAACGCTTCCGACATCTTGTTGAATCAATGCTACATCGGATAGCTGCTGTACTGAGAGCAAAAGGAAGATCTACGAAGTATTAGGTAGGTGGTCATAATTCAGTGATCACTCAGTGTGTGTATATATATATATATATATACACACACACAGCATATTTACTATATACGACATATGCATTAAAAATAATAGAACTATAAGTATTGCCTAAGAATCAAATCCAAATAAATTTATTTTTTAATTTTCAGTAAATATTTTAGTTATATATATTTTTTCAAGTCTTTCAAAAACCAGAAGGTATACGCTATTCACCAAAAAAAAAAAAAAAAAAAAGTGCAGTGGAGGGTATACCCGCGTATAAAAAAATACCCTTCACTGCAGCCTTAACTGTATGTAAATATTACATTAGCAAAATATTAGTAAAATAATTGATTTTTAATTGTTTTAAATTGATTTGAATTGTGTTAAATTTATTTATTTATATTTTACTCTAATGTACCGGTAAGTTGTCGATTTTTTCGTTTTTTCCGTTTTAATTTCTGGAGGGTATCATACGGAAGTGTTCTACGTACTATATTGAGGTAAACTCCTCTTATTATTTTACTAATATATCAACGTAGAACATTGAGTATTACAGCTCTGATTCATACTATATATTACATTAGCATAAAAACGAACGATCCAGAAGAAGTAAAAAAAATCTCGCTCATATTTACACAGACAGTATTTGTAAAGAAATTATGTAAAAGTTTATTCCTCAGCATGGAATCTCAAGTGATGACTACATGCGGAGCACTGGTTGAAAAACTTTTCTCTAGTCGATCGAAATTGGGTGTTGCTACCACATCCTGTTTGTTCCTATTGTTCGAATGAATTACGTGACTGGTTGAACAAAAGGAGAATGTCGCTGTCGTTTGTCTCACCCATGATCCAGAGCTGACCAAAAGATTAATGGTCATTGTGGATATAACGGGATTTCTCAGCGAAGGATAAACACAGGGTTATTTATCCGAATTTAGATTCAGCGATGAGACCAATCTCTCGCGATGATGGTATGCCAATTCCGGTACCTCCAATTCAGCATGGATGAGATTTTTTAGCAAACGAAACGGAAGGCGTGACTGGCGAAGACCTGAGAACTCCAGCCGATCCTGAGTACACACCCAACGAAGAGACATCGGAGCAGGAGCTTCTTTTCTCACGATGAGTTGAATGGTCTCATTAGAGATCTAGCCCTCTCCGATGATAAAGCCAAAATTCTCCTCTCGAGACCACAGTAGAAACACTTGGATTAGAAGAATGTCGGAATGTCGATAAAGAAACCAAGTTTTGGCGATATTTTTTTACAGTAAACGGTCCTGCTTTGCTACTAACATGTTATCAATGATATTTTAGGGAATTATCACAAGTACACTTTACTTTTCACTGACTAGCTCCTCTTCACTAACTGCTCATTGTGAAGTTTGAAAGCTGTTCTCTTGCATAACGGGGCGCTATCGTAGCCAGGTGGGAAGGAGCACACGCTTCTTGATTAGACCGGGGTTCGAGTCCATCACCACCAAATACGGAGGATGCGGAAAGGTCAGCGAATGACCACCGCATATCCCGGAGCAATATGGCCTTCGTTGCTAATGCTCCTAAAAAACAAAAAAAAAAAAAAAAAAAATCTTGCATAACGGAAATCTTGCGCACTGTTCATCTAAAGCAGACATACTATTAAAAAAATGCTTCTTCATCTAAAAGAGGCATATTCTTAAATATTACTCATCATCTAAAAAGAGACATACTATAAAAATTATTCTTCATCTAAGTGTCTTCATGTTATGCAGCAATCATCAATGGAATATCTGAGGTTACCTAAATGTCAGTAGTATGTTAATAGCGTGCAAGAAAGGTTCATAGACCTTTCTTGCACGCCACTGACGATTACAACAGACATGACTAGCCTCAGAGAAGCATATATGAACCAGACATGAATAGTGTACAGTATGTTTATTATATGACTATATGAATATTTTACTTCCACCACTCCACTCTCGCGAGTAGCACAGTTGGTATAATCGTTGGTATAATCCCTTCATACACCGGGTAAAAAAGACTCGAGACCAAATCCTGTCAATGACGCAAGGGATTTTTATGTGCCTAGCAGAATTATTCGGTCTCAGGAGAAGGTGGCATGTGTCTTTCCTCTTAGAAACTCGGGGTTTTCGTCCAACAAATAGGTAAATCGACCGCAGAATACACGAAACTTACGGACACAATATAATATTGACGCTTCATACCCTTAATTACTTAGGCGCTTAACATATTGCATTACATTACTTCCATTTCTCCACATTAAACAAAGCCGAATGAAGGATTTGTGAAACCGATGGGTAAGGTGAATTCGGAAGGATTTCATTACTTATGTTGAGAAAGTTTCAAAGATCAGTTCCGCCAAATTGAAAGAGGAAATTTTTGTGGGTCTCAAATCAGAGAACTTGTGCAGGATTAAAGCTTAAAAAATGTCTCAGTGTATTTAAACCGAAAGCAAGGCAGCTTTTCAAATGGCTCTGTGGAAACGTTTTGGTTAACCACAAGTTTCCAGCATACAAAGTAAGAAACTGCCCGATGCATATAAAGAAATGGGATGCTGTATATCGCTGAAACTTCATTTCTTGCATTCGCAGTTAGACTTCTTTCCCCAAAATTCTAACACGGTGGGTAATGAGCAATGATAATAGTTACCTCAAGACATTAATTCAACAGAAATTGGCTACTAAGATTTCTGGAGCATACGTACGTACTGCTGGATGTTGAACCGCGACATTCTCGATTGAGTGTACCAAAGGAAATCATCCACACAACAGTTTTAAATTGTACATATCTTTTTCAATAATGTAATGTATTACTTTAACTATCTGTAAAAAGCGTATTGAGTAGATTATATTAGGTGTATAATGTGTATTTGAATAAATTTTACTGTATAAGTGTATTTGAGTATATTATACTATGCGTATGAAGTGTTATTGAGTATGTTGTACTATGTGTATAAAGTGGATTTTCATGTGAAAGTGATAAAAATGTAATTGCAATCAGTCTCGTATTTTTTTTTTTTTTTCATTAGATCGTCTTGTACTGATATTATCAGCAGTCATTTTACGAAAGCCGAACGGCCTAGGGAGAAAAACAAAAACACAAGAACACATTTGAAATTAGTACGGAAAAGTGGTATATCAAAGTTTTTTTACATGTTTGATGGGGAAAAAAAAATATTTTTTTGATCAATGTTATTTGATAAATGAAACTATAAATTTCCCTTCTTCCGCAAAAATGTTATTCGATGAACGATTTTAATTACTGAATAGTGTTTTTTTATACTTATGAGAGAGAGAGAAAGAGAGGCACATGAGTCCAATAGGCAGATTATTGGAACCATTCGAGTATTGAATATAGCTAATTATATAATTAAACATTCGAGTATTTTTTGATGGTAAATATGTCATGATTAGCATAACGATTTTTTTTTTCGAAATTTAAACAGTTTAGTGGATTTACAGTATATCTTCTATCAGTAGGTAACTGTCAAAATGGCCTACGTCAAAAGTCGACAAGATTGACATCAGTCAAAGACTACTCGATATTATATTTAACATGCTTCCTAGTAGAAAATAGTATTTTACATAAATATGTACATCCAAAACAGGGGCGAATATCCAAAAACATTTCCGAATGTCTGGACACGGCTATAATGGCAATCTCCACAGAAAATTTTTGAATAATACATGCCTTGTTACAGATCCCTGATTTATCCTACTCGGAAGAGAATTATGCAAACAGATTTTAGTTTCAGAACAAGCCACCAAATGACGCACTAAAAGGCAATGAAACTCTTATGAACCATATGTGCAAAGTGAATTTTTGATGGCATTAACTATCATTTTTTTTTTCTTTTATCAAATTTCTGCCAAAATGGCAGCAATGTAAGCGATTTCGCGAAACTACCACATTAAAGCGCTACATACCGAGATCAGTTCACTCGCAATGCAATAAGAAATACGAGGACTAAGTTTGAATGAGGGACGGTGGGGGGGGGGGGGGTTATAGAGACGAAATGGTCGGGAAAAAGTTTGCCAAATGGTTTTTTAAATGGTTTATTGCAGCTTTATGCTTTCTGACACGTTTTGAAGTCAGTGCTTGAATGGCTGCTGGACATTTTTATCATTTGAAGAAGTATATTCTCGCTTAGATAGCGTGGTGAGGCGGCTTTGATGGTATTTTATAAAAGTGCTATCTACCTACACGATCTGTCTTGGACCAACAGCATTCCAATTTCCGAAGTCAAGTAATCTCTTCTTTACGTCAAGTGTATACATGAGTTACGTCAGAGAAACTTTCTTCATGAAGATAACTAACGGGCTATCTTACATTATCATATCTTCAAGAATTTGCTCAAAAGACATTTAGGGTTATCGATGATCATTTTTTAAGTCGAACTTTTAAAGCTATAGGCCTCCATGTCCACCCGAATTTAGTCCATATGATATTTAAATATAATGTTAAAAGAGCTCGTTTACCTTAACTATGCGTTCGTTAGTGGATATGAAATGAAGCGTGGATGCAGAATATAGATAGTATTGACTATATTTATTGCACTCCATAGCGACTCATTATAGTACATTCAGTTTTCACGACGAATCATACAACACGCTCAGTTTCACCTAGATCCAAAGAGAGGATATAGAGGCATCACAAGTTAAACTGATCGTTCAACCAGCAGCTTAACTTGGAATCTACATTAAAGCCAATCCGACGGTTGAGCAATTTAGGTAAATGCCATTGGTGTACCGTACGGTCAAATTTATTCATTTAATTGTAAGAGTACATTTTTCTTTTCTTTTCTTTCTTTCTTTTTTTTTTTTTTTTTTGCGAAGGGGCTGCAATTATCACGTCACAGTATCAAACTGCTCGTTCAATCAAATTTATTATTATTTTTTATTTAATAGTAAGACTACCATTTTCTTTTTTGCAAACAGTCGAGGGGCTGCAGTTGTCATGTTTAACCTAAAATTTCCTGCTTCAACACTGGGTACAACGTCACTTTGTGGCTAGTTTTGGGACTAACTTCTGCATAATCTCTTCTGATAGTGTGATTAGGTCCTTCTAAATACAATTTATACTTTGTTTCCTCGATAAATGCTTCGAAATTCTCTAGGGCGTTTTGAAGCAAACTTTAAATTACGTTCACGGTAATTTGAAAAAAAAATATAGTTTATGTAAAAATTTAACGTGTCATTTAAAATTAACGTTTGGATTAACTATTTAAGCCTAGGACTTATTAGTTGAGATTATTTAATCTTACTCGTTGACGGTTTTTGAAGTACTTGATGATGGAGAAGAGAGAGAGAAAGAAAGATTAACAATTTTATTAATCTTGATAAAGAAGTCACTCATTTTGATAAATTTTATTGTGTGCAATATTTTATTTCGTAAAAATTGCATGAGACATCAGCTTATTTTCTGAGCATTTGCGAACCATTTCTTTCCCACCTCTCCACTCCTTCAGCACAAGACCGAATAATGAAAGTGCTATTACGCTATCCACAATATGCAAATAAACTAAGTTGTTAACAGAGAAGGGTGGATCAACCATTAATCATAGTGAGACATTACATCCATCATTCTTAAGCCCATCCTTGAATCTAAGTATTGTTCCTTGTTCCTGTTTTCAATTACAGCTCACCTTCTTTCCATAGGAGGTGTTGCTAGAGTCTGGGGTGGAAGAACTGCTGATGGGAATGGCATCACAGATTGCCGAAAGGGAGGACTCTGTATTGTGCTCGGATGTAAGAGGTGAGTATACGAAAGATTCCGTCATCCATCTTAGTAGTCTAAACGGATATTTTGGATTATCTCATCTTGTAGTTAAAAATCCATTAGGTAGTAGGAACAATCGTTTGCCTCCCGGATCTTGATGACAGGTGGCGCTTTGAACAAGTGTAACATATTTTCCGTCTTGTAATTTTGAATTTCTGGAGGCGAGCGAAATCCCATTTGGGGTGCTAAATTATGCAGACAAAATGCAACTGATGATAAAGTTAAAATTAATGTAATTGGAGTTGCTACTTCAGAGTCTGTTTGGTAAAGATCAAGATATATAATAAATAAATTTTCTGTTTATACTCTGGGACGACCAAACGGTCAGAGGAGTTCTAACCTCAATTGTACCATTATGGGATATTTACAGGTAGGAGGGAAGAACTTGATTTTTAATGTTTTGTTCTTTTTATTTTTTTATCTATTCCGTTATTTACTTCATGTCAAACTTTGAACAACTCAACAAACTCCCTTTTTGGCACAATTTTCGTAGGCCTAGATATTAATTTTATTTGCATTCTTCATCAAGGAATAATATTGCATCTTTAGTCCCGCATATAGTGAAGGTTACTTTTTTTATATGCTGTATCATTGATGCTTCATACGTGGAACCCTCTAGGTAGCGAAGTAAATAGCGTGCGTGATTTCTCATACGGTGATACTGTGCAGAAAAGCTTCAGTTTGATTTCCGTTGGCGGCCGATATAATGAAATACTTCCGACTGGGCTTCTTCTTTTTTTTTTTTTTTTTTTAATAGCCTTGGCCGAGTTTTAGTTGGAATAAGAGAGCATTCGTTTCATCACGTAAAATAAGAAAACCGACCATGGAATACCTACATATTACAGATACAACACTCTGACGCCTCATGTCGTAGATATCCGGTTAATGTAGTAGTAGCATGTGTTACAAGAAAGCAGTGTATAAGCTTATGCAGCATCAGCCAAAAAAAAAAAAAAAAATCACACCATTGCCTCCAAATGCCTGTCCAGTTCCTCCTTAAATTTATTCAACCTATCAACTTCCACAACGACAGATTCAAGTTTGTTCCAGCAATTAACCACCCGCTGGCTAAAGGCAAATTTCCGCACATCTGTCCTTTCTTAATTTGAATTTATGCCCCCTTAGGTTCGTAATCTGAACAAGTGGAAGGATCCCATCAGAATTCAGCGTGCTCAACCCATTCAAGGCCTTATACACCTCAATCAGATCACCGCGCAGGTGCCTAGTCTCCAGCCACTGCAATTTGCAGAACTTAAGCCTCTCTTGGTAAGAGGATCCCTTCATTCCCCTCACCAATCTTGTTGCCCTTCTCTGTACACGCTCAAGTAAACCTACATCCTTCCTAAAATGAGGCCTCCACACCTGTACGCAGTACTAAAGGCGTGGCCTGACCATTGCCATATACAGAGGGACAATCACCTCATTTTCCCTGCTAGCAAATTTCCTATATATCATTGACAAAACCCCATGACCTGCCCTGGCAGCCTGTCTGCATTGCTCGGAAAACTTCATATCTGACTGCACAATTACTCCCAGGTCTTTTTCATTTTCTACCACCTTAAGTGTAGTACCAGACAGTTGGTACGTTTCTCTGGGGTTACTTCTACCCATATGCAGTACTTTGCATTTGTCAAGGTTAAACTTCGGTTGCCACTTCTCAGCCCATCTGCCCAAATTTTCTAGATCCTGTTGCAGTAGCACACTGCCATTCCTGTCATTAACAACCCTGCCAACCTTAGTATCTTCTGCAAACTTCGACACTAAGCCTGATATACCTTCATCAATAGCATTGATAAATATACAACAGTGGACCCAACACCGAATCCTGTGGGACTCGACTAATAACATTAGTCCACGAAGAGCAGCACCCATTGACTACTACCCTCTGTCTTCTCCCACTCAACCATCCTTTTATTCATTGTAGCAATTTACCCTTAATACCATTCTGCTCCAATTTGTACAGTAGTCTTCCATGCGCAACAGTGTCAAAAGCTTTCCTGAAATCCAAAGTAGATGATATCAAAATTAATTTTTGCATCCAGTTCCTTTGTAACCACATCATAATAACCAATCAAATTTGTCAGACAAGACTTTCCCTTAACAAACCCATGCTGTGTCTGAATTATTGCTGCAGTCTTGTCTAGATGATTCTGAAATGCATGCAGTCTATTGTAAAAGTATTCCAACCTGGCTTCAATAAAATATGACATTGAATCCGAGGACATGTACGATGGCAGACAAAAAAACTGCAGCACTTGTAAATTTTGCAAATAATGTGTTTTGCATTGTGGGTTGCAGAAATGTTCCTAATGCATTTGTTAGAAGGGATATATATCTCTGTGAATGAAATCCAATAAAAAGGCTCCACCTGATATACCCAATTCCATTTATGGCAATTAATAGAAATATGGGAAATCATGACACCCAAACATATATTTTAGTGCATTTACGTGTACAAACTGAAATGACAAGTTTAATAGTATTATGTGTAAATCAGGAAAATAAGTCATAAGTTCTCAATATTTTGTTGTTCCTCCTCGAGCTATTACAGCCTTGCAACGATCTGGCAAAGAATTAATCAACCTCTGGATATACGGTTGCCCAATTTCCTGATACCACACCCTTACAATGCTCTCCTGTAGCTGAATCTTACTTAGCTTCTTATTATTTTAGATGATATTATGTACCAGAAATTTTCAATACGGTTCAAATGTGTACTGTTTCCGGGCCAGTCCAACGCTGTAATGCCACATTTCTTAGGCATGACTGCACCTTAAGGGAGAAAAACAAGGGAAAACATTGGTGTAAGTATGTTTTAAGCCTTGTGAGACAAAAAAACAAACTCATCATTAAATCTGAATAGCATAAAACTTAACCAATTTTGCTGTGTGGAAAGTGCTGAGTCCTGTTGAAAAATGCAGTTTTGAACGTCTGTGTGGTGATCCCTAATAATGGGTTTCAGGCACTCCTCCAAGATAGAAGGTTTCTGCATTCATCGTTCCTTTAATAAACTTAATTCGCCCCACCCCTTTCCTTGTTGTGCATCCCCACACCATCTGACCGGCGGGGAACTTTACAGTCGGTTTTATGCAGTCAGGATGGTATGCCTGATTTTCGTCTTCTGGCATATCATTTCCCATCCAAGCCATGCAGGTTGAATTTCGATTCGTCATAAAAGATGACGGTGTCCCATTACTCTTTTGACCAGGAAACATGCATTTTAGCCGAAGCAAGTCGCTTCTTCCCCATTTGTTGGGTCAACAAAGGCTTCTTCTTGGGCCGATAGGCATGCAGACCACATTCTGAAAGTCGTCTTTGGATAGTTTGTGCATTTGTTTCAACACCAGAGGCCAGCTCAAAGTCCAGTTTTCGATCAGGAGCACCACATGGTGATTACGAAGGCATAGCTGTTTCAAATATCGATCTTGGGAAGGCGTAGTCACTCTCTTACGGCCTGATCTAGGTCTTCTCTTCACATCACCGGTTTCGCGCTTAAATTTCAGCACCCGGAATACTGTTGACTGGTGGCAGCCAATTTTCTCAGCGCTTTAAGCCCGCGCAGAAAGCCCTTCCTGGGACAGAGCAACAGCGACACTTTTTTTTACTTGGTGTCAACTGAATATATGGAGCCATGCTTACACCTCCGCAAAACAGGATACTAATGACGTGTATACCCTTCCAACGCCATATTTATAGAAACGGCTGATGCAATACCTTGCAATTGCTGTCTGATGCAATAGAAGCGAAATATGACGCAACACCTTTGCTTTGGTACAAACAAAATGACTGGAATCAAACAAAATCTTATACGTTTCACTACAAATATTAGTTTTTTTAAGGTGATGCAGTTTTTTTTTTTTTTTTTTTTGGTTCGCCACTGTAAGTTATGCAGGTTTTATCCAAAGCGCTGTCACAGATCGCCAGTATTAATTTATTTTTTAGTTTTAGATGAGTGTATATTGAATCTGTTTACCACTTTACAGACCTGGGCGTTACATTCCGTTATGATTTCCATCCTTCTCCCCATACTGGGTTTAAGTAAACGCTCGACGTCTTCCTTTGGACGTGATACCGCTATTTTGATACTATATAAGAAACTTATTCTTCGTACACTGAATTATTGGGACATTATTTGTTCTTCTTCCCAACAATATATGTCTGATAATGTTGAGTATATTCAAATAATATTTCTTTTTGTTATAGTAATTAAGTCATATATCATTGCAGGAATTACACAGATTGTCTCAAAAAGATGCACATGTATTTTCACAAATATTTCTCATATAATTAAACTTAAATATTTTCGTCTTTGATTGTACGTTAATTGTTTAAGGTGTAATTATTTTTATAATAATAAAAATAATTTAATATATTATTAGAAATTGTTTAAAGCGAAATAATATGCATAATTAGAAATCCTAGAATGAGTGCAATGTTCAAGTACAGTGGAGATGTGAATTTCCAACAAAACTTCCACTGGGAAGGAGTCCTAAGAATTTTTGATAAACCTAAAACGTACGGTACTCAGTCAAAGATCTGGCTTGCAGCGATTTGTATGATCACCACGAAAATCTTGACGCCGACCTACTAGTGAGACTGGAATCGGCACTGCAAGTATAAACTGCAGTCTCAAAAGAGCTAATTGAAAACTTTGTGCCATGATTGCTACATGATATGGCGGAGTTGAACTGACGTTCGAGTGCCGCACTATATAAATGCGGCACTCGCCATTTATGAGTGAGTGGCTTGCTATCAACAGGACGGGGTCTCACACAAACGGTTTTCTGAAATGTACAACATTACTTCCGTTGCAACCAGAGAGCAAATTTTTGTATCAAGGCTGGGACCCACAACACAGCCCAAAAATATTAAAGCCATGTGTGAGGGCGAACATGGGATAACTGTGGAAGTAAAGCAAGTGAAAACACGACACCCAGCTTACTCCTCCTTTATAATCTCTTGTCCACCAGATAAGGCAACTCGCCTACAAGACGTAAGCGCCTGGCCAGTAGGTACCTTAGTCAAGCCCTACAGAGACAGATGGGCCAGACCACTGGTTAAAAATGATGCAAGGAATCGGGCTCAATAGCAATCAAGAAAACTACCCCCAGCTGGGGATGCAGAACATGACATCCACCTGTTTGCACAAAACGTGAGGAGCATCTCAAATAAGCTCCACACCCTACAAACGATGATGATGTACGGGGACCTGGATTTCATTTGCCTAATCGAAACCTGGTTGGGAAATGGAAAACAGTTAGATCGGCTAACTGCGGCAGCAAACTGCAAATGTGTGGGAACCGGAAGAACAGATAGGCGAGGGGGGGAGTTATAATTTGCTATCAAAATAAATACCAGTCTATAAGAGAACGAAAAACCAATTCAAATAATTTTGAAGGGATTTGCGTTACCTTTTCAAAAGAGCACGTGAAAATACAGATATGCATCATATACCTCCCACCTGAGCACACAAAGGAGACAAGAAACGAACTCTATGCTTGGCTTGCTGCAAATCTAAAGCCATCAGTCGACACAATAATAGCGGGAGATTTTAATTTGCCTCTTCCGAAACACAGGGAGGCCAAGAAAGAGCTGGATGCTACATTGGGTGCATTGCACTTGACGCAGCTTCCGACACCAGTAACAAGGGGAATGCAGCAACTTGACCTGTTGTACCATAGTTCCTTAGACATAAGGCTAACGCAAAACTGCATAAAATTTAAGTCGGACCACAATCCCATTGAAATAGAAGCAGCACTGAAGATACACAAATACATGCAGGGTAACCACACGAACTGGGAAAAGCAAAGGAAGTATCTTTTCTCCGTGAAGTATATTAATGCAGAGGTCATTCTCAGTCACCTGACTAGTTACAACTGGAATGACCTGCAAGAAAAGCCAGTAGACGAAGCTTTAGAAATGATCACTAAAAAGCTATACCAAACAGCATTGGAAGGAGCAGCAAAAGAAATCAAAATATCTGAGAGAACAAAAGAATGGTTTAACCCACAACTGAAAGCAAGTTTCCTCAGGAAGCAAAAACTGTATAGAAAATGGCAAAGAACGGGTCATCCTGCCGATCACATTCGTTATAAGAAAGAAAGAGCACATTTCATCAAAGCAAAACGACAGGCACACTGCAGTGTTATTCATAACAAACTAAAACGAGCAAAAAGAATTACTAGCAATAGAAATAGCACAGAGAATATGACAGAATGCATTTTCAAGGAATGGGCTAATAACACTTTTAGTAACCTGCATGGACTGAATCAAATTGAGAACACTGATAATGGTAACAAAATTTTGGAATTCCTGAAAGATTTAAACAAGCGAAACTATTCGGCAAGAGAGGAACCAACAAGACCTCCATTGAGTGAAATACTAATCACCAAAGAGAGCGTAATGAAAGCAATCAACGATCTGCCCAATAAGGCCACTGTTGGACCAGACAAATTTCCAATGTTCATCCTTAAAATAAGTAGCCCATTTATAATAGATCTATTACTGCACATCTATCAGAAAATCATCAGGTCAGGAGCTTTCCCGCAAGCTTGGAAAAATTACATTGTAACCCCAATACCAAAGATTAAACACCCAAAATTGGCTAAGGATTACAGACCAATTTCTGTTAGTTGCACCCTACAGAAGGTATTCGAAAAAGCGCTTCTTCCCACCATCAATCAACACTGCTTCAGCCATAGACCACCACATTTGCACTCAGTTATTTCGGGTAGATCAACAATAACAAACTTACTGGAAACCCTTTTTCGCGTGCAGAAAGCACTAAATGAGAAAAAGCAAATTGATATTATTTTTTTGGATATCTCCGCAGCCTACGACAACGTCTCAACTCCAGCGCTCATTGCGATTTTAAAGAATTATTTTAATGTAAGAGGAAATCTGTTAACTATAATAACCAGCCTGCTAGAACATAGGAAACTTATTGTTAAGCACCAAAAGCTACAATCTTGCTTTACCATCTCGCAAGGAGTGCCTCAAGGGGGAGTTCTTTCGGCTACTCTCTTCGCGGCCGTCCTGGAGCCGTTTCTTGCACGGTACTACAATTTTATAACATATGCTGACGATGTAAAATTCTTCATCACTTCCAAAGACCATGAATCAGCAGAAAGTATTTGCCAGATGGCAAATAGCACAATCCGAGAATTTGAGAGCTACCTGGATTGCATCGGGCTCCGTATTAATGCACAGAAGTCTGCCCAAATGACCATAAGTTACAAGCAGAATAAAAATGACATCTCAATCTCTGTGAACGGGTCTAGTGTGGAAAAAGTGCACTCTCACCTGGACCTGGGTCTTAAGTGGGATGACAGACTCACCTTTGCTCAACACTTCGCCCATATGAAGACAAAAATATTCGCCGCTTTATGGGCTACTAGGCAGGAACTGGTAGGAATTAGGGATCCTCAGCTAGCGACCAAGTACATTTTAATGTGTGTCCTGCCAATTGCAATGTATGCCTCGCAAATCTGGTCTTCAGCTCCAGATTCACATTATAAGTCCGTCCTTGGGATCGAGTACTGGTTCTTGCGATGGCTTAACAGAGTTGCTGGCCACCCTTTTACTATCTCAAGGGCCATTCTCTACTCAAACCTTAACATCACACCCTGGATGCAGCGGACAATTAACAGGAACATACACACTCTCGCACAAATGCTCACAGGCAGAGTGGATGCTCCAGTCCTGGATAATATTCTAGTTAAACCGCGTGCCACTGCTAGACGTTGCGGAGAACTAAATAATCCACTGCGTTCAGTCCTGAACAATCTTAGTAGCCTGCAAAGATTCTTCCCATCAAATGCAGCGAGAATATTTAACTCACTACAGATAGATGCCGAAAAACTGTGTGAGGATGCAACATACCGGAAAGAGATCTTCCAGGATTCGTACAGACTTACTGAAATATGAATCGGCTGCAAAGTACTAAAGAATTGTGAATAAAAGTGAAGCTTTCTGCTTTAAGAACAATAATAATCTGTTGACTGTAAAAATATACCTTCTGTAACAGTTGTGTTAATATGTAAGTTATATGTGGAATTATTAATGAATTGTAAATATATGAGCTGTATAATGTTTGTACACAATCATAAATGTGTAAATACTGTATGTATGTATTAAACATAAAATGTGTATATAATATTTCGGGACGAGACTACGTGTTCAGTATATGTAACCCACTGCACGTAGTATCTCGTACCCTGATATGTACTTCACCCTCCTGGCACTTTGCCGTACCCTGATATGTACTGCACCCTCCTGGCACTTTGCCGTCCCGGGGTGGTTTCCTTATGGAAATAAACAGATAATAATAATAATAATAATAATAACAACATCATCGTGATGTCAAGGCCTATGATCATTTCACAGACAGGTGTATAAGCAATGTAGGTGTCGAATCCCGCCACGTTCGCTCGATTTAGCTCCACTCGACTTTTATTTGCGAGGGCTCTATGAAGGATGTAATGTACAGTAGAAAACCAGCCACACTTCAACAATTCAAACGATGAAATTAAATAACCGTGAGAAGCAACCCAGCGGTTACACTGGAGAGTACAGTTGTCATTCAGTTGTTTGCCGATGTGAACAGCGCCTAGAAGCAAATGGTGGAAAATATGAACATCTGCGCTAGTTCATCATTGCCTCAGACTATTGCTTATAATAGTTTCTGAGGTTTGTAATTAATATTATTTATTTCCTAAAATGTGCACAGATGTTTTTGAGACAATCTGTAGTTGTGTGCGCCTGTGCGCTCAGTATAATTTCCTTCCTCTACATTCTCGACGTCATTTTATGGTTTTTATTTTCAATCTCGTCAATAATTTTACAAAAACCAAGAATGAAAACGCAAAATGTGGTGTTGTCTCGCAAACTTTATATCCAAGTAAATATATTTTGGAGAAACCCTAGGGATTGAAACCCGCGAAATCAGGAAGAACAAATAATCAAGTTATGATTTGCTGACTGTTGACTCAAAACAAAGTAACTTATTACCACTCCTAATATGGCCCTTTCGGAAATTATTAGATTACCGTCAGTAAAGAGATAGGCGAAACAGAAAGACTAAATGAACCAGCATTCTTACACCTCTTTATAAATAATCTGAGTACAACTATTTCAACTCCGATGAACTGTAAATCGCAAACTAGAATAAATACGCAGGGGAAACCCAAAAGAATTAAACACAAATGTCTAACGAAACTATTGAGTTTTGTTGTTCGTTCAACAAAAATAAAAACCATCTTTTATTGCGGAATATATTTACTCGTTAAATGTTGAAATGAAAGCGTAAAATGACTTATTTTCTGAGTAGTTATTCGTTAGTATTATTATTGCTAAGGGTATTTTTCGTTTCTTCTGACTTTTTCTATGAATAATATGAACAAAGAATGGTAACTAACCTAATTTACGACGAATGGCCCACAGGAAAAATGTTAAATTAATTCCGACACATAATTCAAGAATTCCTAGAGTAAACTGCTCTTTCTTCATTGTATTCAGTGGCTATACAACCTTTAGAAATATTACGGAATATTGTATCTGTGTCTTTTTATAATGCATTTTTTATCCGAATAAAAAAAATGTTCAGGCAGGTAATCGAATGAGCTGCTGTACTTTTCGCCTTTAGCCAATATAAAGCGATTTCACTTTTATACTGTGACTGGAGTGATATTTTCGTATAAGAACTCTGTCTCCCATTATTTGGTTACTAAAATTGTTTTAGTAATTATCGAAATAAAGTGCGATCAAACTTATTATTAGATAACTTAAATAAATTTATTTTTTTCAAACGTTCAAATTTATTGAGGAAACAAGAGCGAGCTGTAAATATTAAGCTTCTGAGATTTTTCGTCGCTGTCTTGACGGCTCACCTTGCCCCCAACTCAGTTACTCCTTCAGAGGGAATAAACATTTTTTCAACGACCTCGTTAACTAGGTAGATCTATTCCTGCAGGGTTGAACAAAAAAAAGTTAGCTAGGGGTTAAGCCGAGCTTGTCATGCTGTCACTTCCGTCAACATATTTCTGCTAGCACGTGCGTTACGCCGTATTACTATACTTTGAATAAGGAGGCCCCCGCTTGGCATATTGACCCTCTTTATACGCGGGTCAACCTCATACTGGGAACATTGTAGGATATCTAGAAAAGGTAACCTCACACGTAAGTTGAATTCCTGTACCACTTATTAGCAACATCTCTACAGGAGTCTTTTTTCCCTCTCTTCTTTAACAGTGCCCGTAGTAAAGAATACTAGCTTTGTAGTTTTACATTTGCTTTATTTGATTCCTTTCTCCATAAAAGTTCTGAATTAGCTGTCACGACAATTTTCTACAGTCGCTTTCTTTATGAGATGTAAATTTAATCGTTATGCCATCCAACCAGCATTTATAGAGAAGCTACACGAATATAAAGCAGAATCTTGGCTCTAAAAATGCTGATAATACGAAACTCTCCTACCTAGGCTAGGTGCATTATAGCTTAAGCTGCTCTTGTGCCAGTAGCTTTTAAATAACAACAAGCTACCCAACCAGATAAAGTGTAAAAATTATTCAAATTATATGTTTCTTATTTACGTTGATTTCTCATTGCCACGACAGCCATTGTGACCCACCTGGTATCAAATAACAGATGTTTCATCTAAAAAGCAAGATTTAGATGCAGAAAGGGATTTTATTTTGTTGCACAGTTCGTTTCATTAATAAACTTCTTCGAACTATTAAGTTACATTAATAAACTTCTTCGAACTATTAAGTTTGGTTAAGTAACACTTTACTTAACCAAAGTACGGCAGTGTAACTCTTACAGGAAATATTTACTGTTTTATTCCCTCATTCGTTCTGATACGAGTATACTGATATGAGTATTAGTAGTGGCAAACGATGCAAAAAAAAAAAAAAAAAGAAAAAAAAAAGCTTATACAGAATCAATCAAAAAAAATTTCATTTCACCGGTCCATCCCTTCTAATAGTTTGCCTAGTTCTTCCTTGAATTTATTCAAACTGCCCACTTCTACAACACCAGATGAAAGTGTTTTCCACCAATCAACTACCCACTGGCTGAAGACAAATTTCCACAAATCTCTCCTAGAACCATCATTTCTCAATTAGAATTTATGCCCTCATGTATGGATTTCATTGGAACCCTTCCTCCCATGTGAACTCAATGTCCCATAAAAACAAAAATCACTCACTTACTCATGTGAGTAATGGGAAGGATTCCATCAGGATTAAGCTAACCCAATCTATTTAAGGCCTTAAACACCTCAATCAGATCTCCTCGTAAGTGCCTAATCTCCAGACACTTCAATTTGCAGAACTGCAGCATTTCCTGGCAGGAGCATGTTTTTGTTCCTCTCACTAATCTTGTTGCTCTTCTCTGCACCTTTTCCAACAGATATATCCTTCCTAAAATGAGGCTTCTAGACCTGTATGTAGTGCTTGAGATGTGGCCTAACCATTGCTTTTTAAAACGGGACAGTCACTACTTATCCCTGCTGGCAGAGTTCCTGCACACCACTGACAAAACCCCATGAGCCATTCTGGCATGCTTCACAGGTAACGAAAAGTGACTGCGCTAGAGAGAGAGAGAGAGAGAGAGAGAGAGAGAGAGAGAGAGAGAGAGAGAGAGAGAGCATCACAGTGTGCTTGCTCTGTGATGCTCGCTCTCTCTCTCTTATCCATTGGATACATAACCGTGACAAAAAGGCACATAATATCCTATTGGAACAAGTTCTAAAAATTATGCACGTATCGCACTAGGTCTTTAAAACCATACCATGTAGACGAACAGCATGTGTACTATCTGTCTTATTCAAGAAGAAATAAAAACATAGGCCATAAATCAGTTATAACAAAAATACACTTTTGTATAATTCTTCATGAAATTAGGAAAGGAAATAGGAAATATTTTCATTTTGAAGCATATATTGCAGACGACAGAAAAAAAATCTTCAAAGTCTGATGTATATTGATAATGAAATGATAAGCTGCACAATACAAATATGCTATGGGAAATGCTCAAGAGATTTATTCTCGAAACCATAAAAATTCGAACCAGTGGTCAAGTTCCATAAACATAATATACCAAATTGGATGACAGGTCAGATTAACAGTTTAATTGAGCAAAACAAATAAGCATGGACCACTTACAAATAGTTAAGGGGTTCTGATTTGAATGATAATTATAAATATAAGAGAGTATGCAACAAAACCACTGATGGGATAGGACGGGCAAAAGATGATTACAAGAAAACTAGCAAAGAACGGTGATCGGGAATTCTTCTCATATGTGATACAAAAAAAAAAAAAAAAAAAAAGAGAGTAAAACAAATAGGTCCCTTAACTGGTTGCAATAGAAAGTCCATGGAAAGCAGAAATGTTAGGCGAGTTGAACGGATACTTCCCAATGATACTTGCAGTCGAAAGAAGCTGCAATCTTGGAGAATTCTAAGGAGTCAGATTTATGTAAAATAAGTAATATAATGGTATCAGATAAGAATTTATTAGAAAATTTGCCCATAGGCAAGGCTTCAGGGGTAATGGTATAAACTCAGTTATAATTAAAAAGGCTTCTTGCGAGTAAATTAAACAATCATGAACGTTAACGAAAGCGTCATTAGACTCTGGGAAGATTCCCTTGTACTGGAGAAATACTAACATCACTCCACTCGACAAAAGTGGTGCTTAGCAGATGTTGGTTACTCTAGCCTAGTGCGTTTGGTTTCTGTAGTAACAAAGATCATGGACTCTGTGATTTCAGGTTGTGATTCTGAACCATCTAGACAAGATTGGTACCTTGAATAGATCCCCGCTTGGTTCGTTAAGAACAGGTAATGCCTGACAAATCTGGTAAATTACTATGATATGGTCATTAAACAGTTCGGTACAGGCAACATTTTTTTTTTTTAAATAAATAAATATTCTGTTTATACTCCTCACAGAAGTGTCTGAGGAGATCATAAGATATATAGAGAACACAAGAAACAGCACTGTATTAGCAATTTTATCCTACAAACAGATTTTAGACATTGTTTGTTTCATCTGGAGACAACGAGGAATGTGGTATCATCCTGTCCACATCAGAGAAAGGGACATCTACGGTGGAGACGGCGTTCTCGCTTGGAGCGGAATAATGATCAACGGCTGTACCCCTCTTCATGTTTTTGATCATCATCATCATCATTATCAGCCATTTTCAATCCACTGCAGGATGAAGGCCTCTCCAACAACTTTACAGTTCCTTCTGTTTTGTGCAATGGCCATCCATTTACTACCCACAAACTCATGAATTTCATCTATCCATCTCCGCCGTTGTCTTCCAGGTTTTCTTCTAGCTCCTCTTGGGTACCATTCTGTTATTTTCTTAGTCCATCTATCAACATGTCTTCGAGCTATGTGTCCTGTCCAAGACCATTTTAGTTCTTTAGTTTTGATAAGTTGTGTTTCTCTACTTATCTAACAGTCTGATTCCCAATATAATTTGTTCCAATCTTCGCTGTGTAGTTCTCAGCTTCTCTTCCATTCTTTTGGTGAGTGCCCAAGTTTCACTTCCATAAGTCATGGTGGGGAGTATACATTAGCTCATTATTTTACGTTTTAGACAAACTGGGCTATTGCTCCTCAGTATGTGACTATATTTCCTGAATGCTTTCCATCCAAAATTTATTATTCTTTTGACTTCCAGCCATTTTTCATTATTACAGCTAATAACTTGTCCCAGATAAGTATATGACTTCACCTGTTCAATTACTGCTCCTTCAATCATTATGTTCCTTTCTGTGGCATACTTGTTCACCATTACTTTTGTTTTTGCCATATTTATCTTTAGTCCAAAATCCTTACTAACCATGCATAACTGATTAAGATTTTCCTCTAATTCTTTGGGATCGTGGCTTATGACCACAATGTAATCTGCAAATCGTAATGGTTTAGGTACTCTCCATTCACATTGACTCCTTTCTGCGACCAGTCTAATCTTCTGAAAGCTTACACAAGGGCAGCAGTAAACAACTTCAGAGATATTGTGTCTCCTTGTCGAACTCCTTTCTCAATTTTAAATTTACTACTGTCTTTGTCTAGTGTAATAAAGAAAGTAGCACTCTCATATATTTTCTTCAAAATCATAATATATGGGGTATCTATGCCTTGTCTTTCCAGTGCCCGAAACATTGTCTTATGCCGTATGGAGTTAAATTCCTTTTCATAATCCACAAATGCCAGGCATAATGGTGTTTTATATTCATTTGCTTTCTCCATTAGCTGTGATATTATGTGAAGGTGATCCTTACTTGAGACTCCGGTCCTAAAGCCAGCTTCTTTTTCGGTTGATTCTCATCAAGTATTCTTTCTAATCTGTTAGTACTGACCCTTGTGAACAACTTGTAGATGTGGGATAACAAGCTAATTGGTCTATAATTTCCAATTTCTGATTTTTGTCCTTTCTTATGCAGCAAAACTATGATTGCATTATTCCATTCCTTAGGCGTCACACCTTTTCTAATGCATTTTGTGAAGAGTCTTGCCAGTTTTTGTGTTATGTCTCTTCCTCCCAATTTTAACAACTCTACAGTAACTTCATCTTCCCCGGGGCTTTCTGATTCTTCATTTTATTCAATGCATGTTCTATCTCATCAGGAAGAATATCGGGTATGTCGTATGTATTACTTATTTGCGGTCCATCTTCCCCACTGCTGGCATCATTCCCTCACTCCTTGTATAATTCTCTACGGTAGTCTTCTGCTATTTGAATTATGCCTTCTCTGCTGTTTATAAGTACACCATCACTATTCTTCAGTTTCAGTATCATTTGTCTTTCTGTATTAGCTCATGGCTGCTGATTTAGGTCCTTTGTTTTCCCATAATGCTTGTTCTTCTTTTCTTGTGTTAAATCTTCTTATGTCCTCTCTGAGTCTCTTTCTAATAACTTTGCATAACTCAGTATACTCAATTTTCTCCTTGTCAATGTTTATCTTGCTCTTCATTTGTCGTCTTCGGTTCATCGTGACAAGTGTTTCCTGACTAATTTTTCTTCTTTGGATTTCTTTTTCCCTATCGGTTTCTTGGGCTTTATCACTTTCAGAAAGTTATAATAATCCGCATCGATATCTTGGTCCGGAGCAGTCTGCAGAAGCTTAAACTTGTTCTTAAGTTCCAGTACATGCTGCTTTTTCTCCTCTTCTGTTATCTCAAAGACCTTCATATTATTTACTCGAGTTAGTTTTTTCCTTTCTTTTCCTGCGTCTATATCAAGTGTACATCTTACCATTCTGTGATCGCTTCCAACATTTACCTTATTCAGGACGATAACATCATTCACGATATATCTTCTGTTAGTGAAGATGAAGTCGATTTCATTAGTTGGTAATCCAATCGGACTCTTCCACGTCCACTTTCTGTTCGCCCTTTTCTTGAAAAAAAAGTGTTCATTACTGACATTCCTTGAGATTCTACAAATTCCACAAGTCTTTCACCTCTTTCATTTCTTTCACCAATTCCAAAATTTCCTATAGTTCCCCTTCCTGTGCTGTTTTGTCTTTTTCCAACCTTAGCATTGAAGTCCCCCATAATGATAGAGTAGTGGGTTTTCTGCTCATCTAGAAGACTCTCAATTTCAGTGTACATTTCTTCAAACTCTTCCTTGGCTCGATGTTGGTGCATAAATCATTATAACCTTTAGCTTGTACCTCTTAGGAATCCTGAGTATTAGTCTTGACACTCTTGGTGATGTACTTTTGAATTCCAAAATGTTGTTTTTTATATCTTTATGGACCAGAAAGCCAACTCCACCTTCGCTCCTTTCACTATTTCCATTGGTGTACGGCAGATTTCCACTTGATAAACTTATAAGTGATTCATTTCTTCTTCTTGTTTCAGCCAAACCGATGATATTCTAATTCACATTTTCTAATTCGTTTTTCCAGCTCTAATATCCTGTCTTCACCGATGAGCGATCTTACGTTGTAACAGGCCAAGTTCAGTTTCCGTGCATGGCAGCCTGGTCGTACCCAGAGAGTCTTAGCACCCTCTGCTTCCACTTTGATTCTATCGCTGCCGGAGACCCTATCATGTTAGGGGACCCTATCATGTTTTTGATAGGGTCCGCTAACTGCGCAGAGGCACACAGAACAGATCCTTGAACCAGTAGCGGATTAAGGTCGGTTGAGGCCCCGGGCGCAGAAGAAAATATTGGGATCCTTAAAAAAAAGAGAGAGACAGGGAAAATGAAAATACACTTTAACCATTTTTTTAAATAAATAAAAAATATTATGTACTATTAATGTTTTATTTCCAATAAAATTTGAATATAATATATGTATAATATAATTAATAATAGCATAATAATAATCACAAAGTTTTGAACTAATAGTTGAACATATTAGTTCAACTAATTTGTTGGGGTTTTGCGTATAAAGTTGGAGTTTTTTGCGTGGGCCCTTCAGAAGTCGGGGCCCAGGGCGCGCGCCCGGTGCGCCCGCCGTTAAATCCGCCTCTGCCTTGAACCCTATGTGCAACTTCTTATGGGTGCGGTTGGCCCAGATTTTATTTTAATGCACAAGAACGCCACTGTACATAGAGCTCACTCACATGGTGGAAGATTATATTGAAACTGAAGATAGTGGCATAGTATTTAGGGTCAGGCGCCACCGGTGGTTTCCCACATCTGCGCCATATGTACTGTGATGGAATGCAGAACTACATGTACTGCAAAAGCCTGAAAAAAAAAGTGTAATGTCTGGTTTATGCAATATTGTGTCTTGTTCTGTTGTTGTGTCTCTGGCTGCCTGGCCGCAGGGATCCTAGTGGAATCCTACGTTGTCCGCCGCCACCACTGGGAGGTGAGCCAGGCTGCCCATCATACGCTAGCTGGTCTCTACCAGGGTCGCTTGAGCTTTCTGGACGGAGACCAATTGAAAAAAAAAAAAAAAAAAAAAAAAAAAAAAGGAAGAGAGCGGAGAAGATAGTACAAGTGTTGGATTTAAAGTAGGCCAGGGAAAGGAAGACAGCTTTCAGAACAAGGGAGGTCTGCAAAGGTAGGTAGGTACAGTGGGTAGTATGTGATTTTGCTTACTTTCAGATCAGTGCCATCATTCCTACGAGGAGGATGCCCAGTTGGGTGTTCATTCAGTTTTGATTGTGGCCGGTGATGAGGGAAGAGCAGGTACGAGGAGAGGCAGAGCAGTTTCAGGAACGTCTGGTCTGGATGTCTTATTTATAGGATCAGACGTGGAGAGATGATACCAGCGCGACTTGAAGACTGCAAAGGTATACCTGCTAAAAGCGCTTCTTTTGATTTTAACAGGTTGCTCTCCGGACTGAGTGTGGTTAAATTTAGATCCAGTAACAGTTGATTACGTAGGTCCAGGTAGATGTTACAGGCGTGCATTACATGGTGCCAGTCCTCCAGTTCTCCGCATTCACAATGGGTATCGTTTACAAGCCCAAAGTCCTGAAGTCGCTTTTTGAATGACCCATGTCCTGACCGAAGAAAATTAGTATGTACATTAGGGAACAACCAGTCAAATCTTTGTTTTGGATCTGCATCGACAAGTTTTTATCCCGAGGAATTCAGCTTCTTTGTTCTTTCTGATAGCATGAAAAAGCTCTGTGAAGGCTGCTTGTAGGTCAAGGGGGATACAGCCTGTTACTACTAGTAGTGCTGCTGTTGCTATTGCCGTCGTTCTACATGCCGAAGTCATTTTGTATCTGCAGAATAACGTTCCTACTGCTGATGATGGACAAACGATGGAAACATACGGCAGCGCCGTATGTTACGAACGATACAAAAATAACCGAATAAAGACGGTACGGAACAGTCCCTTAAGCCCCCAGTCTTTGCGGGTGAAGCGAGCAAGCATATTGATATAATTCTTGGCCTTCTCTTTCATGGACTTTAGATGTGACATGAAAGTTTTGCGATCATCTAGGGTAACACCTAAATATTTGAATGAACGTTGATTCTTGTGTGCCTATCCTTTATAACGAATGGTTGGTGGTCTGTTGATGTCAAGACATCCTTTAAGAAGTAGGGTTCTACTTTTATCCGTTAAGATTTCCAGTTTATTCTCTTCAGCCCAAACCGACAGGGCATTAAAGACGGTGTTGGCTCTGGTCTCAATAGCTGCACGAATATGGCCTTCCGCATCAAATAACCAAGTCATCTGCATATGAGAGCTGTGTGGTATGGGGAAATCCTGCAAGAGCCATTCATCCAAAATTATATTCCAAACAGTTGGCCCCAGAACAGAGCCCTGCGGGCAGCCTCTGGTAAATTGGCGGGTGATACTATGAAATTTCGTTTTGATGGTAACTTTTCTGTTTGAGAAGTAATCTTCAAGATATTTGAAGATTTTTATAGAGCTTAACTGTTCCTCTATATACACTGTGTAGACTGTCTTCTTTTGAAAACTCTGCAAATTTATAAAATTCCCTGAAATACTATTTATCACAATTAATTTACTGACCTTATCCTGTGTAATACCTTTGACCATTATGCTCAGATTAAACCTGAATCACACTCATTCAGGCATTCGAACATAACATCTGAACTAGAACTAGACTTAACCTGTCCAAAACAGTATAAGTCAATTTTCACTAAATTAAAGTAGAGTACTTCAAATTTTCCTTGCGTCCATGACCAGTTATTAAAGTCACCACATTGGCCTCCAGTACACACCACGGCCTCTTCTTAAGATCGACGCTATCGGCCTTAGGGATGAATCTGTTAGCGTTTATTCTCTGTATCTGCTTTGTCCTAGCGATCTGCCACTCTACTGATACTTTGCGAAATTTTTTATTCCTAGCTATCCTGATGTGTAGGATATGATCCAACTCTCCCACTTCTATTCCCATTAACGTTGTTAAGATTCGTTTTCTTACAGCATATTCAAGATTTCTTTTAGCCACTAACAAATCTGCTGAAATCTTTCTGGATAAAACATGCAGAGCATCATTAGACAAAGTTCTATTCATATTAGTGGTACTCAATAGGGGTGGCCTTTGTGCAGCTATCAACTGCCTTCTGTTGAAACGTCAACTCTGGGTCTCGATGCTCCTGCTGCATAAGTTATTTTGGGAACAAATAAAACATTCGTAAAGCATATTTATTTCCTTTTATTTCCTAACTTTCGCGCAGCATCCTTCGTAATTTCATATAAATATTCTTTGCTTTTTTTCGCAGTAACCTCACTTGACTGAGGAAAGACAGCCTTTCATCAATAACGACTCAAATATTTCACAGTCTTAAAATACGTCAGTGTGATCCCTTCTCCCTAATCTTAGGGTGTCTTCTTTCACTCAGTCTAACTTTGAATAATATTCATTTGGACTTAAGTATTTAGATTTCCAACTTATTTTATCGTGTCCACTCCTGAACAATATTCAAGATAATTTTATACTGTGTTTCCAGCTGATGCCTAGAATCCGGCTTCACCAAAATCAATAAATCATCGGCATATGTGAATATAGTTTTTACGTATAGAACTGGTTCTAGAAAAGATTAGAATGAATTCAGTCCACTGCAGTGCATCACACCAGCACTGTGGATCGAACGAGCTCTTTGCACACACAGTTATTCAACTGACCAATTTGTAGCAACAATGGGAAGCAGTGAGTCAACAGGGATCAGTATCCCTGTGACGAACTTTTAGCACCTTGTTGGGCCTATCCCACGATGAATCGAGACCTGTTCTCAGGGTTAAAGGGGACCTACCCGCTGTTAGATAGGTGTGGCTACTCAGTGTATACCCTCATTATAAATTAAATTTATATTAGCATGTGAATACATGTAAAGAATTTGTATTAGTACAATTTACGCAAATTGTATAAATTCGATGTGTGTCACTTGTTTTACATTTATAAACAATCATCATCATCTGTCATCGTTTCGCTATTCCACGGGTTGACGTATGAAGCCTTGCCACCAAGCCCTGTCCGTGTACTTCTCCGTCGTTGATTTCACTCCAGTTTCCTCCTCCCTTAATGACATCGGTCTTTATCATGCCTTGCCATCTCATGCTTGGTCTCCCCCTTGGTTTTTTTTCCTTTAATTGTAAATCAACCATTCTTCTTGGCAAACGCCTCTCATTCATCCTCTTGACATGTGCAAACCATTTCAACCGGACCTTTCAATCCTATTCTGGAGTTTTTCAACCTGAATTCTCACCCTAATCACATCCCTAAAGTATTCATGATTTTGTTGCGTCTTGTCTTTCTGGCTATGCTCCTCACAAATTTCATTTCTGCCCCTTGAATTCTGCTTTCATTTTTTCTCTCATAATCCAAATTTCAGATGCATACGTCAGAATTGGTACGTAATAGGCCTGATACATAGCCTTACACTTCAGTGGTATGTTCCTGTTACAGATCAGATCTCTTGTCTACCTACAGAAATTCCCACACGCTTGTATCCTTCTACTTATTTCTTCGTCTATCTCTCCAGTCTTTGAAATGGTGCTTCTTAGATACTTGAAGTTGTTAACCATTTTTAGCTCTTTCCCTTCATTGTAATGTATCCGTCAAGCTCGCCACTCTCTTTAAAACCATTACTTCACTCTTCTGACTGAAAACCAGTCCAAATTCATTCATACATCATACTAGCCCATATATCAACTTGCCGTTACACTTGTTCCCTGCTCTCTCCAGATATGCAGAGGTCATCTGCGAAGAGCATGACTTTCATCTGGTCCTGTTCAAGTTGTTCCACCACGCTACATTGCACATCATTCATGACAGCTGTGAATAGTAGATTTATAAACAAGTGAGGATCCAAATCTCTGGTTGTTTAAAAAAAAAAAAAATAAATAAAAGCTTAACAGCAACGTTGACATTTGCTACTAGACGAGGAAAGTTTTGTGGGAATGGGGTCTTTCTTGCTTCTATATTATTTAATTCTATTTTTTTTTTTCTATTTGCTTTTTATAATACCCCCAGCTTTCCTTGGAACCTCAATGGGCTGTTGCTGTGTGTTTAAATTCCAGAACAGGGGGCTCCTTACTTCCTTCCAAGGTCAACAAGCTATCTCTGCTCAATTATTTTATTTTATTTACCTTTTTCAGTGTCAGAAGATTCCGTGTAATGAGGATTTCTTTTATTTCCCCCCCCCCCAACCAGGATAAGCCCGATGGTTTACTATAGAGCTGCATGTATTTCTTTTGAATGATGAAACATTTATATTACCAACATAACAAAGTTTATTTCACTGTTAAAATCATAAAGAAAGTAAAAACACTGAATAAATCACAAATATACAATTATCATAGCCTTCTTCTACTTTACAACATTACTAAATTCACATATACCTCTTTCCTTTTTATTCATTTATAATCCTGTTAAGCACATGAGCAAAAATAATAAACTTACCAAGTTAATCAGCATATACCTTCACTCGATTCATAATTCTTCACAGCAATACCTAAGGATAACCTTAGGTATTGCTGTCCCTTCTTTTATCTTTTTATTCTTTTATCCCTTCTTCCTCATACATAAGACAAAAAGATAATTTCGTTATTCCCTTTCTTAATCAACCTTTTTTTATATATATAATAAAGTGCTTTACAATAAACTAATAGTGGGAACTTATCTCTTTCTCTCCTTTTACTTATCTTTGACTCACTTTCTAAAGAGTCTTACAACTTAACATATATTTATACACACACACACACACACATATATATATATATAATTACTTTATATTCCATCTCTCTCCTGTTACATGACAACATCAATTTTGGCATACAACCTTCCCTGGCCCTTCGGAGCCTTCAGTGGGATATGAACAAACTGATTGTTCCCTCTGAGCACAGACTATTTGTTAAATAACAATAATATTTAATACATTCTTTTACATAAGCTTCTAGTACAGATGGGTAACCTACTGTCTCACTCTTTTCCTCTCTGTCCACTACTGTTCCCCCATTTCCTTTAAAATAAAGTATTCAGTTCAACCTATTCATTGTCTAACAATCCTATTCATTTTCCATCAGTTTTTTTTTTTTTTTTTTTTCCAGTTAGCTAATCAAAATTTTCAGGACTTATTTTCTCTTTTCTTCCCTCTGCTTCTATAGGATACCTGGCTTCTGTTCTACGTCAAGGATTGTTTCCTTGGTCTGGCTTACTGGTCCACTAGGCGTACATCTCTGGACTGTGTTGTTTGTTGATCATCTCCATAGTACAGAGGCTCTGCTTCTGGGATGCTGCTTTTGGCCATTCCTTAGACTTTCTTGTAACTATCTCTGCTATTCGAGCCGATTTTCTTCTGAATCTTTTGAACTGTGCAGGCCCCGTTCTCACTCCCATCTTCAAAAATCTCCGTCCTCCAGAAAATCTCCCCCACACACCTCCAAGACCAGTCTCACTCCCCAAAATTCTGTCTCACTCTCTTTCCACTCTTCATTTCTCCTTTTTGTTCATCCCACTTCCCCTTTTTCTTGACTAATTACCATTAATTTCTCTTTTTTTTCATCTTTATTCTTATTCGCCCAATTCTTTTTCCGTTGTTTCGGCCCCCGTTCTGGTTTGTCGGGCACCATTAGTCGTAGCGGGGACATTTGGATGCTTAGAAATTTCTGGAACACTTCTTCTGATCGTCCTTGTTCACTTACCCCTTTTGTTACGCCTTTTTGAAGTGACCGCCTTTCAAATTTATAAGAGCGTACTTTGGGGTCGGCCTGTATATTCAGCGCTATAATATCAGATCTTGGCTTGCTCTAGAATTCCGGGCCTTTCTTCTTGGGAGTCCTAACCCTTTCTTGATGAGGGAGGAGTGTCCCTTTGTTCATTTTCTTCAAGTGCAGCACCCGCTCTATTTACCGTAAACGAAACGGCTTCTAACTGACACTCCTATTGTTCAGTTTTAGTCAGAACTGCCCCCACTATTGACAACGCTAATCCGCTCTCTAACTGAAACAAACAACTGTGGAAACGCAACAGAAATTCGCTTAACCCTATCTGTTTAATATATATAATAAATTTAAAAATTTTCCCAAAATTTATTATTTCTTTCTGGAGTTGTAAGATTGGGATCTTACAGTTTCATGCTTTTAAGTGCTAATGCAAATACCACGTACAAGTGTATACATCAGCAGTCCCACATACAGATTTCATTGTTACATTACTAAGACCCTACTGAAAGCGAGCTTTATATTGTGCCATTTATGTTTAATTTCCTTTGTTGTGCATTCAGGTTACTGCCAGTCTCTTAAACAATCTCTCCTTCTGTCATCTTCCTTTACTTTTAGTATCGTTTACTAATTCTACAATAAAATATCAATTACTTGAAGATACCAATTTTCATAGAAAGAAGACTGTATATCGAGCACGTCAACACAAACTGTCTGAAATTGATTATGGATTAAGTACTCATGTGGTAACACACATTTGTCATTTTATGTTACGCGGATTAGGGCATGCATGTGGAACATGCCAGTAAAACACAGTTGAAAATATCATAAATCTCTTTTCTCTGTTTCATTAATTTTATTTTTCCATTTCATTCTTTTCCTTCTTAACAAATGTGATTATTATTATTTAAAAAAAAAAATATATATATATACTTTATGGGGAGGGTTTTCCGCTCCGTGACGGGCACTGGTACCAAGTGCATGGGGCGGATGGTTGTGTTCGGTTACTATTATTATTATTATTATTGTTTCCATTTATAGCCAAAGTAGCTTATGCGCCATGAAATCCCCACAACAACAATTACTGTTGTTGTGGGGATTTCAGATGTTCTTACTATCAGATGTTCAAGATCGCGGCTTTCTGGAGTTCCATGCAAGTGTTCTGTGGGAGGTCTATTTTGGCTAGGTTCTGACGAAATAACCATCCCGATCACCATATCAACGGTGATCTGGATGGTCAATACTTGTTCCATATGCCACATATGGACTCAGACCTAAGACTTCCTGTCTTAGGTCTAAGTCCATATGTGGATCTTGATCTTTTCTTGATCAAGATCCACATATGGACTCGATATTTTCCTCGTATGTTTCCTGGTGGTTGCTGGTGTTTGGCATCGCTGTGTCGATCAGGTAGGTAGCCAGGTCCTGCTTGTCGGTGAGGATTATGTCTGGTCTGTTGTGCGGGATCCTCCTGTCCTTTTATTTGATGGGGGGGTGATCATCCTTCGCTGATGTGCTGGATTGTTTCTGGGGCGAGGTGGCATCTACGACATGTATCATCTGTTACTCAGGAGTCCTTGTCGATGTAGTTCCTAGCGTTGATTACCCGATCTTGGATGGCGCGCATGAATCCTTCGGGGAAGAACTTTCCTTTCGTGAGCCAAGCATCGGAAGCCATCTTATCTATGTAGTCTTTATCTGTGTAGTGTTTCGGGATGGTCGTTACTTGTTGCATATACCACATCTCGTTGATTTTCTGTCTTAGATTCGTGTACTTCCTGATCTTTTCCTCTGGAGATTGCCAGTGTTGAGAACCACTATGCCAATCAGATAGGCAGCCTTTTCCTTCTTGTCGACACGGGTTATGTCCGGTCTGTTGTGCGGGATTGTGTTGTCCGTTTTTATGGCCCATTCCCAGTACAGCTTGTGGGTTAGGGTCTCTAGTACTGCTTGGGGTTTGTACTTGTAATTATTATTATTATTATTATGTTTTCTGTTTTATATCTTAAATATATCTATAGCAAAGGTTGGCAGCATTTTTCTTTGTGAGTGCCATATTTGATGAGTATACCTATGCAAACTTTCATGCGGTCACTTGGACTGGTTGTATGAACATAGAAATAATCAATATGAATAAGCATTGCCCTAAAAGTCGCAGAAAATCTTCTTGCGTATCGCCTGTTTGCACGCGTGCCTTTGAATGCCGATGCCTGATCTAGTGCATAAATTCATCATTAACATACCTTTTAATTAAACCACAATCTCAATAGCAATACACGATTACTAAAGTTGCGTTACAGCCCACTATTTAATAAAATACATTTTTGCCTGTCCAAGATGTGAGCTTATCGATCGATTATATTTCCTTTTTGTGTTGTAAGGTCTTGACGTCTAGTTGTTAAAAGCAATAGCCGAGGTGACACTATTTTATGCGGATACGTACATAAACACACCCGCAAAAATTATACTATATAAAACTAAGATCAGCGTAAAAGAAACTTAAGTTACCAGTCAGATTTTGACAGATTACAAAGAAGTAACACTCCTTCAGCATGACGCATGACATCTGATGAAGATGAAGAGCTCTTGTTAAATGAAGAGGGAATGTAAATAACTTGCTTAGGCGAAGTTGAACACAGCAGGACCACCTGAGTAAAGGTGAATCTTTAAAAAAAATAAACAAACATGGTTAAGGATATTACTGTTAAAGCTAATTCAGAGGGTTATAGTTCTGCAACTCAAGTTTTGTGTACCTGTAAGGGTATCACTATTAAAGCTAATTCAGAGGAGTAGAATATTGTACATGTGATGTGCAATAATAAATAACCAAGATCATTGCCCAGGAGTTTATCTCAACTTAAAATTTATATTTTTCCCTTTCGAAATTTTTAATATTTTAAATTATTGTTTTCATTTTTAGAATTGTTAGTTTCCTTGTTAAAGTTGGAGTTGTAATAGTGAAAAAATTAAATTTTTAGATAAACTTTTTGGTCCAATGGAGTTTACACGTAGAGATCTGGCAGCATTGAATATCATGAGAGGGCGAGACAACGGTTTGCCTGACTACAACACCGTTCGCCGTCACTTTCAACTTTTCCCAGTGACTAATTGGTCTGATATTAATCCTGCTCTTTACAGAAGAAATAATGAGGTAACCTCCTCAAACCCTACCCCTTTTATTTATTTTCATTTGTATATGTTGTTATGTATTAATATATACATAACAACATATACATATATACATAATATATAATTGTTATATATGTTGTTATGTATGTCCACTGCGTTACATTTTAGGATTGTTCAATTTTGTCTCTTAAATTAATTAAATTCGAATTCGGGAGGGATTCAAGAGAATCCCACCCGAATTCGAAACGTGTTTTTTTTTTTTTTTTTTTTTTTTTTTTTGGCGCTTGAATCCCTCTCGAATAGCCGGTCTTAGGCGAGGGTAGCATGGTTTTTCCTGCTGGAAATTCGGGTTTCTCATCGAGCAATCAGAAAATCGAGAGAACACGCGCAATATGGTCTAAGTTGTCGATGCGCCTAAAAACTATAACAGCCACCCAATTAGATATCCGTCCACTCTTGGAACACCTTAGCTACAGCACTCCTGGAATATCCCAAAAAATTTACAGTTTTCGTAATACTGCCACCTTTCAACCTGTATCCGACAATTTTCCCTTCTCCGGGGTACGTCAGATCACATCACTTGCCCATGTCGATCAAGTACTTTTATGGATGGACCATATGCCAGGAGCCTGCAGTATTACATTTACGGTTTTCACCGCGACATGTGAGCCATTAGGCCGGGAGAACGGCCAACGTCTCATAGCCTCAGTTTCTTTGGCGCTTAACCTACACCTAACGGGATATAATAACTTCCTTTGAAGGTTAGTTCAGTACAAGCGCGTGTGTGTTAAGCAACTGAGGCTATGAAGTGTTCCTATATTGTGTTGTAAACTGCATGTACTCTGTCGTTGATTTTCTTGTTCTCTGGAGGGGAAAACCGAGCTTCCGAGAGAAAACACACTTTGCTTTCCCCGCCTGAGACCAACTAACTGAGCCACAGTGTGAAAAAAAAAAAAAAAAATCCACAAAAATTCCTCGCATCATTGACGGGATTCGAACTTAGACCTTTTCGACTTGAACAATGTCTGGACCAATAGCTCCTGCAAAAGGGATCTGATTCAACATTCTCTTGAGACGAAGTTGCGTCGAGAACTCAACTGAAGATAGTATCTTGTCCCATTTCTCGTCGATCCAGTAGAAGTGCTGCCGGCACGAACTCGAACAGATTTATTTGTGTATCTAGATGATACACAAAGGGACACAACTGGCCGTTGTTATTGTTGAGTTTAACGACACATAGGCTGCTAGGACCATACAACTGGCCGTTGCACACCCTCTCTTCAAATCATCTGTACATGGTTAGATATAAACCCTCTGATAGATCCAGTAAGCTGCAAAGCAAATTGCTATGGTGTGAAGACTCTGTGATGCCTTGCAGCTAGGCTACATAACGGTTGTCTTCTGTGGAGGTGGCATAAGGATGGCCTCGGACATTCTTTGAGGGATAGACTTCGTGTTTTGGAACTTGCTTCACTGTCTGCTTACAACTCTGCGAATGACATTCGGCCACCTTGCCACTTCGGCTTGATTTTGACTTTCCTCCATTCTCATTATTGCATTCCGCCTGAAAGAATCACGAAAGTGCTCTTTATGAAATTTTCACAGTAGGGACTAAAATAATTTTTTTTTTTTTTTTTAAATTGTGCGCCAAGCACAATTTAAAGAAGAAGAATTGGTATACGCCAAGTATACCAATTCTTCTTCTTTTATCAATGTATATCAAAAATAGTGACAAAATAAAAATATGGAACTATTAATTCTACCTATATATGTAAGGTATAAATAGACACATAAAATTATTCATCTCTCTCTCTTTTTTTTTCCCTCTAAGTTTCTTTTGATATTTATATGAAAAATTTACGCAAACACGGTGCTGCCACTTTATTTAGGTACATCCCTGCTGTGCACACAAATGGTTTGTCCCACAGCGTTGCAAGTCACATGACCACAGTTGTGGATATAAATGCAGCAGAACAATCTTTCTAGTATCAGTTAAGCGTACTAATACTTTCTAGTATTAGTTAAGCGTAGCAAGAATGGGGAAAAGGAGTTATCTTACGGAGTTCGAACGTAGCATGGTAGTAGGTGCAAGACGTGCTGGACAAAGCATCTCTGAAACAGTAGTTCTTCTGAACTTTTCACGCATCACAGTTTCAAGGGTGTATCGAGAATGGTGCAACGAACAGGAAACATTCTCTCAACGGCACTCCTGTTGAAGAAAATCGCTTATTGATGAGAAATGTCAGAGGAGGAGGATGGCTAGAATTGTGCAAGTAAACAGACGGGCCACAATGTCGTACATCACTTCAGAATACAACCTTGGTGCGCAGAACAAAATATCGCAACGGACCACTAGTCGCATTTTGTCGCGAATGGGTTACAACAGCCGACGGCCACATCGCGTACCTTTGTTATCAATGAAGAACAAGAGAGCACGCCTCCTGTGGGCACAGCAACACCAGCACTGGACAATCGAGGATTGGAAAACAGTTTCTTGGTGTGACAAGTCGGAGTTCCTGGTGAATCATGTTGATGGAAGGCTCAGAATTTGGCTAAAACAACATGAATCCATGGACCCGTCATGTCTGACGACTACTGTGCAAGGTGGTAGGGGCAGTGTTATGGTGTGGGGAATGTTTTCTTGGCACACGTTGGGTCCATTGATACCCGTAGATTCACGTCTGAATGCCACATCGTACCTAAACATCGTTGCTGACCAAGTGCATCCGTTGATGTTGATAGTTTATCCTCAGTCAGATGGTTACTTCCAGCAGGATAATGCGCCGGTGCACAAAGCCCGAATCACTATGGAATGGTTCCAGGAACATGACAATGACTTTTATTTGCTGCAGTGGCCCGCTCAGTCCGCGGATCTCAATCCTATTGAACATCTTTGGGATGAACTGGAAAGGGCTGTTCGCTGCAGGCTTACACCTCTGTCGAATCTCAAGGAACTGCGTGACACACTCATGTGTGCATGGTACTCCATTCCTGCACAACGTTTTCAGCATCTTGTTCAATCCATGCCTAGACGAATTTAAACTGTTTTGAAGGCTAAAGGAGGCTCACGTTACTAGGTAGGTGGTGTACCTAATAAAGTTGAAGCACAGTGTATATATGCTGCTACTCTCTTCACAATCTCCGCCCATCCGCGTATAATACAGGACTCCTAGTAGACTGATTTTCATGAAATTTTATTTGGGCCTTTTAAAAATATTTGTGAAGCCATTCCAAATTTCATTAAAATCGGAGAAGCAGAATCCAGCTATTATTATTTATTTTTTCCATACAAATTAACAGAAAAAGAAATTCATGAATAATTTATAGGTTGTGTGTAGTTTCAATGCAATGTTGTTATGTCAGATTCGTGCTGTCACTTGCGAAGATATATATATACACAGAGAGAGAGAGAGAGAGAAAACAGATTTAAAAGTCTTCTATGGGAGAAGACTAATAAATATTATACAGTTTTAATTAAATTGAACAGCTAAGTTTAGAGAACGTAAAACTATAAATTTATTAAGTGTTCTATAAAGTTATAATCTTAGTAATTAATTGATAAGGAGATAACTATATTACTTTTCAACTTCTATTAATCACTGTAAAAAAATTCAATTAATATAAGAGGAAAAAACCCTAACGCGCCTGAAATGTGACGCATTCTGTATTATTAACCAACTTCTGATATTTTTTCTTAAGAATAGTCTTCTTTGCATATTACCTTCTCTATGTGTATTGTTACTATCTTGTTACTCTCTGTTACTTGCAAATTGATGCCAGCTAAATCCAACTAGATAATAAGCTTTGCTAAGAATATTAACAGCGAAATTTATTAAGGAATTTAAAAAAAATGTGCTACGTATGATATCAACCGGAATACTTTAGCTGGTCCACGATGACCCGTCCAATATGCTAACCACCCTCCTCCTTTTATTTAGAATTATAAGAATGTGATGATTTTTCCCCCCTCCTATTGAATATCAATCGCCATGATGCATACTGGATGTCAGAATAACATTCTCTTTTTTTAGACAACGTAGCTCTCTAGATAATCTGAAGTCGTCCTGGAATGTAAATATACCGGAGTTATAAGCAACTGATTTAGTGTTTGTGGCCACATACTCCACGCCATTTCTCTTATATGTGTAGCCTAGTGGTACTACACATAGGCGAGACCGTGACCGAGACGCTTTTGATAATGAAAAACTTACCTTTATGATAAAAATCCGTGTTTCACTTACATGAAAATTGTATTTGGCCAAACACACCGGAGTAACATAAACGATATCGTTTATGGTGTTCAAGATAATATGCCAAATTAAACAGTTTCCTGGAGCGTAGTTCCAAATTGAAAATAAATTGAAATACAATTTAAATATTTTGGCGGTGCTTGTTCTGGAATGTGTCTCTGAGCATCTTCGCCGCAACTATTCTTTAAAGTGTGTGCAATTCCATTCATTAACTACTTAATGGATAATTCTCGAGAACGTTCTTAAAAATATTCTCATTTCTGAGAATATTCTGCAATTCTTCTCTTTGTCGCAGAATTCCCAAATTTTCGATCAAAGTAAAATAAATAATAATAATAATAATAATAATACAATATTTATTTTCGATAATAAATTTTTCCAATTCATAGACTTTATTGAGGAGCAGTTATTTAGCTCTTTGTCGACAAGTTTTAATTATAAATTATTATCATTCTTCAAGTTCAAAATGGGTAATACGAGGCGTGTTCAAGGTATAAGGTCTCTAAATGTATTTCTCATAAAATACAGAAATGAAATTGTAGTCATTTTTCAACATAATCTTCTAGAAGGATTCTTCACACGTTTTCTGCCAAGCAGTGAATGCCACTGCGAATTTGGAAGTGTGCTTAGCCTACTAGTGAATGGCGAAGCAGCTGCTTGTTCGGCTAGGAAAAGGTCTGCACGAAGAGCCGCCTTCATCTTTTTAAACAACCAAAAGTGGCTAGGTGCACGGTCAGGGGAGTATGGAGGTTGTGCGATCTGTTTTTTTTTTTTTTTTTTTTTTTAATTGCACCCTTAGCATTACAATGGGGCGGAGCAGTGTTGTGATGGAATCGAATGTAATTTAAACAGTATGGATGTTTCTTTTGAAATGCTGAAAGAAACACTTTCTTCAGAATCTCTTCATACGAGATTCCTGTCACTGTAAGTGCTCTTAGGAACATAATGTTCGAGGGGGTGATCATTTAATTCGCGGACTCGTGCAAGATTTTGTTTATCTCGCGAACTTTCCATAACTGCCACTAGAGGCGCTCTCCCTGATCGCTACTGAGCAGGCTCTGTGTGCGCGCATGCCACACAGAGCCTGCTCAATAGCCGCGTGTCACTGACGATCGTTTTGAAGCAAGTATCATGTCATACTTATAGATTGAACAGCGATATGTGATTCATTATTGTGTCAGACGGGGCTTAAATGCATCGGAAACAGTTAAAGAGATGAATGAAGCGTATGGTAATGAGTCTTGGAAGGACGGCCATATTCTGGTGCGACCGAGCTTTCGGGTGTGAATTGGTTTCTTCATCAAGATGCCAGGCCCCATACAGTTAATATTGTGCAGGCAGTGATTACTGCCATAGGTTCCGAGGTTCTGCCACATCCTCTTTATTCACCGTTCTTAGCCCTGTGTGATTTCTTCTTGTTTCCACGTCTGAAGAAAGCTCTGAAAGGTAAGCGTTTCGCGTCCGACACAATGATGCTCGCAAAGCCACAACAGAAGCACTTCGCAGGCTTTCGAAAAATGCATTTAATGCGTGGGTGCGATGATGGCAAAAGTGTGTGAAGTTCAAGGGAGAGTATTTCGAGAAGGAGAAATCCATAGAAGATTCAGATGATGACAATTAAGATGAGATCTTGCAGCAGTCCGCGAATTAAATGATCACCCCCGAATAAGGAGTATTTGTTCAATATCCCAGAAGAAACCAACTATGTACTCTGCACTTACAGTAACACAGAACTTTTGGGCGGCGGTGACTCATTGTGCTTCAGTTGGGTGGACTGACGCTAGGTTTCAGAACTGAACATTGAAATCAATGTCGCATCCATCATTATCGTTGCTCTTCACGGCAGAACGTTCCCTAACCGACAAGCAGCTACTTCGATCATTCAACCAATATAATTATAAGTTTGGTGTAATGGGCAGAGAAAGTACTCTTGAGGATGTAGAATCTGATGTGATGGTTTAATTTGGTGGGTAATGACATGATTTAAGAACGAAGTTACATCCCTATTAGTCATTTTCTGTTGTCTGGTTATTCCATAAATCACATACTTACTCAAAACCAGCACTGTTTAGTATAGTGCAGTAATCAACTATCACTTTATCAGTTTCATAGTAGATCAAGTTTAAATTTAAAGAGTACAGAAATTGTGCTTCCTAAATGTGGTACTTTTTAGGATGGTATGGAGTTTTAAACCTCATTCAGAAAAAAAAAACTGGCTAATTGTAATTGGGCCTTTGCAATCAGCCAGCTTTTTTTCTGCATGAGTATCTGTATATACGCAATGCATGATTTAGTATCTCTCCCAATCAGATTAATGCAACAGATTTCAAAAGAGGAAGTAGTAAAACAAAGTGTATGGGAAAATTAATCTTTCCCGGCACTTCCTACTTTCTCTAAGCTTATGAGCTTTTTTAAGTTCGAGTATATTATAATTGGCCACTTATAACTCACTGATATTTATTTCTAATAGCACGATGCATCCTAATTGTCAATAAAATGGAGAACATGTTCGAGGAAGGGAACCCGACGTTTTATATAGATGATGATAATAGTAATAAAAATAAATAGTGTTGTGCAAGAACCTATTATCGGTATTTGTAATTGCAGCTATTTGAAGCTCTTGAGCAGCAGTACGGTCGGAACTTGGATAACATCGACTTATATGTAGGCGGAATGTTAGAAACAGAACTTGATGGAAGACCCGGTCCTCTCTTTCGTAAAATAATCAAAGAACAGTTTGAAAGACTTCGAGATTCTGACAGATTTTGGTTTGAAAACATTGAAAATGGGTAAGTGTTGCTTTGATAATATATCTGTGTTTTCATTCCAAGTCATTACCATCTTTAGTAAATAGTGCAAAAATGTGTTGACAAATATATTACAGTAATACATTTAAAACGGACTGCTAAGTATTTTCAGTTAGCAAAAAAAAAAAATACAAACGGTTATTTTATATTTTTATTACATTGGTGTTACCGACCCACAAGCATATGCTCTTAACTGTAAGTGTATTGATTCTGTTTAAATGAGTACAGCTGATAAACCTTACTCATTTTTCTTGAACATTATATACTGTATCTTGTTTGTGTACAGAATTTTTATAATTTTATAATAGCTTTTCTAACCTTTCCTCCTAATCCTTTTCCTAGTCAATATTTCATCGTATTTTATCCTAGTTTTAAATTTTATTGACCTCTTCATCTAATTCCCCTTAATGCTATTTTCACTGTTTTAATGTCAAGCCCCTGGCAGCTCGCCACGGTGGATACATTGTGTATTTTTATTGTATTGTATATTTTTCCATATACTGTATTATACAATAAGGATTATACGAGTAAAACTCGTACTACTACATCCTCCGCCTGAGATCGGCTAACTACAGCCTCGAATGAAGAGGACTTCAGAAATTCCTCTCTTCGTTGACAGATATCGAACCTAGACCATACCACACGAGTGGCACGCGGTGATGTATCGTGCGGACTAGGGTGCTATAGAGGATGTCAGCTGGGGGCTGTAATTAGCCAATCTCAAGGGGAGGGAGTACTATTTTCCCTCACGAATAATTCCAAGTTTTCACAGCCTGCACATCATGAAATCCGCCAGTAAACGCACTTGCAGACATAATACAAAGCAAATTTATGAAGTAGATTAACGGTGCGATTTGGCCATAGTAGCCCTTGCACCAATAAAACCCCACTTCAAAAACAATAACTAGATTTCCATTGAAGCTGTCACATTATGGTAGCCAGTGCATCAAAAACTATGCGAAATACACATGAAAGAGTTTCCGACACGTTTCTCCCAAATCCATACAATTCAGTTTTGTCATTAAAATTTTATTTAGATAGCAACGTTGTTTCAGGAAAACAACATTCCATATCAACAGGTCTCATATTAACAATTTAAAATACTGTAATAGTAATACAGAATTATTACAAAATTCTGAACAATTAAAAATAATTATGGACAAAGTTCATTTCTTGAAAGAATAAGTAGAAAAAAGGTTTTTCCCCTAACCCAGGAACATAAGAAGTTCCTGAAGACACCACAAACCACACTTCACTTTGAGAATGAGTTATGTGTTCTATGAAGATACAGTCACCACGATCTGCGCAATATTTATTCAGAAACAAATTTCATGAAAATCCACTGGGAAAAAATAAGATTAATATATAGGGTTATTAATATACTCATTCTCAAACCCCAATCCCTATGAGACCGATTTGTATGGTCTGTGGAGATACAGTTGGCACGAAGTGTGCAATATTTATTTAGAAACAAATGTCATGATGATCTACTGAGAAAAATAAGATTAATATATAGGGTTACGTAAAATAAAGAAAACAAACCTCCTCGATTTAATAAAAAAAAAATTTCTTTATAAATGTACATTTGAACGTCCTTGCCTTTTGTAATCAGTGCGGTCACCCGAACCACCAAGAATATAACAGCTTCATCCCACCTTTCTCTGTACCCCCTACTCCAGGTGAGAGTACAAGTATCGGTGTTTGATTAACACATTTGCATCCCATTTTTACATAATTTTCTATCAACTTGTCAACTAGTTCTATGTAATTTTTGCTCTTACCAAGTTTCCAAGAAAACCATTCACTAAAAAAGTGACACAACTGCGAAGCATTTTGCTCGGCATCAGTCATGTTGTCTTCCAGTTATTATAAAGCCAAAGCTTGTTCAATTTGTGGGCCTCTAAATATGCCATCTATCACTTTTTCATCAGACAGTTTTGGAAAAATAGACTGTACATACTTGAAGGTGTCACCTTGAGGAAGACTCTGTATGTTTGGAAGTATTACCTTGAGGATCCAGTGCTTTATCAAATTGTTTGACCAGTCCCAGTTTGATATGAAGTATTGGAACTAGATTTTGTGTCATGGAACCAAGGAATTGTTTACTATATTGTGTATGCCTGGCTACAACTCATTCTGCCAGAGTTCTCATCTTGTAGTGCTCGTATACTATTTTGCTGTTCAGAGAGAGAAAACAGTGCTGTGGAGAAAACAAGAGAATTTATGAAATCACCTTGAAAACTCATAAAGAACCTCCAGCATGTCGAAGTTACCACAGAATCCCATTTATACTGGTCACACTTGATATTCCCTAACAAATGTATCGTATTTCCATATTCTTCTATAATATGAACTGAGTCTTGCGGGTAGCATAATGGACAGAATCGCCTTCTTTCCCCCACCGGCTGGAAAAGTCCCAATTCGAATCACATCAATGACGCAGGATATGCTCCTTTCATTTAGTGGCTGCGTTAGTCGGTCTCAGGCGTAGACAGCAAGGTTTCCCCCCCCCCCCCTCCGAAACTCGGGTTTTTCGTCCAACAAAACAGACAAATCGACTAGAGAATACACGCAATTTATGGACATGATACACATGGGCAGATGAGATGATTCTCCTGGTGGCCCGAAAATAAGATAGTTTTTAATGTGAACAGAGCAAGCATCAAGAATCAGTTGGTGTATATGCCTATTTATATCAACGGGGTAACGCAACCGTCAATAAAAATACCTCCCTCTTCTGGATTGTGACTTTACCAATTTCTTCATAAATGCTGATCAAATGAAAATACTAAATACTAGATTCTGCAACAATGTAAAAATTTGCATGAGTTAGCATGTCTTTCGTTTTCAGTATGTAGGGGGGGTTTGCAACTAGGATCTAATAGATTAGACTTGAATCTGAGATATCAGGAGCTCTGCATTGGTTTTCATTAGACCCTAGTCCCTCGCTAAATCAGTTCTGATTAGCGAAACATGGCACTTTACTTGAGAGGCTTTTTAAGTGTAAACTCCAGTTATCCTATTCACCAGATTCATCATCCAATTCTCAAGACTCTTCTATGGAAAATGGGTTTAGTGTGTTTTTGTGCCAGAACAACTAGGGTCATGAGGCGTTAGTATAGTGTGGAAGCGGATTAGCAAAGGTTAGCTCTTTGCATTTTGCAGCACTCGAGTATTGGACCATGGTACTGGGACACACAACAGTTTTTTTTTTTTCTCCGCAGGTTTTGTAACCTTTGATATATACACCATACAAGAGAAGTTTAAGGTTTTAACTGAGTAAAATGAAAAAAAAAAAAAAAAACGCGGGACAGTTGCAGACTATAATGAGATACTGATTTACACTGGGGTATCTTTGCATTAAGAGCCATATAAAGAGCCATATACCATTTCATGTAGGAATGAAATGGTATATGGCTCTTTATAAGGCTCCAAGTCGAGAACGGCTGATATAAGGCTCTAGTCTGCACACGTGGCAATCCGTATTTGAGTGTTTGCGAGGAAGAATAGGTCGGCGTCGAGATCTTTTCACTTCGAACGTGGAATGATTGTGGGGAAAAAAGACGTGCAGGTGTCAGTATCTCAGCAATATCTTAGCCAACTCGGTTAAGTGCTTCCGTTTCGTGGTGTTACAACTCTACCGTGACTGGCTCAGCAGCCGTTGAACTTCCCGCCAAATGTCACACGTGGAGCAGCCACGCATGGTCCACAACCGCAGTGAGGCACTCTTGGGTAGCACAGTTGGTATGAGTTTTATTGGCGCATCAGCAGCTGAGGCTATAATGCGCGCACAGTTGGTAGGTCGCATTCCTACTCACACTGGGTGGAAAAAGACGGGAGAATTTTTTTTTTACAACGTGGCTGAGTTAGTCGATCTCAGTCGAGGACAGCATGGTTTTTTCCCTGGAAAACCGGGTTTTTCGTCCAGCAAACAGAAAATCGACCTCAGAACACACGCAATTTACAGACAATATACACGGAGCAATATGGCCTTAGTCGCTGATGTTCCCAAAACCCTACCACCACAACGATCGTCGTATGTCTCGTCTCGTAACAAAGTAGCGCCGCAGCACAGTGCCCCAGCTAACCACCCAATACAACTTAATATATAGTGTATATAATTTGCTAGGGCCACCCAGAATATCGCTTCATCTACCCAAGTGTATTATGTTGGCGAATTGCGTTTGTTTTCTGAATTTGCCTGTTTTTCTGAGCGAAAAACCGAGTTTCCGGGAGAGGGGGGGAGACCCTTGCAATCTACGCCTGAAACCGACTAATTCAGCCACGGAATGAAAAAAATCCATAAAAGTTCCTTGCGTCATTAACACGATTGGAACCCAGGTTTTTTCTACCCATTGTGGGAAGCTTAGTGATTATTTCACTGTTCTACCTACGCAGACACCCAGTACAACGCAGGGATAGCAAGATCAATATCTACATGGCCTGTTCGCTGGACATTAGCTCGTATAGGCTTTCGTGGATATTACATTTCTGAAGTCGTTTCTTTTCCACATTTCTATTGCATTTCTTTTCCACCCACACGTAAAGTGGAAAAGACCTGAGTTCGAATCCCGTCGTTGCTTCGTGAGGAATTTTTATTAGCATTAGTAGAGGCATATGATGCAAGAAAGCAAACTTATTCAGCATCAGCCAAAAAAAAAAAAAAACCTTCCTATTTCACTCATTCATTCCCTCCAAAAGACGAGATTCGAACTCAGGTCTTTTCCACACGGTGTGAGGAGGCCGGCGAGTATAGAAAATGTAATATCCGCGAAAGCCTATACAAGCCTATGTCCGTGGGATAAAAAAAAAAAGTAAAGTGCAGCCATTATCAACCCACTGCAGGGTGGAAGCCTCCCCAACAATTCATGCTGAGGGAAATGGACCATAATCTGCCACGCTGGTCCAGTGCGGGTTGGCAGATCGACCGTATTCAGCAGTCAGGGGCTTGAACCCCGGTCTACTCAAAGAGCGTGTGCTACTGCACTCCCGCTCCTGCCCACTCGGCTACGGAGGCCGTCCGTGGGATACTTTTTCACAACTTGGCTGAGTTAGTTGGTCTCGGGCGAGTATAGCATGGTTTTTATTCCGACTAACAGACAAATGAACCATAAATACACTCATTTTATATATATTCGGTGCAATAAGGCCTGCGTTGATGCGCCTAAAACTCTGTGATGCGGTCGACTCTACAATGAGAGTCGACGGCATCACAGGTACCCATGCTCGCTGTGAGACACAAGACATTGTGCCTTACACGGATACGTCAGCACCAACACTGGACCATTGACATGTGTAAATCTTGCCTGGAGTGATGAATCCTATTTCCAACTCTATTATTCTGATGGGCATATCCACATTTGGAGGAAGGAACACGAGGCCATGGCACCGGGATGAACTGTAGATGTTTCCTCAGTTTATGTTGAAATGCCTGAGTACATTTATTGTTGATCCCATTCTGTCATTATTCAACAAAATCCTTCATCAAAAATTCTTCCCTCCTATGTGGCATGTCTATCTAGTAAGACCGCTGCCAAAAATACGTTCTGCTTCTCAGCCCAGTCACTTCCGTCCTATTTCTTCTGCATCAAGCCTACTAAAGGTATTTGAGAAATCTCTTCTGAAAACGTTAACCAAACAAATAATGCCACATCAGCCACCGCAGATCCACTATGCCACCCGGTCAAGATCCACCGCTACAAATCTAGTCGGTACCACTACCACGATCCTCGAAGCATTTGAGCACGGTTCGGAAATCACCGTTACTTATATCGACGTCCAGGCAGCATTTGATTCCGTATCCGTTCACGCGTTGATAAGGCTATTACGTGAGTATTACTTCATTGGCGGAGACGTGCTCTGGTTCATTCAGTCAATGCTTGAGAATAGGACGATTATTGTTCGCGATGCCAATCGACGCTACACCAGAAATATTACAACTGGAGTCCCACAAGGTGGGGTCCTCTCTGGTATTTTGTTCTCAGCCGTTCTTCTGCCTTTCGTGACGGGCCGAACTGATATTATCACTTTCGCCGATGATATAAAGCTGTTCACTGTTATCAACCCCGGAGACACTGCTGACTACACAAATGTAGTAATCGAACATAAAATCCAGAACCTCGAGGCCTTCCTCTCCGGTTTCGGCCTTCACATCAATCCTGAGAAGTCGAAACAGCTCACTTTCTCGCTCAAACGGAACCCAACGATGGTGCAACCCAATATAAGAGGATCCGCGATTTCTGCTGTGCAGCAACACACCGACCTGGGCGTTATTTTTGACCAGAAGCTCTCCTTTATACCACACATAGACCACCTGCAAAAAAAATTCTGTCGACTCCGGTGGATGCTTAAGCAACAACTTATGCATGTCCATGACCAGGCCGTTGGGTGCAGGTATATTAAGACGTGTGTCTATCCGGTCATTCTTTATGGAGCAGAAGTCTGGACCTCAACTGCCGCAACGCATCTAAGACGGATTTTTGCGGGCGAATTTTGGCTATTGAAGTGGGCCATATGGAAATTCCGACTTCCCTCTGCACGAAGGACCACCCAGATGGCAGCATCTCTAAACATCAGACGTCTTCCTGCCATTATCCATGAGGGAAGGCTCGTCTTTTCTGTAAAAATGATGGTTGGCATTATTTCGCACCCAGACTTCTGGGCCAACTGCGGTTGGAGGATCCCGGTCCCAAGCCTTCGGGCCAATCCAGTCCTCCAGGCCACCCCAAACCGGTTAAAGTTATCCGATCGCTTCATACCCGTGCAAATGCTGCAGTACGTATACTCCTTGGATGGCGACCTCTACAAGTTCGCAGTGGATAAAAAATACAGGCAGAACTTACTCCATCGACTTCCTTCTCAGGACCATGTCACAGGGCATTAGAACCTGCTCCCAAGGACCTGTCCATCATTCCCATGGATCCCTCACTACATTGCTCCAACTTTCTGCGCCTGCTCAGATGACTCCAACACTGTAAGAGGACTGCTCCCTGGAGGATAAATTAGCATGATAACATGCTGTTGTGTATTTACGTTCCTTGTTTATTGCAGTGTATTAGCCTTTGTAACCTTTATATTAGCCTTTGTAACCTTTATATTAGACTTTTACCTTGTGTTAACCTTTACTGTAAACCCCTGGCTTCTAGCCGTGAAGGGTATTGTGTACGGCATATGCATTTTGTATACAATAAAGATTTCTTCTTCTTCTTATGTTCAGCAGGCTGGAGGCGGTGGTTACGGTTTGGGAATTGCTTTCGTGATATGTGCTGGGTTCTCTAATCACCACTAATCAACGGCTTGATAGGAATGCCTACCTTTCTCTCGTCACCGACCCAGTACACACCTAAATAATAACAATGTATCATGAAGACTGCCGTGTCTTCATGATGCGCTGCCCTCGTATAAACACCATCCTCCCCACACACGTGAGGAATTTTTACTGCCTTTTTTCACAACGTGGCTGAGTTAGTCGGTCTCAGGCGAAGGTAGCGTGGTTTTCTCTCGGAAACTTGGGTTTTTTTTCGTTCAACAAAACAGAAAATCGACCTCAGAACACACGCAATCAACAAACTACAAGGAGCAATATGGCCTTAGTCACAAATGTTCCAAAAACCCTACAATAACAACAACAACATGATACGCTGTATATGACAACTGCGGCGCCCATTTAGAAGACAACGCTGCATGCCACAAGGTCCGGCGGGATGGTGACTGGTGTCAGGAATGTAAAAATGAATTCTCTGTCTTCCCATGGCCGCCCAAATCATCCAGTCTCAGCCAAATTGAGCATGTTTGGGATTACTGGAAAAGGATATTCTATGTTACGACCACCCACCTGACAATATGCGGCCATCACGCATGGGTAGCACTACCACAATTCTCTGAAACACCTTGTGAATTCCATGCCAAGGGTGTATTACGAACAAACGGTGGCCACCTGAGGATGAGGTAGGAGTTGTTAATGCAAAATCAACTTCGTATAAATGAGTATTAAGTGTATTAGTAGCAAAACCACTAATAACGTAAGACAAGTGAAAGCTGAATACCGATTATCTCAACAGTGTTAATGCTTCCTTACAGTGACACTTTGCGTGTTTGTGGGAAACCCCTGGCACCGCACAGGCAAGTAAACGATGCCCCGCCAGCTATCTAACTAATCACCACTGTTATGAATACAAAAAAGAAGAGAGCATATCAGATAGGCTCTTACGTGATCGAAATGGAAGAATCATAGAAAGGCCAGCAGTAATGCTTCCTTACAGTGACACTTTGCGTGTTTGTGGGAAACCCCTGGCACCGCACAGGCAAGCAAACGATGCCCCATCATAACTTACAAGCAGAATAAAAATAACATCTCGATCTCTCTGAACGGGTCTAGTGTGGAAAAAGTGCACTCTCACCTGGACCTGGGTCTTAAGTGGGATGACAGACTCACCTTTACTCAACACTTCGCCCATATGAAGACAAAAATATTCGCCGCTTTATGGGCTACTAGACAGGAACTGGTAGGAATTAGGGATCCTCAACTAGCGACCAAGTACATTTTAATGTGTGTCCTGCCAATTGCAATGTATGCCTCGCAAATCTGGTCTTCAGCTCCAGATTCACATTATAAGTCCGTCCTTGGGATCGAGTACTGGTTCTTGCGATGGCTTAACAGAGTTGCTGGCCACCCTTTTACTATCTCAAGGGCCATTCTCTACTCAAACCTTAACATCACACCCTGGATGCAGCGGACAATTAACAGGAACATACACACTCTCGCACAAATGCTCACAGGCAGAGTAGATGCTCCAGTCCTGGATAATATTCTAGTTAAACCGCGTGCCACTGCTAGACGTTGCGGAGAACTAAATAATCCACTGCGTTCAGTCCTGAACAATCTTAGTAACCTACAAAGATTCTTCCCATCAAATGCTGCGAAAATATTTAACTCTCTGCACATAGATGCCGAAAAACTGTGTGAGGATGCAACATACCGGAAAGAGATCTTCCAGGATTCGTACAGACTTACCGAAATATGAATCGGCTGCAAAGTACCAAAGAATTGTGAAGAAAAGTGAAGCCTTCTGCTTTAGGAACAATAATAATTTGTTGACTGGAAAAATATACCTTCTGTAACAGTTATGTAAATATGTAAGTTATAGATGGAATTATTAGTGAATTGTAAATATATGAGTTGTATAATGTATGTACAGAATCATTAATGTGTAAATACCGTATATATTAAACGTAGAATGTGTATATAATATTTCGGGACGAGACTACGTGTTCAGTATATGTAACCCACTGCACGTACTATCAGGATACGAGATGTGCACGTACCACTGCACATCTCGTATCCTGATATGTACTTAGCACCCTCCTGGCACTTTGCCGTCCCGGGGTGGTTTCCTTATGGAAATAAACAGATAATAATAATAATAATAATAATAATAATAATAATAATAATAATAGTGGAAGAGTGGAATAGGTACTTTGCAACAGTCTTTGCCGTTGAAAGGCGACGGACCAGTGACAAGGAGTCATAATGCTGTAAATTAAGTGAGATATCAATCTTCCGAGAAGAGTATGTGGAAAAAAACTGTTAAAGTTGAAAGAAAGAAGATGAGGCTCCAGAAATGGACGATATAATTCCTGTTATACTAAAATAGGCTTCATGTGAGAGTATTATACGGTTGGGAAAGTTAATAAGATCATCATTAGACTCAGGGACGATTCCCAGTACTAGAGAAGCGCTACTGTTTCCCTAGTACACAAAGGAGGCACGAAAGACGTAATAGGCAAATAGAGACCAGTTAGTTTGATTTCACTGGTGGCAAAGATTATGGAGTCTGTGGTTAGGACCATCTCGATAGGAATGGTATCCTTAATGGATTACAGCACTGATTCGTAAACGGGAAAGTCTTGCATGATACATATATATAAAAGTTACAAGTTAAAAAGAAATAAAAAAAATATGTATGTTACTTATATTTTTTTCTGTATACATGTGGTTGTTGTTATTGACCGTCTACTGGCCTATCTTGCGTCATGCCGCAAAGACAGAGCATGGTAGTATTACTTATATATATATATATATATATATATACTCATTTTGTGTGCGTGCTGTGGTCGTAAGCAATGGTATAGCAGTTTAGCTAAAAGGAGGCGAGATTAAGTAAGAAATTAGGATCGGAATAGACACTTCTGCCCTCGTATAAACTAATCGCCCAGAGTGTGGAAAATATCAATTGCAGGAAAGTGAAAAGTATATGAATGAAAAATATAAAGACAGTGCTTGAGTTATCCGGGAGCGCAATTTCTTGTCCGCACTAGTAGCGGCCACTTTTCTCTACTTACTGTACATATGATTACTGTATAGTATACTAGAACAAGATTTTTTGTTGGTACTTTTTTGTAGTTATTGTGATAATTATGCCTAATTAATATTTGTTCCGTTCTATTTTCCAGAGTATTGACTCATGAAGAAGTAGATGCAATTAGAAAGATTCGCTTATATGATATTTTAGTTAACAGTACCAGTATTGCCGAAAATTGGATTCAAAATAATGTTTTCATTTGGCAAAACGGTAAGTATGGGTGCAAAATATCGTGCATATTAGTAGCAAATAGTTTTGAAATACAGATTGTATAATTTTCGATAGGATACATTTATTATAGGATATATTTATTTACGAATGATTAGACATTTCCGAAATTTGTTAAAAATTCTGAAATGCTTAATTATTATTAAACAAAGCTATAGAGTTAGCAAAGTGAACGAATATATCTGAGAAATGGAGCAATCACCGCCAAAATGATATGGCGTAGTCGCGGGAAAGCCAGTTTTAACAGGAATTATCGACTGATTTGTTTAGCCATTCTAATTTTACATTATAATGGAAAACAGTGCCTTAAACAACTTGGAGGGTGCAGTTCATTGAAATTTTGTGTTCGTCTAGCACATATACCCAAATTTCTCGTTAAGTAAAATGCCATTAATATTCAGAAAAAAATAATAATTCCAAAGCTTGTTTCATTTTCAGAACCTCCACTAGAGTATAGTGGTCTCATCACTTGCCAATCCAGTCTTAGATTTCAGGAATTTCTAAGAGCTCTTATAAACATACCCGGAGTCCACTTAAGTTAATAGTTAGGGTCATCTCATTATTCAATTAATGCAATTAATAAACGCTCGCTTTAAATGATCTCAATTTAAAGTACAGAGTCTAATTATCGAGGCTTTTCGTCCCTTTGACTTGATTGCCTTGGTATGATGTTAGTTACCACCTGTAAAAAAATTTTAACAATAAAGCAAATTTAACTCACAGCTATTGAGAATTCGCCCCTTGCTTTCGCTTAGAAGTATGGTATAAGATAACCAGATAGAAGAACCGTACTCTATGAAGTATTTTGGTTCTCTTTTATGACCATTGAGGTAACTTGTGTTAAAGCATCTAACTTCTGTTTTATGTTTTTAATACTTTTTTATTTCATATTGTAGCAGTTTTTTCATAACATTTCTGCCCTTTAAATCGAGGTTTACTTTTCCTGTAGTATGCCACCTTAATATTATTTTATACACTGCCTGCCAACTTTATTAGCACCATGGAGGTTTGGACTATATGCAACAATCTATGCAAAAAATATGTACATCGTAGAATTCACATGCTGTGTGATGTATGCAGAAAGCACTATAAAACTGTGTAATTCGACTAATGCCTAGTTCATTTTACTGGCAGTGGCAAACAAACAGGATTTCACAAACTTCCTGTGAGGTAGATTGCTGTAAGCGTTTGGCAAGTGCTATAGCAGGATGCCTACCTGTCGGATGTTAAAAACCTAGTGTCATTCGACTCTTGGCGCCTCCGTAGCCAGGTGGGAAGGAGCAGCAGTGCGTTGCACACGCTTCTTGATTAGACCGGGGTTCAAACCCGTCACCACCAAATACGAAGGATGCGGAAAGGTCAGGGAATGACCACCGCATATCCCGGAGCAATAGGGCCTTAGTTGCTAATACTCCTAGAAACCAAATAACAAAACAACAAACAACAACAACATTCGACTCTTTAGCGAATGAAAGAACGCCCAGAACACATCTGTGAAAAGACTCAACTGCGGCCAAAAATGACAAGTAATGGATCGAGGTGCTCGACTTAAACGTCCCTTCATGTTCGGCTTAAGAAACTTTATCACGTTGAGAGATATTTTCGATTTGCAGTTGACAGTTACTGCACACACTTTATTATAAATATAATGAAGTTAATTATTTATATGGAATAATTGACTGGGAGGCTGTAATTCAGTTTTCAGTCACTTTATGTGTAAAGCTTTCGAAGATAAGGTGCGTAGACCTACTTGCCTATAATTTGATGGTGGATGAAATATAATTTGCCTATAATTTGATGCTGGATGAAAAATTATGGAGGACAATTAATTACACCCCTACCTGAGACCACCTAACTGAATACCAGATCCAAAGCATATAAGAAATTGCTACATTAGATTACATTTATTGTGATTAGACAGCACCAGCCAATGTTTGGCACCCCGCCATTATCGTACAAATCACTACTAAGACAACACAAAGAGTTACCACCCTAGTTCAGGATCAGTCACCAATGAACCATCCAGGATAAGTTGTTATGGCGACACAGTGAGCCATCATCTGGATTTAACTACCTGAAATCAAACGCCATTCTAAGACGCCACATTTCAGATTGTGGCCCATTCTAATGGGCCACAATCTGAAATGAGTCACTATGTGGCGCGAGGAGGCACCATCTGGAATGTGTCACTAGGTAGCCACTTTTCCTTTCTTTTCTTTTTTCTTTAATTCAGCCGCACCTCACCTATGGAATCATCTCATGGGGTACCACCAGCCAATAAAACCTTGCGAGAATCAACTCCATTCTCAATCCATGCGTTCGTTCAATTTTGGGCCTTCCCTGGAACGCATCGGTTAGTTCGAGATACAAGGAAGTGAGACTCCTAAGCATCTACCAACTATTGCAGAAAGCCGAGGCGATCCTTGTTTACAATGCTATGAAGACAGCATTGTAAACTTTCCCCCTCTCTTCAGATCCTTTTTCATAACCACAGACGAACAAGAAATATCATAGAATCTAAGAAATGAAGCCAACCTGAAGATTCCGCTTTTCAGAAAAGTATAAAATACAGAGGTGCTAAAACCTGGAACAAACTTCCTGCAAAAATCAAAAATGTCACTTCACTAAATCAATTCAAGAAACTACTAATTGAACACATCACCAGGGATGTCTGATTCAAATTACCTTCCACTCAACTCCTGGATTTTAAAAACATCAACATGGAATTAATGTACAAATGTTAAAGGAAGCAGTTGGCAAATAGTTTGTAAATTTCTGTGCATGTATCTCATCATTTTCCTTTTCTCTCCTCACTTAATTGTAAAAATGTTCACAATGATGTTATAAGTAGTGATTCTTTTTGAAGTCTTCTGTAAAGAAATGTACAAAAACTCCAATTTATTTATGTCTTTCCTGTTGAACATTACCTGTATAATTTCAGAACTGTACATTTTTCAATTGTATATTTGTATATTCATAATTTTTTAAGGGAACACCCCCTAAAAAGCCATTGGCTTATGTGTTCTCCCTCCCTTTTTGCTGTTATCTCCCAAAAAAGTGTAACATAAAATAGGGATAAATAAATTATTATTATTATTATTATTATTATTATTATTATAGCACAATGAGCCATCATCTGGAACGTCTCTAGGTAGCGCAATAAGCCATCATTCATGATAAGTCGCCAAGGTCACTTAGGCTGCATAAAGAACTACGATATCAGTCCACAATCAGCGACTATCTAGGATCAGACATCAAATGAAAAACAATATCATCTCTGATTATTTGCTCAGACCAATCGTTTACTGTACTTTCCCAAATTATATGGCAGTCTGAGACTGGATTTAGTTAATCTAGGAGAGTTCACACAGCCAAAGCCATGATACAATAGAACAGGATCAAGGGTCGCCACAGTACCTTAACGGCTGTGACAGATCCCCAAAATTTATCCAACCCCGTAATTCACAACATTAAATCTCTGACATGCAAACTCTTCAACTTTTCGCTTCACTTTACCTCAAATCCAAGCAACTGCCTCTACTGTTTAAAATTAGTCAGTGGAAATTTCACCGCACTTGAGATCAAAATAAATTTCTTTTGAATAAGAAATGGGATTACAAGAAATTTCTACAGTCGAAGTTTCTTAATTTTCAAAAGGATTGCACGCGGCATAACTACATTACTGGAACGGAGGTTATCCGAATCGTTTTTGATTTTCTAAAGCCTCCGTGCCAGTAATGTAATTACACCTTATCTGCAGAAAAATCTGAAGAAAACAGTTCCTACTTCCGTTCTCCTTTGAAACACCATTAAATTTAACATTAAATAATATAGCAATTAAAATGGCAGAGAATGTACGTAACAAACTGCGGGAACACTCCGATTAAATCATTATTTCCTGGGTGGGGCTGCGCCTTTAGATTAACTAACCAGCGTAGCGTCTGACCGGCTGAATCGGTCACCACCTTATGCTTCACGCAGTCGACTGTACCAGTTTCCACCCATTAACCTAATATTGTCAACGGATTTCTTTAACTTGCCTGCACCTTATACAGTTTCGTTTCGTAGTTGATTGACTTGTAGGAGGAGCATGTATGGCAAATATGGATCTGTAGCTGAATCTCAAATTACCATCTTGGCATGGGCGTTGATTGTTATTCGTAAATTTTGTCTTATGCAAAAAGCTGTACCGTCTCAGTTGAGTTGTACAGTATTTATTTTTGCTTCAGATTTTTACTGTTTACGTGCATAAATAAAGGAATGTTGGCGATTTTCCTTTCGTGCTAGAAAGCAGACCGAACACTGCATTTCCAGATTATCCTTAATAGCAATCAACGATGTTGAAATATAGTTGATGTTTTTAAACTGTTTAGTTTTCACTGTCATTTAATAGTAATTGTATTTCTAAATGCTGACGTGATGTAATTTGTATTACAGTAACTGCCTTAGGATGGAAAAGAATTTTATCGAACTCTGTTACAACTAAAATACTTTTGTTACGGTAGCTCTAAGAGGAAATGGAAATAGACCCACTCTGACACTAAAATACACATGAAAGGGTGCTTTAGTATTCAGATGAGGAAATCACAGTTCTTACACAGTTATTCACCCAGAAAAGGAGCTAAATCGGCCACAGAACATAAGCAGCCTACATCTTGACGCCTCATAACCCTTGACACTTTGGAGATAAATACGAATAGAACAAAAAACAAGAAATCAGCAGGAGAATTCGTTCGAGATTCATACAAATCTGCATTATTTCTGCGGAAATTAGGAGTAGAAAAAAAAAAAAAGAATTACCAGCTGTTTGGTAATATGATCTACCGCTTCATGGTTGTGAATCATATCTGCGAAACGATTGATGTATTTGTGTAGGGCGGCACCTGGAACGTTAGCTCATCTCAGCCTCGTTTCACTGTTAAGATACAAGACTCCGTAGAAATTGCCAGAAATGAACTGGCCATTTGACTACCCGGAATCAGCAAGCCGGTAACACGAACACCACCACCACCACCACCACGGGAAGATAAACCAGGGGCTACCAACCGGCAGCAGCAGCAGAAGAGAGGGATGCCAAGAGCTGAACAAAGTTCGAGCCAAAGACTCTTGCCAAAAATTGTTAAAGAAAGAGACAGAATCTTAACAACTACACAAAAATTAAACACTGTACACAAGATTAACCTGAACAAATTGAGGTAATCAAACAACACTTTGAGGTTTTCAAAGCAAGTGATCTCATTAGATTTTTAAAAATTAGCATAAATATCAAAAATTGAAGGTTATATACAAGATAAAAGAAAATAATCAAGGATAACAATCTCCAACCTAAAAAAAAAGGGGGGGGGGGCTAGGCCAGTAACATTTAACCTACATACATAACTGTACAAAAGCATTTTAGTCCAGAAGCGCGCACAAACCTTATAAACAGATTAGGTTAGATATGACATCCAGTAACTCCTGCAATTATCAGTAACAAAGTCACAGTCAGTCAATCACCAATAACAAAGTTACAGTCAGTTAACAGCCAGCCGAGAAATTTCAGGAGCGCAGGAATTTTCATTGTAAAATCGAGTTGTAGGTCGAACAATTGTATAGTTGAAAAAAAAAAACGAAGAACATTGTAGATATTTTTTTAGATTTAATTTAATCAATGGTTGACTGGAGTAAAGGTCGTCATGGCACAGAAAGTGATGAATCCAGTACAGAGATATCGAAGATGATCTTGTTTAAGACAGTGTAAACATTATGAGGGCAATTAATTCTGTTTGTTAGAAGATAAGTAAATCATAGAAAATAGATGCATTGTAGTGAAAGTGAAGAGTCTTGAGCTGAATTTGAAACATTCGAAGGCGCAGTAATTGCAGAAATTGCAAGCCTTTTATTGAAGACTGTCTTAGCAAAATCCTGAAGGGCGTGATAACTGGTGGCATTTGATACAAAATTAGGTTCCAATCCTGATGAAAGTTGGGAATTGCATTCTGCAGAGTTACTCGAAATTTTGTATGAGGGACACAAACGTGCTGCCAATCTTCAACACCACCACAATGACAGAGTTGCGTAGGAGACAGGCGAAATTTAAACAGTTTCTGATTTAATGATTCCTGTCCTGATAACAAATAAGAGGTAAACAAGTCAAGACTAAACCGGACTGTAGCTTTTTTATCCGTAAGAGTGTCAACTTCAGGAAAAGCTTACGTGTTACACACCCCAGTGATGTGCTATCCGACCTACTCTGCCAAATTGATCAACTCTTGCCAAATTCTTTGTCGTTCAGCTTTAACATCGACTTGATTGTTAATAGAAATCCCAATTATCTGAGTGGGGATCTGATGTTTCAGGCAATGACATAAGCTTCTGAAAATTACATAGAGATCGAGTGGTAACGTCCCAGCTAAAACGTGCAAAGCAGGTGTTGAAACCGTTCGACAGATCTTCAAAATGCAAAGTAACATTGTACGCTGGATTGATATAAATTTTGATTGAAATTTTACTGTCCCCACCCTGTGGAACCAAGCGCCAGCAGCATAGGCAACCATAGGGAGGAACACAGAGTTATAGTAAATTCTTAAAGATCTTCTAGAAAGACCCCACTCAATTCTAGAAACTCTGAAAAGGGCGCCTGTAAAATTTCTAATCTTAATTCGCAGATTGGATAAATGAGGGAGAAAATTTAACCTCTGTCAATAGTTATTCCCAAAAGTTTAATTTCCTTTACCAGAGGTATTTGTGTATTGTTAATTTTAACTCTTGGTGGTCGACGAACGTCCAATTTAGAGCCAAGGACCATCATTTTTGTAATGGTAGAACTTATTTTCAAGTAACCATTGTTGAAGATCAGATCAAACTTTCTCAGCTGATATTTTAATTGAAGATCTTGAATTGCCACCAACAAGGACTGTCAAATCAGCTGCATATGCGATGATCTTCACGTTGGCAAAGGTTTCAGTAATCCAACCTTACAAAACAAAATTACAGAAAACGACTGATACATTTCAGTAGAAATAAAGCAGATAATTTTATCCATAAAAAGTGATTTTCTTTAATTATTCTTGTGAATTTTTATATCATGTGCGGCATACCATTGTAGGTAAGATGTGCAGGTGATAAAGTTTACCACTCAAAATGAAACATTTCCCTTGAGTGGTAAACCTTTACTACTCAAGATAAAGATTTTCGATACATTTCAAACCGTAGATAGGATAAAACGCTGTGAAATGTCAGAACATATATTAAAAGCTCACCGTTCAACTACATACTTTTGTTATTTGCATTCTCATTATTGGTTAGAAGTGTATGGCAAATGCGACATCAAGAATTATCCCTTTTTTATTTATAGGCGATCCTTGTCCTCAGCCTGCCCAACTTAATAGTTCGATGCTGGAACCTTGTATGATGCTAGATGGATATGATTATTTCCATGGCAACGAGGTGGCTTATATATATTCTTGTGTGATTCTCGCTTTTATACCAATTAGTAAGTAATTTTAATTTAATATCGTTTAAGTAATTTTGCAAGTAGAAATTTATTATTCGTGTAAAGAGGACTGGAGAAAATTAACAACTACAACTTTTTCCTGGTCTCTATCTTCCTCTGATATAATAAGGAAAGTACATGGTATTTTTCTTTTGGAAGCATTGCTTTTATATCTGAATTCATGGATTTCTGCCAAATCCATGAATTCAGATGTGGCAGACATTTCTTACATAAGACGGCAAAATCAGGTGAGTTAAGAGTTTATGTTAATATGTATGTCTGTAATTTATGAATGGCTAAAAATTTATTTCGTAAAATATTCTTTATATGCCCGTTTACAAAGTATGTGGACACTGAAGAATAAAATATAAAATTGCAATATATGTATATACTGTATATATATATATATTTTTTTTTTAAATATACAGTACATATAACAAGTTGACCTAACCTGGCTTACCGCCGGGTAAGATTAAAGTACTGTCTTGTGAAGATTTAATTTGATAATAAATGTTTTGAAAAGTCAACTGTATTCAATGATATTTAAGAATGTGTGTTATAAATGTTAATAGTACTGTGACTTCACCTTTAGTATACTTATACAAACACATACTTAGATAAAACTTGTGTATACAACGTAAAATTTTACTTTATCCAGAGGTATGTTGGATTCCTCCGTAGACGGCCTCCGTAGCCGAGTGGGCAGGAGCGGGAGTGCAGTAGCACACGCTCTTTGAGTAGACCGGGGTTCAAGCCCCTGACTGCTGAATACGGTCGATCTGCCAACCCGCACTGGACCAGCGTGGCAGATTATGGTCCAATTTCCTCAACATGAATTGTTGAGGAGGCTTCCATCCTGCAGTGGGTTGATAATGGCTGCACTTTACTTTTTTTTATGTTGGATTCTATAATCGACTTGTCTCTACGTAGTACAGTATTTATGAACCGAGTGGATCGCAGAATGCCGTGAACGTTGCATACAAGTTTTATCTAAGTATGTATTTGTATAAGTATACTCGTATATGTTGGTATTCGGACAAAAAATAAGTTACCGGTTTTACGTTCAGAAGTTTATTTAATCAGTTCCTTTCTCAGTTGCACTTTTTTTTTTTTATATCACTCATTTATACCTATTCAACCTTTTTTTTCCAAAAAATTAAGAAAGTTAGGAAAACAAGTCTACTCATTTTTTTGATCACGTAATCCTAAAATATTAAAAATCACACATGAACTTTTTTATCCATTACACTGCTGGCTTAGCTGTTATCGTTGTGCTTATGATATCCTGATTTATAACGTCAGTTAGGATTTGCACAACCGCATAAATTACACAATTTCTTATTTAAAAATGAACTCATTAAATTTGAATTTAATCTGAATTAAATTTGATTTATTTGATAAATTTGAACTCATTAAACTTGAATGAACTCATTAGATCTCTTTTTAGTATTTCGTAACAGTAAGCCATTACAAACGAAAGCGAGACAGGAGCAATTACGTTAGAGAAACAATGATGGCAGTTAAATTTCTAAAGAATTAGGAATTCGCATTAGATGAATCCAAATATTCTCTGCATAGACTGTTGAAAAGCTTATATTATCTATCCTGTTGATTGCAATGACAGACTTGAGCAAAGAAATGTGTTGTATTTTATTTTTTAATGAATAACAACTAACCCAATATTGTGCTGACTTTAAACAAAAAGATTTTTACTTTAATTTAGGAATTATTATTATTATTATTATTATTATTATTAACCATATGGTGCAAGGAAGCCTGAGGCTTATGCTGCACCAGGCAAAAAAAAAAAAAAAATGTGAATTACCCAGCGAGAGATTGGTAGCAGGGAATCACCAAGAAGAGAAGAATGGTGTTTAAACTAATTAGAACAAAAATAAAAGTAAATATACACACAAAAGCTTTCAGACGGATGTCGTTCTTCCTCAGTTGTGATAGTTAACCGTTATTTTGAGCTGTTCATTTTTCCGAACACAAGCGGTCACACCCAATTTAAACTAAACGCTGCTTGAGAAGGCTGAACTTCTTAAATTAAATAGCATCAGTTCTTAAATAGCATCATGGATTCATTGATAACTTCAGATCCAACCACCACTACAATTCGTAGATGTTTTAACTCAAACTTCATTAATGAATTGGGTTCGAAAAGGCACATCTGTTTTTTTGAAGTCGACATATTTTATGATGAAAATTTTCTCCATCCATTTTCACCATATTATATTATACTTAGCTAATATTAAACTGGTGGTAATAATGAGGTCTCCATTAAGTTCAAAATATTATTCTACACCTGATACACACGCGAATTAGATAAAACAGACTTAACTGTATCTCTTTGAGTTCAAGAGATACAGTTGCATTATCGGAAAAAGAACTAGGAACATCCTCTAAAATGTAGTGGAACACTAAATAAAAAAAAAAAAAAAAAAATCAGAAAAGAGAAAATTTTGATCCCTCACACACTTTAATTACGACAATAACCTTCTATGGGCCACTTTCTACAAAAAGTTTGGTATACGAAAAATGGATTCATTCACTACTGTTCCTTTTGGTTTGTATTTTTCTGCTTGAACACAGATGCCCTGTTCTGGTTCCGATTATTGTTCCAGTTCATTTAAAAATGTACAGATTTATTCAAATATGGACATGGAAATGGCAGGTTCACCACATTATTCTCCTTGATTTCATGCTTTATTGATCGTTCTTTATGAAACAGTGCGTTTTCATGCTCATGCAAATACTGCTTCCTCTCCAAATAATTTACAAAATGCAGGTAAGGTAGAATTGTTCACATTGTCATAACAGATAGCTCTGCATCCATCAATGAGAAACACTTGTGGATTAAGTCCGAAACTGTGCAAAACAGGTCCATGCTATCATACACCGATGAGCCAAAACATTATGACCACCTACCTAATTTGGCTGCACGTTGGTCCTCCACGTGCAGCCAAAACAGCTCTTACCCGGCGAGGCATGGACGCTACAAGATTTCTAAATATGTCTTGTGGTATCTGGTACCAACACGTAACCAGAAGATCCTTTAAATCCTGTAAAGTCCGCGGTTGAAACGCCGCAGGTAGGAATTGCTGCTCCAAAACAAATCACAAATGCTCGATGGAATTGATGTTTGTGAAATTTGGAAGCCAGGACAATACCTGGAAGTCTTCCTCATGTTCCGCGAACCAGTCTCGAACAATCCAGGCCGTGTGGCATGGCGCATTATCCTGCTGAAAGACGGCACCGTCAGAGGGGAAGACCCGTGCCATGAAAGGGTGTACCTGGTCAGCAATGATATTTAGGTACAAAGTGTGTTGAGGGTCAAACGGCACCAGGGCTTTCTCCTATCTCCGCTTGTTGTTTAGGTAAAGTGTAAAGTGTGTTATCGTCATACGGCACCAGAGGTTTCCCTCATCTCCGCGTTGCTTTCATTGTGGGTGTACCAGTTCGCTGGGAAATGCCAGAGATTTAAAAGTGTGCGGGAGTTGTTCATGTGTAGTGTCGTATACCGTTGTTCATCTGGTCATTTAGCCGCTATACCCCTGATAAGGCACGACGTTGCCCGACTTACTCCCCGCGAAGGCAGACTAGGAACCCAATAGACTCAGTTTTACTCTGGCAGGTCCTGCCGCTTACTTCCCTGAGATTTCGGCGGATAGGACCTAAAAAGAAAAAAATCCATTAGGTTAAGTTAGTGACGATGTACACACACATATATATATATATATATATATATACACATGTACAATTACATACACATAAGCGTTGGCGTGGAATATGATCGCAAAGATTGTTATGACGAATTATGGGCGCAAAGGATTTTTGGCACATTAAATTTTTGTTGTGTGCGGCTTTCGTTACCGTAAAGATAGAGGTGGGGGGGAGACAGAAAACTAGGGGGTGAGGGACAGAAATATGGGACCAATAGGGATAGGTAGCCCCAGTTTTCAGTGAGGTATGCCCATGCCCCACCAGAGTATAAGACGTGGGGTGGCGAGGAGGGAAGGGAACGTAGGTCGTCCCCTACTCCCTAGACGTCGGAGTGCCTGGCACATGGATGACTGGAACATCGCCCAAAGCGATGTTCCAAGACACCGCCGACACTGGCTTCTTTTCGTCCCACAGTGCATTCAGGCGCCATCACTTCCCTAAGTAAACGACGCACACGTACCCGGCCGTCCACATGGTGCAACAGGAAACGTGATTCATCGGACCAGACGACCTTCTTCCAATCCCTCAAGGTCCAGTTTGGATGCTCGCATGCCCATTGTAGGCTCTGTCGCTGGTGAACCGTGGTTAGAATGGTCGCTCGGAGCGGCCTGCGGCTATGCAGCCCCACTTTCAGCAAGGTTAGATGTACTGTGTGTTGTGACACATTACTCTCGTCACCAGCATTCCAATTACCGGCTAGTTGCGCCACAGTTGCCCTTCTGTTGCCACGTACCATCCGGGAGAGCCTTCGCACACCATGAGCATCGATGAGCCGTGGTCGTCCAACACCTCGTCGTCGGTTCGTAGGTTTCCTCTCCTCGGACCACTTTCGGTGGATACTAACCACGGCTGACCGTTAGCATCGCACCACCCGTGCCGTTTCGGATATGTTCTGGCTCAGTCTTTTGGCCATTACAATTTGGCCTTTGTCAAACTCGCTTAAGTCCGCTGCCTTTCCCATCTGAAGAACAAGAGTAACACTGATTATCGGAGCTCAGTATCAGGTGTTTTTTATATCGTGTCCCGTGGCTGGCCCGCCCACGCGCCGTAGTTCTTCTGCAGCTGCTTTGATTTGCATAACAACTCGCTGGTCAAAATTTTTTTTCGCTCATCGGTGTATGTGCACTGTTGTTTGGGCAAACGCCAAAGCGTAGTCTGCGCTTGTAACACAGTGGCATCGTCACTGTCCTTCCCATACCGGGTGGAAAACGCTCAGGTTCGAATCCAATCAAGGACGCGAAGAACTTTTATGGGCTTTTTTCACTCCATGGCTGAGTTACTCCGTCCAGGCGTAGCAAGGATAGTAAGGTCCTCTCCCCTACGGAAACTCGAGTTTTTCGTCCAGCTAAACAGGCAAATCAATCAGAGAACACACGCAATTCACGAATATACTTTGGCAGAGTGGCCCTAGAGAAACCCTATCTGTTTCTCATGTCCATTATTAATATGATAACACAATTTATTTAGAAAAGTAGTTTCTAGCAATTACTTTAGCAAGTTTATTTACTATTTAGTATTTTACTAATGCATGTTTGAAAACCGTACAAAAATAAACTAAATTTTTTTTTACGTGTGAGTAGTGTTTCACCTTCGTATTATATTTAAGCGTGCGTAATTTTTTTTTAAGTACGCAACTTTTCTATGCCGAGTTATGGGAATAAAATATCATAAAGTATCAAAATCCTGTAAAACAGCAAACCATTTTAATGTCCTTATAATGTGTGTATTCTCTGGTCGAGTTGCCTATTTTACTGGACGAAAAACCCGCGTTTCCGCGGACATCTTTGCCTGAGACCTTAACTATCCACGACTAACTCAGCCACGGAGTAAAAAAAAGTCAGTAAAAGTTCGTCACGTCATCGACGGGATTCGAACCTTTTTCCCCACAGTTTGTGAAGGACGCCGATTATAACCACTGGCTTCCGCACTGACAGACTGTGGGAACAGAAATTTGCTTTTCTGTTCATTGTTGATATCAATTATGAATATATCAATTTGTATGCACGCTTATATACTTTCTCTGAGTGCCGTTTGCTATACAAATATATCATTTGCATCAATAAGCAAACGTGAGGACCATTATTGGCACATATCACTGATTCTCCTTTTTTTTTTTTTTTTTCCTTTTTTGTCTGAGCAATGAAGAAAATGGCACTTCCAAAAAAAAAGCATACGGTGATTTCGCCTTCAAATAAAGTAATATCCGCGTTTATTAAGTGGATATTACTTTATTGATACCATTAAACAGATGGAGCAATAGTATATCACTCACTCTAAATGGGCATAATACCATTGTAGGGGCTTAACTCCTCTAGATTCAGCAGCCCCACAAATGTACTGGTGGTGAATCTGGAGAAAGTCGACAGGATGCAGGGAATTTAGCTAGTGCATCAGTGAAGACAGCCTCTGAGGTATTCATATAGAAACGGAAAGGAAACCTTGCAACTGCAAGCACAATTCTGGACAAAAGACAAAGCTTGACGATAGGTATCATCAACACGTTATGCGAATTGCCACTACAAAAAAAAAAAAAAAAAAAAAAAGCAAGTGATGACAGACATTGTGACCACGAAATTCAACCTAAGTTATGAAATTACTATTTTGAATAGATTATTGGGTAGAGAGCTGCAACATAAATAGGGAATTCAGAGCATTATACCTGTTTGTAAGCCTCACGAGATAGGTTTTCTAACCAGCATATACTGCTGTGAATAAGAAACGTCGCCTACAGTGGGTGTGAACAGCACGGAGTTTGGACTGCTGACCAGGGTCAGAAAGTTATGTGGCTTGACGAATCAAAATTAATGCTAATATATGCTGGCTGCACAGTTAAATTTGGCCACAGCAGCCCTTGTGTCGTTAAACCCAACAGCAACAACAGCAAAGTTAAAATTTGGAATAAACTACATGAAAGTTTGTATCCAGAATTTGATAACTGGACAGTTTAAGCAGGCGACGGCTTTGCCATGATTTGGATTGGTATTTTTTTGGGAAGAGCAAAATATGCTACAGACCTTCGCGTTATTTCGCAAATGTACTTGGATATCTTATGTGATCATATGTACACTATGATGATATCCCTCTACTCCATATGTAATGGAATCTTCCAGGACGACAATGCTGCCATCCATCGATCCCCGATCCAAATAAAGTTCTTGAATTGTTTGAAGAACAACGTAAACTCTATACACGTCCTGGCCCTCGTAGTCTGACGGTCTCAATTCTACCAAAGAGTAGACGTAATGAAGACAAGAACCAGGCAGGTGGAAAACTCTCTACTTTATTACCTTTTTATTAACTTATTACTTTTTATTTTTTATTAACTTTAATGTTTGATCCGATGTTCTTTGGGACAATATTATCGGTCCTTGTGTTTTTCTAGTAAGGCTTTCAAGAGTGGCATATGAACATTTCTTTTGCCGAACAATTTGACTTTCTATTTCTAACTTTTTAAATACGGAGTATTTAAAGTAACCGACGTATTGGTTATTGTACAACCTTTGTACAATGGCAACCGCGATAACCCATCCTCACACCCTTAGATTACTTTGTGCAGGGTCACATGGTTTATTCTACGCGTATTAGTACGTAAGACGAACTAAAATTATTATGTTAACGGCACCCAAGCGTAACTTAAATCCGTAAAAGGTAAAGTGCAGCCATTATCAACCCACTGCAGGATGGTAGCCTCCTCAACAATTCATGCTAAGGGAAATGGACCATAATCTGCCACGCTGGTCCAGTACGGGTTGGCAGATCGGACGTATTTGGCAGTCAGGGGTTTGAACCCCGGTCTACTCAAGGAGCGTGTGCTACTACACTCCCGCTCCTGACCACTCGGCTACGGACACCTTAAATCCGTATAAGTGTATTATGTCTATAGAAGTGTGTATTAACCGGATAAAATGCATGTTGTGCGGTTTTAAAAACCGGAATAAATCCAGAGGAAACCCTCTGCCTGATATCTACAGCCTAACTACAGCCTCGATTGAGGAGGACTCTCTAAGAAATTCCTCATGCCGTCGATGGGAAGTGAACTCAAGGGTCTCCAAACAAGTGACAAGTGGCGAGACCTTATACTGTCACGGAGTACGCAAAATGAACTGAGAAACCAGACTCTTGAAGCTGCTAAAACCATTGAGAATAATCCTGAAACGAGAACTGTTGAATGCTGCATTGAACAAAATGAAGGTTACTTTGAACAACTGCTTTAGACGTTTCCTTTTAGATTAGTACGTAATTTATTTCAGTTTCATGTTTTGTAATAAAGATTTTGAGACATAATTCTTTTTATAGAACTTATTTCCTATTTTTAGAATATGTTCCTATATTTTTTCAGTACAATTTCAAAACACCCTGTATATTATACTCTAATGCACCCTGCACATTTTAATAAAGCTACTGACTGTAATTTTTACATTATACTACGACTTAAACCGAGGCCACACAGAACGCTACGCTATGTATGCTATGTTCGCTGCACCAAGTGATCACACTGGCTACGATTCGTACGAGACTTCAGCAGAGAAAAATAACTAAATTTCTTTTTCTGTTGTCATCAGTCTTGTACACGATGTCTATTTCGCATGCCCGTCGCCAGCGACGCTTAAAAATATAGCCACAAATCAAACAACACGGCGACGTAGCTAGACAGCGTACATAGCGTACGCAGTTCTGTGTGGCCCTTGAACGTCTCCGTGCCGCCAGATGCCCTTCCAATTTATACAAGCTGTTCCAGAACTACTTTTCAGAGCGTTCTGTAGTAGTTAAATCAAAATTTCTTCAGATCACAAGACCTGTCTACCGGGGTTGTCCTCAGGGCTCTGTCCTGGGGCCTCTGGTCTGGAACATGGTACTCCAAAATTGGCTTGGTAACTCCTTTGACAACACAAAAATTGTAGCATTTGCGGACGATCTTACCATTATCGTGTCTGGAAACTCAGGCTCTGCTCTGGAAGCTAATGCTCACCACGTTTTGTCCAATCTCTCCATCTGGACCAGGTTAAACAAGCTCCACATAAATCCAGCTAAATCCAAAATGATGATCTTCAAGAACAAGCTTGACCTGCGGAGACCCCCGCAAAACAAGATCTCTGGGGCGCAACTGTGTAAAGGCATTTTGTGTAACTAAAATGCCTTTAGTTACACAAGCAAGGGTCCTAGGAGTCACTATAGACCACAAACTCTGCTTCTTCCCACACCTCCAACACCTCAGCACCAAAGTTAAAGGTTTTTCTGCCTCCATCCTCAGAGTCTCTCGAAGTGATTGGGGTTTGTCTAAGAGAACATTATCGCTATACTACAAAGCAGTATTCCTACCCATTGTAACTTATGCTGCCGGAGTGTGGTTCCACCGTGCAGTTATTATAAAAATGAGAAACAAACTGAACTCCATCCAAACAGGAATGATTCTGGCCACTCACCGTATATGCAGGAATGTCTCCACGGCAGCTATTCAGGTAATTGCGGGAACTCTCCCGCTTGATTTGTTTACAATCTTCCGTGGGCTCTGCTTCAGAATCAGAAAAAAAATACCAGCCTGTATTCTGGATATTGAGCTTAATCTCACTGCAGATGATAAACGTGAAAAATCAAGATGTTACAATGAACTGATCAACATCTGGCAAACCAGGTGGAATACGTCGCCACAAGGCACAGTGACCAAAAGATTCCTCCCCGAGGTAAAGTTTGCGATGACCAAAACTGCAAGATCCTGGTTCTCTCTCAGCCTTGAAACGTCCTTCTTGGTGACCGGCCACGGCTCCCTGAATGAAAAGCTGCACCAACTGGGGCTTCTCGCTACCGACCTATGCTTTTGTGGAGGCAAGGAAAACTGGTACCACCTTCTTTTTGACTGTGACCTGTACGAGGATCTCAGAGATCAACTTCGGAGAAAAATTCTGAACTTCTCCCCAACCAACGTGGATCAACTAATCCAGACTCCAGACAATCTTTCCTCCCTGCAGGCCTTTGCATCTTTACCCGGCGAAAGACCTTGTATGCCAATGCCAATCAAAACCAGATAAGCAATTCTACAGCCTAGATTTCACTCTTGTGAAGGGAAAGGCTAAATTATAATTTTTTTTTTATTTTTTTATTTTACTTTATTTTTATTTTTATTTATTTCTTTTTTGCTAAATTTGCCACACTATCAATTTTTATTTTATTTTATTTTTATTAATTTTTTTTTCCATTTTCTCATACATAAATACATTACTGTATTATTATAATATATTACAATGGATTACTTTTATTATTATTTCTATTTTATTTATTTTTATTATTATTTTTTTTACAACTTGCACCACGGGTAGTGTTTTTTTTTTTTTTTTTTTTTCCTTCCTCTCCTCTCTTCCCTCTGGAATGGGCCCCCAGAGGTTCCTGGCCCACCTGCTGACAACATCAGGTGGGTCACAGTCTCTTTCGAGACGCTACGTGTTTACTGGGACTGGCCCACCTTCCCGTGGTGTGGACGAGTACCCAGAATCATCTGTCCAGGTGACTGATGCTTCTGGGTAGCCAAGCGGCCAGAACAGAACAACAGAACACACACATAATACACACAAACCGACGTCACACACATCTGGCCCATCTATAGTGATACTGTTCTTCACAGAGATACGAGGCGGAGTTGAACAAACGTTCTAGGTGCCGCCCTTACATATACACATGTCCACATGTTACGTTGTTTATAAAGGGAACTATTTTTCCCACGCATAGCAAACATAGCGTACGTAGCGCTCTGTGTGGCCTCAGCTTTAAGGAGCGTTTATTTTATTGCAGTAGTTTAAACGGTAGGTAAATCTGAAGCTGTTTTATTCTTCAAATATTTCTTAACAATAGTCATCAAGTAAAGATTTAATAAAACAAATAACAGTTGGTGTAATTAATAATCCTGGTGTCATACACATTGATAGTTATTTCTACTTCTTTTTCAGTTTGTGCTGGAATAGGTTATGGAGTAATTAAATTACAGAACAAGCGTCGACGAGAAATTAAACTGCGGCAAGACGTCAATATTGGAAAAAACTGCGACAAACTTCGTAAGCATATTTTTTAGTTTTAGCCGACTAGAAGTATTCATGAAATATTACTTGGAAAGCGCAGAATTTTTTTTATTGTCTTGCACCACACGTTCGATCTGAACAATTTTTTTTTTTTTTTTTTTTTTTGCGTTTAATAAGCTGAAGTGACAAAATGTGAAAAATTTCTTAAGAATTCATATTTTGATGTTATTTCCTGAGAGAAAATTACCTCTAGAAATAAAATGGAATCTTTTCATTTCAGACGTTAAAGAATGGCTTCATCAGAATCATAAACGATGCGTTAAAGTAAAGATAGGTCCGGACGAATCTTTGTCCACTGTGAATCGTAAAGGAGAAATGCTGCGAAAGATTGACTTCAAATGCGTTAATTCTTTAGTGGTAGAAGTAACAAAAGATCCACACAAAAAACCTATGGTTCTGGTTAGATCTCCAAGAGACCACGACTTGGTAAGTAACGGAACAGAAGAGTTAGGATAGGGAAAAGACGTTTTTTTATGATTTCATATACACTTCAGATATGTGGAAGAGACACTGCAAAGAAACTTTAAAGCAGAATCCAAATTATTTTGTTTTCCTTTAGGTTCTTCAGTTCGATAATAATCAAGCAAGAAAAAAATTCCTTAACAAATTGGAATGCTATTTACTCAGCCGGAAGAAATCTCTGGAAACGATCCATACCTACAGGGAAGCTATGTTAGCCAATGCAGAGACTAAAGAGAAAAGACAAAAGAGGTTGGAACATTTCTTCAGAGAGGCATACGCACTGGTAAGTAATTCCTTTGTAAGAAATTTTGTGGGATATTAGGAATAGCGTTTAATAAATAAATAATCGTTTATTGCCGAGTTATTAATAGCAAGTCCATCAAGGCATTGCTATGCTGTGCTTGTTGTTTTATCATTATTAATAGCGAACATAAAGTCAGCGTGTTAAGATATGAGAATTTTAGATGGACGATGAAATATGAGTTCATGTTTAAATGAATACTGTTAGTATTAGTAATGGCCATACAATACAAGGAAGCCTAAGAAAAAAATTCCTTAACAAATTGGAGGGTTATACCGCCAATAAGGCTTATGCTGCACTAACAAAAAATAAAAAAATAAAATAAATAAGATGGAAATAAAAAAGAGAGTAAAATAATAATAAAATTGAATAAAATAAATAATTAATAAATAATAAAAGGAAAGGAAATGGGCAACCTATGAGTTTTTTCAGCTGACCTTTGAATTTCACCAAACTGTCAGCCTCTACCACCCATGTAGGTAGCTAATTACAGTAATTTATAACTCGCTGGCTAAAAGAAAAAAATGAGTGATTTGGCCTATAGCTAGCGCGAACATCCATGGCGGAGAATAATTGCACAGAAGTGTAATTCTAATCAGAATCGAGTCCATAGTGCTCTTCATTCAAACTGAAAGGAGTGACTCAGATTATGGAACGACAACCTATTGTCTTGAATTGCCAGAAAATACTTGTCTTGGACAAATGAAATCTACAAGCCCGTGAGCTTGCCGCACGTCCAAGGGCTTCCCCCACCCATAGCGACGAGACAACATCTACCGCTTACATCTCATATTACCCGGGCGCTTCAGATCGCATTTCTAAGATCATATGCGGGTACAGGGTTAAGTGCCTGCAGCTTCCCGGTAGAGTGCGATATACCGCATCACATGCCACGATTGTGGCAGTGGCTATGTGGGGAAACTGCCATAAAGATCCAGGACCGCCTCTCAGAGCATGAAAGGGCCATTCGATTAGCTGACTCTGCACAATCTGCAGATGCAGAACATTATTGATCGATGCAACACGACCTCAATCCCAGACGTGATACTGAGGTGGTTGACCAATCCCGTCACTACCATCAACGACTGTGGCTTGAGTCACTAAACGTATCTGGTTGTCATAGCGGTTTTAATCGCAATAGAGGCGTGCAGCTACACTCAATCGTGGAGTCTGTAGTGTTACAGCATGACAAACGCTGGCACTCAGCCCATGTAAGCACCCTGCATCAACAACAATCACCTAATTCTGCCCAGTAAATGCTTTAGCATCCACTTGCTCGCTCTCTCTTTTCCATTTGTAACATTTTATTTTATTATTATTATTTTTTAAATATTTTTTGTATGTATTCTCACAGCTGACGAAGAGATACTTAATGTTGAAAGCTCATGTTAATTACTTAAACTTAGTTACTGTTCTTATCAGTTGAACTGAATTGTTTATTTAAATACATGTATTTCATGCTATGATAATTTAATAAAATGCTCGCACTTTATGTATATGTATAAGGACTTTTCACTGTTGTGTAAATTTATGCGTTTTTTTTCTTTTTCGGTCAGCTGATTTTAAATTGCCAACTACAAGTGAATATTGCAATGGTCGTAGTACTCATAATATAGCAACTTATTGTACCACGACCTATTGTGTTTAACGACCACAGTTGGTGAGGTCGGCTCTTATCTTAGAAACTTCGTTGTGCCTGGCGTCCATGGAGCTGGAATGACTCCAGGCTCGAGAGAGTAGTGCGGGCGCAGTATTGAACAGGTGGCAGGGGGCTGCACTGACCTGTAGTTGGTAAATTGACTACAGTACATGGGCTTTCGGTATACCGAAGTTTCCAGATGTGAGCCTACGCGCTTCACCAGGACATCCAGGAAGGAAAGGGTGTTGCTCGACTCTCATTCTATTGTGAACTGGATAAAGGGAGATAGGGAGTTGAGATGTTGTAGTAGTTGTGTCTCTTAAGCTCGGTGGATAATAATGAAGACGTCGTCGACATTTCGACACTAGAGGGTGCCGGGGACCGGCAGGTTCAGGAATATGTGTTCCTCCAACTCCTCCATCAGAATGTTCGCAACGATGGAACTGGCAGGGGCGCCCATAGACATGCCATGTATTTGTCTGAAGAGAGAGTCACCAAACATGACGACCACGTTGCCTGACAAGCACAAATTGAGGGCAGGACAGATATCCTCCGTTGTTGTTATTATTTGGTTTTTAGGAGCATTAGCAACTAAGGCCATATTTCTCCAGGGATATGTGGTGGTCATTCCCTGAACTTTCCGCATCCTCCGTATTTGGTGGTCACAGACTCGAACCCCGGTCTAATCAAGAAGCGTGTGCTACGCACTGCTGCAACTGCCCACCTGACTACAGAGGCGCCATATCCTCCGTGGATAGAGATGTTCCGTCCGGTAAGCTGGTGTCACTATTCAAAAAGGTGCCTGGTATATACTGTAAGATGAAAAATCTTACATGTTAATAATTTAGAAAAAAGTGAGATTTATTTAAAATAAAGCTTAGGAAATAGCAAAATAAGACAGTAAACATTTCCAGTCACAAATATTATTCTAGGTCACTCACAAGGAATTAAAAATTAGACAAGGTTGAATTAGAGAAGGGAGCAGTAAGCTATTAGCAATTAGAGATACATTTCAGTTCCCACCGTGGCAAAGAATAAACAATAACAACGGGAATGGTAACAGGACTAATGGCGAGCAGGTGGGAATATCTATGGCTCTGAGGAACAAAAGGGCAGTAGACTGAACATTGTGGGACATCCCTTTGTCCGGTGACACCGAGATATCGGCCAGGTATTTGCGTCTGACTGTCGGCAATGGCAAGGTCGTTAGAGCATGTAAAATAAATCTGCTAAGTTTAACGAGGTTTGGTGAAGGTGACGGCGAACTTCAAAGCAGCGGATTGCCTGGGAAAAATTTGGAAATTTATTAAAATGAGCTCTGAATATACAGCTTGAGAAATTTTAAAGGACGAATAGGAAATGATGAAAGTTTGACAAAATGAGAAGATTGGGTAAACTCTGAAAAAAGGTAGGCCCGACATAAGGAGGCGGTACGTAATTCAGATGACAAAAGTGAGTGAACGGGGAGAGACAAAAGACACACACAGTTGAGATTTCGTTGGTGTTTGTGGAAATGGGTTAGTAAAAACATAGAGTTGAATTTTTGACGGTGTTAGGGAAAGAATGAGTTAAAAGTTACTGAGTTGAGTTTTTGTTAGTGTTTTGTGAAAATGGGTTAAAAAAGAACACAGAGTTGGGCTTTTGTTGGCGGTTTGTGGAGATGAGTTAGGAAAGACAGACGTGAGTTTTTTGACAGTGTTAGTGGGAAAATTGAGTAATAAGTTGTGTGGGGTTAGATAAGTCCTGTCCTGTCAGCCAGTTAGGAAAGATCTGACAAGGTAAGATGGAGTAGTGAAGGGTTAGATAAGTTAAGTGCAGTCAGTAAGTTAAGAAAAGTCAGTGGAGTTTCATAATAAAAGAGAACAGTCGAGTAGTTGGTCATGGAAGAAATATAGTAGAGAGAAATAGCCTAGTCTGTCATCGGAAGGAAGTGAAAGTGGCCAGAGTGAAAATAAGTGAAAGGAGGAACCTTGGTAAACCGAAAGAAGCAGCCTTGTGAAGCCGAAAGTAGGAGCCTTGGTAAGGAGAAATATAAGCCTAGTCCGTCATCGGAAGGCAGTGAAAGTGGCCATGTACATATAAGTGAAAGGAGGAACCTTGGTAAACCGAAAGAAGCAGCCTTGTGAAGCTGAAAGTAGGAGCCTTGGTAAGGAGAAAATAAGCCTAGTCCGTAATCGGAAGGTAGTGAAAGTGGCCAGCATGAAAATAAGTGTTGTGTACGGAGAGAAATAACCCTAGTCGACCATCTGAAGGCAGTGATAAAGGCAAGGCGCAGATAAGTGAGCTGAGAAGATAAAGTTGTAATTCCTAGTCCGCCAGAATAGCTGAACCGAAGATTAAGTAGCAGTATCGAAGACGATCCCATAAATTTCCTAAAAGACACAATGATGCTCTATCCAGACGTAGACTACAGCCCATGGAGAAACTTGAAGTTCTGAGATGAATGCAGTTGGTAAACGATGATGCCATTCCCAGACAAGGAGCTGAAGGCCCCAAAACGGAGAAATCCGATTCGTAAAATTAAGTAAGTGGCTAGATATATATATAGTATTCTCCCTCACAAATAAAGGACTGTTGGAACTCTAATATCAGATTAGTATAATGTTTAGAAAGATGTTAAAGGAAGGATATACAAATATATAAATATATACATAAATATAGAGATAAGTCAGATGATAGTTTTGAGTTTTGATTAATGTATAGTTAGACATATGTAGAAAGGAAAAGGAGAGAAATTTGATATTTGTTATTAGTTATTGTCTAACGTATAGGTATGATATATTTTGGAAGGGAAGGGTAGAGAAATACAGAGAAAGAAATAGCCTTATGAATGTAGCTAACCCTTGGGACCAGCATTAGTCCAGAAATTGATGTCAAATGTACTATCTGTCTTGATTAAAGAAAGTTGTGAAGTTATATTCCCCAAGACAAAATGGGGCACTAATTAAATTAGAAATTAAGAGTGAAATTCCTAAATCAATTTATAAGGTAAGAATAAGATTTACATAAGAGAAAGAGTGTGAACTAAACCTCTTAAGTAATTACTGTTCATGTGTAGAGAAAGAAGAAACTAAAATAAGTTTATGTAATGATATTGATTGAGTTGTATTGAAGTGGATAACCTTGTTTAGAGAAAAACCACTGTATTTAATTGTCATATATAACTGATAATACATAGGCAAACTTGAGAAATAATAATATGTGCTTGAGAGTTGATAATTTTTATATTGTGTATATAAGTGTAAATAAAATGTTATGTTATATATTAATGTGTGTGTTGTTTGTCATTCTTGAACACTCAGCCTGTCCGATGGGAATTATTAATAATTAAGAAGTTCCCTCGAATTTGGAATTCTCCTGTAAAGTAAAGTCAGATGTGTAAGTGGGGAAATTAAAATAAGGTGGACAACAACCATATAAGGGAACTCATATAAGGAACCAAATAAATAAATAATAATTAAAATAACCAAATAAATATAAAATATATATCATCATTCTTTTTTTTTTAAATTCCACCCCCCACAATACGATGGCTTGCTGCACAGGTATGGAAGTAAATAAAGAGACAACGTCAAAGGATGCTATGATCCTGTCTTCAGGAATGGTGAGGAGTTTGGTGAGGTGTTGGAATTCCTCACTGTTCGAAACGGTGTGACTGGTATTTTCTACTGGGAGTGTTAGTAGATGGGCGACGTATTTCGACATTTCTTAAGTTTGAGAATTGCAACAAGAGACAATTGGTCTTGTGGAATGCCTGTCACCTTTGGTAGTCCATAGAACTGGGGGAGCTGGCAGCCCGTGGCATGTAATTGCCAACGTGTGGAATTCGAAATCTTCCCGGACTTGAACCAATGATTAACTTCAATCACAACAGCCAAAAGTCCTTTTACATATACGTAAAGTATGAGCATTTTATTAAATTCTCATAGCATGAAATATTTAAATAAATAATTCAGTTAAACCGTTAAGAACAGTAACTAAGGCCTTGTAATGACATATTTTATGGCAATAACTTTTATTTTAAAGCTATTTTCTTTTTCAGACTTTCGGATTAAAGCCAGGAGAAAAGAGAAAATTAGAAGATGTTAGTAATGATGTTATAATGGTCATGCGTACTTCTTTATCGAAGAAGGAATTCGCAGAAGCATTGGGAATGAAGCCCGACTCCTTGTTTGTGAAACAGATGTTCAACTGCGTAGATAAAGATAAGGATGGACGAATTAGTTTCCAGGAATTTCTTGACACGGTTGATCTTTTTTCAAGAGGTAAGTTAAAAAGCATTTCTTATAATAGGGTAGAGTTTTCCCTTTTGAAAGTTGAAAGATTTAACGTATTATCAATCAAATTCCCTATCTCCTTACTGGTATTACTTTTATCGGCTAAAGATAATTTTTCAAACTGCATTTCGAGGAATTCCACGATTTTGCAAAGAAAATTTCAAATAATTGAAAAATTTTACGCGAATATTTAATAAATATAAATATGAAATTTCCGTTTGCACTTCACTATGGCGTCAATGGGCCAGAGGAGTTCCCATCTTCATCGTAACTGAATTACTACAGCCAACCAACCAACCAGAGCAACATTTAACACTGAGCCACGCAACAACAATGCACTGTGGTAGCAACGGTGTAATGCTGTGGGGAGTGATTTCATGGTGCCCATTGGGCTCCGTGATACCTGTCGAACAAAACATTTGGATGCCACATGTTATCTGGAAATTTTTTCCGACCACGCACATTCATTCATGGTTGCATTTTATCCATATGCAAATCGTTCTTCCAAAAGGATAATGTGCCATTTCACACACATAAAATTGTACTACACTGGTTTCAGGAATTGAGAGTGATTTCAGGCTGTTGCGTTGGCTTCCCCAGTTGGACTGTTTGGATTTTCGGACAAGCTCTTCGAAGTAGAAATCCACAACCATTCAGTTTACAACAGCTGTGGAAAGTTGAGTTAACATGGACCAGCATGCCTGCAGCACACTTTTGATAACTTGTTAATAGCAACTAATCCAAGCTGTTCTCATAACTAAAGGGCGGGAGCTGTTGGGTATTAGGCAGGTGCACCTAATAACGTGACCGCCCAGCGTATTTAACTGAAAGCATATTGAAGCTAATTACTATGCACGTATCTGGTATAAATTCGTATTCCGGGATTATAAAAAGTTTTTCAAAATCTTCTGCTTACCCTTCAGATATTTAAGTGCCAATTAATAAAATATAATGCATGATATGAAATATCGTTTTTCTTTTCAATTTGAGAACCTTTAGATAGATTACGTTATAAAGGAAAATAGGGAACAATATTTTGCTTTAAACATTATATAGAAATGTTACGTCCGAAAGATCTGAAACTGGATTTAGGAATGGACTTTACAGTCCAGTCCTAAATCCAGAAGTGTTCACATAATATTTTGAATTTGGTAGCCTCTGTGATCGGTTCGTCAATATATCTCTTAAGATTTCCGTTACAAATGTTCTATTATTTGTATTTTTAGGAAAGATTGAAGCAAAGCTACGAATAATCTTTGATATGTGCGACAATGATGGCAACGGAATCATCGACAAACAGGAACTCACAAAAATGCTAAGATCCTTAGTTGACATTGCAAAAACTACGTCACTTTCAGAGGACCAAGTGATGAGCCTAATACGGGGAATGTTTGCTTCGGCAGGACTAGAAGAGAAGGATCAGTTAAATTACGATGACTTTAAAGTGATGATGAAAGAGTACAAGGGCGACCTGATAGCTATAGGACTGGACTGTAAAGGTAAGTAAAAATTTATCTTTTGGTTTCGCCTTAGAAAGCATACACTCACTCTTTTAAATTTGACAACTTCTATTTAATTCAATAATTATTTATTCAATAATTTCAATTTAATTTGAAACAAACCGTTTCAAATTCACTTTCATACTGCATTTTTTGCGAAGGCTGAAATTAAGTATTGCAATTTACATTAAAATCTTTCAAGAGTGACCTTTCGTAATTGTCATTAGTTTTTTTTTTGATTTTTTCGTCCTTTTTTATAATAGTAATTTCATTTTAATTGGCCATAAAAGATACAGAATTTACAGTGTCTTCATTGTAAACATTAACGAGCCGCCTTCCTCCTCAGGATACTCAAGAAAATTAGGGGATGCAAGAAGTAAAACAACAATTTAATCAAAATATACAAGCAATTAATAAGCAAACAAGAATTAAAGAATAAATTAACACTAAAGGTATTGTATTAGGAATATGTTAAGCATTAATAAAAATCGTAAAGTAGAAATTTGAATGTGCGTTTAAATTACGTAGAATTGAACCATTAAGGCTAGTTATGAGAACATCACTGCACAGGAGAGATTCCGTTGTATTGATCTAAATTGGTGAACATAAAGGTGAACATATGTACCCTATAATTGGTGAACATAAAGGTGAAAATTACGTAGGAATGACGCTAATAAAGATAGATTAAAGGTGGAGAAGTTTGTTTTAAATTTGTTAGGCGGTTCTAGGAGAGTAACGGGAAATTATCGACCTGCCAGTCTAACTTCAGTAGTAGGGAAAATCATGGAGGCAATGATCAAGGGTGGTATTCAGGATCATTTAGATGGAAATGGAATCCTGTAGGATACACAGCATGGTTTTGTAAAGGGAAAATCATGTTTAACAAATCTGGTTATCCATTTTGACAGGTCATTCGTCAGCTGCATTTATGGAATAATTTCGACATGTTTATTTGGATTTCAGCAAAGCATTTGACTCAGTCCCACATAGTGGTTACTTTATAAGTTGGAGCAGGCTGGAATCATAGGGAAAATCCTTAGATGGATAGCACGATGGTTTGAGGCCACCAAGCAGAGGGTTGTGATAAATGGTTATTCCTCAGATTGGGTTAATGTAAGTAGTAGGGTTCCCCAAGGATCAGTATTGGGACCATTGTTGTTTTTGATTATCTTAAATGACATCTATGAAGGGATGGAGGGCGTGAGGTGTAAACTTGCAGATGGTGTAAAGATCAGTAGAGTAATTAATGATCGCAGCCAAGCAGAGCTTCTTCAGAGTGACCTAGATAGACTTCCGGGATGGTCAGAAAAGGGGCAGCTATGCTTTAATTCAGCAAAATGCAAAGTCTTACACCTGGGGAACAGCAACCCCAAAATAACTTATACACTTGGTGGAGTTTAACTAAAGTCAGTAGTGCAGGAACAGGATTTGGGAGTTACAATACGGTCAGAAATAAAGTTGTCCGAGAATTGTGGACAGGTTGCAATGTTGCATTGTGTCTTATCGATGATTTGTCGAACATTTGCTAGTAGAGATAACGACGTCATAATCACATAAAGTTGATTTTATAAGCTTTATGTGATTAAATTAAAAATAATTATTTTTTTTAAATTAGTACCGAAAAACCGGTATTTTTTGTATCAATACAGGAAAAAAATGACCGGTATCCCGGTATTCGAGATCCCGGTATTGTAAGCCCTATGCTGGACCCATTACGAAGGCTGATATTTATGACAACCCTGTGTATCCTATCGTTTAATCAGCCTACGATCCAGCGTAGGATCTTACTAGATATCTCAGTTTGTTCTAGTTTATATTAGCAGCGTTTTGTGAGGGACAGTATCAAAAGCTTTGATTCTAGACAAGTCTAGAATGTCAAAATTGTTACCTATATCCAACTATTTAAGCACTATATCATAATAATTTACCAGATTCGTCAGACATGACCTTCTCTTAACGAACATGTGCTGGGGCCTATTCAGGATACCATTCTTTTTGAGATGGCCTTGAAGCTCGTTTTTAACGACAGATTTCATGATCTTCCCTGCCACGAAAGTCAAACCCATTGGCCTATAGTCACCACCTTTAGTATTGGGGATACATTAGACGTTTCCAGCCCAAACGGATCTTACCGAAGTCTACTGACGCTCTTATTAACATTCCCAACAGTTTGGTATAACTAAAAATATACCATGGAACTGTACCTTTCTTTAATTCCAGTAGCTTTTCTAGTAAACTTCTCTGAGATCATCATATCACCTATTTTACTGCATTTTCCAGGGTTGAGCTTGCTTTCGACCGTAAACATCGTTAAAAATATTAAGCTCATCAGTCTTTCCTAATGCAATTAATTATGGGACCTATATGATTAATTCTGTTTTCTGTGAGAATTCTCTGGTCCCGTTCATAGCTTTCTTTGTTAGTGCTTTCTCGTAATCAACTTTTGTCCGTCTTACCCCGTTACACATTCTCTTATAATCCTCATACAGCTCTCAATCACATGATTGACTGTAACTTTTCCATGCTTGTTACTCTTGCTCGATTAAACGCTAAATTTCACTAGTCATCCATATTGGTATCTTATGCTTATGTAACTTAACCACTGCATGAATATATTCGTGGCCTCGAGGATAAATCCCTTGAATATGTCCCATAGTTAATACAGCCCAAGAAATATTTTATTCCATTATATAGTCTCCTCTCTTGAAATAAATTGATGCTTTCACCTTCACCTTTGGCCACATAGATTTCTTTAGATACAAACTAAAGTTAAAAATACAGAAAATTCAGATATAGACAAAATCAATTTAGAGCCAGCTTAGAGTGGTCAGCGCGAGGGTGCAGAAGCACACGTGCTTTGAGAGGATTGTGGTTCAGGCCCGCGTGACTGATACATACTGTAATCATTGTAAAAATAATTAATCTAAACTCCTTTTGCCGTGTTTATACTCCGGTTGTTCCGGCGTATAAGCAAGAGCAATCCATTTTATGGCATTGTGATCACTATCTGCTATTGGCTCCTCCAATGTCAAGTTTTGGTACAGTTAGGCTCTTTAGAACCAGATCTAAGTTATTTCAGCCCTTTGTACAACTGTCGGATATTTGAGCCTCTTGCACTCTCCGATATTTGGGCCAGTTGTATTCTCTCGGACATGCTAGGTTAAGTATCAATCATTCAGTTTGTTCAAAAACTGTTACCATAAAGGATATATTCAATCAACGTATGTTGTCATAATCCTCAGTCATTTTGTTTGTAACACATCCAGGGCAGCGGATCCAGTTAAAGGTGGTATAGAGATTGTAAAAGGTTTTCAGAGTGTCCTCCTGTTTAACACCGTAGTAGCTAGTATTCGATAATAAGGGAGCTTTTGAGTCGAGTAGAGAATTCAGAAGATCCAAACAACTGACAGAGGCACTACGTTATGAGGCTTGGATGGTAAACAGCGGTGATTTCTTGCTTTGCTCGCCAGAGGCCTTCAGTGGTGTTTTGCTCGTTGTTTGCAAAGCGCAGCGAGTTGTTCATCCCAAATGACCTAAAAAATCGATGTAATGCTTGACTTCGTTGACAGGAACGGCGTTCCTGTCACGACTGTGATGTTACTTTTTTTTTTTTTTTTGTTTGAAAAGAGTGATCAAGGTGCGCTTTCCAAGATTTAAGTGTAAACAATAGTTTTGTGGTAAGTCATAAAATTCCAAATCTGGTTGTGGAGGCTGTGAAACACGTGCGGCGTCTTGCGAGGAGATAAACATCTTGAGGTCATCTGCCTAGGAAAGGTTTTACGCAGCGACATGAAAAAGAATACTAATAGAATGCCTCCTTGAAGTACGCCTCTGTTTATGAACTTTAAAGTAGTATGCATCACTTGGATGTCTTCCAATCATGTGTGTGTGTGTGTGTGTGTGTGTGTGTGTGTCCAGAACATAACAACCGAACACACACACACATATCTGGCCCATCTGTAGTGATACTGTTCTTCACAGAGATAAGAGGCGGAGTTGAACAGACGTTCTAGGAGCCGCCCTTTACAAAAATACATGTCCACATGTCTTGCAATCAGTCTGCGCGGGTAGCATAGTGGTATCGTCACCGTCCTCCACACACACTGGGTAGAAAAGACCCGGTTCGAATCCCGTCGATAACGCGAGGAACTTTAGTGGTCTTTTTCACTCTATGGCTGAGTTAGTCAGTCTCAGGTGTAGATAGTAAGGTTTTTCCCTCCAGAAACTGGAGTTTTTTCGTCCAGCAAACAGGCAAATCGACCAGACAACATACGCAATTTACAGACAAAATAAATATATGGCTAAATGTGATCATAATATCATAATTTTTTTATCTTCCAATCAGTAGCTTTCTAAAAAGCTTGAGTATGTGCCTGTAATTATGAAGGGGTTCTCGTGAATTATACGTAAGAAACTGATAGAGAGGCTGTCATGTGCTACTTTGATATCCAGGAAAAGTAAATCCATTTGTCCTCTATTTTTTAGGAAGCGCCTCAAGGTGTGAGGTTGTTAAATTGTTCTTTTATAGCAGGATGTAGTTATCAGGTCTGTAGCCAAAGAAGTGCTCATTTATGTATTTGAGAATGGCTCTCTCAAAGGTTTTTAGCATACTGCATCCTATGGAAATTAATCTATATTCCTTACTGGATTTTTGTCTGCTGCTGTTGTTGCTGAGGGCTTAGCAATATGATTGTTTCCAAAGTGAAGGTATAGCTACATCTAAGAATCATGACGAAGGTGAGCAGAAGTGGAGTAGAAGACGAAACCCATCAGATGCAATATTTTGCCTTTCCAATAGATGTCGTCTGTAAAACTTATTATTAGTTATTGAAGTACAGTATTATAGGATATTCCTATGCTTTTTAGACCTGAGGTTTATACACGTCTTCCTGAGGCGGAGGTGCCATTTTGATTGGTCATTCTCTCTCCCTCTCTGGTTCTCCTATTCGAAATAATGCGTCAAAAAGGGGAAATAATTTCTTCCAGTTAGAAGTTTTGAAGGAGTGGACATATTTCTAGTGAAAATAATGTACGACGTCATATTTGTGTTTGTCTATAAGAAGGATCTGGAGAGAGTGAGTAGATTTCCAGCCCTGCCGGTTATCCATCGTAGGACATAATATTCCATAGTTATGAATGAATTTTTTCTGGTATTATATGACGTATTTACTCCATATGGGGTATATAAACGTATTGTGTAACAGGTCCATAAAATTCCTCGCTTCATTGAAGGGATTCGAACCCATTAATGACGGTTCGAATTCTGTCACTTACGAGAGTAATTTTATGGGCTTTGTACCATATGTCTGAGTAAGATGGTTTCAGGCGTGGGTTGTGTATGGTTTTTCGTCCAAAAAACAGCAAGCCGATCAAAGAATACACGGAATTACAGATACAATATATTGACTCCTCATAACAACAGCATATCACTTAATCAGCTTTTAGTTGCTTTGGAGCTTAAAACACACACACACACACACACACTGGTTTATTATCGCTATATATTGAGGACCCTTCGAAGTCACAAAGGACTTCAGATCTTCACTGTGATATTTAGAATGTTTCCAATATCACAGCGAAGAAGCTAGATGGTAATACCCCACCTTGAGGGAACATCCTTCCAGACATGAATACATAGTCTGATAGCATCCGTGGGAGATTATAAGGTTAGTCTCGGTTAGTCCTCGCCGGTAGCACAGTGATTATAATCACTTTCCTGCACACACACACACACACACTGATTGGATAAGGCCCGGGTTCGAATCTCATCAATGACGCGAGGAACTTCATGGGCTTTATCACTCCTCGCCGAGTTAATGGTCTCAGGCGTGGATATAGCAAGGCCTTTTTTCTTGGAAATTCAGGTTTTTCGTACAACAAAAAAAAAGCAAACTGTTCAGAGAACGAACTCAGTTTATGGACATAATATGCATGGTTGTTCTCGAGTAATCTAATATACAAGGTGTCTCAAAAATACACGGCAAAACTTCAGGAATGCGTTCCTCATATGTAGACAATAAAAATATTTTATATCAACATACTTCCGGAAATGCTTGGTTCCCGAGTTATTAACCGGAATGTCTTATTTCCTGCAGGTGATTTCCTTCATCACAAGATACTGACAGAATCTGGTGGTTTTCCATTCCGACCATGTACTCAAATCAGGAGCAAGCGGATATGCACTTTATGTACGGTTTGGCGGACGGCAATGCTCTGGAGGCTCGTCGTTTGTACCACGAAAGGTTCCCAGAACGAAGATGTCCAGACAGGAAAACGTTTGAAGGTATCCATCGCCGCCTTTGTGAACATGGGTCCTTTACACCTCGTGCTGCCGACAGAGGACGACCAAGGTCTACGACTCCTGAAGTAGAGGGGTGGACTAACTGCCTGGCCTCCACGCTCATTTGATTTAAACCCATTAGATTTCTTCTTGTGGGACCATTTAAAGTCATTGGTGTATTCGACTCCGGTAGCTGATGTGGAAACTCTCCGCGATCGAATTGTGGCAAGTTGTGAGACAATACGAAACATGCCAGGAATTTGGCGTCGTCTTCGCGAGTCCATGAGACGTCGATGTGAGACCTGTATTCAGGCAGAAGGTGGACATCTTGAACAATTACTATAAGGTGATGTGAACAGTTAAGTGTCATAGACAGACCTTCAAAACTCGGAAACCAAGCATTTCCGGAACTATGTTGGCTAGCCGAGTGGGTAAAGTACCTGCCCGACAACCCAAAGGTCGCGGGTTCGATTCCCGCCTCGGGCTTGGATCAAAGTACTGCAAAAACCTTGGGAGGTGCAATATGGCCACAGAAGCCGATGCGCCAACAACTACCAAATCAAAAAAAAAAAAAAAAAAAAAAAATCCGGAACTATGTTGATATAAAATATTTTTATTGTCTACATATGAGGAACTCATTCCTGAAGTCATGCCGTGCATTTTTGAGACACCCTGTATATATATATATATATATATATATTAGGTTACTGAAGTATAAATTGTCTCACTGAAGTATAAATTCAATTTCAAAGTAGAAACAGAAATTGATGTAGAAACCGAGGGTAGAAACTGTCAGTCTTCTCTAACAACCTATGCTGTTAGGGAGAGCTGTAATCGTACTTTTGTAGCATACCCTCAGTCCCCTGATTCTACTGGATAAATCAAGGGACTGAGGGTGAACGTCAAAGCATATCTGAACATTATTGCGGATTAGGTACATCCGGAAATATTGCATGTAAATGTTTCGTGCTACATGGAAATACACCTCTCCCTAGGGAGAGGGGTATTTGCAAAGGCCAATGCAACGTTTTGGTCCACACCGCATGTGTGAGAAAGTAGTTTGAGGAACTCAAGGAAGATTCGTGTATTAAGAATTTGCAGATAAAGGTACCACTAGGTGGCAGTGATCACAGTGTACTGATGTGGGATTTACTTAAAGATTTAATTACCATCAGGGGTAAAGGAAAGAGTTTTTGCTTCCGTAAAGGTGAGTATAGTGGTCTCCGACAGTTTTTAAATTCTGTACAGTGGGATCAACTGACGATGTTACCAACAGTAAATTCTAAGTGGGAAGCGTTCAAGGAATTAATCGTGGAAGCTACTAAAAGTTTCATACCTATTAAGAAATATTGTTCAAGATTTAGGCCTAAATGGTTATCTAATGAACTAATGAGACTCGTAATAGAGAAGAAAAATGCATGGGATGCATATAAATTATCAAGCGACTAAGAAGCCTATGGCAGATATAAGCTAGTCTGCAATCAGGTCACAAAGGAGGTTAGGCAGGCGAAGGCAGATTACAAGAAATCCTTGGCAAAAGATGCTAAGAAAAACAGCAAGGATTTCTTTACTTATATAAACTCTAAAAAGAAGGGGATGAATCTATTTGGTCCACTTGACATCGATGGTTCGACTGTTGATGATCCTGCTCAGATAGCAAACAAACTGAATGAGTATTTTGCATCTACATTCACACATGAGGAATTATTAAGGTTTGAAAATGGCAGAAGGTTATCAAATTGTAGCAGGATACTTAATGATTTTGGAATAACTGAAAGCAAAGTGGAGGAGAAATTGTTGAAGTTAAACATAAGAAAAGCACCTGGGGTGGATGGGATCTATCCAGTTATATTAAAGGAGGCGGTAAAGCAACTAAGCAAACCCTTAGCCATAATTATGAGAGCGTCCTTGGACTCAGGGGAGGTTCCCACGGACTGGAGATGTGCAAATGTATCCCCAATTCACAAAGGGGATCGAAGGGTGACACGAGTAATTACAGACCAGTTAGTTTAACTTCTGTTCCGCGTAAAATAATGGAGTCACTGGTTAAAGATGCATTGCAGGATCATCTAGACAAGAATGCAGCAATAATTCAGACACAGCATGGGTTTGTTAAGGGAAAGTCTTGTCTGACAAATTTGATAGGATATTATGATGTGGTTACAAAGGAACTGGATGCAAAAAACAATTTTGATATCATATATTTGGATTTCAGGAAAGCTTTTGACACTGTTGCGCATGGAAGACTATTGTACAAATTGGAGCAGATTGGTATTAAGGGTAAGTTGCTACAATGGATAAAAGGATGGTTAAGTGGGAGAAGACAGAGGGTGGTAATCAATGGGTGCTGCTCTTCATGGACTAATGTTATTAGTGGAGTCCCACAGGCTTCGGTGTTAGGTCCACTGTTGTTTTGTATATTTATCAATGATATTGATGAAGGTATATCAGGCTTAATTCGAAGTTTGCAGATGATACAAAGGTTGGCAGGGTTGTTAATGACAGTAATGGCAGTGTGCTACTGCAACAGGATCTAGATAATTTGGGCAGATGGGCAACTGAAGTTTAACCTTGACAAATGCAAAGTACTGCATATGGGTATAAGTAACCACACAGAAACGTACCAACTGTGTGGTACTACGCTTAAGGTGGTAGGAAATGAAAAAGACCTGGGAGTAATTGTGCAGTCAGATATGAAGTTTTCTCAGCAATGTAGACAGGCTGCCAGGGCAGGCCATGAGGTTTTGTCAATGATATATAGGAATTTTGCTAGCAGGAAAAAGGAGGTGATTCTCCCTCTGTATAAGGCAATGGTCAGGCCACGCCTTGAGTACTGCGTACAGGTCTGGAGGCCTCATTTTAGGAAGGATGTAGATTTGCTTGAGCGTGTACAGAGAAGGGCAACAAGATTGGTGAGGGGAATGAAGGGATCCTCTTACCAAGAGAGGCTTAAGTTCTGCAAATTGCAGTGGCTGGAGACTAGGCACCTGCGCGGTGATCTGATTGAGGTATATAAGGCCTTGAATGGGTTGAGCACGCTGAATTCTGATGGGATCCTTCCACTTGTTCAGATTACGAACCTAAGGGGGCATAAATTCAAATTAAGAAAAGACAGATGTAGAATAGATGTGCGGAAATTTGCCTTTAGCCAGCGGGTGGTTAATTGCTGGAACAAACTTCCATCTGTCGTGTGCAAGTTGATAGGTTGAATAAATTTAAGGAGGAACTGGACAGGCATTTGGAGGCAATGGTGTGATTTTTTTTTTTTTTTTGGCTGATGCTGCATAAGCTCATACACTTGCTTTCTTGCATCACATGCCACTACTACTACTATTTCAAGTATCTGGCCATCCTAATCATCCTATCTGAATCCTATGATACATCTCTTGGATGAAATGGAAAGCATATTTGCCACCACAAATTTCTGCCCAGTTACTCCAGGAGCCGTGGACACTTTGTTACAGAACGGCCGCCGTAGCCGAGTGGTTAAGCAGACGGGTACATAACTGACCGGAATTCAAGCCCGTGACTGCCAAACCAGTATTTAAAACAGGCGTTTGTGCGTAAGCAAAAGGCTTATAGGAGATGGAAAAAATCAGGATTGAATGAAGACTTCACGGACTACAAGAAAAAAAGAGCCATTTTCTTGAAAAAGAAACGACGTTCACGCTACGAAGAGGTTATTAGAAAGCTTCGACATTCGAAAAGAATCGTGAGCAAAAAGGCCGCTAAATTTGAAATGGAAGAAACCACATTCGGACACTGGGCTAAGGAGTGCTTTGAAAGGCTGCCAGTTGAAGGTAAAGCAAAAAATGTCCAAGGATATCCAAGCTGAAGAATATGGCACCACATATTTTAGCGAGAGGAGGCGTTTGTGAGAATGTTTTATCCACAGTCACTATTTGTAGAGAAGATCTCATCAATGCCATTAATTCCATGCCTACCAAATCTACGATCGGTCCCGACGGGTTTCCTATCTTTATTTTAAAAATATGCAGTGCCTAATTGTTGATGTGCTGTTGCACATTTTCCAAAACATCCTGAGAGATGAATTAGTCCTCCCCCAGAGATGGAATAACTACTTTGTGCGGCCGGTGCCAAAAAAGAAGAACCCTAAGGCTTCTTAAGACTTTCGACCTATATCCATCAGTTGTTCTCTTTTAAAACTTTTTGAAAAAGTCATCCTTCCTGCTTTAACCCAACAGTGTTTTGCGTCCTCGCCACCCCACCTGCATACCGTAGTACCGAGACGATCCACTACTACTAATCTGTTGGAGACTCTTCAGAATGCAGCACGCATTAAATGAAAAAGCCCAAATTGACATCATATTCCTTGATATAAAGGCAGCTTTCGATAATGTGTCGTTACCTGCGCTTGAAAACATATTGAAAGTTTATTTCCGCATTGAGGGCAAACTATTGCAGATCATCAAGACCATTTTGAAGCCAAGGCACTTAATTGTACAACACCAAGAATTCCGTGCAGAATACACCCTCACTTCAGGCATCCCTCAAGGAGGTGTCTTATCAGCTTTGCTGTTCGCTGCCGCCCTGGAGCCTTTTCTGGCGCAGAATCAGAATTTTATTTCCTACGCCGATGATATAAAATATTTTGTTGTCTCTAAAGAAGAATCTCTGGTGTCCGACGTTAATTTCAATGCCAACGCCTTAGCGTTGGCATTGAAATTGACGTCGGACATTTTTTTCGTCGGCTGCCTTTATATCAAGGAATTGACGTCGGACATTTCGTCGGCTGCCTTTATATCAAGGAATATGATGTCAGTTTGGGCTTTTTCATTTAATGCGTGCTGTATTCTGAAGAGAGTCTCCAACAGATTAGTAGTAGTGGATCGTCTCGGTACTACGGTATGCAGGTGGGGTGGCCTGTAAGCTGAATGAACTGGAGACATACCTACGTAAAATCGGTTTGTGGCTAAACTCAGACAGGTCAGCACAACTGACAATAACTAATAAGAAGATAAAAAATCAAATCAAATTATCTATTAATGGAGCACAGATTAAGAAAGTCAACTCATACACCGACCTAGGAGTGACGTGGGACGAGGGCCTTACCTTCCAAAGGCACTTTCAAAACACGAGAACAAAAACTCTGCTGCCATATGGACTGTAAGACAGAAAATAACTGGGATTCGAAACCAGCAACTAGTGACCCAATATATCCAAAGATGTATCGTTCCTGTATCCTTATATACTTCGACAATTTGGTCCTCTGCTCCAAATACTTACATTAGGAAATTTCTCAGCCTGGAATACTGGTTGCTCCGATGGTTAAATAGGATTGCCGGGAAGACTTTCACAATTTCGAAATCCATACTGTACGCAAACTTGAACACAGCTCCGTAGATTCAGATAGAATAGAATAGAATCTTTAATTGCAGCATGATATACATACAATTAGTCCCTTCACGGCATGGTGATGCCAGGGGTTTACAAAACATATTTACAAAAGAGATACACATGAGAAAAACATATAAGTTACATCAGATTATTGGAAGGCCAGAAAGCACAGTTTTACATTTTCAGTTCGACGAGGATTCCCTTCCTGTATTTTTTATTGTTGACCACTTCTTGGAGGTCCCCGTCGATGACTTGCAGTGAGGGCAGCATTTGCTTTGGTAGGAATCTGCCGGTTAGTACTAGCCGGTTACGGTTTGCTAGCAGCTGTGCTGAAGACTGGAGATAAGGGGGAGGAATGCGCTAAGAGCAGTGATCCCAGAAGTTTGGCTCTGTAATTTTACCGGTGGCCATCTTGATGGTGAACAGCAGCCTTCTTTCTCCGATGTAGGTTCGGAGCCTTCGTAGTTGAAGGGCTTCTGCTAACTGCGTTGATCTGAGAGCTGAGGGAAGGTGGAGTTTGCTGTTGGCCCATTTTAGAAGCCAGAATTCGGCAGAGAATATTATTTTAATGTTGGATTCGGCAGCCGAGGCCATATCTCTGAAGCATACAGTGTTGTCGGGTAAAGGATTGATACGATGTATCTTTTTACCAGTTGTGGGTCGGTGGTGTGGAGCAGGTGTTGTTTGGCGACCCAGCTTAGTGAATTCAGCCTCGACTGTATGAGCTTTACGTGATCGTTGAAAGATAGTTTGGATAGATGATCACAATACGTAACATCTGCACTCTAGCACAACTTCTGACTGGGAGTTTAGATGCCCCTTAAATTGAAAATCTTGTAGTAAGACCCCACCCTGGAGCCCGCTTCCACAACCCTCATAGTCTCCGAAGCGCTCTCAATAACACGTAGGGATTAAGGCGGATGTTTCCTGCCAATACCCTTGAGCTGTTTAGAGACTTCAAAATAGACACGGACAGGTACTGCCATGAGAAAACTTACAGGAAGCTGATTGCAGCGGATCTGTATACGAAACTACAAATATGATGAAGAATGTAATTCAAGAAAGACTTCAAGTGTCCTCGAACTCATAAAAATCTTAAATGAACGATATATTGCGTTTCCAAAAGACTCTTATAGGACTGAGGGTATTCCTTTTGTTCAGAGAATGACAATGAGGACCAATTCATAGTGTAAATGACGATGTCATTTTTTTATGTATGTATAATGTTTTGTAATTTTGTAATTTTTCTATGAATGTATGATTTCTATATCTATGTAATTTTTCCTCTGTATTTATATATCTTATGTATTTGCTGATATTTTACACTATGTTACACTCTAATAAGTTTAGTTGTATGTATGAGCCAACCTCCTAGATAATCTCTGTACAGGGGTGTTTGTTGAATAAACTGATAATAATAATAATAATAATAATAATAATAATAATAATAATAATAATAATACAATACAAATTTATACAAATTTATTTATCATTTGAATTTGTTTACAATACAAGAACTCGTTAAGAAAAGTAAATTTCTTGACAACAAGTTGCAATTCATCAGTTAAATCAGTTTTTGCATACAAAATTGTTAGCTAACAGAAAAGACAATGAAGTCATTACACATAGTACATTCCACTCTGATTGATCCGCATTGAAAATCTATTCTACTGTATCACTGAGTATCAAAAATTTTCTTACTAGGAATTTTAATTTGGAGATTGAATAACCTCTCCTGAGCCTGAAATCAATGCTTGCCAACAAGTTATTTAATATGTTCATTGTATGCCTATCTCCAAATCTATTTAGTACCGTAGGGTGAGGCAAAACAACTGCTTTTGGATTCCTTGAGTTGTGTGAAACATTCCTTTGAAGATTCAACTCTTCATAAATAGTGTAAGATTTTTCAAGAATAAATTTAACTTCAGTTTTTGAATTGGATATAGTATTTTGTATTTTAACAAAAATTGCCTTCTCTTATTCAGATCATTCCAAGAGTTCGTCCCCATTAACAGTTCTCCATTAATAATAATAATAATAATAGATACTTGTGAACTCCTCTGACTGTTTGGCTGTCCCGGAGTATAAACAGAAAATGTATTTAATTTACATGAATGGCCTCCAGTATTCTTCCCATCACTTTTCAACACCTTGTTAACTCCACGCACATCATGTTGACGTAGCGATGGGGGTCAACAGCAGTCTAACGCGTTTTCTCTTTGAATCCTCATAACGTGGTCAGACAGTGTATATCTATACAAGTCACTATGTTACTCGTGGGCTACGCAGATATTGCCTTCGTCTACATTGGCTTTAAAATAAAAGTATCCAGTAAAGAGTTTCCAGTATTCATATCTTACTTCACAGGCAGTTTAACATGAGTGCTTGAAGAAGAGTACTCCAGTTCACGATTGATCACTAGGGAGTGGATGTCAATTCAGTAACTCGAATCATTAATAATCTAATGCTGCGAATCATTGAGCAGAGCCATTGTCACATAACAAACTTTGCTTCGATATATCAGTGCTTCACTTAAACAAAATTGCCAAATCCAGTTACGTAGATCGCTCCAATCGGATTTGGCAGGATTTTGTTATTTGGTTTTTAGGAGCATTAGCAACTAGGGCCATATTGCTCCGGGATATGCGGTGGTCATTCCCTGACCTTTCCGTATTTGGTGGTGACGGGCTCGAACCCCAGTCTAATCAAGAAGCGTGTGCTACGCACTGCTGCTCCTTCCCACCTGGCTACGGAGACGCCATGATTTGGCAGGAATTTGATTCTACTATACATCTTGTTCAAATAGAAAATCGTAGAGGAGTCGATTTAATTATCAGCCTCTTTTATGAAGAGAATAAAATCTCCTAAATTGGCCAAAAGAAAACAAAATCATTTATCCTAGGCTTTCTAAGTCAAAAGCAGATTTTACATAGTTGCAACTTCAATTCCAAGTGGAAGAATGTTCTCGAAAGAGGTAACAGATGATCACCGAAAAGTGTAGCAGGTTGACAAGTGACGGTGTCTAAAATAAAGTTTCTTAATCACTAGAGTGTAGAGTGTGTTTAGTGTCAAACGGCACCAGGGGTTTCCCCCATCTCCGCGTGCTATACATTGTGGGTGTGAAACAGAACACTGTCAATACCAGAGGTTTAAAAGTGTATGGATTTTGTACATGTGTAGTGTCGTGTACCGTTGCTCCTCTGGTCATTTAGCCGCTGGGCCCCTAATGGGACCCAACGTTGTCCACACTCTGCCTCGTGGAGGCAGACCAGGTACACCACTATTATAGTTATTTACTCTGGCAGGTCCTGCCACCTAATTTCCTGAGATTTCAGTGGCTAGGACCTTAAAAAAATAATAATAAAAAATAACAATAATAATAAATAAAAAAAAAATAAAATAAATAAATAAATAAAATAAAATAAAAAAAATAATGATAAAAAATTTATTTATTATTATTTTTTTAAATAATAAAAAAAAACCGTTATAGTTATGGGTCAGCCAAAAAGAAGTACTATTTATGCAAATAAATGTTGTTAAGTTTTTGGGTGTAGGGCTCAAGCAATTTAACAATGATTCAGACACTAGTAATTATAATTAAAAGAGAGAGAGAGAGAGAGAGGGGTGTGGAGACTGAAGGTTGGGGGGAAAAGACAGAATAAGGAGTCCATAGAGAATATGACCCCCAAATCAGTGGAGCAGGCCCATGCCCCACCAGAGGGTTTTTTTTTCTTTTTCTGATTTGGTAGTCGCATCGGCTTCTGTGGCCATATTGCACCTCCCAAGGTTTTTGCAGTACTTTGATCCAAGCCCGAGGCGGGAATCGAACCTGCGACCTTTGGGTTGCCGGGCAGGTACTTTACTCACTCGGCTAGCCCGGTCGCCCCCCCCAGAGGGAAGAGAGGGGCAGCGAGGGGAGGAGGAAGAGCCCAGAAGTCACCTCCCCCTCCCGCCCAGGGAGTGGAGGCAAAGGGCCACGCAAGGGAGCGTGGCTTAAAAAAAAAAATTCTATAGAGTCCCAAAGGAAGGTCTTGTATCTGGGTGAGAGCCAGTTTCGTTGAGTCCAAGGATGGTTAGTTTAGTCGTTCACTAGTGCGTTTGGGTCAGGTGGGGTGTTTAAGATGCTGTAACAATTTGTACTTTTCCCCTTTTGCTACAAAAAATTTGCATTCGTGCGCGTGTGCGCGCGTATGTGTGTGTGTATTTCAATATTTTGGTATACTGGCTGCCTCTAGAGTGCGCGTCACTGCAAAAACCCGCCACTGTTTTTAACTCGAATATAAAAAATATTTAAATCTATTTTAAAATTTTTATAGTAATTTTTATTGCTTATATTATTTAGTACTTATTGTACAGTATTTAGGGCATCTATTATATTTTACGATATCGATATCTTCTCAATGTAATTGGAATTAGAACCTTAGGAATATAGGTTCTAAATACGGTACAATAAGCGACTAAATAACATAAACAATAAAAATTACTATACGTGTATTTTGTTGTTTTTTATTTCGCCGCGCATGAAGATATAAAATACAAAATATTGACACTTTTCCTGTATTGTATGAATAACAAAAATATAATAAAATAAATGAGCAATCAAATTCTTAGGTTGATAAAGTGATCATGTGTCTTAATTTGAATCTGAAAAAATATTAAAATACAATGTGGAATCAGTACATGGAATACCTAATGGCTGATCTGTGGAGGAGGAACTGGAAGATAATAGAAAATTATGCACTATTCTCATTGTAAGAATAAAATGGTATTAAATTATAATTTTAATTATATTAAAAGTGTTTGTGACCCCCCTCAAAAATAAACACGAATGTGGGATCCGCCCTTAGGAATACCAAACTGAATTCCCAGTGGCATAACAAACAATATGGCCACTTCAAGCATAAAGTAGGCAGGTTGGTTATTGAATCATTTCAATGATTGGAGTCACTGATTCAGTTAAATTCCTTACTGGCCGCTGCTACTATGCTGAAATATTTCTAAGTGACTTGATGATTTAGATCACTGACTTCTATCACTTTTCTGTAACTAGTGATTTGAATCAGCCAAATTACTCGTTTTACCCATCATTACAGCATACTGTTGGTATTTGTTTTTGTATTATCATGTATCCAAAGCTGGATTTAGGAGAAGGGTACAGGGGCACGTATCCTCCCAAATTGAAATTAGAAACAACATCCTATCTTAACGTACTGTTGCGCCGGATAGAAAACGAAAGAAAGAAAGAAAGGATAGACTGCGACAACCGTGCGTTGTTGGAATTGCTGCGTTTAGCACGTTTTATACTGTAATTATGTATTTAAAAATGTGAGTAAAATTTTTAAGTTTAAAGAATTCTGAATTTGTTTTACTATAATTTCCTGATCCTTATTATTCTCCTGATATAAATAAAAAAAAAAATAATAATAATGCATTTACCGCACCGGCGTTATACCCAGTACACACAGCATTTAGACAGGCTACAGTATCATAACTGATATGAGAACTTTTTCTTCCCCCCACGTAAAAATTTCTGGATCTGCAAATGCATGTATCATAACATATTTATTTTAATATAAAAGATAAGTTACTGAAGTACGTTACCTCAATATTTACAAAACATTGCATTCCCACTATTATTTGGTAAAGGAGAGTCATTTATTAAGTCATTTGTACATCCCGGACCTTGTTCTCAAATTTGTTGAAAACTGGCGATCTTGGTTCTTTAGTTATAACGAAACGAACATATAATTTCCTCTTTTATAATAGCATGGATTTAGTAAAATTATATTTACATTACATTTACGAATATTCAAAGTTATTTTGAAAGGTAACAGATGTTAGTAGTGACACCTAATGATGCACGCTTTTGGAAGTAGATGTTAGTTTTGCGTTTGTTTCTGAACTATGAACAAGCAGACATCCTGATGATAATCTAAATCACAACATCAACACGAAATGGGGTGGAGCATCGCTTTCAACAACCTGAGGTAGAACTTTGATAAATTACTTTACTCATACGAAGAGTCGATTAGAAGCAAAGGATATGCCATCAAGAGTTAATTTATATTGCAAAAAATCACTGGTTGTCAATAGTTGGTCGTCTGTCAGAAGGCAAAGTGATGTGATTGATTACTTTCCTCACTCAGAGAAATCAAACAAAATGTAGGCACTGAACAAGAAATGGGGGATGGAATAAAGAGTGTACAGTGCAGAAATGAGTTTAACCACTCAAATGTGGTTATCCACACCCTGTCCTGGGGGTATACTTAAGAAGAAGATTAAAATTCCAGGCATGTTCTTATATGTAGATCATTGCAAGTCGCTTTGAGCCACTGATTTCAAAAGCCTTTTAACAATATAATATTAGACAGAGTGCATTAATCTGCATCTTCTTTTATTGTGAATTTTCTCATAAAAAATTGTACTGTAAGAGTTTTTTAATACAGTACCAAAATTAGACTTAGACTAAAGCCTGCTTGGACTCATAGATATGATTACAAAAACATGGACCCATTGATAGAAAATAAACTTTGAAAGCTAGTTTTCCTGTGCACAGTCAGATGCTACAAGTAAACTAAAAAAATTAAGATTAATTTGTATATCGTAGATGTGGTTTCCAGAAGTACCAGGACAAGGGTGTAGCGACTAAGGCCTCATGTGCAAGTTTGTACCCGGATGCAAAATTGTTAGTTGGTGGAGATTGGAAGGCAAACTCCTCATTCGTTGTTTTCTCTGGAGGAAAGTGCACTTCTAAATAAATCCCTCTGGCGCAAAAATATCTCGTCTCGACACTGGTTTTTAGTGCTTAAGGAATGTCGGGAAAAAAAAGTTTCTCAATTCTTTTATTGTTTGAACTCGTATTCGCATTCCCATGTACTCTTGTATCAGTGCATTTATTTACCTTTTCCCGCTCAGGCACGAATGCATTGATACCCGCTGCGATGAAATCACGATTATGTGACTGCAGTCAAGTCTCAAAACATGTATGATACCTTCATCAGCTGCAAAATATCTTTGCCGACAGTTATATATGAATGCGAAAAAGCAGAAAATAAATCCGATGGTTCCCTTACAAAATGAAGAATGTGGTATAATCCAGCCGAAGTGGTGGCCGAGTTCAAGAGGAATGATTAGATTCAGGGATTATTCCATTAGAGTATTCCAATTCTTAAGAACACTTAAGTGCCCTTGAGTGAGGCCTCAAAAGCCTCTTACAATATTCGGAGGTTGTGCCGAGATGCCGTAGTGATGTTTAAAATGAACGGGCAGCTAAGGCGAAAATGAAAATTTTTGTAATAGAACCATCACTTAACTTGTCACTGTCAATGAACCCCATCGTTATCATTAATTGTTATACTATGTAACGTATCATTAATCCTGTAACATATTTATAATTCTGTATTTGCTGTTGCCTAATAATTTATGTCCCAATAGTATATACTGCTGTTCAGGTGCGAAGTTTGAATTACTTCGAATGAACTAAATAAAAAAAAAAAAAAAACTTAGATAACTTCAAATGGTATGTTAGGGTAATAAACAACACAAGAACACTGAGTCTAAATTGTGTTACAGTAATGTTGTAGTGTTGTCAACAAAATGAGTGAGCTTGAACTCCTAGCTAGGACAACTAATGGTGATATAATAGGGCTAATAGAAACTGAGTGTCATCACCCACAAATAAGAAACAATGAGTTTCACTGACATGTATAATGTATTCATGAAAGACAGAAACACAGGAAGGGTGTGGTGGGAGGGGGGGTCATGCTTCCTATCAAAAGCATTCCTGAATTCTGAACTTTGCCTGCCAGGTGTGAGTTAACTGGAAGCAAAGAGAAAATAAGAGTATGGGTATTTTTCAGACCAGATTGTGAAAAGTATGACAAGAGCCTCTATATGCTGTTTGAATAGGGGAAGTGGGATTGCCTGTTGATGAGTGATCTCAATTTGCCTCTTATTTATTGGATAAAATAGGAGGAAATTCACCATAGGAAACACATTTTTATAAAGTATATCAGATGATATTATTTGTATCAGCACATTAGAAAAAAAGCTCGGAGCAAGAACATTCTAGACGCGGTTATCACCTAAGAACCAGATGACATCTTAGGGGAGAAAATACAGGAAACATTAGCAGAAAGTGATCACGCAGTTGGAAGATGAAGAAACAGGCTGCAGTTACTAAAGGTAAACTCATTACTTTACTTTCAGGAAACGGGCTATAACCACCGTTTAAGGCTCTACATGGCATCTATCGACTGGAAAGTGAGCACAAGAAGGGCGAATACATTAGAATTATGGAGCTATGAATGAACGAGGAGGATGCCGGAATTGATGAATGCAGAACTGGCCAGTCTAATAGAGCGGTAAAAGACGGCATGAGAAAGTTACAGAGCGATGAAAAGGGCCGATGTTTATAACAGTTACAAGCTGACTTGTAATAGTACCGTAGATTAGGCGGAAAAGCCGGAGTATGAGAAATCGCGTCCTAAGAGAACAAAGAACAGAAACAAGTTTTTCATCACGAGAAGTTTTGTGAATGAGGTTGAATAATGTGAAATTAGCGATACTGAATTTACAGATTTTTTATTATAAAAAAATTCGAATCGAAAGGTTAGGAGTACGTTAAGCGCCAAAGCAGCTAAAGCTATGGGGCGTCAGATTATTGTGTCTGTAACTGCATGTATTATTCGGTTGGTTTTCTGGATGAAAAGCCCAGATTTCTGGAATAATAACCTATGTAACCAGAGTCTCAACGTTGATGAGTTGTCAGCCTGACTAACTCATCAACGTTGTGAAAAAAAGTCCATACAAATTCCTTGCGTTGTTGACGGGATCAAATTCGGGTCCTTTTCCGCCCAGTGTAGGAGGATAGTGATTGTAACCACAGTGCTACCCTCGAGTGTAACCTAATGATAAGCGAGGCTAATGATTTGGATAGCATATATCCAGTAATTTTGAAGGAGGAGACAGAGGATTATGAAACAATAAGATTAGTTATGCTGGCATTACTTGGATTCTGCCAAGGTTCCCTTGAATTGGAGAAATGCCAGTGTGTGGCCAGCCTATAAAGAGGGTCTAAGAGCGATTTCACTAACTACAGACCAATTAGTCTAACTTCAGCAGTAAGAAAAATCGTAGACGCTACGATTAAAAACTGAGTACAGGAAATCTAGGAGCAGATAGTATTCTGAAGTAAACACCACAATTTTGTAACGGGAAAATCTTGTTTAACTAATCCGGTTAGATGTTTTTAAAGCACCGTTCATGAATTGAATATAGAAAATAAATCGGACATTATTTATTTGGTCTTTAGCAAAGCATTTAACTCTGTCTCGCACAAGAGGTTACTGTATAACCTTGAATATGCTAGTATTAGGGATATTATTGTTGTAGCAAGGTTTTAGGGGCATCAGCTACTAAAGCCATATTATTCCGTCTATACTGCCTGTAAATTGCGTGTTCTGTGGTCGATTTTATGTTTTGCTGGAAGAAAAACCCGAGTTTCTGGATGAAACCATGTTACCCTCGTTGGAGACCGACTAACTCAGCCACGTTGTGAAAAAGGCCCATAAAAATTCCCCCATCATCTACGGGACTCGAACTCAGGTCTTTTCCACCCGGTATTGGGGGAGGACGGCGAATCTACCAACTGTGCTAACCACGAGAGCTATTCGGGATAAGATCATTAGATGCATCGCGGGATGGTTGCAAAAAAGGAGGCAGAGGGTTGTGATTAATGCTTACTCTTCGTGTTAGGGTTATTATTAAAAGTCAGCATTCAATGGTCGTCGGTCGGACCTCTGTTCTTTCTAATTTTCTTCAATGATACTGATGAAACGATACAGGAAGTCATGTCAAAATTTGCAACCATCAAGATCGGAGAGAAGTTTAATGTCCAGTGCCAAGCAGCGCTTCTCAGAACGACGCGAAGTGTCATCAGGGACGACCAGCAAAGTGTAGCTGTGTTTTAATGCTATTGACTGCATTATTTTATTCCCGGGTAATAACAGCCCCAAAAAAACTTATAGATTAAGAGTTCAGTTAAAGACAGCGGAGGAGAGATATTTCGGATTATGATCCAAGCATACATGAAGTAATCCATTCAGTGTGAAGAAGGCAGCATGGCATCATATTAATAATTTATCGGGAATTTGCATGTAGAGATAGGGAGATCATAATCCCACTGTATAAGGCAATAGTGAGACTGCACTTGGAATACTGTCCTAAAAAAGGGCCCGTAGGTAGCACAATTGGTAGAATCACCGTCCTCCCCACACCAGGTGGAAAAGATCTGGTTCGAGTTTCGTGGATGACAAGAGGAACATTTATGTGCCTTTTTCACAACGTGATTGAGTTGGTCGGGCGAGGGTTTTTTCTCGGTTTTTTAGCATGGTTTTTTCTACCCGAAACTCAGGCTTTTCGTCCATAAAACAGAAAATCAACCATAGAACACACGCAATTTACAGATAGTATATATGGAGCAATATGGCTTTAATCGCTAATGTTCCTAAAATCCAATAACAACCAGCAGCTGTCCAAAAAAAGAATATCAAGCTTCATGAAAAGTTTCAAAGAGGGTGATATGCTTGGCGGAATCAGCAAAAGGGCACCCTTATGAGGAAATGCAAAATATGCGGGCTACGGAGATTGGTAATCAGACACCTTAGAGGTGGTGGGCCTCTCGATTGAAGTCTGTAAGGCTCTCAGTGGATGAAAGTAAATTCATGAAGGTGAAAATTTCACCGTTATAAACGAAACTAGAATTAGGGTACATAAATTCAAATAAATTACTAAGGGGGATAGAGAGTGCATTGTAGAAAGTTTTCATTAGCGAGCGAATCGTGAATGAATGGAACAAGTTACTTCCAGGGGTTGTAGAGGTGATACCGTGGGAAAAAAGAAAGTCAGCCGATATGAGGAGTGGAAAACGTAATATGTTTTTTAATTTTGCTGGTGAAGCAAAAAAATGGGCCTCCTTACACCATATACCTGATTCTAATACTGGTACTAAGGGAATTGCTAAAGAGGTGAAGAACAATTATAGACTATGAGTCTGACTTCTGTGGTTCGTAAGTTGTTGTTCTTGTTGCAGGATTTTAGGCTCATCAGAACTTAGGAACATATTGCGCCGTATATAATATGTCTGTAAATTGTGTGCTTATGTTGGTATCTGGTTTGCTGAATGTAAAACCTGAGTTTCTGGGAAAAAAGCCATGCTGCCCTCGCCTGTGACCGACTAACTCAACCACATTGTGAAAAAGGCCCATAAATCCCTTACGTCATTGACGGAATTTGAACTCAAGCCTTTTTCAACCGATATGGGAAGGACGATGATTATACCGACTATGCTACCAACGAGAGCATGGTTCGTAAGATTTTGGAGTCTGTGAGTAAAGAGGCAATACAGGACCGACCGTCTTGAGAAATAAAGCATCCAAATTTAGTCTCAGCCTCGATGTGTGAAGGGGAGATCTTTCCTGAAAAATCTAGTAAATTAATGTTACGAGGTTATAAAGCAAGTGGTTACAAAAAGTAATTTCGACATTATATATCTGGATTTTAATAAAGTTTTTGATATGGAATCAAATATGTTTATTATATAAATTACAGCGGATCACGGTGATAACAGGGACGATGCATTGGTAGATTAAGTGGACTAGAGATTAATTGAAGAGCAAGAGGCAGAGGGTGTTCAAAAAATCATCCGAGTGGACTTCAGTAGCAGGTAGGATCCATTAGGATTCATTTCTCTGATTTCTCTTGCTTCTACCTTCCTAAATATTACTGATGAGAGAATGTGCGGAAGTTGGCAAAAAGCATGGTTTGAAAACTGGCAGTTGAAATTTAATGCTACCAAATGCCGCCCTTGTCGCTATCATAGTTCGTAGAATCACCGTCCTTTCCATACCGGGTATAAAATACATGAATTATAATCCCATAAATGAAGCGAGCAATTTTTAAGAGCGAGCCTTTTTCACAACGTGGCTAAGTTAGTCGGTGGTTGTTGTTATGTTATTGTTAGGAGCATTAGCAACTAGGGCCATATTGCTCCGTGTATACTGTAAATTGTGTGTGTTCTGTGATTGATTTTCTGTGTGCTGGACGAAAAACCATGGTCGCCGTTAGAAAAACTATGCTACCCTCGCCTGAGAGTGACTAACTCAGCCACGTCCTAAAAAAACGCTCATAAAAATTCCCCAGGTCATCGACGGGACTCAAACTCGAGTCTTTTCCACCCAGTGTGGGGAGGACGGCGATTCTACTAACTGTGCTACTCACGAGGGCAAGTTAGTCGATCTAATGAGAGGATGCATGGTTTTTTCTCCGTGAAAATCGGTTTTTCGTCCAGCAAACAACAAATCGACCACAGAACATGCGCAATTTACAGACAATATTATACGGCACAATATGGCTTAAGTTGCTAATACGCCTAAAACCGTACAACAACCAATGAACCAGCAAAATGCAACCAAATGTATTGCAGTTGAGGAACAATAGTATAAAAGTAGCTTATAGGTTAGCGGTGGATGACGGAGAAATTATAAGACGGTCAAGATGATAGAGACTTGTGAAGCACTATACAGAAAAACATGCAGTTCAATATGCTGTGTTAACAGGCGGCAGAAAGGATGCACAGTGTTCGGTCTGTGATTTTTCTGAATTTTGAATTAGAGCGAGTGCGGTCTTATTATCCCTTCTGAGTAGTGCTGAAACCACACTTTGAATGTTGTATCCTAGTCTAGAGGCCGCATCTGAAGAAAGACACTGTATCGAATTTGGGGTCTCCGGTATAGATAGCAAGATTTTTTCCACAGAAACTGGTGTTTTGCGTCGTTGGACCAGAGAAAACATGCAATTTACAGACACGATACACATGGAGATATATTATCATTAGCATTAGCAAGGGCACATGACAAGAAAGCAAGCTTATATAGCATCAGCAAAAAAAAATCGAACACACACACACACACACCCTTCTCATTTCACCAATCCACTTGCTCCAAATGTTTGTCCAGTTCTGTCTTGAATCTGTTTAAGCTATCAACTTCTACAACGACAGATGGAAGTTTGTTCCAATCAACCACCCGCTGTCTAAAGGCAGACTTCCGCACGTCTATCCTACAACTGCCTTTCCTCAATTTGAATTTATGCCCTCTCAGGCGACTATTCTGAGTAAGAGGAAGAATCCCATCAGCATTGAGCATGCTCAAACCATTCAAGGCTTTATACACCTCAATCACATCACCTCACAGGTGCCGACCGGGCTAGCCGGGTGGGAAAAGTGCCTGCCTGGCAACCCAAAGGTCCGGGTTCGAATCCCGCCTCGGGCTCGGATCAAAGTACTGCAAAAAAACCTTGGGAGGTGCATTATGGCCACAGAAGCTGATGCGCTAACAACTACAAAAAAAAAAAAAAAAACCTCACAGGGGCCTAGTCTCCGAACACTGTAATTTGCAAAACTTAGTCTTTTTTTATACGAGCAACCCTTTCTTCCATTCACTAATCTTGTTGCCCTTCTCTGTACTCGTTCCAACAGCTCTACATCCTTCTTAAAATGAGGCCTCCAGACTTGTATACAGTACTCAAGGTGTGACCTGACCATTGCCGTATACAAGGGGATAATCACCTCCTTATCCCTACTAGAAAAATTCCTGTATATCATTGACAAGACACCATGAGCTACTCTTGCAGACCGTCTGCACTGCTCAGAAAACTTCATATTTGCCTGCACAATTACCCCCAGATCCTTTTCACTCTCTACTACTGTCAGTGTAGTACAACACAGTTGATACATTATTTTGGGGTTACTGTTTCCCATATGCAGTACTTTACATTTGTCAATTAAACTGCAGTTGCCACCTCTCAGCCCATCTGCTCAACTTTTCTAGATCTATATGTAATAACTTACCGGGTGACCCTAATATAATAGTTTGGTTTGTATCGAACTTGTAGAGAAAGTGCTAAAAACGGCGACTAGATTGGCGAAGAGCGCTGCGGGTTATCATTATAAGGAACGGCTTAGCAGACTTTAGTTGCTAAAGTCTGCAGACCTTAGCATCTAGACATCGTTGGGAAAATGTGATCGAAGTATATGTCTTGTCTCGCTCAGTGGTGAGCGAGAAAAGAACCAGAATAACAGTTTAAAATTAAGAATGAAGTGTAGACTAAACCTTGTGACTTTTATCTTTGGACAGCGTTTTGTGGAACATTGGAATAACTTGCTTGCAAGGGTAGGCGAAGCCAAGAGTTTGACAAAATTCAAGGAAGAATTTGATAGGCACGTTTTTGACGATGGGAATTTATTTATTTTTATTTTTATTTTATTTTATTTATTTATTTATTTTATTTTTTTGGCGGTGCAGAATAAGTTGGCTTTCTTGCATCATTATATCATTTTAATACTAAAATACTAAATAGTACTTTAGACGACCCTATAGAACTAAATCGCATTCTGTGAAATCATGAGATTGACTGAATTGTTTGCTTTAGCTGAAAGAACTGATCTATACGCTTGCTTTTAAATGCCTTAATTTCATTAGTGTTCCCTTCTCCCTCTTGTCACACAAATAAAGTGAAAGGTACAATTTGCCAATAGTAATTCTCGTGCTAGGAAAACCAATTCCAATAACTGAAGTCTGTTAAAAATAACATCCATTTCATAGTTATTTTTCTTTATCATTACCAAGGGTGCCGCATGCGAGTGCGCAGTTGTGCACCACACAAAAGGCGCCTAATCGGGGAAGGCGCTTTCCAGAGTTTAATAAAGGTAAAGGGTAAACTGCAGCCATTATCAATCTGTGGGAACCGGGGTTTTCTTTTTTTTTTTTTTTCTATTTATTTATACGGTTATATACTTACGTATTACTATACCCCGTACTCTGGAAACCAATTTAGGTAGTTGTGTATTAAATATATATATTTTTTGATACAAGAGCAACTGGTTCCTCACCTTTCCAAAGTTCACAAGCTACCTGACTGTTTTATTGACACTTTCTGTCTCAGAAGATTCTGGGCACTGAGAATATTTTTGTTCTCCCTGTGCAGGTTTGGATTTAGTGCAATTTTTTTTTTCTTTGAGGACAGTGTACATTTCGAATAATGAAGCACTCATCTAAATTCCTAAACATAACAAGGTTTATTTCCACATCATATTTTACACAATATTACCTCATTTAAAGAAAAAAAAAACATTGTATCTCCTCCTCCCTTTTTAAATCTGTACAACTCTACTTTTAATTAAAATTAACTACAAAATCAATACAACTTCGTTCGTCTCCTTTATACAGTTTTATCATGCATTTCTCATCTAATCTAAAATTTTCTTCAGATCTATTTATTATTATGTTTTTTGTACTCACACAACACTCTCTGAAACCATCCTTTCACCTTTACAGAAAATTTCTCCTCTAGTCAATAATCACACATCAATCAGATACCTATATCAAATATCAATTATCACAACCATATAAAACCTTGAAATACTTATATTTCCCTAGAGCACTTACACAACTTAATCTTGAGCATAAAACATATCTTTTTCACAATGCCCTTGCATCAGAGATAGGTAGCTCTCTCTCTCTCTCTCTCTCTCTCTCTCTCTCTCTCTCTCTCTCTCTCTCTCTCTCTCTCTTTGTCTGTCCACCTAACCCGGTTGCTTGCTGGCTATTTGAGTCCTAAGTTTATCCCGAGCTGTGTCGACCAAGTAACAATCATCATTCCTGAGCTGGTTATAACAAGCAATCTATATAATTGCGGGAACTTACTTTCCTTGCCTAGTCTTTATTGCTCAGCCATCAGTAGGTTTCACTTCAAATATTTCCACTTCAAATCTTTTCTTTCGCGGCTGTCTTCCTAGTACCTGGCTGACCAATCGTTGGGGCATTTCTCTCCTAGCTTCTGGTTCCGATGCATCGATGGGCTACGGTCTGCTTCCATTTATTTTCTTAGTATAGAGAGGATGGGATTCCTTACGCATTCATCAGGCCATTCATCAGATGTATTCCTCACCGTTAGTGAATACCTTCACTCCCCCCTCCTTTACATAAAACACAGGTATTTCCGCCTTACCATTCTTACGGACCCGACGTTACAACCACTATTTTCCAGACACCAAAAAATTTTTTTCTTTCTGCACGACGCCCTTTCCCTTCGTGCTCTTGCTTTTTGTTCCCATTCTCCCGCCCTCTTGTTGACCAATTATAATCACCTTCTCTTCCAGCATCTCTCCTGTAATTCGCCCTTCATCGGAAATCTGTTTTCTTCGGGTGCTGTATGGCTGGGCATCTCCCCCCGCCCTTGAGTACAAGGGTTGCGGACCCACTTCCTTCTGGAACTTTCTACTAACCGTACCTTCCCTTTATCCGGTTAGTTCCGCACGTAGTCTGAAACAGACGCCCTTCTGTTTCCCAAAATGCTTTCTAGGTGCAGTTTAATTGTATGTACTCGACTTAAGTTATTTTCCTTGGCTCTACTCTTGCATTCAGAACCATTATTGTTCTGTGCCTGCTCATTAGCATGACTAATTAGCAATCTGCTTCAAATGAATGTCTGTGTGGATTTAGATGTTCGATCACTTAACTTGCCCTATCTTAGATTCTTTGTAGTTAACCACAAAGAAGAATTTAGAAAATTTTGTTATAAAACATTTTCTAACTAATTAATTAAAAATCATTCCCTTTATTTATACTTGTAAGATTTGGGATCTTCCAAATAAATCCAGTGCAGGATGGAAGCCTCCTCAACAACTCATGTTGCGGGAAATGGACCATAATTTGCCACGCTGTTCAAGGGCGGATTAGCAAATCGACCGTATTTAGTAATCGGGGCTTGAATCCCGGTCTACTCAAAGAGCGTGTGATACTGCACTCCCGCTCCTGACCACTCGGCTACGGTTTAATAGTTTACAAACATTTTAAAAATTAAAATAAACAAACAAAAATTCGAACAAAGACGAGAATGCTTTTTTTTTTTGAACTTTTAGTATTGTACGTTTATAAATTGGTAGTATTATGAACGTTACTAAAATGTTAGCAGCCCATTACATTGTTATCTAAAATTTGTTCTCAGCCGTAAAGAAACAGAATGATAAATATTTTGATGAAGAAAAAACTCTTTTTGTTGCGAAGCGTTAGAACATACTTGTAGTTTTTTTTAATTCTACAATGTATTTTATGTTCATTGATAATTACATAATATATTAAAATAACTCTCTGCAATTTTTAAAAATAATTAAAATGCTCTCGTTTATACTTCGTACACGACCACTACGTCAGAAGAGTTTGCAATTAATTATTTTGATACGGTTAATGAATACAGTCATTAACCGTATTTATCAGTCGGGATTTGAAGGATGGTCCATTCAAACCCTTGTGCGTTACGGCACTGTTATGCTTAACCACTCGCCTGCGTATTTATTATTATTATTTTTTATTTTTATTGGGGTATGGTCATAAGACTTTGACCAGAGACACTTTAAACACACTGGTTATTCCTAATCATACCAGTTTAGTGAAAAATGTTTTTGTGCATTTATTCTTATTTGGGAATACCAAATAACGAAATTCACAAATAAATATTGTTCTCTATAATTTCAGTGTTGTTCAAAGTTTAAGTCTGACCCATTGTAAGAGAAATACAGTAGAACCTCAATAAATGGTCACCCGCTAAATGGTCTCCCTCTGTAATTGGTCACCTTTGGAGGACCAGTTTTTTTTCTTTTCTTTTTTCCGGAATTGCCTTGATATCTTTTTGATTCCCAGATCTAATGCATATTTGTTATAGAATGGGAAGCGAGCAGGAAAGAAAATAACAGGTAACAAAGTCATTACCGTGTTCCTCAGAACTGAATTGAAAGATACTGATTCAAACACATATCTCAGTAAAACCGTCCTCCCCCGAATAGTAAACAGAAAACAAGGTTTATCGTTTCCTAGCTGGCTGTTTAGAGCTAATTCGTAGGGTGTTCTCCCACTGTGACTTAGTTTTTAGTCAGTATGTATTCCATTAGAGCAGTTCGCGGTCATATAGCCCTTCTTAATTTCAAGTTTCTAAGTGTGTTCGAGTGACGTAAGTCATGTCTGCTAAATGTACTCATAAAAGTCTGGATTTGCAGGAAAAAAAGAAATTTTACAACGTCTTGGTAAAGGTGAAAGTGCATCAAAACTCTCAGAAATGTATGATGTCCCACGTACCACGATTAATAATATAAAAAAGAATGGGGACAAATTTGAAGAATTTATGTGCAAAACAGAGGCTATTTATAACACAGCTGATGCGTGGCAAAGTGTTCCTGAAAAGACGCTAAAATCTGCCTGGAATAAGCTCTGGCCATCTCAAACAGTACAACCTGATTCTGCAGAACAAAAAGATTCTGGTCTCACACCACCCAGTTTTAATAGAAATTTGCAGATCCTTGCCAATATTCAAAAACTTAAATGAAGACGATGTCAAAAATTGGTGCGATATAGACGCAACGGATGTAGGTTACGAAATTTTTACGGATGATGAAATTGTTTCTGCGGGATCTATTGAAGTAGTAGATGAAGAAGACGACAGGCTCACAAAATCTACCATTTCCCATAAGGAAGCCAGCCAATCCCTGACAGATATAATCAATTGGTATGAATACCAAGAAGAAGCAGAAATATCAAAAACAAATTTACTACGACAAATTTATAACTTGGCTATTGAAAAACACCGACAATACCAAAAACAATTAAAAATAACAGATTTTTTTTTAAACATATAAATTATTTATGTACAACTTCAAATTACTGTAATGTAAATAAGTTTTCTTTTCTTTTTTTATTAAGTTAAAAGTGTTCTTAAATATACAGGTATGTAATTTTTTTTGAATTACTGTATATGTATTAAAATTTAATCTAAATAAATAATTCCTAGTTTTTACGGTTACAAATTGACTTTTTATTTACTCCCTCACTAAATGGTCTATTTCACTAATTGGTCACCCCTATGGTCCCGAAGGTGACCAATTAGTGAGGTTCTACTGTATCACCAAAATTATTATATGTAATCGATAAATAAGTTAATTTTATGACAAAATATGTTAAAAGTAAAGTTTTTGGTAAAGTATGGTATACCGTAAACGGTATTTGCGCATAGGTACGTTGATTATCAATACCCTTTTTAGTTATACTTCATTTCTTTTCATTTTTTTTTTTCCAGGAGCTAAGCAGAACTTCTTGGATACGTCAACTAATGTTGCGAGGTAGGTTATGGTAACTAGATGGATTTATTAAAGGTTTAATGCTTTGAGCGAATGTATTAATATAGAAAAATAAAGGAAAACGTAAAGGCGAACTTTTATATGAATGTGAGGCTTCTGTTGGTTCGTAAGACGTCATGAATCTAGCTGTCGAAGAGCTGTCATTCTGCGAAAATTCTCATTAACTTCTTTGGTTTCAGGTCTGATTGAGATCCATCACTATTTTTTTACTTTTATGTTATTTTCATTTATTTTTTATTTATTATGCAATGGCAGCTTGAAATCCAGCTACAATGTACCTTAGTCTTTTAAAGTGGAACAGAATATGCTCAAAATAATATGCTCAAAAATTAAAAATAATTATACAATATTAAACGATTACACTGGAGAACATTAAATAAAATTTTTAGTGTTTGATTTTAATTTTTTTTTTTTTTTTTAGTTGCGAAATGTACAGTAGTTCATTTCATGTATTTTGATGAATCTATATTTGAAGCCAAATTTTAAAGTTAGATATTTCCTAGCACCAAGACCGGATTGGGAGCATATAACTGACCGGGAAAATATCACAAGCAGCTTATTAAGTTACGTACGAATGCAGTTTTATATACAATCCAGCCACTGGTCCACTGGCATTTTGTCCAGTGTCCCGGCGGCCCAACCCGCCCCTGCCTAGCACCCACATATTTAGAGACGAATGAATGTTATGTTTAGTGGAATTTTTAATGAAATTCTAACAAGTATTACAATAAATGGCGTAAACATGTAGTCAATTAGCTTTTTGTTTTTTAATGATCAGAAGCTTTTCCGATCACTATCTAGCAATCAGGGTCGAAGCACCGTATGCTCTACCAAAGTATACGGGGCTTCCACCACCCTTGGTAACATTGCTTGTAGATATTTGTCATAGTGTTCCCTGAAAACAACCGCATCCAGCCATGTGTATTACGTCCATATATTGGGCATTACTTCATCTAGCATGTATTATGTCTGTAAATTGCCTGTCAGTTTGCCTGCTTTGCTGGACGAAAAACCCAAATGTCCGGAAGGAAAATAACCTTGCCGTCCTCGTCTGAGACGAGTAACCCAGCCACAGAATGAAAAATGACCATAAAAGATTCGAACCCTTTTGGAGGACGGAGATTATAATCATAACTGTAGTATAATCGAGGCCATTTCTTGTGGACAACATGATCAATTGGTATAAACGAATATATGTTTCCATTGTCAGGGGTAAAGGAAAGGGTTTTTGCTTCCGTAAAGGGGAGTACAGTGGTCTCAGACAGTTTTTAAGTTCTGTACAGTGGGATCAACTGACGATGTTACAAACAGTAAATTCTAAGTGGTAAGCATTCAAAGAATTAATCGTGGAAGCTACTAGACTTTATATACCGATTAAGAAATATCGTTCAAGGTTTAGGCCTAAATGGTTATCAAATGAACTAATGAGACTCTTGACAGAGAAGAAAAATGCATGGGATGCATATAAATTATCAGGTGACGCAGAAGCCTGTGGCAGATATAAGCTAGTCTGTAATCAGGTCACAAAGGAGGTTCGGCAGGCGAAGGCGGATTACGAGAAATCTTTGGCAAAAGATGCTAAGAAAAACAGCAAGGATTTCTTTACTTATATAAACTCTAAAAGGAAGGTGATGAATATGATTGGTCCACTTGACATCGATGGTTCGACTGTTGATGATCCTGCTCAGATAGCAAACAAACTGAATGAGTATTTTGCATCTACATTCACACGTGAGGAATTATTACAATTTGATAATGGAAGAAGGTTATCAAATTGTAGCAGTGTGCTTAATGATTTTGTAATAACTGAGAGCAAAGTGGAGGAGAAATTGTTGAAGTTAAACACAAGAAAGGCACCTGGGGTGGATGGGATCTATCCAGTTATTTTAAAGGAGGCGGCAAAGCAACTAAGCAAACCCTTAGCCATAATTATGAGAGCGTCCTTGGACTCAGGGGAGGTTCCCACGGACTGGAGATGTGCAAATGTATCCCCAATTCACAAAGGGGATCGAACGGTGACACGAGTAATTACAGACCAGTTAGTTCAACTTCTGTTCCGGGTAAAATAATGGAGTCGCTGGTTAAAGATGCATTGCAGGATCATCTAGACAAGACTGCAGCAATAATTCAAACACAGCATGGGTTTGTTAAGGGAAAGTCTTGTCTGACAAATTTGATTGGTTATTATGATGTGGTCACAAAGGAACTGGATGCAAAAAATAATTTTGATATCATATACTTGGATTTCAGGAAAGCTTTTGACACTGTTGCGCATGAAAGACTACTGTACAAATTGGAGCAGAATGGTATTAAGGGTAAGTTGCTACAATGGATAAAAGGATGGTTAAGTGGGAGAAGACAGAGGGTGGTAATCAATGGGTGCTGTTCTTCGTGGACTAATGTTATTAGTGGAGTCCCACAGGGTTCGGTGTTGGGTCCACTGTTGTTTTGTGTATTTATCAATGATATTGATGAAGGTATATCAGGCTTAATGTCGAAGTTTGCAGATGACACAAAGGTTGGCAGGGTTATTAATGACAGTAATGGCAGTGTGCTACTGCAACAGGATCTAGATAATTTAGGCAGATGGGCTAAGAAGTGGCAACTGAAGTTCAACCTTGACAAATGCAAAGTACTGCATATGGGTAGAAGTAACCCCAGAGAAACGTACCAACTGTGTGGTACTACACTTAAGGTGGTAGAAAATGAAAAAGACCTGGGAGTAATTGTGCAGTCAGATATGAAGTTTTCTGAGCAGTGCAGACAGGCTGCTATGGCGGGTCATGGGGTTTTGTCAATGATATATAGGAATTTTGCTAGCAGGGAAAAGGAGGTGATTGTCACTCTGTATAAGGCAATGGTCAGGCCACGCCTTGAGTACTGCGTACAGGTCTGGAGGCCTCATTTTAGGAAGGATGTAGATTTGCCTGAGCGTGTACAGAGAAGAGCAACACGATTGGTGAGGGGAATGAAGGGATTCTCTTACCAAGAGAGGCTTAAGTTCTGCAAATTGCAGTGGCTGGAGACTAGGCACCTGCGCGGTGATCTGATTGAGGTCTATAAGGCCTTGAATGGGTTGAGCACGCTGAATTCTGATGGGATCCTTCCACTTGTTCAGATTACCAACCTACGGGGACATAAGTTCAAATTAAGAAAGGACAGATGTAGAATAGATGTGCGGAAATTTGCCTTTAGCCAGCGGGTGGTTAATTGTTGGAACAAACTTCCATCTGTCGTTGTGGAAGTTGATAGGTTAAATAAATTTAAGGAGGAACTGGACAGGCATTTGGAGGGAATGGTGTGATTTTTTTTTTTTTTTTTTTTTTGGCTGATGCTGCATAAGCTCCTACACTTGCTTTCTTGCATCATGTGCCACTACTACTACTACTACTACTACTACTACTACTACTATTGTGGAGTAGCACTGCTTTTTTAGTCTTCGAAATTTAGTCTTAATTTCGAAGATTCTATGAATTAAACAGTCCATCAACGTGATTAGAGTATAAAGTGAATCTTCCATAGCAAAATACGAAGAAAACTCTTTTTGTTGTTTATGAAATAGATATTATATATTTGTATCTTTCTTTCAGTCTAGATACTGAAAGCCCTTCCTATGCTTTAAATTTAAATCGCCCACAAGATCTTTTAACTCTGAGTTATAAGATGCATCTTGTTCGAGGGTCATTTGTGTTTTCCTCATCCAATGACCAAGTTCTGGATGAGTAGGTAGTTATTCATCCTGACTAACTAATGGCTGAAGTGATATTCAGATACGCAGGGTCTCTCTCTCCCATGTTTCGCCGTCTCCGTCTTTCAGTGTTATGTAAAGTGACCAGATTCTTAGTGTTCTATTGCGGGACATCTGGTGAGGGGTTTTTACAATCCCCCTAGAAACAATATCCACATATATATTTTTCAATTTATTTTTTATTTGTAAAAATATTCACATACAAAATATAAATGAAATACATGTACTCCTTTGAACTAAACTTATAAAATAAAATATCACACTGCTTAAAAAAAAATACAAATATAGCTTATATATATTTATTTTTATTTATTTTTTTTTCACAGAAAGGCTGAAATTCAGTATAGGTACCCCTCATGTTGGACAGACAACTTGTGTGATCGAGACCCGCTAATATTCGTAAAGTCGGACAAATGCTAATTTATTGTGATTTTCTCTTGTAGAGATCTGTCTTAATTTTGAATTTAAAACGATGTTTTGAATTTAGACCAAATGAAAATAGGATAATAAATATAATGTATAGGATATTAAGAAATATTAAAATTTTGAATTTTAAGTCAGGAAAAGTACCCCTCGTGTTACGCTACATGACGAACAGCGTAAAGAACATGAAATGAGAAAAAATAGTTATTAGAAGGGGAAAAACACTTATTAGAGGGATCATGTTTTTAATCGACTTTAATTTTTGTTTAGTGAAAAAAGGTTAAGTTTTTTCTGTGAAATAATACTAATAATAAAAATACTTCTTTTAACAATAAAAACAAAAGTAATTAAATATCTTTTCCGCTTAGTGAATTTTGTTTAATAATTCTTCATTATTTTAGTTAACACATTAGAATTTAGTAATTATTCAGTAATAATTTTTAATTTCTGTTTTTTTTTTGTTTTTTTTTATTTATCAGACTCACAAGTTTTCAAATTAATCAGTTTCCGGAGCATCGGTATAGTTGGTTCAGAAAAAAATGGAATAATATGGCAACTTTCTTAGAAGAATATCGACAACATATATTCTATCTCTTCGTCTTCTTTGTGATCAACAGTGTTCTGTTTCTTGAAAGATTCATGTGTAAGTTGTTAATACTTAAATTTATTTTTGATATAGAAAAATAAGTTAGAGAATTATATGTTTTTCAACCGAAAAAATATATTTTTAGAATTTCAATAAACATTTCGGAAAATGTATTATACGGATATTTATACAGTGGAGTCGATAGTTCGAGTCCCGTTAGTTCAAGGTTCCGTTTAGTCGGAGGCGTTAAGCAGTAAAGGTCACTTTCTCTGGTCAGCCAAACCCCTCCTATAAAAAAAAATTACTTGAAGGGTGCGTCATTGCTTGCGCACGTGTCTTTTAGTTGGTCATCTTATTTATTAGAGCTGTTCTTTATGTATTTTATTTTGTTTTTAATTGCATGATTAAGTTTTTATGTATTGTAATATGATACCATACAATGTGTAATAAAAGCAAAAGAAAATATGTTTCAATGGAAGCTTGATACTTTTAAAAGGATGAACAATGAAGTAACCATAAAAAAAGTTGACATCGAATTACTTTTAGAACTACTGGACGGGATGAGCGTTGAAACCGAGCCGAAATTGAATGATAAAATGGTAAAAATATTCTTCAGAATATTTTTACCATTCTGAAAATATTCTGAAAAATATTCCTTGATTTTCTGAAAAACCATGAAGAGATCCAAACAGGCTCTGTGAGAGTGGGGAGAGATTATGGGTCTACAGTATCCGGGGCTCGCAATTCTTCAAGGGGGGGGGGGCCCGATCGAGACCCTAATATTATTACATTTTTTAAGTAGTTTGAATTATGTTGCATTTTAGGGCAAAAGCCTCAAGTTGCGTAGTGAGTTAACATGCTTACAAGTTAGTGCAAATGCATCAGATCTGCTCGCAGCTAATGCATTTGCACTAACTTGTAAGCATTTTTTAAGTAGTTAAATTAATTTTTAAAATTCGAAAAAAAATTTATTTTATTCCTTTTTTTTATCTTTTTAATTTATTATATGTTAGAAGTTACTTGTTCTTTCACATTTAAATGTGGACACACATGTACACATGAACACATACAAATATAAGTGGCCATCATTTGCTTTGCAGTTGGACCGCATTAGCCCTAGAACTAAATAAAAAAAAAAAAAAAAAGCTTTTGTTCCTGTAATTTTCACTGCAGAGACTGAAAGGAAGCCCAGTACTCCAAGAAAAACACAATTTCTAGAATCCACTTCAAGGTAGTAATAATGACTTTACTGTTAGAAGAGATAGAAGAAAAGGTAGGGGGTGTGAAAACAATTTTTTGGTTAAAAAACTTGCCTCGAACTAGAAGCAGTTGAAACGTTCCGAAATACATTAGTAATCATCGTAGAAAATGCAAATCTTACAATTGACCAACTGTGTAATTGTGATGAAGCAGTATTAATGTCGCTATGAAACAGAGGCTCTGGGTCACAAAAAAAAAAAAAAAAAAAAGAAGAAGAAGCGAATGCAATCTCAAAAGCGAACAAAATTAAAAAGTAAAATTAAAGGGTTAAATTAAAGGGAATTTTTTTTATAATTGAAGAAGATGTATGCAGTTATTATTGATAAAATCCTACACACTATAAATTTTCCCTTTTTTTTTCACGATATATATTTCGTATAGTCCAAGTGGTTTATTTGCCTGTTCTGTAAGGTTTTTTGAAAAGTTCAAAAAATCACATAATCATGCGATTTTTGAACTTTTCACCATGAAGAGAGCCAAACACACAAAAAAATCACAGTTCTAAGACGGATGATGACAATGACGACTTGCATAGTCTTCCTGTGCATTTTAATTTCTCACCTTTGAATATCCAAGAACGCCTTTTCAACTACTGTCATAGTGTTTCTGATTCGTACTGAGAAAATTTGTCACTGGATTGAAATTTGTTTTTATGATAATCATTATGATTGAAAGTAGCCTGAAACCAGTTGTTATTATTTGGCGCTCATATAGTTTTAGGATTCTTTACTACAGCAGTGCCACCTGCTTGTTCAGCGGGATTAGAAATTCGGCATAAATTGCGTAAAATTATTAAATTGCGACATCACCATTGTATAAGAGCTACCACTTCTATATGGCTGCGTAAGGCTTGGCAGATCGGCAGCTTAAATCCTTAGCCCGGATAAATGGTGAGTGTTGACGTCAGGAAGGGCATCCGGTCGTAAAAACTATGCCAAAACAAAAGGTGATCGATGGAAAGTAGATGTGTCAGGGCTACCGTGCCGACCCCATAAGAACGTGGGAAGAAGGCGGGGACAAAGAAGAAGAAGAAGAAGAAAAAGATAATTTTAGAATTCTTTACACCATGGCCGATTATAGTAGAGAGAGAGAGAATTTCTATAAGCGGTCAAGGTCATTCACTAGCTATCCCACAACACATTCGCGCTACAATTCCAACTCTTATCATCAGCAAACTAAGAGATACGCTGCAAATGCAAGCAGTCGGTGCCACGAATTATGTGGGTGAAAGGCATACGGAATGAGAGAGGAAAGCAGCTAACGGATGATGAAAGTTAGAGACACAATATAGTGATGTCTTATCTTAGTTCCTTTGGCATAAGAACCAAAAGAACATTAAGTTAATTTTCAGAAGGCTGCATTGGTCACAGCCCAAATCAAAGCACTACGCATATGGGATTTGGGTCACTGGCGAATACCCTAATTATAACTTTGGAGAAACCCCAACACTCTGCACTCAGCAACGCAGACTACATCTATTAGACCGTTTCCCAAACCAAATGTTAGCTGAAGTACACCTAGTCCCTTGTCACCAATCTGAATTAGGTAAGCATTAGGTTCCAGAATGATTCCTTAGATTGGAGAAGCGTTAACATTTCCCCAATCCACAAAAGAGCTGTGAAAGACTTAAGGGCAACTATACACTAGTGAGTTTGATTTCGTGGTGGTACAGTAATTACGAAGTCTTTGATTAAGAACACATTATAGACACAGTAAGATTAGGGACCATCTCGATAGGAAAGGTATCCTTAATGAATGGGTTCGTGAAGGGGAAGTCTTGTCTGACCAATCAAGTAATAGAACAATTGGATGCAAGAACAACTTTGACATTAGTTATTTTGACTCATTAGAGCTTTTGATATTATGGTTCCCCATGAAAGGCTATTGTATAAACTGGAGCAATTGGGATCGATGACAAGATCTTTCTTTGGATCTTGCCATTTCTTATTTTATCCAGCTAAAAAAAGAAAGAGAAAATTCATAAATGGTACAGGATAGACCAATTCATAAATGGCTGCACAGGATAGACCCAATGTAGCAAATGGAATTTCCTCAGGGATCAGCTTTGGGTTCACTTCTGTTTCGTATCTCCCTTAATGAAATTGATGAAGGAGTGCAGAAGGAAGTTGTCAAAGTTTGCTGATGATTTATATATAGAAATTATCAGCAGAGTTAATTTCACCATTGCATCGAAAAAAAAAGTAAATTTGTTTAATGATTAATTAAGAAAAACAGTTTTTTAAACCTGCCATTATGGTTACTTTATACTTTTTTTTTGTTTACGTTGTTCTTTCGAATTTTTTTACATAATACTTACCGTTTCATCCGATTGTTGAAGTTCTTTTATAATGAATTTACTAACATGACAACGATGTGTTACTCAACCACGTTCGAGTTCTTTATAAATGGATTCTACTGTAAAAGATGGAGGAGAGTTCTTAACTTTTTAATCAGGAAAAATGGATTTAATTAAACAATAAAGTCAGCGATCAAGACATGAAACTATCACCTAAAATTTTAAGCAGTGAGTGGATTTGCTAATTACTGCCCGCCCCAAGGGGATGCAGTTCATATAGTTGGTTATAAAGTATTTTTAAAGTTATAGTCTTTTGCCTGTTTGTAATATAACATAAATTGGTAAATAAAATGTGGAAATTATCGCTTATCAATTAGCTCTTTATCAACTTAAATATAAATAACATACTGGTTATTTTTTTCATTATAGTTTATACGTACTTTGCTGAACACATGGATCTTCGTCACGTGATGGGGGTAGGTATCGCATTCACAAGAGGATCGGCAGCGTCTCTGTCCTTCTGCTACTCGCTGTTGCTGTTAACAATGTGCAGAAACCTTATCACAAAGCTGAGGGAGCTTCCAATACACCAATACATCCCTCTCGATTCTCACGTGCAATTTCACAAGATTGTTGCTCTCACTGCTCTGTTCTTTACCAGTAAGTTATCATTAATGTGTAATTATGTTACATACATATTTTTTGTTTTGTTTATTTTTTGCATTTTGCATACAGATAAGTTAGAGAAAAGAAATCGGAAGTTGCTATATTGAATGCAATGCAATCACGTAATATTTTATAGCAGTGGTTCCCAACCGGTGGTTCGCGAAAGTGTTCCAGGGGGTTCGCAGTAAAAATTCTGTAATGGCATCTGCTTAGATTTGCATAGGTATATTATTGTAAACTACAAAATACAACTAATAATAAACGACAAAGTAAAATAAAATTAAATAAAAAGTAAAAATTGCCAAAGAAAGAAACCACATCTCCCATAATTCCTTATAATTAGTTAACTATCTTACAGTATACATGTTAAATAAATATGTTTTCCATACTAAATTTTTTTTCATTCTCAAGGAGCATTGTTATATATAGGTTTTTTTTTAGTACCTATAGTATTTAATATCGTAAATGGGTTGAAAAGTTTAAAGAAAATACTTGTTGGCATTAAACTTGAACTTCTGTAGACTGTAATTTTCAGGAAATACGTATGAAGGAAGGTGGTTCCAGAAAAGAGAAGTTGAATGAATAAATAAGGTTGTTGTGCTTGGATTTTTATGGTGCAAAGGCTACTTAGGCCATATTGCACCTATCATAGTAGTTAATACTAATTTTATAGGCTTCTGTGGAAGCAGTTAGAAACTGTTATATAAACCTATTTGTTTCAGAAAGAAGAAAACTTCTGTAAGGTTTGAATTTTCGCCTATGATATGGCTAAGTGACAATTCCTGTAAGTTTGAGAGAGAAATGAATGAAATTAGACGCGAATTGTTATGTAAGGTGCATTCCAGGAGTATGTGTTTTATTGTGATTGGCCTGTGGCAATGTGAACACTGTGGCGGGTCATCACCTGATAACAGGAATAGATGGATCAAATGAGTGCGGCCTATTCGGGCTCTGGCCAGGACAACCTCTTCTTGTCTGTTTGTGCGGAAATTGGAGGCCCATAATTGCTGTACAGGTTTAATTTCAAGGAGTTTGTTATGAATATGCGCTTGCCACTGTAGTGTCCATCGTTCCTTACATATATTTCGTATATGCATTTTGTAATCACTGAATGGGACCAGAAAATTCATTGGGGATGTGTTGGATGGATGCTTGCCAGCATCATCTGAATTTCGTTTCCCGGTATTCCAATATGGCCTGGGATCCAGCAGAAGACAACCTTTTGCCGATGATCTCGGAAACGAATCAACTCTGATCTGATTAGCTGTAGTAATGGATGAGTAGGTGGGGAAATCTTTTTGCATTGCTAATAGGGCACTTTGCGAGTCTGTGTAGATTATGCTCTTTTCGATTGAGAGAAGGAAAATGTTTTCCAGAGCAAGCTTTATGGCTTATAATTCAGTGGTGTAACTACAGCATTCGGTCGGAAGTGATACAGAAATGATAGTGTCATGGAATACCACTGCTGCACCTGATCCACTCTTGAACTTCGATCCATCAGTATATATTTTAGCGAAGTCAGGATAACATTGTAAATGTGCAGCTACTGGATGTTAATACCCGTGTTTTCCCCATTGATGGAAATAATTGTCACAACACGGCATGATGACAGACCATGGAGGAACGTGATCTATAGGTTCTTGATGGACTTTGAGTTGTATATTCCAGTTTTCTGCTAGTTTCATTAACCTAATAGCCGCAGGCCTAGTTGCTTGTGGTTTGTTTATATAAAAGGTCGTGAGTTGCAGATCATTAAATATTGACCAATTAGGATGGGTCGACTGGTTTTTGATCTTGGTTGCGTAGTTCAGTAATAACATCTTTCTTCTGATGTTTAGAGGAGCTTCATAGGTTTCTAGATAGAGACTTTGCACTGGAGATGTTCTGAATGCACCTAGAGCTATTCTTAGAGTTGAATGTTGAATAGGGTTGAGGCGAGATAAAGCACTTTCCCTAGCAGAATTGAAGACAGGCGAGATCTAATTATGGATCTCTGATTTGATTAGCTGTAGTAATGGATGAGTAGGTGGGGAAATCTTTTTGCATTGCTAATAGGGCACTTTGCGAAGCACTCAGTGAAGCAAGGTGTAACGATCTGCTCTCCAGGTTGTTGCTGATAAGGCTCTGAGTATGTTCATTTTTTTTTTTTTTTTTTTTTTTGGCACGCTGTCCGGAGATGTTCAATGTGTTTTTGATAGTTTAACTTATTGTCAAAAATTAAGCCTATCCTATTCCAATTTGCTATTGGAATTGGATAGTTATCTAATTGGAGTTCGGGATCAGGTTGCATTTTAGGTATGGTACAGAAGGTAATGCCAGTAGATTTCTGGCTGGATAGTCTGGATAGTTTTGTTTCATCCAAATTTGTATCTGATTTATTGATATCTACAATTGTCTCTCAATATAGTTCACTGTTTTCGGAATGAGTTCAGTTAAGTGAATAATTCTAATTGCGAATAGAGTGGCGCTGATAACGGACCCTTGAGGGATTCCTTCTTCCTGGACAAAGTTTTTAGAGAGAGTTCCCCGAAAACGAACTTGAAAGGATCTTTGTTGTAAGAAATTTTGGATGAAATATGGCAAATTTTCTCTCAGGCCAAGAGAATGTAGATCCTTTAAAATGCCGAAACGCCATGTGGTGTCAAAGGCTTTCTCAATATCCAGACAGACCATAACGAGATGCTCCTTTTTGATGAATGCATTTCTGATGTTTGCTTCTGCTTTAATCATAAGGTCCAGTGATGATCGATTTTTTCTGAATCCAAATTGATTGTTATTGATTATATTTTAGAACTCAAGATACCAAGTCAGACGGCGATGAATCATTTTTTCCAGGGTTTTGCTCAGACAGCTGATAAGTGAAATTGGTCTGTAGTTAGGAGGAACAGAATAGTCTTTACCAGGTTTTGGGATAGCCAGAACGTAGGAATGACGCCAAGAGCTTGGGAATGTATGTTCAGTGAAGATTCGATTGAAGAAGATCAGCAGTGATGAGTGTGACTTCGGATCTAAATTTTTGAGCATTATAAAAAATATCTCATCAGGGCCAGCGGCACTGTTCCTTGTGTTGGTAAGAGCATGCTGCAGTTCAACAATGGTAAATGGTTGATTGTATGTTAGTGCACATCTGTCAGTGAAATTCAGTTTGGATTTTTCAGTTACACCTTTAATTTTTTGAAATATTTGGTCATAAGCAGTTGAGGAGGACAACTGAGAAAATACAGATCCTAGTGCATTTGCGATTTCTGCAGGGGTAGCGAGTTCCTATCCGTTCCAGTTAATTAGTGGAGTAAATTAGTTGATTAGTTAATTATTTGGAGGAATTTTGCCATTTAACAATTTTATCTTATTCCGGATCAGTCTGATGTCTGTATTTTTATTAACGGAGGAAGCGAATTTAATCCAAGATTCTTTTTTTGGTTTCTGTCTGATATAACGGGCTCTTGCTCTAAGTCGCTTATAATTAATAAGATTGGAAGTGGTTGGATTTTTGTGGAATTGATTCCAAGCTTTGATTTTCTCTTTTTTTGCATTGTTGCACTCTTCGTTCCACCAATAATTTAATTTTCGCCTTTTCCTGATTTGGTATTGTGGAATGGTAGCGGTTGCAGCTTTTAGAATTTGGTTTGTTATATGTTCAGTAACATGGTTGATAGAAGAGCACTGTATGATATGGTTGTCAAACGAGACAAGAGTACTGTATTTTATCCAGTCAGCCTTTGAAAATTTCCATTTTACTGGATTATCTCTTGGTAATAAACAGGAAGTTTGAACTTTGCATATTATTGGGAAATTATCGCTGTTGTGAGGGTCGTTAAGAGTTACCCACTCGATACTTGGATAGAGCACTGGAGAACAAATGGAAAGATCTATTGCGGAATTGATCTGGTAGGAAAATTAACATAGGTAGGAAAGCCAGTATTCAACAATGTTAAGTCCTGTCTATCTATCAACATTTCAACAAGCTTGCCACGCCTAAGCTGGAAGAACCCCATAATGGGTGGTGAGCATTAAAGTCACCTAGTAGACAGAAGGGAACTGGTAGTTGCAACACAAGATCTTCGATTTCCTGAATAGAATATGGACAATTAGGTGGAAGATAAATTGAGACCAATGTAAGAGTGATTCCAATTACTATGAGTGTGACAACAGCTTCTAAAGAGGTTTGTAATGGAATGCATCTGGAGGGAACTCTTGAGTCCAACAGAATGGCTACTCATCCATGAGCACTATTAGTGTCAGATCTATCTTGTCTAAAGATAGTGTAATTTTTGACTGTAGTGGAAACTTGGGCCGTCAAGTTGGTTTCTTGTAGGCATATGGCAACAAGATTGAAGCAGTGAATTAGTTCATTGATATCATCGATGTTGCTGCGAAAACCTCTACAATTCCATTGAATGATGTGTTCCATTATTTGGTTTTGTTCGTGGAAGATGTATCTGACTGCTTTTTATAAATTGATTGTTTATGACGGTCTGGTTTTGGTTTTTCTTTTAGGGGAAAAGTGGGACATCCTGATTCATTGCAATCGTCCATATCATCTTCTACGTGTATTTTAAGCAGTTCTTCTTGACCGATAGTAACATCTGTATCCATGCTTGTTAAGCATGGTTCTTTCGTCTCAACAGGATACGATCTTTGCAAATTTTCTGCTACCTGACAATGCAGAGGTCTCTGGGATGGAACTGTGAGTGGCGTATTATTGCTTTGGTCTACTGAATTTGGTTTAAATGGATGCTGGACCAAGAGTACTCATAGAGCCCAGTCTGATATTGATATTTTTGGAGAGTCGATACCCCAATCTGACATGCCACTGATTCGTGTCCGTGAATGGTAGAAGCATAAGTGCGTTTTGGTATACTTAAGTTGGCCTGTTTTTTTCGCTTCTCGATAAGAGACTATTTTCAATTTTATATTTTTGTATTTTTTCCCTATCTTCCATAGTTCACAATCTTTGGAGTAAGCTGGATTCTTTCCACTACAATTAGGACACTGTGGTGTTGGAGCTTTGCATTCTGCTTGCGTGTGATTTTTGCAACCGCAGTTCGGACATAAAGCGTCTCTACGGTAGACTGTCTGAGAATGGCCGAACTTTTGACATTTATAACATCTGTGCAGATTTGGGATATATGGCCTAATGCGGCAATTCAAGTAACCTGCTTTGACAGAACCCGGTAGATTTGGAGTACTGAAAGTGAAGATTATGTTTCGCGTGGGAGTTAAGTTGCCGTCTTTTCTGATCATGATTCGTTTTGCATGAGACACATTTTGATCTTTTAGCTCCTGGACAACTTCTTCCTCGGAAACGTAAAATATATCCTATTCGGATCACTCTCTTGGAAGAATTCAGTGTGTTGTGTGGGGTAACCTTAATCGGTATTCCGCTTAAAGAAGTAAGTTGTAGTAGTAACTCAGAATGTCTTGAGTGAGATGTCTCTATTAGTAAATCTCCTGATTGGAGACGTTTGCTCTCCCCTTTCATCATCCAGAGATGATGAAAGGGGAGAGCTTGCTCACAGGTTAGGATGACAAAGAATGTATTATGAGGAAAATTTCTGCTTCCTATTGTCTTTTTTAAGTCTCTTTGAAAGAGAGAAGTCATGGTCGGTGTCATTGTCATGCTGAGTGCTTGGGCTCTAACCGTGGAAATACGTCAGTTTCCATTTCTGCTCCTTTTAGCCCTGGGTGATGGATTTTCCCCCAAGGTTAACGGCCCCGCCATGTGGAGGCAAGAGCTGTGCCACCAGTGACCAAGTGGACATTGAAATTAGTAGAGTGGTTAGTATTTAGTATGAAGACTAAGAAGAGAAAGATGGATTCCCTTTCTGGGCTTTTACTTCTGATTTGCAAGCAAAGAACCCCTTGATACGAACAAAAGGAGAAAATCACACGAGAAAAGAAATAAAACTATATTGTTTTCAAAGAGCACTCTATAAATCGCACAGAGAAAAAACGCTTGGCACTCGGGGCCAATAAATGAGGAAGAAGAAAACTTGGTTCTGTGAGTTTGAACTTGGACAGGAAAATGGCGTTGACTGGTTGCTGCATGTTTTCGGTCTGCTTTGAAAGAGAGAGCGGTAATTATAGAAGCCAATTCACAAGAACAGTGCCGTGCAAGTATCTATAGAAAAGGCATGCAACAGAAACAGAAAGTCTATGAGAGAGAGAGTGGAGAAACTGTTACAGATGAGACATCAATTAGCCTAACTGCCCTCTTTTGAATGGAATCCTGAGAGAGGTTTTGGGGGCACCGCCCCAGATGTGCAAACAATATTTCATGGTAGAACGGATTTGCGATTTCTACAGAGTAAACAACTGTTTGGGAGAAAAGTAACGCCGAGAGCAAAGGGAAAACCCAGTTTATCAGATGCAGAGGAAACAATATTTGTAATGTGCTTTATGCCAAGAGAGATTAGAAGTCAGGGTAATCCTCAAGCTCTTTCCTAGAAATCGGAGCGTCATCGAAGATAAGCATAGGAGCAGAAGAATCCTTTTTGCGAGATGTAAGATAGGACTGAATTTTAGAAGGATGAAATTAAGTTATCTTTGCTCAACTCGAAAAATTATCTGGAGATCAGCATTTAAGGATTTGGTAGAGGATATTCGAGAAGTGGAAGCTGTTTGAGCAGGGCAAGGTTTCTCAAACTGGAAAGTGGAATGCAATGCGCTATCATCAGCAAAACTGGATAGGATTTCCGGTCAATGGAAGAAGGTCATTAATATACAAGAGAAAAAGAGTGGGGAAAAGAACTGAACCTTGGGGAACACCAGCATTAGTGGACAAGTTAGAAGACAGAGAGCCGTTTACCATCACCTGCGGTGAGCGGTTAGAGAGAAAATTGGATACCCCGTTACAAAGAACAGCTGACAAATCATAGGATGGAAGCTTATTTTAGAAGATCTTTATGCCAAACACGACCAAAAGCCTTTGAAATATCAACAGAAATGGCTTGAGTTTCACCAAACTTTTCCATTAAATTTGGCTATAGATAGGTAACACAAGCCAGAATACCATCAGTGGAACGACACTGACGGAATCCATACTGGCGACCGTTGATCATATGAAAGATTTACAGATGGTGTTAAGACTTGTCGGTGAATTGATTTCTCCATTACTTTGGAAAGAGATTACCTCAATCAGATCACCTCGCAGGTGCGAGTTCATCTGATTGAGGTGTATAAAGCCTTGAATGGTTTGAGCATGCTCAATGCTGATGGGATTCTTCCTCTTGCTCAGAATAATCTACCTGAGAGGGCATAAATTCAAATTGAGAAAAGACAGTTGTAGGATAGATGTATGGAAGTTTGTCTTTAGCCAGCGGGTGGTTGATTGATGCAACAAACTTCCATCTGTCGTTGTAGAAGTTGATAGCTTAAATAGTTTCAAGGCAGAATTAGACAAACATTTGGAGCGAGTGGATGGGTGAAATAAGGAGTTTTTTTTTTTTGGCTGATGCTATATCAGCTTGCTTTCTTGCATCATGTGCCTATGCTAATGTTAATGCTAATGCTAAGAGTAGAAGTAATCGCAATGGGACGATTATTGGATGGAAGGGATTTATCTCCCTTTTTAGGAACTGGCTGAATATGACAAATTTCAAAGCAGAAGAAAAAACACCTCTGGAATAAGAAAGTGAAAAAAGACGGCCCAAAACAGGAGGAAGCTCAAGAGCGCAGGTTTAGAGAACAAGTGGAGAAATACCATCAAGACCTAGAGTTTTCTTAGCATCAGATTCATCAAAATCGTTCTAACATCCTTTTGACGGAAGCCCACAGGAGGCATTGAATGGAGTGTGCTAGGAATGGTTTGAGGTGATTTACCAAGATCATCAATACATGAGTTAGAAGAAAAATGGGATGCTAGCAGGTCAGCTTTATCTTTGGCTGATGTCGCAACAGAACCATCTGGTTTTGTCAGAACTGAGAACAGAGATGGGCAAAATTTGCAGCCAATAGCTTTGGCAAAAGACCAGAATGCTCAGCTACCATTTGGACTAAAAGCAAGTTTTCTACTCTTATCCTGTTCGAAATCTACTTTGGACTCTGTTTTACAAAGTATAAATAATACATAATAATAATTTTTATTATTTATGCAATGTCGCTTATAAAAACGTAGTATTGGAAATATTTTATAATAAAAATTCAGAAATATTATACGATTTCAGAGAATGTAGCCTTAGTGGTTCGCATTAAAAATATTATGTTGAAAGGGGTTCGCGATAAAAAGCATTACACTGCAAGGGGTAATTTTAGAAATCAAATTCTGATTTCTAAAAAAATTAACGAACTTTTATAGAAATCAGATTCTGTAAGAAAAATAAACTTCCCTTACTTCTTAATTTCAATTATTGGATGATTCAAGCACCATCATCTCATTTGTCTTAGTTATTCGACCTATAATTCCTTTGCTTTAAAGGTACTACTTATTGTTGTTTTTGGGTTTTAGCAGCATCAGCAATAGAGAATTTATACGGAGCATATTGCGCTGTATATATTCACTGTAAATTGCGTGTGTTCTGTGATCGATTTTCTGTACCCTCGTGGGTAGCAGAATTCGAGTTCGAGTACCGTCGATGACGTGAGGAATTTTCATGGGCCTTTTTCACAACGTGGCTGAGTTAGTCGATCTCAGTCGAGGGTAGCATGGCTTTTTGACTGGAAATTGGGATTTTCGTCCAGAAAAACAGAAAATCATCCTCAGAACACGTAATTTACAGACAATATACACGGAGCAATATGGCCTTAGTCGCTGATGCTCCTAAAAAAAAAAGTTACTTACTCACCTCTGTTTGCTGGACAAAACACCCGAGTTTCGGGGAGGGAAAACCATGCTACCCTCTCCTGAGACCGACTAACTCAACCAAGTTGTGAAAAAGGCCCATAAATATTCCTCTCATCATCGACGAGATTCGAACCAGGTATTTTCCACCCGGTGTGGGGTGGATGGCGATTCTACCAACTGTGCTACCCACGAGGGCAGGATGATACTTGTGCATACGCCCTCGTGGGTAACACAGTTGGTATAATCAAGTCCTTCCGACGGCATATGGAAGAGACCTGAGTTCGAATCTCGTCAATGATACGAGGAATCTATATGGGTCTTTTTCACAACGTTGTTGAGTTAGTCGGTCTCATGTGAGGGTAGCATTGCCTCTCTTTTTCTCTGAAACCCGGGTTTTTCATCCAGCAAACAAATCGATCACAGAACACATGCAGTTTAGACTTATTCTATACCGCGCAATACGGCATAAGTTGCTGATGCGCCTAAACCCTACAACAACCAACCAACAACCCTGTGCATACATTTTCTTGTCAAAGACTTCTTAATCTGGAATCTCCTTTATTTCATTTCCTCTTACTCAAAATCTCTTTATCCCATTCTGTCGAATTCATCTGTTGCCTCTATCGTTCTCCTAGCTCTAAAAATTCTACAAATGTTTTTACTTTCTCTCTTTGAAATTCGACTTTCTACATCCTTACTTTTCTAATAGTAAGGTAATTTTATTTTGCTGATTTTAATGTACACGACTCCAACTGGCTTCAATTTTCTAGGTGCACAGAGCCAATTGGTAGAGATGCTGAGGATTTTTGCCACTAAGTCATTATTCTCCAAGTGTGGCGTTTGTGCGTATATGTAGTGTTAAGTGCAAAAGCAACTAAGGCTATGAGGTGCCAATATATTGTATCTGTAAATAGTGTGAATTCCGTGGAAAATTTGGTGGACGAAAAACATGAGCTTCCCTTAGAAAATTCCACTTAATGCTCGCTTGAGACCGACTAACTCAGCCACGTTGTGAAAAAACCATAGAACTTACTTGCGTAATTGGCGGGATTTGGACCAAGGCCCTTTCCACTAAGTGTGGTTTCAGTGTGGCCACACTTTTTAAAAACTTTCAAAATCATACCAATATATGACGAATAGCACAGGACGAAATATCAGTGGAGGTCATAACTTCTAACTTCCACGTGAATAATAATAATAATTAATTCTTGTTTTGTTATGATCTTACTAACTTAACATTGCGGCAACAATACTTACAATCCCACGGCATAAGGGACACACTCTTTTAATTATTTGCAGATTTAAAAAAAAAACAGCACATTTATGGTAAATATAAATAATGTGTATGAAAAAATCTGTTGTAAAACAGAGGGTTCTCCAGGGAACCCACTAAGGATCTCATTTTTTTTCCATCTTCATTAATGACATTTTTGTCTGTTTCATAAAACACAGAATAAAATTTATGCTGGCTACATAATCCAGTTTGTTATTGAGAACGGTTTTAACTATCACAACAGATTTCCATCAGGAATTTATCAAATGACAAGACTGGCTACTAAAACGATACTAAAGGAGCAACGTCTGGTTGTATTAAAACCAACAGAAGACAGCCCCATGGAATCGAGTGAAGCCGTCAAGACGGCCGTTGTACAAAAAATTAGCAAGCGACTTAAAGAACACCCGTATCAAATCAATAAGGAAAACCAGGAACATCGGAGTAATAATTGAAACTGCAACGCGACACGAAGCCCAGACAATACTGGACAACCCAAAAATTTCCACCATGGGACTCACAGCTGAGACACCCAAAAAGAAAGGCCCAGCAATTATTGTTTTCGGCATCAATAAAAACCTCAAACCGGAACAAGTGGCTGAAGAAATCTATTGTAGAAACCTTCAAGGTGAAAGCGAATTTACCAGCATAGAAGAGGCGATACAACCAAAGTACCAGACCAAAGGAAAATCCTCACAAAATGTAAACTGGGTCATTGACCTTTTACCGACAAGAATACCGGACAATCCTAACCATACAGCCAACACGCCTGATCTTTTTCTCACAAACAACCCTTATAAGTACACGGTCGAAGTGAGTGGTCCTTTAGGCACCTCAAATCACAACTTGGTGATTGTCTCTTCTCCAATGGAGTCTTTATCTCATGGCTATTCCCAATCTTGTATTGTTTGGCATTACAAGAATGCAAAATGGGATGACCGGCGAGATTTCTTTTCTTCTTTTCCTTAGTCAGATTACTCTTTCAAAACTTCTGATATTAACGTCTGCCCACATCGTGTCAGCGAAATTATTTTTGTAGGAATGGAATTCTTTATTCCACACTCCACTTTAAAATCTCGTCCTTTATATAAACCTTGGTTTTCCAATTTTTTTTTTTTTTTTCCAATAAATGTACTAAGGCTGTTCAAGGGAAGAACGTTGCACATCGTAATTGGCTTGTTTCCAATTCTTCAGTTTCATTTTCTGCCTACACCAAAGCTCGCAACAATCGTAAAGCAGTTATTAATCAGTCCAAACTAGATTTTGAACAGGCTAGGAGTAGAAAACTTGCTTCTTGCCCTAATGGTAGCCGAGCGTTCTGGTCTCTTGCCATCTCAAAGGCTTTCGATCGTGTTTGGCATAAAGGTCTTCGAAACAAACTTCAATCTTATGGAGACGGCGCCTCCGTAGCCAGGTGGGCAGAAGCAGCAGTGCGTAGAACACACGCTTCTTTATTAGACCGGGGTTGGAGCCCGTGCCCACCAAATACGGAGGATGCGGAAAGGTCAGGGAATGACCACCGCATATCCCCGGAGCAATATGGCCTTAGTTGCTAATGCTCCTAAAAAACCAAATAACAAACAAACAAATCATCTTATGGTTTGCCAACTGTTTTTTGTAATTGGTTATTCAGTTTTCTCTCTGATCGCTCACTGAGGGTGATGGTAGGTGGCTCTGTCTTCTAACTTCTCCATTAATGCTGGTGTCCTCCAAGGTTCAGTTCTTTCCCCCACTCTTTTCCTCTTGTATATTAATGACCTTTTTCCATTGACTGGAAATCATATCCATAGTTTTGAGAATGTAGCACATTGCATTCCACTTTCCATTTTGAGAAACCTTGCCCTGCTCAATCAGCTTCAACTTCTCGAATATCCGCTTCCACTTCTTTAAATGCCGATCTCCAGGTAATTCTCCAGTGGGACAAAGAGAAATTAGTTGATTTCAATATTTCTAAAACTCAGTCTTGTCTTATATCTTGCAAAAGTGATTCTTCTGCTCCTATGCTTATCTTTGGTGACACTTCGATTTCTAGGCAAAATGATATATGTCTTTTGGGGATTACACTGACTTCTAATCTCTTTAGCACAAGCACATTACAAATATTGCTCCCTCTGCATCTAAAAAACTTGGTTTTCTCTTTCGCTCTCGGCGTTACTTTTCTTCCAAACAGCTGTTCACTCTGTACAAATCGAAAATCCGCCCTACCATGGTATATTTTTCCCACATCTGGAGCGGTGCCCACAAAACCTCTCTCGGGCTTCTAGATTCCATTCAGAAGAGGGCAGTTATGTTAATTAATGACTCCTCTCTAACAGTCTCTCCACTCGCTGTCTCATAGACGTACCGTTTCTGCTGTATGCCTTTTCTACAGATACTTCTATGGGCACTGTTCTTCTGAATTGGCTTCTATAATTCCCGCTCTCTCTTTCAAAACAGTCCGAACACGTGCCGCCACCAGCCAATATTCATTTACTGTCCAACTCACAGAACCAACTTTTCATCTTCCTCGTTTATTCATTCAACTGCCGTTTTCTGGAACAACCTTCCTTCATACCTATTTCCTGAAAATTGCGGTCTACAGGAGTTCAAGTCTAATGTCAACAAATATCTTCTTTCGGCTTCTCAGCCTGCAACCCAAGCACGGTACGAAATACTATAGGTTCTAATACCTCTCGTGTTTAGTGTTTTCATAAAAAAAAAAACTTCAGTAATTGCATCACACGTTCATCATATTTTGCAGGTTGATTTTATAATTGTATCCATTCTCTAATGAGGTTCGTTCCAGAACCCAAATACATTTGGATAATTACAGGAGTTCAGGAATGCCAATTGCGCTTTTCTTTTGAAGAAGCGATTAACTAGAGTTTTGAAAATTAAAATATCCTGCGCAATTGATTTATGAGTTTAATTGTTTCACTAATTCTTCGTGAAATAAAGTTATCTGGCTAAAACAATAAAGACTTTTGTAACGTTTTGTTTAAAATATTAGAATGATTCTTTCAGTAAATGCTAGTTATTTCAGTAAAAATTTAAAATTGTTATATTGCTGTAGAAGTGGATAAGTCTGATTTAAAAATTAATAATTAAAATTTAAAAAAATAAACTATCATCAGTTGTCTGATTAGATCGTAATTTTCACTGGTAAACACCAAAAGAATTATTACTTTTTTAAGCTGACAGTATTATCTTTCTGTTCTTCAGTGATCCATACAGTTGGTCATTATATAAATTTCTATCACGTATCCACGCAGCCATTGGAGCACCTCCGCTGTCTTACCAAGGAGATGCACTTTGAGTAAGTAGGTTTTACCATTATTTTTTGGACTTATTTCAAAGTAGATTTTGTGAAAAATCTTTGATGTGATGGAAATTAATTTGAGTATAAAATTTTGTTCAAAAATAATAATAATGAAACGAATTATCGAGTGTCCTACTTTGTTACTCCACAAATTAGCATGTTTGGGACTTTTAAAGTGCCCTCACGAGTAACACATTTGTTATAATCCCCGTCTTCCCACACCGGGTGGAAAAGACCTGAGTTCTAACGTTGTTAAATTTTGTGCGCCTTTTTCACAACACGGCAGATTTTTTTTTTTTTTTTTTAGTTGTTGGTATATCGGCTTCTGTGACCATAATGCACCTCCCAAAATTTTTTCATTTACTGTGATCCAAGCCCGAGGCAGGATTCGAACCAGCGACCTTGGGGTTGCCAGGCAGGCATTTTACCCACCTGGCTAGCCTGGTCGGCATGGCAGGGTTAGTCGATCTGATGTTTTTTTTTTTTTTTTTTTTTTTCGTATGGCAAATTGACCATAAATGGTCTAAGTCGCTGATGCGCTTAAACCCCAACAATAACAGCGACTTGTACAGTTTTCAAGCCTACTTATGCAGTTGTAGGTTTAATATTAATTTTTGTTTATAGGAAAGTATGTTTTACGAAAATTTCTCATGGAAATTAATTACAGTGAGAGTACAAAATTTGTTTCAAAAATAATAATAATAATAAAATCAGTTAGTGAGTTTTATAGTCAGTCCAATTAGTGGGGGTTTTTCTCTATCACCGTACAGATTAACTTGGAACTTGTATTAACATATTCCCTCTTTCTCTCTAGTTTTAAACCTTTAACTACACAGTACTGCGCTTTAAATTGTAACTAGAAAACCCGTGGCGAATATTTTTGCTAAAACTGTTTCAGAGAAGAAGTAAATATTAATATCGAAGTACAGTAATTACAAAAAGCTTTCTCTCAGCTACCTTCGCTGCTAACTAAAGTCAGCAGGACGGACTCGGGAAAAAATGCAATGTTATAATTTTTTTTACATGTATTGTATGGCTGTAGCATCCTAAAAAAAAATTGCAGTTATTAACACAGAAATTATCTGCACCTGGAAACTGATACATAAAGTTATCCATGTGTTTTTCCACGTGACTGTGATGACAAATGCTAAGAAATTGTCTTCTCTACAAAGTAAACGGCAAGTTAGTTTCATTCGGAGCTAAATCAATTCTCAGGATTTGAAAATCGGTCGGAAAATATTTTGGAATTTTTTTTTCTCAAATTTCCTGCTAAATAAAACCTGTTGCAAAAGGAATCGGGTCAAAAGCTTGTTTTGTCTGAGTTAATCAGTTCAAAAAAAGCGTTCCGGACACAGGAACATAAGCAAATTATTTATATAGATTATATAACTTTAACATACAACACTCATATGCAAACATATAAATACATAAATCCGAAGTGACAGTTGCAGTTTTAATATTTGCTTATCTCCTTTTTTTACAGCTCGGATTTCAAGCCAACGATTGCATTTTGGCTTTTCCAAACAATAACAGGTGGGTTTTATATATTTGTGGTTGATATTAATATTTTTAGTTTGCAAAATGAAAGTATATCTTTTATATTTCAAATTCTATAAAATATAAAAGGTATACCTTTTATGTTTTAAAGGACCTTTTATATGTCAAATTTTTAATTTTATTAAATTATCTCTATTTCAGCATTGTTAAATTGTACTTTGCTTCGGTATGTGCTTTCCGTAGAAACAAGAGGCTCTGTACTGTTGTCTTTTCGTGCACTTCTGGCGTTGACTCACGATTACGACCATGGTTATGTGATATATGACTATATATTTATCTATTAGTCCAAGACATACGTTGAAAACATTTTAAAAATGTTTATATTCGAAACAAATGGAATACAGAGAATACAAATCAAATGAAATACCAATAATGCGCTTTTTTATACAATAAACTTTAATTAATGTTCGTGAATAACTATAAATTTAATTAAATGTAGATAGACGCTCTGGAATCATATTATTGTTTCTTGAAGAAATTCGATTTTTTTTTCATGTTTACTGAAGTTCTTGCATTTATATTGTATTCCTGTTTCGGTCTTCATGCCTTTACTGTTTTCATTTGCATTTAATTTTTTTCCCTTTTGAATAATATCATTTCTTTTACAAAACGATTGAAAAGCATTCTGAAATATGTTCGAAATTGTATAGTTAAATTCTTGTGTACGAAATATTTCCATATTATTCACAAATAAGAAAGAAGGCAGTCTGAATTATAAATAGTCCCAGTTAATGAGGTTTTATTGTTACATATTTAACAGTAAGTTATACGAACGTTGTTTAATTACAACTGCACGGTAAGTCTCTTTTGTTTCTGTACGTGTATCTCTTCACAAGCAACAGTTTCACGAGTCTTACATAACAATACACGCGAAGCGTGTACGGGCTGTCTAAGGCTAAGTATGCTGCATTAAAACTAAGTTTACTCTGTGATTTTTTTTTCATACAAACTGTATGGGGAAAAAAATAAATAATAATTGGAAAATTTCTGTTTGTCCGATTTTAATGAAATTTGGAAAATGGCTCGACAAATCTTTTTATCTGAACCAAATATAAAATTTCACGAAAATCCGTCCTCTGGGAGTCCAGTTGTTACATGCGGACGGACATGGTGAAGACAATAGGCGCTTATGCATATTTGATAACGCACCTAAAAAAATGGGGGTATATGAAATGAAATATATCAACAAATTTTAAACGGGGGGGGGGAGAGAGAAGCTTCTCATATTGTATGGGTACAGCATCCATTCACGTGTTTAGGTAAAATGAATGTAGGATATTTTATATTCATTATAATGTTTTCTATCATAAGCCTGGTACCATTGAGATAAACAGTTTGTTATGATAATATCATTCAGTTACCATTTTATAATATTTCCCTCAGGTGACATTTCCCTTGTGATTTTAAATAATAGGTTACAATAATTATATTTATATATTTAATTTTTTTTTCTCATTGGCTGTAATTTATTGTCAGGGGTGACTGGAATTATCCTATTCGTTTTGGTGTGTATCATTTTCGTCTTTGCCCATCCACGTATTAGGCAGAAGGCTTACAGCTATTTTTGGTCAACTCATTCCTTGTACGTCTTCTTATACATTCTCAGTCTCATTCATGGACTAGCCAAACTGACCGGGGTAAGTAAATGCTATTGTTACTCCCATTGTTATTTATGCTGAACATATTAATACTGTAATTCTGAACGTTCGTTCTAGTTATTTATATTGGATATTTTAACTGATTACATGCACTAAACTACACTACCAAAAGAATTCGGATACCTTCACGTTTGGAAAAAGCAGTAGCTTATTGAATAAATTAATTAGGCGCACGCCCACATTTTGCCCTCGTGATAGCATGGATCCGCCGTGGAGCAATTTCGGCTAGTTCGTTGTAGAAAGCAACAGGTTCTCCTCCTCCTCCCCTCTGGCCGTTCCTCCTTCAATGCAGTGGCTAGTTTAGTTGTAGAATAGGCTATTGGCTCTGCCCTGATTCCGCGTTACAGTTCATTCTAAAAGTGTACGATCGGATTGAACTCTGGACCAGCCAGACAGCTTTCTGTATTTCGTTTCCTTCAACAGGTGTCTACACTAGCTACTGTATGGAATGAAGTATTATCGTGCTAGAATTATATTCCAGACGCCAATTGAGTTAGCTGGTTACTTGTCCATCACTCCGATTTCTCCGTTGTAATTTGCGGTTAGTAATGGCTCCGTATTCAGTTCCTGCTTTGCGTTCTTGTTTCAGCTCTTTCTTTTTCGGACACCTGAAATGGCATCTCTTTTTGTCGTTTAATTATGAAAGATTAAAAGGTCTGATGATTTTGAGGAGAGGTAGGAAGATAAATTCAAAAATCGCCTTTCAAAGCAATTAATTTTTCCATCAAAAATGCATTACATTTGTAAGTACAGTATAGCGTTCCCTACTTGTCATTCATTTGGAGAGAGACGTTCAAATTAGCCAATAATTAGCCAATCCCAGAAGAAGAAAATACTTTTCTCACGAGTTATTCTGGGGTTTTTCATACAGAACAAAATGCACCACGATCGATGCACCAAATCCTCCCAAAACCAACCAATAATAAAATTACACATTAATATATTTCTAGTTTTAGGCCCATAAAGGCGCAAGCAAAATATGTTTGAAAAGTTTCAAAGGAGAACCATAGGTATTATTGGCAATGAATACTGATTGCATTAGGGACCTTACAGAGTTTCAGAGAGGTTTGATTAGATATCATATTAATCGTTCCGTGTCACTCCAGTCAGGCTAAACCTTTCAAAAGTCGGATTTGAAAGAAACTTTTTGAAAAGTTCAAAACTCGGGTTTGAACCTTTCAGAGTAAATTGTAACTGTGTAAAGATGAAAGAATGAGGATAATGCAGAAGACAAGAAATAGGAGATTGCGATATCTGGGACATTGCTAACGTCCCGAGATTTGTTTCTGTGAACAGTGATCGTGGAAGTAGAGCATCCAGTGGAGTGACCAAATGCACCTAACTCATCAAGGTGTGCTTTTCTGCTCTAGGAACACTTTAAAAACTATGAATTTTAACAGTTCATTTTAAAATGTGTAAGTGGGAAGAAGAAGCAGGCAGTGTCATTTCGGTCATACTTACATCACTAGTAAGAGCAGCAAGTAAAAGCAAACAGTGTGTCTGTTGGCCTGTCACTCATTTACAATGGCAACGCAACAGACACATTGTCTGACATGTTGCAATTGTGTTGACCTGACTGTCAACTTTGGTGGCAGGCCAGTTGCTGTTTCAAGACTGGACGATCGTATATATAACACATAACTCGTTCGGCACTTAGTATTAATATAGTAAGGAACACAAAGGGCACTAAGTTGTTAAAAAGCAATAATTTAATTATCACTGAAAATTTCGGAAATAGTTACTATTTCCATCCTCAGGGTGACTGATTCTCACAGTGACCATTCACGGACGGTTTCGGAAATATGGAACTATTTCCGAAACTGTCACTAATAATTAAATTATTGCAATGTAGTGTAATATGTGTTCCTTACTATTAATGCTTAAATGATCATATATAAACGTACTTATATTCATAAGTAGAAGCTACTGTCATCTTTTATAATCATCTTATTTAATCAGTAGCTTGAACCAAGAAGTAGGTCTGTCCAACCTGCGGTCCGCTACGCGATTCTGTCCTGTCAGTGATTATTGATGGATGTTACAATAAACCTGCAATTGATGTGATGCAGTTCATACGAGTTGCGTATGAACTGCAGACTCAGTTTATACGCGTGTCAACCTATGAAACAAATTGACTCAGTTTAAAACTGAAAATTGATTAATTAAAATCGAAATGATTAAACGTGTGAATTGGTGTGATTTAATAATCCTTTATAGCAGTCATATCAAACTATGCAATCCATTTAGCTATTCTTCTATTTAGAGCTATGTCCTATGATCATAATAGCTATGTCCTATGATCAATGGAGTCAAAAATATGTGAGGCCGTGCTTGCAATCCACCTTCTCCACCATGAAATACGCAAAATGCGCTATCGTTCATCAATAAGTGATGAATCACAAATCACACTTGCATTTGTTATCAGATGGATCACTATAAATATCAATAAACTTACGGAAGAAGCACCGCATTCACAGTGTTCTTATTAAAAGGAAGAATCTCGATAACTGTTTAGAATGTATAGTTTGTATATTTCTTTGTTTTCATTTGTAATTTTATTATTAATCATTAGTTATTATCGTATTTAATTTGATTAACTAGGTGCCATAAAATAAACTTTTATAACCTAATTATTTATTATTAATAATACAGAAATTGCAAAAATAAAACGTAAAACTTATGAAATGGCATGTCATACTCTTCCATTGACATGCCTCTTCCATATGACATGCCTCTACCGATGAGGTACTATAATCAGCGAAAGGGCGTTCGCGGAAAGGATCCGTATTGAATAATGATATTTATCACTGTACCCCTGTTAGGAGAAGTTCTGTTTATTTGTGGGGTAACATAGGCAGTTCCTAGTAATAACTTCATAATTTGAAAGATTGTCTTGTAAAAATCTTAGTGTTTTTAATAAACTTTGGCATACTTTTTGTAAATTGAATGTATCAAAGTGTCTTACGTCAGACTTGCGGGTGATCACCTTAAATACTTAAATCTTTCACGTTATCACTCAGGTATTAACATATCGTTATTTAATGCGTTAACTGTATAACGACTTGTATACAAGAGTGTGTGCATGTGAAAGTACACTGCCCTGCCATTAATATCCGGCCACCTGCATTATCTACAAATAACCTTTATTTACAGGAAAACTAATACGTGTGCTCAAATATTTGATCTTTAAGACAGCGTCTAGTCTCCGTGGAACCCTCTCCACCAGTTTTTTGTAGGTATCCATCGATATTTTCCTCCATTTGGCATTCAAAGCGGCGACCAGTTCACTCTGTTATTTGAGTAGTCTCTCTTTATACGCACCTGAAGATCCAGTTCATCCCAGAAGTAGTAGTAGTAGTAGTGGCATATGATGCAAGAAAGCAAGTGTATGAGCTTATGCAGCATCAGCCAAAAAAAAAAAAAAAAAAATCACACCATTCCCTCCTTCAAGGCTCCTGGCTGGCCAGTCCACGTTTTGACGGTCAAATCCTCAAACCAATCTGTCACAACACGAAGAGTATAACGTGGAGCGTTGTTCTGCTGATACAGGTATGAGTCTTCCTCATGCACTGCCACAACGTAGGTAACGCATTATTGCCCAGATATATCCCCGACTAAATAATCCGTTATTTAGTCGGGGTGATTAGTGGCTTGTGAAGGCTGCTCGATTGTGGTAACCCATATCGTGCAACGTCCTGAGCACTGTATTGGTGCTGACATGTGTTCCAATCGGCTCACTGAGGGCTTGTGTGTGCTGCGACAACATGCGTTATGTGCGGACAATTTTTTGCAGGGCTCTCCTGTCACATTCCGCCGCTTCGGAGGTTACCGGGTTGTTTCAGCACCGGTCCACTGCCATTGGCAGATCACTTCACCTTCCGTGCCGTTTAAATGCCAAGTACAGACCAACTGCTTTTGTAGCGCCCTATTATCATTCCGATCTTGATCTGTTAACTCTTATCGATCGCCGAATCTTGCAATCATAGTCGTACCACTGTTTCTTCGAAGGCCAACGAGCATAATTTATAGTTGTTTCTGACATGTGGTGCTCGGGTAAGACATGGTCAACTATCAACGGAGGTGAGTGCCCGGATATTAATGGAAAGGGCAGTGCATAATCGCTATCTATGATGCTTCTATATGAGTGGATCATAGCTTCCTTTTATACAAGGGAACATGGAGGTATACTCTTCCCATATCTCTCTCTGTTAGCAAATCGAAAAGGTATATAAAAAGAAACAATGCATCTTTTAAAATAACTTTCTGTTATAATTCTATTCGCATAGCGTTATGTTTCATTACGTACCCATGTATAAAAGTTCGGCTGCTATGTGATTCTCTTAGGTAGTCGTTCCCTTATTCAAAATAAACATGCCGTCCTTTTATATCCCTTTCTGATTCGTTAACAGCAACGTATGGGATCGAGTTTTATTTTCTCCACTATGCCCTTGTATAAAAATCGGAAACTGATTTTAGGTTGTCATATGGGCGTTCAAATGACATATATCCTTTCCAGCTCATTAGCAGCAATATTTGGAGGGGAAATACGTCCTTACTGCCCTCATATGAAAGCTACTTCTCTGTAAAAAAAAATAGGAAAGGTGAAATATTCATCCGATATATTTAATGAAATTTCTAAATTTATACTAACTAGATTAAGTGATTATAATAGCTGTAGGTTGATTCGAATGTTACACTATTTCATTAGAAGCATGAAGTCCTGACGTTTTTAACGTTATCTAAAGTGACTCCTTCCATAACTTGGATATTACAACTATGATGTAAGTCGCATTGATACAACCCGATTGCAGTACGCCAACACTTTTGCTTCATGTTGTTTATTATATACTAAGAGTGTAAAGAGGTGCTGTTATTAGTTTAATAACAAGCCTTTTGTTCTGTTAACTGATATCCTAGATCAGAAGTTATGAGCCATTTTGAATTTGAATTTTTAAAAATCTGAAATTTCTGCACCACAAAATTCGTCATTTTGAAAATACAAATTTCTTGAACGGGTCCAAAGACGGCAACTCGCATAGTGATATCGACAAAAGAGTGACTGTACGAGGAAAGACCGAATTTGTGGGCTTCAGAGCTTGGCAACAAGGTACATTAGAGCTGACCTGATTGAGGTTTATAAGACTCTGAGAGGAGTTAGTAAAATGAATGAAGGCCGAATTTTCACTGTTATAAATAATTCCAGAACCTAGGGGCCATAAATTCAAATTACAAGGGAAGAATTTTAGATTAAATTGAAGGAAGTTTTATTTTAGCTAGCGAGTTGTTTATTGCTGGACCAATTTGCTTCCGCAGGTAGTTGAAGCTGACGGTTTCAAGAAATTCAAAGGTCAACTGGCTAGTTCCCTAAATTAGGAGGAAAGCGCGTGATTTGTATTTTCTTATCTACTTTTACTTTTTTTTCTGTCTGATACAGCAAAAGCCTGTAGTTTCTTGCGCTATATGGCTAAATATTAAAAATTGAAGCCAAGGAAATCTCAATTTGCTTGGCTTCAAAACGAGAATAAGTATACCAAGGCAGTAAAATATTGATTGTACCGAAATGCAATTTTGAACAATCCACTTCCACAAATTAGTCGTATTATCATAAGATAAAAGGTTTTCAGTTGTTTTTTTTACCGCTTCGTTTATTTTCAATTCTTTTCCATATTCATTTATCATTTCAGACTCCCAGATTCTGGATGTTCTTCATGGGGCCTGCTGTAGTGTACACTCTTGACAAAATTGTCAGTCTGCAGACTAAATACATGGAACTGGAAATACATGAAACTGAACTGCTGCCTTCTGGTGAGTAAATGTTTTGTAAATGGTGCATACCACCGTGTTAAATTCGAATATTCTTATGCTTGGATAAGATGTAAACTGAAAATGATTCTTCCAATTTCAGTGTTGAATAGTTCATTAATATGGATAAAATTTAAGCGTATCAAAGGTGCTGCTGTAATATTACTGGTGAAGGAGTAGAGTAACATTATGATCAGTGGGATTAATTTATAAGGCGAATTGGCTTTACTCGTCAGTGTTTCCATTAATATAGAATTTCCTAAGGAGTATTGTAAATGGATTAATAACAGATTCTGTGATATAACCTACTGTGCTGAGGTATAACCGACTGAATTCTTTGTATCTCGCAAGGTCATATTTTTGGAAATGCACTATTAGGCTAGGGCTTATCACTTATAACCCCTAGCCTAATAAGGCATATCCGAAAATATGACCTTGAGAGATACAATAGTGCTTCTCATTCTATCATACGACTGATAAGTTATGAGTCGTATAGTAGAGTGAGAAGGATTTATTGTTATTGCTAATTATCTTAAGGTAATATGTTTGTTTGTTTTTTTCTTATTTATAGTGTATCTTTTTTCCGTTTTTCAGTTATGTTCAGTTTTTCTATTATATACAAATTGGAATCGCGTACACTAGACATGCGCATATGCAGATAGGCCGGTCGGGCAGTACTTACGAGCAAGTCAAAAAGAACCCACAAATAAGTAATGTGGGCACTTACATGAAGAGGTGAGGTGACAGTTGTCAGGGTGTTGGCAATGCCTTAGAAATTACAGCCGTTAGCATGCAAGAAAGCAAGCTTATACAGCACCAAAAAAAAAAAAAAAAAAAACCGTTCCATTTCACCTCTGCAATCAACCACTCGCTGGCTAAAGGCAAACTTCCGGACGTCTATTCTGCAACCGTCTTGACCTCAACTGAATTTATACCCCTTCATGTGCGTAGTCTGAGCAAGAGGAAGAATCCCATCAGCATTGAGCTCGCTCAATCCATTCAAAGTCTTAAATGCCTCAATCAGATCACCTCGCAGGTGCCTACTCTCCAGACGCTGCAATTTACAAAATTGGGTAAGAGCATCCCTTTGTTCCCCTCACCAATCTCGTTGCCCTTCTCTGTACTCGCTCAAGCAACTCTAAATCCTTTCTAAAATGAGACCTCCAGACCTGTATTCAGTACTCAAGATGCGGCTTGACCGACCGTTGCTTTATACAATGTGATAATCAACTACTTATCTCTGCTAGCAAAATTACTCTATATCATTGACAAAAACCCATGAGTTGTCCTGGCGGCCTGTCTGCACTGCTCAGAGAACTTCATATCTGACTGCACAATTACCCCAGGTCTTCATTTTTCACTACCCTGCGTGTAGTATCACACAATTGATACGTTACTCTGGGGTTGCTGGTACCCATATGCAGTACTTTGCCTTTGTCAATTCAACTTCAGTTGCTATTTCTCAACCCATCTGCCTAACTTTTTAGATTATGTTGCAGTAGCATACTGTCATTAAGCGTCCGGCCAACCTAACACTAAAGTGAGGTCACCTCTGTAAGGTTTTCGACCCTAGACTAGTGGTTTCCAAACTTTATGTTACTACGCCCCCTTTTAAAAAAATCTAATCTTGGCGCCTCCCCCCCCTTTATTTCATAAAATAATACAGACACATTTTTAAATGGTAAAAATTGTATTAATACAAAAAATGAAAAAAAAAAAAACGTAATTGACAGAATAATAACAAGGTTTTACTATATATATATATATATATATATATATATATATATATATATTTTTTTTTTTAAATTATTTTGTTTTTAATGCGATGATGGATGTGCTTGTTTATTAGCATAAAGTTTATCGAATCTAGGTGTCACTGAGGAGAGTGCTACTCGTAGCTCTTTTTCTACTATTAAACGGGCTCGATATTTGTATTTCATTGCAGCAAATGCAGAAAATCCCGTTTAAATATGATGTTACGAATGGCAGCAATACTTGCATTGCTTTGCTTGACAAAGTATTATATTCTTCACTTCGATTCAACCAAAATTGAACTAGGGCTTCACTCTGAAATTTTTGTTTCAATGAAGTATCTCATGATAATTCTATTAATTTTTCCTTTTCAATGTCAATCCAAATTCATCATCTTGTTCATCGACAAATGGATTCTGTATCCACGCGAACTTTGTAAAATCAAAATCTTCGAAATAATGTGAAAGTGCATTAGCAAACCATTGTGTTCAGTAAATAGATTTTTGTTTGCTTCAATATTAACTCTGGCGCAGAAATCATTTAAAAGTGGAAACATGTCGAACTTATTTTTTTGTAAATTTGATTTCCACAGCTCCAATTTTTTTATGAATGCTTTCACTTTGTCTTTTTGAATCAGTGAATGCATTTGTGGTCCTTGCATTGATTTATTCAAAACACTCAATTTTCCAAAAATTTCAATCAGATAGGCAAGTTTAACAATAAAGTTATCATTCCTAAATAAATTTGCCTCTTCATTATGATTTTCATCAAGAAAAATTGCAATCTCTTCTTTGAGTTCAAACACCCTTTGAATCACTTTTGCACGAGATAGCCATGCACTTCACAATAATATAGAAGTGAAGTATAATTAGCTTCCATATCTTCACACAGCTTTGCAAACAACCTAACTTTTAAAGGACTGTTTTTTATGTAGTTTATAACTTTCGTAACTTTTGCAAAAATGTTAAGTTCCTCGCTCATATTTTTTGACACAAGAGCTGCTCTGTGAAGCATGCAGTGCGTCCAGATAACTTCGGGTGCTTTCTTTTTAACTAATGCTTGAAGACCTGCCTTGTGTCCTGACATTGACTGTGCTCCGTCAGTACAGAGTCCAATGCAGTTATTCCACTTTATGTCGTTCTCATCAGAAAAAGTGTCAATTATATTAAAAATTTCATTGGATGTGGCCTTTCCAGGAATGGGGTTGCAAAATAATATATCTTCCATTATATTAGTTTCTGCAACATATCGAACATATGCAATTAAATGAGCATCTTTAGCTACATCAGTTGCCTCATCTACTTGTATGGCGAATTTCGAAGTACGCAATCGAGACACTAACTGATCGCAAAGATCTTCAGATATATCATCGATTCTTCTGCCAACTGTATTATCAGTAAGCGGTATTTGTCGCAATGTTTCGCCGAACATTATTTTAACCATATCAATAGCTGCTGGCAAAACTAGAGTTTCTCCTATTGTGTGTGGTTTTTTACATTTCGCGATCCTGTAAGAAAAACTATTTTTTTTGAACATTTGCTTTTGTTCATTAAACTCATCTACTTTTCTTTGAAAAAATTCTATGGGCTAAACAGCGTATTCAGAATGTATAGTTTTAAGGTGCCGTTTTAATTTGCCTGGTCTCATACTATCTGCAGCCAAAACTTTCGTACAAAATGTTATGTTATGAAAATTACATTTCTGTTAAACTTTTCGCTCCTCCTTTTGCACTAGTCCGCGCCTCCCAGTTTGGAAATCGCTGCCCTAGACTATGCAAATTTCTATTGGTAAATCAGGGCCTGTGTATGTGAGAGAAAGAGGGGAGGAGAGATAATGCTATTACTACAACAGACCAAAAAAATAATAGGAAACGCAGATACAAAGTACATTAGCGTTTCAGATATTATATAACTTATGCGCAGGTTTTTTGTTGATTAAACAAATTTTCTTTTCTTTGATTAATAAAAGTAAAAAGCAAATATAGTTATTTCCTTATCAATTAATTACTAAGATTATAACTTTACAGATCACTTCATAAAACTCTATACTTTTACATTCTCTAAATTTAGTCGTTTAATTTAATTACAACTGTATATTTATTACTCTTTCCGACATACTTTTTAACGTGCATTCGTATTATGCATAAGCACCTCTTGTCTTCGTCACATCCGTTTGTCTGTCCGTCTGCATGTAACAACGCGACTCTCAGTGAACAGATTTTCATGAAATTTTGTATTTAGTTCTTTTAGAAAAATTTGTCGAACCATCCCAAAAATCTGTCAAATAGAAATCCAGCAGTTTTTATTTCTTTTATTCATATAATTTGTATACAAAAAATGTAGTTTTAATACAGTTTTATTAACTTTAGACAGTCCATGCTCGCTTCATGTATATTGTTATATAAGATTCGTGAACGTGGTGTCACTTATGAAGAGTACATATATGGAAAGAGACGAGACTTAAAATATTTACTTTACAAAAGAGAAAAAAAAACGATTAATTTAAGAAAAAATCGAATGCACTTGAAAAAAAAATAATGCATTGCGTACTGTGGCTCTTGAAAAGTAATGCACTGTGACATAGATTTTATGCTATCTTACTTGTTTAAGTCTCTTTTCTTTTTCTCTCCACACACACACTCGCGCGTATTTCTTCACAAGCAATGCAGATTTACGAGTCTTACATAACAATACATGCTTAGTAGGATTCATACTCGATAGCTGAGATGGAAACATAACCTAACTCTGTTTTTTTTTTTTTTTTTTAATCTTTTGAGCAAGCCAGCATATGAGTATTAAAAAACGTACTACCTAACGGAAGCACACAATTAAATATCAGCAGTTATCCTAAATAAGATTTGTAAATAACAAGAGCCAATCACAAATAATCGTATTAAACAAATAGCAATATTTTCTTTTCAGGGAGCGATTATAAATCATATAATTTGAATGGAAGTTATTTAACGAACATCTATTATCAATTACTAATGTGCTTAATATTTTATGCTATTTATTTATAGTATAATATGTCTATTTGTTTGATTTTAATGTTTCGTACTTTTATTATTAGATGTTACCAAAGTAAAGTTTTCTCGTCCACCTAACTTCAAGTATCTATCTGGACAATGGATCCGGCTTTCATGTACAGCCTTCCGGCCCAACGAATACCATTCCTTAACACTTACTTCAGCACCCCACGAAAATTATCTGTCGGTGCATGTCAAAGCCCAGGGCCCTTGGACTTGGAAACTTAGAAACTACCTAGATCCTAATAATCTGTACGACGGGCCATTGCCTAAAGTAAGAACGATTTCCCCCGTTTTTAAATTAATTAATTATTGTAGAACGCTAGTTCACTGAATGATTATAAGATTTTTGAGGACAACATAAAATTTAGAAATTAAAATGGTTGTTGTAGAGTCCTATAACTTCTTAATAATTCTTGTTAGAATAAAATATGAGAATATTAGGACAGACGGAAATGGCTGCGAGCATTTCTGAGTCATGAGTTAGTCGCTTTCATATGGGTCAAAGTAATATTTACACTCATCTCAAGCGTTCTTGTTTGTTGTCTATATTCGCAAAATGTTCTGAAGATAGCAAAGTTCTATTAAGCGGGAATACCAAGCTAAGGAAAAAAAACTTAAGTATAGAAGAATACTTATAGTGTTTACTGTGTCTACAGTAGTGTCATCAATAAAATCAGTGAATTGGAACAGCTGCTTAGGACAACTAACGCTAACATAACAGGGCTACCGGAAACACGGTGCCACTCAAAAATTGGGGTTGATAAGTTTCACTGTGGTACGTACAACGTATACAAGAAAGGGAAGACAGAAGGGGTGATTCTTCTTATCAAAAGCAGTCTGAGCGCGAAAAGAGCTTTTGCAGAGCCAGAAGTTTGCCAGCATTGAATCTGTGTGGTATTTCTGCCTGCAGATGGAGTGGACGAGCAAGTGTGAGTATGTTTTTATGAATTGAAATGACAATTTGAATTTTCCCCTAATTGATTGGAACACTACGCAGTAGCACAGTGGCATCCTTACCGTCTTCCCACACCGAGTGGAAAAGGACGGATTCGAAACCCGTCAATGACACAAGGTCATTTTGTTTTTTTTTTTTTTCCTTGGTGGATGAGTTAGTCGGTCTCAGACGTAGATAGCAATATCCCCCCCCCATTCCCCAGAAACTCGGGTTTATCTTCCAGCAAAACAGGCAGATCGACTGGAGAACGCACGCAATTCAGGAACATGATACACTTGGGCAATATAATTGATATTCCAAGTGACCCTAGTGTGACATTTATTTAATAATATGGAAGCACCCAACACACGAGCTGAGCTCCAACAATCATTCCCTTTTGAAACTCTGTGATATCTTTACTATGTCCCATTACTGGTACTTTACCACTTTGACTTGCAGATGCAAATTACCACTGCCCTAGCGTTTCATGCAGTGCAGGAATAGTCGATTACCGACGAGGTGGTCACAATTCAGTGATCACTGAGTGTATATTTTTATTATTTTTGATTATTTATATATTTATTTAATTTTATTTTATCATAATTATTATTTATTTATATTTTTTTGACCGGTGTACAAAAGCCTGTAGCTTTCTTGAGCTATATTGCTAATAATTCGTTATATGATACTAATATCCTTGTTATAAGTAGTAAGTTTTTCATTTTTTTCTCTCTTCTCTGTACTCTTTATATGCCCTGATACATATAAACTGAACAAAATATAATTTGTGGTGGTATTAGCCGAATTTACATCTGTTACAGCAGTGACAATCACGTTCCATACAAGTTACAACAAAAATCCATGACTTTCTGAATAATTTTCTAGCTAATTTCATTAGCTAGAAAATTATTCAGAATGTGGCTTTACCTTATCACGAAAGTGTGTATATATTTGTATATATTCTTTCGTTTAGCCAAATAGTATGCGCCCACCGAGGTTTTCATAGTCCATTAGATCTTCCTGGATAAGGATAAACACATGATTCAGGCTTGTATATAAGGAAGGCCGATGAGCCCGGCAAGTTGGTTCTCGTAATGGCACGTATAGCCGAGCTGAATGATTTCCAGAGGGATGTTGTTGTCGGATATCACATTGCTAGCTTGTCGATTCGTGCGATTTCTGACAGCCTGAAACATCTAAAGTCGACCGATGGTGATGTTATCATGAAACGAAATCGTGACGGTATCACCACCGTCCTCGAGGCAGAAGAAGATCACTACAGGCCACTCCACGTAACCCTATGGGTTGTGAAAGGATGTTATAGCAATCCCTGCGAAACATCAACTAAGAGTCTAAGGTGCCAACAGAGCTTTATGATTGCACGAACGCACTACGTACGAAGTTTTACAGCCTCGTTCTTCACAGGAGAGCAGAGGCAAGTAAGTCAAACATCAACAACCGCAGTCAGCAGTCTCGCTTTGAATAACGCCAAGAACGTTGTGACTGGTCCAGAGAGGGGTGGAAATAAGTTCTACGGAATGACGAATTCTCACTACATTGTACGCCTAGAGAACATCTATCTGGAGTGCATTATGCCAAGAGTGGAGTTAGGAGGAGGAAGTGGGGGTGGGTTATGTTCTGAAATAGTTTTTCATGGTATGGTGTTAGTTCCTTGCACAACCAGCAAAGGTTGTGCGAGGAACCGTGAATGCCGACGCTTACCTTGAAAATTTGGAAATTCTATGCTCACTACGATGTGGCAATTCTTCGGTAGAATAATGTAGAGTAGATTCGGTAGAGTACATTTTGGAGCGTGTGGGCAATCAGACAAGAGCTGACGGGGCTACTCAACGTGGAAGTAATCGTGAGATACTTCCAGTAGTGCCTACAACCGATCGCACTTTACACTTCTCCAGTCTGGTTTTCCCCCCTCGCCATCTTATATGAACAGATTCCTCGATGTCAAGTACTGGATAATGGGATGGATGAAGAGGGTAATGGGCAAACCCATTCGCCATCTCCAGGTCTGTATTATATACCAACCTAAATATCACTCTGTGTCGACTTCGCGTAGCATCTAACATCCTCTTTATTTCTCAAATGCCTTCTGGAGTGATTGGCTCTACAAGGCATTGTCCCTACTCAATCATGGCAACCCCAATCTAAGATTGCGTTTTGCGTTATTGAAATCCTGTGCTGTCTAAAGAATTTTTTCAGAAACAATATAGTAAACTTTGTTAATTCACTTAGAATAGACCCAGAGAAATAATATTAGGTGCAAGCAATATAGAATGATGAGCCTATCTGAAGCCCATAGCTTACTTCAGTTATAGAACGGGAGTATCTCGAAGGAAACTCATTATCTATTCAGCTTTGCCTAACCTCAAGTCGAATAAAGACAGAAGATGTAATATTATGTATTAAGTAAATCTATAATAACAGCTTAATCACATCTTTATTGTAATCATGAAACTTAAATTTAATGTTTAACCACGATTTTGTAAATTACTGAAAAATTATTGCTCCATGCAAATACTGGAAATAATTGCTCTATGTAAATATTGTAATTAATTGCTTCATGTAAATAATTGAGTCTTGTAAAATGTAAATAATTGTATCTTAGCTTTCCTTTTTTTATTTGTACTCTTCTAGCCGATCGGCTATAAAAGTGGTGAAAGCAAACCTTTTGCTAAAATAAACAGTTTAATGTTTGATTCAATAGGATAATGCCTCATGCCATACCACGAATGCCTTTTTAGCATGAATTTTACATTCATGTCTATGAACGATTCATGGACATAAATGTTAGAATGTCTGGGGCAACGTGTCGATTCGAACCTTATAATAACCTTGAGTGAGGGCTGGAGGACCCATATCAGTAGCTGAACTGATCACTTTTCTTCAGGGGAATGGAAGATTATACCTACTTCAGTCTGGTTTTCTGGTTTTGTTGGGAGAAGACCTGCCCAGGAGAGTGGTGTACGAGCGGGCGAAGGAGGACCGAACATGTTATTGAAGCGTGTGACAGTGACGTGTGTGAAACTTCGGGTACATTTTTGGAAAGTAATGCACATTTTATTTGGATATCTTTTTTTGAGAGAATGTGAAATTAACCATTTGGACGATGTTCATAGAAAGATTTAAATTCCTGAGATATTTAATAACTAATTTTGAAATTCGTCACTTAGCGTCTATTATGGAGGTTGCCATAATAATTAGACTGTCATCACGTACATAGTATAAAATGCAACTCCTTGAAATCTGTAGAAATGGTTCGAGTGCTGCTTTGTGGTGATGACAGACCTCCTTGAGCGATTCTGTTAGTAGTAACAGTATTCTTCAGTGTGGGTGTCGAGGGAACAACTCGATAGCCTCCTCTGTATTTCATAACATTTGCCGCTTTGTACTGATACTAAACTCATGTTTAAAGATTTTTATGGCTTTGTTCAGGTTATCGAATGATTCTGTAATGTCCAAATAAAGTATATTTTACCTGACCATTACTTGTAAGGCTTCCTGAACCCTTGCGATACTTATTAGCTATGGTTATGTTACGTACTACGATATTTATATTTTGCAAGTAAAAATAACTTCTACCCAAGTACTGACAGTTTATGTAAATGTATGCTTTATTGCTGACAGCCGTGATTATTTTTCAGTGTTCAGTACTGGCAGTGTGGTAAACCTTCAAAAATTTTCATGACAAGGGCTAATTTGTTCTAGTGGAAATACAGTAATCAAAAGGTTAAAGAAAATATCAAAAAGTTTTCGATTCTTAATGGTAGTATTCAATTGTTGTTCATTTTCTCCTGCTACTTATACTTCATGTTTTTAGAATGATAACCTTTTTTCCCTTTTGCTGAAAGCGATCTTTTCATCTAACAGATCCGACTGGAAGGTCCCTATGGAGGGGGTAACCAGGACTGGTATAAGTTCGAGGTTGCTGTCATGGTTGGTGGAGGAATAGGAGTAACTCCTTATGCGTCCATTCTTAACGACCTTGTGTTTGGTACATCTACTAACAGGTATTCAGGAGTGACCTGCAAACAAGTAAGATAAACGCTATGTCATTTAATTTCTTTTGTGTGTGCGCGCATAGAGACAGACAGACAGACAGAGAGAGGCAAAAACGTTACAACACTTCTTTTAACACTGATATTCGGAATTACATCTGAACTTGCTTTCTGCATTCCTTTTTTTTCATGTTAGTGAACACGAGAATCGTAATAATTCCTCATTTCACGCGATTTCACACTACGCGCTCTATGAATGTGACTTTTCTATAAAAAAATATTCTCATTTAATGTAAAACCTCCCTCCGATGTTGCGAATTAAAGGTGAAGTGCATTAATTACAAGTACTTTGACTAAGATAATCTACGCGACATGCTCTTCGAACATTATATTAATTCCGAATTTTTCTTTTTTTAATTAACCAATACACATTATTAATTCGGTTATTTGTCTGTTTTAGTGTATGTCAATCTCTTGGAAAATTCTTTTCACTACCATGAAAAGAATGTGTCTATTTTTCTTTTTTTATTTTGCATTTTGTTGGAATCTCAGAATCCTGTATTTTTAAGTAAAATATTTAAAATTATATTTCTACCAATATTAGCATTAGCAATTAACAAAGGCACATGATGCAAGAAAGCAAGCTTATATAGCATCAGCCAAAAAAAAAAAAAAAAAAAAACCCTTATTTCACCCATCCACTCGCTCCAAATATGTGTCAAGTTCTGCCTTGAATCATAAATTGAATTATAAACTTTGCAATTCCGAAAACACTATGCTTCATCAGTCGCGGTTAAATGAAGAGTTAAGTCTTCCCGAGTGTGATCCAAGGAGAACCTTAATTTCTGATATATGGAGAAACTTAATAAATCACTGGTATAGTATCTTATAATTAAGTTGATGAATGCCAAGGTTCATGAATAAAAGTCGTTCTATTACATTTAAAAATTTTTAAATATGGATTTTAATTGTTCTTATATTTTTCATATACTATTGTTTTTTATTTTGGCTTATGATATGTGGATTTCTTTTTTCGTGATTTGGATTTATTTTGTAAGGTCAATGAAGTTTTAAAAAATGCACAAGGAAATTAGTTGGTTCGGTAATTTTCGAAGTCACAACAGTAAGAGCCTGTGCTGTATAATCTTGCTTCCTTGAAATTATTTTGCCATTATTAATATTATACGTCTACTTAAAATGTATGCGGTTCAGTTAAAATTTAATTTCCACTCGAACCAAAACGTTCGCTTTCGACATCAGTCAAGACATGAACTCTTCGGAATATCCAATGCCTCGTTTATCCGATTATATTGGAAATTTCAGAAAGATAAATGTTTTGTTGGCGAAATATAAATTACTTTTTTTTTCTTTCTAATTGTTCGCTTAGTGACAAGACTTAGGAATTTATAAGAACGCATTTGTAATGACCATTTAAAATATGTTATTTGTCTGAACAGGTGATAAAACATGAATTTCTCGCGCAATTTTAACGGTTTAGTTCGAGGTAGTCGCATTTAATGACTGAGATCATTATATTCGTAAGGCAGGCAATTTCCTTGAAATATCGAGGCAGGCCTACGCCCTTTCCTTTTCGCATTTCAAGCTTAGGCAGCTAGATAAAATATACAATTTGGCGGAAGAATTAAATACCAGGTTGTAACGTGTAGTGACATGTCATCAATCATTACCATTATCTGGCGATATTCAGAGCTCCTAGAATTCTTATCCAAAAACTTGGACCGTTCATTACTTGCGATAGATGGTAAGGCTCTTTGGTCATTTATTCCCATAACCTAGCCTTAAAGGGTTATAAATTACTGTAATTGCCGAGCTAAGGTTATTATTTGTCTTAATTAATAACATTCGATAGTAATGAATTGCTCGCACAATAGACCCAATAATTTAAAATGTGCTGTCAAATATCGGACTTAAAAAACTCCGCTGAAAACAAAGCAAAGCAACAACAAAAAAACCTAGTAAGACTATATATTCACGTAACTAGCATGTCGCCATCTGGTGTTAATCTGCGATATTACAGAATAAGAAAAAAAATTTTCCCTAATCAATTCATTTTCCTGATTAAACTGACAGAACGAACCATTCCAATGAATAAACAAATTATACAAAATAATACATAAATGCATAAAAATAAAAAATAATATATATATATATATATATACACACACACGCTCACACACTATTTCAGGGCTGTCGGCTTATTATTTCAGAAAGGTAGAATTATTTTTATTATAATATTCATATAAATGCTAATTATTATTATTATTTTTTTTTTCATTATTGCTTTATTTCAACATTTCTTTAAATTTCTAACTTTAAAATTCTACTATTTTTAATTCTTTGTTTACTTATCATAATCCAGTTTTGCCTATTGCAGACTCTTCTTTAACTTCTTACTGTAATACCAGATTCCCTTACTTAAGGTTCGGGCAGTTACGCCCCCGGTATATCCAAAGTACTTGATTAGAAGCTATTTTCTTTGCTTTTCACTTTCTGCTTTCTAACTCTAAATTTTATACCTCAAGATCTATTAAAGTAATTCGAGGGAAATTGACTTTCCTTATTCTTACATCCTTTCTCCTTATGTCAGCATAAGCCTTCTTTTTCACATATATATATCAAATACACCACAACTCATATTGTTGGCTCTCATTTTCTTATTATTTTTTTCAAAGCTATCTGTCGGGCCAGCTGTTATTTTGCCTGTTTGCTGTTAAATTTATATAAATTGCTGATATGCCTATAAATTTGATAATTTGGACATAGTTAAACTGGCAGATAACAAACAGAAAAAGATAGCCTTGCTAATTATTGATTGGATATATTGAATAGTGCTAGCCCTCGTCAACGTACCTTCAAGGTATCCTAATATCAGTAATTAGTCTCATAATAATTATATTATTTTATTGCTAATTATATGTTTATTTATAGGGTGTAACGAAGTAAACCAGCTCAAGCTACCTTAGTCTTTATAATTTATTTTTTCCTAATGGCACGCTTTGTACTCTCATACTTTTATGTTAGTCTTATCATACACCAGTGAGCCAAAACATTATGACCACCTACCTAATATGATGTTGGTCCTCCACGTGCAGCCAAAAGAGCTCGTACCCGGCGAGGATTGGACGCTACAAGATTACTAAATGTGTCTTCTGGTACCAACACGTAACGAGCAGATCCTTTAACTCATTAAGGTCCGTGGTTGAGACACCGCAGATAGGAGTTGCTGTTCCAAAACAAACCACAGATCCTCGATGGAATTGATGTCTGGGGACATTTGGAGACTAGGGCAATACCTGGAAGTCTTCCTAATGTTCCGCGAACCAGTCTCGAACAATCCGGGCGGTGTGGCGTGGCGCATTATCCTGCTGAAAGACGGCACCACCAGAGGGGAATACCGTTGCCATGAAAGGGTGTACCTGATCAGCAATGATGTTTAGGTAGGTGACAGACACCAGAGTGCCAGGCACATGCATGACTGGACCCAGGGTATCCCAGCAGAACATCACCCCAAGCATGAAACCGCTGCCACCGGCTTCTTTTCGTCCCACGGTGCATCCAGGTGCCATCACTTCCCTAGGTAAACGACGCACATGTACCCGGCCGTCCACATGGTGCAACAGGAAAAGTGATTCATCGGACCAGACGACCTTCTTCCAATCACTCAAGGTCGGGTTTCGATGCTCGCGTGTCCATTGTAGGCGCTGTCACTGGTGAAACGTGGTTAGCATGAGCACTCGGAGCGGCCTGCGGCCACGCAGCCCCATTTTCAGCAGAGTTCGATGTACTGTATGTTGTGACACATTGCTCCCGTCACCAGCATTCCAATTACCCGCGAGCTGTGCCACAGTCGCCCTTCTGTTGCTTGCCACGTACCGTCCGGGAGAGCCTTCGCTCATATCGACCCGCCCAACACCTCGCCAGCGGTTTGTGGGGGTTTTCCCTCCTCGGACCATTTTCAGTAGGTACTGACCACGGTTGACCGTGAGCATCCCACTAGCCGTGCCGGATATGCTCTGACCCAGTCGTCTGACCATTACAATTTGGTCTTTATCAAACTCGCTTAAGTCCTCTGCCTTTCCCATCCGAAGAACAAGAATAACACTGATTAACGGAGCTCAGTATCATGTGTTTTTTATACCGTGTCCCGACCCGCGCACACGTCGTAGTTCACCTGCTTGCTTCGATTTGCATAACGAATCGCTGGTCAGAATGTTTTGGCTCATCGGTGTATATCTGACCTTTTTGGTCTGAAGACTCACTTTGAGCACTAATATTGTACATATACACTCTTACAATAGTAATTATGTATACAGGGTGTTTCAGTTAAACGTTTCAGAACTTCTAAGAGGGGTAGGGTACATCCTGACAACTCGAAATCATATAGCAATGTGGGGTCGGAAATGCTTTCCTGAAACGGTGTTGTACACGGAAGCACCATAAAGAAAAGAGACCGTAAGTGAGAAATCGTTTTAATAATACATGAAAAGAAGCAAAAGGTACATGGATTAAAGTAAGTGTTCCAAGTTTCTTCCACGGGCTACAATGCACGCCTCACATCTGCGACGCATGGACATCCGAACATTCTGGAATACTCCAGGCGAATTTCGAATTTCTTGAACAAGAACGCCAAGTTAGTAGGATGGATGATTACACGAACGCAGAGCTAGCCGATATGCATTTGGCGTACGGGGCTGCAAATTGTAGTGGGCCAGCCGCACAGCGTTTCTACGCGGAACGATATCCGACGAGGCGTATTCCCAGTCATAATTTCTTTGCAAGACTGCACCAGAGGTTAGCTGAGAGAGGTTCATTTGAAAGAGCTGACAGGGACAGGGTAAGAACAGCACGGACTCCAGCCGTCGAACAGAATGTGCTGCAGCATGTACAGGGGAATCCAAGAACGAGTACACGAAGTCTAGCAAACGCAGTCGGGGTTTCCCATTGCAGCGTCTGGAGGATTCTCCGAGAACAAGACATGCATCCGTTTCACGTGCAGCGTGTCCAGACACAGCAACCGGAGGATTATGCACCTCGTATTGCTTTCGCACAGTGGTACCTTGGAAAATGTGCTACAAATCCCCTTTTTCCTGCTGAAGTGTTGTTTTCCGATGAGGCATCCTTCACAAGGGAAGGAATTTTCAACACGCATAACGACCATATCTGGGCGGTCGAGAACCCGCATGCAATACGACGTCGTGCAGCACAGATTCGATTTTCGGTCAATGTATGGGCCGGTATTATGGGAGATCACCTCATCGGACCTTACCTGTTACCGTGTCGTCTAACCGGACCTATCTACTTGATCTTTCTGCAGCAAGTATTGCCACAACTTTTGAGAGATGAACAGATTTCTGCATCGACGCAACAGACAATGTGGTTCCAACACGATGGAGCCCCTGCCCATTATAGCGGAGATGTTCGTAACTACCTGGATGTCACATTTGGTCAACAGTGGATCGGACGTGGTGGTCCCGTGAGTTGGCCTGCTCGGTCACCCGACCTATCATGTCTTGATTTTTATTTCTGGGGTCATATGAAATCGCTAGTTTATGACACCCCTGTTGACAATGCTGAGGAGCTGGTTGCAAGAATCGCAGTAGCTGCCGAAGAAATTCGAAATTCGCCTGGAGTATTCCAGAATGTTCGGATGTCCATGCGTCGGAGATGTGAGGCGTGCATTGTAGCCCGTGGAAGAAACTTCGAACACTTACTTTAATCCATGTACCTTTTGCTTCTTTTCATGTATTATTAAAACGATTTCTCACTTACGGTCTCTTTTCTTTTTATGGTGCTTCTGTGTACAACACCGCTTCAGGAAAGCATTTCCGACCCCACATTGCTATATGATTTCGAGTTGTCAGGATGTACCCTACCCCTCTTAGAAGTTCTGAAACGTTTAACTGAAACACCCTGTATATACAGTATTTATCTACCATACTGTTAATTTTAATAGAAGAGCACAGTGAAAAATGGTTTTGTGCTTACTGGTATTTTATGGATTTTATTTTTGTTGCAGGTGTATTTTCTGTGGATATGTCCATCCCATCGTCATTTTGAATGGTTCATTGATGTGCTACGTGACGTTGAGAGGAAAGACGTTACAAATGTATTGGAAGTACACATATTCATTACTCAGTTTTTCCACAAGTTTGATCTCCGCACAACAATGCTGGTAAATCAATATAGTGTGTTGGTTGGTTAGTTGGTTTGAGATTTGTAACGCATGAGACAACTCTGATCGTACAACGCCAGTCAATATGATTGATACGAGTTTGTGCACAAACGCACTTCTGTGTGTATATATATATATATATATTTATGAATATGGAAAGAGAGAAAGTTAATAAATTGCAACAAGCGTTTTAATACTTATGGGCCAATGCAGTTGCTGGGGCAATTATGCATTACGACCATAATGTGTATAACATATTTTGTGTAATAGTAAAGATAATATAGAAGGTAATTCAAGTAGACAATACCAAGTTGGATTTAAAGAAACGCAAGGGATATAAATATATTAAAAAAAAAAAATATATATATATACATAAAACTTACCGTTGTCTACCCACAATCTAGATGACTTCAACTGGGGCCAAAAACCCAGACTGAAGGCAAAAAACGACAAGGAGTTCTTTGTTTCTGTAGTGATCAATATCTGCTAAGATATATAAAAAATCCAGAGATTAAGTAATTTGAATCTAAACCAATTAAAGGTAGTTAAATTTTTTGAATCAAAAAGAAGATATTATAAATGTAAGCATATATTGAACATCGTTGACCCGACAGAGAACGTAATTTAATAATTAAAATAAGAATAAATGTAAAGTATAAAGCATATCTACCGTATCCAGGACATAATGTAACAACTGGTCGTTATGAAATAATAATCCCTCTAGTGAGTATATATATGTGGTGACCCCTATGTGATGGATATGGTAAAAATAAATAAATAATTAATTAAAGTTAAGTTAACGCAAAGAGAAATATGCAGATAGTAAGAATAAAAACTAATAGAGTAGGAATAATAAAACCTGAACTCCATAAAGGCGAAAAATTTAGTAGTATAAATAAGAAATAGTTTCTCCTACATCCTCGGATTACCCTAATAATTTCGGAGAAATAAGAACAAAGAGTGTAGGATAGCTTAAAGACAATACAAGATATAAGTTGTAGCTCGGGTATGCCCAGGATCGCAAACCCGTTCCTATAGTAGGATCCTGAGCTGAATTTGCATGTCACCTTAGCGTGAACTTAATATAGATATTTTATAATCACACTGTATATACAGTGTGATTATAAAATAAGATAAGATAAAATAAAATAAAACAAAATAAATGATACACTATAATTTGCAGGCCGGTGGGTACAAGTTTTCTAAGCCGTAACACACCAAGAAAGCAAAGTGTATCCTATGTATATAATATACATTGCTCTAAATCCGTAATTATATTGAAGCAATGGGTTCAGAAAATAAATTTCTGAAATTAATTATATCGATCGCCTTCCCGAAGTGGTATTTCAGGTAAGCGATAGAGAAATTATTATTTATCAACTTATTGTACAATGCTATTATGTTTGCTGGACAGGTTGTTTTTATTGCAAATATAAGCAATCCTCAGACATTGGGATAAAATGATATTAGCATGCACTGATTTCGATATATTAGATCTCCAGTTTGTAAGGCCGACTACATTGAAATTAAATGCGTCTCTTTTATTATATATGTTTACATCTATATCATTATGGAATATTTCTATACGAAGATCCAGGTAATTTGCAATAGTATCAGAACTATTAGTTTTTTCAATACAAGTTCTTTGGATATAATTTGCTGTAATCCTGAACGAAATGCGGACAATTAAACACACATAGATCATCTACGTATCTGTATATAAGTAGGTTATCTTGGAATGTTCTTTCTGTAGAATATAGATAGAGATTTGTAGTTATGCAGGACGCTGGACTTCCCATAGGGGTGCCATTCACTTGTAAGTATAACGAAATTCCGTCATATACGTAATTCTTAAAAATACATAAATTTATTAGAGTATCCTAGTAGGTTAAATCAAACTTTATAGCATTTTTATGTTCCAAATATAGTTTTTGGAGAACATCTTTTAAATTGTCGAGATTGATACTAGTGAATAAACGGTTAAAATCAAATGTTTGTATTTGCTGAATATTGTTATTTTTTATTGCATTTATAATCGGTAAGTTGTTATTTATTATAATAGTTTTATTTACATTATTTAATAGTTTTAAGTAACTTTTCTAACGCTTTACATGGAATTTTAGCATAACTATCTCTACATGATGTTATGAATCTAAATGCAATAGGTGATTTATGAAATTTAGGTGCACCATATATAAACGGATATTTTAGGTTATTGTACTTTAACTTTAATTTTTTATGCAATGCTATTAGTTTTTTGATTATTACATTAGGGGAAGATGCTATGTATTTGTATGTGCTACTACATTGCAGTTCATTTTTAATAATTTCTATGTAATATGACTTACATATAATTGCAAGCAGCGTTGTCAACCGGAGTAATTACAAAATGTTTGAGCCGCTTATTTTATTAATTTTGTATTATTTAGATTATCGTAGAACATTTAGGTAAACTGATACACCGTAGAACATTTAGGTAAACTGATCTAGTGATCGCGTCCACCTTCTCGCGGACCACACAGGAATGTAGATTCTGGTCATTATGTGCTCCACGAATGAGTAAACATCGCAAAAAAATAATAAATAAATAATACATGCTTACTATATTATACTAATTCTGAAAGGAAATCCCTCCACTCTATGACGAGAGTCGAAAGTAGACCTCGTCGCAAGAGAGACAAGTGAAGAAACTATTATACCGCCATGGAGGACTCCACTTTTGTGGAAATTTCATCGCATGAAAACAGTGAATAATATGGCAACGTAACACTTCCTGCCGTCTCATTAAAATAACGTCTCGTTTAACTTATTTTATGAAAACCCGATACCAACTATTTCGACTAGTACAGAAATCTAATAGAAAAGATAATCTGTCGATTGTAATCGAGAATTCTGTGAACTAATGTATCCATCCAAATGGAGCCAAATTTCGTTATCTAGGAGGAAGTATTCAGTTCCATGAAATACTGGACATCACCAATGTGGTCTAGCGAGTAATTCACGTACCGTTTTACTTTATAGGGATGCAAGTTCTTCAGAGCACCCTATAAGCAGATTCAATAGACATTCCTGGCTATCTTGAAAATATTTTATTTTCCAGGGAGCCAGGATTTTCTTCACATCATCTTGCAGAGCATGTCATATAACATAGAGAATCATTTTGAACCTCCAGCCAGAATACTCCAGAGTTCCTCGGGCTCTGAATCAGCTTCAGTCAGAGGTTCCACTGCCATTATACGACACAGGAAAGTTTCAATTTCTACTCAGAAAAGGAAGTGCACTAAAATACAGCATTACAGCTTTTATCATTTTTTTTTTTTTTTTTTAAATTTTATTGTAAAGTACTTCTATCAACTTCGGCAACTATATCAGTTTAGTCTTTAGAGTTCAATGGATAGGCATTACCACCGTATAGTCCTTAGCGAAGTATTACTGTATTACCTTTCTTGCATCGTTACTATGCATTGTATATCACAGGTTGTATTAGTTTTTCAATGTTTTGCGCATTACCCCAGCTAAGCAACAGACAATATAGTATAGAATCAAAGAATAACTTTTTCTTCTTGTTTTGAATTATGTAAAGTGTAATTTACACATCATCCTCCCCTCCTTTGTTTTCTTTATTGTAGTATATTTGTGAAAACCACTTCCAGAGGATATCTAATCGAAGTATGTTCACTGGACTGAATGCTGTTAATCACTTTGGAAGACCAGATATGACGTCCTTCCTCAAGTTTGTTCAGCAGCAACATTCCTATGTAAGTATTATGACACTTTTTTAATGAAGAAATCATTTATATTTATATAATCTCTCATACGCCTGGAACATTTCCATAATTCGCATTTGCTTGAGATTTGTACTTGCTATTCCATCGAGCATCTCACATATTGTGGATATATGTATCTCATTACTGGCTTGTCAGGTATTTCACTAATTGTGCCTTATTACCCATTGATGAGGCGACAATAAGCACCAAAACTAACCGTATTTAGGGTTGCGACCTCTCCGGGTTTACAGCCTAATGAACAAGTGAACTAAAATACAGTAATACAACATTTATGTTAATTTCTTACTGGGTTTTGTTGTCATTTCTATGGTTGATAAGGAAAAAATAAAATTTCCATTCCATTTTCAAATGAATGTGATGTTATTTACAAAATTGGTTAATATTTTATTTTTTTTATGTAAACCCCAAACACGAGAGGTATTAGAACCTATAGTACTTAGTACAGTGCTTGGGTTGGAGGTTGAGAAGACGAAAGAAGATATTTGTTGACATTGAACTTGAACTTCTGTAGACTGTAATTTTCAAGAAATCCGTATGAAGTTTTTCCAGAAAACGGCAGTTGAATGAATAAACGAGGAAGACGAAAAAAGTTGGTTCTGTGAGTTTGAAGTTGGACAGTAAATGGATATTGACTGGTGGCAGTACGTTGGCTAGTATGTTGGCTAGTGGCGGCACGTGTTCGGACTGTTTTGAAAGAGAGAGCGGGAATTATAGAATCCAATTCAGAAGAACAGTGCCCATGGAAGTATCTGTACAAGAGGCATGCCGACCGGGCTAGCCGGTTGGGTAAAGTACCTGCCTAGAAACCCAAAGGTCGCGGGTTCGAATCCCGCCTCGGGCTTGGATCAAAGTACTGCAACAACCTTGGGAGGTGCATTATGGCCACAGAAGCCGATGCGCCAACAACTACAAAAAAAAAAAAAAAAAACATGAAGAAGCATGCAGCAGAAACAGTCTATGAGACAGCGATTGGAGAGACTCTTTTAGAGATGAATCATTAATTAACCTAACTGCCCTCTTCTGAATGGAATCAAGAAGCCTGAGAGAGGTTTTGGGGGCATCACCCCAGATTTGGGAACAATATTCCATGGAAGGGCGGATTTGCGATTTATACAGAGTGAGCAGCTGTTTGGAAGAAAAGTAACGCCGAGAGCGAAAGAGAAAACCAAGTTTTTTAGATGCAGAGGAAGCAATATTTGTAATGTGCTTGTGCCAAGAGAGATTAGAAGTCAGGGTAATCCCCAAAAGAGATATCATTTTGCCTAGAAATCGGAGTGTCACTAAAGATAAGCATAGGAGCAGAAGAATCCTTTTTGTGAGATGATTATTATTATTATCATTATTAGCCATATGGTACAAGGAAGCCTGAGGCTTATGCTGCACCAGCCAAAAGAAAAATTTCTGAGTTACCCTGAGAGAGAACGAAAAGCAGAAGCAGAGATATAAGACAAGACTGAGTTTTAGAAGGGTTGAAATCAACTAAGTTCTCTTTTCCCCACTGAAGAATTACCCGAAGATCGGCATTTAAGGAATTGGTAGCAGATTTTCGAGAAGTTGAAGCTGATTGAACAGGACAAGGTTTCTTAAAATGGAAAGTGGAATGCAATGTGCTATCATCGGCAAAATTATGGATAGGATTTCCAGTCAATGGAAGAAGGTCATTAATACACAAGAGGAAAAGAGTGGGGGAAAGAAGTGATCCTTCGGGGACACCGGCATTAGTGGAGAAGTTAGAAGACAGAGAGCCATCTACCATCACCCTCAGTGAGCGATAAGAGAGCAAACTGCATAACCAATTACTAAAAACAGTTGGCAAACCATAAAATGGAAGCTTGTTTAGAAGACCTTTATGCCAAACACGATCGAAAGCCTTTGAGATGTCAAGAGCAACTACTTGTGTTTCACTGAACCTTTCCATTGAATTAGTCCATTAATCGGTAACATAAGCCAGAACATCACCAGTGGATCGACACTGACAGAATCCATACTGGCGATCGTTGATCAGACGGAAGGTTTCTAGGTAGTTTAAGAGTTGGCGGTTAATTGATTTCTCCAGTACTTTAGGAAGAGTAGAAGTAATTGCAATGGGACGATAATTGGATGGGAGGGATTTGTCACCCTTTTTAGGAACTGGCTGGATATGGGCAAATTTCCAAGCAAAAGGAAAAACACCTTTGGAATATGAAAGTGAAAAAAAGGCGGCAAAGAATAGGAGTAAGTTCAGAAGCACAGGTTTTGAGAACAAGAGGAGAAATACCATCGGGACCTGGAGCTTTCTTAGCATCAAGTTTCTTCAAAATCCTTCTGACATCCTTTTGACGGAAGACCACAGGGGGCATTGAATGGAGGGTGTTGGGAATGGTGGGAGGTGTTTTACCAAGATCATTAATATATGAGTTGGAAGAAAAATGGAATGCTAGCAGGTCAGCTTTATCCTTGGCTGAAGTGACAACAGAACCATCTGGTTTGGACAGAGGTGGGATCAGAGATGGGCAAAAGTTGCGGCCAATAGCTTTGGCAAGGGACCAGAATGCTCGGCTACCATTAGGGCAAGAAGCAAGTTTTCTACTCCTAGCCTGTTCAAACTCAAGTTTGGATTGATTAATAACCGCTTAACAATTGTTGCGAGCTTTGGTGTAGGCAGAAAATGAAACTGAAAAATTAGAAACAAGCCAATTACGATATGCAACATTCTTCTCTTGAACAGCCTTAGCACATTTATTGGAAAACCAAGGTTTAGATAAAAGACGAGATTTTAAAGTGGAGTGTGGGATAAAGGATTCCATTCCTGCAAGAATAATTTCACTGACACGATCTGAGCAAACGTTGACATCAGAAGTTTTGAAACAGTAATCCGACCAAGGAAAAGAAGAAAAGAAATCTTGCAGGTTATCCCATTTTGCATTCTTGTAATGCCGAACAACATGAGGTTGGGAATAGCCATGAGATAAAGGCTCCATTGGAGAAGAGACAATCACCAAGTTGTGATCTGAGGTGCCTAAAGGACCACTCACTTCGACCGTATACTTAGATGGGTTGTCTGTGAGAAAACGATCAAGCGTGTTGGCTGTATGGTTAGGATTGTCCGTTATTCTTGTCGGTAAATGAACAATCTGTGCAAGGTCATTAGTGATTGCAAAATCCTCAGCATCTCGACCAGCTGGGTCACACACAACGAAAAATTTTAAATGCCAAACTCGACACACTTGCAACCTCTTTCGGCCTAACTAGATTCAAGAATTTCCCCCCCCCCCTCTATATATATACAGGGTGATTCACTACCAGTGCGACAAACTTGTAGGAGGTGTAGGGGGCACAAAGACGAATCGGAATCACATAGCATTGCAGGGTCCGAAATGCCTTCGTCATGCGGTAGAAGACGTTGAACGGGAGGTTGCGTATATACACTCAATTATCACTGAATGATGATCATCCCATCCGCGATGGACCATGCCGCATAGCTCGCAGCATTAATTTGCATCTGGTCGTGATAGTAAAAGTGAAAAAGTAGTTATGTGACGTAATAAAGATATCACGGGGTTTTTAAAAGGGCATGATTGTAGGAGCTCGTGCGTCGGATGCTTCCATAGTGGAAACGGCACGTCTTCCCGGTTCCTCACGGACCACCGTAGTTAAGGCGTACAAAGAATGATGTCGAACTACCTCCCACTGACAGAACTATAAAGTATTACGCAAGGCAGATGTTCGTGGTAAGCTAAGGGTGCAGTGTGTTATTGTGGGCTCAACGGCAGTTTATTGTGCGACAGCTGACATCGCAATACAATATAGAGAATGCAAGAACAGTGTCACACACTGTTCTTGCATTCTCTATATTGTATTGCTGTGTCATAACGCTGCGTCACACACTCAGACATGTGTTATGTGGACATGTGTTTAACGCTGCGTCACACACTCGTGTTTAACGCTGCGTCACACAATAACGCTGCATCACACACTCAGACATGTGTTATGTGGACATGTGTTTTTGTAAAGGGCGGCTCCTAGAACGTCTGTTCAACTCCTCGTATCTCTGTGAAGAACAGTATCACTACAAATGGGCCAGATATGTGTGTGACGTAGGTTTGTGTGTGTTCTGTTGTTCTGTTCTGGCCTCTTGGCTACCCAGAAGCATCAATCACCTGGACAGATGAAACAAAATAAATTAAAAAATAAAAAATAACAATTAATAAAATAAAAACAAATATAGATAATTAAAAATTTTAGATTAGTAAAAAAAATTTAAGCTGCTGTCTGGGGATCCCCATTCGTAGCCTGCGTTATTCTGTAGGAGGCTTTCCTGGGCGTGAATACTTGCGTCGAGAAGTTCTGGAAGGCAGCAAGGTTCTGTGGCGTCTGTAACAGAATGTCCAGTTGATTTTCAGTGAGAGGGATGGTATTTGCTAGGTCTTGCCTCAGGTCCTCGTAGAGAGCGCACTCGAAGAGAAGGTGGAACCAATTCTCCTTGGCCCCGCAATAGCAAACGTCTATGGGTATTAGTCTTGGTTGAAAGAGCTTCTCGTTCAATGAGCCATGCCCAGTGACTAGGAATGATGTCTCAAGAGTTAGACAGAGCCACTTCTGCGCTGATTTAGAGGAGGGGAAAGTCACATCCGGCAGGAATCTCCTTGTAACTGCTCCCTTGGTGGAAGTGTCCCATCTTCTCTGCCAGATGTTTATCATCTCATTATAACAGCGTGTTTTCTCTGCCTTAGGGTCAGTGTCCAGGTTTAGCTCAATGTCCAAGATCTTGGTCGGAATTTTCTTGTTGATTCTAAATGTCAGGCCACGGAAGGTTACATACAGGTCCAGTGGAAGGGTCCCAGCTAAGACCTGGATAACAGCAGTGGATACTGTCCTGCATACCCTATGGGTAGCCAGAAGCATTATCCTTTGTATAGAGCCTAATTTGCCTATCATGTTTACCAATCTAGCTCGATGGAACCAAGCACCTGCAGCATACGTCACGATCGGAAGGAAAACGGCTTTATAGTACAGCTGAAGCGACCCCTTGGACAGGCTCCATTCGTTCCTGGTGATTCTGATGATTGAGCCTGAAAACTTTTTCACCTTGGAGCTGAGATGGATGAGGTGGGGATGAAAGCTTAATTTATGGTCCAGAACCACCCCTAGCACAGTGGTCTAGGAATGATGTCTCAAGAACAATTGTGTGAACAATGGGAAGTTGTACCCTAGAGACTTTAACTTGCGGAGGCCGCCTGAGATCCAGCGTATTTTTAAACAGCATCATTTTAGTCTTGCTTGGATTTATCTGTAGTTTATTTAGAGCATCCCAGGAAGAGAGGTCGTCAAGGACCTGATTAGCATTGTCCTCTATGGCTCTGCGTGAGCGGCCGGACACCACAATCGTGAGATCGTCCGCAAAAGCAACAATCTTGGAATTGGCAAAGGAGCGGGAAAGCTAGTCTTGTAGGATCATGTTCCACACGAGAGGTCCCAGAACTGAGCCCTGAGGGCATCCCCGGGTGATTGGCCTGGAGACATGATAGTATTTTGACTTTAGAACTACTGTTCTATCTGAAAAGTAGCTTTGGAAAAGTTTATAGAGATGGCTGGAACAGGAGGCTGTCCGGAGGCGTACCAGAGCATTGCCCCACCAGACAGTGTCAAACGCGCCCTCGAAGTCAATGAAGATGGCAAGTTCAAATTTTGCTTCGGAATTTTCTATGTGCAGAACTAGATCGAAGAGGCCTCCTCACAGGATCGTCCTGGAGTGAATCCATACTGGCAGGGGGAGAGCAGATTCTGTGCTTAAAAGAGAGCTGTGGCCCTGAGCGCCAATAGCCACTCCAGTATTTTGCCAAAGTTTGCAAGTAGCGCAATTGGACTGTGAGAGCGCGGGTCAGTAGGGTTTTTATGCTGCTTCTTAATTAGTCTCAGTAGCGAGATCTTCCAATCCACAGGAAAACATCCTTCCTGAAGACATTTGTTGTACAGTAAGAGTATATACTCCGGCCGAAGCTTGTGGAGACGGAGGGTGAAACTGTATTCGATGAGATCTAATCCTGGACATTTTTGGATGTTAATATTTTGGAGAACTGCTGATAATTCTTCCAAGGTGAAAGGTTCTGTGGTTTCATCTGATTCATAACTGTTGTTTGCAGTACGAATGGCAGTATGTTCAGACAAGTCCTGTGCAGTGTCGTCTAGTGGAAATAACTTATCAAGGATGTGACTGGCTGAGTCCTGCCAGTTGGAAGTCTCCCGGGAGTCTGTAATCACTGTGCTGAAGATGTCCGGAGTGTAGGTTTTGTCCCGCATGATCTTGTAGACTAGGCCCCACGGATTCGTCGTACCAGATTCTCTGACAAAGTCAGACCATGTTGCCTTCTTCCTAGCTGCAACAGCCTTTGCGTATTCATTTTTCTTAGCTATGTAGTCGCTGTATAGTCGTGCTACTTCTGACGCTGGCCAGTCACGGTGTCGCTGGTAAAATCGGAGAGCTCGGTTTACGGACCGTCTAAGCAAGGTGAGTTACGGAGTCCACCAAGGGCATACAGTGGGACGGAAGATTTTCTTCTTGGCGGATTTATAAGAAGCCTTCAGGACAGCTTGCTGCAGAGTGGTAACTAATTCGTCAGCGGAGCAGACACTGTTTTGGGTTGGATCCGTGAGAGGGAAATCTGAGACACTCAGACGTATGGGATTCCAAAGCAGACGACCCATGAGACAACCTTTCCTCACCGCTGATCATCGTCGACATCGAATGCTGTGGTGCCTACAACTCGCTGTTTGTACAATGGAGGACTGGAAACGAGTGGGCTGGTGGGATAAGTCCAAATACCTGGTGCAACACGCCGACGGACGCCTTCGTGTGTGGCCCAAGAAACATGAGTCCATGGACCCATCGTGCATGGTGCCCACTATCCAGGCTGGTGGCGGTGGGTATCGGTTCTTAATATCGGGTATGTTTAGCTGGCAAGAATTAGGACTCCGGGTGCGTATGGGTCAACGTTTTTTCGTTGGTGAGGTCTACCGTGTCTGCGTGGGTAGCACAGTGGTATCGTCACCGTCCTAGACACACCGGGTGGAAAACGCCCAGATTCGAATCCCGTCGATGACGCGAGGGATTTTTATGGGTTTTTTTTTCTCTCCGTGGCTGAGTTAGTCAGTCTTAGACGTAGACAGCAAGGTTTTCCCCCCTTTCGTCCGGCCAAATCAAACAGGCAAATCAACCAGAGAACACATGCAATTTACACACAATACACATGGGTATATGTAATAACTTACCGGGTGACCCTAATGTAATAGTTTGGTTTGGTGAAATCTACTGGCAGCTCTTAAGAGACCATGTGCACCCTGCCATTTTGCACTTTTTCCAGAATAGAAACGGGATCTTCCAAGACGATAAATGCGCCGTGTCATCGGGCCCGAAATGTTCACGAACGTTTCGATGAACACAGTGAAGATATCACCCATCTTGATTGGCCTCCAAATTCGCCTAACCTGCAATTGAATACCTGTGATATGTTTTGGAACGGAAAGTGAGACGTATGGACACACAGCCATCATCTATTCCAACACTGTGGAAAGGCTGCATGGCTGCAGATCCGTCTTCAGACATACTGTATAGTGCAGTCAATGCTTAGACAAATAGCTGCGGTTATCTTTGTGAACGGTAACCCAATATGTTATTAGTTAGGTGTCATAATTCAGTGAACACGGTATATTTTAATTTTATAATGAAGTTCATATATTTTAAAGCTTTTCAGTAGCAGTAAGACTTGTATAATAATTTACAAAGTATTATGGAATGAACTTAAAAAAATTACGGAATATAAATTAATAAAATATTACAGTAATTAAGAAGTTCAAAAACTTTATTTACTATTAAACTTAAGAATTTAGGCTTACAAGATAAAGAAAAGAATGCTACTTCGCAGAAATAGCTTTACAAAAGTTGAGACTCAGATTTATAATATATGACAGAAAATAACTACTCTATATAAAATTTCCTAAATTAAATGTTAAAGTTTCCGTAAAAAAAAAAAAAAAAATCTACTAACTCTCAACACAATCCTCCTACAATCCTTTAGAAGTGTAGAACAAAATCCACCAGACGACAGAGCTCTTTGGGGTCAACTATTAGACAAGAAAGAATATTTACACACACAAAAAAAAAAAAAAAAGTTTGGGAGATCAGAGGGACAACTTCATCAGGGATATGTAATCCCGGTCTACGCCGCATTGAATATTATTGTAGGTCATGCTTGTTACGTCTCTTCTACAATAGAGTCAAGGATTAGAACATCTTTAGAATATTCTAATCCTTGACTGATCTTGAACTTGCTTTCTTGGTTTGAGGGACCATCACAGTGGGTAACACAGTGGATATAATCGCCATCCTGCCCTACCGATTGGAAAAGTGATTAATAATGCAATAAATTTTTATGGGCTTTTTTTCAGTGTGGTTGAGTCGGTCTCAGGCGAGGGCCGTCCCTGACATTCAGATTTTACACTCAATTACACAGGTAATATACCGACGCTTCATAGCCTTAGTTGCTTTGGCACTTAACGCCTACCTAGCCTAACTGATTTAGAAAGATAAGGTTTTCACAGTGAATCCAAAATACTCATGTTACTATTTCAGTATTTTTTTTTTTTTTTTTTTTTCACCACTGGAATAAAATCACCTTTATTATTCCTACTTATGTTTTTTGTTTTGCATCCTGCGACTAGTGCTGGTACCAGGCGCACTGGGTAGTCATTATATGCAGCTATTATTTCTGGCTCTCTGACTATCCTACAGGAGAGAGTTTATTAGCAATCCTGAGCTATCCTACAGATTCGTGTTTATGAGTGATAAGGGCACACCTCATCGCACTGCAGCTGTTGATATGCTTTCGGAACGTGAGGACATTGTACCAGCGATTTAAATCCCATCGAACACATATGGGACTCTCTGGGGAGACGCCTAGCGGCACGTCCACACCCACCACAAAATATTCACCAGCTGAAGATGGCGCTGACAGAGGAATGGACAAGTTACCGCAAGAACTTATCAACAACACTGTTCTAAGTATGGACAGGCGGTGCAAAGCCTGCATCGACATTAGGGGTGGTCGTATCTCCTACTGAGGACCACCTGTTCCCTTTGTTCCATCTTTGGCAGTGATGCATCTGTATCATGGCAGCCATTGTTATGTTGCCGTTTTTGAATCAAGTCCCTCTGTACCGTTTTGTTTCCGTTGTTGTTTCCTTCATTTCTGTACCTCACAAGGTTCCTTTGGTATGCTTTGCCCTTATTCAGGCCACTCCTATGAGAAGCTACAGGTGAAAACCTGACTGGTCCTTAAATTTTGCACACCAGTGTAGTAATAATGTTTTAGGAGCATCAGCGACTAAGGCCATATTGCTTCATATATACTGTCTGTAAATTGCGTGTGCCTGCGCGGGTTGCACAGTGATATCGTCACCATCTTCCCCACATCGGGTGCACAGAAGTCCTGGGTTCGGATCCCGTCGATGACGCGAGGAACTTTAGTGGGCTTTTTTTAATTCCGTGGCTGAGTTAGTTGTTCTCAGGCGGAGACATCAAGGTCTCCCCCCCCCCAGAAACGGTTTTTTTTGTTCAGCAAAACAGACAATTAGACCAGAGAACAGACACAAATACGGGTATGTGTAAGAAATTACCGAGTGACCTTAATATAATAGTTCGGGTTTTTTTTTTTTTTTGTAAATTGCATGTGTTCTGTGGTCATTTTTTTGTTTGCTGATCGAAAAACCTGAGTTTCCGGGAGAAAAAAACTATGCTACCCTCGACTGAGATCGATTAACTCAGCCATGCTGTGAAGAGGCCCATAAAAATTCCTCACGTCATCCACGAAACTCGAACTCGGATCTTTCCACCTCGTGTGGGGAGGACGGCGGTTCAACCAACTGCGAATCTACAAGGACTTTCTGGAGTTCCTAGTAGGTGTTCTCTGGGAGGCTTATTGCTGCTAGATCCTTAGGTAGGCTCTTTGGCATCATGTCGGGGTTGACACAGTGACATTATTATTATACTGTTGCAGAAAAATAAACTTTATAAAACAGAAATGCAGTTGGCGAAGCTATAAGAAATAAATTCCAGTTACGCTTTGCGCAAACCCCTCCTCGAAGGCTGAAGCAAATATGGTGCTAAATAACTTCATGTGATTATCAATGAGATATTATCAAAGCTAAACTAAAGATCAAGTCTGTCAGCTTCACAACTAAAATTTTAGCAAAAGAAGTATCTAATTCATTGTGATTATTAATAATAGTGCAAGTTTTCTCTTTTTACTTTGGTGGAATTCTTAATGCATTTTTCGCCGACCGGGCTAGCCGAGTGGGTAAAGTACCTGCCCGGCAACCCAAAGGTCGCGGGTTCGATTCCCGCCTCGGGCTTGGATCAAAGTACAGCAAAAACCTTGCGAGGTGCAATATGGCCACAGAAGCCGATGCGCCAACAACTACCAAATCAAAAAAAAAAAAAAAAATACTGCATTTTTCCCTTGTTGCTTCTCCCCCCCTACCCGACAGTCTTCTGCTAGGGAGAGAGTGTACAACATGGTAAGTCTTAACTTAAATTAAAATAACTTAACTCATATTATGTAACCAAACTTGGTGTAAGGAGCTAGGCCCCTTAATTGAGTTTGTATTGTATATTTTTGATGGCTACTAATAAAGAAAATTTTTGTAACGTCAGTTCTTAACTTGGAACGTCTGGATTCTGATGATGATCACCATCAGAATCCAGAAGTGAAACATGAAAATGAAACTCAAAAGAGATCTGTAACGTTTCTAGTCTCTCGTTTCACCTTCTGAGGGGTCGAAGATCGCCTGTAGTCCTTGTGCAAGACATCTGAGAAGAGCCGGGTAGAGGCATTTCAGCGACTGAGATTCAGGAGTGCGCTGCTTCCAGCAATTTTTTTTTTTTTTTTTCGTTTAGTTGTTGGCGCATCGGATTCTGTGGCCATAATGCACCTCCCAAACTTTGGGAGGTGCATTATGGCCACAACTCTGATCCAATCCAGAGGCGGGATTCGAACACGCGACCTTTGGGTTGCCAGGCAGGCACTTTACCGTTTGTTCACCAAACTTCTGATATTATTCATTCTTTAAATATTATTTACCTATTGTAGCTGTAAAATCTCCTTGTAGAATAGTTTTATCACAACAGTTTTCTTGCTTTATTACAAGAAGTAGAAATTTTAATGATATGATCAGATAAAATTAAATAAACGTCTCAAAAATGTTTATGAAATAAAACATTTCTGTTTTTTATTATTTGGCTTATTTATTTATTTAGGTAAGCAAGGTTGGTGTGTTCAGTTGCGGTCCATCAGCACTAACGAAGAGCATCAGCAAGGCTTGCGAGACGGTTAACAAAGTTCGGAAGTTGCCGTACTTCATTCACCATTACGAAAACTTTTAATGCCACAAACTGTCTTCTTTAAACTAGCGGAATTGTGGTGCCATCTAGTGCCAGAAACATCAAAGTCTGGAAAATTAAATTGGGAGCTTCTAAATATAATAACTTGAAGGTGACGTCAAGCTCCTGAACTACCAAGAACAATATTCAAACCCATCACTGTGAAGTTAACCTGGTTTACGAAGGGCATCCCAAAGAATATTAGAGCGAAAATACTTTATTTTTCAAAGCAGTTTCATTCATCTAAGTTGTAATGTGAACACACACACACACACACACACTAAGAATATAGCTTTGCATTGGAAACACCTATCTAGTACAGCGTTTCGTAACCTTTAGCTCGCATCATCCTGGATACGTTATTGAAATCACTTCAAGGGATGCTGGAAAGTGTCCATAGGTATAGTAATCCATGCTGACTGCACAACATCTCACAGTTACGGATATTCCGCGGTAATGGATCGAAGTGTATCGCGTATCCCTGGAGACATAGTCTAATTGCAATGGTGAGGAGAGATGGTCACCATTAACGGGTGTGTAGTCAAAAACGATAGATCTATACGAGTCTCCAGTGAGGGGCATTGATAGGAGCAACATGAGGGCCAGTGTCTTCCATCCAAACATACTCAAGGCCATTACGCTTCCTCCAACCGGCCACCTGTACAATTGCTTCCTTTCAGCGGAGTTCGAGGCGTTGAATACGCCACACCTATCCATTCACGTGGTGCAATTGGAAATTGGATAAGAAAAACTGTTTTCAGTCATCTGCTCACATATGCCAGTAGCAAGGATATTCGTTGGGCTATCCGCTGTAATATCCCAACGGTGTGAGTTTATGACGCTTGGTACAGGTTCAAACGAGTAGTGCTGTCCCCCACGTTGTGTTGATTGATCAGGTACTCACTGTCACGTCTGTCCACTGGGCAGTATATTGGATCATCCTTCGCCACTGTGGCCAGCAACACATAACTGGCTGCATGGGAAATCCGTCTAGTGTTTCTTCCACGGTTGGCCCACACTTGATATACATACGAGTAACAGCTATACAGGAATACTGGAGGAAAGCTACGGGGTCCGAGATACTCGTCCCAAGTAATCACGCCTCGGCTGTCCCACCCCCATTGGAACTTTGTTAGATCATGTCTCCCTACCTTTCTTTACGCAGAACACCAGTCTACTGGACGCTGTAGTGCCAAGCTTTACCCTTATATATATCACCAGTTCGCTAAGTGAAGCTGGGGGCGGCAGACACTGGGCATGAAGTCACCGACTGGAGGGTGTCTCCAATGCAAAGCTATTTCAGTATACACACACTATGTTACGAAAAGCCATGGACACTTGTAGTTATGAATAGAACGTGTTTCACTGAAAGAAATTAAAGGCGTGTTAGTCCACCTTCGGCTGTAATGTGTTCTGCAAGACTACTAATTCCTCTTAGAAACCTGGTGGTACTGCGCTCCGCTCCCCTTTAAAGCATTCGTGAAGAGGATCGTCTTGGTCTTGCACTAATTCTGCGTCATCCTAAAGACATTCAACTGGGTTGAACTTGGGCTCTGTGCTGGTCACTGGAAATTTGCCAACCCTAGACCATGACACCACCTCTAAATTTTACAGCTGGGACAACACATTCAGGTAGTAAATGCTATCGAGGCATACTCCATACTGAAACACGTAATCGAACTGAAAGAGCGTGTAGAGCTTTTTTTTTCGCTCCACAGCACCGAATTCTGTTGATCCCCAGTCCAGATTTGGTATGTCTTGCACTATGCAAATCGATGGTGCGCGTTTGCTTTTGTTATCAAAGGCTTGTGGACTGCAGCTCTTCCGTGTAAATTTATGGCTTGTGCATGTAGCTGTCTATACGTTGTGCAGTTACGTGTTTGCCTGAGGCCACTCAGCTCTAAACTACGAATCTCTAAGGGACTGATGGCGAGATGAGATAATCAGTCGTTTCTGAGTGCGTCATTCAGTATTTTACCTACTTCGTCGGTTCTTAGACTCAGAGTCACTTATGGACTTTCACTTCTTCAGCACGGTGCCAGTTATCTACTTGGGAATCTTTAATTCCTGAGCAATAAGCACGCACAGTCATCCCCACGTGACATCCAACCATCATTCCCCTCGGAAACTTTGGAGCGCCATCTGAGTGCTCACAGTTCTATTGTACGTGTTTGAAAGGAATTCCGGGCGTGTCTCTGGTCACCTTTAGAGGTTATTTCTCATATTTCGTGATACATAATTTCCTGTGATCTACGGGGTGCCTATGACTTTTGGTAGATAGCGTATATATATATGTGGCTGCTTATTCCATCATATCAAATCTTCCTAACCACGCAAAATGTGATAACATAACATTTCACTTCAGCGTAGCCTACATATCATGGTTTTGAGAGAGAAAGAATAACAGTAACTAAAATGTCTCCAAGCTACAGAAATACAGTAGTTTGAAAAGTTGAAGGATGAAAGGGTTATAATTGTTCCTTTTTTGTACTTCGCTGATTTTGTGATTTTTAAATACCAATGGATATTGTCTCCCCTCCTATGTAATTTTAGACAACTATACCGTTGTTAATAGACTGTAAAAATGTAATTAATACTTTGTAAAAATTTAAAGTTATCAACAGTGTTTCGTCTTTGTATCTTATACATATGACTGGAAAGGTCGTGAAATAAGACTTGTAAAACCCAATACAAATAAAAGATATACTGTCTTGTTAATGTAGAACGAATAACAATAAACAATTGTTATTGCGGAAAGATATTTCTGAATAAACAGTGTATAATTAATTTCCTACACGATAAAGCTTTATTTTGAAGGCTTAACATCCACAAGAAACAGCATAGGCATAGTTTTTCAATAGAGATTGTTTCTTCTTCTGAAGAAGCAATGTCTATTAGCTACTTAAAAGTACCAAGCAAGTTACCGTTGAAAACAGTGAACTTTTTTAACGAGTTTCCTTTATATTGGGGTTTGCCAGTAGCACAATCATTATAATCCTTTTCCTCTCGAGGAACTTTCATGGGCATTTTTTTACTAAGTGGCTGAGTTACTCAACCTCGGGCAAGGAGAGAAAAAGGTCTACCTACTCAAGAAACAAGTCTTTTTCGTTATCAAAATAAACAATCCGACCTGAGAACAATTTACAAACATAATACAAGTGGATGAAATAATTCTCGGTTGGTCCTAATATGACAGCTTTCCCTTCGTATTAAAAAGCATAATCATACTAATCTGTATAAAACTGGATATCGTTGTGTGGTGTGATAGATTATTGTCATCATTGGTACAATACCAAGCGGCCATTGCTTACTTGGGAAGCCTGAAGTGGCAAAATCCATGTGTAATCTTCACATCAGAGTTTTGACTGTCTCTATCTCGTCTACCCTATAGTGCTCGTAAAATATCTTTTTAGGTTTTTAGGTTTTAACACGCTGCACCACGATGAAATAGGTTTGGTGTAGATATGTTATGTATGTGTTAATCACTAAAACAACTAAGGCTACAGTGAGACGATAGTATATTGCAGGAGTGGCCAACTAAATTTGTGATGCGATCTACTTTTTTCCTTCAAAATATGCCGCGATCTAACATTGCAAAAATTTCATTGCACAAGGTGCACAAATCGAGGGATGACTGTATATTTAAAATTCGTCGTGATCGACCGAAATTAAATCCGCGATCGACTCGTTGGCCACCCCTGGTATATTGTATCCACAGGTCGGTTTGCTGTTTGATGGACGAAAACACCCAGTTTCTAGGAGAAAATACCATTCAACCTTTGATTGAAACCGACTAACTGAACCATGTTCTGAAAGAAAACTTTAAAATTCCTCGCATCATTAACGCGACTCGATAAAATATTAAAATATTCTTTGTATTTCAAGGATAGAGGACTAGTGGTTGTTTTGTTTTTACGCAAAGGCTAAGGCCACGAGGCATGGTGTATTCTCTTTGTGCGTATCTTATAGTCAATTTTTCTGGACTAGATTAAAAACCCTAATTTCTATGGGAGGTAACAATAACCGTCCCACACAGCCTTCGAACTCGACCAAAGTCAATAAAAAAATTCTTGCGGTCTTCACTAGACTTAAACTCACACCTTTTCCACACGGTGTGAAACAGTGATCGTAGAAGAAAAGATTTCGCAGGTCATCTACTCGACAGTACACTGATCTTACCATATTTCAACTACCTTAGACGGCTTCTGAACCTGCTAATCTCATATCCCCCACTCTGCCAGATGTGAGTAGGAAATTCGATGAGGTATACATGGCGCAAGGGCATTTCTATGGCTATGCTTTGTCAGACATTTGGGTATACTGCTGCCAGTATATGGCATATCAAATGTTTTGTCCCACCCCAACGTTCCAGCAAAAATTAACAGCCATGGGAATAGAAAATAACCCATATTGCCACTGTGGTGAAGAGGAGTCCTGGGAACACCTTATGTACGAGTGTCTCACTTACGACAACGCCAGACTTCAATTTCTCACAGAGATTCAAGGAAACCCCCGCAATCAGGAGTCAACTTTACTTCAAGAAGAGACCACATACCTAGCCTTAACACGCTACGCCCAGGCTGTTTTCAATTGTAGAAGAGCAAGACTTGCGGAAATCAGGGCAGAACAGAATAACGAGCCACCCCAGCGATCCCCTACTGGGATAGGATAATGCAATTTACCCTGGGTGCAGGATACTCACAGGACCACCTGCCCCTGTATCCTCTTCCTTATAGTGGACTGCCTTCCCTCTTTGGTCCACTCCAACTACTGTTCCCCACTTTTGACCTCTTCTTCTTCTCTTACTCCCCCCCATATGCTCTCTTATCTTTTTATTTTATTTATTTTTATTTATTTATTATTTTTTTTTATTTTTATTATTATTTTTTTTTTTTTTTTTTTTTTACAGCCTCAACTTTTTATTTTTATTTTCACTCTTAATTTTTTTTATTATTTTTTATTCTATTTTTTTATTTTATTTTTTTATTTTATTATAACTTTTTTTTTTCTTTTTTTTTTTTTTTTTTTTTTTTATGGCTTCTGTCAGGTAGCTTAGGCAACCCTGGCAGAGGCAGCCAGAGTATAATGGGCAGCCTGGCTCACCTCCCAGTGGTTGTGGCGGGCAACGTGGAGTCCCAGTAGGGGCCCCGCGGCCAAGCAGCCAGACACAACAACAGAACAAAGCACAATACTACATTAGCAGACATTACACTTTTTTTTCTGGCTGTGCAGTAGTTCTGCATTTCATCACAGAGTACACATGGTGCAGATGTGGGAAACCACCGGTGGCGCCTGAACCTAAATACTATGCCACTATGCCACTATGCCCAACACAACCTGCACTTCATTGAATTATTACTGGTTCGAACTAAGGGAACAAGCTCACCTACAGTGAAAATGAGTTAGAATACCGTCAATGATGGGAGGAATGTTTAAGGTCTTTTTCATAAGGTGGCTGATTCATCTGTCGCAGGCGAGGGTCGATAGCTTTTGCTCTAGGAAACTCGGGCTTTTCGTCCAACAAACCGAACGAAGAATACACACAGTTACAGAAACAATATCTGAGGCCGCACGGCCCAGTTGCTTTGCCGCTTAACACACCTAAACCATTTCCCCCAAACTGCTATTTTAAGTGCCCAAACGGAATACTGATCCCAATACCGTGCTTATTCCTATAACACAATCATTCTGCGCAGTAGCACAGTGGTATCGTCACCGTCCTTCTCACACCGGCTGAAAAACACCCGGGTTCGAATCCCGTTGATGACGCGAGGAACTTTAATGGGCTTTTTTTTTTTTTCACTCCGTGGCTGAGTTAGTCGGTCTCATGCGTAGATTAGCAAGGTTTTTCCCCAGAAACTGTAGTTTGCTGTCCAGCAAAACAGGCAAATCGAACAGCGAACACACGCAATATATAGACACAAAAAACATTGGTATAGCTAATCAATTAAGGGTGATCCTAATAAATAATATTAATTTTTATAGCACAATTCAAATCATTCTATTTAAAATGCACATTTCGTATAATCACCGTCCTCCCCACACAGGGTGTAAAAGACCTGAGTTCGGATCCTGTCAATGACGGAGAAATATTTATGGGCCTTTTTCAAAACGGGCTGTTTTAGTCGGTCTAAACTGAGGGCACTGTTGTTTTTTCTCCAGGAAATCTACCGTAGAACACGCAATTAACAGACATAATATACACGGCGCAATGTGGATTCAGTTGCCGAATGCGCCTAAAACCCTATAACAACAACTATTTTAAAAAAATCCTTTCATGACCATACCGCTATTCATCCGCTTCGCTCAAATGTCCAGCCAAACGCCTCATTATAACGTAGTATCCGTCACACTCGAATGAAACAACATCCTACACTTGTGTGCAAAATTTAAGTGTCAGTCAGGTTTTCACCTGTAACTTCTCACAGGAGTGGCCTGGATTATGGAAGAAGCATACCAAAGGAACCTCGCGAGGTACAGAAATGATGAAGGAAACAACACCGACACAACAACGGAAACAAAACGGTACAGAGGGACTTTATTCAAAAATGGCAACATACCACTGGCTGCCATGATACAGATGCATCACTGCCAAAGATGGAACAAAGGGAAGAGGTTGTCCTCAGTAGGAGATATGGTTACCCCTAATGTCGATGCAGGCTTTGCACCGCCTGTCCATACTTAGAACAATGTTGTTGATAAGTTCTTGCGATAACATCGTCCATCCCTCTGTCAGCGCCATTTTCAGTTGGTGAATATTTTCTGGTGGGTGTGGACGTGCCGCTAGGCGTCTCTCCAGAGCGTCCCATATGTGTTCGATGGGATTTAGATCGATGGAACGGGCAGGCCAATCCATATGAACAATGTCCTAACTTTCTAAAAGCATATCAACAGCTGCAGTGCGGTGAGGTGTGGCGTTATCATCCATAAACACGAACTTGGGGCCAATGGCAACTCGGAACAGACGCACACGGGGAAGGATTACCTCAGTACAGTAGCGTGCACCGGTTACAGTACCGCCTTCCAGTATCTGGAGTTATGTACGTCCATCCAAGATAACGCCTCTCCAGACGAGAACACCTCGACCGCTATATGGATCCCTTTCCGTGTTGTTTGCGGGATGATACTGTGTGCAAACCTCTCGCCAGATTAGCTGACGTCCATAATCGCTGTTGAGACTAAATCTGTTCTCATCACTAAAGAGTACCTTAAGTAAAGATTTTGTGGTTGTAACCTTCATAAATTGTGTTGGTCCTAAATTTTGCACGCCAGTTTAGTTCTTATTACCACTATCTATGTACCTCCAGGTCCAACCGCTACAGTTATTTTTGATACTGCTAATTACAGGTAATGGATGAAACAATGGAAACAGCAAGGTTGCGCACCAACTTTAGGTTTATGCTAAACAGCAGCGTCTACGTAGCACTGACGGAGTCATGAAACATGCAAATGCCATTCCAGCATTGCTTAGCGTCAAGTACATGTAAAGGCAAACTCTTCCTAACTGGATGTCATTATTTGTATCATGTCAAGAAAATACCTCAGCGGTTTTGAAAGGGGCATGATTGTTGGAGAGTGTTTGGCGGAACTTTGATCACTAAGATAGCTGAAGTCGCTAATGATTCATGAGGAACAGTTTCCAAGGTCATGTCTGCATGGGAATATAAAGCGAATACATCATCTGCAAAAAGCAACAGTAAGCGAAACCACACTCCAGAATCAGGAAGTTCGAGTATTAGTGGGAAGTGCAAAGCGAAATCGGCGAGCAATTACTGACATGTCACTAATGTAAACCCCACTTGAACTTTGCTGTCCAGGGATGAGATTATGATCTCTAACTGAATAAATAAACAGCTGATCAGTGTGCAGGAATTTCAACGCAGGACGCGAGAGGCCAGTTTTGTCAGAAACATTACGTTGAGAACTACACAAAACGGGATATTACGATCGAGTTGCACTTCAGAAGTCATTCATCCACCTGACAACGCAAGTCGTCGTGTCCAGTGGTGTCAAGGGAACAGGGAGTGGCCTCTTGAACTGTGGAGAAATATGGTATAGTCCGACAAATCCTTTTACACTTTGTTTGCAGCAAATGGACGAGTGCACGTGTCGCGCCAACCAAAGGAAGCTTACAACTTTGATTGCTTGTTTCCTACTGTTTAAGGTTCTGGCGGTTCTGTAATGGTGTGAGGTGCCTTCTCCTGGCATAGTTTAAATGTACTCATTCTGTTAGAAGGCAAGGTCGACGCCGAGAAACGGCGCTGGCTTTTTCACATACCATGGCCTTCGCAATCACAGATCTGAACCCTATGGAAAATGAATGGGAACGTCTGGAACATCTCAGTAGCGCTTTCGAACAAGGAGGAATTTAACACGTTTCTTAAAGACGAATGGTGTCGTGTCCGTCCTGCTGACTTTCAGACACTGGTAGACTATGCCACAACGTATACAGGCTGCACTGGACTCACGTGACGGACCAACACCATATTAGTGATTTTTCCTTACTGTTTCCATTTTTTGCCCATTACTTGTAGATTACAATTCATTTACATCTCTCTCTCTCTCTCTCTCTCTCTCTCTCTCTCTCTCTCTCTCTCTCTCTCTGCAAGTAAAATTATCTGCGAATACATAAGCTTCAATCCTGTGTAATCTCAAATGCTGGTGTCGCAACCAGCCGCTATAAGTCACCAGTTAACCTACAACTTACAACATTTCAAATAGACCAGAAAATAACTTACTTTACTCTTCGCTCCTACGCACCAGGGCAGACTGGCCCAGGAGGCTAACGGCAATTGCTGCCACGAAAATAGTGTTTCTAGGGTGTTAGCCCTCATGGGTAGCACAGTTGGTATAATCACCGTCCTCTCCAGACAGGGTAGTAAAGACCTGAGTTCGAATCCCGTTAATGACGGAGGAATTTTTATGAGCCTTTTTCACAACGTGAGTTAAACGACCCCTGAGAGGAGGGTCGATAGCATAGTTCCCTTTCCCCGACGATAGTAGGGTTTTTCGTCCGAAAAACAAAACTCTACCACAGAACACACAATTTGCAGACATATTACACACGACGCAATATGGGGTAAGTTGTTGATGCGCATAAAACCTTACAGCCAAATGCTGCAAAAAAGGGGGGGGGTTAAAATTGTTGACAGTCGCTGGAACCAACTACAAAACGGTTCGCTGCTCTGCAGGTGTTATGTTGCGTATTTCCCCGAGAAAAATGTTTGAGCCCTACCATAAACATATCATGTATTATTTGCGTGTACTTTTCTCAAAATACCTACACCTGGCAATTAGGGTGATCATCAGCAAAAATTCGTCCCATTCAAAAGTGCATTTTTGCTGCAACTTCAATTCCGTGGCACGTTCTTGCAAGCTGTGATACTCAGCTTTGCGTCATTCTGGATAAATTCCATTGCTGTAACCTTCCCTCCTCAAAAATAATCCCTATCGCTGGCTGGTCTCGAGGATGATGGTCCTTGCAATTAAATCCTATTTTTTTTTTACATAAAGAATGGAAACAAATGAAAAATTAAACGGACCATACAATGTATTCCAGGGCTCATGCCTGGAGCAATCAAAACTGTATTAGGATAACACCCTTGGGGGAAGACTAAATTCTCGTGAATTCCCCAAGGAGCAAGGTACTAACTGGGTGTATTACAAGATTTACGTATATTTTCACACTCGTTAACGCGTACATTAATTTCGTACATTTTCACACTCGTTAGCGTCAATGACGCTAACGAGTTGATCTATCACATTGACAGAGGGCCAGTTAATTTTGGCAATCAACTAGTCTTATCCTGCATAACAAAGTCGGTTTTTCACTTTTGCATAAAAAACCTTAGCCCACGCATCATAGAAACACTTCTGGATATCTTAAGTCAGATTCTCATCAATCACTATTTTTCCTCCTCAGTGGATTGCCTACTGCATCCGTCCTCACCAAAATGGCGCACTCCTTTCCTCATCAGACACTAAAAAACATTTTTAAGTTTATGTGCTAACCGAGTAGCAACTTATGCACCTAAATAGTTTGTTTGTAAATTGCTTGTGTCCCCTAGTAGGTTTGCCTATTTTTCTGGATGAAAAAAAATCGATTTACCATGAGGAAAAGCCACGCTATCTCTCCCTTGACCAATTAATTCGGCCAGGTCCGAAAAACATAAAAGTTCCTCGCGTCATTGACAGGATTCCAAACCAGAACTATTGTCAGGAAAACGGGAAATATGTTGTGCAAGAAGGATTGATGAAATAGGACCAGAGTATATCTGTCAGGGGCAAAAGTAGTTGTAGAGCAGATATCACCTTTTAGGGACACAAAAGGTGATATTGTTGTACACGGTGGCAATAATGATATTACGAATAAACGATATGAGGACCTACTTAACAAGTACAGGACAACATTGGAAAACAGTCGCGAGTTAGGATTGAATTTGAAAGTGTTTGCAATTCTGCTCAGACATAATAGGAGGGAATATATGAGAGCCTTTTTCAATCAATTCGGCCCCGGAGAGAATGTACAAGGCTCATGGGATGGAATTTTTATCAGCATGGTCTGTGCTTGTTAACAGGAGAGGCTGTTTTTACAGGGATAGAATACACTTGAACGGAACGGGTGCAACAATATTTGCTAATGCTATTGAGGAGTGTTAGGTGAGTCGGAAAACTGCTAGCTTGGGGGAACACACAGACTAACAGCTTAACTAGCGCCGCAAGCAAAGGTGAAAGTGATTCTTGCATTTTTTGCTACTACTGGTACTTGCAGCCGCCTGGAAAGCATGATCTACAGCAGGGCCCAGTTTTAGGCCCTGCTGTAGATCATTATGAAAAAAAAAAAACGAATGCATGGGCTTGTTAGGCTAACTAAGAGTAAGAACACGTGCATGTAAACTAATGCTACGAGCACTGTAAATAAATTTTAAGCACTGATTAAGTCGTAGAATGCAGACATTGTAGGAACAGAGGAGACGTGGTGTGACTCAGACATAAGTGATACTGAATTTGAAACTGGGGAGTAATGTATACGGGAAGGAAAGATAGGACAGGAGAGGTGGAGGGGTTATGCTTTTAGCTAACAACATTAAATCTAAGGCAGTGCATCCAGTTGATTTGGGTAACGAGTGCAATATTCAGTCAGTTTGGTGTAATGTAGGCAATCGGAAAACAAAATTGAGAGTATGAGTGTGTTATAGGCCTAATGAATGTGACGAGTACACCAAATAGCTCTGTAGGGAAAAAGAATGGGCCAGCAAATCCGAATGTTTCTCACACACTAACACGAATTTTGTGGATTTCTTGGATGACTTTTCTACAGCAACATCTTAGAGAGGCAACAAGAGGAAGCCATACTCTTAATCTGGTTATCAGCAGTAATTCTTCACGCATTAAGAATCTGCAGGTAAAAGACCCACTAGGTAGCAGCGATCACAGTATACTAATGTGGAATTTAATTAAAGACATAATTACTGTCAAGGGTAAAGGGAAAGGCTTTTGTTTTCATAAGGGTGAGACTAAAAGAGGTCTCAGACAGTTTTCAATTGTGTGCAGTGGTACTAACTGATGATGATATTGGCAGTAAATATGTCTTTAATTAAATTAAAGCTAGCTTTCATACCAACAAAGAAATACAGGCTTAGACCTTAATTGATGTCAGTTGAACTATTCAGAAATGGCAGAGAAGAAAAGTGCATGGGATGCATATTATTATCAGGTGATAACTGAAGCCTATTGTAGATGTACTTTACTCTGTAACCAAGTCACAAAGGAGGTTAGGAAAACTGAGGCAGATTATAAAAGTCTCTGGAGAAGAATGCAATGAAAAAAATGACGTGTGTGCCGACCACGCGCGGTAAATGGTTTTATGTAAAACATCCTTGGCTTGGAAGAGGTTAACGAAATGCAAGCCAACAGCGTAATAACCCATTTGATTGTAGCCAATTGAATTGCTACAATCAAATGGCAGCACTACAAATATTTGTTTACACATACTTGTTGTAAACAACACCAACACAACAACGGAAACAAAACGGTACAGAGGGATTTAATCAAAAATGGCAACATAGCAGTCGCTGCCATGATACAGATGCATCACTGCCAAAGATGGAACAAAGGGAACAGGTGGTCTGCAGTAGGAGAATGGCCACCCCTAATGTCGATGCAGGCTTTGCACCGCCTGTCCATACTTAGAACAATGTTGTTGATAAGTTCTTGCGGTAACATCGTCCATTCCTCTGTCAGCGCCATCTTCAGCTGGTGAACATTTTCTGGTGGGTGTGGACATGCCGCTAGGCATGTCCACACAAAAGGAAGGAATTCAATCACATTTGGCCACTTGATATGTACGTATTAACCGCTGGTGACACTGCTCAGGCTGCGGACAAATCGAATAGGCATTTTGCATCTACATTCACACATGAGGAATTGTTTAGGGAAGGGGATGCCAGACGTTTATTAAACTCGAACGAGGATCTAAATGACTTTGCGATAATTGAAAGGAAAGTGGAGGAGAAATTTGAGGATGGTCATAAAAAAGGCACCAGGGGTGGAAGGATACAATTATACCAAGGTAGGCAACAAAGTAGGTAAACAAACCCTTAGCCATAATTATGGGAGCATCCTTGGATTTAGGGGTGGACCATATGGATTGGAGAAGTGAAAATATTACCCCAATTCATAAAGGAGGATCAATGAGTAATTGTAAACCTCTTAGCTTAACGTCTTTTCCAGGAAAAATAATTGAGTCACTAGTTAAAGAAGTAAATGCTGGACCATTTGGACAGACCTGCAATTATACTGCAATCACACCATGGATTAGTTAAGGGGCGGCCTTGTCGAACCAATCTGATAGGTTACTATGATGCAGTGCCCAAGGAACTGGATGCAAAAAGTAATTTTTACATCATATACACCGGGGGGAACAGAAATTATGGGATACCTATCTAGTAACGGGTAGGCCTACCTTCTGCCAGCATAAGGGCAGTCACACGGCGAGGCATTGACATCACTAGTTCAGGAAAGCGTTCCACCGGTATTTCCATCCATGCTTGCTGCCTAACCATTAGGGGAAAGTTACTGCTAGGGATAAAAGAATGGTTATGTGGAAGAAGACAGAAAGTGGTTATCAATGGGCACTGATCTTCGCGGACTAATGTTATTAGTGGAGTTCCCCAGGGTTCAGTGCTGTGTCCATCATTCTTGTCAATATTTTATCAGTGGTATTGATGAAGGTATATCAGGCTTAATGTCTAAGTTTGCAGATAATACAAAGGTTGGCAGGGTGGTTAACGACAATCACCAGGGTGAACTACTGCGACAAGATCTATGAAAATTGGGTCGAAGAGCTGGGAAATGGCAGTTGAAGTTTAACATTGACAAATGCAAGGTAGTGCATATGGCTATCAGTAACTCCAGAGTAACTTATCAATTGTGTGTGACAGCGGAGGGCAGCGGCTCAGGGCAGTGACTCAGGGCAGCGGAGAATGAAAAAGACCTGTGTTTACGTGCAGTCAGACATGAAATTCTTTGAGCAGTGCAGACATGCCAGGACAGTTCAGGGGTTTTGTCAATGATATACAGAAACTTTGCTAACAGCGATAAGGAGATGATTATCCCTTTGTATAAGGCCATGGTAGGCCGAATCTTAAGTACTGTAGACAGATCTAGAGGCCTACGTTAAGGTGGAAACAGAACTGCCGGAATGTGTGCAGCAAAGGGCAACTAGATTGGTGAGGAAAATGAACAAAAAGGTTGTTCATTTTCTTTTTTGAAACCTTTCTAGGTTTCAGTTCGTTTGCTGAACTGAAACCTAGAAAGGTTTCAGTTCAGCAAACCGCAGCGTCCCGAGACGAGGCGGGGAGATCTGATTGAGCTGTTTAAAGCGGTGGATAGGTTCAGTAAGCTGAATGTTATTCTTCCACTTGCTCAGACTACACACATGGGGGAGGGCATAAATTCAAGTTAAGGAGAATGGTTGCAGGACAGATGTATGGAAGTTTTCCTTCAGCTAGCGAGTGGTTGATTGTTGGACCTGGCTTCTATCAGTTATTGTGGTAGTGGATGGGTTGAATTAATTCAAGGGAGAACTCGCCAAATTCTTAGAACGTACGGATGGGGTCAAAATTTTTTTTTTTTTTTTTTTTTTTGACTGATGTTATAAAAGCTAGCTTTTTTGCATCATTTGGCATTACTACACTGGTGTGCAAAACTTAAGGACCAACACTATTTCTAAAGGTTACAGCCACAAAATCTTTACTGATGAGAGTAGATTCAGTCTCAGCAACGATTCTGGACGTTCAGCTAATCTGGCGAGAGGTTGGCACACCGTATCACCCTGGACTAAGAAAATAACAGAATGGTACCCAAGAGGAGCTAGAAGAAAACCTGGAAGACAAAGGCGGAGATGGATAGATGAAATTCATGAGTTTTCGAGTAGTAAATGGATGGCCAGTGCTCAAAACAGAAGGAACTGGAAAGTTGCTGGAGAGGCCTTCATCCTGCAGTGGATTGAAAATGGCTGATGATGATGATCACCCTGCAAACATCACCGAAAGGGATCGATATGGCGGTCGAGGTTCTCGTCTGAGGAGGCGTTATCTTGGATGGACGTACACAACTCCAGATACTGGAAGATGGTACTGTAACCGGTGCACGCTACTGTACTGAGGTAATCCTTCCCCATGTGCCTGTGTTGCGAGGTGCCATTGGCCCCGAGTTCGTGTTTATGGATGATAACGCTACATCCCATCGCACTACAGCTGTTGATATGCTTTTGGAAAGTGAAGGCATTGTTCGTATGGATTGACCTGCCCGTTTCCATCGATCTAAATCCCATCGAACACAGACGGGACGCTCTGGGAAGAGGCCTAGTGGCACGTCCACACCCACCAGAAAATGTTCACCAGCTGAAGATGGCGCTGACAGAGAAATGGACGATGTTACTGCAAGAACTTATCAACAACATTGTTCTAAGTATGGGCGGGCGGTGCAAAGCCTGCATCGACATTAGGGGTGGCCATATCTCCATATCTCCAAAGAGAAGAGGGGATCCGAGGATCCCCTCTTCTCTTTGTTCCATTTTTGGCAGTGATGCATCTGTATCATGGCAGCCAATGCTATGTTGCCATTTTTGAATAAAGTCCCTCTGTACCGTTTTGTTTCCGTTGTTGTTTCGGTGTTGTTTCCTTCATCATTTCTGTACCTCACGAGGTTGCTCTGATATGCTTTTCCTATATCCAGGCTACTCCTATGAGAAGCTACAGGTGAAAACCTCACTCGTTCTTAAATTTTGCAAAACCAGTGTACTACTACCACTTTTTGCACGGCATTAACGAACGACAATAAACAGTGCGACACCCGCAAGGGCAGCCAACTAGCACAAAAAAAAAATATATATATATATATATATATATGATATTATGGTCCCCTGTAAATGATTACATCTGCCATATATTTATTTTGTCTTTAAATTGCGTGTGTTCTCTATTCGGTTTCCTGAACGAAAAAAATAAAAAAAAACAGTTTCCGGGAAAAAAACTTGCTAGCTACGCCTGTGACCGATTAACTCAGCCAAGGAGTGAAAAAAGCCCATTAAAGTTCCTCGCGTCATCGACGGGATTCAAACCCGGGCCTTTTCCACCGGGTGTGGAGAGGACGGTAATAATATTATTGTGGTACCCGCGCAGACAGCCAGCTACTACAGGCCGATTTCGATATATCTATTTTTCCTAAAACTATTCAGTGGAAAAAGCACTGAGCCTTATCAAACACATCCATTCCGACTCGCCACTATATATGAATCCATGATACTAACTATATCCTCATCCACGGTACTCATTAAAGACAGCTATAGCTTTTGGTTATTGTATTCTATCAGAGGAGAAGTTGGAATGTTTTTATAGGTTATGGAGGAGTTGATTTTGCTTGAAGCTATAAGTAAGATTCAGAGTTCGCCATGCTCCTAATCTAGAAGAGATTGAGAAAACCTGTGAACCTGAGTACATTGGAATTTAGCCCTATCTAGTCAGCAGAACAACTCCAAGTCGCAGAATTCAAGAACTCCCATGGCACACACGAGACTGAATAGACATTTATCTGAGTCAAGAACGGTGTGTGAGATTAATGGCTTCTTTTCATCCCTGTTAGAATTGTTAAAATTAGATGTCGTGAGATGTAGTAATGAAAGTCGGGTCGTGATATAAAGTAAAGTGGGTTTTGTGGCAAGGAATCCTGGGTGTTCCAGGAGAAATTGTTACATTAAGAAGGTTAATTCCTCTTGTTGGCTCATTCAGTCGACACAAATGACATGGATTGCTGACGTGTGAAGTTTGTTAATAATACCTAACAGTAATAATACCTAATATGATAACTAACAGATCATGCTAGACGCATGATCTGTTAGGTTATCATATTAATTGGAGGGGAGAGATAAAGATCATTCCTATATCGATTAGAAAAGCATGGGCTTTAACTGTCACCATTACCGCTTCGTAGAAATGAGTGCTGCCACAGATAACTGTCACACTGCATTGTATATTTGGTTCAATAATACCGCCACCCCGCCTCTTCTAGTGTCGCTGTTTTAATAGGATTAGCGACTAAAGCCATATTACTCTATGTATATTGTCTGCAAATTGCGTGTTCTGTGGTCTATTTTCTATTTGCTGGACGAAAAACCTGAGTTTCCGGGAGACAAAACCTTGACCAACTAACTCAGCCAGGCTGTGTTAGTTGGTCAAAAAAGGCCCATAAAAATTCCTCACGTAATCGACGGAACTCGAACTTAGGCCTTTTCCACCCGGTGTGGGGAAAACGGCGATTCTACCAACTATTCTGCCCACGAGGGCCTTGTCTGCAAATTATTGTGAAGATCAGAGATTCTTGATGAGGTTCTAGCCAGGTTTTCAGACATACCGTATAATGTCAGTAGTTCGCTAGGAATATTTACTATATTTCCAGCGTATTTTATATGGTTCTTATGGTTTGAATATTTTAATCGTTTTATTGGTAGGGATATTTTATTAATGCTGATTTTGTTTTATGTTATATAAATATTTTCTCCCACGTTGATCAATGTAAAAGCTACCGATTTGATGCACCAATCCCGTCCCTCCCTCCGCAAAAAAGAACAAAATTACTGGGTGCACTACTGGTCAATTATGCTTTACTTGTTTTTATTATATTCACTCCACATTGAGGCTGTCTTCACACTGAACTTCAATCCTGTCATAAACAAAACGCGTCGTCGAGTAAAGCTCTTCAAGTAGCTAAAATTAGCTAGTTCCTACAACTAAACAATAAACGGTTAACTAAATTACGTATATTTTATTTAGATCGAAAGAGTATTCTATGGCGTACCTAGAATAACAGTGAAATGAGAAGACAGTGAGAAACTTCGGACAGGTATAAAGGACATTTATAAAAGATTTATACGAATTACCAAAAAGTTTACATTACAGAAGTCAATACAAGATGTTCGCAAACATGTTCACATTAAGTACAGCGTATGATCCTCTTCGATGGCTAAACAAGCCTGACAGAGGTGAACTATGTTCAATATCAGGGTGTCTATAAGAATCTGAAGCAACAAATCCAACAAACAACAAAATTTAAATCGGTCGGATTTAAATCGATATTTTGTGCTTCGATAACCTCAGTTTCAAGATATTCCTCAAACACTTCATCTCAACGTGCAGTGGCGTTGTCGTGAACGAAAAGAACATTGGGGCTAACCGAATCCCTAAAGAGTCACACTTGACATGCGAGGATATGTTCTCGGTACCTCTCTGCAGTTACGGTACCCCTGTCAAAAACATGAAGCGGGATGTGGCCGTTGATCATTATTTCACTCTACACGAGAACACCACCTCCACCGTAAGTGGCCGTTTCTCTGATGTTGGAGGGATGGTACCGCAATCCTCGTTTCCTCCAGATGAAATAACGTATAGGATCCGTTTATAGATTAAAATGGGACTCATCAGAAAACAGAATTGTACTCCATTTGTCAGAGCTCCAAGTCATATGGTGATGGCACCAATTTCCACGAGTTCTACGGTGGTTTGGGGTTAATGGGATGCAAACCACTGGCTTCGTTGCGTAGAGTACACTTGAACTGTACTGAGTCTTCTTAACAGAGTCCGGGTTCGTAATATTTTCACCTATGCAGCAACCTCAAGAGCCAGTTGATGAGAGGACATCGTAAGGTTCCGCCTTGCTGTTAGAGCCAGGTAGCAGTCTGTTCTCTTTGATGTAGCCCTTGGACGACCTTAGCCACCTCTTCTTGTAATGGTTCCTGTCTCCTCAAACTGCTTCCATAGTGCCGAGACGACACTGCGTGACATATTAAGGCACCGTGCCACCTCAGCCTGCAACTGCCCGACTTCAATTCGTCCAACGGCCCACCATCTCAAAGGATCATCTATACGACGATGACTTGCCATCAAGTGATCGTTGTTTAGTACTGCAGAAGTTGTTATCCCACTGAACAAGCCAAAAAAAAAAAAAAACAACCGGAAATGAAGTAATGTGGTGGCAACCCGTTTTTATAGGCATAAATAATTTGCATAACGTGCGGCTCTATAAGGTGGTAGATCGATTTTTATTGGATACTCGGAATTTGCATGCCAGGATGCCTATTATATCAAATAGTCCCCTTCATCGACACTGTTCGCAATAACAATAAAAAAAAAAGTCATGAAAAACTTTCTGTTATGTTAATTTTGTCAAACACTGTATTTCTACGATACCGAACAACTCTTCTTTAGGTGGCTGAGCGGTTTAGGCCCGAGCGTGCAGATTTGGGATTCAAGCCCGTGACTGCTAAATACAGTGCTACTTTTTTATTCTTTCCATCTTGTGACCTCTACTGGCCGTGTGGTTATCTCGAAGTATAAAAAGAAAATTTATTTATTTTATTTACACATAAAATTGGTTGTCTCTACTTAAGTCTCTCTAATTGGTGCAATATTTCGTATTGCGATCGGTTTTTCTTCCCTGCAATGCACTCTTTCTCGATAAGTAAAGTATCTTTGTATCTTGTTACCCTCGTTTCTCCCCTCCCCACAAAGTGAATAAAAAAAGAGCGAGCAGACAGCCACAGGGTATAAGGAATTCCCTCGTACTTCAAAAGCAGTTTTTTTATAGGTGGAGAAGCAACTTCAAGTTTCTGCAGATTCGTCTACCTCTCTCGTGACGTCAGTAACAAAAGAAAACATTCCCGTCATGGTGAAAGTAAAATTCAGTCTCACGTAGGTTGCTGAACAGTGTGAAAATTGCTTATACTTTTAGCTGAAAGAACCTCTGAGTATAGTTTAACATTTTAACGTAAGTATTTGTTTATATATATATATATATCATGTGTTGTTTATAAAAATTATATATTTTTAATTTTTGTTTCAAGTAATAATAATACTGTTTTAATTGTGTTAGGTAAAAAATTACAGTAATTGGATGTCTACGCAACTGTCATCACTAAGTAATTGTGTTTCATTCATGTGCATTTTTCCAGATTACAAAACAATACGGTACAGCACTGTGCAAAGGACAAAAATTTTTATTGTTGCAGCAAAGCAACAATGAAATGACGCATCAAATTTGTTTAACTACTAATCTGCAGACAATCATAATCCTTCTCATTATACAATATTATGGTATCAATTGCCTCGGAACTAATAGCATTCACAATTACCGTAAAATGCAGAAGTACTCGTAAAAAGGAAGTAATGGCTGGAACAGTCATATTAAGTCATGCGACGAAACAGCAACAGTTCATAATAAATTGTAACTTCCGAAATTAAATATTATTGTAGCTCTCGGTTATAAAATTAACTAGCATTAACCTTATATTAAATAAATAACTGAAAACAAATATAGGGATGCCCGATCACAATGCATTAAACATAATTGCTGCTTCTTCAGTAATGACTGAAATTATGCATATAATCATGCTACCTTACCATCAAGATAAAATCTTCGCTAATGCACTAGTAAAAGCATTTTGGTCCTTGAGAGCGCTCCACAGTAAGCCAAGCTGACACCATCGTACGCATCCAAAACGTGTTTTAAGATAACAAAAAAGTTCTTCTTCATACTGCGGCAGGACCACCATGTCAGAGGAATTTACATAAACCAAGAATACATTCGTTAATCTCATTTAGCAGGCACGGGCTTGAATCATTGCCCAATCAAAGAGTGTCTGCTACTTCACTCTCGCTCTTGACAACGCATAAGGCATAATGCTATGTCTTATTTAGACATCAAGATACTTTCGACACCACAGATTACAGAAAAGCTGTCGATATAATAAAATCATTTTCGCATTGAAACAAACAAGGGTAATTTCCTATCTACAGTACAGCCTAAAGTGTTGGAGTTGTTAATAATCAATCCCAAGCAGCGCTCCTTCAGGATGACTTGAACAGACTTCAAAGATGACCAGAGAAGTGGCAACTACTGTATGTTTTAATGCTGCTAAATGCAAGGTCTTTCACTTGAGGAATAGCAACCCACAAATAAATTATACACTTGGTGGGGTTGAATTAAAAACAGTGGAGGAGGAAAAGAATCTGGGAGTTACAATATGGGCAGATATAAAGATTTCTGAACAGTGTAAATAGGCAGCCAGGAAAGTCCACCGTGTCCTATCAATGATTTATCGAACGCTCTCTTACAGAGATAGGGAGGTCATAATCAAACGGTACAAGGCAATCGTAAAACCATATTTGGACTACTGTGTTCAAGTATCAAATCAAATCAAATTATGATATTATGGCCACCCATTATTTTTAATATATATATCCATATATATATTTTGTCTGTAAATTGCGTGTGTTCTCGGTCGATTTGCCTGTTTTTCTGAAGAAAAAAAAACCCCAGTTTCTGGGGTAAAACCTTGCTATCTACACCTGAGACCGACTAACTGAGCGAAGGAGTGAAAAAAGCCCATTAAAGTTCCTCGCGTCATCGACGGGATTCGAACCCGGGCCTTTTCCACCCGGGGTGGGGGAGGACGGTGACGATACCACTGTGATACACGCGCTGACTGTATTCAAGTATGGAGATCTCATCTGAAAAAATACAACGTGCTTCTTGAAAGGGTCCAAAGAGGGTTTCGAATGGCGATATCGGCAGAAGGGCAACCGCATAAGGAAAGACTCAGATTATGTAGGCTACAGAGCTTTGCAACCAGGCACCTCAGTGGTGACCTGATTGAGGTTTATAAGGTTCTGAGAGGGATTAGTAAAATAAATGAAGGTGGAATTCTCACTGTTCTAAAGAATTCAAGAACTAGGGGTCATAAATTCAAATTACTGGACTTGAGGTTCAGATTAGATTGTAGGAAGTTTTCTTTTAGCCAGCGAGTCGTTGATAGCTGAAAAAAGTTGCCCTTGCAGGTAGTTAAGGCTGGCAGTTTGAATAAATTCAAAGGTCAACTGGATACGTACCTATGTGAGAAGGGAAGCATATAATTTGTGTTTTCTTATCTACTTGTTTTCAAATAGTATTACTATTATTAAATCACACATATCTCCGCCTTCTTCACTAGTACTGACTCTCGTGCATAGCCAGTTGGTAGGATCACTATCCTCTGCAGACCGGGTGGAAAAGACCTGAGTTCGAGCCGTAGATAACATTAGTTAGTTGGCGCAGAAAATTATAGTGTTTTTTTTCTCCCGCAAAATCTGGTTTTTTGTCCAGTAAAACAGAAAATCGACCTCAGAACACACCGCAATTTACAGACAACAAGCACGGGGCAATATGGTCTTAGCCGCTGATGTTCCTTAAACCCGTACTGCAACAACAACAACTAGTACCGATGATATTGGAGTCGCAATAACAACAGGCATTCCTCAAGGAGGTGCATCCTCCAGTACTATATTTTTAGCATATCTAAAACCACTCCTGCAAGCAAAATCAAATCTGATGGCATATTGCGATAATTTAAACCTATTTATTATTTAAAAGTCACTGATGATATTCGAAAAGTTAAACATGATGCGAATTTACAGATGTATCGAATCAAATTATCTTAAAGGACTCAATCTCACTATCACTGCAAATTAAATCTGCTCAGTAACTTATTCCTTACGTAAAATCCAAACCACATAGTAATTAAAACTGAAGATATCTCAGTTCCAAATGTCTATGCTCAGCAGTAGTTTTTGACAGAAATCCTCCTTTTAATGCTCACTATGTACATATTGCTCAAAAACTTCAAAAAGCCAAATGGCTTATCAAACAGAAAACGGCAGTGAGCCAAGATAAAAAAAAAAAATCAAAAGTCAAAAATTACGTTCAAAGATGCATCTTCCGAATGCATATGCTTCCGAAATCTAGTCTGAAGACCCCCTCCCAAATAACCGTCAAGAAATTCCTTGCCCAGAGTGTTGGGTTCTAAGATCGCTTAAAAGCAAACTTGGTTTTCCCCATACAATATCCAGAAAACAGCTGAATAACAATTTAAACGCAAAGCCTCTGCAACAGATCAACGAATCTGAAGTCATGCTTCTTGCAAAGTTAACTTCTGCAAGCGATTCACCGAATACAGCCAACATAATAACAGCAGTTCCCAATAAAGAAAATGCAAGAAACCAACAATTCAAATCTAACCTTTTCAGCCATTTTGAAAATGGAAAGAATGTTTTAGAATGTACCTCTTCATCTCATAAATCGTCACAACAAAGATTTCTGAACTCTCAATTCTACAGGAGTTAATTTCCAATTGGATGAAAAGAAATACAAATATCAGCCTGCCTTATAAATAAATAAATAGCAACTGAACGCCTAAAGTACAGTACTGTACTGCTATTTTCTTATTTTGTTAATACATGAATCATACAGCTTCATCGCAAGCTGCACGAGTTATACCACGTTTTCCACGTGTTCTGTTAATTTTGCCGAGCAATGTAGTGTTGAATTAATTTGATCAAATGTGAAGAACACATTTTAAATAAATTTTATTGTTTTTCTCAACACAATAATACAGAGTTATTCCCTTTAACAGACCTCCAAAATGAATTGTAACACAACTACATCTAGTAAACGCTGTTTTAAACATGGACCGTCCCCTGTTTCCCAAGTAAATGGTAATTCCTTTTAAGTCCACAATTAGCATTGTATTTCATCTTTTCCTTTATTGGAGCTCAGTCAATTGAGCAGTTCCGATGGCAACACCGGTGGAGAAAGAGCGCTACCTGAGTTCTTGCTCTGCAGTTTAAAGTGTTTTGAGTAGTTTAACACGGAAGGATGTTTACGAAATGGCAAGAAATGACGGTCAATCGTCATTGAGGAAACAGAGGAGACTGGTTTTTTTTTTTTTTTTTTAATTCTCTTGAAAACTCAAGATTTTCGCTCAGTAAACAACAAATCGGCCACAAAACATAGGCAATTTAAAGACAATACAGCGCAATATGACCTGATGCGAACTAAAACCCTAAAAAAAAAAAAAATCTACTAAAAAACCATCGAATTTTAAATGCACCCAATCAACCACGGATGGCAATCGGTACAGCAAAATAAATTGAACGGACATTTAGAAATTTCTCCAGTCATCGATAGAATTAGAACCCAGGCATTTTTCAAACGAGTGACAATTAGCGAAACCACTATAGTGTCACGAAGGATGCGCATCGCTACAGAGAAACAGTAGAATAGTTATGGCAGTCCATAAAGGCCTGGTAGGTTGAAGTATGGAATAACGTTGCTCCACGATAATGTCAAACTGCAGTGATAGTGGTGGGAAATTCTGCAATACCCAGTCCTGACCTGTCGCCCTTCGACTGCTACAGCTTCCGTCCTATGCAGAAGAACCAAACCAAATTATGATATTAGGGTCACCCCTAAATGATTACATCTACCCATATATTTATTTTGTGTGTAAATTGCGTGTTCTCTGGTCGATTTGTCTGTTTTGCTGGACAAAAAAACCAGTTTCTGGGGGAAAATCTTGCTATCTACGCCTGAGATTGATTAACTCAGCCACGGAGTGAAAAAAGCCCATGAAAGTTCCTTGCGTCATCGACGGGATTCGAATCCGTGACTTTTCCACCGGTGACGACACCATTGTGTCGTCACCGGTGGAAAAGTCACGATTGTGTCGTCATTGTGCTACACGCGCAGCCTATCCTATGCAGAAGAAGCTAATAGGTCACCATTTTCGTTCGTATGATGACGTGAAGAAGCTTGTCACACTTTGGTTTCACAAGCAGCCGGCATAGCTTAACGCCGAAGGAATGCCATGCCTGGTGGTAAGACGAGACCAAGTCTCAACACCACAGATGCTTACTTATGATCGAGATCCTCCCAGAACAGTTTATTCCAGAAATCTCTATCTGACTGCTCCTTATGTCCCCAGAGCCTATACTTACACTAGTAAGTATATTCAACACAATCCTCTCGGAAGAGAAATTTCCTCACACATGAACAAATACTCCATAATACCTCTACAGCAGACGTCAATGACCAGCACCCAAGTCCTTCAGACCAATATTTACTATTAACTATTATATTAGGATCACCTGGAAAGACACTTTCAACTACCCATGTGTATTGTATCTGTAAATTGTGTGTTTTCTGTCGATTTTCCTGTTTGCTGGACGAAAATCCCTAGTTTCCTGGGGGGAAACCTTGCTATCTACGCCTGAGACCGACTAACTCAGCCACGGAGTGAAAAAAAGCCCATTAAAATTCCTTGCGTCATCAAAGGAATTCGAACTCGGGCCTTTTCAACCCGGCGTGGGGAGGACAGTGACGATACCACTGTGCTACCGAGCAGACCTTCAGACCTATGTCGTCAGATTCGACGCCATCCCTTCTACTATATCCTCTACAATGTCACTACGCATTAACTGACTGTTCTGCTGTTGCTCCTCGCTATGTCTAACGTCTCACTCAAAGCGTTCGATGATAAATCAGAATTACCGTTCCATACGTCGACCCTTGGAGGCAGCCTTTGATAGCATGAACGTCAAAACGCTTCTGGTGCTGATTAAATCATTTTCAACTTCTTGGAAATTTCCTGCCTTCATAAGATCCTTACTCACATGCAAAAATGTGTATCTCAGGAACAACAAATCAGTCTACACTAGAAAAATAACTGCTTGGGGGTCACAAAGCATTTTGCCCTGATTGCTCTTCACAGCTGAGCTCATACCTTCCATTGCAAGAAGATATTTTAGTATACGCCGACAACCTTCGGACCTGCCAGGAGCTGACTCAGTCAAAATTACAAATTCTATAAATAACAGGATCGCTGAGTTTGCTTTCTACCTTGAACAGTTTGGACTACGCCTAAACCACAGTAAATATGAGATGATAATATTCTCTTTAAAGCCCTCATCAGCCAAAATTCTGTCCCCTTTCCGTGGTGCCCAGATCTCAACGGCGAACAGCTGCAGAGAGTGTAGAGTGTATTTAGTGTCAAGCGGCACCAGGGGTTTCCCCCATCTCCGCGTTGCTTTCATTGTAGGTGTTCCAGTTCACTTTGGATCCCAAATGGTGACATCAAACCCAGAAACTACTGGTACAGGAGGAAATGCAAGAACCTGGGTCTGGGCGGCCATTACTATCCTAGACCCACAAATAACAGTCACCAAGATAAACAAACTATGCACAGAATACGCAGAATGTGCATGTCTCGAAGGCTCATTTGGCCGCATTTATGTGGCTTCAGTATACATGAGATGTAGCCAAAACACGCAGTCAATTGACCCCTTCCTCAACTATTTAGAACACCTCCTACTCACACTCTCACAATCAGCAATACTAATAATGACAGACTCCAATGCAGCATCTACCCTGTGGAACAGCCCCACAACAAACCTCAAAGGAGAACTCCTAGAGGAATTTATCCATGCAAACAGCATAAAGGTACACAATACAAAAGGTCATCCACCAACATTTGTTAGTGCACATGGACAATCTTATATTGATGTCACCATGACAAACAGGTTCTTTACATATAATCTAACAAACTGGACAGTACATCCATCATGGACAACCAGTGATCACAACCCCATTACCTTCACGATAGCCACATTGCCTACAACACCAACCTTCCGCAGGAACTACGACACCCCAAGGTACAAAACTAAAAACGCAAACTGGGAACACTTTGACAGGAATCTAATAGATCTTACCAGGGAGCAACTGGAACAACAAAATGGGGATGTGAACAAGCTCCAGCAGAATATCACAGATACTATTAAAGAGGCGGCTAACAAAACCTTCCCACTCAAACAAAGGAAGCCCAGAACAGTCCCCTGGTGGACCCCAGCACTTGCAACACTAAGGAGGGAACTAAGAAAGGCTAGGAAGGAATTCCAAAAGGCAAAAAGAAACAACCACAATCAAGCGGAACTGGCCACTCTATATGAAACGTACAAAACAGCTAGGAACAATTATTTCAATAACATTCAAAAGGAGAAAAAACTAGCATGGGACAGACTAATTCAAAGAACACTGGGAAAAGATCCTTGGGGCTTACCGTACAAACTACTTATCAATAAGCTACATCCAACAACCCCATTAGCATCAATAGTAAAGCCTGACACAACGGAAACACTCTCCTGGAGTGCAACTATGGACACCATATTAGATGAAATTATATACCAAGATATAACTGTACCAGAAAACCTGGAACAGACAAACATTAGGATTCAGCACCTGACATATACTGCAGTGGCAGAAGAGGCACCGTTTTCAGAACAGGAAATAGAAGCTGCGATCACATCTTTAAAGGATGGTAAAAGCCCTGGAATAGACCTGATTGAGGTCTCCATAATAAAAAGGGTATGGAAAACCTGCCCAGATATGCTGAGAAACCTTTATAACTCCTGTCTTGTAGCTGGCACCTTCCCTACAGCTTGGAAAACAGCCAACCTGAAAATTATATTAAAGTCCCCAGAAAAACCGACAAACCAGGCCACGTCATATCGACCAATAGCACTGTTACCCTTCCTTGGGAAAGTGCTGGAAAAACTCCTGGCCCAAAGACTCAGAAACTACTATAACTCAAAGGCACTAAATTCAAACGGGCAACTAGGCTTCACTCCACACAAGTGCACACCACAGATGCAATTAACCTTATGCTAACAACAATTAAAAATTATAACCACAAATATGTCCTCGGCCTCTTCGTGGACTTCAAAGGGGCATTCGATACACTATGGTGGCCGAGTGCCCTTGCGAGGTTCCGAGAGGCTGGGGTATCAGCTCCAATCTACAAGCTTATGGACAGTTACTTTCAAGACCGGCGCGCAGTAGTCTCCTCGGGCTGTTGCTCAGTTATGCGAAAGATAACAAGAGGATGCCCGCAGGGTTCAGTCCTGGGACCCCTGTGCTGGAATATGGTGCTGGACGGGTGGCTAAATCTACCACATGGAGAGATTATACCCATCGCATACGCGGACGATCTTGCCCTGGTAATCCCAGGAAACTCACGCAAGGAACTCGAGGATAAAACAAACACAATCCTGCAGGAACTTTACACATGGAGCAATACGCATAAGTTGATAATATCAATACCAAAGACCAAGCAAATCCTTCTCAAAGGCCACCTCGACCTCAATAGACCACCAAATATTAAATTAGAAGGTCAAAGAATTGAACTAGTGCGTCAGCATAAATACCTGGGCATCTGGATAGATGACAAGCTATCCTTTCTGCCACACATCAGGCATATCGTCAAATCAATCACGAAAATAGCAGGATGGCTCATTAACATCACAAAAGCCATATGGGGAATTAAATCCTCCACACTAAGCCTATACTACTCCTGCTTGTACATTCCCATTGTCTGCTATGGAGCCGGGGCCTGGGGTTACAGAGCACTGAACTCGGCTTGCAAAAAATACTTATTGCAGTCACAAAGAGTCTTTCTCCTGGCAACCTGCAGAGCATGCAGGACAATTTCTACTGAGGCCCTCCAGGTACTGTGCGGGAGACCACCCGTATACTTTGATGTAATCTACCACTACCTGGCACACAACCAACGGCTAGGCATACAGGCTACGCTGGGAGGAATTGCCAACGACACCAACCAAAGTATAAAAGAAAACAAAGCAAGAATTTATAGGGACATAGGCACAAAATGGCAGGATATCTGGCAAACAACAACTAAGGGAAGAGACACCTTCACCTTCTTCCCACAAATATATCTGCGAGACAAATCCAGGAACTGGTGGACACCAAGCATGCATACTACTTTTCTAATCACAGGACATGGTAGTCTCAACTCCAAACTCCACAAATTAGGCCTAACTCTCTCCCCCCCTTTGTCAATGCGGCGAAGAAGAAACAGTGAAACACCTCATACTTGACTGTTACCTCTACACAGATCTGAGACATCCCCTGCTATTGGGGACTAACGTAACTAACGCTGGAGAATTCCCACAACTGATAGCTGGGGCAGAATCGCTCAAACTTCTTTCAGCTTTTGCAGGAAAATTATTCAGGCGAAGGGCGGCCCTCCAGCAGGAAGCACAGAGAGACAGTAGGTAAATGGGAAAATGAAAAGAAGGAATGAAGTGGAAGGGACTCAACAGAACAAGAAAATAGGAAGTAACGCAGAACGGAAGCACAATTATACTGAACTGAATAAGAAGCAAAAGTAAGGACTCAAGAACAAGACATCCCACAGCTTAGGAGCAGCGGAGCACACATAACTGTGATGTAGCTTCCTTGAAATTAGTGACTAACACTGAACATGCCCTAAAGAACTGGGTCGATGTCATAGGCCACATAGTGTCTTCAGTATGTGCGTTTTTTTTGTTTTTTTTTTATTTATTTATTAGTGAGGACCCTACCTTCATAGGACAGGACCGAGATCTACGAGAAGCTGAGCAATCGAGAATTTCACTTGGTTATAGCCCTACAGGACTGGGTCGAAGCCACTGGCAATAATCATGTTTCCCGTTAACTACCCTGCCACACTGGCTTGTCCGTCCTTCTACTCGCAAAACACACAATGAACTCATCTCCACACACTCTAGGACAGGATTGAGCCCTGCAAGAATGTGTGTCTTGAATGCGGTGCTTCCCCTCAAGATGAAATTAAACCCTGTAGGACGAGCAAAGATAACTGTGAACTGTATAGCTATGATAATTATAAGATATTCTTAACTACCTTAGAACTGTTAAGTTGCTGTTGCGGTAGCGCTGTGGTTAAGGACACTGGTTGTGTCTTCGGCCGTAGTGTTGTTGCGACAGTGGCTGTTTTGCCAAGTATTTATATTGTCAACTGTAAAATTGTAGTAATTACTAACTTAGAAGTGTTCACTTTTGTTCAGGTTTGCTGTGGCTCCGGGGGTGCCGCGGTTGTGGTGCACTGGTTTGTGTCTGTCGCCGCGGCTCCGTCGTGGCTGCCGCAGGTGCATGGAATTGATTGTTACGCCGTGCCCTCTTCTGGCAGGATGGGCCCCTACAAGGGCCAATATTTGGTATAGATCATTGGACAACCTAAACATTGAACATGCTAAACTCACTAGAAACACCCACTACTTTACTGCTCCCCTTAACTAAATCTAAATTCATCCACACGCTATGTTTTAATCTCCTGACGAAACTTAACTTATTTTAAATTATTACCATATTGTATGTAAAACACACTAGAAACATTCACTCCATTAATTGATCCCCACTCAACTAAACCAACTCTATCCACACTTGATGATTTACTCTTTTATTGCTATATTTATCTCTATTTTAATATTATTGTATAAACATATAGAGGTTCAAGAACCTCCTTTTGTGAAAACCAGACTCCCTGGAGCGCCTCCACGTGGCTAGGGACGGGAGTCAGGACGCAAGATATATCTGTTCTTGCCTCCTGGCTGCAAAGTCTCCAGGTGCCGGCATACAACACTCAACAAAACAAACACTCAAACAAAAACCTCCCCATACACACACTCGCCGGCTTAAAAAAACCTACAAGAATCATTGCGGCAATAGGGGAAACCCTGGAGGCTGCAGTAAACAAAAATACTTTGAATACTTTGTTCCAGTTCACTGGAAAGGCCAGAGATTTAAAAGTTTATGGATATTGTATATGTACAGTGTTATGTACCGTTGTTATTCTGACCATTTAGCCGCTGGACCCCTGCTGAGGCCCAACTTTGTCCGCACTCAGTCCCCTAGAGGCAGGCCAGGTATACCAGTATTATAATTATTTAGTCTGGCAGGTCCCATCACCTAATTTCCTGAGATTTCAGTAGCTGGTACCTAAATTTTGAACAGCACTTTGAACAGCAGATTTGCTGCCAGTGCGCCAATTGGCGACCAGAACTGGGCACTCTTTCGCGTAGGGGGTTAATAGCGCTAGGATTTGAAAGGCCGAAACTATTGGCATACAGTAATTTGGACATGATTAAATTTGGACGCGTAGGGCAATCGCTTGTGTACGGATAGAGTAGGAGGGGAGGGAGACTAAAGACTAGGGGGAGAGACAGAAATATGGGTTGAATAGGGAAGGCGACCCCAATAGGTGTCAGTGGGGCATGCCCATGCCCCACCAGAGGGAAAAATGGGGGCGGCGAGGAGGGGAGGAGAGGAGACAAGAGGACAGTCACCTCCCCCCTGCCAGGGAAGTGGAGTGGAAAGAGTGCCCGGCTCGGGTTGCCAATTGGCGCACTGGCAGCAAATCTGTTGTTCAAAGTGGGGAAAAGATACGGGTCCAACGAAGCAGTCGGAACCAGTTCCCCCATGTCATTCATGGGTCATGTGTCCATCCAAGTAGGTTGAGGTCAGTCACGTTTATGGGTTATATACCCGACCAGGGTAGAATCTCGTAGATTGTCTTTTGCATCCCGGAGGGGTCTGGTCCGTTGATCCTGTTTCCGTTATCAGGGAGGACGGTCCAGTACCTTTTCCATCTAGTGAGCCCATCATTTCTGTGGTGTGCATCCTATTTAAGTAGGTTGGTTGGGTCAGACAATTTGGATTTCATGTCTGCTACAAGGCGTACTGCGCCCTTAGTTCCTGATCGCAGAACGGGTTCTTCTTCTGGCAAAGAGTTCCTGTGCGAATCTGGTGAGGTTCTTATATTCTTCGCTTGTGTCCAAGAGATGATTATCCTGGCCTCGCGGCAGGTAGGTTAATCTCGTTATTAGGTTTATTTTGATTACGCAGGTCCAGGTAGATGTTACACAAGTGCATTACGTGGTGCCAGTCCTCCACATACACAATGGGCATTGTTTACAAGCCTGAAGTCCTGAAGGCGCTTTTTGAATGACCCATGTCCTGTCAGAAGAAAGGAAGTATGCAAATTAGGGAAGAACCAGCAAAGTCTTTGTTTGTTGAGGTAGGAGACACTAGGTAGAAATAGCTTTGTAGCACTGCCTTTGTGTTGCACCTGGTATTTGGACTCATCCGATCAGTACACTCGTTTCCAGTCCTCCAGTGTCCAACCAGCGTGCTGCTGATACCACAGCATTTCGCCGTCGACGATTATCAGCAGTGAGAAGAGGATGACTCTTGGGTCATCTGCTGTGGACCCCATACGTCTCAGTGTGAGGTGCAACGTCATTTGGGACAGTGCTCTTGCATTCCCTTTGAACACCAGCGTACATACAATGGTCTTCAAAGAAAGTTCATCACCTAGGAATTTCACATTTTAACCCTTTTTCGCGATGGTATGTCACTGACTAGTATCACAAATAGAAATATAAACAAAATATCTTTATCAATAGTTAAGGCAAACCTAAGTAATATTTGACAGGTGCTCTCAAAATATTCCAAAATGAGCATTTGAAACCTTTATACAACAGTTTTGGTAAACACGACATTTATGGCTAAAATGTTATCAGAAGCCCTCAATTTGCTTCAGTTTATCATTTTAAATGGAAAACAAAATGAAAAGTTCACCAGGTGCAAACTAATATTTAGTTGAACTGCCTCCGGCCCTGATGACATCAACACACCGTCGCGGCATTCACAAGATCAATTTCTGAAGATAATCAACTGATAGTTCGTGGTTCAAACACGAATTATGGCTTCCATCCAAGTGTCCATCCAAGTAGTTCACGAAGGGTCTTTAGTTTATTTCTGGCCACTGTAGATTCCACACGATGCCAACAGTTCTCTATAGGATTCAGGTTCGGGCTGTTTCTTCGCCAGCTAACAGTTGTAATGAACCGTTCTTACAACCATTTTTTTCGCCTGTAACAAATGTAAACATTACTAACCTCTAATGCAGAAATGAAGCTAAAGTAACTGCAGAAGTGCCTACTTACACTTTTCGCCCGATGACAAGGAGCAGAGTCGTCCTGAAAGATGCAGTAACTTGGCAGGTTGAAATGGTCTCTAATGGTTGGCAGAAATTTGCCTTCCAATATAGTCAAATATCCATTGGCATTTACGGAACCTTTTAAAAACTGCAGGTGATACGAAATGCACCCCATATCATTTGGCTGGTAGGGAAATCACTTCCACGGCGAATCGTTTGTCTCCCATCACAGCCATGCAGGTTGAATTTCTTCTCATCCGAGAAAATAACTGACTTCCACTGCTCCGGGGTCCATTTGACATGCTCCTCACACCAAATTAATCGGGCTTTTTTCATTTTTTGTGAGAGGAGGGGCTTCTTCTTGGACGAGAAGTCCATTTTTGAAGAGGCGTCTTCTGACTGTTACTGCACTTGCTACCACTCTTGTATGTTCTTTCCATTTTCTTTTCAGCTCAAACGAAGAAACTTTACGGTTTTTAAGGCATAAGCGCTTCAAAACGCGGTCCTGTTTTGGCGTAGACACTCGTTTGCGTCCGATTCCTTTTTTCCCATCAGCAGAACCAGTATTCTTGAGTTTGGAAAGAAATCTACTCACTGTCGACTGATTACAAAACACTCTATAAGCAATATGACGGGAAGAACATCCTTCCTCACGTAAAGCAACAAAAGCACTCTTTCTTCGTGGCGTCAACTGCACGTAACTCGCCATCCTACCACAAGCAAGGAATGACTGAAACTCTTGCAGAGCGTGCTTATCTAGCTGAGAGTAACAACTCATCACCGACGCGTGTCAATCTTATCTGATGTGAGCTGTAAGAAATATTGCCATATACTTACGTTATTCGGACGAAAATTACAATTTTAAGGGTAATGCGCTTTCTTTGAACACCAGTGTATTTTTTACTTGTATTATCGGACTAGTACAGAAGTTTTCGATCTGTGTTCCGCGGAGCCCTAATCTCAGGGTTTCCCCCAACTGTTTTGTAATTGAATTTTTATTTAAATTTGTCCACGCATATATTACTATTCTTAAATATGTTCGGGTTGCAAGAAGAGAGTTAAAAAAAAGAAAAAAAAAAACTTAGCGTGTAAAAGGGTTTCGTGAAGATATTGTGTGATAAATATCAACTATTCACTTATAATAATGAACTTCTCAACCGCTTAAAAACGATTTTGTATCTGGGCTATTCAGAAGATTATGCATATTTCACTTTCTTTCAGTCATGCTAGTTATATCGCAATATATAATTCTGTACAGCAATCCAAATATGTCCTATCTTTTGATGATGCCACAAAATTTCCCATGTATAAATTTTAACTAAAGTGTAGTCGGTGAACTTCTGGAACCCATATAGTAATAATAATAATAATTTTCATTTATTGCAACTACAGCAAGCCCATCACAGCACTAGGCTAGGGGCATAAATTCAGTACATAGGAGACAAATATATATATATATATATAAATACATAGCATATTCTATATATACATTAACAACGAATATGAATTATAATGATAAAAAAATATATATTGCAGAACATCAGATTTGGCTCTCGGATGTAGTTACTGGGTTGCAGGCAGGCAGCTGTTTGTATTTCTCATAATTTGTTTGGAAATGAGACTCCTGTAGGCTTCAGAGTTGAGCAACCTCTTACAATCAATGTTGTGATAATTTATGAGGGGAAGGGATGCATTGGGGAACATCCTGTCCATTTGTTTTAGTCTGGAGAGTTTGGATTTGAATTGTTGTTGGTTTCTTGAGTTTTCTCTGTTGGTGGGAGCTATTATGTTGGCTAGGTTTGGTGAACTGGTTGCAGAAGTAATTAACTTTGCAAGAAGCATGACTCCAGACTCGTTGATCATCTGTATCAGAGGCTTTGTTTTTATGTTTTTATAAAGCTGTTGCCTGGATATTGTACAGGGAAAACGAAGTTTATTGTTCAGCCATCTAAGAACCCAATACTCTACCCAATTACCCAATAAGAACCCAGTACTCTACCCAATTACCCAATAAGAACCCAATACTCTACCCAATTACCCAATAAGAACCCAATACTCTACCCAATTACCCAATAAGAACCCAATACTCTACCCAATTACCCAATAAGAACCCAACAACTCTAGGGCAAGGAATTTTTTTTACGTTAACTTGAGGAGCGCCAGACCAGATTTCGGAGGTATAAGACAGAATGGGAAAATGCATCTCTGAACATGGTTTATGACTGTTTTTCTATCTTGAATCGCCGCTGTTTCTTGCTTGATCAGCCATTTTGATTTTTGAATTTTTTTAGCAACATATACATAGTGAGAATTAAATGAAAGATTTTTGTCAAAAACAACTCCTAGGTCTTTGTGAGCATACATGTTGGGAATTGAAACATTTGCAATTTAAATTTCTATGTGGTTTGGTTGTTTCTGTAAGGAATAAGCTAATGATACTGAACATAAAGAAAATAAACAGAACTAGCATAGTGGGAGCTTAAGCTTCCCAAAGGGCCATGGGCCTCCTGCACACCCTAAGCATTAAATATTCTCTAAAACAGATTGAAGAGTTTCTAGTTTTTGTACATGACCCTCCTCCCTTATATAATTGGTTCCCTACTGCTCTGTGAATTCAAGATAAAAATAAGAAATTCGTGTCTCAACGCCACATTATGATTCATTTCAGACATAAGCTCTTTTTACTCTCCCAACTTGTCATAATTATCTCTGTGTGTGTGTGTGTGCTTGCTGCCTCTTGACCTCACCTGAACCTCTCAAGGTCGAAGAAAGTGGGTCATCAGGTAGAGGGAAAAAAGCGAATATACATGTATTCCTATCAAAATACGATGTAGTTCTGTAGTCTCTATCTTGTGTACTATTCTGACTCTGTAATTTTCCCGGAGTAGAAACACAAAACTGATTTATTTGGCTAGTGTAAGTGAGTGTGTGTGTGTGCACGCGCGCTATTAAGAAATCTTTATTGCAATAATAATAATAATACAAATCGATACATTGGAATATTACTAGCTGATTGGCTAGATCGTATGTATAGCTTAGCTTAATTTTCAGCACTCACCTCATAGTAATCCGCTTAGCTGGTGGAGGGTTTTATCACATACATAGTGGTTGCAGGATTCTAATACTTTTCAGGGATTATGGGTTTTAAAATTAAGTTATGGGCTGTAGAAAAATTTTTAAGAAAGGAAAGTGCACCTTCCATGGTTGCCTAATTAAATTAAATTAAGAGAAAGAAAGAAAGGGAAATATATAAGCTAATAATCGCGCACGAGCGACTTTCGAGTTTCCTCGTATTGGTATTGGTATTGGTATTGGTATTTTTGGGCACAAGGGCAACTAGGGCCAAAATGTGCCTGTTCTTATGACCTGTTTTTATATAAAATTTGGTTCCAGTTTGTAATCATAGAAAATCATATATTTGTATCTGCTTAAGAAAGGTAAATAGTTCTTTTAAATTCGCATTGTTTCCAATAATATGGGCAAGTGATAGAGGCTCTTTCAGTTGTGACAGTGAAGGGAAACTATTTTTTCGGAAATAGGAATATAATTTCAAGCAGGAGGTCCCACCTCAATGCACAATGAGTGCATTGAGGTGGGACCTCCTGCTTGAGTAGATATATATGGGTTGGATGTGTATGCCCTATGCGTAATCTTGCTAGCACAACCTCTTCTTGTCTGTTTTTTCTTAAGCTAGATTTCCATAGTGCTGGTTTCTCTTTGATTTCAAGCAATTTGTTGTTCGTTTGTGACCTCCAGATTTCAGACCACTGGATTGTATTGATTTTTTTAATGTGCTTCAAATAATCTACGTATGGTACATGGTAATGTGATGGTATTGCACTGTTTGGTTGTTTGGCTGCCTGATCTGCTCTCTCGTTACCTGTGATACCAGAGTGCCCTGGGATCCAGCAAAATAGCACTGCATGATTCTTACTTCGTAGCTGGTTTAAGCAGGAAAAAATTTGTTTTATGACGGGATGCGATATTGAAAGTTTATTGTCCAAAGCGGATACTGCACTCATGGAATCTGTGTATATTATACTGCTAGTATTGTGGGAAGTGTTTATATTTTCTAGGGCTAATTTTATTGGGTATAATTCTGCAGTGTAACTGCTACACTCAACTGGTAATGATATTGAAAGCGTAAAAGTGGAAAAGACGGCTGCAGCACCAACAGAAGAGTCTGTTTTCGAACCGTCTGTATATATTATACAGCGTTGAGCATTGTTGAGGGCATGGTCTTTATGTAGCTGTTTAATACTTTCATATGGCAGGGATTTTTTTCCCCATTGCTGAAAATAGTTATCACAGTGAGGGAGAGTTACAGACCAGGGTGGATCAGGTACATCTTTCTCTTGAAGCATATTGTCAAAGTTTATGTCCCAGGCATGTATCAATTCTTTTAATCGAATACCAGTGGGTCTATTTTCTGTAACTTTGTTGTTGTAGAACGTGATCCAATCAGGGTTGAGAATCAATGATCGAAGAGGATGGGCTGGAAGGCTTTGAATTTTGGCTGCATAATTAAGGAGCAGCATTTTCCTTCTAAGGTGAAGTGGAGGTTCATACGCCTCTACATACAGACTCTGGACAGGGGATGTTCTAAAGGCTCCTAGCGAAGTACGAAGGGCACTGTGTTGGATGGTGTTCAGTCTGGTTAGTGCACTTTTCCTAGCAGAGTCATAGACAACAGCTCCATAATCTAATCGGGACCTGATAAGAGCGCGATACAGATGTAGGAGAGAGTATCTATCAGCACCCCATTTCATGGCAGAAATGGACCGAAGAATATTTAGTTTCTTTAAGCATACTGTTCGGAGATATGTTATGTGAGAAACAAAGTTAAGTTTGGTGTCCAACATTAAACCTAGGAAACGAAAATTACTGGTGAGTGGTATCAGGTGGTTCTTTAGCCGAAGTTCCGGTTCCGGATGCAGCTTGCGTTTTTTGCAGAAGTGGATTGCAACTGTTTTTTGTTCTGACATACGATATCCATTCTGCTGTGTCCATATTTCCAGCTTATTTATGGAGAGTTGCAGCTGTCTTTCAATGGTAGGAATATTTTTTGAACTGCAAGATAGAGTGAGATCATCAGCATACATGTATAATTCGACAGTACTGGGAATATTGTGAGTTATAGTGTTTAGCCTAAGTGAAAAAGAGTAGCGCTAAGTATTGACCCTTGTGGGACACCTTCTTCTTGGGTATAGATACGAGAAAGTACTGATTGATAGCGAACCTGAAAAGTTCTGTTTTGGAGGAAGTTTTTAATAAATTTCGGTAAATGTCCCCGCAGTCCTAGGGAATAAAGTTCTCGCAATATGCCATACCTCCAAGTTGTGTCAAAAGCCTTTTCAATGTCCAAACTTACCATTACAAGGTGTTCGTTTTTTACATAAGCATTACGGATGTTAGTTTCTGCTTTCACCATGAGATCTAAAGTGGATCTGTTTTGTCGGAATCCAAATTGATTGTTGTTTAGCAACTTTTGAGTTTCAAGAATCCAGGTAAGTCGCCTGTGTACCATCGTTTCTAGAGTTTTGCCAAGACAACTGGTGAGGGAGATTGGTCGATAATTTTGTGTGAGTGATTGATCCTTTCCTGGTTTGGGAAAGGCTAGAATAACGGAGTGATGCCAGGTAGAGGGATATGTACCTTCCAGGAAGATTCGATTAAAGAAAGTTATTAGCAAATTCAAATCTATATTGTTTAGATGTTTTAGCATTACATAATAGATTCCATCAGCTCCAGCAGCGCTATTTGGTGATCTGTTTATTGCTGTTTGGAGTTCAAAAAGACGAAAAGGTTGATTGTAGGCTAGAGACTGAGTAGTTTGGAAATTTATCTTATATTTTTCAGCTATGGCTTTAGTTTGTAGAAAGGAAGTATCATAAGCTGTAGTGGCAGAAGTTTCGGAGAAAGTCTCTGCAAGCGCATTAGCTATTTCTTGTGGTGAGGATATTTCTTGTCCGTTCTTGATTAATATTGGAGCAGAAACCGGGAAAAATTTGCCATTTAGTTGTCGAATTTTTTTTTAAATAGTTTTACTGCTAGTGTCTTTTGTGATAGAAGAGGCAAACTGTATCCATGATTCTTTTTTGGCTTGTCTTCTAATTTGTCGTGCTTTTGCCTTAAGCCTTTTAAACTGGATTAGGTTGTCGGTGGTCGGAAACTTACGGAACTGATTCCAGGCTTTATTTTTTTTCTTTTTTCGCTATGGTACAAGCGTCATTCCACCAGTGTTTAAGGTTTCTGTGTGTGAAAGTAGAAAATTTTGGTATTGCTTTGGAAGCTGCTGCTAGTATTTGTTTGGTAATGTGCTCGGTGGCATCATCAATGGACCCTAGTTGTATCGATTGGCTATCAAAGGAGATGGAGACAGAAAACTTTTCCCAATCTGCTTTAGAAAATTTCCATAATACCCGATGATCGGGGCAAGGTGTCTGCATTGTTTGAATTCTGCATATTATTGGGAAATGATCACTGTTGTGCAGATCATTTAAAACCGTCCAATCTATAGTAGGAAGTAACTCAGGGGAGCATATAGATAAGTCAATTGCCGACATACATCCCGTGAAGAGATGAGTGTAGGTGTTATGACCAGTGTTCAGCAAAGTTAGGTTCAGTTGGTCTATGAGTTTTTCTAGCAAGTGCCCTCTATTATCCATGTAAGCAGATCCCCATAGCGGATGATGTGCATTTAGGTCACCAAGAAGACAAAAAGGAGATGGTATCTGTTTTATAAGATCTTCTAATTCTTTCAACGTGTAGATATTGTTAGGTGGAAGATACAATGAGACGAAAGTTATTGTTTTTCCCATTGCTACACGAACTGCAACGGCTTCTAAGTGGGTCTGAAGAGGAATGTTTCTTGCTGGAAATTTACAATTCACTAGAATTGCAACTCCACCATGTGCATGGCTTGAACTAAATCTATCTTTTCTATGGGCTGTAAAATGTTTAATCGAATAGGTTACCTGTGGATTTAAGTAAGTCTCTTGCAAGCAAATGGCTACCGAATTATATTGTGAGATCAAATCGTATATATCATCGGTATTACTACGTAAACCTCTGCAATTCCATTGTATGATGTGCATCATTATTTGGTTTTAGAGAGGGAAGATGATTCTGTCTGTTTCTTGTAAGAGGGTGCAGTTTGCTTTTGACGATCATGTTTTATCTTATCCTTTCTTGGAAAATAAGGGCGTCCATATTCTGTACTCCCTTCTACATCATCGATACCAGTAGATGAACATCCAGTCTCCATGTCATCTTCTGCATGAAGATCAAGGACTGTTTCTTCTTGTGCATTTACAGCTTCGCTGTCCATACTGCTTGAATTTGGTTGTTTCAATTCAGAGACACGTTGCCTTTGTGGTTTCCTTTGTGATTTATCAATTGATGTAATTTTAGATGGAACTGAGAGTGGGGTATTGTTTACTTCGTCTATTGAAACAGGTTTGTTAGCGGGCTGATCTGTCAAAAGTACAGATCGTGCCCATTCTGCAATGGATGTGTTAGGTGGGATTGACACTTCTGTTTGGGTAGCAACAGCTTGACAGTTTTGGGTAGCAGTAGCATAGCTGCGTTTTGGCATAGTTACCTTGACTTGTCTTCTTGCTTCTTGATATGATACTTTGTGTTCAATCTTAAACTTCTGTATATTTTTTTCCATTTTCCACAGATCACATGATTTTGAATAAGCTGGGTGATCATTCTTACAATTTGGGCACTCTGGAGATTTTGCAGTACAATCTGTTTGAGAATGATTTTTCGAACCACAATTAGGACATGTATTTTCTCCTCTGCATGTTGTTTGAGAATGACCGAATTTTTGGCATTTGAAACACCTTAAGGGATTTGGAATGTATGCTCGGACTCGGCAGTGGAGGTAGCCTGCTTTTACTGAGTTTGGTAAATTTGGTGTACTGAAGGTCAATATGATATTTCGTGTTGGAACTAGTTTATCGTCTTTCCGGATCATGATTCGCCTTGCTTGTGTTACTTTTTGTTCTTGTAATTCCGTAACTATTTCCTCTTCGGTGACGTTTAGTAGATCCCACTCACTTATTACTCCTTTAGAGGAGTTCAGTGTATTATGCGGCGTGACTTTAATTGGGATTCCGCTTATAGTTGACAGTTTCAATAACAGTTCAGAGTGTCTTGCCTGCGTGGTTTCAATTAATAGATCTCCTGACTGAAGTCGTTTTACCATTTTTGGTGTTCCTGCTGAATTTTCAAGACACCTTTGAATGACAAAGGGAGACAAATTGCTTACTGGTTGATTCGATAATGAATGCATTATCAAAAAAGCTGGTGGTTCTGGTTTGCTAGAATCTGTTCTCATTCTTTTCGAGAGACTAGGATCATGTTCCCTTCTACGGGTGTCAATTTGTTGAGAGCCTGTTGGCTCTATTGGTGGAAATTCGTCGCAATCCATTGTTGCTCCTTTTCGCCCCGGGAGAGGAGCTTCCTTCTCCCAGGTTACCGGCCCCGCCACGTGGAGGCAGGAGCGGTGCCACCAGTGACCAAGCGATAAAAAGTTAGTGGTTAGTGTGTTACAAGAGTTAGTTATATATATACAAAAGAAAGGTGATTTTCCTTTCTTGTAGGAGGCTTCCTTCTTTATTTATAAAGAGCCAGAAAATAAATAACTTTGAAAGTAAAAGACTTTAGAAATTTTAACTACTTCTTTATAGAAAATTCGCTTTGAAAATCGCTTTGGAAATCGCTAGATCACTCGCTTGGCACTCGGGGCCTGTTTCCTCGTCTTCAGTTAGCTATAGTGGAGGGGGGGAAGAGGCGCGCTTGTCTTATATACGGGTTGGGTTCCCGAAATGCATTTCAGTGCACGTGGAAACTTGATACGTGCTAAATTCCAAATGGGGGAGAAATTAGCGGGAATCTTTTTGTTTAACACGTTGAGTGATGTATGGCGCTTAAACCATTCAATAACGAGGGCTTCGTTTTCAAGGATTTTGTAGCTAGAATTTAATTTAATTACTGTGATGGCTGAATCGATGAGTGGGTTGTGATTTTGAGATTGGACGTGTTGTGTTAGTTCTGTACTTGCTGAGTTAGTTTTGAAGCTATTAAAGTGGTAATATGCACGCGTGTTCGCGATTTTTGATGTCCCGAATTTTGCTGTTGTACTACCTATGTAACATGCTTGGCAATCTGATTGGCATCTGATCAAATATATAATGTTGTTGTAATCTTGTGTCTCGTACTCGTGTGTTGTCTTGTATGAATTGAATTTGGAACTTAATTTGTTATACGATGTGAATATTAATTTTATATCTGTATTTTTAAAAATCTGTTGAAGTCTTCTAGCGTATTGTTGATGATATGGGAGCGCGATAAGGGGTTTTTGTGTCTTATTGTTGTTCACGTGGTTAATAATTTTGTTTGGGTTATTAGTGTTATTATGAACTTTGGTGATGGTTTCTTTTATTAGTTGTGGTGGGTATTTTCTGTAGATGAATTTTAATAGATCATCTGTCGATGATCTATTAATCAAAGACGACACATTAACAAAATGTACCGACTTAAACATTAATAATATTTTAGAACTCACATCACTGTTACATGACGCCAAACAATTTAAATTCCAAAATAACGTCTACGAACAAATTTTCGGCCTTCCCATGGGCCCCTTTATCCGAGATCTACCTCGCATCTATCGAAGAAAAAATTCTCCAACCCTTTCCCCCAGGAATTAAACTATACATGAGGTATGCAGATGACGTCCTCTTAATAGGCAACAGAACCACCATCGATACTTTACTGAACACCTTTAACACAACACATGAAAGACTCAAATTCACCCTCGAAGTAGAAAACGATAATAAAATTAATTTCCTAAACCTCACTGTATACAAAATAAACACATCTTTAGGCACCAAAATATACAGAAAAAACACACATACAGGTAAATTCTTACATTACCACTCACACCACCCTCTATACATCAAAAAAGCAGTTATATACAACCAGATATACAACGCTGTAAAATATAGCCACACACAAACAGACCTATCTATAGAATTACAATACCTCACCAAAAAATTCATCGACAGAAAATACCCACCACAACTAATAAAAGAAACCATCACCAAAGTTCATAATAACACTAATAACCCAAACAAAATTATTAACCACGTGAACAACAATAAGACACAAAAACCCCTTATCGCGCTCCCATATCATCAACAATACGCTAGAAGACTTCAACAGATTTTTAAAAATACAGATATAAAATTAATATTCACATCGTATAACAAATTAAGTTCCAAATTCAATTCATACAAGACAACACACGAGTACGAGACACAAGATTACAACAACATTATATATTTGATCAGATGCCAATCAGATTACCAAGCATGTTACATAGGTGGTACAACAGCAAAATTCGGGACATCAAAAATCGCGAACACGCGTGCATACTACCACTTTAATAGCTTCAAAACTAACTCAGCAAGTACAGAACTAACACAACACGTCCAATCTCAAAATCACAACCCACTCATCGATTCAGCCATCACAGTAATTAAATTAAATTCTAGCTACAAAATCCTTGAAAACGAAGCCCTCGTTATTGAATGGTTTAAGCGCCATACATCACTCAACGTGTTAAACAAAAAGATTCCCGCTAATTTCTCCCCCATTTGGAATTTAGCACGTATCAAGTTTCCACGTGCACTGAAATGCATTTCGGGAACCCAACCCGTATATAAGACAAGCGCGCTTCTTCCCCCCTCCACTATAGCTAACTGAAGACGAGGAAACTCGAAAGTCGCTCGTGCGCGATTATTAGCTTATATATTTCCCTTTCTTTCTTTCTCTTAATTTAATTTAATTAGGCAACCATGGAAGGTGCACTTTCCTTTCTTAAAAATTTTTCTAGAAGAAAATCTTTATTGTACAGTAAAGATACAATAATGTGCCCGCCACAGCCAGGAGGCCAGGGGCTTGACAATGATATAGAAATATAAAAATATGTACAGTATAAAAATTTGTGCAGTATAAAATATTACATAACAATTAAAAACGTAGCATTAGCCATTCAATAGATATGAGTATGTACATAGTTGTGAGGCAGACAGTACACCAAGGTATGTACACGTTCATATGTACAAAGCACATATTTAAGCATATTCACACAAGTCAGAAAATTTCACAGTGCCACATTATTGTTCGGTATTGCATTTTCTTGTGAAGACAGTTCGTCGATTTTCCTGCGACGTGCCGTTATGCACCTCATAGGAGATAGAAGATGGAGATATCAGTATGAGTCGACATCAGGGGCCAAACAAAAGGGGAACAAGTTCGGCCAACGAGCGCCTGTAATTGCGATCAGAAGCGAATTTCTGCAGGTCAACTCCGATCATTAGCAGGGCTTGTACTGTAGGAAGTACTTGTCCAGGTAGGAATCTGTCACTGATCTTCAGCCTGTTCCGTTGTAGCTGAAGAAGAGGGGTGGCTCGTAAGGACGGAAGTGGAACATGCCACTGGCATATATCCCAGAAGTCAGGGGAGTTGATTTTGCCAACCAGCATTTTGACTGTGGTCACAGTTCTCCTCATGCTGATTATTTGAGGCAGCCGTGGGATTTGGAGTTGGTCGGCCATGCTGGTGGTCCTCTGCTGAGGGGGGAGTCGATGTTTGTGGGTTGCCCACTTCAATATCCAGTATTCACTGGCGAAGATGGGCTTCATGAGAGAAGGTACTGCGGATGCCCATATTTCAGAGGCATACAGAAAGGTAGGATACACAATGGTTTCCAGATATCTGATTGTGGTTCTTGCGTCTGTGTTATGAAGAAGATGTTGACGGGCAATCCAGCGCATTCGGTTGATCTTGCGTAGAACACATTCGATGTGACAGTTGAACCTAAGGTTTGGGTCGAAGGTTACACCGAGATCTTTGTGTTTAGTAACACTTGGAATAATTGCGCCCTCCAGTGAGGGTTGTATGAATGTGGGACACTTCTTCAGAGAAAAAACCATAATAACGGATTTTTGGGGGTTCAGTTTGAGACCGAAATGGTTGAGATGGCTAGAGAAAGCTGTGATCTTATTACAGATTTCCGATGTGATCACTCCCCTGTCGGCTGATGGTGGTATTTCCGTTAGGAACTTTATATCGTCGGCGTAGGTAATGACATCATCTCTGTTACACACAAACGGAATAAGGAGGGCTGTAAAAAGTAACCCCGATAAAACGCCACCTTGCGGCACACCAGCATTGATGGATCGGGTATAGCAGAGGTTACGATGAGTGAAGTACACTGTTCTGTTCCGGAGGAGCGAGTGCAGAAAAGCGAAAACGTCACCTTTGATCCGAAAGAAATTGGTTAGGAGATTCAGAAGGGCTGAGATGTTGAGGCTATCAAAAGCAGCTTCAATATCGGCATAAACAACCGCCATTTCTGATTTGGCCTCAAATGCATTTAAAATTTCCGTTTGGACTGCCAGAAGGTTGGAGACAGTTGATCTATTAGGGAGAACATAATGGAGTTGTTTTGATGATTGTGGAAGAAGATGGCGTGTTATATGCGGAAGAAGAACTTTTTCCAGTAGCTTTAGGAGCGTGGATGCAGTGGAGATCGGTCTATAGTGCTTCGGCTGGCTTGGTAGTTGAACTTTAGGTAGTGGGGCAAGACTGTATTTGCTCCAGGATGCCGGAAACACTCTATGGGAGAGGATGGAGTTGAACAAGTAGAGCAGAGGATCAAGGATATATGGACTGAGGCACTTTACGATGAAATGTGGGACATTATCGATGCCAGCGGTGCATGACGGACGCAGCGAGTTGATGGCTTGACGAAGCTGCTGTCGATCGATTTGAATAGAAAACAGCTCATCATCTGGACTTGAAATGGGGTCTGGTTGGTAATCATATGGTTGTGTGATGTTGTCTTGGAATCTGGCTACATAGTTGATCCATTCAACTGGATTGAAATTGGAATCTGGTTCAGAGTTATGGGTATATGGCACTTTGCCTTTGGATAAGGTCTTGTCAGTGTATTCTTTAATGGCTTGCGATTTCAGTCTATTAAACAGTGCTCTAGCTTTGGAGTACTGAGTTCGGTCATATGCTGTACCAGACTGTTTCCATTGTTTATGGAGGGACTGTTTGCACTTGAAACTGTGATTTAGCTCCGAAGACCACCAAGCATTAGTTCTAGCGGAGATACTGACCTGTTTAGCTGCTGAGAACATAGTAACAGTGTGCAACCATCTAGTTAATATGTCTAGAGCCAGTTCCGGATCTCCTGATTCGAGAACTTCCCAGGGAATTAATCTTGTTGCATAAAGGCATCTGTTCGGTTGTAGGAAGGTGGGAGAGATGATGATCTTCCTTTTGACGTAGTGGGAGACATTAAAGTTGGGCGTTGGGAGCTGCAATAGGACTACGATGGGTTCATGATCGGATTCAAAGTGAGTTTCGGGTTTAATGTCGACGCTACAGGAACCAGACGATAATATGAGATCCAGGCGATGAAGACCTCTAGTTGGGCCTTCGTTTATGATCCTGAGGCCACTAGGTGCAATCTTAGCCATAAGTGACTCATGAAGATGTTGGAGATTTGGTGGTAAGTTAAAATCCCCACAGATGAGGTGGATAGCAGATGTGTGAAGCGTATTTATTAGCCAGGATGCAATATCATTGATTGTCTGAGCATCGGGGGTTGGGGGTGTATATATTGCACCGAGATCTAATAAGCAAGAGTTGATCTTGACCGTTACTATCAATGCTTCGAATAGATTGGATTTGCTGGAGACTACATGTACGAACTCAAGTTTACTGGCATTTATGAAAACAGCAACGCCCCCACCACAGGTATGAGAGCGGGAGGTGAAGAAAGATTTGTAACCAGCAGCTTGGGCGGAGGCAATTGATTCTTGTTGTGGTTCCAGCCAGGTTTCAGACATGCAGATGACGTCAGCCATTTGGGACAGAAGCATCTGCTCAAGTGTCTCGAGCTTATTCCGAATACTACGAACATTTTGATAAAAAATCTTGAGTGTAAGGTGACACGAGACCTTCACGAGTGCTGATTCGAGGACATTATTTATTTTCTTTGTTGGCTTTTTAGCACGGTTAGTTACAATAGTTGGTATGAGCTGAGGGTGGATTTCATTGTAGCTGTGGTATTGCAGAGATTGATGAGAGGTTTTGTCATCGGGGTATGTATAGGGCTCATCATCGTGTGACCCTGATTCCTGGTTTTGGGGCTTCTGAGAATAGGAATGCCTATCAAACCGTCACGCTTGGGAGCAGTCTTGGTGGGATAGCGCATTAGCCATGGCTAGGAGTGGGGTGATATTGGATTTAGGTTCATAGTATGGCCTGAGTAGTGATCCAGACGGCCAGAGAGCAGTCGCTGATATGGAGCTGAAATTCTGTGCATCGCACTCAACTTTGAACGATGTATGCAGGGGTGTTTTCTTAAGAAGTGTGACGGACACAGTAAAGTGCAGCTCATGCATTATGTATGACGCGATATCATCTGGAGTTGTATTTGGGGCCAGTCGGGAAACGAATAGACTTCGTCGAAGACGGACAGTTGGTGGATTCATCGCCTGCAGCCTGGAGGTGGCCGAGGTGCCCATTTTAAACGATCGCCTTCTCTTTAGTACATTTGGGGTTCCCGTTTTACCTTCTTCAGGATGGCGAGGCTTACTGCAGTAACTCTGGGCCACAAGTGTAGGAGGAGGTGCAGCTACAACTTCCGCCCGGGATGGTTGTAATGTTTGCAGTGGGGGGCCGCAATTGTGGATTTCAGGTTTCTTCGGCATTGTAGGTTGATACACTCGGCTTGAGTACGAGTAAGGCTCGACGATAGTTTCAGGATTGGGTTTCCATTGCAATGTAGTAGATGGCTTCTGTGATTTGTGGAGTGGGACACTAAGTGGTTTATCTGGATTAGCTGATTCTTCCGTAGGATTGGCAGGGTTTCTGGTCTGGTTTTCCTGGCAAGGAAGTTCTTTGGCTATCTGGATCTCTGGGCAATTTAGTGTTTGGCCAGAATTCAGTGCATTAGTGCTGTAGGATAAGTTATTGTGATCCTGATTAGTAGCGCAGGTCTGAGTTGTAGCGCATTTAATAGCTGGACCACCATCATTACATGTACACAAACTTGGATCTTGAGAAAAGTTATCAGCTATGGCGGATACGTAGTTATTAGTAGTGCAGAGCATACGGTGTTTGATATCTTCAAGTATTGATGTTATAATAATTTCAAGTGATTTACGGTTCTTGAAGAGGCACGTGGAGTGGCTAGGAAACAAAGATTCAGCAAGCGAAAAGTCAGTTTGTGTAGACACATTAGTAAACATGATAGAGGGTGGGGAGTTCCTTCTTTGGGGATCTGCATGCATTGTTGGCTGTGCATGCGGGATATTGGCGAAGTCTTCTGTTTGAGTTGCTACAGTGGCGACACTGCGATGGTGGGACTTATCCTTTGCGTCTGTTAAGTTAGAGAAGCTAGAGTCTTCATCATCAGGGTCAACCGAACAGGTTGCGGCGTTAGTGATATCACAATGGGAAATAAGCCGTTCCACGGATCCGGCCCTTATATCTGGGAAGCAGTTCGTTGGATGAAATGTATCAGCAGCTGAAGTGCTGGAAGTGGGTGATGTATCATTATCATCTGCTAATGGAACTGCGATCGCTTCACCAACTTGATTATCTGTGCAACTGGTAAACTGCTCGCAGGACCTAAATTTTTTCGGCTGGTTGTTCTTGCAAGGAACGCACGTGAAATTCTTGCGACGCGGGGCATTTAATTTATGTAGGGATTTTAGGCCCGAACATGATTCGCAAAGCAGGGCGAAACATAATTTACACGAGACCACTTCACTGACTTCTTTGTTGCAGCGGCTGCAAACAACAGTAGTCGTCTTTAGTTGATTTTTGGTGTTCCTGGACGGCATTGCAGTATGACGGAAAGCGACAGTAATGATTTTAGTAGTTACCCTACCAGGGCGGAAAAACGAAGGCGAAGCAGAACACTTTTGACAATTGCTCTAAAGGGATTAGGCGGTGTTTGTGGTAGCACAACTCCCTAGTTTATTTCAGGCGAAGTCTTTAAAACAGCCGGAGGCAATGACCTAGATACCAAGAGGTGGGAGCACTCACAGTCGTCGAACACTGGTTGTCAATAGCCAACTGCTTTTGTTCTACAGTTGGACAATGGAAGTACTGTATCGTATTGATACAATCAGTCAAGAAATAATATATTAAAAAAACATTACCTGAGGAAGATGTAAGCGATTTGGCATCATTACCGGACAGATCATCACCAGAGGAATTCTTTAGAACATCTTTCTCGAAAATCAAAACAGTATAACCGCACAAATTAGTAACTTTAATCGGAGCTGATTCGCATGCTGCCACACACTATACGCGCACGCGCTGATATCCCAAGCCCATAACTACAGCCCATAACTTAATTTTAAAACCCATAATCCCTGAAAAGTATTAGAATCCTGCAACCACTATGTATGTGATAAAACCCTCCACCAGCTAAGCGGATTACTATGAGGTGAGTGCTGAAAATTAAGCTAAGCTATACATACGATCTAGTTATTACATTACAGCACATAAGGACTCCTTAAAATATCAAGAGTACTAGCTGATTGTTAATGAATTATGGATATAATCCATATTTTGAAAAAAGAAAGAAAAAGGAAGTTAATGCGTAAAAATAAATTCTTTCCAAAAATTACTAGTAGTGCATATTTTTAATTACCGATTAAAAAGATGGGGGAAAAAAAAAGAAAAAATATAAGAAAGAAAGAAAGGAACAAAACAAACAACACCGAGCCCGACTTCACGAAATCGACGATACTATCACGGTTTTGTTGAAAACTAGGAAGGGAACGAAAGACTGTTTTTATTCTGTCTTAACTTTTACGAAAGCGCTGATTCTAATATTAGCTTCATCTCTTGTACGATGATAATCACAAGGGCTCAATGTCTGGACAAAGAGGAAGGAGAGTACAAACATTACCACCATTTTATTTGCTGCAGTAATGACTTCACAGCACAAGCCACATGACACCTTGCACTATCGTGCAAGATGATTGGCGCTGTCGCTAGGAAAATTGTGGCTGATTTTTGGCCTTAATGCTTCTCCATAAGCAAGTGGTACCAGCGGCATTTACAGTATTAGCTTAAGGAATGGTATTATTATTATTATATTATATTATTCATTTTATTATTATAATTTTTTTTAACTTTACTATTTTATTTTATTTGCTCATATTTTTAATGGCTTGGACATTCAATACATGTAACTCGATGTTTACTGAGGTTGGCGCTCAATTGTAGCCCGCCTCTTCGTGGTGTAGACGGTTTCAGGCCGCACCTGCCGCCCTCGATGCTTGTTGCTTCCTGGTAGCAAAGTGGCCAGAAACAAATAAACAACATAACAAACACAGGGCACAAACATAGCATTACACACATTACTGGCCATTCTGCAGGGTTTCTCTTTCATCATCGGGTACCACAGCGAAGTTGAACTAGCGTTTGGGAGCTACCTTACTAAGATACTATACATGGCTATATCCTCTCCATCCTCTGGCTGCTGAACTAGTTTCCATTCTGCTCCCACCCTATTTGTCCTCCCCTCCCCGAACTCAACCAGAACTTGCTTACCAAGCTGTTTCGGCTGAAGCGGTTGGATCAAGCAATGGGTAGATGTGCCCACACGCCTTTCATGTCCCATTGGTTTACTTCGACACTCATTTGTCCTATCTTGGTTGGTAGAACTGGTCCTGCCTAGCATGATTTTACTAGAGAGCATCTTGTTTTTCAGTACCTTAATGACTTATTCTTGATGTATCTAAATCACCAAGAAAACTATCCAGAACACAAAGATTTAACTTACTTATTGACCGATTCTGAGAGCAGTACTTCTTTATTGTTTAAAGAAGATCATATCTTCTTTAAACAATAATCAACCTATATTTTCTTTTTCATAAGTATGGTTTCCAAAGTAATACAGTGAACTGAAATAGGTAGAAGCCTGTTTCATTTCATTTTATTTTATTTTTATTAGAATGAGCAGAAATATATCTTAATCGAACCTAATGCAGATGTGTGTGTGTGTGTGTGTGTGTGTGTGTGTGTGTGTGTGTGTGTGTGTGTGTGTGTGTGCGTGCGTGTGCGCGCGCGTGTGTGTGTGTGTGCGCGCGCGCTCTCTCTCTCTCTTTATTTGCTCGCTTTGGATGTTAGTCGATGTATTATTTATTGAAACTAATGTTTCTATAAAATAATGTATTATGTATGCATAATTTAAGTATGATTTGTACGTTTACTGTCTAAGTAGTAATGAACAAATGTATATAGGCGCTCTTCTAGCTGAAGACTATTCAGGGGTGAAGAACATATAATAAATTGAATAATAATAATAATAATCACATCAACTATTTCCATGAATTTGCATTCTGGTTAATGCATTATGCAGCAGCTCTTGTACAAAATTAGAGATGTTCAGATAAATAACAGGTAATTTCAAGACAAAATAATATCTTTTATTATCAGTTAAGAGTACCATCATAAATTTTTTTAAAGTATGCAGAGTAAATATTTTATGGTTTGATTTACTCTGAAATTTTCTTCCATATTTTCGAATATGGGAAAATAATAAAGTATTTTGACCATTTGAAATTGTATATTCCTCGTGGGGCTTTTGTATACTTATACATATTCGTGCATTCAGAGCTGACTTTTCCTTAATTACTGGGAATCTCTTAAGACTATTCTGATTGACTAGCATAATCATCTTAATAAATAAATAAATATACCATAATTAAAACGAAGCCGTTTTCCTTCCAGTGTTTTTCATTCATCCTCTGGCGCTTCATGGCCTTGAACTTTCAAACCAACGAAGTACATGGAGAATCGGCATCAATTAACTACCACATGGCACAATGAGAATTGGTGATATTTAAAGTTACTCTCCAGCCTCCCTCCTCTCTAACTTGTTAGACCGGACATTGCACAACCGTCAAGGTTATTACTGTTATTGTTACTACTAAAATTACCTGGCTATTGAAGCACAAAGTTGGTATTTTAGGGTTTAGTAAACTGACATTATGACTAGGTGAGGTTACAATGAGAGGGAAAAACCTGGGGTATATAATGCGTGTCTGGAGGTCGTTGCAAACCCTCACACTATATGGTAGGAATTTACGTAGGAAGAATGCGAAAAGGGATATTGAGACTCACCCATGTTTTTGTTTTAGGCCATTAAATGCTTCTTCAAATGCCAAAGGTCAGTGATAATAAAATATTTCCATCATTCAATCCCATTTCCCTCATTACATTAATTGAGAAGCTAGCTCATCGGTTTTCAACCGGGGTGACGCAACAAAATTCCAGGGGTGCCACGTAATTTGGGTTTAAAACTTATTATTATTATTTTTAAAAATTTTTATATTTATTTAATTATAAAAAGGTGTGCGGTATCTTTTTAGTTTTGTGGTGATCTATAATTGATGTTTATTTAGTACCTCTATATAAAGAATAAAATTATTATATATATACTGTATATAATTTGTATTATGAATTGCAATTTTGTTTATAGCTATATTATTGTAATAACTATCATAAAACATTTTTTTAATATTATATATATATATATATATATATATATATATCCAGAGAGAAAATTGGATCTAACACGCAGAAAATTGAGTAGGGGGTACCACACAAAATAAAATAAATTACTTAGGGGTGCTGTTACTAAAATGAGGTCGGAAACCACTGAGCTAGCCTATTATTTACAGTCAGAAATATGCAATACAATCATTGTAGTATTAAAAATAAATAAAATAATTAAATCATTTATTGCCATTAATATACAGGCAACTCAATATAGCCAAGGCTAGGGGCAAATTTAAAAATTATGAGATACAGTTATGAGGTAAAATTATTTTAGATTAAGTTGTTGGGTTTTAGGAGCATTAGTGACTAAAGTCATATTGCTCCGTATATACTGTTTGTAAATTTCGTGAGTCCTAGGGTTGATTTTCTGTTTTCTGAACGAAAAACCCGAGTTTCCAGCAGAAAAAAAAAAGCATTCTACCTTCTCCCGAGACCGACTTACTCAGACAGGTTGTGGGAAAAAAAAAAAAAACCATAAAAATTCCTCAAGTCATCGACGGGACTCGAACTTTGTTCCCTTCCAAAGGAGAGGGAAAGAACAGCGATTCTACCAACTGTACTACCCACTAGGACATTTTTAAATTAAGTAAGATGTATTATAGCATGATTAAATTTCAATTTTGAGAACAGTCGAAACACGCGTTTTACTTTTTTATTTTCATTTTATTTTTTTGGCCACACTGTGTCCGTTCTTCAGTCATAATTTAACACGTTATGCCGATGTTCCATTTCGTTGTAAAAATACTGATCGCATTCCTTAGTTTTACAATAGCTCTACAGTTTTTTTTAAAGATTATATTGATCTGTTTAGATTGTTTTTCAGTCCTCAAACAAAATACATTACATTTCCATTATCTACGAATGCGAACTACCAAAGAGTAACCATCAAGTCAGTAGTAATTCCCCCTATTGATCCAATCAAGTTTTGAGCATTCACATATGTTGATTCAAAACTTTACTTAAATTTCAATACATTGCTCAAAAGTAAGAGTTTCTATCTTGAAGGCATTCTAGTTAATGAATTGTGACCTCGAACTGGTTTCCAATAGAAGAACTACCCTCTACATTTTCCATTTTCACATATATATCTTGTTCACAAATTTTGAGATAAACATCTTGTTCACAAATTTTGAGATAAACATCTTTTTCACAATTTTTGCATAGCCACTTCATTTCCTATGCTGATGACCTCAAAATATTTGTGTACTTCTCCAAGGTGTCTTCTAGAATACCTAAAGTTTCAGAGGACGCCCACATGAGATCTCGGCCTCCAGCCAAATTCTTAAAAATGATCGGATTAGTCTCAAAGGCAGCACAAATCACATTCACAAAGAAAAGATCAAATAACGTCACGGTTTCCCTAGAGGGGTACAACATCAGAAGTCCCGCAGCACCTGACTTTGGAATACTTTGGGATGTTTTACTCTTACGTTTAGGTCGCGGGTTCGATTCCCGCCTCGGGCTTGGATCAAAGTACTGCAAAACCTTGGGAGGTGCATTATGGCCACAGACGCCTATGTGCCAACAACTACCAAAAAAAAAAAAAAATTGTCCCGATAAGGGAGGAAAAAACTTAATTTTTTGATTTTACATATTTTTAATTAATTCTTATTGGAATCTTTTTTTTTTTTTTTATGTGAACCCCAAACACGAGAGGTATTAGAACCTATAGTACTTAGTACCGTGCTTGGGTTGGAGGTTGAGAAGACGAAAGAAGATATTTGTTGACATTGGACTTGAACTTCTGTAGACTGTAATTTTCAGGAAATACGTATGAAGGAAGGTTGTTCCGGAAAACGGCAGTTGAATGAATAAATGAGGAAGATGAAAAGTTGGTTCTGTGGGTTTGAAGTTGGACAGTAAATGGATGTTGGCTAGTGGCGGCACGTGTTCGGACTGTTTTGAAAGAGAGAGCGGGAATTATAGAAGCCAATTCAGAAAAACAGTGCCCATGGAAGTAACTGTAGGAGAGGCATGCAGCAGAAACAGTGCATCTATGAGAAAGCGAGTGGAGAGATTCTCTTAGAGATGAATCATTAATTAACCTAACTGCCCTCTTCTGAGTGGAATCAAGAAGCCTGAGAGAGGTTTTGGGGGCACCACCCCAGATGTGGGAACAATATTCCATGGCAGGGCGGATTTGCGATTTATACAGAGTGAGCAGCTGTTTCGAAGAAAAGTAACGCCGAAGGCGAAAGAGAAAACCAAGTTTTTTAGATGCAGAGGAAGCAATATTTCTAATGTGCTTGTGCCAAGAGAGATTAGAAGTCAGGGTAATCCCCAAAAGAGATATATCATTTTGTCTAGAAATCGGAGTGTCACTAAAGATAAGCATAGGAGCAGAAGAATCCTTTTTGCGAGATATAAGACAAGACTGGGTTTTAGAAGGGTTGAAATCAACTAAGTTGTCTTTGCCCCACTGGAGAATTAACTGAAGATCGGCATTTAAGGAATTGGTAGCAGATTTTCGAGAAGTTGAAGCTGATTGAACAGGACAAGGTTTCTCAAAATGGAAAGTTGAATGCAATGTGCTATCATCGGCAAAACTATGGATAGGATTTCCAGTCAATGGAAGAAGGTCATTGATATACAAGAGGAAAAGAGTGGGGGAAAGAACTGAACCTTGGGGGACACCGGCATTAGTGGAGACGTTAGAAGACAGAGAGCCATCTACCATCACCCTCAATGAGCGATCAGAGAGAAAACTGGATAACCAATTACTAAAAACAGTTGGCAACCCATAAGATGGAAGCTTGTTTAGAAGACCTTTATGCCAAACACGATCAAAAGCCTTTGAGATGTCAAGAGCAACTACTTGTGTTTCACCGAACCTTTCCATTGAATTAGTCCATAAATGGGTAACATAAGCTAGAATATCTCCAGTGGATCGACACTGACGGAATCCATACTGGTGATCGTTGATCAGACGGAAGGTTTCTAGGTGGTCTAAGAGTTGGCGGTTAATTGATTTCTCCATTACTTTAGAAAGAGTAGAAGTAATTTCAATGGGACGATAATTGGATGGGAGGGATTTGTCACCCTTTTTAGGAACTGTCTGGATATGAGCAAATTTCCAAGCAGAAGGAAAAACACCTTTGGAATAAGAAAGTGAAAAAAGGCGGCAAAGAATAGGAGTAAGTTCAGGAGCACAGGTTTTGAGAACAAGTGGCGAAATACCATCAGGACCTGGAGCTTTCTTAGCATCAAGATTCATCAAAATTCTTCTAATATCCTTTTGACGGAAGACCACAGGAGGCATTGAATGGAGCGTGTTAGGAATGGTGGGAGGTGTTTTACCAAGATCATTAATACATGAGCTCAAAGAAAAATGGGATGCTAGCAGGTCAGCTTTATCCTTGGCTGAAGTGACAACAGAACCATCTGGTTTGGACAGAGGTGGGAGCAAAGATGGGCAAAAGTTGCGGCCAATAGCTTTGGCAAGAGACCAGAATGCTCGGCTACCATTAGGGCAAGAAGCAAGTTTTCTACTCTTAGCCTGTTCAAACTCTAGTTTGGACTGATTAATAACTGCTTTACAACTGTTGCGAGCTTTGGTGTAGGCAGAAAATGAAACTGAAGAATTATAAACAAGCCAATTACGATATGCAACATTCTTCTCTTGGACAGCCTTAGAACATTTATTGGAAAACCAAGATTTAGATAAAGGACGGGATTTTACAGTGGAGTGTGGGATAAAGGATTCCATTCCTGCAATAATAATTTCACTGACACGATCTGAGCAAACGTCGACATCAGAAGTTTTGAAACAGTAATCCGACCAAGGAAAAGAAGAAAAGAAGTCTCGCAGGTCATCCCATTTTGCATTCTTGTAAGGCCAAACAACAAGTGGTTGGGAATAGCCATGAGATAAAGGTTCCATTAGAGAAGAGACAATCACCAAGTTGTGATCTGAAGTGCCTAAAGGACCTCTCACTTCGACCGTGTACTTAGAAGGGTTGTTTGTGAGAAAAAGATCAAGCGTATTGGCTGTATGATTAGGATTATCCGGTATTCTTGTAGGTAAATGAACAATCTGTGCTAGGTCATTAGTAATTGCAAAAGCCTCAGCATCTCGACCTGCTGGGTCGGTGTGACTAGAAAACGGAAGCCAGCTGCAGTTGTGAACATTAAAATCACCAAGGAAAATTACTTCACTGTTAGGAAAGTTGGACTGGAGAAAGTCAAGTTGCAAAGAGAGGAAGTCAAAGAGCTCCAAGTGATTAGTGGAGTTGGGAGAACGGTAGAGACTACAGATGAATTTGACACAATGAGGTAGAGAGATTTTAAGCCAGAGAAGATCAAAGAGAGGAGAATCCAAATTGCCAAGTCTCTGACAGGGAATATCAGAACGGACATATGCACAAGTACCACCTTTGAGACGAAAGGAATCATACAGCGAATAATTTGGGCATCTGAGATGAGCAGTAGATGAATCAACCGATAACTGAAATTCTGTCAGAAAACGTACATGGGGTTTGGCAGACTGCAAGTGGAAATGGACATCGTTGAGATTAGAATTGAGACCACGTATATTTGTGAAATGAATTAGGAATGAATTAGGAATATAAGACAAGAGTGAGTTTTAGAAGGGTTGAAATCAACTAAGTTGTCTTTGCCCCACTGGAGAATTACCTGAAGATCGGCATTTAAGGAATTGGTAACAAATTTTCGAAAAATTGAAGCTGATTGAGCAGGACAAGGTTTCTCAAAATGGAAAGTGGAATACAATGTGCTATCATCGGCAAAACTACGGATAGGATTTCCAGTCAATGGAAGAAGGTCATAAATATACAAGAGGAAAAGAGTGGGGGGAAAGAACTGAACCTTGGGGGACACCGGCATTAGTGGAGAAGTTAGAAGACAGAGAGCCATCTACCATCACCCTCAGTGAGCGTTCTAAGAGAAAACTGGATAACCAATTACTAAAAACAGTTGTCAAACCATAAGATGGAAGCTTGTTTAGAAGACCTTTATGCCAAACACAATCAAAAGCCTTTGAGATGTCAAGAGCAACTACTTGTGTTTCACCGAACCTTTCCATTGAATTAGTCCACAAATGGGTAACATAAGCCAGAATATCACCAGTGGATCGACACTGACGGAATCCATACTGGCGATCGTTGATCAGACGGAAGGTTTCAAGGTAGTTTAAGAGTTGGCGGTTAATTGATTTCTCCATTATTTAGAAAGAGTAGAAGTAATTGCAGTGGGACGATAATTGGATGGGAGGGATTTGTCACCCTTTTTAGGAACTGGCTGGATATGAGCAAATTTCCAAGCAGAAGGAAAAACACCTTTGGAATAAGAAAGTGAAAAAAGGCGGCAAAGAATAGGAGTGAGTTCAGGAGCACAGGTTTTGAGAACAAGTGGAGAAATACCATCAGGACCTGGAGCTTTATTAGCATCAAGATTCATCAAAATCCTTCTGATATCCTTTTGATGGAAGACCACAGGAGGCATTGAATGGAGTGTGTTGGGAATGGTGGGAGGTGTTTTATCAAGATCATTAATACATGAGCTGGAAGTAAAATGGGATGCTAGCAGGTCAGCTTTATCCTTGGCTGAAGTGACAACAGAACCATCTGATTTGGACAGAGGTGGGAGCAGAGATGGGCAAAAGTTGCGGCCAATAGCTTTGGCAAGAGACCAGAATGCTCGGCTACCATTAGGGCAAGAAGCAAGTTTTCTACTCTTAGCCTGTTCAAACTCTCGTTAGGACTGATTAATAACTGCTTTACAATTGTTGCGAGCTTTGGTGTAGGCAGAAAATGAAACTGAAGAATTAGAAACAAGCCAATTACGATATGCAACATTCTTCTCTTGAACAGCCTTAGCACATTTATTGGAAAACCAAGGTTTAGATAAAGGACGAGATTTTACAGTGGAGTGTGGGATAAAGGATTCCATTCCTGCAAGAATAATTTCACTGACACGATCTGAGCAAACGTTGACATCAGAAGTTTTGAAACAGTAATCCGACCAAGGAAAAGAAGAAAAGAAGTCTCGCAGGTCATCCCATTTTGCATTCTTGTAATGCCAAACAACACGAGGTTGGGAATAGCCATGAGATAAAGGTTCCATTGGAGAAGAGACAATCACCAAGTTGTGATCTGAAGTGCCTAAAGGACCTCTCACTTCGACCGTGTACTTAGTAGGGTTGTTTGTGAGAAAAAGATCAAGCGTATTGGCTGTATGATTAGGATGGTCCGGTATTCTTGTAGGTAAATGAACAATCCGTGCTAGATCATTAGTAATCGCAAAAGCCTCAGCATCTCGACCTGATGAGTCGGTGTGACTAGAAAACGGAAGCCAGCTGCAGTTGTGAACATTAAAATCACCAAGGAAAATTACCTCACTGTTAGGAAAGTTGGACTGGAGAAAGTCAAGTTACAAAGAGAGGAAGTCAAAGAGCTCCACGTGATTAGTGGAGTTGGGAGAACGGTAAACACAACAGATGAATTTTACACAATGAGGTAGAGAGAACTAATTTTTAAAGAGAACTAATTAATTTTTAACACATCTAACAGATGTGTTAAAAATTAATTCTAATAACAAGAGAAAACTGAGAAAGTCTCAAGGCATTCTGTTCGTCACTGGGTGAGAAAAGAAAATGCGTGTTGATAAAAAAAAAAAAAAAATGGGTGCAATTTTTCTCAAAATTTCCGGAGACAAAAAATATGTCTCCAATTGTAGGCTCCATATTAAGCATTCCACATTGAAATACTTCATCAGAAAGAGTTTTCAGCTTAATGAAAACTGCTTGGCGGAAAGACAGAAACCGTCTTTTATTAGAAAATTTAGAAGCCGAATTTATGGTGAAAGAAAACTTTAACATGTCCTATTCAAAGTTTCTTCGGAAGGAGAATAAATTTTAAAACTAGTCTTCTTCGCTATTTTTAAAATAACTGTTATAAATAATATTGTAGTTTATATAGGATAAATACATATTAACAACAATCATATAACAAATAAATACTATGATTTATTGCTTGATAAAAAATTGTATTTTAATTGTAATTTTATATTTTTCTATTACTTTTTGAAGGAAAAAATGCTATTCTACACATTTCATTTCAAGTTGCCCTGCTTACCAATTTTCAAAATATGGCCACCCTGCTCATAGTATTAAATAATAAACAAAAATATCAAGCAATTGTAGTTTATAGCTATCTAAATAAAAATAACTGAATCTAATTTACACCTGGAGTGTAAATATCTTCTTGCATAACCAAGAAGATATCTAATTTACACTCCAGATGTAATTCTGGAGTGTAAATTAGATTCAGTTACTGTATTTAGATTCAGATGCAAGTCAGAAAATAAGTTTCATTTTCCACACAGAGATGGCAGTAGGGTGAAATTTAAGGCCATGCCAATAATAACATACCAACCGAACATCGGGAAAATGAACCATTTTTGTGGTGAAATTGGTATGAACGCGCACTATGCGCGTTCTCATGGTTATTCATTTTTCGTCTAAAATATTTCCAAATTACAGAGATTTTCTTATTTAAAACTAAGTCTGTAAATGCGGAGAAACTAAACGGTTGTTCATATTTCCCGACTGCATATTTACTATTTACTAAACTGACTTATTTTAATTTTGTTTTAAACCGAGAGATGGCAGGTCATGCGCCATGACTTCAGCACAATGCCAAATCACAGTGGTGTATAAATTCTTGTGGTTTAATGGACATATTACCCATATATTTTAAACTTAAACTAATTCACCCCATAACAAGAAAAAAAATATTTTATTTTTCTTGAGGGAGGAATAAATCAAGATAACTGGTACTGCGGAGGGAAAATGCTTCAAAAATAATTTAGAAAGAATGCTAATTCATTCTAAATTTACAAAAAAAATGCCGATTAATTTCAAATTTAGCGGCGACTCCTCAATGGCACCACGTCGAATTGCGTGAAAATATCACTAAAAACTAATCACCTTGTATACTTGGAAACTAAGCACTTACGAGGAGAGCTGATTTAAGTGTTTTAAGGCTATAACTAGATTGCGTAAACTTAATGATGATATTCTTATTCTTTCTCGGACAACACACAAACACAGGGACATAAAATGAAAAAGCATGGCTCCTCGATATACGTGCCAAAATTTGTTTTCGGCCAGAGAGTATTTGATTCTTGGAATAAACTACCATCTGGTGTTGCGAAAGTGAATAGTTTGAACAAATTTAAGGTAGAATAAGACATTATTAGAGGGAATGGAATGGATAGGTAAGGGTGCGTAGTGGGTTTTTTTTTTTTTTTTTTGACTTATGCTTTATAAGCTTGTTCCTTGAATAATTTGCCACTACTACTACTACTACTACTACTACTAATAATAATAATAATAATAATAATAATAATAATCCACAATTACTGGTACAAGAAGCTCAATTGCACACACAAGCACCTGGCTGAGCAGTTCACCCGAATGATAAGGAACCCAGAGACAATCCCGAAGTTTCTCACTCAAGGAATCACTGTCTGGAGCCTAAAGACGTTGAGACAAGAAACCCGGCGAAATACAGTCCAATCACCTGCCTCCCAACGATATACAAGATCCTGACCAGCTGCATAACCAAGAAGATATCAGACCACTTGGAGAGCCAGAACATAGTGGCCGAACAGCAGAAAGGATGCAAGCGGCTGAGCAAAGGATGCAAGGAGCAATTAACCATATATGCCGCGGTTATACAGTAAGCCTACAAGAAGCGCCGCAACCTGTACACCGATTACCGCAAGATCTTCGACTCGGTGCCTCATAGCAGACTAATAGAGGCGCTGAACATCTACAAAGTCAATCCTATAAACTTCCTAGGAGAAACGATGAGGAAATGGAGTACCACCATTAAGGTCGAGAACATCACAACCAGGCCAATCCCCATCAGGAGAGGAATCTTTCAGGGAGATGCATTGAGCCCACTGTGGTTCTGTCTAGCACTTAACCTGTTAACCACCATACTCAACAGCAGCAAGTACGGATATAACTTCAAAGAAGGAAGGAAGAACCTGTACCCCTTCAACCACCTGATGTACATGGATGACATCAAGTTCTACGCGGCAACCGAGAAGCAACTCCAGCCACTACTCCGGATCACCGAAGAATTCAGCAATGACATTAGGATGGATTTTGGTCCAGATAAATGCAAAACCCACGGATTACACCAGGGAAAATTATTCAACCGAAACTACCAGCTGCAGACTGGTAAAGATATCGAAGTCATGGCAGAGGGAGAGGCCTACAAATACTAGGGGATGACGCAGGCTCCGCAGTTACAGCACAAGGAAATAAGGCCTGCCTAAACGAAAAATACCATCAGAGACTCAGAAGCCTGCTGAAAGCAGAACTGGAAGGGAACACAGTTAAAGCCATAAACATCTATGCAGTCCCAGTGCTAACATACTCCTTCGGGGTCACAGAATGGACTAACACCGGGCTGGAGAATATCATGAGAAAGATAAGGACAATGATGACCAAGAGCCGCCGCACCACCAGAAATCAGCCGTGGAGAGACTAACAATTGCTCGGAAAGAAGGAGGAAGGCTCCTGATACACCTCATCGAGCAACAGAAAACAGCGATTTCTAACCTGAAGGATTACTTCCAGAAACACACAGCAACAGGACTCCACCAGGCCATAAGAAAGATAAAGAAGCGATATACCCCACTCACTCTAATTGAGGAGCCCCTCCCAACCAGGAGGTACAAACGAAGATAGAAAGATGGGCAAAGAAGACATTACAATGATCTCCATCAAGATCACACAGATAAAACTGCTTCCAATGCATGGCCCACGAGTGGGACGCTCTTCCCCGAGACTGAAGGATTCATGTCCGATGACACATGTCAACGATGTCACCTGGTCTCAGAAACGATCCAACACATCACTGCGCAATGCAAGGTGATCCACCCAGACTGAGTACACTCATAGACACGACCAGGTAGCCAGGATAATACATCAAAAGCTAGCACGGAAATACCAGTTGATCAAAGAAAGTGTACCGTACTACAAATACGAACCCCAGGCAGTACCAGAGACCCCAAACCACAAGCTGTACTGGAACCGCGCCATTATAACGGATAATCCAATCTCGCACAACAGACCGGACATAACCCTTGTGAACAAGAAGGAAAAGGCTGCCTATCTGATTGACACTCGCCACCTACAGAAAACCATGGGGAAAAATCAGGAAGTACACGAACCTAAGGCAGGAGATCAAAGAGATCTGGAATATGCAAAAAGTAATGACCATCCTGATCATCGTGTCAACGACCGGTATGGTTCCAGAGACCCTACATAACAGCTTAGCAGCAATAGGTCTCCCAGCGAATACTTACAAGGAACTCCAGAAAGTCGAGAATGAACACCTGTAGGACAGTCAGAGTTCCTCGGCCAACAGTAATACCAGACATAACAACAACCACACTGTGTACTTGGTAGCAATACCCGTCACGAGGTGGAACCCCCAATTAGGGAGAAATAATAATAATAATAATTTTAGGAAAAGACTACCTATATGATAGACATAGCGGTACCCAACACTGGCAACCTTCAGAAAACCCATAGAGAAAAATCAGGAAGTACAAGAACCTAAGACAGCAGATCAAAGATATGTGGCATATGCAACAAGTAACGAGCATCCCTATCATGACGAGGTGGAACCCCCAATCAAGGAGATATAATATAAGAGCAATAATAATATTAATAATAATATATAAGCTTAAATATTTTCATATACCAATTGAAAACACCGTGCACATCCCATCTCATCTCATTAGCCGTATCACTGTGGATTCGAACTACCGTAACCGTAGTTCTAATCCACGTGACCGAAAGATATGGCAAAAACACATTAACACTTTTTTCTGCGTGGTAACCCTTGCTAAAGTCGGCTTTTCTCTAGCTTCAATTTCGGCATGATGCCATGTGGAAGAGTACGGCATCTGCTGATTTCAAAAATTTATTTAATTATAAAAAGGTGTACGGTATCTTTTTAATTTTGTAGTGATCTATAATTGATGTTTATTTAGTACCTCTATATAAAGAATAAAATTTATGTGTTCAATGTTACGTCCATCCTGTCAATAACAGTGCATTCCAGATTTGCCACTTTTAAGGAAAGGTCTAAGTTTGAATTCCTTTAGGGCTGGAGAAAAAATAAATAAAAATAAAATAAATTTCCTCTGTACATTGCGCGACGGGCACGTAAGATTAGAGGAGTTTACAAGATGAATATGAGAATGTTACCGTATTTAGAAGTCATGTAAGGTCATGGTCAACTGAAACGCGTGTATAACTCTACTTGAGCAGTGCCCAAATTCGACGCTCTGGCTTTCCGATCTTTTAAGAGGACGGAGTAGAAGATTTTTCCGTGAGTCGAGTCATTCCTGGTGTTTTGCTATGTGGAACTGGAAAGTAGTTGCTTAGGACAGAACTGCCAGCACAAGGAGCTGCCAGTGACAATCACAACAATGCAGACAGTATCCGCCACAGCATGTCAAAGAGAAACCCAAGACGTCGAACATGTGGTGCAGACTTTTCTCAGAGGAGTACCTGATTTCTACAGACCCTGGGATGTAGCTCCTTAAAAAACTCTTCAACTTCATGAGAGCATTGCACTCTTAGAACTGTCTTTATGGACTGCGGATACATTGGCATTTCACAAATCTAAAGGAAACTCCCCTGTGTCCAATAATGGTCCCCCTAATTAATCCTAATAGTTCAATACATAGGCGAAGTGAAACGGGTAGCAAGCAGAGTGGTAGAAATATCCTCTCTACGGCAGTAATAATTAGTAAAAATATACATACAGTACCTGAATTTGGTTTTTTGAACATACATCATATAATAATAGGTATGATGTAGCTGAGTGGTCGATGCACCAGTGGAATAGCACACGAGGTAGACTGACAGTAGTTCGAGCACAAGTGACTTCTAAATATGATTAATGCTTGTATTATATTGTTGTAAAAATTATTAATTGTAAACTCCTCCCATATAGATATATATATATATATATTGTATATATGTGTTCGTTGGATTAATTTATTTCATCGGTAAATTGTAATCCGGGTGATAAGCATTCTCAAGTTATATAAGTGCATTCCATTTTGTTTTCGTGAAAATAATTTTTTAAAAAAAGGAAAACCCTTCCTTCTTAGTTTTTAATTTTTCCTTTTTTAGTTTTTTTCCTTCCATAATTTTTTTTCCTTCCATAAGTTTTTTTTTTTTCTTAATGAAACCTCAAACACGAGAAATATTAAAATATTAGAACCTATTGTGCTTAGTACCGTGCATCGGTTCAAGCTTGAGAAGATAAAAGAAGATATTCGTTGACGTTAGACTTGAACTTCTGTAGATTTTAATTTTCAGGAAATACGTATGAAGGCAGGTTGTTCCAGAAAACGAAAGCTGAATGAATAGATGAGGAAGAAGAAGAAAAGTCGGTTCTGTGAGTTTGAAGTTGGACGGTAAAAGGATGTTGACTCGTTGCGGCACGAGTTCGGACTGGTTTGGAAAAGAGAGAGAGAGAGAGAGAGAGAGAGAGAGAGAGAGAGAGAGAATTATAGAAGTCAATTCAGTAGAACAGTGCCATGAAAGTATCCATAGAAAATGCATGCATGCAGCAGAACCAGAATGGCTATGGGACAAAGAGTGGAGAGATTTTGTTAGAGATGAGTCATTGATTAACCAAACTGCCATCTGAATGGAATCTAGCGGCTGACAGAGGTTTTGGGGGACACCGCCCCAGATGTGGGAACAGTATTCCATGGTAGGCCGGATTTGTGATATGTATAGAGTAAACAGCTGTTTAAAAAAAAATTATCCTGAGTGCAAGAGAAAAACCAGTTTTTTAGATGCAGAGGAAGCAATATTTGTAATGTTCTTATGCCAAGAGAGATTAGAAGTTAGGGCAACCCCCAAGGATTGAAATCAACTAAGTTATATTTGTCCCACTAGAGAATTACCTGGAGATCAACATTTAAGGAATTGGTAGTGCATATTCGAGAAGTTGAAGCTGTTTGTGCAGAGTAAGGTTTCTCTAACTGGAAGGTAGAACGCAAGGTACTATCAACAAAATTAAGGATAGGATTTCTGGACAATGGAAGAAGGTCGTTAACTTACAAGAGGAAAATAGAAGGAGAAAGAACTGAACCTTGGGAACACCAGCATTGGTGGAGAAGTTAGAAGACAGCCATCTAACATCACCCGCAGTGAGCGGTCAGCTAGAAAAGTGGGTATCCAATTACAAAAAAAAAAAAAAAAAAAAACAGTTGGAAAACCATAAGATGCAAGGTTTTCCATTTAATTTGTCCATAGATGGACAACATAAGCAAGAATATACCATGCGTGAGTGGATCGACACTGATGGAATTCATACTGGCGATCACTGATCAGATGGAAGGCTTCTAGAAAGTTCAAGAGGAGTTGGCGGTTAATTGATTTCTCCATTACTTCAGAAAGAGTAGAAATAAGTGCAATGAGGCGATAATTGAATGGGCGAGATTTGTCACCCGTTTTAGAAACTGACTAGATGTGAGCAAATTTCCAAGCAGAAGAAAAAACAACTTTAGATTAAGAAAGTGAAAAAAGGGGACACAGAACATGGTAAGGAGTAAGTTCAGGAGCACAGGTTTTAAGAACAAGTGGAGAAATACCAACAGGACTTACCATCAAGATTGATCAAAATCGTTCTGACATCCTTTTGACGGAAGACCACTGGAGGCGTTGAATGGAATGTACAGGGAATGGCGGGAGACGGTTTACCAAGATCATCCATACACGAAGGATGCTAGCAGGTCAATTTTATCTTTGGCTGAAGTGGCAATAGAACCATCTGGTTTTGACAGATGGGGAACAGAGATGAGCGAAAGTTGCGACTAATAGCTTTAGCAAGAGACCAGAACGATCTGCAAACATCTGGACAAGAAGCAAGTTTTCTACTTTTAGCGTGTTCGAAATCCAGTTTGGACTGATTAATCCAGTTTAAACTGCTTTAAAATTGTTGCGAGCTTTGGTGTAGGCAGAAAATAAACCTGGAAATTTAGTAAAAAGCCAATTATAATATGCAACATTCTTCTCTTGAACAGCCCTAGCACATTTATTGGAAAACCAAGGTTTAGATAAAGCTCAAGATTTTAAGGTAGAGTTTGGAATAAAGGATGCCATCCGCACAAGAATAATTTCACTGACACGATCTGAGCAAAGGTTGATATCAGAAGATTTGAAACTGTAATCCGACCAAGGAAAATAAGAAAGGAAATCTCGCAGATCAGCCCATTTTGCATTATTGTAATGCCAAACAACACGAGGCTGAGAATGGCTATGACAGATAGGTTCCGGTGATAAAGAGACCATTACCAAGTTGTGATCTAAGGAGCCTAGAGGACCACTCACTTCGACCGTGTACTTAGAAGGGTTGTTTTTGCGAAAAAGATCAAGCGTGTTGGCTGCGTGATTGGGATTACCTGGTATTCTGTTAGGTAAATTATCCATGCGAGGTAATTAGTAATTGCAAAAGCCTCAGCATCTCGACCAGCTGGGTCTGTGTATTAGAAAACGGAAGCCAGCTGGGGTTTGTGAACATTCAAATCTCCAAGGAAAATTACCTCACTGTTTGTTTGAAAAGTTGGACTAGAGAAAGTCAAATTTCAAAGAGAGGAAGTCAAAGAGTTGCAAGTGATTAGTGGAGTTGGGAGAATAATAGAAGCAACAGATGAATTTGGCAGAATGTGGTAGAGAGATTTTAAGCCAGAACAAACAAATGCAAGTACCACATTTGAAGCGAAAGGAATCATACAGCGAATAATTCGGACAACTAAGATGAGCAGTGGTTGAATCAACCGATAACTGGGATTCTGTCAGTAAAAGTACATGGGGTTTGGCAGACTGTAGGTTGAAATGGACATCATTGAGATTAGAACTGAGACCACGTATATTTATGAAATGAACGAGGAAATGTTTGGGAGGGTTAGATCTTTTCGCAGATAAGTTTGTTCTATTAGTTTGTTATAATTCATGGTGTATTCAGAAGTAAGAAAAGGTGGTGAGGGCATACTGTATGAAGTAATGAAATTTTTGGATATGGCCTACACATGGTAAGAATATACCCAGATCCTTGACATAACGTGGCCTCCCCAATGCTCCCAGCATACATACTACTCGGACTCCCACCAGTTACAGTAGACTTTCGAAATAACGGCACCATCGGGGATTCAAGGTGCCGTTATTTCGATTTTTCCGTTATCTAGAAACTTTTATTTTTAATGTATTTAATGCAGAAATAATGAGGTCAAATAAGAAATAGAGAATTAAGAATGCCGTTTTATTAACTGTACATAAAACTTAAACGTGTTGACGATCCAATGTTATATTCTGCCATTAATACACTTCTGCTTGTGCCCCGTTCTATTTTCTTTATTATATATAGTTTAGTCTGTGCATCTAGCACAGTGGTATTGTCACCATCCCTCCCCACACCGGGTGGAAAAGGCCCGGGTTCGAATCCCGTCGATGACGCGAGGAACTTTTATAGGCTTTTTTTCACTCTGTGGCTGAGTTAGTGGGTCTCGAGCGCAGATAGGATGGTTTCCCCCCCCCCAGAAACTGAGGTTTTCGGCCAGAAAAACAGGCAATTCGAGCAGAGAACATTCGCAATTTATAGACACAATACACCAATACACGTGGGTAGTTGAGTTAACATTCCGGGTGACCCTAATGTAAATATATCAAGTTTGTCACTAAGCTTTAATGTTGTTCTTCTTTTCTTCTCTGTATGAGGGTTTATTAACTTTAGTAGCCATAGTGAGGGGTTTTTAATTTAAAATAAATATAAAACAGCGGTATAGTCCGTGATATCATGACAAAATTCACTTTCAAAATGGCGAACGTAAACAAACACAGTAATCACGTGACTTGCCATTTTCTTTTTTTCCCCGGCACTGTAAGACATCTGCGCTGTAAGTATACACCCGATCTCAATATTTCGAAACGTAAGGAAGATCGGATCTCGCTATGATGTCCATCATAACCTCAAAAGACATCAATCATACTGCATGATGGACGAGATGAGGGGGGCGTTGTTTGCTGGACTTTGATCTGGAGACTAAACATGGGCTGCACCACTTTAAGCCTCCAATAAGCAACGTGGTTTGTTTTTCACCGGTTGATGTGAGTCATCTACCACCTACTATTGTCTTGTAACGCGAAGGGGCGGCATTCCTAGGTGTGGTGTGTGCACCATACCTGGATCACTGCTACATGCGGTGTTTCAGGACTTGCACATGGGGTTTATACCCAAAGTTACTAACAGTCCCACCATCATGAAGGTGCAAGCAGAGGATTTGGCTGTCACAGACAGACTGGACTTTGCCGAAATTGGGTGCTCTTGACTTGAGCGTCACCGGAATATCAGTTCCGCCAGCGTTTTAGATCCCAGGCAGCAAGCGCAGCTTGGCATATCTGAGAGAATGTCTGCGACAACCTGAAGGATAAGTAGTGAAAAAAATTTATGAATTCATTTATTTCTCTCCGTAAATAGATTTCATCACGTATACCGTGAAAGGATGGAAGGCACAAAACTTATTTACCCAACACTACGTCCTTCCTTATTAAACTAATATCTTTATTGGAATTTATACCTACACCAAAATAACGAAGTGAATAGTATAAATTAGTATGTCGTATGAATGGTGGTACCTGGAACCTCGGTTCAACTCCGCTGTGTTTCTGTTTTGTCACCGAAGTGAATGAAATGCGCAAAATGGTGACAAAATTGAATATCAAATTAAGATTAATATATTTAAGAAGGTTAATATCGTAAACTCGATTCCTCGCCAAAGCTTTTCGAATGCTATACAAATTGTTACAGTGAAATATGTATTCCACTGTAAAGGTTGTTGCAGTGCACGTTAACTCAAAAAGTCCTTTCAGCCTATTACACTGTACCCTGATCACGTGGAGATTTTGAATGACCAGTTACGATGCTGATTCCACTCACATTTTTTAAATTAAACTAAAAAAAAAAAAAAAATACTGTTCACTCTAATAAACTCTACCTATTTTAGCATTTTTTCACTAACAGCAACTACGCGAAGCATAAAACATGAAGTAAGCGGGTTACCAGTTCATGTTAAAAACGCACCAAGAACTTTAAAGTACTGAACATTCAATTTGAAAAGAAAAGATAACGCGAATTGCTTATTTATAGCAAAAATACTAATATAATGATAAGTATCATGCGATGCGTAACTTTAAAATAAGTTCTGCTCTTATTGAAAATATTGCAGCGGTACGCATATAGATATATATAAAATGTTTCGCAAAAGAATCGAAGCACAAGATCAAAAATTGGATGGCTTCAGACATAATTTCGTTATTTTGTGCATAACTTAATTTCTTTAAAAAAGTATTAAATTAAACATCATTCTTGCAAATCAGTTTTGTCATAAATTCAGAACCATCAATTAAGCAACTGCAATAGTAAAACGAGTAAGTATTGGTAAATTTACTTCGCAAGATATTAAATTTTACAGAGGTTGGTTATAACACACCTTGATGTTATTTACCGTGTGCAGCTCATTTTCTCAGTGTGAGCATTTTCATTGAGCCATGAAAACGTTTGGGACACCTGTTGTCACAGCATCGCTTGCATTAGAAACAACAAATATTTTAACCATAATGAGGTGAACATACTGTGACAGCAGCAAACGTCTTTTAGGATAGAATGTTATTACTGTTTACCACACAGTAGCAGTGTATGTTAGATTAGCAGCCAGTACAGTGAGGTATTAATGATGCAGATCGAAAGGAAAGAATAATTGGGGAACACTAAAATTGTCATTTTCTTCACTCTGAAAGGGTTTTTTTTTTTTTTTTTTGACAGAAATGGTCGCCATAGGACCCTGCAGATAAAGGAGCTCACTGGAACGTTAATAAAAACATATGCCGCCCTAAGTTAGTCTTTTAATATGCAGTTTCTGTAGCCAACTAACATGTGAACTGCAATTTATTAACATTTTATTACTTCCCTTGGTTCTTCCGATGCAAGCGCTACATAATGATCAGTTCAAACATCAATCACTTTGTTTAACAACAATCATTGAGAAAGTGAAATTTCTTCGAATGTAAGAATAACATTCGAACAAACTATTGTTATTATTAAAACAATAATAATAGTAACTGGACACAACCAACCACCTCCAGTCACGCATTCTGAACTACCGAATGAACTGCATAAAATAATTGACAAGTGGGCTCTTCTGAAAACGAAGCGGAGGATAAGCAGAAAAAGAGAAAAATTACCATCAATTCTACAGAATGAATTAATTCAGGGTCTAGTGACAATTGATAAATTTTATACTGCCATGGACGAATAAGTAGAAGATATAAGTGCATTCAGCCAGTACGTTGAAAGACAGACACATTTTATGTCGAAGTTATCAAAAATGAAACAGCTCAAAAACTAATTCTGATAGCATGTTTCTCATAGATAATGTTATAACTTTCATGAAGGTTTTTTTTTTTTTTTTTTTTTTGTCTTTTCGCGGCTTACGCATGTGTTGTGGAAGTAATTACGTAACATCCCAATTTGTTCATGAACTCCGGAAAGTTGCGTGTCTAGTTACCCCTACTGCTTCGTACAATTCGTATGGTTTTCGGTGTTATTACTCGTGAAAGTACTGCACTGTACTGCATTAATCCTTTTCTAATTCTTTATTTTAATATTTTCTTTGTTTTTAATAGTTTGTGTGGATTTCACAGGAAACACTATGACAGTTTTATTTTTATTGATGATTTTCTGGAAGAAATGATGGATAGTCAAATTAAAGTATTTTATATTGCATGATTTTGATGTTTTATTTCTGTCCACTTCCACCTTTTTATGTGCACATTTCCGCTCTGCATCAATAAACGCTGAACAACTGCATCCTTTTTCATCGGCGTACCAACTGTATTTCATGTCACTCGTTTTATCCTCCAGTAACTGACGCCAATTTGCAAAAACATGCACGAAAAGAATTATATTATCGCAGCAGTTTGAAATCTTCGCCATGGCGAAAAGCTTCGCATATAGTTCCGCACAGTTCATATATAATTAAATTTCGTTAAATTTCTCTATATTTAATGTCATTAAAATCGTTTAATGAACTTGTTCTAAACCGTATTGTAATAAATAACTTTTGCTATGTTTGATATTAAATGAAGTATGACAGAATTACATAGAACTAAATTCAGAATTAAAGAAATTTTACTATGTTTGATATTAAATTCAGTATATGTAATATGACAGTATTACATATACTGTTTATGGATTGATAGCAGTTTAGTTGGCCACGTACGTATTATCTGATTTGGTTATCTTTCGCGTTCAGTAGTATAAAGCTATTTCAAAACGAAGAAAATTAATTTGATAGGCATCAGCAGAGGCTCCGAATGTTAATGGAAATTACACATAATTCGTTTATTTGCATAACAAATAACATTATCTTCATAACAGCAGCGACATCAACCACAAAGTGCTGCCTGCAGGAAATTCAGACAAAGTCTCTCTCTCTCTCTCTCACACACACACACACACACACACACACACACACACACACACACACACACACACACACATACACGTGCGAGAACGATGCGTTCAGAATATATAGCACCGCCAGCAGCCTTCTAAAAATTACAGATAAAGTGAAATAACGGTGAAAGTAAAATGAATAAAGATTGACGACTTCTTAGATTGCTCTGTTCTTTTGTGTCACACAGATGTGCAGGCTTTCTTTCTCTTAGAGTCTGTATTACGCATGATCAAAAGACGAAAGCAAATTCCTCGCAAAAAACATGAAAGCATAACACTGAGGCGAAGCAGTGATAAATTAAGGGCTCTGCTTACAAATGGAACCGACTGACAACCGCCCATTCTTAAGTATACAGCAATATTATGGTCAGTTTGGTTGCCGTTTATGGCAATAAACTGTATGAACAGGTTGCATGTCACGAGGCGATAATGCAAAACGTGACAAGAAATTCTTGAACCAAAGAACTTAACAATGCTAATAACAATCTCCTAGCAATTGGCAAGACTTATAAATTCAGAGCGGCACCTGCTGTGAATAACTTATATTCACCAATTTTCATAAATTCTGGTGAATATTACTTCCTTAAAGCTTAAAGCTTATTCGATTTAAATTTTTACAAAGAACCCATTTTTCATGCTCATGTGTCTCGAGACAAATCTTTTTAGATTAAATTAAATATGAGGAACTTACGTTATTGTTTTCAGATTTTCACAGAAGCAATCCATGACACAGTAAGTTGCTGATTTTTTATGTTCCGAAACTGTAGTTAGATTCTTTGGTGTGAAGAAGGGGGGCGGGAGCCTAATGATTTAATTTGGCTGAAATCAAAATACAGTTCGCTTGACATGCTGAGATTCTGCTGTGTCAGATGACAACTATTCTTGAACTGTGTAATATTTTAAAAACGAGGATCCAGCTACTCTCGTCTTCATAATCTGCTGACGCTAAATTTGTTTTTCTACTTCGTTTCAGTATTTTTATCCTTGGAATTTTATTTCCAGCAAATGTGTGCAACATCGAAAAGTCACGTCCGGAGAGGTCGCCATTATTGAGTCTTGCTAAAGTTTTTTTTTTTTTTTTTTTTCATTCTTTGTTCTTTATAAAATTTCTCCCTTTCCTGTAGCATTAATGCCATTAAACCCTGTAACTCTTTATAATAATTCTTTATTTAGGCTAACAGGTTACAAATAGCAACCAGTTTCCTTAGTAGCGTTAACGTTCTGTGTTACGATTTTGCAGTGGAGCAACGAACAAATATCAAATTTTGCTTTAAAATGGGAGAATCTGCAACAGAAACGTATGAAATGCTAAAAGCTGTTTATGGTGATAAAACGTTAAGTCGTACCAGTGTGTTTGAATGGTATAAGCAGTTCAAAGATGGACGTGAGGATGTTGCAATGATCCAAGAAGTGGGCGTCCGTCAACCTCTCGAAATGAGGACAGAATTGAAAAAAATTCTGGAAACTGTGGCAAGAGATCGTCGTTTGACCCTCAGAATGATGGCTGATGAGCCGGATAACAATAAGACAATTAGTCAAATTCTGCATGAACATTTCACTACTGTGAAAAGTCTGTGCCACAGCCTCACAGATGAGCAGAAGCAGCAAAGAGTATCATCATGCGAAGCCTACTTGTTAAGACAATCCTAATTTCCTCAACTGTATTGTCACTGGAAATGAGTGTTAGGTGTTTCAGTACGAATCCCAGAGACGAAAGTGGACTTCAAAATCATCACTAATTCCCAAAAAAAAAAAAAATAAAGTTTCGTTTACAGAAGTAAATGAAACATTTTGCATGATCAAAACGACGCTGATCATGTTTGTCGACAAACAGGGTGTGATTCACAAGTAATTTTTATCTGAAGAGGAGAGACTCAATGCTGCGTTCTACGTACATATGCTTCAAAGACTATTGAAGCGCATTTCCCAGGTGAGGTCACAATTTCGAGAGAAAGGCAGCTAGTTCTTGTTGCACGACAATGCCCCTACCCATTTCACACTCGTTGTGAAGACATTTCTGACGAAACGGCATTTAACAAATCAACCATCCGCCATACTCTCCCTATCTAACACAAGCGGACTTCTCCTTTTTCCCAATACTGCCCTCAAAGGAAAAAGATTTCTGGATGTTGAGGACAATATGTCCGATTCTTAACGGTTACAGAGAAATCTAAAAATGTCTACTGTGGAATTTTCATTGGTAAAAAATATTAAAACTAATAAAACAATAAATAAGAATAAGCAGATATATACCTAGTAAAATGTCAATTCATGCTTGGAACATGCTTAATTGTTCTTTTTTTTATTATTATTTCTTTACTATTTTTACCACTGAAAACTCCGTAGCTATTTTATTTAAAACTTCATGCAGCCACAGCATGTAAGAGTTCAGAATTGGCACATGTTTATATAACTTTTTTCATTGTTTTCAGGTCCAGAATCGATCCTAAAAGTACAGCTCATATGTTATTAAACACGCTAACTTCTCACGTGTCATTTTACTTAGCCTTTACTTGACATATCAAAAGAAAATTAAACCAATCAGTCAAGTTTAGAGATGCCGCAGTCTTCCGGTTTAAGCATAGTACGAGAAAAAAAGCAGGGAAAAAATAAAATTTTTTTCTATTCAGTTTTGAAGTGAATTATTTATATTATTATATAATACATACATTATAAAACAGCATATTATGCTGTTTTATAATGTATATAACTTATAAAACTATTAATATGATACATATTATAAGTATTAATAGTTATAATATGTATCATAATGTTTTAAACTACGGCTTTAATACTGGAAATTAAAACTCTGTAGTTATCACAAATGTACTTGTAATAATCTATATCCAAATAAATAAAATAACATTTAAGAAATTAATTTCAAAATAATCTGAAAAAAAAAATGTATTTTTCGCGAAAAAAATTCCGCTAGGTTGATTTCACCCCCGCAAACAAATCATCTTCGAGTGATTTAAAAAGGTAACAACTGTAGTGTAGTCAGGTTAACAATAAGAGAGTTGAATGCAATACTTGCAAATATTTGTTTATTGAAAGGGAGTTTGCAAGATTTAGAGATCTCATCCCATAATAGTGCACAAGTGTAAAATATTGGCTATATTTGTTTTGAGTAAAGGAAGGGTGCAATAAAATTGAAATCCACAAGCATTTACTCTTCTCATTGTACATACTGAATGCAGAATATAATTTTACACTCAGTAATAGCAATATGATAGATAAACAGATGAGACCAACTAAAGAGGGTTGGACACTTTATATTTATTCATTAAACGTATTCTGACAATGCTACGGGGGTAACTGGTGTGAACAGTAAGCACGAAGGTAAAGAGGTGTGTGCCGTGATGAGGTGTTTTATGTGACACGCCGGTCACTCACTTTCTACGTCATCCTTTCGGTGCCAAGCAATCAGCAACCTGTTTCCTGCTCTCACACTGCATGAGTCTTCTTCGCGAGCACGGAGGAATCTCCGTGTAAATATTACTGTTGCTCTTATTAACTGCCACGCTGTAGAAAACTTCGGAAACTAGCAGATTACGCACTCGTGGTTTCTTGATCGTAATTGAAAAAGGAAAAACACAAAGATAATATTGCTTTTAGTGAGACAAACCTTTCTTTCTTTTATTATTATTATTTTTTTATCACGCTGTTGACGTCGTGCTGGTTCAGTGGTAGACCAAGTTATCGGTCTACCGATGCCACATGTAGTGAAGCGTGCCCGCAGCGCGTTCTCTTTCAGTCAAACTGGCTAAATATGACACGTAAAGTTTACATGGACTAGCAAGAGCGAAGGAGTGCGCTGAAAATGGAGAAACATAAGGATTTATAACTCCTGTGGTATTTCAAAGTGCTGTCCGAAAACACCCTGTTTGTAGTTGACTGTCGATGCGCAGGCGAAAAAAGTCTTTGACTCATCGTGAACCTGCTTCCTTGTGTGCAGTGACGAAGATCGAAGTGTGGTAGGTGGCGATCCAGGTGAATTCTGTGTGAAAAGAGGACACCGCACTGACTGTTGGGAAGGTGGATTTTACGTGCTCTAACGGCCACCTTGTCAGACAGCGGCAGTAGTAACCACTGCGTCCGGAGAAGTAGGTTAGACAAGCTCCTTGCGGTGGCAACCTTTAGGATGGCGATTCCGGCAAGCGACGAAGCAGGTATTTGACTTCCGTAGCCTTTTGTTATGTGTGTATTTTTCAGAAGATGACCCCGTGCAGTGTCTCGAATTGACATTACTTAATCTCTGACCGAAGTGCGCATTTAAACGTATGTCATCACTCACACCCTTTTGTGCAAAAGCAGGGGCAACACAGCTGACAGGTCACTGAGCATGCGTGTAGCCAGTCCTATGCAAGGGAGCAGATTACCTGTGGAGCTGAAGTTTCCCCTGACGAATAAACGAATGCGTATCTAGCCATGCTCCAGTGTTGGGTAATGCCATCCAAAATACGTTATCAGCCCTTGACCCGCTTTCTTATATTTTGCTTTAAAATACTCGCCTCCCCCGTCTGTTTCCCCAACAAAGGCCACATGCCCAAACTGTGTTAAGGTTTCCTGGCCAGGGGGGCACCTCGTTCCCACTCTGTTGCAGTCTGCTAAAGTGGGAGAGTATATTACACCTGCAGCACTTTCACTCGCTCATACGTCCCTTCGTTGTCAACCTTCAGTGTAGACTCGAAGCACGTCCTTTCTGTAAGTGAACATCTGTTCTTTCTGTAGATCTGTTTTAGAAATAAGCAGAATTTACATCTTCTTTGATAGCATCCTGGCTGAATGAGGTGGGAGATGGAATGAGCGAAAGATGAAACTTAAATTTTTAAACATCTCATGTATTTGTTTGTTCGGTCTTTGTTGATGAGCATTAACAATTTTTGATAAATTTTGAAATCATGTTTTTTTGTCGATTTTGATGGCATTTCGATCATTTTGTCGATTTTTTCATGAATTTTAAAATCTACTGGATTTCGTATGATTTGTTACACAGTTTTCTTTTTCCAAACCTAATTTGCCAAATTTTTAAATAGTGCTTATTAATTATCTAATTCACTCAGTGAATCGGTGGGTATAGTTTCAATTATGTGCAGATTAAAGCAGAAGGCATCTCCCCACTTTCTGCTATTAAGTTTTAGTGCATTTTAAGAAGGCACGAATAGCATTTTAACGTTCAGCTTATGAACTAATCGAAAAAGAAGGAACGAAATATTTTCATTCTGTAGTTTTTTTTTTTTTTTTTTTCATTAGAGCTACACAGTGATTTGTAATGTACTCCAGTTTTCTGTTGCCCATAATGTAGTTCCAAATCCCGTGCTTGTCCTGATTTCATGTTGCTTCCAGCGACTTCACTTACTCTCTTGAGTCATCGCAAGTCATTACTAAAGCTAAACTTGCCGCTGTGTGGCGTCCTGTACGATAGCTGCACCCTGTCCCAGTGTGACATCCGACCAGGTGGGATAGCAGCGCTCTACTGAGACGGACTGAGGTGACTTAAGGATCGGTTAGGGCTGTACAGATGGAGCGAATTAATAGGGCAGGTAAATTTAATCTCGTTTTTTCCCTTCTTTCTTCATAAATTTCGTAAGGACATTTATTGGTGCCATGGTACCTGCTTGTTCCATGTAAATGCGAAATTGCAGGTTAAATGCTTTTTCTGCATACATGCGTTTCTTAGACGATATGAGAGCGTCATCTGTGCGGTATGCAAGGACGTTTTACGGTTCGTGAAATTTGCTTAAGCGTTTAAAAATAATTCGCACACTCGAATAATGGATTTTGCGATATTTCTTATATGAGAGACAGAAAAATGGATTACATATCTGCTTAAGCAAAATAACTTGTCAGTTAGTTTCTTGTAAGCAAGGTAATTTAATTAATTATTCGTGTAACTGAAATCATTTCAAAATGTTTTAACAATAAGAATAATTAGCTAATGATATCATGATTTTATAATCATATTAACCTCTTGCAAAAATCTAGTATCCATACTGCTGATTAGAGCAGTTAATGCTTATATAACTACAAATGAAATATGTAAGCATCTTTATATTACAATGACTTCACGTTTTTTTCCGTAATATTTATAGAAAAGCATCGAGTTACGGCTCATCTCAAAGATTTTTTTTTTTTTTATAATTATATACTCATGAATCGTCTTGGTAAATGATGGATATTTTAAATATTAAAAACAGGAGGGTGGAATTGGCGCATTCCTTAGCTGCTATTAGCCAATAGGGACATCTTTATCGAATTCAGATGCTGCAAAATGCTAGTGTCGAGAATATTAGCATAACTCAATTATAAATGCAGCAGACTAACAGAGTGTAAATTATTAATTTAGTTATTGTCTCTGGTCCTGAGTTCTTTTTCTTGGCTAACCGTAAAATGTTATACACATGCAAAGTTACTACGTTAGAGTGTAATCATTATGTTCGGTCAACTCATAAATACACAAAGAGTAACTGACAGTTTTAAAGTCAACTGTAATTTTAACATATGAGACTGGGTTTCTTAATAAAGCTAATGTAGGACTAAGGAAGTCTGATTCTTCGTGAGTTAAATAAAATGTATACATTTAATCAGTCATTACTATAATTAATATTAGAACATCTTGCTTTACTGCGATGTTAGATTTAGTGCTTGACGATCTCGTGCTTAGCGATAATTATGTAGCTAAGTATGTAAAGCTACAGACATTACATATTATCACTAAACCTATTAACTTGGATATACTGACGCAACCCTGTAGAGCTGGAATCAAAGTTCCTATTATATTTCTGTATAGACGAAAAATTAAAATAAACTTTATTTCACAACAAAAGAAGGATTAATGGTAGACAAAAATAGTGGATAAAAGAAACAAAATGTCAGTATACACGTATTTAAAGAATATAATATAAATAAAAAATACAATGGTGTATTACTAAAACACACAGTGATGCATATTGTGAAACTGTGAGTTTTATGTAGTATGTTTGTATTTTAATTTTACGTGAATATTCACTTTAGCACTTTTATTTACCATATTTTATGTAACCAATTCTACTTTTATCGTGCATATAGTTTATTTTAATTTTAAAAAATACACGCCTGTTTTAGTTAGGATATATATAGGACTAGTTATTAATGAGCTACTGATTTCGATCGTAAATTTTATTTTCACTTTTTTTCCTCAGTTTTATCAGATCCAAAGCACTGCCTTGCACTTTTTTTCTCAGAAAAAAAATACAGGCACGCACGCAAGCCTGTATTTTAAATAGTTTATCTTATAATATATATATATATATATATTCGAAGACATTTGTTTCGCGGTCTATCAGTTAATTATCAGCGGTCTATATTGTTATTTTTTTATAACGAAAAAGAGTATTTACTAATTTTTATTTTTATTTTTCTATATCACGCAGGCGAAACTGTTATATTTTTGTTTCAATTTGCTTTTGGTACACAGAACAGAAAATGTTCGCCATCTCTTGCATACGTTACAACTGTAATTCTTAAATTTTAACTTCTGGCAACTATCATCTTGAGCAAACGAAAATCCGGAACTGTCATCTCCCTTATTGGTCATAATAAGCTCAGTTCCTTTTTGATACACACCAGGGACGTTGCAACCCAATGATTAAGAGCGACTGCATTAGAAAAACTAAAATAAGTTGTCCACAACAAAAAGACAAATGTATCTAATTCAAATTTTGGGATAAAAATATTACTTCATCTCATAATGCACATTATTTCATTTTACATCGATTACAGATTTACAATTGATATACTCCTTAGATTCTTTAAACTACTAAATATCATTGTAATTCTTCCAGACGTTGCTGTTTTAAATTGATAGATTCATTAAGTATTATAAAACTACATGGAGTGGCAATAATCTGGTTTAATAATATATGTTTCAGACAGGAGTTCATGACAGTATACTAAAGATATCATTGAAATATTATACAGATAATTCAATAGTGATTGAAAGTTAACAGTTAAATGGAGTACTCACTCATGTGCAGACTGCATCATCAGCATCGCTCGAGCATCCTTAACAATAACAATGTTTCTGCCTCAAAATTATTGTAAGATTATCTGAAAACAGGTTCATTGGAACTTGGAACATGTATCCATCAATTTCCTGCAACAAAAAATCAATCCATCAAATGCCTGTAACAAAATATCTGCAAAGACAGACTGTCTTTGCAGAAATTTTGAGTTTTTTTTTTTTTTCTTGCTTTCTTTCTTTTTTTTTTTTCAACTGAAGTGTTTCTTATGATATTTTAACGATATCATTCTTTCCTGTTTTAGGTCAGTTAGGGATTTTTTCTCAAAGAAACATGTAATTTCAGCAATTTCTCAATTAGTTTTAACCATTAAAATAGTGTGAAAGTATGTTTCAAACAACCAGTTACAAATATAAACTGCTCGCTTAATTTATTCATGACCTAATTAATCGGTTTATTTATTTATCTTTATTATCATTTATTTATTTATTATTATCTTTTTTTTTTTTTTTTTTTTTAAATTACGGCGATCCCACTTAGGATTTAGAAATTGAGAACAGATTAATTAACTAGAATCGCAAAATAGCTGAGCCACTTTTAATGTAGTACATGGTCAAGATCGATCTATGTCACCTCTGTAATGATCGTATCAACGTTAAATTAAATATTTACCTACTGATAAAATGAACAACAGGAGGACATATGAACGCTAATAATTTTTATTACCATCACATAGCATTTTCAGACTATTCTTTGATCGTCTGTCTTCTCTCATAGCCATTTTTTTTTTTCAAATTTTTATATTTTACTATCCGAAGAAATATTCTTTCAGCTGATTTTGACTTTTATTTCCCGATTTTTCTTATTAGTTTCTTCTACTCTCTCTCTCTCTCTCTGAAAAAGAGAGAGATCCTTAACTCTGTGTATTTAATAATAATTAAATAAAAATTAAATAATTAAATAATTGAATAAAATTTAACGCCTGTTATTATTATTCTAAACTTTTTTAAGAACCTTTAAACATTTGTATTCTGCAGCATTGTTATTTCGAAATTCTTCGTACAGCGTTATTTACGATATTCATTCATTTTTGTAAATTTAAAAAATATAAATAAATGAATGAAAATAAAGAGTATAATTGAGCTGTAATTTAAATTTAGCCATTAGGAATTCCAAACAGAGACGATATGTCACAGTAGATGTTGAAAATGTCTCTCCCTACTGGCCACGCCCATATTCACTTGCGGGTCGTGTTTTTTGGAAACACATTGTCAGAAACATGTCTTCACTCAGAAACGCTTTCAAAAAATTTTGTAGCATTCGCTTTGTGTTCCTTAGGTAAATGTGGATTGTTTACAAATGCATGTTTCTTGAGATAGTTCCATAGGAAATAAACTAAGCAACTCAGATAATTAACAAGAAATGGAAAGCTACGGCATTCGCGATCTCTTTTGAAGATAACACAATCTCTAAAAACTGCAGAACGGCAAGTATTATAAAAACCATCACAGTGACGTTGGAAGTAACTTATCCACCACTCACTGGCATCCAGCTGAACCAAACTGGCTTAGGGAAAACTGTAGATTTTGCACCAGCTAAAAATTAAAATATATAATAAATAAATAAACTACCTGCGTGACTTTCTCCTCACGTAGGTGCCTATCCAGCTAATCTTTGAATTTCCCCAAGCTATAAGCCTCAACTACTCGTGGAAGTCACTCATTCCCGAAATTAACAACTCGATAGCTAAAAGAAACTTCCTACAATCCAGTCTAAATCTCTTCCCCTGTATAATTTAAATTTATGCCCCTAATTCTGTAATCTTTTCTAACAGCGAAAATTTCCCCCTCATTCATTTTACTTTCTCCTGTCAGAGTCTTATGCACCTCGATTAGGTTTCCACTAAGTGCCTAGTTACCAAGTTCTACAGACCACATATTCCAAGTTTTCTCGTATGGATGTCCTTTCGGCGATCTCACCAGGCGCATTGTCCATCTTTGTACCTTTCCAAGCAGTTCGACGTCTTGTTTTTTTAGATGCGGTCTGCATGCTTTGATATAGTATTTCAATTGCTATCCAATAGTTCCCCTCGTACAGAGGGATTACGATCTTTCCCATTCTACAAGCAAATGATCGATAAATCATTGCTAGACACCACGTGTCCTTCTTTCTGTCTGTCTACGCTATAGTCCTGCGCGAATCTATTGTATTAGACCCGTGTCCAATTTGAAATAACTCGAACCCGACAAGCATTGTTTGTACCTACAAACCGCAAAAAAAAAAAAAAAAAAAATTAAATGACGTATTAAGAAAATTTTTATTAAATGTTCTACGTCAGTAATAACGTAATCATTACCTTTAAATCAATCAATACTATTAATATTTTACTGTATGTAATATATAAATTTTCAAAAAAACAATGTAAGATGTTCATTGTTTTTTTTATAATATAACAATTTTATTGTAATACAATTACTGTAATTGTTTACGTTTTTTTTTTTCTTTTTTTTTTTTGGTAAGTTGATGTGCGGAAACAGAACATCAACAGTTTCCAAGTTCAGTTGTATCCTTCTTTCCAGGATTAGAAATCCAGATGCAAAAACCTCTATTGCTTTTCGTCCTATTGGAAGGGTTAGCAAGAATTACATGCTTCCTGTTCTCTAACAGAGAGAAGGAATACACTTGACAAAGATTGGACGAAACTGTATACTCTATAATGCTACGTGCCATGTCGTCCTTGATGTTACAGTATAATTTAAGAATTAGAACATTTTACTTTAAAAGACAAGACAATTTCTTAGCTTTTGTCATCAGAACGAACAAATTTCAGGGTCAGACTTTCAAAAAAGTTTCCGTTTTCGGTTATGGACAACTCTACGTAGTAGTTTCCAGGTCCAGGTAATTTTTGGGCAATAATTGTAATTTTTTTTAAAGGACCGCAAATGCATGTAAAAAAATTCAAATATCAATTGCATTTTACTCGAGTCCGCCCCATTAAAACCTTAGCTAGCAGCGATGGAAGCCGAGGATTTTGTAGTTACCTTGATATTAATCTTAAATCTCTGAAATAGTTTTGGCGAAATATTCTCAACGGGTATTCTAATTATTAATAATTTTGTGGAGAACGTGGGAAAAAAGAGTCGTACTAGGGTTACCCGAATCCACCCATGTGTATTATGTTCATTAACTGTGTGTTCTCTGGTCGGTTTGTCTGTTTTCATAGACAAAAAATCTGAGTTTCCGGCAGAAAGAACCATGGTAATTCCTAATACCTTGGTACTTCAAGTTATGAATTACTCGCCTAAGAGCGACTAACTCAGCCAATGAGTGAAAAAAGCCCATAAAAGTTCCGCGCATTATTGATGGGATTCGAATTCTAGAATTTTCCCCCCAGTGTGGAGAGAACTGCGATTATATACCGTACTACCTGTAAGCACTGGGTTTACTCTTGGTGATATTCAATCAGCTAGGTAACAGTGCTCCATCTGATGTTCAAGCTTTAAAAACATTTCTCATATTCAAAAGTTGCATTATACCTATATTATACACCTTAGACTTCCTGTCATTTGAATCACCTTTTACATCATATCATGTTTCATACACACACCCCATTCTATCTGCGCGAAAAGCGGGTTTGTGGGCATAGACATGGAGTGAAAGCTTGAAAAAGTACAAACCATAAGCAACGAAGAGTGTTTTTTCTTTTTTAATTTTATTTATTAAAACATAATTAATTAATAAATAAATCACAGAAGGCCATTCCACCGCAAAAAAAGTATAGTTTTCCATTAGAGTAATTAACCTACTGTTCTTAATCCTGCCGACCGGGCTAGCCAGGTGGGTAAAGCACCTGCCTGGTAACCCAAAGGTCGCGGGTTCGAATCCCGCCTCGGGCTTGGCTCAAAGTACTGCAAAAACCTTGGGAGGTGCATTATGGCCACAGAAGCCGATGCGCCAACAACTACCAAAAAAAAAAAAAAAAAAAAAAAGTTCTTAATCCTCTTACACAGTTTGGGTTTTAATTACAGTGCATCACTTTCGTAACTTAACTCCCACTTTTACTTTGTCATCTGGAAGGTGATCACCTTGTAAGGACCCAGTGCCTTATTATTATTATTATTTTATCCTTATTGCAGCCAAATGTAAATCGCCTCTCACTGGTGAATTCGCTAAGTGGGAAAAGTCCATCACAAAGCGCCTAAGGGAAAACAGGAAGGAATGGTGACTTTCAACAATACACGAAACGCTAGCTTGAAAGATTGGACTGTTTAAAAGTTTAGTCGTGCACAACCAGCACTTCACAACAATACATTTTATTCATTTACTTGCCTCATCGTTCAATTATATATTCTTTAAACAGCATTAAACAATTTGTCCGTTGTTATAAACGTTCCGTGTGTCATTTACATATTTCGCTAGTTTTCTAATCGTTTAACTGAATAAAAAAATATATTCTGAAAACATTGAACGTTACATTTTGACCTTAACTTCGTGGCAAAGTCTTCCACACGGTACATATCGGGTTCTACGATAAGAAATGGATTACCTTAGCTATATAAGCATAGATGACTGCAACTGCTGATAAAAATATATTACAATAATGCCATTGTAGTACAGTATAGGAAACAACTGCATACCTCTATATATATATATGTAGAGGTATGCAGTTATATATATATATGTAGAGGTATGCAGTTATATATATATATATGTAGAGGTATGCAGTTATATATATATATATATATATTTTTTTTTTTTTTTATGAAAACCCCAAACATGAGAGGTATTAGAACCTTTAGTACTTAGTACCGTGCTTGGGTTGGAGATTGAGAAGATGAAAGAAGATATTTGTTGACATTAGACTTGAACTTCTGTAGACTGTCATTTTCAGGAAATACGTATGAAGGAAGGTTCTTCCAGAAAACGGCAGTAGAATGAATAAACGAGGAAGAGGAAAAGTTGGTTCTGTGAGTTTGAAGTTGGACAGTAAATGGATGTTGGCTGGTGGCGGCACGTGTTCGGACTTTTTTGAAAGAGAGTTATTTCAAAAGAGACAGTGCACATGGAAATATCTGTAGAAAAGGCATGCAGTAGAAACAGTACATCTCTGAGACAGAGAGTGGAGAGACTCTGTTAGAGAGGAATCATTAATTAACCTAAGAGCCCTCTTCTGAATGGAATCTTGAAGCCTGAGAGAGGTTTTGGGGGCACCGCCCCAGATGTGGGAACAATATTCCATGGTAGGCCGGATTTGCGATTTATACAGAGTGAGCAGCTGTTTGGAAGAAAAGTAACGCCGAGAGCGAAAGAGAAAACAGAGTTTTTTAGATGCAGAGGAAGCAATATTTGCAATGTGCTTGTGCCAAGAGAGATTAGAAGTCAGGGTAATCCCCAAAATAGATATATCATCTTGCCTAGAAATCGGAGTGTCACCAAAGATAAGCATAGGAGCAGATATTCGAGCAGTTGAAGCTGATTGAGCAGGGCAAGGTTTCTCAAAATGGAAAGTGGAATGCAATGCGCTATCATTGGCAAACCAATGGATAGGATTTACAGTCAATGGAAGAAGATCATTAATATACATGAGAAAAGAGTGGGGGAAAGAACTGAACCTTGGGGGACACCAGAATTTGTGGAGAAGTTAGAAGATAGAGAGCCATCTACCATCACCTTCAGTGAGCGATCACAGAGAAAACTGGATAACCATAAGATGGAAGCTTGTTTAGAAGACCTTTAAGCCAAACACGATCGAAAGCCTTTGAGATGTCAAGAGCAACTGCTTCTGTTTCACCGAACTTTTCCATTGAATTTGTCCATAAATGGGTAATATAAGCGAGAATATCACCAGTGGATCGACACTGACGGAATCCATACTGCCGATCGTTGATCAGACGGAAGGTTTCAAGGTAGTTTAAGAGTTGGCGGTTAATTGATTTCTCCATTACTTTAGAAAGAGTAGAAGTAATTGCAATGGGACGATAATTGGATGGGAGGGATTTGTCACCCTTTTTAGGAACTGACACGATATGAGCAAATTTCCATGCAGAAGGAAAAACACCTTTGAAATAAGAAAGTGAAAATAGGCAGAAAAGAACAGAAGTAAGTTAGGAGCACAGGTTTTGAGAACAAGTGGAGAAATATCATCAGGACCTGGAGCTTTCTTAGCATCAAGATTCGTCAAAATCCTTCTGACATCCTTTTGACGGAAAACCACAGGAGGCGTTGAATGCAGCGTGTTGGGAATGGTGGGAAGTGTTTTACCAAGATCATTAGTACACGAGTTGGAAGAAAAATGGGATGCTAGCAGGTCAGCTTTATCCTTGGCTGAAGTGACAACAGAACCATCCAGTTTTGACAGCGGTGGGCAGCAGAGATGGGCAAAAGTTGCGGTCAATAGCTTTGGCAAGATACCAGAATGCTCGGCTACCATTAGGGCAAGAAGCAAGTTTTCTACTCTTAGCCTGTTCAAAATCTAGGTTGGACTGATTAATAACTGCTTTATAATTGTTGCGAGCTTTGGTGTAGGCAGAAAATGAAACGGAAGAATTGGAAGCAAGCCAATTACGATATGCAACGTTCTTCTCTTGAACAGCCTTAGCACATATATTGGAAAACCAAGGTAAATAAAGGACGAGATTTTAAGGTGCAGTGTGGAATAAAGGATTCCATTCCTGCAAGAATACATGTGAACATGTGGACATGTGTTTATGTAAGGGGCGGCTACTAGAACGTCAGTTCAACTCCGCCTCGTGTCTCTGTGAAGAACAGTATCACTACAAATGGGACAGATGTGTGTGACGTCGGTTTGTGTGTGTTCTGTTGTTATGTTCTGACCGCTTGGCTATCCAGAAGCATCAGTCACCTGGACAGATGATTCTGGGTACTCGTCCACACCGCGGGAAGGTGGGCCAGTTCCAGTAGATGGGACACCTATGGTTTCAGAGTATGAGACAAAAAAAAAATAAAATAAATAAAATAAAAATAAAATAAAAATAAATAAAAAAAAATAAAAAAAAGAAAAAATAAAATAATAAAAAAAATAAATAAAATAAAAAATAAATTTTTTTTCCCTTCTCTGGGGCCCACTCCAGAGGGAAAAAATAAAATTAAATTAAATAAATAAAAAAAAATTCCTGCAAGAATAATTTCACTGACACGATCTGAGTAAACGTTGACATTAGAAGTTTTGAAACAGTAATCCGATCAAGGAAAAGAAGAAAAGAAACCTCGCAGGTCATCCCATTTTGCATTCTTGTAATGGCAAACAACACGAGGTTGGGAATAGCCGTGAGATAAAGGCTCCATTGGAGAAGAGACAATCACCAAGTTGTGATCTGAGGTGCGTAAAAGACCACTCACTTCGACCGTGTACTTAGAAGGGTTGTTTGTGAGAAAAAGATCAAGTGTGTTGGCTGTACGGTTAGGATTGTCCGGTATTCTTGTAGGTAAAAGAACAATCTGTGCAAGGTCATTAGTAATTGCAAAAGCCTCAGCATCTCGACCAGCTGGGTCAGTGTGACTAGAAAACGGAAGCCAGCTGGGGTTGTGAACATTAAAATCACCAAGGAAAATTACTTCACTGTTAGGGAAGTTGGACTGGAGAAAGTCAAGTTGCAAAGAGTGGAAGTCAAAGAGCTCCAAGTGATGGTAGATGACTTTCATCAACCGGTGAAATACCACCACTTTGCTTATTGGAGGCTTGAAGTGGTGAAACCCATGTTTAGTCTCTAGAGCAAAGTTTCCGGCATTCCCCCCCCCCCCATACTTCTTCAACCCATGGACGGTTCTAAGTACTATAGGTTTTGATACCTTTCGTGTTTGGGGGTTTCATAAAAAAAAAAAAAAAAGTGATTAGTGAAGTTCTGAGAACGGTAGAGGCAACAGATGAATTTGACACAATGAGGTAGAGAGATTTTAAGCCAGAGAGCTTAAAAGGGGAGATTCTAAATTACCAAATCTCTGACAAGGAATATGGAACGGACATATGCACAATTACCACCATTGAGGCGAAAGGAATCATACAGCGAACAGTTTGGGCAACTGAGATGGGCAGTAGTTGAATCAACCGATAACTGAGATTCTGTCAGAAAAAAGTACATGGGGTTTGGCAGACTGCAAGTGGAAATGGACTTGCAGTCTGCCAAAATTGAGATTAGAATTGAGACAACGTATATTTATGAAATGAACTAGGAAGTGTGTGGGAGGTTTAGATCTTTTCGCAGATAAGCTTACTGTATTAGTTTGACAATTCATGGTGTATTCAATAGTAAGAAAAAGTTGAGGGGGACATGCTGTATGAAGTAATGAAATTTTTGGACATGGCGTACACATGGTAAGAATATACCCAGATCCTTGAAATTACATGGCCTCGACAATGCTCCCACATTCACACTACTCGGACTCCCTCCAGTCACTATCTAGCAGAGTAGAGGTAGCAAGATTATACGCTAGCTGATCCGGAAGCCTCCTAAAGAGTTACCAATAGGTTCGGTCCGGTGTACTAACTAGCGGCCGGCCTGCGAACACCGTTTTAGAGCTGTACCCTCGAAATGTAACCTCAAAAGTCATCAGTCATACTGCATGATGGAAGAGTATATACCTCTATATACTGGTCTGTTCTATGGAAAAATAATAATAAAATAAATAACTCAAATAATTATGAAGCTTTAAATGAAATATTGTCACTGATTCGCTTTTTTCTGGTATTACTAGGTGAAATAAATCACGTGCATCTATGACTTTGGTAAATTGGATCAGTGAGGCAATGTATAAAGAAGCAAAAACGTAAAACCAATTAGAAACACACCTTTTGGGCAGCATGGTGGTTATAATCACGGTCCTCCCACACTGGTTGGAAAAGGCCTGAGCTTGATTCCCATCAATTATTCGAGAGATGTTTATGGACTTTTCACAACGTGGCTGGGTCAGTCGGTCTCACGAGAGGATTGTACGGGTTTTCTTCCTGAAACTAGGGTGGTTTTTTCAAAACAAAATATCCTATTCAAAACATTACAGTATATTCGTGGCGAAATGATAACCTCATATGATAAAAACAAACGTAACCGTAGTTCTGCAACCGGGTCCATTTCGTTGTTCTGCTGGAACATATCGAGTTCCCCGAGTGTTATTACGTTACGATTTTCACTATACGTAGAAATGACAAGAGCATTTTAAGAAAATTGGAAGTATATTAGACAAGCCAATAACTGTTCTCCAGAAATGGCATCCGCCGGAGATAGCACTGTGAAATATTTATCCACTGTAGCAAAATCGCCTAAAATATCGACCAGTAAAATTGCTTAAGAATATGCCCTGAATTAAAAAATTATGATGCGTATTCCCATAAAAGAATATGTCGTTCCATTCCTATAAAATTATGTCTGTTCACGAACTTCATCCCTTTGATAAAGATCAATGATCAGAGATCCAATGATCATGGAATTCAATAAAATAAACGACAGCATCTTCTCTAAACAAATTATATTCTATTTGTAGAGTGAGGTCAACGCTAAACATTCTGCTATTAGGCAGATGCAGGGGCCCCCTCCCATTTTCAATAGCCAGTTATGGTGTGTGGCATCTGCCACCATGATAACATGGCGGATGCTGACCCCTATTTATTGTTCTAGAAGAACTCATTTCACCCTTTTTTGAAATACTTCCCCCATTCTCCAAGAGCCGCCCTCGAAGTTAGCACCGCAGTTACGACCGCCACCTTTAAAAAACCGTAAAGAAAATGTTCGTGTTCGATCTCGTATCGATGGGAGGACTTTTTATGGGATTTATAGGGCGTTTGAAAATGCGTAAAGCGCCTACTACCTCCACTAGTATTGTCCATTCGAACATAAAAACTTTCACAAAATTTCTTTTCCGATAGACTGTCCAAGTGGCGCGTGTGAAGGTTTTTATAGTTATAATTAACAATAAACAAATATAGCACTCACATGAAAAAACATTGCGATGCCTGCTCTATACATAGTGTATTGAGAATTGCTATATTAAAAAAACATGAGATTATGATGTATTCGTATATGCACAAAAAAGAGCACAGATCAAAATGTGGATTTTGAATTAGTAGTACCATTATTAAAGCCAAATGATGCAAGGAAGCAGACGTTTATTGGATTCAGCCAAAATAAAATGATAAAACAAAACAGAATAATCATACGATTCCCAGTTCCACACTTGTACATTTTGAAGCTATTCCCTGTATGCACAATAATCACGATGTCTACTTCCGCCCCGATGAAATCGTAAAATGGACCGTAACCTCATAGACTTTAAATACACTGCACGATAAAATTAACAGAACACATAGAAAACCTGGTGTAACTCGTGCACTTGCGATGAAGCGAGATAAAATTTTGAATGGTGGTGTACCATAGAATAACGATGAAATGAGGAGACAGCGAGAAAATTCGGACGGGTGTAAGGGACATTTATAGGGATTGTGTATCAATTACCAAAAAAGTCACATTTCAGAAGTACAGAGTGGCCATAATTAAAGTATCCCTATTCAGAGCTCTCTGTAGCCCTAAGTAATAAGCGAAATGCCACCGAAATTATTAAGTAAACTATTCAAGGCATAAGGAGAAGGATCCCGTGAAAAAAAAAAAAGAAAAAAGTTCCAAAATCCGTCGATAGGGGATAATATGGCGCTGTACAATAAGCAAGACATGAGAAAGTACCAACAAATTAATAAATAACTAAGACGAACCTTAATGAAATTACAAATTTTTATTTGTACTCTTTGCAAAAAAAAAAAAAAACAAAACAGAAAGAAACTGACTTGCACTAAAGTTTTAAATCCAAACTAAAAAATAAGACGAACATCGCAAGCGTATTATGCAAGTTTACTGTTAATGCGTCTCACTCTGCCTGATCGCGCTTTAATTGCGAAGTTCCACGTTAATGGATGCAATGCAGCAGGCGCTCTGCGTGAATTTAGACGCTGTAAGAACTTACGTCAAGATCCTTTATCAGCTGCGGCAGTGAGAAGGATGTTTAACAAATTTGAGGAAACTGGGTCCTTTGTTGTTAAGCCTGGAAGAGGAAGGAAACCTGTTTCACCTCAGGTAGCAGAGGAAGTTGCAACGGCTATCGTAGACCAATCCATGGATACATTGCTGGAACTAGTAGCAGCGTACGGGGAGTAGAGAGGCAACTGCATGTCCCATATTCCACTGTGTGGAAAATTCTTCGGAAACTAATCCACTATTATCCATACAAAATCAGTTGCCAACAGCAGCTGCAAAAAGATGATCTTGAAAAACGAATGGCATTTACTCTAACATTTTTGGCCAGAATGGAAGTGGACGATGCCTGTCCATGGAACATTCTTTGGGGAGATGAGGTCCATTTTTACCTCGATGGGACTGTCAACATTCAAAACTGCCGAATATGGGCTTCAGAAGCACCGCATGCTATTCAGCAAATTCCATTGCACTCGCCGAAAATTACAGTCTGGTGTGGTTTAACTTCAAATTTCATCCTAGGGTACTTTTTCGGGGAATTGCACCCAGCAGAATTAATACATGCTGAGCAGTTTCATAATTCCACAACTGCAGCAAAGAGGATGCCTGGATGATACAATTTTTATGCAAGGTGGGCTACTCCTCTATAGCACGACCAGTACAGCAGCTTCTCCGGGATTACTTTACTGCAGAAAGAGTCATTAGTCGTTTATTTCCCATTGCATGGCCACCACGTTCGCCTGACCTTACACTGTGTGATTTTTGGCTGTGGGGTCACCTCAAGGCCAATGTCTATCAAGGAAGTGTCCCTATCCTGGCTGTCTTAAAGAACAACGTAACTAGATCGTATGTATAGCTTAGCTTAATTTTCAGCACTCACCTGCTGAAAATTAAGCTAAGCTATACATACGATCTAGTTATTACATTACAGCACATAAGGACTCCTTAAAAAATCAAGAACAACGTAACGCAACATGTGAGGAACATTACTCCAGAGATGTTGCTTTCTGCAGTCGAGCACACTGTGCATCGAATGGAATTTCTGGTCCAGAACAAAGGTAATTACATCGAAAACCAACTCTACCGTCAGCGACATCATCGATCATCGGAAGTAAACTGTGAGTGAGTTTGAAGCTGTGAAACCATTTCCTCTAGTAGTTTAGGTCAGTTTCTTTCTGTTTTTTTGCAAAGAGCACAAATAAAAATTTGTAATTTCATTAAGGTTTGTCTTATTTATTTGTTGGTAGTTTGTCATGTCTTTCCTCTTGTACAGCGCCATATTATTTCATGTCGGCAGATATTTGAATTAATTTTGTTTTTTACCACGGGATCCTTCTCCCCATGCCTTGAATAGTTTACTTTATCCCTTATCGGCAGATTTTGGAACAATTTTTTTTTTTCACCACGAATAGTTTTAGCCTTGAATAGTTTACTTACTAATTTTGTGGCGTCCCGCTTATTACTTAGAGCTACAGAGAGCTCTGAATAGGGAAACTTTAATTATTGCCACCCTGTAGATACATAATGCTCGGAAATATGGTCACATGACATCAGTACGGCGTATGATTCCCTTCAACGGCTAAACAGGCCTGGCAGCGGTGAAGCAAGCTCAATATAAGGGTGTCTAAAGGTTCTGTGGCAACAAATCTCATTTTCCACCAGCGAAGACTTTCGCTCACCAAGTGACCGCGGAGTTCGCTGCCTGCGTGCAATACGACGCTAAAGGCGTCCCATAGATGTTCAGTCGGATTTAAGTCTAGTGATCGTGCAAGCCACAGCAGTCGTTAGATATCTTCAGCTTCAAGATATTCCTCCATCACTTGAGCTCTAGGTGCAGTGGCGTTACCGCGCTTAAAACAAAAATCTGGGACAATTAAATCCCTAAAAAGTCGCACATAGGGTTCGAAAATCTGTTCTCGGTACCTCTAGGCGGTTACGGTACCCCTATCAAAAACATGAAGGGGTACGGCCGTTGATCATTATTCCACCTCACACGAAAACACCGCCTCAACCGTAAGTGTCCCTTTCTCTGATGTTGGTGGGACGGAACTGCATTCCTATTTGTCTCCAGGGCGCCTCCGTAGCCAGGTGGGAAGGAGCAGCAGTGCGTAGCACACGCTTCTTGATTAGACCGGGGTTCGAGCCCGTGACCACCAAATATGGAGGATGCGGAAAGGTCAGGGAATGACTACCGCATATCCCCGGAGCAATATGGCCTTAGTTGCTAATGCTCCTAAAAACCAAATAACAAACTAACAAACATTTGTCTCCAGATGAAATAAAGTTTTGAATCTGTTTGTTGGTTAAAACGGGACTGAGAAGAGAACATAACTGTACCTATTTGTCAAGACCCCAAGCCACATGTTCATGAGACCAGTTTCGACGAGCCCTGCGGTGGTTTCGGGTTAATGGGATACAAACCACTGGCTTCCTTGCGTAGAGTCCACTTGAATTGCGCTTTAACACAGTTGGAAATGTTTTCGCCTGTTGCGGCAGAAACCTCAAGAGACAGTTGATGACAGGACATTGTAAGGTTCCTTCTTGCTGTTAGAGCAGTTCCATCTTGCTCTTAGAGATTTCGACTTTTTCATCCGGTATGAGCAATGGCAAATACTTAAGATAAATAGCAATATACTTCTTCGCCGGATCAGCGCATTTTATTTAGAGTAGGGCAATACCGAGGGAGCTTGTGGTGAAGGTCGCCGACAATGTGAGATATTGATCATTAAACAGAAAACCTAGTTATCTCATTCATATTTGTACAATAAACTTTTTTTAGCATAGAATATCGCTTTTTTCTAAATTTACTTGACTTATATCTTAAATACACTGATAATAAAATTCGAATTATTCAAAAATAATAACAATAAAACAAATTAATATGGGCAGTGATTAAACTGGGGAAAAGTACAGGATTTCACGGACTTCCTAAGAGTTACAATTGTTGATGAGCATGTAGCAGGTGCTACAGCAGAGAGATCGCTGCACTTGTTGAGCGTTCAAAACACGAGTCTTTTTAAAAATGAAAAATTAACAGACTAGAGAAAAATCATATAGTCCATTGAGTTCTGCTTTACGATTTTTAGCACCAATAAATGAATACACTTATGGGGAAACTGAATTTTCGCGAAATATCCTCGATCTCCTGATCTCATTGGAGGCCACCGATTAATGCCAAAGCATATCTAAAGACTGTTACGAATTACCTGTGGCCAATCATGTTGCATTAATTATTCCTATTGACAGGTGGAGATATTTCCAAGGTACAAAATACAACAACCATCCACTGCTCTAAATGTGTGAAACAATGGTTTCAAGGACACGAGGAAGACTTGAAGCATCTGCCAAACTAGCACAGTCCGGAATCTAACATCATTGGGCATCTGTGGGAAAAACAAAAACATGTTCGTCAGTACAAAAACTATCATATTAGGGCCACCCACGAGCTATCTTATCTGACCATGTGTATTATGTCCATAAATTGCGTGTATTCTCTGGTCGATCGTGTTTTGCTCGACGAAAACCCCAAGTTTCCGGGGAAGGACCTTTCTGTCCACCCTGGCACCAATTAACTCAGCCACAGAGTGAAAATGCACTTAAACGTTCCTCACGTCATTGACGGGATTTGAACCCGGGCCTTTTTTACCAGATATGTGGAGGACAAAGTGTAAAGTGTGTTTGGGGTCAAACGGCACCAGGGGTTTCCCCCATCTCCGCGTAGTTTACATTGTCGTGTGATACAGTACACAACATAAACCTTACACTTTTTAAAATCACAACCTTACACTTTTTAAAATCTCTGGCCTTCACAGTGTTCTGTGTTTCACATACAGAGTACAGAACACCGAGATGGGGGAAACCCATGGGGCAGTTAGACAATGAATACTTTACCTAAACATCATTGCTGACCAAGTGCACCCTTTCTTGGCAACGGTCTTCCCCTATGCCAGTGCCGTATTTCAGCAGGATAATACGCCTTGCCACACTGATCGAATTGTTCGAGACTGGTTCGCGGAACATGAGGACGACTTCCAGGTATTGCCCTGGCCTCCAAATTCCCCAGGAATCAATCCCATCGAGCATCTGCGGTTTGCGTTGGAACAGCAACTCCGATCTGCGGCGTCTCAACCACGGACCTTACAGGAGTTAAAGGATCTGCTGGTTACATGTTGGTACCAGATACCACAAGACAAATTTAGAAATCTTGTAGTGTCCATGCCTTGCAGGGTAATGGTTGTTTTGGCTGCACGTAGAGAACCAACATCATATTAGGTAGGTAGTCATAATGTTTTTTGCTCATCGGTGTATAGGTCCAGATAAAGGAACAAGGAACAGGTTATTACTATTACTATACCTGAGCAGTCCACAACAGTCATCCAGCTATTTATTAACACATAACAAGATGTACACAAACTATTACATTAGGGTCACCGGGACAGTTATTTCATATACCCTTGTGTGTTGTGTCTGTAAATTGTGCGTGTTCTCTGGTCGATTTGGATGTTTGGCTGGACGAAAAATCCCAGTTTCTGAGGAAAAAACCTTGCTATCTACGAACAAGATGTACAGACTGCAACTATGCAACACATCAGCAGACTTCAAACATATCCATGCACAGGCAGTACACGCCCTTGCCCAAAATGCTGAACAGGCAGGCTCGTCGTGGTGGCCTAGCCCTCCACAGGAGCCAGAAATTCTCCCTACTAAAAGTTCACCTTGTGACGAGACCATCACAAAAAAAAAAAAAAAATCATGCTGCATCAACATGTCCATGACAAAAAAATAAAATAAATAAAATAATAATAATAAATATATAAATAAAGCACGACTTTATTTATGCATTGGCACCCAGCATCCAGCCAGATTACATAGACCAGTCCTAGCAAAATTGAGCTCCCACCGGATAGAAACCGACAACACAGAGCGCATTCATTATCCGACATCAAAGAACGGAACCAGAAGGGTACCGCCAATTGTGGCTTCGCCAGGGTAAGCGACCACCATTATTCGGAACGGGTACCACACACACCATGTGCTTACCCTGTCATAAAAAGCTATCGTTCCGAGGCTGCAAAGAGGCATCAGACATAGCAGAAGATCCCTTGGCTCACCAATCGCTAAGGACAAAACTGCACTGCTTTCCGGTGTTCACCGACTGCTCTGTCTTGTCCATGTAAAGACAGCCACACAGCAACCATACAGAAAATTATCCCACACTGGAACGGTCAGAAGGTCAAACAACAGGCGTCCAGATAAACGAAAAGCGTAGCCTGAGTGCCACTGCTACCATGAGACAAACAAGCCGACAGAAGCAACTACGCTGCACAAGGAGATGCATAATCACTTAGAAGGTTTTTACCATGCACCAGAAGACTGCAGTCCAGCCCACTATGGTACCAGGAGACACAGGAGCAACGTCCAAACATCTCGGAGAGAAACATAGTGTGCATCTGTCGGGGATGACAGTGGTTCCTCACAAAACCCCAAATCTCGGAGATACACACAGTCCTAAATGGGCATATAGCTGAACGCACAACAGGAACCGTTTTGTCTGACCGCAAGACGCGTAGACAGCACCAATTCCATAGTGTTGCACGATTGAGTAGAACCATTCTCACACACTGCAACCGCGACGAATTATCCAGTACCATGCTCACATCCATATAGGCAAAATACATTAGCCATGAAATTCCTCCAAATTCTCCTCCATCTCTAGAAGTACATGTCGCCTGCTGAAGATTCTTCCTGCTAACACTTGGAAAGCCTGAAAGTTCTCTTTTATGGCCACTAATTATCCCTCACAGCCAGGTTCCAAACTTGCGAAACTTGAGGTCATTTCCACAAATTTTTTCCGAAAATCTTCATATTCCTGATATCTGTAGAGAACACGCTCCCAGTTTTTTTTTTTTTTTTACCTTTTGTCACGACCTCTAGATAATTTTTCAACGATAGGACTTTGGGAACTCATGAGACACGGTTTCCTTATTCACGAAAGGCATATAATCCAATTAAAGTAGAGTTTTTTTTTTAAGGAAAGACATGCATTTTATGTGGCATTCGACGAATGACACGTAACGTCTTCCCCTCTTTCTCCTTCTTGTATTACGTAATTAGTGAATAGTCCCATGACAAAGACATTACATGTCTCCTTAGCTGCATGTGATTTCTTTACTGTATCTCACTAACTTTTGAAAATAGCGCATTAAAGACCTTATTTTCAATTTGCCCTCCATATTACGCTATTATTTATATAATTAGCATGTCAATTTACCATATCCCCTAATGAACTTATGCATGCGGTATCCCTCAATGAACTTATGCATACATCAAACTATTATTCCACTTACTCTCTTATTTCTTAAATTTTCCATTTCTTTTTCTGCTCTTCCATTCTACATGACATTACCAGAATATTGGCACACTTAAGAGAAAAGTCAAAAATGGTTTACAGTTCAGAGTTTAATAGGGCGTGGGCCTTCCCTGGTTCTGGAAAACAGCTTGTAGTATTCATGTAACTCTCTCCACAATTTTATGATATATACGTGTGGCATACAGCTACGAATGATTCTCATATGCATTTCCAGTTCGTCCAACACTGGTTATAAACGACATACAGACTAGTATAACAATGTTGAACTGGTTCATTAATATCTCTGTAAGGCATCAGTATCTGTTAGATGGCGAAATAAAATCGATGTGAACTCGTGCTAAAATATTGTAGGGCTTAAAATATCACAAACTGAGCAAAAATGATTAAGTATAAAATTGGATTATGTAATCAAACAGAATACAGGTGAGTACTCTAAAAGTGAAGAGCTAATGACTGATAGGAATACTAAATTGAACATACTATAGCTAATGCTATTTTTTCCTTTTCAAAATTATGAAAAGGTCGCGGCGAAAGAAAAAAAAAAAAAAAAAAACAAACATGGACAGACATGACATAGCATTCGATATAACAATTTTTTAAAAATTTATTTTATTCAGTTCCGTCACATAACTGAACTCTGTACAGCCACAACTACATTTTTTTAATTATTTCTAAAGTGCAATTTGCAACAGCGTTTTATACTGAGAACTAAAATTTTTTAAATAACTCGTTGATCAGAGAGTGATCTATCTTCCAAACTAATCAAGACAAATCCCTGACAGCTCTTTTAATAACTAATTAATCAAGGTTTCATTTGTAAGAAAAATATCGGGAAAAGTTATGCTGTTTTTCATCAATAAGAATTTTACCACCATGACATTTCCAAAGTCAGTTATATTCTAATAACGATAATACTGCAATTTTGTATTTTTATTATTTTTTAATTATTCATGGTGCTTAAAGTTCCAACACGTTATTTTAATTAAACCGTTTATTTAAAAGTTGTTTCTTAGCTTGCTTAGAGATTACATTAATATGGATTTTCAAGCTTTCTGTGTAATAAAAAGTACTCATAAATAACGAATAATTTGTTTGTAGGAAGGTAGAACCAAGTTATAATCAGATTCTATAGGACTATATTTTTGAACATCATGAAATTAATGAATTGTACATTTAGAAGGATTACGCTTTAAGTCATTGTTTTTTAACCGCTTATCCAATAACTAAATATTTATTCAGTAATAAGCTGGTAAGCTGGTAAAGCAATAGACTTTAATGTCATTTGCATACCTTAAAAATTTAATTTATTAATGCTTTATTACGGTAACTAGGCATGGCGCTTAGGTAAATTTAAAATAGTAAGAACCTCAAAGAAATTTTGTGTGATACTCTTCGTTTCACATTTTGTAAAGGGCAAAGACTGATTTTTTGGCATAATTCTAATAGAACGATTTAACAGAAAGCTTTTTAATCGTTTTAAAGCCGATCCTCGCATGCCTTAATAATGCAGTTTTGCTAATAAAGTATTATGGTTAACCGAGTTAACCATACTATTTTATTAGCAAAACTTATATTCAACTAGATAAAAGGCATTGGTAATATCCAAATAGAATAAGACTTTATGTTGTCCATTATCTAGTGCTTTTCTAAGATCGATATCAAAAATTAAATGAAAAGATAGATTTGGGCAGCCACGTGTAAGGCCACAATGTTCCTCATATATAGAGACTGGAGGAAAAGAAGATGGATAACTGGTAACCGAAGTAGTAGATGAAACATAGTGGAAATATAAAATCTTTTAACAGAACATTACAATCTATATTTTTTTACTGATTTATTAGCAAAGGGAAATATGATTATTCATCACTGTTAGCAGTCCTATATTGTAGTAATCTCAGTTAGACAAGCGAAAGAGTGAGGAGCTGTTAATAGCCCATTATCTTATGATAGGATCCGGCAAGGGTCCTGAAATGTCATCATGTTACAAATTCAGTGTAATTAGGTTTTGAGCACTTAATAGACTAAAGCTTGTCTAAGTAGCAATAATGGTTTTACAAGCCACATTAGTCATTATTATGACTAATGTGGTTTGTCTAACTAGATGATTACATAACATTACGAATTCTCAAAATAATACCTCGTATTAAATTTTAAATATCATCAAAACGTTTCTTTTTCGACTGCATTAATTGCTCTAGAGGAAAAAGATAAATAAGCATCTTTTTTTTGTATTATAGTGCTCGCAGGAGCCACTGACCGTTTGCGGATTCTACAACCATGCTGAGAGGTTGGTTCGATGCGTTCCGAAGTGACGGAGGCCCAACGCTGTACAGTTATTCAAACAGGACCCCCGTAACAGAGGACATTCGTAACATCCTCATCTACATTAGCTTTTCTACTCTTTTTGTGGCTTTTCTTATAATCTTTCCTGGAATAAGAAAAGAGGTAGGTGCTCTTGCTATTTTTAATATTAAATGCATTCCTCAATTATTTTTTAAACTTTCCTTCTAAAGTATTTACAATGAAAGTAGCTATTCCAAATTTTCTAACACTAAACTGAACCTCCAGTTAAAATTTTTTAAATTGTTCTTCAATATCCGGTTCTTCAAAATCGGGAACACTCAAAATAACAAATAACCAGGGCTCACTTAGTAGTCTCTTGGTGTAATGTTGTAAACCGATGAAGAGAACAAAAACAAAGTTGAGAAATACACCACCTACCGTCCCTGGAAATTTTTAAATAATAGCAATAGACACATTAATAGGTTAAGGCCCTGACCCACAGGTATAGCAACCACCAGCGTGTTAATGATTCCAGCTTCACTGAGAAATAATCCTATTACTAAGCATCGTATTCAACTTAAAATATATATATCTTTAATGCATTATAAGAACAAGGAATTTTCTTCGAACATTTGTTTCTTTGCCCATCCCCCCCTCCATACTATCTGTGTTTGTTTCTTTTAAGAAAAAAACGAAGAATAAATTAACATTCAAGTTGAAACCTTGGACGTTTGTCGAAAGCAATGACTCAGATTATAACAACGGTGAATGTTGTATTCTTCATTGTGAACTTCGACCATTTCTGTGATGCAGTTATTATATTTAAGTTTAAAAAAAATCAGCATGGCAGACTGCGGCAATTAACGCAGTATGCCATTACGACATTGAACTGCTGGATGTTATGCTAATAGCATACAGTTCTATCTTCAGGTAGCACAACTTGGCATTTTGTGCTTCTGTATGGAAAATAAACATTAAATCATAATTCGCTTCCTTCTTGATTTTACAGCAGCGAGAAAAAGAGGATACGGCGTTCACACCGTAACATTGTCCTATCTTGCTGCTCTAACAATACACAACAGAGATAGCAAAGCTTCCTCGTTGAATAGCATGCTTCACTGAAATCAATCGTTTTCCTGCTATTTATATCAACCTTCTGTAATGCATTGATTCATAATGTCATTCTCTCTCTCTCTCTCTCTCTCTCTCTCTATAATTTTAACATACAGATCCTTTTTTTTTTACTGTAAACAGTTGGCCTTGCATATATATTCCAATGAAATCGTTTTAGTACACAAGTACAGAAAGATGAAACTGATTTTTATTTTTTATTCCAGAAAACACTTTGAGTAACATGAATACAAAACCTTGTAGAAAAAAAAAAAAAAATTGGGAATGACCTAATTCCATGTGTGTGTATTTTACCGGTTGCGGTTCGCAGTTCGGAAAGCCTTCGAAGCCTTTGTTAATTCTGCGTGGGCGGTGTCTTCGAGGTCACGTGTTTAACCTTTAAGAACACCGGCACGCATAGAAGAGTTTAACTTTAGAATGAGGATTAGAGTGAGGATTTTCTTGTTTGTATTATAAAGCTTATTTCGTATACACTTACTTAATTTTCTTATATATAAATTTTATATAAGTAAATTTTAATAACATAGAAGCATAATTCATAAAATAGAAGAAAAATGGATTAATACTCTCTCTCTCTCTCTCTCTCTCTCTCTCTCTCCGTTTATTAATCAGCCGCCTCCGTAGCCGGGTGGGCAGGAGCAGCAGTGCATAGTACACGCTTCTTGATTAGACGGGGGTTCGAGCCCGTGACCCCCGGATGCGGAAAGGTCCAGGAATGACCACCCCATATCCCGGAGCAATATGGCCTTAGTTGCTAATGCTTCAAAAAAAAAACAACGACTCCCACCCAACCTTAAGGGAGTTTTTTGTTTCAGATTGTTGTTTTCCGTCAGCTTTCTGCAAATTTCACACACCATGTGATCGCTTTCAGTATTCATTACAAGCACCTATCTTTTCAAGAGGCCACACCATGGTGATCGTGTGCGGAAGAATCAAGTATTTCCATGAACAGACAGTTCAGAAAGTGATCCGATTTGAGATTTTGTGTTAATTAATTAATCTTGGTGAGTGGTTTCTTTTCTATATTGCCCAGATATATAATATTTTCCATGCAATTGAATTGAATGGCAGTGGCTTCTATACTTTGTGAGCGAAATTTTACCTACAGGTCATGTGCAGGTAAAAAAAAAACAAAAAAAAAAAAAAAAAAAACAAGTGAGTGTATATGTCTGACGAATACAATTATATAAACGATTTTGGAAGCACCTATAGTTTTTCATTAATTTGAATATATGTCCGATTAATTTGGGTAAAAGGGGTTTTATATAAATGTACATAAATATAAATATAGATAAAAATTATAAATAGCATGGACGAGAAATTATTAATGATAATAATGATAATAATTTAATATAAGATAAAATAAAATAAGAAATTACGGTACTCCTTTCAATTGCACACTTCCACAAAGGTTAATTATGGTCGGCAAGTGACAAAGCCTATACGTACATATAGCGTAAGGGCCGATTTCAAAGCAATTAATTACTTTGCTCAACAAAATTAACAAAATGATATTCGTAGAATATTTTATTTCACAATAAAGTCGTGTCGTGTCGTAGCAGCACAGTGTCGCCTGATATACCAGGCATCCTGGCATGCAAATTCCCAGTATCCAATATAAATCGATCTATCACCTTACAGAGCCGTACATTATGCAAATTATTCATGCCTATAAAAACACAGGTTGCGACCACATCACTTCATTCCAGTTTTTTGGCTTGCTCAGTGGGATAGCCACACCTCCAGTACACACCTTCAGGACAGCAAGTCATTGTCGTTTAGATGATTCTTTGAGATGGCATGCAGTTGGACGACTTGAAGCCGAGCAAAACAGAGAGATATCTGGCTCTAACAGCAAGGCGGAGCCCTACGATGTCTGGTCATCAACTGTCTCTTGAGGTTGCTGCGGCCAAAGGTGAAAATGTTTCCAACACGACTGTGTTAAGTAGGCTCAGTTCAAGGAAGCAAGGAAGCCAGTGGTTTCTAGCTCATTAACCCCAAACCAATGAATTTGGACTGGTTTTCAGTCAGGAGAAGAGTGAAGTAATGGTTCTAAAGGGGAGTGGCGAGCCTGACGGATACATTACAATGGTAGGGAAAGAGCTAAATATGGTTAACAACTTCAAGTATCTAGGAAGCATTATAAAGACTGCAGAAAACTGCAGTGATAGACGAAGAAATAAGTAGACGGATACAAGCGGGCTGGAATTTCTATAGACAGACAAGAGATCTGATTTGGAACATGAACATTTCAGTGAAATGTAAGAAGGCTATATATCAGGCATATTACGTACCAATTCTGACATATGTATCTGAAACTCAGACTATGAGCGAAAAGGATGAAAGCAGAATTCAGGGGGCAGAAATGAGATTTGTGAGGATCATAGCCAGACAGACAGACAGACAGACAGACAGACAAGACGCGACAAAAACAGGAATGGTGTGATTAGGGAGAGAATTCAGGTTGAAAAACTCCAGAATAGGACTGAAAGGTCCCGTTTGAAATGGTTCGGCCATGTCAAGAGGATGAACGAGAGGCGTTTGCCAAGAAGAATGTTTGATTTACAATCAAGAGACAAAAGACCAAGGGGGAGACCAAGTAAGAGGTGGCAGGACATGATAAAGACCAATGTCATTAAGAGAGGAAGAAACTGGAGTGAAATCAACGACGGGGAGTAGTACACAGAGAGGGCATGGTGGCGAGGCTTCATACGTCGACCCGTGGAAAAGCGGAACGATGACAGATGATAATGATGAGTTCATAAATTTTCTTAGTGGATGGACTTTTGCACAATGTTTAAATCGCCTGGAATAGTATGCCTCCAGGTGGGATCCTCAGAGTTCGGAGATTTTTTTTTTTTTTTTATGTGAACCCCAAACACGAGAGGTATTAGAAGCTACAGTACTTAATACCGTGCTTGGATGGGAGGTTGAGAGGACGAAAGAAGATATTTGTTGACATTGGACTTGAACTTCTGTAGATTGTAATTTTCAGGAAATAAGTATGAAGGAAGGTTGTTCCAGAAAACGGCAGTTGAATGAATAAATGAGGAAGATGAAAAGTTGGTTCTGTGGGTTTGAAGTTGGACAGTAAATGGATGTTGGCTGCTGGCAGCATGGGTTCGGACTGTTTTGAAAGAGAGAGCGGGAATTATAGAAGCCAATTCAGAAGAACAGTGCCCATGGAAGTATCTATAGAAGAGGCATGCAGCAGAAACAGAACGCCTATGAGAAAGCGAGTGGAGAGATTCTGTTAGAGATGGATCATTAATTAACCTAACTGCCCTCTTCTGAATGGAATTAAGAAGCCTGAGAGAGGTTTTGGGGGCACCACCCCAGATGTGGGAACAATATTCCATGGCAGGGCGTATTTGCGATTTATACAGAATGAGCAGCTGTTTGGAAGAAAAGTAACGCCGGAGAGCGAAAGAGAAAACCAAGTTTTTTAGATGCAGAGGAAGAAATATTTGTAATGTACTTGTGCCAAGAGAAATTAGAAGTCAGGGTAATCCCCAAAAAAGATATATCATTTTGCCTAGAAATCGGAGTGTCACTAAAGATAAGCATAGTAGCAGAAGAATCCTTTTTTAAAGATATAACACAAGACTGAGTTTTAGAAGGGTTGAAATCAACTAAGTTGTCTTTGCCCCACTGGAGAATTACCTGAAGATCGGCATTTAAGGAATTGGTAGCAGATTTTCGAGAAGTTGAAGCTGACTGAGCAGGACAAGGTTTCTCAAAATGAAAAGTGGAATGAATGTGCTATCATCGGCAAAACTATGGATAGGATTTCCAGTCAATGGAAGAAGATCATTAATATACAAGAGGAAAAGAGTGGGGGAAAGAACTGAACCTTGGGGGACACCGGCATTAGTGGAGAAGTTAGAAGACAGAGAGCCATCTACCATCACCCTCAGTGAGCGATCAGAGAGAAAACTGGATAACCAATTACTAAAAACAGTTGGCAACCCATAAGATGGAAGCTTGTTTAGAAGACCTTTATGCCAAATACGATCAAAAGCCTTTGAGATGTCAAGAGCAACTACTTGTGTTTCACCGAACCTTTCCACTGAATTAGTCCATAAATGGGTAACATAAGCCAGAATATCACCAGTGGATCGACACTGACGGAATCCATACTGGCGATCGTTGATCAGACGGAAGGTTTCTAGGTAGTTTAAGAGTTGGCGGTTAATCGATTTCTCCATTACTTTAGAAAGAATAGAAGTAATTGCAATGGGACGATAATTGGAATTGGATGGGAGGGATTTGTCACCCTTTTTAGGAACTGGCTGGATATGAGCAAATTTCCAAGCAGAAGGAAAACAACCTTTGGAATAAGAAAGTGAAAAAAGGCAGCAAAGAATAGGAATAAATTTAGGAGCACAGGTTTTGAGAACAAGTGAAGAAATACCATCAGGACCTGGTGCATTCTTAGCATCAAGATTCGTCAAAATACTTCTGATATCCTTTTGACGGAAGACCACAGGAGGCATTGAATGGAGCGTGTTGGGAATGGTGGGAGGTGTTTTACCAAGATCATTAATACATGAGCTGGAAGAAAAATGGGATGCTAGCAGGTGAGCTTTATCCTTGGCTGAAGTGACAAAAGAACCATCTGGTTTGGACAGAGGTGGGAGCAGAGATGGGCAAAAGTTTCGGCCAATAGGTTTGGCAAGAGACCAGAATGCTCGCCTACCATTAGGGCAAGAAGCAAGTTTTATACTCTTAGCCTGTTCAAACTCTAGTTTGGACTGATTAATAACTGCTTTACAATTGTTGCGAGCTTTGGTGTAGGCAGAAAAGGACACTGAGGAATTAGAAACAAGCCAATTACAATATGCAACATTCTCCTCTTGAACAGCCTTATCAAATTTATTGGGAAACCAAGGTTTAGATAAAGGACGAGATTTTAAAGTGGAGTGTGGGATAAAGGATTCCATTCCTGCAAGAATAATTTCACTGACACGATCTGAGCAAACGTTGACATCAGAAGTTTTGAAACAGTAATCCGACCAAGGAAAAGAAGAAAAGAAGTCTCGCAAGTCATCCCATTTTGCATTCTTGTAATGCCAAACAACACGAGATTGGGAACAGCCATGAGATAAAGGTTCCATTGGAGAAGAGACAATCACCAAGTTGTGATCTGAAGTGCCTAAAGGAGCTCTCACTTCGATCGTGTACTTAGAAGGGTTGTTTGTGAGAAAAAGATCAAGAGTATTGGCTGTATGATTAGGATTGTCCGGTATTCTTGTAGGTAAATGAAAAATCTGAGCTAGGTCATTAGTAATTTCAAAAGCCTCAGCATCTCGACCTGCTGGATCGGTGTGACTAGAAAACGGAAGCCAGCTGGAGTTGTGAACATTAAAATCACCAAGGAAAATTACCTCACTGTTAGGACAGTTGGACTGGAGAAAGTCAAGTTGGAAAGAGAGGAAGTCAAAGGGCTCCAAGTGATTAGTTGAGTTGGGAGAACGGTAGAGACAACAGATGAATTTGACACAATTAGGTAGAGAGATTTTAAGCCAGAGAAGATCAAAGAGAGGAGATTCCAAATTGCCAAGTCTCTGACAGGGAATATCAGAACGGACATATGCACAAGTATCACCTTTGAGGCGAAAGGAATCATACAGCGAATAATTTGGGCATCTGTGATGAGCATTAGTTGAAACAACCGATAACTGAAATTCTGTCAGAAAAAGTACATGGGGGTTTGGCAGACTGCAAGTGGAAATGGACATCGTTCAGATTAGAATTGAGACCACGTATATTTGTGAAATGAATTAGGAAGTGCTTGGGAGGTTTAGATCTTTTCGCAGGTAAGCTTGCTCTATTAGTTTGACAATTCATGGTGTATTCAATGGTAAGAAAAAGTGGGTGAGACATGCTGTATGAAGTAATGAAATTTTTAGATATGGCGTATACGTGGTAAGAATATACCCAGATCCTTGACATAACGTTGTCTCGACAATGCTCCCCGCATACACACTACTCGGACTCCCTCCAGTCACTATCTGGCAGAGTAGAGGTAACAAGATTATACACTAGCTGATCCGGAAGCCTCCTAGAGAGTTACCATTAGGTTTGGTCCGGTGTACTGACTAGCGGCCGGCCTGCAAACATCGTTTTAGAGCTGTACCCTCGAAATGTAAGGAATATTGGATCTCGCCACGACGTTCATCATTACCTCAAAAGTCATCAATCATACTGCTTGATGGAAGAGATAGGGAAGGGTTGACAGGAACTTAGCTCTAGAGACTAAACATGGGTTCCACCACTTCAAGCCTCCAATAAGCAAAGTGGTGGTATTTCACCAGTTGATGAGAGTTATCTACCACCTAGTACTGCCTGGTAACACAGAGGGTCGGGGTTCCTCCATGTGGTGTGGGCGCCACACCTCGACCCCTGCTTACGTTTGTTCACACCTGGGTCACCCACCATGTACTTGTGCATGGAGGTTATACCCAGGATTACTAAAAGTCCCACCATCGTGAAGGTGCAAGCAGAGGATTTGGCAATCACAGACTGTCCGGACTTCGCCGAAATTGGGTCCACTTTGACTTGAGTGTCACCCGAATATCAGTTCCATCAGCGTTTTAGACTCCCAGGTAGAAAGTACAGCTTGTCTGGCATATCTGAGAGAATGTCTGTGACAACCTCAAGGACCTCAATTCGGGATTATTACATTCCACTGTAATTTATTTATTATTTATTAATTTTTATTTTTTCACTGTTGGTTTTCCACACTTTTTCTATCATTATTTGATAGAAAAAGTGTGGAAAAATAGTTATAGTCATCAATGCTGATTTCTGGAACGACACTAGCCTTTTTGAATGGAATTTTTTACTTTTTAAATTTACTTCATCAGATTGCACTATTTGAAAGAAAGTTAGGCTCTTAAAAATTAACTGGAAGTCAATGAAATAATATAAAATCGGAATCTGGTATTCACACTGACTGATAAGTTAAGCGTCAATTTATATAACTTAGGGCATTATTTAAAGAAAAAGTGCAAAAGAAAAAAAAATTCTCCTTGATTTAAGTGAATGATTCTCTCTTTTCTTGATGATAGAAATGTAATTTAAAATTCATCACTGAAGATAAATGTGAGATAAAACTTATTGAAACTAACTCAAATTAGGTTTATTATTTAAACTTTTAGCTTAAAAATTAAATTATAAATTAAAATCTATTTATTAAAAACTATAAACTATATACTATATAATAAAATAATAAACTTAAATAATAATAAAAGTTTAACCAAGAAACCCCCCTTCTAGCACTCTGCTGTACCAGCGGTGAAATTTTCAAATTTTGTATTTTACAGATCTGTAAATTTTAAATTGATTAAAATAAATAAATAAGTAAAAATAGTCCAGCCCCACGCCCTTTTCTAACTACCTAGCAGACCTAATTCACCTGTTATATCATATTATCATTTTTCTTCGCTCGGTTTTGGGGTTTATGGCTTACAGTATTTTGCTTTAAATGTCTCTGCTCATTAGTTTTGAACCCTCGGGCAGCCTGTCACCCAGCCATCTCTCATCTTAGGAAGCATTTCTTCAATAGCTGACGGTTGGCGCTTACAGCACTGTTACAGGACATGGAAATATGTGCTTTCCTGTAGGGCGGGAGGGAGAGAGACTACTGTAGTTCTCCTGCGTTCATGCCCGTGAGGTAGAGGGCATTTGCAAAAGGAGGGAAGGTGACAGCACTCTGCTGTATAACTGAAAGGAATAAACAAAAAACAAACAAAAAAGATTGATAAAAGATATCAGGGCAGTACTCAAAGCTAAATAGAGAGAGGGAGGAGGAAGCAAAAGGAATGGAAAGTGCAAAAAGAAAAAAATGGTAACGGGTATAGCATGAAAAGGAAAGGGCAGGGGACAGGAAATGAATGCGCAAAACATGTTTATTATTATTATTCATCGCAAAATCATGTAACATGTTTATTATTATTATTTTCTCTTGAATCGCAGATTTCGAAAGTGTCAACTCATCACATACAGTTTAATTCAATAATGTACAGAATGTGTGACCAATGGTCGATCACGAAGCAATTTTAAGTCAATCGCTTTATACAGGGTGTTTCCATTAAAGAGACACCGGGGTATATCTCGTTTATTTTTATGTTTAGGCTATTTATCGTGTTCCCCTTTTTGTCATAAATTCAGTTTTTTTTTTCGGCTTATAATAACAGGCGCAGTATCAATACTAAATGCCTGGTAGTTTCTTCGGACAGACTAAAGACTGAAATGAACGAAAATTGAACCATTTAGAATTTACGTTTTCCGAATTTAAATTTTGGGTTAATCTGGCTTTTTTTTTTTTTTTTTTTTCCTCAACGCCAAAGTTGTTCTTCGTCCTCGGTTTAGTTTTCAAAATGTTTTTGGTGTACTACTGAAACGAACATAAAAATCAACTCTCAAAAGGTTGCCACTGTTCTACCCGTTATACATTTAACCAAAGCCAGCCGTATACAAACATGTTCCAAAATCTTTTTTAATTATTTCAATCACATGGAACAGTTGAAATTGTTTAAATCTGTATTTGCTTTCAGCACTACTCTCTAAATAGTAGTAAATTTCCATCAAATATTCATCCGCTTTCACTAGAAGGCATTTCTTAGCCTTCAAATTAATAAGATGAGAACAGCCTGTTACCACTTAAGTGCTCAATTTCCTCTTATAATACCCTTGCTACTCCAGTTTTTATGCTTAAAATAATAGGATTATTATCAACACTAAGTGCCTGGCAGTTTGTTTGAAGAAATTCCACAATCTTTAAGAATAAGATGCTAATTATTATGCCATATAGAGTCACTTTCCAATGCTCCTTCGATTTGACGTTTTTTTTTTTTTTTTTTTTTTGTAATATTACGAAAAGTCAGCACAATGGGATTAGAATCACTTTGATTACTGCCATCTTCAGCAGTCGAAAAGAGTAAATTTTTCAGAGCCATCACCACCTCTTCTTTCCCTATCTGTGCAATTTCAATAACAATGCTTGTTGTTTTTGATCTTCACAACTGTATTTTTTTAATATTTCACTACCGGGAAACATTTCTGAACAATGCGCCTGCAGCACAATTCAGAGGAAGATTATGATCTATGAAAACGATACAAACAGACATTTAAGCCAGTACAAAATCATCGTTATTATGAAATGCTACATGTATTTTTGCATTTCTTCTGTGCACTGCACGCTATTCATATCCTTATTTGTTTCCAAATGTCTGATTACATCATGTTACTAGCTGCTTGAAACGGAAAAATCACATCTACATAGAGCCACACAATGCGAACATGTTACTATTATGAGTATCAGATTTTAAAATGTATGTATTAATAAATTAATTGTCTTAAAATGTTAGAAAATTTATTCATTCCCACTTATTATTGATTTATTTCCCATCTTTTGCTACATTTTTGAATTTAGAGTATTTTCAATGTTGAAAAGGTAATATTTCTGTATAACGAAATTACTGTTTAACGATTTTTTTCAAGGGAACAATCGATTTCGTTATATAGATGTCCGACTGTATATATTTATTTATTTTTTTTTATTCTTCACAATCTATTAGTTAATTGTAATTTCAATCTATTTAACACGGTTGTGGTAAGCTTAGCTTCTAAGCACTACTCATACTGCCACCTACTTTGGTTTCTTATTTACACTTCGTTTTGTACTTTGCAGCTTGGCTTTGCTTTGTGAAAATGCTGAAGCTATCTTGGTTTAATTTTCACTGCATAAGTGCTAACGCTGTGCAAATCTTTTGCGTCGGTGGGCTGATCGTGTTTTTTTTTCAGTTGCTGTTAGCTGCATTGATTTGTGTGAAGTTCAAAATGCAGCGATTCCACGACTATTGTTGTCCTGTGGCCTGACGAGATAGAACTAAATGGCCATAGTGTTTTCAATTTAAAGTTGTTTATTAGTCTTGTTGCTATAATTGGTTTAGAGTATCAAAGTCGCAGTATTTCACATTATTTGGTTTCGGCGTTTATAGGGTACGCCGTCTAAATTTGTTCATTATTGGCTTGTAAATTATGCTCTATCGGCTTTCTATTTAAAGTATTCAAAAGTTTAGGTACATATTTCATCCACAACACCCTTTCTTTCAATTTAGTTTTCCTCCCTTGTATTTTCTTCAGTGTTTATTTAAGAACTAGTTTTCGACCTATTCGCTTCTCGCAAGGCTTATCCATTCTGCTGACCTATTTTACACAAACACTGCCCCTACCATTAATATCCAGACACCTGCATATCTACAAATAACTTTTATTTAAAGGAAAACTAATAATGAGTGCTGAAACCTTTGACAGCCTGTCAGAGCCGTGAAAAGGTACTTGGGAGCCTGGATGCAAAAGGATTAAGGGACCTCGTTTATTTATGTTGAGACTTTGATGGCTCTCTCGGTTGGGGCCCACTAGATCAGGGGGCCCTGGTACGGCATATCCAAAGCCCCCCCATTTACACGACCCTGCAGCCTGTAGTCCCCGTGGAATACACTCTGCCAGTTTGCAAATGTCCGATATTTTCCGCTAATCGTCCTTAAAAGTGACCGCAGGTTCAGCTCTGTTTCTTGCGCAGTCTCCCCTCACACGCACCCGACGATTCAGTTCATTTAAGAGGTTCACTAAAAGTCCAGCTTTCTGACGCCCATGTCCTAAAACCAGTCTGTCACAACGTCCTGCTAATATAGGGATGGACCTTCCCCAACGTGCTGCCACACAGTAGGTAAAGCATTATTATCCAGGACGTCTAGATAAAGTTTAGAATTCATGGTTTTATCTAAAACAACCAATCGTCTCCAGTCAAACTATGAAAAATAGCTATAGACCAGCGGTTCCCAACTTTTTGGACTCGCGAACCACTTTCAAAATAATATTTTTATTGCGAACCCCTGAGCCTATATTCTCTGAAATCGTATAAAAGTACTGAATTTTCATTATAAATATTTCCAGTAATACGTTTCTATAAGCGATGTTGCGTAATAAAAATTATTATTAAGTATTATTTATACTTTCTAAAGCAGTTATTGATTAGTCCAAACTAGATTTTGAAGAGGCTAAGAGTAGAAAACTTGCTTCTTGCTGTAATGGTAGCCGAGCATTCTGTTCTTTCCAAAGCTTGGCCGCAATTTTTGCCCATCCCTGTTCCCGCATCTATCAAAACCAGTTGGTTCTGTTGCCACATCAGCCAAAGATAAAGCTGACCTGTTAGCAACCTGTTTATTTTTCCAATTCATGTATTGATGATCTTGAAAAATCACCTCAAACCGTTCCCAGTACACTCCATTCAAATGAATCTTGTGGTTTTCCGTCAAAAGAATGTCAGAAGGATTTTGATGAATCTGATACTACGAAAACTCCAGGTCCTGATAGGATTTCTCCATTTGTTCTCAAAACCTGTGCCCGTGAACTTACTCCTGTTTTGTATCGTCTTGTTTCACTTTCTTATTCCAAAGATATTGTTCCTTCTGCTTGGAAATTTTCGCATATGCAGGCAGTTCCTAAAAAAGCGTGACAAATTCCTTCCATCCAATTATCGTCCCATTGCGATTACTTCTACTCTTTCCAAAGTAATGGAAAAATCAATAAACTGCCAACTCAAACTATCTGGAAATCTTTCATCTGGTCAACGATCCCCAGTATGGATTCCGTCAGTGTCGTTTCACTGGTGATATTCTGGCTTATGTACAGCTATGCAAGAACTTCAGTAAGAACTTCTAGAAGAGACAAAACGGAATGAAGACATAAGAGAGAAAATGGAAGTGAAAAAGAAAAGCGTTTAACGTGGTATGGACATGTGAAACGGATGCAAAAAAACAGATATTTAAAGGCTATCCTGGAATGGATACCTCCTGGAAGAAGGAGAAGAGGAAGACCTAGGATCACATCGATGGATGGATGGAGTACGGGAATGCATGACAGCCCGAGGTTTAACATGACCAACACACCTTGAACCGCACTTTACGTCGGGAAAAAATTCCTACCAAAAAATAACTTGTAGGCTGAGGAAACCCATTGTAAATGGAAACACTCCTCTTGAAAAAGATGTGCATCTATGGACAAATTCAATGGAAAAGTTTTTGGTGAAACTCAAGCCATTGCTGTTGACATTTTAAAGGCTTTTGATAGTGTTTGGCATTTCAAAGGCTTTTGATAGTGTTTGGCATTTCAAAGGCTTTTGATCGTGTTTGGCATTTCAAAGGCTTTTGATCGTGTTTGGCATTTCAAAGACTTTTGATCGTGTTTGGCATAAAAGTCTTCTGAATAAGCTTCCATCCTATGGTTTTCCAGCTGTTTCTTGTGATTGAGTATCCAGTTTTCTCTCTGGTGAGGATAGACGGCTCTTCGTCTTCTAACTTCTCCACTAATGCTGGTGTTCCCCAAAGTTCAGTTCTTTCCCCCACTCTTTTCCTCTTGTATATTAATGGCCTTTTTCCATTGACCGGGAATTCTATCCATGGTTTTGCTGGTGATAGCACATTACTTCCCACCTTCCAGTTTGAGAAACCCTGCCCTGCTCAAACAGCTTCAAATTCTCGAGTGTCCATTGTCAAATCGTTAAATGCTGATCTCCAGGCAATTTTCCAGTGGTTCAAATAAAAAAAAATTAAACTTAATTTCAATCCTTCTAAAGCTCAGACTCCTGTCTTATATCTCGCAAAAAGGATTATTCTGCTCCTATGCTGATATATTTATTTTGGGGATTACCCTGACTTCTAATCTCTCTGATTAAAGAGGCCTGTGCGCTCTGGATTCATTATTATCAAAACTAAAATTAATGTAACACAGAGCGAAAACGGATACAAAAATAGATTGTGACAAATTTAATAATAGGAAATATACATATATTAGATTAGATACATACAAAGAAAAAGCTTTGGTTGTTTTGTCAACCTTCCTCAGTTAAACTGACAGTTAAGAATGGAGCATGAGGGCGTGTACTGCCAATCTGGTACCTGAAGTGCGTGATTAATTGTTGGATGTTGAAGCCTGTGGCTGTGTTGCATGCGGACGTTGCCAGCGTTTCTCAACATCCACTGTTCCTGTTGACTGAGGTATTGGAGCATTTGATGTTCAACGACTCCAACCAGGCGCGTCGTCGATAGTGGCGGGACTTATCCACAATCACGACATGGCGGTGTGGGTCAATGTCGTGGTGGGTTGCCCAAACGTGTTCGGCAATAGCTGAGTGCTCCACAACTGCTAAGTGGATTGCTCTTTTGTGTTCGGAAAGGCGTTTTTTCGAGCCGTCTCCCAGTTTCCCCGATGTAGAAGCTAGTGTAGTCACGGCAAGAGATACGGTACACTATTCCGCTTTGTAGTAAGGTGGGGACCGGTGTTTTTACTTTAGAGATGAGAGATCGTAATTTTCTGTATGGGAGTTGTACGCATGTCATTTTAATCCCATCTGATTTTAAGACTTCACAAACCTGTTGTGATTGGTTGGAGTAGTAGGAGATAAAGGCGCTCGCGGCTGAGTCATTACCTTGGATGTTTCTGTTTGTCGAACACAAAAGAGCAATCCGCTTAGCGGATGTGGAGCACTCAGCTATTGCCGAACACGTTTGGGCAACCCACCACGACATTGACCCACACCGCCATGTCGTGATTGTGGATAAGTCCCGCCACTATCGACGACGCGCCTGGTTGGAGTCGTTGAACATCAAATGCTCCAATACCTCAGTCAACAGGAACAGTGGATGTCAAGTCTACCCTATCATCGACACAGCAATCCTGACTATTGACAAACGCTGGCAACGTCCGCATGCATCATAGCCACAGGCTTCAACATCCAACGATTAATCACGCACCTCACATACATGATTGGCAGTACACGCCCTCATGCTCCATTCTTAACTGTCAGTTTAACTGAGGAAGGTTGACAAAATAACCGAAAGCTTTTTGTTTGTATGTATCAAATCTAATATATGTATATTTCCTATTATTAAACTTGTCACAATCTATTTTTGTATCCGTTTTCGCTCTGTGTTACAGTAATTTTAGTTCTAATCTCTCTTGGCACAAGTACATTACAAATATAGCTTCCTCTGCATCTAAAAAAACTTGGTTTTCTGTTTCGCTTTCGGCGTTACTTTTCTTCCAAACAGCTGTTCACTCTGTACGAATCGCAAATCCGCCCTACCATGGAACATTGTTTCCACATCTGGAGCGGTGAACCCAAAACCTCTCTCACGATTCTAGATTCCATTCAGAAGAGGGCAGTTAGGTTAATTAATGACTCATCTCTAACAGAGTCTGTCCACTCTCTGTCTCATACACGTTTTGTTTCTGCCGCATGTCTTTTCTATGGATGGCTACTTCCATGGAAACTGTTCTTCTGAATTGGCTTCTATAATTCCCACTCTCTTTTAAAGCAGTCCGAACACGTAAGGCAACCAGCCAACATCCTTTTACTGTCCAACTTCAAACTCACAGAACTAACTTTTCTTCTTCCTCATTTATTCATTCAACTTCTGTTTTCTGGAACAACCTTCCTTCATACGTATTTCCTGAAAATTTACAATCTAGATAACTTCAAGTCTAATGTCAAGAGGTATCTTCTTTCAGTTTTTCAACCCATGCACAGTACTAAGTACTATAAGTTCTACAAAAAAACCTATACATAACAATTATTCTTGAGAAAGAAAGAAAAAAGTATGGAAAACATTTATTATTTAACACTTTCATCATTTCTACTACCCAGGTAATATGAATGCATACTTCAGAACGAGTGGCCGAGATATTGCACTGCTTTTAATAAGTAACTTCACCAGACTAATGTTACTTATTCTCGGAGGATACCACCACCCAGGTGGCACCGTTTCGAAATTTGTTGGCTTACTCATCGGTGGGTGGGCAGGTACTCTGTTGTTGCAATAGTGACAACCCGGTTATGAAGTATAACTCCACAATATGAGAGATGCTTGATGGTGTGCATGGATTAATCTTAAACTATTTCTTAACTAAACGTCCAAGAGTATAAAAAGGTTTTTTATGCATGGGTAAATGAACTTCCAGTATTTCTACTACCCAGGTAGTATTGCATGCATCTGATTATATCTCGCATTGCCATATGCATAAACAACCGTTTTCATACTCTTGGACGTTTAGTCAAAAATACTGTTGTTGTTGTTATTGTTATTTGGTTTTTAGGAGCATTAGCAACTAAGGCCATATTGCTGCGGGGTGGTCATTTCATGACCTTTCCGCATCCTCCGTATTTGGTGGTCACGGGTTCGAACCCCGGTCTAATCAAGAAGCGTGTGCTACGCACTGCTGCTCCTGCCCACCTGGTTACGGAGGCGTCAGTCTAGAAATAATTTTAGATATTTATTTATCATGATATACTGTAAGATAGTAAAGTAATTATAAGGAACTGTGGGATATGTGGTTTATTTCTTTGGCAATTCTTTACTTTTTATTTAATTTTAGTTTATTTTATTGTTTATTATTAGTTATATTTTGTAGTTTACAATAATATACCTATGTAAATCTAAGCAGACGCCATTACGGAATTTTTAGTACGAACCCCCTGGAACACTTTCGCGAACCCCCAGGGGTTCGCGAGCCACCGGTTGGGAACCGCTGCTCTAGACTATCAAGCTGCTTCCGAAAAACTTCATTGTCGGGACGATACAGTCCGGCAAGTAGCTTTCTCCGGGCATCTGGTATGCCCAGGAGAAAGACTCGTCGGCTATGTATCATGACTCGTCACTCTAAACAAGAACAAATGTCTTTCTGAAAGCCTGCGTAGGCTGCAGCAAAATCGACATGCGTTCAGAGCGAAAGATTCTTTGTAGGGCTTTCTTATCACGTTCTGTCATCTTCAGAGGTTTTCCTGGGTCGTTTCGTGATGAAAAGTTTCAGCAACAGTCCGATTCCATTTGCATATTACATCACCATCCGTCGACCTGAGATCTTCAGTGCCATTGAAATATTACGTACAAATTATGTGGCAACCTATTATCATATTGCTTATGTGGCACCCTAATATGATTCCGAACTGGAAGTCTGTTCACTCAGTTGATCGCGGCATCTGGCACTCACAATCACTATTCTCTCCTCGAAGGCGTACAGGCATATTTATAGTTGTGTAAGACGTAATTTCAAAGCAAAGGTCTCCGGTTATTAAGAAGCACAAAGGTTATGCCAATAGCAAAAAAAAAAAAAAAAAAAAAAAAAAATCAACTTAAGAGTTATAAAAAACAGTATGCTTCTTTGCAGACCTTCCTATGTCACTTACTGCGCAGCCGTGCGTTTGACTTTCATAACTACAATGGTGGTTTTAAGATAGGTCTTAAAATATTTTCAAAAAAAGCCAGTCCATCATCTGGACCTGTTCTTCCATACAGTGATAGCACCTAATGAAAGCAATTTTATTAATATGCAAAGTACTGCATATACAAATATGCAGTGCTTTGCATCTTTGTGTAATGAATACTGTCACTTTGAGAAACAATGTGCCTATGCGCGAAATATTACTTGCACTTTAATAACTACCTTCTGATTGAGAATTCTGTAACCTCTCAGTGACAAGTAGTAGTAGTAGTAGTAGTAGTAGTAGTGGCATGTGATGCAAGAAACCAAGTATATGAGCTTATGAAGCATCAGCCAAAAAAAAAAAAAAAAAAAAAAATCGCACCATTTCCTCCAAATGCGTTTCCAGTTCCTCCTTAAATTTATTTAACTTCAACAAAGACAGATGGAAGTTTGTTCCAGCAATTAACCACCCGCTGGCTAAAGGCAAATTTCCGCACATCTATTCTACGTCTGTCTTTTCTTAATTTGAATTTATACCCCCTTAGGTTCGTAATCTGAACAAGTGGAAGAATCCCATCAGAATTCAGCGTGCTCAACCCATTCAAGGCCTTATACACCTCAATCAGATCACCGCGCAGGTGCCTAGTCTCCAGCCACTGCAATTTGCAGAACTTAAACCTCTCTTGGTAAGAGGATCCCTTCATTCCCCTCACCAATCTTGTTGCACTTCTCTGTACACGCTCAAGCAAAGCTACATCCTTCCTAAAATGAGGCCTCCAGACCTGTACGCAGTACTCATGGCGTGGCCTGACCATTTCCTTCTACAGAGGGACAATCACCTCCTTTTCCCTGCTAGCAAAATTCCTATATATCATTGACAAAACCCCATGACCTGCCCTGGCAGCCTGTCTACATTGCTCAGAAAACTATATTTGACTGCACAATTACTCCCAGGTCTTTTTCATTTTCTACCACCTTAAGTGTAGTACCACACAGTTGGTACGTTTTTCTGGGGTTACTTCTACCCATATGCAGTACTTTGCATTTGTCAAGGTTAAACTTCAATTGCCACTTCTTAGCCCATCTGCCCAAATTATCTAGATCCTTCGCAGATAATTATTGTTTTACATAGATGCGTATAATTCTATGAAATAGTGTATTGAGAAATAACACTAAACTTAACATTTTGAAATTAAGAAAGAAAAATACTTTATTAAATATTAAATTTTGGGAATATTTGACTATACCTATTCCTTTCAAATTACTACTACGAGTAAATTATTTGTTGACATTGGCGACGTTTTTGAACCTACCTTGGGATTCTTATCTCTGGTTCGAAGATTATATACAACCAACTGGGTGGTGTTACACTCAGAGTAGTGGAGGATGAAAGAGACCTGGGGTAACTGCGCAGTCAGATATGAAGTTTTCTGATCAGAGTAAACAGGCTGCCAGAGTAGGTCAAGGGGTATTACCAATGATATACAGGAATTTTGCTAGCAGGGATAAGATGTTTATCCCCTTGTACAAGGCAATGGTCAGGCCACACCTTGAGTACTGTATACGGGTCTGGAAGATTCATTTTAGGAAGGATGTAGAGTTGCTAGAACGAGTACAGAGAAGGGCAACAAGACCTGTGAGGGGAGGGGAACAAAGGGGTGCTCTTAAGAAAGGGTGCGCTTAAGTTCTGAAAAATTGCAGCGTCTGGAGACTAGCCACCTGCGAGGCAATCTGATTGAGGTGTATAAGGCCTTGAATGGATTGAGCAGGCTCAATGCTGATGGAATTCTTCCTCTTGCTCAGATTACAAACTGAGGGGTCACAGATTCAAACTGAGGAAAGACTGTTGTAGAAGAGATGTGCGGAAATTTGCCTTTATCCAGTGGGTAATTGATTGCTGGAACAAACTTCTATATTTTGTTGTGGAAGTTGATAGCTTAAATAAATTCAAAACAGAACTAGACAAACATTTGGAATGAATAGGTTGTTTTTTAGAATGTCAGTGAAATGTGAAGGGTTTTTTTTTTTTTTTTTGGCTAATGCTGTATAAGCTTGCTTTCTTGCATCATATACCTCTACTAATGCTAATGCTAATGGTAAGAAATTAATTTCAATTAATTCGTACTTATATATTATTGTAAGTGGTGACCAAAGCCCTATTTCTTACGTAGCGCTAAGAAGGTGCCTTCACAATATGAGACCTGATCTCATCACGATTTGGGTCGGTATATCAAGGTAACTCCAACAGTCAGTGCATTCACCGGCCTTCGCTAATCACTTAATTTACATAATATTTAAATTTAATTACAAAATTTTCTTTAAAGATTTAATTAGTTTTCAAGGCAAATTAAATATGGTATTTTATTTGGAGTACTGTACGATATTTGGATGACTTAGCACTTTTAATTTAATTCTATTCTTACTTACTCCAGAATTATAACTTATTTACTATTTTAAAGAATATATATGCTGTCCCTATAGTCAGGAAAAAACATGGAAAAAAAAATAAAAAGCAAAGCCTTTGTCTGTGGCATAGTTTAAGAGGCACATTTAAGAGCCATCGGCAAGCGTTAAAAACGTTTTAATTTTCAGATATTAAAAAATATATTAAAACCTTAATATTTCTGTTCCAAAATCCTTAGCTTTCCAACGATATGCTATACTTTCACATTATCCGGTTTATTACGTGAGAAAATTTCCTTAATCACATGTTCATATTTTTCGCTATCCTGGAAAACTATTGCAATTTTCAGGGTTTGAAAGTTTTTCCTCTAGTATAGAGCTAAGATGAAGCTCCGTGCAAAAATTTCATTAAATTTGGTCCAGTACAAATAAATTATTGTTACCATCATACAAGTATGATTGCAACAATACAAGTTACAATAATTCGCTTCTGGTGGAAGCTGAAGATGACGTCAGTTCCGTAACGCTTTTCGCATGACGGTTTTTCGTTACAAAATTTTGGGAATAACGCCAGTAAAAACATTTTTAGCGTCAAAAATTGAAAATACAGACATTTTGCTCTCGCGGGTAGCAGAGTTAACATCACTTGAATTCAGATCCTGCCAATGATGCAATGAATTTTTATGGGTCTTTCTCATAACGTTGCTGAGTTAGTTGGCCACGGGCGAGTGTAGCACGGTATTTCTACAAGACTCTCGTATATATGCATATATGCTTATTGTCTTCACCATGTCCGTCTGTCTGTCCGCAAGTAACAACTCAACTCTCAGTGGGCAGATTTCCATGAAATTTTACATTTTTAAAAATATTTGAGCCTTTCCAAATTTAATTTCATTAAAATCCAAAAAACATAAATCCGATAATCCTTATTATCTTTCTCCATACAATTTGTATGGAAAAGAGAAATTCATAGATTAAATGTAGTTGTAATGCAGTATCGTTCATTTTAGAAAGTCTGTGCATGCTTCGCTTGTCTGTGCATGCTTCGCTTAAGCACTACTTGTAAGCGCTCACCGTAGCACAGTTGATATAATCACCGTCCTCCCGTAGGTTAGTAAGATCCTGTGACCACCAGGGGAAGGACCTTGGACTTTTAGAACATTTCTTCATTAATGCTTGTGAGGCTTTCAGGAGCAATGATTGAACAAAATCTGTTTTCTGGGTTCTGTTCATGGAGTGATATCTATTGAGGGCAGGTGGCTTCCCGGATAACCTCATCAAAAATGTCCCATTTAGCTGACCTTGTAGAGAACCTGGAAATATCATGCATGTAGATTTTTCGAGGAGTAACTTGATCAATAATACAGTATGTGATAAGGCTGTGTCACTGGTAGTCGCATATTCGTGCACCTGCCATTGTTGGAGACAATTGTTAAGGGAGGGCGTTACAAGAGTAACGTCCAAGTTGGATTCCCCAGTTCCTGAGGAGTAGGTGGTAGGATGACCCGGTAGATTAGCGATCTCCAATCTGCGGGCAGCAATAAATTTATCAAGTGGATCTCCCTGACAAAATCGAACCCAACAACTAGAGAACATCAGAATCAAAGTGTGCAGGTACAACGTAATGTCTGCGCGTGTAACACAGTTATTATACTCACCGTCCTCCCCATAACGGAAAAGGCCTAGGTTCAAATCCTGTCAATGAAATAAGGAACTTTTATGGGCTTTTTTCATTCTACGAGTTAGTCGGGTTGAGTTAGACCAACGATATGACTGAGTTAGTCGGTCTAACTCAACCCGACTAACTCAGCCACTTGGTATCTATACCAAGGTTTTTTCCCCACCCACGGAAACTCGAGTTTTTCACCTGCAAAGCAGGCAAATCGACTAGAGAACACACGCAGTTTATGGACATAATACACATTGGTGGATGAGGTTGTTCTCGTGTAACCGTAATATGAAAGTTTTTGTACGCTATAGACTATATAACTGCTGTTGTAGTGATGAGCACTCATAAAGAAGTAATTAATTTTCTCCCACTGACATCGCTTTTTTTTTCTGACTTCCAGCCAGAAATGAGTTTTTTCCTAGGTCTGCAACTCCAAGTGCAACAAACAGCTAGTAATCTCAGACGAACAGTTGCAGTAGAGCACACAGTATTACAACTTTCTATCCATTGGCAAAATAACTGAGAGAACATTTTATTCTGGGGAAATCCTTCGAAGCCCCTTATCGTTACGAGTTTAGATACAACGAGACTGCTAGTGCGAGACAAATGTGTAATGAATTTTGTGTGTCTACATCTTTTACCTTATAAAATAAACCTTACAAAAATTAACTGTCTTCGCTACTAGAACAACACAACACGTTGCATTACACATTAAAACAATAACAATATTGCCCTCAAACTTGATTAGTCTCTCCTATTGTACCAGCTGATGTCGAGGGTTCACAGAGAGAGAGAGAGAGAGAGAGAGAGAGAGAGAGAGAGAGAGAGAGAGAGAGATCGCCATCTTTTCCTGTCACGAGCAACCGCTTTCTCCAGGTCACTCCCCTCTCGGCCAGGCTATTATGGATTTATTTTCCCATTTCAACCGTGGCTTCCCCCTTGGTCGCACTCCAGAGGGTTTGACTTCCCAGGCCAAACGTGGAAACTGGTTGTCGTTCATTATGACATGGCCACACCATCGAAGTTGGGCTTCTTGGATCTGCGTGAATTACGTTAAACATAGCCCGTACAGTCTGATTGTGAACCTTGTTTCGTCTTGTCTTCTGCTCCACTGTACAAAGATATCTCATCTCGGCAGCTTGTAGTCGGCTCCGATGCTTGGAGGAGAGGGTCCATGACTCACAGCTGTATGTCAAGGTTGTACATAGGTGAATTTGTACACAGCTAACTTTTTCCTCTTGCTCACCTCCTCCTTCTTGCTGATAAGTCTTCGGTTTCTGGCATAGTACAGGCGTCCTGAGGCTGTAATCCTTGCATTTAGCTCTTCATCTATTCGGCCATCCTCGCTGATAACAGATCCCAAATACTTGAAGTGCCGAACCTGCTAAAGGTTTTTCCCATCTAAGGTGATCAGATGGCTTACAGGTTTGCGGGCATTTACCATAGACTTGGTCTTTCCCGAGCTAATGTCCATTTCTCTTTTCACCATAGCTTTCTGGCACACATTCAGGTTAAAAGCAATATCAATACTGCTCTCAAGAAATAAACAATAACAGTACTGCATTCTGTACTGATTCACGGTATATACTGAAATCGCTTGAAATATTCGTGAAGTTGACAAGCCATTCTTCAGAAATTACAATTCTATAAACAAAATAAGCGGGAAAAAATTTGTTTTGCAGTAACTTTGACGTCTGCAACACTTAGTTACCCTTTAATCACAGGCATTTCCTCTCCAAGAACTACGTAAATAAACAAATAAACTTTAACTGTTTTATCTGCACTGCGAATTAATGTAACGGTTTTTCAGTGGATAGTGATCGCCAGAAAGCGCTTTATTATTATTTTTCCCCTTCTCAGAAACCATTCCTTCTATACCAAACTGCTTCATAACGTAGAACATGAATATGTTTAAATGCTAGTAGTCTGCAACTGAAAAGGAAAATTGTAATCATGCAATTTTTGAAAGCGTCACGGAAGATTTATGATCGACCTTTTTATTTCTCTAAATGGGAGAAAGAGGTCGCCACTACTACCGCTATGGGTCAAAACGGAAGCTTGAGGCCACCATCAATAAAACGGTGACACTAATTATTTGACGTATGCTCCCCTCACCTTCTCCTTGAGATTTCATCAAACCATCCTACATCACAGTACCACCATCGTCACAGCAAAGGTCACGTAGGTCATAGGGGACAGGACTAGAGACAAAAAAAAAGAGGACGCACAGCCTTTTTTGCCTATACATCTGAAGAAAAAAACAGCAACAACAAAGAAAGGAAATGTGAGCATTAGGACTTGGCTGTGTCATACTCTTTACGGTTTTACAGAGAGAGAGAGAGAAAGAGATTACACCAGGTTTCACATTAATTACTGTTTAACACTGGTTTTGTTGTCGTTGTGATTTTGTACTAGTTATTGGCACCTGTTTCTTTAACAAAACAGGTGCAAATAACCGGTACTAATAGAAATACGCCGCCTCCCATTATTTTAATATTGTATTCATTTTTAGGACCTTGAAATTAACAATGATTTTAAGATGCACATTTTATTTTATGGGAGTATTAGAACGAAACCCATCTGGCGGTTAGGATGGATGAAAGTGTAGACATGGACAGGGTTAATAACAATACTCGTCATCAATCAGCGTAACGGTAGAGAGAAAGGCAAAATTAGGAATTCTGATATGATTTTTGAATCAACTCCATTCTCAATCGATGGGTTGGTTCAATTTTGGGCCTTCCCTGGAACGCATCGGTTAGTTCGCGATACAAGGAAGTGAGACTCCTCAGCATCTACCAACTGCTACAGAAAGCCGAGGTGGTTTTTGTTTACAATACACTGAAGACACCAGAGTTTCCCCCTCTCTGCAGGTCCTTTTTCATAACCACAGAAGAAGAAGAAATATCATACAATCTAAGAAATGAAGCCAACTTGAAGATTTTGCTTTTCAGAAAAGCCATAGGTCAGAAAAGTATAAAAAGAGAGGTACTAAAACCTGGAACACACTTCCTGCAAAACTCAAAAATGTCACTTCACTAAATCAATTCAAGAAACTACTAATTGAACACATCACCAGGGATGTCTGATTCAAATTACCTTCCACTAAACTCCCGGATTTTAAAAATACCAACATGGAAATAATGTACAGATGTTAAAGGAAGCAGATGGCAAATAGTTTGTAAATTTCTGAGCAGACAACTCATCATTTTTCTTGTCTCTCATCATTTAATCGTAAAAATGTTCATAATGATATTATAACTAGTGATGCTTTTTGAAGTATTCTGTAAAGAAATGTACAAAAAACTCCAATTTATTTCTGTCTTTTCTGTTAAACAATACCCGTACAATTCCAGAACTGTATATTTTTCAATTGTATATTTGTATATTCATCGTTTTTAAGGGAACACCCCCTAAAAACCCTTTAACTTATGTATTCCCCCTCCCTTTTTGCTGTTATCTCCCAAAAAAGTGTAACATAAAATAGGGATAAATAAATTATTATTATTATTTACATAATTTATAACGATCAGTACAGTATAATAAACAACATATTTGGAACAGTGACATGTACTGTAGTATTGCAAATCACTGTTCAAGGAAAAAGATAGGATTTGATTCATTAAAGTTTAGAAAGGCTTTCGCTATGATGTGCTTATCCTTGGCACGTGCCTTATCTAAAATAACATCTTAATTATTCAGGTGATTAATTAATACAAATTTCGTTATATTCCACATTGTAAGTCATCAATTTCGGTTAACAAAGCAGCTCTGTGTAATATTCCCCGTAAAAACGTAATTTCAGCCAAGAGCGTGGGATGGACGGTATTTTGTCTCGGTTGTTAAAGATGGGTTTTTAGATCTAAGAGGTAACTCATTTTTCGGGTAAAATATCTAGTGTAAGAACTATTAAAAATTAGCTTACAAATAGCAAGTTGTCTTAAGTAGGTTTGTTCCCAGTGTTTATGCAATGTTACGGTGTTTGCAATTTTTCACCACCTTTAAAGCTATAACCATTTTAAATCAGTGGTAATTACGAAAACACTGAACCTCTTCTCACTGCATTTAATAGGTATAAGCATTACACGATCTAGTGTAGAGTTAAAGTCTGTCTGTAAGAGACAAAACGTTACGAACATATTTCAATAAGACAATTATGACACCATGGAAACAAATGGATCAATTAATGTATCAATTAATTAATGCATGGCAGTATCCAAATAAACGGCAGGTTATTTTTGATATGAAACATCCTTGGGGGCACCCAGTAAATCTTATCGGTCACGAAAAATGCTACGCGGAAGTGACGTCATCTGTAGCTTCAGCCAGGGGCGATCAAATGGGTAATTAAGTCTATTGGCTTAGTATTTATTATTGATGTGAAACAATAATAAATACCAAGTTCGTGTGCACATCGAAAATGCACGCGGATTTCGCCAAGGATGTTTCACATAAAACCATCTAATGCGCGTGCTCGGCACACGTGCCATTTTTTTTTTTTTTTTTTTTTAAATCTATTACCACCTTACATGAACGAAACACATCACCCACCAGCAAACGCTTTCTGTAGGGAAATCCTTTTTTAATTATGAAGGCCTGCAGGCAAGTGGAGATGCCACCTCTATTCACATTGCCATTGTTATGGTTTACTGCCGACAACCCCATTGTTCCATTATTTTACGACCTTCCTGCGGAGAGAAAGGAAATCATGTACTCAGTGTACGTACTAGTATCCTGTATACAGTAATTATAAATATGACATTTCTTTGCTAACCTTGACAATCAATCTCTTCAAAATGCAGACCCCCATCTTATGTTTCTTAGGGAAATCCCATTACGTGCCGGAATCCGGCTTTGTAATTTATCTTGACTTTAGCTGCGGATCAGAGAAACAAGGAAACATCCCCTTGAAATTTAGGACCATCTCATGCTCTGCCTAACGGTAGATAGATCTCTTTAATTAATGAACTGTTCGCAAAATATGAAGACTACATTTAGCTCATAATGAGCAAAGCTTTCCTACCTTACGTACAGCAGACTTTATACCTGTCAAAATATAAGGAATTTAAAAATACTTATATTGCAGATCTTTAATACTCTTATTTTGAGAGAATAGGACAGAAAAGAAAACAGTTTGTTACATTAGTTCTGCTTTTAACGTCCCCCATTTTGTGTTAGTTAACTTGCCTGTTTGATATGCATCTGTATGTAATTCTTACTCGTACCTAACAGGCTGTCGTCCAAATAATATTGCACGCACAACCTTGAAACGCCTTAAACACACCTCTAGTTGCTGAACCTATGAGGGAAAGGCGGTGCAAACTGAAGAAAAGATTAACATACTGCATTCCATAAATGATTATTCGGAGAGTTATTAATTTTTAATACTGGTAATGGAAAAACCCAAAGCAGTGGATTTCCTGAATCATGTATATATATATCTTTCTTTTTGCTGGGCATGGAAAAGTCAAGAAGTTGTTACTATGTGCAGAGTTACAGGAAGAAATAACTAGAAAGAAAATGAGAAAGAGTGGGTTGAATAATAGACAGGGTGTTCCCGAATGGTTGTCTTTTGAGTTTGCAATGCCAAGTTAACAGTGGTGTGTGTGTTTTGGACAGAGAAGGAGGAACATGTATCGTTTTCGTTTGCAAACTTTATTTTTTGTATTTTTTATGTGTTATTTTTGCAAAAAATTATTTGAGTACCTACCGTATTCGATACAGTGCATACCAAAGTCGATTGATTTAAATGATTGAAACCTTCTATGTTATAAGAAACTCACCTCAAAATTTCTGAGAAATCGTATATAAGTTTCGTATATAACGGGGAAGATGCACTCTCCCACCAACATTCTCTCTACTAACCCTAAATGATTTTGCAGAACACGCATCCCTGTGGAGCTTTTTAGGAGGTGTCAACAATCTCGGACCCCATCATTACGGTACCAACAGATCCACGGCTATTGTTTACTTCATTTGCTGTAAAATTTATAGTCTCACGCATGGGTGACGGCAGGATATTTTTTGCAAGGTGGTGAATGTGAGAAGAAATTTTTTGTTCTCCAAATTTTCGAATACATGCAATATCTTATGCTTCAATGAATTAATGAAAATATTAAAAAAATTGTGTATTACTTCGAAATCCAAACTTGCACCATGCTGCCGGCGCCATGGTCACACGTCTGTCTTCATGGAGTAGTTATTCCACTTTAGTCATAATGGTAGGGTCTGTAGCTTAGATGAGTACTTCTTTTGGGTCATCGTGTACACTGCTTCGCCCACATCCGGATTGTCTTTTCCAATTTTTCACAGTCTCATATGATAGGCAATCTTCCCCATATTTCATATCTACATGGTTTTGCTTCTTTGCCTTGTAAATGGAGAAATTTTATAATTAAACGGACCTCAACCTTCTCCAGAATACCATCTCTTGCTATATTCATGGATCTAGTTCAGTAACCAATGGATCAAAGATTAACTTACGATTATTAATAGTATACACTGGCCCACCATTAATATCCAGACACTTGCATATCTATAAATAATCTGTATTTACAAGAAAACAAATAAGATGTGCTGACACCCTTATCCTTTATGACAGCCTCCAGTGTTTGTTTTTGTTTTCTTGTAAATGCACTACGATATTTGGCGTCATACGGCCTTCAAAGCAGCAATCTGTTCAGCTCTGTTTCTTGGGCACTTACTCCTCACACGCACCCGACGATCCAATTCATCCCACAGGTTCTCTGTAGAGTTGAGATTAGGACTCCGGGCTGATCCGTCCAACTTTTCAATGCTCACGTCCTCAAAAGTGGGCAGTATGACATGAAGCGTTGTTCTGCTTATATAGGTTTGTACGTTCTTCAGCATGCTGCCACAACGTACATAACACATTGTCCAGGACACCTAAATAGATCTCAGCACTCATGGTTTTGTCCAAAACAACCAATGGTCCCAGGCCAAACCCATAAAAATACAACCGCGGACAATCACAGTAAAATTCATCGTCCGGATGATACATCCCTGCAAGTGGCTGCCTATAGGAATTCGCCACAACCAGGGGTGTATCATCCGGACAATAGACTATGTACAACGACTCGTCACTCCAACACACGTCTTACCATTGGTGTATGGTCGAAGAATACACACCAAAATAGACGGCGTCTGGCATTATTCGGGGTGATTAGAGGGTTGCACGACCATGGCAACTGCGATAACGTCGGCATGCGTTCCGATTCCTTGCAGAGCTCTTCTCTCATGGTCCTTCAGCTTCGTAGGTCTTCTGGGCCATTTCGTGATGGTTTCATCACACCAGTTCACTTCCATTTGCAGATAACATTAGCAACCGTCGACCTACGGATGCCTTCTGTGGTTGAAATGTCACGTGCAGATCGACTGCTTAAGTGGTACCTTTTTATCATTCCATGTAAGTCTTAACTCTGTCGATCGTGGCATCTTGCATTCACAATCGTACTACTGTCTCCTAGAAGGCATACGAGCATGTTTATAGTTCGTGTTTGGCATGTTGTGCTTGGGTAAGACGTGACCAACTGTCAACGGAGGGCATATCCGGATATTAATGGGCGGCAGTGTATATATACATAATAGCAAATCCCTAACTAAAATATTTGTAGGCCAATACATATTGATCGCCGATAGTACTGTATTCAGAGCTGAATACAGACGATACGAGCGGTATCCAGGCAGAGAGTAACTGATAAGAGAGCGGATTATTTGTTTCTTCTCATAAACATAAGCAGTTGGCCATTAGTTTCCCGTGACAGGATGGTCAGTGTACATGTACGTCATATCGCTTGTTCGAATCTGCACGATACCAAAAGCGCACTGTCTAGCTGCTATAAACCACAATTGGATAGTTCTAAAATTTTCTTGCCTTATAGCTTACATCTGCAGCATGAAACATAAATAAGAACTTTATTGTAAACATACGATATTATTTATTCGAGATGTTATAAGCATGAAGCCACCAAGTGGAATGGTGCAAAGAAGAGTAACGAGATTGGCGAGAGGAATAAAAGGGTATGAATTAAGGCTTTTAATGGATCAATACTGATGGAATCCGTCCTCTTGGTAAGATTACACACACACACACATGACGGGGCATAAATTCAAACTGAAGAAGGATGGTTGTAAGGTAGCAATGAGAAAATTTGCCTTCAGCCAGCGGGTGGTCGATTGTTGGAATAAACTTCCATCTGGTGTAGTAGAGACGGTTAGTTTTAATAAATTCAAGGACGAACTAAACAAACTGTTAGAAGAGAAGAACAAGTGATATGGTAAGTGTCGGCTTCTTCTTTTTTTTTTTTTTTTTGGCTGATACAGTATAATTAGAGAGCTGATATTTGCTTTCTTGCATCATTTGCCACTATTAATACTAATACTAACGCAAGTCGCTACATAAATCTAGCCTGTGTCTCAATGACACATACGGTGGACGCAATATATCGATCTATAATAGTAGAAAATAATAAGTAGTGTACTCAATCCTGTAGCAGATGGATGTACTTGGGTTTATCAAATATTTCCAGGAAACAGTTCAGTTCGATGTACACTTTAATGGAACTGTCGATCTTAAGCTATTGCGTTGCACATGTTTGTTTACACACGTGCAACGGGCCATCGGTTTTTGTGCACCGAACACGAACACGGGAATTCTATGGAAAAGAGTCCAATCTATAAGTTGATAATGAATAGCATCAATAACGAATAATACAATAATAGTGAATTTAGGATAACACCTAAACAAATCTCGCTTTCGCCAGCCCAGAGCTATCATCTTATTCCAAATGACCACCTCTAGGCAATTTTAGCAAACAACTGAAAGCGAAATCGCAATCTTCAACTTTTGTGAATTAACTGACTACGATTGAATGGAGCAAAATTCCGGTATCTTGATACAGAAAGCCCGTCAAGAAACTATCTCGCAGGGTGGCTGCAGTAATTCAATAACAGATAAATATATAATATGACAATATAATAGTGACGATGACAATAACATATAATATGACAATATAATAGTGACGATGACAATAACATATAATATGACAATGGCAATAATATAAAAAAATAGATGTTTTTAATATAAACGGCGGAAGTCCATGGCGGTGAGAAAAAAAAAAAAAAAAAAAACACAGATGACGCATAAGTGCAATTGTGCTTTTATCAAATCGTAATTTGTTAATCTCGAGGAATTAATATAAGATAGAAGACAACCTACGTATTGCCAATGCAGTTTTAAAAAAATCATATTAGGGCCATCGGAGTATTACCTCATCTACCCGTGAGTGTTATGTCTGTATACTGCCTAGATTCTCTGATCGATTTGCCTGCTTTGCTGGACGAAAAATTCGAGTTTCCAAATGGGAAAACTTCGCTGTCCTCGCCTGAGTAACTCAACCACGGAGTGAAGAAAAGCCCATAAAAGTTCCTCGCGTCATTCACGAAGTAGAATCAGGACATTTTCCATCCTGACTGAGTACTCTGGATGCAAGAGTACTCTTGCCACCTACTTTCCTGGGATTTCAGTGGATAGGACCAGATTTGGGAATGAGATGATTGCTGTTTCTTGAGCAACGGTTGTAATTTTAACAGAGCGAATAGAGGAAACCCTGGAGCCCGCCAAAAAATAATAAAATACTTTGTAATTTTAACAGAGTGTAGGGTTGTTCGCTGATAACTTGTTCTAGGGCCAAATAGGTCGGGCAATAATTTAGACCTGTGGGGCATATATATATACTGTATATATATATATAAACATATATATATACTGTATATATATATATATATATATATATATGTTGAAAAAACCATTGTGTAAGAGAAAAGTAAGAAAAGTAATAATAATATATACACACATATATACACATACATGCACACATATACACATATAAAAAAACCCGTTGTGTAAGAGAAACGTAAGGGAGGAAGGCAGAAGACTGGAGGGTAGGAAACAGAAGGAAGGGGGCCGACAGGGAAGATGGCCCCTGCTGACAGTGTGGCATGCCCAGTGCCTCACCAGAGGGAAGAGTGCGGTGGCAGGTGGACGAAACCCCCCCACACACACAAAAAAAAAAAAAAAAGCATTGTGTAAGAGAAAAATAAAGGGGAGGGCGGGTAAAAGGCCGGATGGTAGGAAACGAGAGAAAGAGGGTTTGGAGACTATTTTCGTGGCATGCCCTGGATCCTCTGATCACCATTAGTCACTAACTCGATGTGAACGGCTACCTTTCTACTATCGCCGACCAAATACGTTCCTCCATGATGACAGTGTGGTCAGACAACTCCGCCGTCTATCAATAAGACAACGCGCCATGTCACAAGGCTCGACAGGATGCTAAGTGGTTTCAGGAACACGAGAATGAATTCTACGTCCTCCCATGGCAGCTCAACTCATCGGACCTCAACCCAATTGAGCATGTTTAGGTCCTACTAGAAAAGGACCGTCAATGTTACGACTATACACTCTAACAATGGCCGAGGATTAATGGATACAATATGCAACGAAAGAATAGCATTGCAATAAGACACCCTGCAAGACATTGTGCATATCCATACCAAGACGTGTACTGGCTGTATTATAGACAGGTAGGAGTTTCTAACGCAAAACCAGCTCACTGTATATTATAATAGAAAAATATATGATATATTATTATAAAACGGACTATTAAATATTCTCAGTTTTCATAGTAGAATTTCTAATGCATTCATTCATTTCATTCACAGCGGTTATCGACGTTTGTAAGTGTCACCATTAGCCTTTTCGTAGGAGCAGTAATCCTCAGTAAGTATAAGTTTTAATATTGCTATAATGAATAAATTATAGAGGTAAACAAGTATTTTTATTTTTAATCGGATAAAAAAATGGTGGACTACATACATCTTTGGACGCTGATTAAGGCCTGACGTAGCCCAGTGGTCAGGAGCGAGAGTGCATACCACGCGCTCCTTGAGTGGACCGGGGTTCACGCCCGTGACTACTTAAATACGATAAATATTTGTATCGACGATTTATTGTAACTCTACTGACTTGGTTGTCGTGCCGGAGTATAAACAGAAAAAAAAAAATTAATTTCAAATCTGTTTTCAGTTTTCCTCTAGCACGTCTTGATTTTGTGATGAGACCGAAGTACATGAATATAAAAGTTAATATACGCGTTACATTTCGGGCGCATTAGCAAAGAGTAATAATTCACGATTTATAACAAAATAGATCAATCTAACTATATGAATATTTATTAGGAAGATTCCTAAAATACTCCCGGTAAGCACTGAAATTCTGAAATGGATCAGAGCTTCTGTTCCAAATTTACAGTAACATTTCTGGGGAGGGTATGCTATGAAACTGGAATTCAAATTAGAACCAGCCCAGGAGCCAACAGAATATAAGTTGAAAATTTTGTGGAAGTGAACATTTTTATTGTCGATTAATGCGAAACATAGTTTCATTTAAGCCGATTTGTGTATGTAGTATAGTGTATAGTGTGTTTAGGGTATAACGGCACCAGGGGTTTCCCCCATCTCCGCGTAATATACATTGTGGTGTGATACAGAACACTGTAGAGGCCAGAGATTTAAAAGTGTGTGGATATTGTGGTGTGTAATGTTTTGTACCGTTGTTCATCTGGTCTTTTAGCCGTTGGGTCTCAAATGAGACCCACCGTTGCCCACACTATACCTCGTGGAAGCAGACAAGGTACACCAGTATTTTAGAAATTTACTATTTACTCTGGCAGGTCCTGCCACCTAATTTCCTAAGATTTCAGTGGCTAGGACCTAAAAAAAAAAAAAAAAAAAGTGGAGGGTGGGGGGGGTGAAACGCTAGAAATTGGGTCAGGCCGAAAGAGATATAAGTTATACGGGTTAGAGTTCAGTTTTGCTAGTCGCAAGATAGCTAGAGAGGGAAGGGAGACTGAAGACTGGGGGGTTAAAGACAGAAATATGGGGTCAATAGTGAAGATAACCCCGAAATGTCGGCGGGGCAGGCCCATGCCTCACCAGGTGAAGATAGGGGATGGCCGGGGGGAGGGTACAGAGTAACCATCCCCTGCCAATGGAAGGGAAGGAAAGTGAACCGAGTGAGGGTACCCGGTTCAGATCGCCTAATGACGTTTCGGCAGCAAACTGCATAATGTCTTTGTCAGGTCTTCGTACGCCATTCCTGGGACATGTTGTCCAGTCCGTGTGAGTGGTCAAGTCCAGATAATGACTCCAGTTTAAGCCAGTGGTCAGATCCACGTTAAGTTAATGATTAGGTTTTCAGATTGTAGCTGTTAGGTTTTTGTTTGGTTGACACATCTAAGGATCTTTATTATGGATGTCGAGTGGTTAGTTTGTGGGAAAATTCCTGCTAAGGTTGTGGGTATGTTCTTCTTCTAGTAAAAAGATCCTGCGCAAACTGCGTTAAGGCTTTATAGTTGTGTTCGCTCTCCAGGAGATATTGTTCTTGGTTTATTGGCGAGAAACGTATTCTAGTTATTAAGAGGCAGCAGAGGTCTTCGTATAGTTGGCAGTGGTGTATGAGGTGCTCCCACGTCTCTGGCTGTCCACAGTGGCAGAGAGGGGTGTCACTCAATCCGAAACTGGAGAGTTTTGCTCTTCTTGCGCCATGTCCCGTGAGCAGGTAAGATGTCAGCAGTCCCGGTGAAAACCAGTTTGGGCTTTTGGGAAACACTAGTTGATTATCCGGTAGGAATCTTCGGGTGACTTCCCCTTTTGTCGAAGTCGTCCAGCGGGTTTGCCAGGCCTGCTGTAGGTGGATGAGAAGGCGTTTTTTTCTCGAGTTTACGATCGTTCGCCGGATCAGTTGTGTAATCTAGGCAGGTGATTGCTTTGCCTTTGGATAGTTGATAAAGCAACCCACAGCAGACGATCTCCAGGTCCAGGGGGAGAGCGCCCAAGAGGACCTGGAGGGCGTGGGTGCTTACAGTACAGCAGACTCTCGAGATTGTCAGTAGGACTGAACGTTGAATGGTCTCTAGCTTCCTTTTGTTTACTGCTGTTACTGCCTTGTGGAACAAGACTCCTGATGCGTATGTTATTGCTGGTAAGAAGACTGCCTTATAGAAGAGGGTTAGGGTCCTCTTCTTAAGCCCCCAGTCGCGACGAGGGGGGGAAGGGAACGAGGGCTGTGAAATCATAACTGGACTTGAAATATTCCAAGGACCAACAGAACGTAGGCTTAAATTTTGGCCGCGATCCAATTTTTCCTTCTAGAATACGCGAAATATACTTTTCATTTATATGAAGAGGTTTTTGTGGTCGTGTGGAGGGGGGTAAGGAAAGGAAAGGCTATGGGGGGAAGTGAACGAGGGCTGTGAAATCGTAACTGGACTTAATATTTTCCAAGGACCAACAGAATGTAGGCTAAAACTTTGGCAGCGATCTGACTTTTCCTTATAAAATACCAGAAATATAATTTTAATTTATATGGGGAGAGGAGAGGAAAGGAAAGGAAAGGAAAGGAAAGATATGATCGATCTTAAAAGCTTCCAGGGACCAACGAAATACACTGAGCCATAACGGTTGAACTTTTTCTTAAGTAATGTGTAAAAATCCGATAACATATTTCGATTACAAGTTAGGTAATGTACGCAGTACGTTACACTTTAGGCGCATTCTATTTTTTTTTCTTAAAATTAACTGAATATTTTTATTCTTTTTCATAGAAAAATGTGATTAACTGAAGTGAAAAGTAAATACAGTTATCTTCTTATCAGTTAGTTAATAAGATTATAACTTTATAGAACACTTAATAAAACTATAGTTTAACGTTCTGTTCAGTTTAATTTAATTTCCGTACAGTTTAATTTTATAACTATATTTATTACTCTTCCTCCCCTATACTTTTTTAAGTCTCTTTTTTCTATATATACATCTTATATATATACCGGGTAGTTATAAATAAGCTTCCCAATTCTGGAGACCCTAGTGTCAAAACGGTTAGAGATAGCGCTGTGAAAATCGGTGTCATTTAGGGTATGGAAAGCGATTTGTAGAAGGAAAAATAGCATCTCTTTGGGGACGTACCCAACGTCCCCAAAGAGATGCTACACGAAACTGTGTCGCACCCAGGCCTCCGTTTTCAGAATGTCAAGTCAAATGAAGGAGAGAACATAGAACAATATCTGTAGATTTCTAAGTTCTGATATTAAAATATAATCCTTATTTCTGATATTAAAATATAATGTTAAGTTAAGTATTCAATCTCATGTTTACAGTGCCCAATTTCTCTCCTGGTGAACTAATTTTTTTTCTTCTACAGATCGCTTCCCCATACCCTAACTGACATACCCACCGATTTTCACAGCGCTATCTCTAACCTTTTTGACACTAGGGTCTCCTGAATAGGGAAACTTATTTTATAACCATCCGGTATATTACATTTTACTGTGCTATTCAAATATGGCATTGGAGTATAAAAATCTAAAAAATGAATAAAATAAGATGTAAATCATATTCAAATAGCTAATACTTGTAATTAAAACAGGTAAAATTATTCCTCAGCACGGAATCCCAAGTGAGGAGTACTCGCGATGCACATGTTGAGAAGCACTGCTCTAGATTATCAGAATAAGACGTGGGCGTCACACGTTATTTACATGTTTGTTCAAATGGGTTACGTCCTCGTGGGTAATACAGTTGGTATAATCACCGCTGTCTCCACACCGGGTGAAGAAGACCCGAGTTCAAATCCCTCAATAACACGACGAATTTTTATGTTTTTTTTTTCCCCCGACCACAACGCAGTTGAGTTAGTCGGTCTCTGGCGAATGGGGCATGGTTTATCTTCCGGAAACACGGGTTTTTCGGCCAGCAAACAGCAAATCGATCAGAGAACACAGGCAATTTACAGACATATTATACATTTTATATAATTTTTTATACGGCGCAATACGTCCTAAGTTTCTGCTATACCTAATGTCCTACAACAACACACCAACAGAATGGATAACATGACTACGAATGATATTGAGAAAACAAAAAGGCCACGATGATTGTGGTTACTTTCGTAATGTAAATGTAATTAGGTTCTGAGCGAAAAACAAGAACAAGGCTGTTTACCCGCATCTGAATTCAACGATGAGACCAATCCTTCACTATGACAGTATCCCAATTCCGGTAACTCCATAGCGTGGACCAGATTGTTTAGAATACGAATACGAAATACTGTAGAATACGATGAAGACGCTACTGGCAGATACCGAAGAATTTTAGCCGATTTTGAGTACATACCCGATTAAGAGAGACCGGAACAGGATTGGTTGTTGCAGAGGCAGTTGGTTAAGAAGTATCAAAATGCCTCACTATCGAAAAAGAAACCAAGTTTTGGTGATAATTTTTATAGTAAATGCTCCACTCTTCTGCTGTCATGATATCAGTGGTATGTGTAGGGAAATGCACGAGGCACATTGCATCTGAATGGCGCTTCTTCATCGACTCCTCACAGCGAAGTTTGAAAGCTGTTCACCTGCTTTGTTTGCATAACGGGAACCTAAAAACATCCTTGCCGACTGACCACTCTGTTCTCAAAAGGACACATACCATAATATGAAGAGACTACTCGAAGAAATTCAGAACAGCACTCAACAATGGAATATATGCCGTGACCTCAAAAACATTAGTATAGCACATGCAAGCAGAGTTCGGAAATTGTTTCCTATGCATATGAGATAGCTGTTCTACCGCAGACTATTATACAGTAGACATCACTGGCCTCAAAGAAGCACATATGATCCAGGAACGAGTAGTGTGCATTATGTTCCTTTATTGAATCCAATGAAAAATGTTCCTTCCACCTCTCCATATTAAACTTGGTTTAATGACCAGTTTTGTCAAAAAGATGGGTAAGATGAATTCGAGAGGATTTCACTGCTTAAGCGAAAAATTTCAAATATCAGTGAAATAGGGAACTTTGTGAGCCTTTACCAGACTTTCAGCAGGAAAGCTTGAAAAATGACAGTTTATTAGAACTAAAAGCATATCAGGTTTTCAAATGGCTTGGAAACTTTGTAGGTGCTGAAGACCTATTGTCTTCAGCACCCACAAAGTTTCCAAGCCATTTGAAAGTTTTAGTAAGCAAGCCATTTGAAAGCCAATTCAGAAAATGCTCGATGCATATAAAATGGGTTTTCGTATATTGCTGAAACTTCATTTCTTGTATTCACATTTTGATTTATTTTCCAAAAAACTTTGGGACGGTGAGTGCCGATCGGAGGGGGGGGGCGGAGATTCAATCAAGATATTAAGTTAATGGAAAATCGCTACCAATGTTTCTGGACTGAACATATGTTGGTAGATTACTGCTGGACCTCGTACCGACATTTCGCATAAGATTTTTAAATTGCACATATATTTTTTTATAATAGTGTACTGTACTATTTTAACTATTTGTACAATTATTGGGTTTATGCTGTAAAAGTTTAATTGTAACTATTCTCACATTTTGTAATGAACTCGTCTTAAGTTGTACTGATATTATCAGCAGTTTTATTACGAAAACTACGCATGGAAGCTATTATTAAGAAAAAAAAAAAAACACGAGAACACATTTGAATCAATGCCCAAAAACTGGTTTATAAAAGTGTTTTTACATCTTTGATGGGGGGGGGGAGTTTCTTTGTGCAAACAGTGTTGCCGTGTGGTAATTCGCTAGGGTATTCGCTTTACATGGACTGCTGTTCAAGTCGCATGACTGCTAAATACAGTTAGTAATCGTACCATTGTCAAAATAATTAATGTAAACTCTTCTGACCTAGTGGATGTGCCGGTATAAACAGGAACATTTTTTTTGTATCTCTTTTTATGATTTAAAATATCACTGGCTCAATTGCAATTATTAAGAACAATTATACACAATATATGGAATACCCAAGAAAGTTAATAAAATGTAGTAACTAGTATAACGCACTCTCTCTCTCTACAGGATATAATATCTCGTCAAATATTTTGACCCCTTTAAAATTTTTAACAATGGCACAAGAGGAAAACACGTGTATAAACATATAAAAGTATGGACTAAACTTCTTTAGTAAGCATATTGACACCTAATGGACACATGTTTATATATTTTTCACTAAGTTGTTCTCCTTGTAGTAGCATAGGTAGATGTTTTCCAGTGAGTAATTTTTCATTATCATTAGTTGCTGGTATGTCTCTGTGAAGCAATTAATCAAACTGTAATTATCGTGTACCCATTGGCCCTATTAGTCATTGTGACAGAATTGCCAAAGAGGGAATGAGCAATGTTTCTGTTGCGTCAATGTAGTACACTTATATATATTCACATACATGCGCGCAGAAGAGAAATGTTGCACAGTAAAGGCTATTTTAACAAAAATGTTTATAAAACTCAAATGTTATAGATTGATTTCTTAGTAATTTTCTTCATTATGACTGAAGCCGACATTCCTATTTTAATATGGGTCTTTTTTTTCTGTTTCGTGATTTTATATCATTTCCAGCAACACAATTAAATTCCTTTTTTTTTTTTTTTTTTTAATATTGTTTTAAAGTGAAAGAGCTGAAGTTATTTCATGCTCAGAATCGTTTATATAATGTATTGTTCACACTTCACCACTACATCATTAATGTTATTTATTTACATTAGTTTCTGTGGCCATAATGCACCTCCCAAGGTTTTTGCAGTACTTTGATCCAAGCCCGAGGCAGGATTCGAACCCGCGACCTTTGGGTTGCCAGGCAGGCACTTAACCCACCCGGCATCAATGTTATATGAGCAGGCATATTCCTTCTTCTATTTCAAAACTTCACGCTTTAAAAACTTACAAGAACCTCCTCATACAAATCTAACCTCCGACGGACCTTATACTCAACAGTATGACATCAGTCAGCTACTAGCACATGAACAGTCTGTATTGCTTTAGACCAGTTTTGCGGTAAACTCCGAGGCAACTATGACCATGAGGCATTGCCATAACGTGTCTAAATTGTGCATATTCTGTGGTCTATTTGGCGTTAATCCAAGAGAAAATCTGAATTTCTCAGAACCCCTACACCTCTTCCCGAGATTGATCAATTCGGCCACAATTTGAAAGAATTTTATTAAAACGTTTCAACTTTTCATACTTGTTGTGATTAGGTCTGCAGAAAGAAATCGAATGCAAATCTATATGTATGACAAGTGGCATAAATACTGTCATTAGGAACAGCCAATTTGGAGATAATCCTCGTCGAACTCAGAACTCCTATAAGCATCTTCACAATGAAGGGTATTTGAAAAGATGCTGGCGAGACCGATTACTGACTATACTGAGAAAAATTTAGGCTGGTCTCGCAGTCAATATGGTTTTACTCCAGGTCGTGGAACAGAAGATGCGCTTCGGGCACTGCGAAACTATATATTAGGCTCGAACAGTAAGTATATCCTTGGAATCTTTATTGACTTTGAGTGAGCGTTTGACTCCATTCAATGGAGCAGCGTTCTTATGATGTTGAGACTTGCAGGCTGTTCAACTAAGACCTTTAGGGTGGTAAAGGACTACTTCACGCACCGTATAATGACTGTTAAGTCGACTGTTGATTCTATCGTACGAGAGGTGACCAGGGGATGCCCACAAGGATCGGTTTATGGACCACTAATGTGGAACCAAGTTTTGGAGGACTGGTTGCGTAGGGACTTCGAGCATATAGAGATGGTGGCATATGCCGATGATTTTGTGTTGCTTATTGAAGGAAATTCACGGATGCAACTAGAAACCAGGTCACAGCAGGTTTTGTTTGAACTTAATAACTGATGTAGGTTACATAAACTGACTGTATCGGGAACCAAAACAAGGACAATGGTCTTCAAGGGTCAATTTTTGAGTAGCAGATCCCCAGTTGTGAGAATGAATGGGTCGAGCCTAAAATCGGCAAGGCAATTAAAATATCTAGGCATTATGTTTGACGGATCTTTTACTTTCAACTCACATGTTACTTATCTATCAGAAAAGGTGAGGAAATTTATTGGGATGATTACTCGAATCACTAGAGTTGGCTGGGGAATAAAAGGTAAGGCGCTGAACTTGCTGTATGATTGTGTATTTATCCCCATTGTAATGTTTGGTGCACCAATTTGGTTTGAGCATGTAAGTGGAAAAGTATTTACTAGAAAACTCAGTTCCATTCAAAGAGTAATGCTCTTTAGGATGTGCATGGCATGCAGAACTTGGTATTTGGTATGTTGGGGGTCTAACGGTTCCTGGGATTTCTCCCATCTCTGCGTATGTTCTCTGGATCAGTCAAGGCAGAGATTTAAAAGTGTGTGGGATATGTACTATGTAGTACGTTGTGCCCATTGTTCATCCGACCTGTTAGCCACCGGGCCCAACGTTACCAATACCAGCCACTGGGAGGCCGGCCGGGTGTTACCAGTGATTGAATCAGTACTATAGTGTGCATTACTCTGACAGGTCCTGCCAACTACTTTCCTGGGATTTCAGTGGCTAGCACCAAAATAAATAAAATAAAAATTAGAAAAATAAACAGTCGCGAGGATGTTTTATTGCGAATTTGAGGTTTTGCTTTAGGAGCACTGCTTGGGGTTTTACGCTGAAAGTTTTAATAAAGCCTAATTGGGTCGGGCAAGAATTTTGGTGTAGCTTAAAATTTTGATGCAGGACTAATCGCTGTGTGAGATGACAGATTTGGATGGGGAGGCAGAAGGCTGGGGGAAATAGGAAGCAGAGGGGTCGATAGGGAAGGTGACTCCCCCGTTTTTCAGTGGCGCATGCCCATGCCTCACCAGAGGGAAATAGGGTTGGCAGGGGGAAGGGAGCGTGTGTCTCTCCCCCCGTTAGGGATTAGGGTTTTAAAGAAATCTCGCAGGTGCGAGATTTGATAGCCAGATGGCATTCTAGTTCTGATGTCATTCCAGTTTTCATCATTTTCAGGAACTTCGTTGTAGAGCGTTTGTATCAAGTCCGAGATGGTCGGCCGCAGAATTCTTGCTTTTCCCAGGAGGAATAGCCCTGTGCAGGTCTCTTGAGGCTCGAATGGCGTGTCTATTTCTTCATGCTGAGATTTTATTCTTTTGCTCTTGCTTTGACTCCTCTGTGATTCTCCTTTATTTTTACTTCGTCCATGACATTTGGTTTGTGATATATCTATTGGATGTTATTGTCCTCCCGAGGATCAGTTGCATTGCGATAATTGTATTGCGAAGTTAGTTAGTGATGTGTACTCTTCCTGAGTGTCCAATAGTCGGGACTCTTGGTGGATTGGGTTATACTGAATTCTTACAATAAGACTTGCTCTTATATCTTCATAGTTGTCGCAGTCATGCATGACGTGACTCCAAGTCTCTGGTTCTCCACATGGACAATTCCTGTCTTCTATTATGCCCATTGTGTTTAGTTTATCTTTGAACGGGCCGTGGCCTGTTAATAAGTAGATAGTGTTGAGGCCCGGGTAGATTCATGCTGGTGCTTTTGGGTACATTTTTGTTACTAGGGGAAGAAATTTGTGTATTAATGCTCCTTTGGTAGTGTCATTCCACCTTGGCTGTCAAATGTCTTAGGTGTGCATCAATTCTTTTTGCTCCTGCTTCCAATAATTGGTAACATTGAGGGTTACGCCGTTAGTTGTGATTGGTATTGCCTTTTTGTAATAATACATTAATCCAGTTCGTACTACGTTTAAGTCAAGGGGCAGTGCGCCAGCAATGACCTGAAGCGCTGCTGTACTAGTTGTATTGCTTGCCCTAGTGATGGTTAGTAGTATGTTCCTTTGTATTGTTTCTAATATTTTCCTATTTGTTGCTGTGTTGGTCTTCGTCATCCATACAGGTGAGCCGTAGATAATTGCTGGTATAAATAAGGCCTTATAATATAAGGAGAGGGTCCTCTTGTTTAGTCCCCAGTCCTTTCGCGTTATTCTTAGTATGAGTCCTGTGTATTTCCGTATTTTCTTCCTGAGGTAATTTAGATGGGGCTTGAATGAGAGATTGTTATCTATAATTATCCCCAGGTACTTTATCTGGTTGGTTAGTCTGATAGTGGTACCTTCTATTTTGATTTGTGGTGGCCTGTTTAATTTAAGCTTTCCTCCAAGAAGGACGGAGCTAGTCTTTTCCGATGCTATTTTTAGATTGTTTATTTTGGCCCACTCCTGTGTCACCCCCAGCTTTGCAGGTTGTGACTGGAAAATTGCCTATTGATCTTCATTTGTTGTATTGTGCATTGGATTACTTCATCCGCCGTGGCATTCCCTGTTCTTTTTTTGAATATACAGGTGGACAACTTGGCAGATCCCAGGAAGGAAAGGACAAGACTCTGGGATGCTTTGGTAAAGGTCTGGCAAGAGCGGTGGAGTGTTTGTGATAAAGGGCAGATTACACAAAAAAAATTCCCAGATTTAAGAAATGCAGCCTCGATAAAATTCAGATGGTTTGCCCCAAACGTACAAGCTATGTTCTTATTAACTGGTCATGCTTCGATTAAAGCAACGTTGCATGATTTAGGAATTACTGAAAGATCTAGTTGCCATTGTGGCGAAAGAGAATCATGGGAACATATTATGTACAACTGTGAGGAGTACAGCGATCTACGAATTGAATTGGTATCTCGGGTTAGTAATCTCAATCTTATGGCAGAAGCCTGCGAGACAATTCTAGGCTTCTTGCCTTTCCGAGCCTTTGCAATTGCAATATTTCTTAGGTGGGAAGACTCTTCTGCATCTGGAGGCCTTGGATTTGTAATGCGGTATGGTGTATGCCGAATTACCTAGAGTTCTGTGAAATCGTGGAGACTTGAGTCTGCTATATCCACTGCAACTCCAGCTCCTTGTGCTGCCGAGAACAGAAATGCTCCTTGTGGCATTTCTGTTCCCGGCAGCTCCTAGCGCTGGTATTTATGTTTTCGTCAGCTCTTGGCGGCGCTGGCATTTCTGTTCTCAGCAGCTCCTGGCTTTCCAACAGACTGTGAATAGATGCAGCTCTTTCCAATGAAGTTTGGACTTTGTCTGAAATTTAATTATATATATATTTATTTTCTATGTAATTTGATTATTTTCAATTTGTTCATATCAATCTTTTTTGGTCATGGCATTTTTTTTCCCTCCCTGTACTTGGGCAAACAGGAGAGGGAGTATATAAGAGTACTGCTAAATTATGTATAACTGACAGCGAGGTTGCCATTGGTTGGCTGGGACCGCTTTAAGTAATAAATATCAATATCAATCTTTACTGCACTGCAACATATACATATACTTGCCTAGTAAGAAATATCATTGCTTTATTTGTAGGGCAACTCTTTACAACAACAAACGTTAACTGGAAACCATCCAGCGCACCATCCTTCTTACTATTACAAGGGCATGCTGCACAGTTAGCAACCCAGCCCTTCAGGTTCTTGCCGGCGTCCTTCCGCTTGATCTGGAGGTTATTCGAAGGGGCCTCCACTACTGTCTATCCAGGAGTATACCAGCAACTATCCTTGGACACTCCATCAATAACCTGAATGAATCAGGCAGGAAAAGAAACAAATTGCCATCCTACTACTTCAGACCTGGCAGGACAGATGGACTGCTACCGACAAGGGCCCAATCGCCAAGAAATTTATACCCTATGTGAATGCCGTATTTCCCAAATATCCAAATTGGTTTTCTCCCGGTCTTTATACCACCTACCCCATTACTGGGCACGGATCAATAAACCATAAACTAACATCCATGGGAATCATTGACAACCCCTACTGTGCATGTGGTGAAATAGAAGACTGGAACCATCTAGTATATACCTGTCAACACTATGAGGACCTCCGCAGCATTCTGTTTACTCGTATACAAGATACCCTCAAGGAAATGAACACTTATTCATCACAGAAGAAACCTACTATTATGAGTTTACCAAGTTTGCACAAGACCTCTTCACAAGACGGAGCTCATTATTGCCAACACAATATAGGAACAACCCAAACATCTGATCCTTACCTAACTGGCCAACCGATCTTAACCTAGATGGGATCAACTGGCGTACGGGCCACCTGATTCCTTAGTGGCAACTTATACGCAGCTCTCTTGCTGTGTTTTATTTATCGTCCTTCACGGGTTCTACTTTCAACTGATGGCGCTTATTGCTCCATTGATATACCCTCCTTTCTTGCGTATACTCATACTTCCCCGACTCTACCTTTTTTTTTTTTTGCTCCGTCCAGGAAGCTCTGGCAACCCTGGCGGAGACAAGCCAGAAAATAATGGGCAGACTGGCTACCTCCTTGTGGTGTGTGCGGGCAACGTGGAGTCCCACCAGGGGCCCTGCGGCCAAATGCCAGGACACATAACAGAACCTAACGCAATATGTCATATACAACACACAACACTTTTCTGGCATTTACAGTAGTACTGTATTCCTTCAGAGCGAACATATAGCGCAGATGTGGGAAACCACAGGTGGCACCTGACCCTAATACTATGCACACTATGCACACAATATGCTTTATTTGTAATAAAGGTGCCAAAATACAGGCAGTTGTTTTGCCAATGATTTATTTTGGCACTTTCCTGAAACAGCTGTCAGAGTTGCGACACTTTATTAGAAATAAGTAGAAATGGTAATTCTCAAGAGCCAACTCCTACTTATTTGTAGTAGCGAATTATTGAAGAAACTCGTTGTGGCGGTTTTCACATTATGGACTAAAGAAGAAACTATTAAAGAGAAAAAAAAAAAACATTTTTTTCCCCCGATAAAAAGGTTTCCTCCTGTAAGCCTGGTACAGATAAAGTGAGTATGTATGCTATTATTAATGTAATTTTTAAAGTGTTCAATATAGAAAAACGCGCGGAAATTGCATTCTATAAATAAAATTTGTGGGTCAGACATTTCTGTGTTTTTCGTTTACAGCAGGTGATATTCACTTTCACTCAGGAAGCCGGCCGCATACCCATCAGTTCAGTCGTGAAGAATGTATTAAGCGTCAGTTTATCCGTACCAGATGTGAAATGGTGCTTATTTATTATTGTTATTATTATTTTATTTTCGAATAGCTTTCGCTTTAAAAGCATTGAGAATGTTAGACCTATCACTATCACTTACAGTAGGGAATTAGATATTCGGACCACCTACATAAAGCAACAATAGATTTATGCTCGACAGCTCTCGGTGGAAACAAGTAAGGTTTGTTTTTATGAAGGACATCGACACTTTTGCACAAGATGCTGACCAATAAGATATAGGATACACACTTCCGGAACACTTTTCTTCTTTCCTGTCACCGATCCCCGCCTTTTTTAATAGGTGTTAAAAACAGAGGGAGAAAGTGCATAAAACAATTTTTGGGAACTGAACTTTGTACTGAATACTGTAATGTGTAATTGCCTCTTTATAAAATGAAAAGGTTTATTTATAGTCACATGTGACGTCGTGGCTAGTTATTCACAACGATTAGTCAACGGCAGAAAAGACTGCAGACAATTTGTTTCACCTTGAGTTATTGTAAACAGGATTTCCTTTTAGCCATTTATCCCGTCATTCACATATAGAATACTTGTTACTTCATAAGACATTATATTCAATAACTCTCTTTTTTCAGTCGTCACCAATTCACGCTACATATCATGGATGATAAGATAAGATGGATGATAGAAGAATACGAGTCATATTGATAATCTGTCGACTATACATTTTGATCCATCCCTTTCAATTACTACCAGAGAACATTTCATTTTGCCTTTCGTTTTTGGAGGTACTTCAAGAACCGTACATCAGTGGGACAGTGTCTTTAAATGTTAAAAAGGCCAAATAGGACCCCTATATCAAACAGACTCAATAAGCTATCTAAGCAAAGTAATCGGAATTATTTCCAGATATGTAATAATCACTCTAAAAATTTATTTATTCTTGGTGATGCCCACCTTCATAATTATCAAAGTCATTTCCATCTCTCCATAACATATCGATTGGGACACTACGCTTTGTAGATCGAATTACCGAAAGAGAAAGATTGTTGTGTACTGTGGTGAGCAAAGCATAAATACTAGAATGCAGAAAAGGTTATCGAATCTTGAAAGTTAATGAAATGGTAAATATTAAATTATATTAAAATATTTATAAATTATAAATATTTATCATATTAGATTATACTATCTATTACTGTAAATCACATCAACATCTGGAACACGGTTGGTTGGCGTTTGCCACGCCGACATCTCCGCAGTACTCCCACCTTGTGCTCAAGGCTCCAGCGGTTACAGAATTTCAAGAGACACTTCCCAAATATGACTCTGGATACTGTCCACTCGCTCAACATCGACATCGACCTGTGGACTATACACAAGGCATATCGCGATCCATCTTGTCCTATCTTGCTGTTTGCAAAGGACAATTATGTAAGTGCCGGTCTTAGTTAGCCGATGTCATTTCATGTTCTGCTCAACTTCTAGACCTTTTTCGTTGTAATTACTTCTTCATTTTTATAGTTTGATTACAATTTCTGTTTTTTATTTATTAATTATTATTTAGTTTTTTTTTTTTCTATTAAAAAAATCACTTGTATAAACAACATATTATAAGATTCCTCTCGCTTTCTGTGTAAGGAATCACTATTTTATACAATTTATGTTAATAAAGAATCTTCTTCTTCTTCTTCTTCTTATTATTATTATATATTAATAATATTGATAAAATTTTTAGGAGAAAATGCCAGACCTAATCCTTTAATTAATAGTCGCCGTAGCCGAGTGGTCAAGCGAGCGGGTGCATAAGTACACGTGCCTTGAGTGACCGGGGTTCAAGCACGTGACTGCTAAATACGGTGATGTTTCTTGTATTCTATCTTGCGAACTCCTCTGACTGTTTGGTCATCCTGGAGTATAAACAGAAAACTTATTTATTTTTCAGCACATTCCACAATCACGACTTGCAGTAACAGAGAACAAGCTTAAGCAAAACGAAGTGGAACATGAAAAACAAAACCCTTAGCCATTAGGTGTTGGGTGAGCCGTGTGTTAATCGCCCAAGGTACTAAGACGAAGGAGCATCACTATATTGTGTCTGTCATTGCTATCTTCCCATGAGACAATAATTCAGCCATTACTTATGACAAATAAGCTCATAAAATTTCTTGTCGTCATTAACAAGATTCGAACTCGGGCTTTAATCACTCGGTGTGGGAAGACAGTGATTATAACCGTTGTGCTACAGGCGAAAGACACTAACGCTGAACGAACCTACAGAATGCATTTAGATACATACACAGATTTGGAAAATGCTGGAGATGAAAGGCTACAGGGTGATCCGTTAAAACCGTACCAAAATAGGAAAGTGTTTAGGCGCGTTAGCATATATACATAATTCGCCTATTGTCATCACCTACCAGTCCATCCATCCACATGTAACAGCTCGACTTTCCGTGGACGGATTTTCATGAACTTTTATATTTAGTTGTTTTGAAACGATTTGTCGAGCCTTGCCAAAGTTTCTTTCTATCAGATGAATTGAAATCAGGCAATTATTATTATTATTTAGAGTTATATTTAGAGTATAATAATAATAATATATTATTATTATTATTATTATTATTATTATTAAGACTAATAAATATTGTATTATTATTATTAAGACTAATAAATATTGTATTATTATTATTATTATTGCTCTTATATTATTTCTCCGATTGGGAATTCCACCTCGTGACGGGTATTGCTTCCAAGACACAGGGTGGTTGTTGTTATGTCTGGTGTTACTGTTAGTAGAGGAAATCTCTGACTATCCTAGAGGTGTTCAGGATCGATACTTCCTGGAGTTCCTTGTAGGCGTTCGCTGGGAGACCTATTGCTTCTAGGCTGTTATGTAGTCTTTGGCACCATACCTGTGGTTGACACGATGATCGGGATGGTCGTTACTTGTTGCATATACCACATCTTAGGTTCTTGTACTTCCTGATTTTTTTCCTCATGGGTTTTCTGCAGGTGGCCAGTGTTGTGTACCGCTGTGTCAATCAGGTAGGTAGCCCTTTCCTTCTTGTCGACAAGGGTTATGTCGGGTCTGTTGTGCGGGATTATCCTATCAGTTATTATGGAGCGGTCCTAGTATAGCTTGTGGGTTGGGATCTCTAGTACTGCCTGGGGTTCGTAGCTGTAGTATGGTACACTTTCTTTGATCAACTGGTATTTCCGTAGTAGCTTCTGATGTATCATCCTGGTTACCTGGTCGTGTCTACGAGTGTACTCAGTCTGGGTGATCACCTTGTATCCCGGTCATGTGTTCGATCGTTTCTGAGACCAGGTGGCATTGTTGACACGTGTCATCGGACACTCCGGGCTCCTTGGCGATGTATTTTCTATAGTTCTTGGTGTTGATTACCTAGTCTTGGATGGCAAGCATAAATCCTTCAGTCTCGAGGAAGAGCGTCCTGCTCTTGAGCCATGCATTGGAAGCAATTTAATCTAGTGATCTTGATGGAGATAGGTAGTGTCTGCCATGGAGTGTCTTCTCTGTCCATCTTTCTAGCCTTCGTTTGTGCCTCCTGGTTGGGGGAGGAATTCCTCGCTTAGGTTGAGTGGGGTATATGTCGTTCAGGTTAACTATCGCTGTCTTCTGTTGCTCAATGAGGTCTATCAGGCCCCTTCCTCCTTCTTTCCGGGCAATTGTCAGTCTCTCCACGGCAGATTTCGGGTGGTGTTGGCGGCTCTTGGTCACCATTGTCCTTGTCTTTCTCATGATATCCTCCAGCTCGGTGTTAGTAAAATCTATGACCCCGAAGGAGTATGTTAGCACTGGGACTGCATAGATGTTTATGGCTTTAACTGTGTTCCCTCCGTTCAGCTTTGCTTTCAGCAGGCTTCTGAGTCTCTCATGGTATTTTTCGGTCAGGCAGGCCTTAATTACCTTGTGCTGTAACTGCTGAACCTGCATCATCCCCAAGTATTTGTAGGCCTCTCCCTCTGCCATGGCTTCGATCTCTTTACCAGTCTGCCGCTGGTAGTCTAGGTTAACTAATTTTCCCTGTGCAATCCGTGGGTCTTGCATTTGTCTAGAGCAAATTCCATCCTAACATCATTGCTGAATTATTCGGTGATCTGGAGTAGTTGCTGGAGGTGCTTCTCGGTTCCAGCGTATAGCTTGATATCCTCCGTGTACATCAGGTGGGTGAGGGTGTACAGGTTCTTCCTTCCTTCTTTGAGGTTTTATCCATACTTGCTAATGTTGAGCATGGTGGATAGCGGATTAAGTGCTAGACAGAACCACAATGGGCTCAGGGCATCTCCCTGAAAGATTCCTTTCCTGATGGGGATTGGCCTGGTTGTGATGTTTTCGACCTTAATGGTGGTACTCCATTTCGCCATGGTTTATCCTAGGAAGGTTGTCACTATCGGATTGACTTTGTAGATGTTCAGCGCCTCTATTAGCCAGCTATGAGGCACGGAGTCGAAGGCCTTGCGGTAATCGATGTAGTCTGTGTACATGTTCCGGCGCTCCTTGTAGGCTTGCTCAATAACCGCGGCATCTGTGGTTAATTGCTCCCTGCATCCTTTGCTCAGCCGCTTGCATCCTTTCTGCTGTTGGCCCATTATGTTCTGGCTCTTCAAGTGGTCTGATATCTTCTTGGTTATGCAGCTGGTCAGGATCTTGTACATTGTTGGGAGGCATGTGATTATCTTTGTTTTTAGGCTTCAGATATGTGATTCCCTGAATGAGAAACTTCGGGATTATCTCTGGGTGCCTTATCATTTGGGTGAACTGCTCTGCCAGGTGCTTGTGTGTGCAAGTGAGCTTCTTGTACCAGTAGTTGTGAACGTTATCTATTGCTGGAGTTCGCCAGTTGTGAGAGTTCGTGATCGTCTGTTTTACTTCTTCTTCCCGAATCTCCCACCCTCTCATTTATTGTACGGCCTTGGATTTCTTGCATTCTAGTTCTATCCAGGGGACTCGGCTGTTATGTCCTACTTCCCTGTTCCATATATTTCCCCAAAACTCCTCAATCGCTTTCTGGTCGGATGGTCCATTCCCTTCTTTCCTATCTTCTCCGAAGAAACCTCTTTGGTCCTTATCGAAGATTCGGTTGTTTATTTTCCTCTGGGAGCTTTCTTTATATCGGCGTAGTCTCCTGCTGAGTGTAAGGAGGTTCTGCTTCAAAGTGTCCAAGTATTATTATTATTTATTAAGATTCATTTATTGTAAACAAATTCTCTTGATAAAAATAAATTGTATTGTATTATTTATTAAGACTAATAAATATTGTATTATTATTATTATTTCATACATATCACATTGGCTATCCATATACTGTATATTGTATCTAAAGAACTGAATACAGTATTATGTTTTTTGTCACAGGTTGACTGGGATTATGAATATGAAATATGGAAGTTGTGTAGAAACGAAATTTTTTCGGTTAGCGCATAAAAGTCGGTGCTCTTTGCTCTTTTGTTTTATTGTAATAAATCATCAATTATTACTATTTGCTAACCCGCCTGAAATGTAACGCACTGGGTACATTAACTGACTTCTTACATTTAGTTGTGTACAGTGAAAGTGCCTGTAGAAACCTTAAGTTCCTGAAATAGTTCTCTGACCGCCGCTGCATCGCTCACCTTCAACCTACATTGCACGGTTCGGCTAGTCGTACTTTTGGCGGTGCGTATAGTTTGTTTCTGTGGCAGGATTTCGTAGTGATGCGTTCGATAACACAACGAGTATTCTTCGATGAATACCATTTTGCTACAAATTTGTAATTCTCTACAGAGAACAATTTTCTGATAAAGATGGATTGCAAACAGCATCATAGCGAAATTATTAAGACATCCCGAGTGTCGGATAGCGTGAAAAACAAAAACATGACTACAAAAGAGGTGCACGAATAAATTATCAGAGTCCACGTAAGGCCTGACATAGCTGAGCGAATGATATACGTATAATCGACCATTTAATGTGGAGTACAATAGTAAAAGTGTTTAAATTGAGCCCATGTGGCTGATTAATACGGTAATGTTCTTGTATTCTTTATCTTGTGCTAGTAAACTCCTCTGACTTTGCGGCCGTCCCGGATTATAAACAGAACATGTATTTATTTCTTGTCTATTTAAGTCCTTGAGATGGCTAGCATACAAGTTAGTGCAATTGCATCATTTAAGCACGTAGCCAACTACTTAAGTAGTTATAAATTGGCATCATTAAATATATATCATATTGTGAATACCTTCACGGCGCCTCCGTAGCCAGGTGGACAGGAGCAGCAATTCGTAGCACACGCTTCTTGATTAGACCGGGGTTCGAGCCCGTGACCGCCAAATATGGAGGATGCGGAAAGTTCAGGGAATGACCACTGCATATCCCCGGAGCAATATGGCCTTAATTGCAAATGCTCCTAAAAACCAAATAACAAACGAATATCTTCACAACGAGTTGCCATGATATTGCACTGCCTCGAATAAGTAACACTTCACCATAGGAGAAGGCTATTGTTACTTATTCTCAGCGAATACCAAACCCATAGGGTATAGTTTGAAATATGGTATGGGATAAAGATCACTGTTGTCCTCATACTATCCCTATTAGACTTAAGACAGCAAAAAAGATGGTGATAGTAGGAGAGGAAGAGGAAGAAATGCCGTCGAAGGAAAAAAGGGACAGTTACTCCTTCAACACACACTACTCAAAAAATCATAAATTCTTCGAATGGGCAACGCTTTCCCAGTAGAGAAGATTGTTGTTACCTATTCTCGGAAACTCCGTGGCCATCAGGTCCCCCCTCCCCCAGACGGCACCGTTTTGAAATATGGTATGGGATAAAGTTCTCGGTTATCCCTATTAGACTTACAAAAGAGATAAAGATGTAGGAAGGTGATAGGAGAGGTAGAGGAAGGAAATGCCGTAGAAGGAAGAAAGGGACAGTTGCTCCTTCAACTCACACTCAAAGCTCATATATTCCTCGAATAGGCAACGCCTCTCCAGTAGAGAAGACTGTTGTTATCTATTCGAGGAAACCCAGCTCCTTCGACTCACACACAAAGCTCATATATTCCTCGAATAGGCAACGCTTCCCCAGTCGAGAAGATTGTTGTTACCTATTCGAGGAAACTCAGTTGCCATTGGGCCCACCAGATGACACCGTTTCCAAGCTTGTTGGCTTCTCTTCGGTGGGTTGGGCAGGTACCCTGGTGTTGCAATGATGACAACCCAGTTGCGAAGTATAATTCCACAATATGAGAGATGCCCGACGGTGTGGAGTAATTTAAATTACAGTATAGTTTAGGGCTAGAGCCTCAAGTTACGTAGGCAGTTGACTAGCATACAAGTTAGTGCAATTGCATTATTTCTGTACGTAGCCAACTACTTAAGTAGTTATAAATCGGCATCAGTAAGTATATCTCATATTGTGATGCAATTGCATTAACTTGCCGTATGGGTGATAGTATCCGCTGAGAATAAGTAATAATAGTCTTCTCCTATGGTGAAGCGTTACTTATTCGAGGAAGTGAAATTTCATGGCAACTCGTTGTGAAGGTATTCACAATTCACAATGCACGTCTCTATAAACGGACATCAAATCAAGTTTGTCAACTCTCACAGGGAACTCGGTTTGGTATCTGTCTTTTCTGGAGCACTTCAAGGAAGCAAGAAACAAATTCTATGCAGTCATTTGTTCTGTTCGTCAGGAACTGGTTGGTTAAGGCAATAAGAAGCTAATATTTAGATTTATCCAAACTTGTGCTGTATTCGTGGCTCTCTAAGCGTCAGAAATCTGGTCCTCCGCTCCTCCAACCTACCTGCAGCAGTTCTTGGGGCTTGAGTATTGGCTGCTGTGATATTTCAATAGCTCTTCAGGACATCCCCTTACTATCTCTAGGGCTATACTGCACTCACTGCATGGAATGACCCCTTGGAAACAAATAATCACAACTTGCAATTTAATGACTCTCTCCAAGCTTATTTCGAGTAGACTAGATTGATTTTTTTTTTTTTTTTTTGATTTGGTAGTTGTTGGCGCATCGGCTTCTGTGGCCATATTGCACCTCCCAAGGTTTTTGGAGTACTTTGATCCAAGCCCGAGGCGGAATCGAACCCGCGACCTTATGGGTTGCCGGGCAGGTACTTTACCCACTCGGCTAGCCCGGTCGGCAGTAGACTAGATGCTCCCATCATTAATAGGCTCATCATTTTACCCAAAGATAACAGAAGAGCAGCTAATCACCAAACATCTAAGATCAGACCTGCCCTCAAACAAATGAGCTCGCTCAGTCATATGTTTCCAGCAAACACGATTGGTCTCCTGAACGACCTAAATATTAACCCCGAGGCGATTTGCATGGACAAGACCTACAGATCCAAAGTCTTTGCGGATACCTACGCAATACTGCAATTTTAGATGTTTCAAGTCTCCTCCGCTCTCCGTAGGCTTCTGTGTTTGAGGACAAACTGCACTCCCCTCCTGTTCCGGACAGCCGTCTACAATTTACCTGCTCTCCCGCACCGTGCTTCGAGGGATGCTGAATTATTTAGAATATTTATCCTGAACATTGTCCTGAACCTGCTGTAATAAACTTGATCTGTATCCTTTATATTAATGTATATATTGTTAATCTGTTATAGTTATGTTTACCCTCCTAGCAAATGTTTGCTGTTAGAGGTAGATGTAACCTTTCCTTTTCCTTTACTTGAATAAATAATAATAATAATAATAATAATATGAGATATACTTAATGATGCCAATTTATAACTACTTAAGTAGTTGGCTATGTACAGAAATGATGCAATTGCACTAACTTGTATGCTAGTCAGCTCTCTACGTAACCTGAAGCTCTAGCATTAAACTATACTGTATAACTGACAGCGGGGTTGCCATTGGTTGGCTGGGACAGCTTTAAGTAATAAATATCAATCAATGTACAGTACTGTCCTTGAGATGGTTAAACCATCGTCATACGTTTCTACGCTCAGAGAATCCTACTCGTCCTATCTGTCGGATAGAACATCCATTCGTCGTTACATTGCTGTCCCTTATTCGATGTATAAAGCAGCTAACTCTAAATTCGAGCGATTATCTGTTTGATTTTGTTTTGAACAAACGCCAAAAAGCCCTCACCGTATTTTTGGTTTTAATTAAAATTCTTTTAATTTGTTCTTTTTTCTACAATGTACTGTACTTTAAATCTATATACTTGACCTTTCCACCAATTAAACTAGTATGTTTAGTTTCGTGATTTTTTAGCATATTTGCATCATGAGATCCATATTTTCTATGTGATGAAGTAGAAAATAGTACAAAGACTCACCTGAATAAAAATTCAAGAAATTCAGTGCGAAAGAGTTTTTAACCTTGGACTATACCTGACTACTGGTATTATTTTATTTTATTTATTTATTATTTTTGTAATTTTAACTCTGGAAGTTTCAGTGGTATACAGTTCAGCGTAGGTGAATCGAAAAAAAATAGGAAATTCAAATTTTTCAGAATTTATGAATGTGCACCAGTTCTGAATAAATTTTGAAAATGACAAATCCCACAGATCTGCCATACGGAAACGTTTTGCTGGCTCGGCCAATTCTCGGAACAGCTCTTGAAGCCACATCTTGAGTTCATGTTATGGTTCATCCTAACACTGTCGGCTATACTATTACAATATTCCACTACATTAATATTAGTATGACTATCAGTTTTCACATATTTGAGAGATAGTTGCACAAGCGATTACTGCTCTTACCTGGCACATTTTTAAAGGAAGAACAAGATATTTTTGAAACGTTATTCAAGCTGAGGTGAATGGTTTTCTTTCTAGAAAATGTGAAAGTGTTGCCTTGCATGAATGTATCACCGACATACAAGAATTCATAATTCACCATGTTGCAAGTCATGCCTCTTTCTGAGGTGACTATAAACTGTGTTATGCAAGTGGGGGAACCTTTTATAGAATTCAGTGTACAAGGGTAGTTTCGCTTCAAACTTTAGCTGCACAGTTAAGAGTGAAAGTAACCACGTGCGTATTTCTATGTATCCATACGTAATAAATGCCGGGTGAACCGCTTCACTGAATGACTTTACAAATTAAGGGGAAGAGATTGCCGTCACCTTTGCCGCCCAAGCTGGTAATGAGGGCAAATGTCACACTTCGTAGTTTTCCTATCACCGCGGTGTCGATAATGTGATCAACACGTAATGTCATCACACCTAGTCGCTAGGTTACAAGAGGTTAAGAAGTGAAACTTGCAGAAGGAAGGGAAAAATGCCATGTATGGCCAACTCTTTCACAATGTTTGGTCGTAAAACGATCTGATTTTCAGGTCTGCAGTCGGTCATGGAGAGTCTGGTTTCTTGTCTTGCACCATAAGAAATAGGTTCTTCCATATAAGAAACAGATTCTTATTAAATATAGATTTAAAAAATCATTACTTTAAGAAGTTTTCAGTTCTTTTTTCAGAATTATTCAGACATTAAATAAGATGATGAAAATTCATTGTATTTGTAAAGTTAATAAACATTACGTACACTAAAACGTTTTTAGCTACTGCAATATAAACTGCAGACATTTGAATGCTATTTTCAATATCTCAAATTACAGATAATTTGTAAAGGCAGCACTTTTTTCTAATCTAATCTTGCTTTTTGTGATTAGAATACTTTTGGTCGTATTGAAAACATTCTGAAATATATAACATTTTATATGAAATTGGTGCTCAATGATTTCGACTTTGAATTCTAGTAAGAAGAAAAACAGTAAGCGGCTAAATATGACTCTCTGAGCTTTCCACTTCATACTAATGCTACGGGAGAGCGAGCCTAGCGAGTGACCTCAATCGGACTATATTTTCCGCTCTACCATCGCTGACAGTTGTGCAGCACATTTACCAAATAGCCCAGGTTAAATTCCTGAATTGGTTCGGATCGCGGGTCGATTCTCAGGTAGTTCGCGGGGAGCTGAGGTTCTAGTTTAATAAATAATTCATTGATCGAAAAATCAGAATTTGTCGATCAATGAATTTGTCCATAAATGGGTAACATAAGCTAGAATATCACCAGTGGATCGACACTGACGGAATCCATACTGGCGATCATTGTTCAGACGGAAGGTGTCTAGGTAGTTTAACAGTTGGCGGTTAATCGATTTCTCCATTACTTTAGAAAGAGTAGAAGTAATTGCAATGGGACGATAACTGGATGGGAGGGATTTGTCACCCTTTTTAGGAACTGGCTGGATATGAGCAAATTTACAAGCAGAAGGAAAAACATCTTTGAAATAAGAAAGTGAAAAAAGGTGGCAAAGAACAGGAGTGAGTTCAGGAGCACACGTTTTGTAACAAGTGGAGAAATATCATCAGGACCTCGAGCTTTCTTAGCGTCAAAAATCATTCTGACATCCTTTTGACGGAAGACCACAGGAGCCATTGAATGTTTTGTTATTTGGTTTTTAGGAGCATTAGCAACTAAGGCCATATTGCTCCAGGGATATGCGGTGGTCATTGCCTGACTTTTCCGCATCCTCCGTATTTGGTGGTCACGGGCTCGAACCCCGGTCTAATCAAGAAGCGTGTGCTACGCACTACTGCTCCTGCCCACCTGGCTACGGAGGCGCAAGGCATTGAATGGAGTGTGTTGGGAATGGTGGGAGGTGTTTTCCCAAGATCATGAGTTGGAAGAAAAATTGGATGCTAACAGGTCAGGTTTATTCTTGGCTGAAGTAACAACAGAACCATCTGGTTTTGACAGAGGTGGGAGAAAAGATGGGCAAAAGTTGCGGCCAATAGCTTTGGCAAGAGACCAGAATACTCGGCTACCATTAGGGCAAGAAGCAAGTTTTCTACTCTTAGCCTGTTCAAAATCTATTTTGGACTGATTAATAACTGCTTTACAATTGTTGCGAGCAACAATTGTAAAATGAAACTGAAGAATTGGAAACAAGCCAATTACGATATGCAACGTTCTTCTCTTGTACAACCTTAGCACATTTATTGGAAAACCAAGGTTTAGATAAAGGACGAGATTTTAAGGTGGAGTGTAGAATAAAGGATTCCATTCCTACAAGAATAATTTCACTGACACGATCTGATCAAACATTGACATCAGAAGTTTTGAAACAGTAATCCAATCAATCAAGGAAAAGAAATCTCGTAGGTCATCCCATTTTGCATTCCTTTAATGCCAAACAACACGAGGTTTGGAATAGCCATGAGATAAAGGCTCCATTGGAGAAGAGACAATCGCCAAGTCGCGAACTCAGGTGCCGAAAGGACCACTCACTTCGACCGTGTACTTAAAAGGGTTGTTTGTGAAAAAAAGATCAAGCGTGTTGGCTGTATGGTTAGGATTGTATGGTATTCTTATAGGTAAATGAACAATCTGTGCAAGGTCATTAGTAATTCCAAAAGCCTCAGCATCTCGACCAGCTGGGTCAGTGTGACTATAAAACGGAAGCCAGCTGGAGTTGTGAACATTAAAATCACCAAGGAAATTACCTCACTGTTAGGAAAGTTGGGCTGGAGAAAGTCAAGTTACAAAGAGAGGAAGTCAAATAGCTCCAAATTATTACTGGAGTTGGGAGAACGGTAGAGACAACAGATGAATTTATCAGGATGTCGAAAAATGTGCGGCGAACGGGTCACCCAAGTTCAGAACGTACGGTGCAGGTACTGTACACAGAACGTACGGTGCAGGTACTGTACACAGAACGTACGGTGCAGGTACTGTACACAGAACGTACGGTGCAGGTACTGTACACAGAACGTACGGTGCAGGTACTGTACACAGAACGTACGGTGCAGGTACTGTACACAGAACGTTGCATCAACAGGGTTGCACTGACAAGCTGCCAGCCAAAACGCTTTCACCACGAACCGTAATATACAGCCATAGTGCAATGTGTCATGCTGGAAGCAGCTGACCATTAGACAATTAGAAAAGCATTGTCTGGAGTGACGGATCTCAAAGCACTGATTTCATCAGATGTAAGAGTTCTGGTGTGGTGTCAACGCATAGTGCATTTTCTTAAGAATTAGTTGGCTTAGTACTGAGGATGGCAAGTCATCGCCGTTTAGATCATTAATTGAGATGGCGGGCCGTTGGAAGACGGCCGTTGAAGACGGGCAGTCGCAGGCGGAGGTTGTTTATGTTTGTTTATTATTTTACTTTTTATAAATGGTCAAACCATGATTAGCATCATCATCATATTGAAAATGGACACTTCAACCTGTCACCAAGGTAATAATAATAATAATAATAATAATAATAATAAATTTCCTGTTTATACTCCGGCGCGACAACCAAGTCAGTAAAGTTTACAATAAATCGTCAATACAAATATTTATCGTATTTAGTAGTCACGGGCCTGAATCCTGGTCTACTCAAGGAACGCGTGCCATGCACTCTCGCTCCTGACCACTGGGCTACGTCAGGCCTAATATAAGCACATGTATACTAAAAGTATCTCTAACGATTAAATTGGAATTTTGCATTGATTTATATATTCAACTATATAACATCAATATACAGACCTCATTTAAAAAAAAAAATCTAAAACTTTGACATCTTATCTTAAACATAACTTTATAAGATCTTATAAAATCAATAACCATAAAATATAAAATTTAAAAAATGTTGACATGCATTTAGCCCTTCAACGAAGGAAACAAGTTTCCTGTGCCTCCGGTTGCCAACTCTAGCCACTAGGAGTCATGCCTTCCGCCGCTAGCCTTTCACGAATTATATTTCTCCTACGTTTAAAAACTTTATCTACATATTTACAGAATAAAATAAAATTCTCTCCTGAATGAAACAAGAAATTAAAATTATCTTCATTAAGCAAAAGCGTCCTTCTCTCCAGCTCAGCTCTCAAATTAACGTATTTAATACAGTTAAGCATGACATGGGAAATGGAAACGGGAGACCAGATGGAACCAAACCAAACTGACTGAGCCTGGACATTAAGCCATGCCCAGTGAGCAAGAAACAGGCATTAAGAGTAAACTGCAGCCACGGCTTCGCCTAAAAGTTTACAGCGGAGACGGAGGGCAAGAATCTATACGTCTCACTGCCTTTCTCAGAACTATGCCATCTCGATTGCCATATATTTATCAGCTCATCATTGATTCTTATCCTCTCCATTGCCAACTGCTGCCTCCAAACACCCTCCCCACCCACCGGGCACGACCGAATGCCCAAAATGTCAGTGGCGATGCCTCTCCTCAGAAAATAGCCCAGCACGAGCAACCATTAAATTAGCAGGCATTTTCCCTTCTAAAACATGAAGTACATCTGTAGACGTAGTGCGGCAAGCCCTGGTTATGCCCAGAAGAGCGAATCTCTGGGCCGACAAAAGATGTTTACTAATGACCACATTCGAGAGTCTCTTACACAAATCCCGGCATATAAGTAATTATGGGGACAAAATCGCATTCATACATCATGTTCAGGGAACGAGCCTTTATCCCCATTTCCCCATGGGGAGTGGTGTACAAGGCCACAACAAACAAACTCCTTAGAGGCGAAGTACTCACAACAACAAGATCTCCCCAAGGCCAGCTAACCACTACATGGGAACAATCGATAAACAACATCCTGGATACTACTACAAAAAAAAAAAAAAAAAAAAAAATATTATATATGGTTACCCATAAATGATTACATTAACCCGTATTCGTGTCTGTAAATCGCGTGTGTTCTCTGGTCGATTTGCATGTTTTGCTGGATGAAAAAAACCCCAGTTTCTGAGGAAAAAAACATTGCTATCTACGCCTGAGACCGACTAACTCAGCCACGGAGTGAAAAAAGCCCACTAAAGTTCCTCGCGTCATCGACGGGATTCGAACCCGGGCCTTTTCCACCCGATGTGGGGAGGACAGTGACGATACCATTATGCTACCCGCGACGACTGGATGCTATCTACAGGGAGCAAGTGGCGCCGAGAACTAAACAAAGCGAGAACTCTGCCACCAGAATTATAAGAAGAAGAAGAAGAACTCGTTATTGCATACAAAACGCACATGCCGTACACAATACCCTTCACGGCTACAAGCCAGAGGTTTGATCCAGAAGCACAGAACCCCGCTTCACCTTGGAAGAGTTACAGCAGGCGGCAACAAGGATTAGAAATAGAAAGTGCCCTGGCACAGACCAAATGGAACATGAGATCGTCAACCAACCTACTCCTGAAACTATATAACTCCTGTCTGAAAGCGGGATACTTCTCAAAACAGTGGAGGACAGCTAGTCTAAAATGAATCCTCAAAAATCCCAGCAAGAATCCTGAGAAACCGGAATCAAACAGGCCAATAGCGCTCCTGACCGTGGCAAGTAAACTCTATGAAATATTCCTACACAAGCGACTATAGCAACACTATACAGTAGAGGATATAAATGCACCAAACTAATATGGCTTCAAGCCTGGATCCTCCACAACAGATGCCGTGAGAAATCTCCTCATTGCAGTGGAAGAATGCCAAAGCAATTACTTCCTTGCCATTTCGGTGGACTTTGCCGGGGCGTTCGACTCCCTCTGGTGGCCGAGCGTCCTTGGCAGACTCCGACAGACGCAAACTCCAATAAATCTCTTTCATGCCATCAGCTCCTACCTCTCACAGTGAAAGATAGAAGTCATAACCCCTTACCAAAGATTAGTCAGAGAAGTACACAGAGGATGCCCGCAGGGGTCAGTTTTGGGCCCACTGTTGTGGAATGTCACCTTCAGTAATATCCTATGGGAGTGCACAATGGACATCTCAGCAGCCACAAGATCCATTGCCACTAAGATCACTGACTGGAAAGTCCGCGAGGCTTGTACAACTTCCGACCATAGGGTGATTACTTTTAACCTTCAACACTCAATTGAACCAGCACCTCCGTCTAGAAACAGTATCATCCGTTATGCAATTAACAAAACAGACTGGAACCTCTTTAATTTAAGCTTCCCAAGTAGCTTCCCTTGGAATAGGTCCAAGCTTCCCTTCAAATTCCTGGAAATACCAATCTAACCAACCTCAACCACAACCAGCATCAGAGGAAAATAACATCAATCATAACCAATGTCTGTGACAAAACAATCAAGAAGAAACACACTTTCCCGAGTGCTGTCCCATGGTGGTGCAACCAACTGGATCATCTCCGCCATCAGGTTCATACAGCACGGAAAGCATTTCAATGTGCTCGCCGTACCTTTCCCCATCATGAAGTTGATGCCCTACGCAATAACTATTGTAGGCTAAGAAATGACTACACTAGTTTAATTAGAGCCAAGAAGAAACAAGTGTTGGGAGCACCTGGTCTCCATAACTAGAAACAGCACCCCCTGGGGAGTTGTGTATCGCATTGTTACGAACAAGCTCCCCAGGGGTGAGGTCATCTCCTCTACAGTCACCCCGCAGGGCACCACAACCCATGGGAAGGGTCAGTAAACAACATCTTGGATTCTTGGATACCCTGTTCCTGCTAAACACAGATCCTCAATCCAGCCAGCAACAAGAAATCTGTACTGAAAATGCATCCTACAGCACCACTTCTATAGAACAGCCTTTCAACTTAGATGAATTAAAGCTTGCCATTGGAAAAACAAAAAACAAAAAAAGCCCAGGCTTAATTACTTCTTTAAGCAGAAGTAATTAAGAAGCTTGCAGAGACGCAATCAAATCTACTTCTCACTCTGTACAACAATTGTCTGGAAGTTGGACTCTTCCCGGATGACTGGAAAGAGGCCAATCTGCGCCTCATTTTGAAGAACTCAAGTAAACCACCAGAGCAGCCAAGGTCATACAGACCCATAGAACTCCTTCCCGTTTTAAGCAACATATTTGAACGTCTTCTCTTATCCAGATTGGAAAAAAACTATAAAAATGCAAATCTACAGTCCCCCAAACCAGTTCGGCTTTCGGGCAGGCCGTTCGGCAGAAGATTTACTTCGACAGCTCATGGATTCTGTAAAAAATTCAGCCACCAAATACTTCTTAGTAATATCAGTGGATTTCGCCGGGGCCTTTGACTTGCTCTGGTGGCCAAGTATACTAGGAAGACTCAGAGAAGCTAGCGTTCCAGCAAATGTTTACAGCTGCATACAGGACTATCTTCACAACAGAAGTGTTACAGTCAGAAATGCCTCTCGACAAGTCTCCAGAAATGTCTAGAGAGGATGCCCCCAGGGCTCTGTCCTTGGCCCTTTCCTATGGAATGTGGTCATGGACGAGTTCTTGAACCTAGACCTGGGAGTTGTTTCCACCCAAGCCTTCGCAGACGACTTGATACTGACAGTCACTGGAAACTCCAGAGCTTCCCTGGAAATAACAGCCAACGGAGCCCATACAAAGCTACAAGAATGGGCCAGCCTCCATAAACTCCATATATCCCCTGAGAAAACTACTTCAGTTCTACTCAGAAGAACCCTTCAAATAAGTAGGCCCCCACAGATTAAAATTGCTGGTAGAACCATCAAACTGGTAATTCAGATGAAGTACCTTGGGATAATTCTCGACCCCAAGCTACCCGCATATACTCTACCTTCATCGCATTTTACCCGCATATAGACTACCTTCATCGCAAAGTCAGGAACTACACCGAATTGGTAGAGAGGATCAGCAGGTCTGACTTGGGCCTAAATCGCCGCTCACTGCAAATGCTGTACAAAGCTGTATTTATTCCCACTATAACCTACTGTGCAGGTGTCTGGTATCATCGTGCACTCTTTGTTCGTAACCAAAGAAAGCTCACCTCCATCCAGCGTAATATCCTTCTCACTATCACCCGTGCCTGCTGCACAGTAAGCAACCCAGCGCTCCAAATCTTGGCAGGAGTTCTACCTCTGGACCTGCAGATAATTCGCAAAGGCGTGCACTACCGGCTCGCAAAGGGACTCCCTACCACCATCCTGAATTTCGCTACAAACCCAGCAAACACCATCAAAGGAGGAAAAAGCACCTTGCAGTCTACCTTCTTAACGTCTGGCAAAACAGATGGAATACCACCCCCAAAGGTTCCATCACTATAAAATTCTTACCTGAAATAGCCCAGATCTACCCTAAAGTTCCAGCATGGTACAGCCAGGGTTCTATAACCACTTTCCTGATTACAGGCCATGGATCCATAAATCACAAACTTGCCTCTATGAACATCGTGGATGACCCTCGCTGTCTTTGTGCTGAAAACGAAGACTGGGATCACCTATTCTATGTTTGCCCGCTCAACGAGGACTTGAGAACGTTGCTCATATCAAAAATACATGCCTTGCGTCGAGGAAATGAACATTTTCTGATCAATGAGGAAGACCAGTACCACGCTTTCTCTGCCTTCGCCCATGATCTCTTCACCAGAAGAAGATCTCTGATGCAACGTCCTGGAACTGATGCATATTGATCAACACCCTTTCCTCATATGCTGAACATCTTCACCTAGATTGTGACCACTTCTAGCTACTAAACTTGACACTCAGGTCGCTTGAATTGTTTCACCCGTATCTCTCTTGATACGTGAATGCCTTCTCACCCTCTCGAGGGCCGTCTTCTTCCATTTCCGCTTAGATGGGAGAATTCCCACCCAACCTGCGGAGGATGCCTTCCCTTACATCCTCCGTCGCTTTGTCTATACCTTCTTTCCTTTACCCTCTCCGATATATCCTGTACTCCCTGTACGCTATATCTTTTTTTTACTTGGTCTCTTTCCAGGAAGCTCAGGCGACCTGGAGGAGACTAGCCAGAGAATTATGGGCAGCCTGGCTACCTCCTAGTGGTGTGTGCGGGCAACGTGGAGTCCCACTACGGGCCCTGCGGCCAAAAGCCAGGACACCAAACAGAACCTAGCACAATACTTTATTTACAACACAAAAAAATTTTCTGGCTTTCACAGTGATACTGTTTATCTCCACAGAGTTCATATGGCGCAGATATGGAAAATCACCGGAGGCGCCTTTCCCGCAACACTATGCACAATATGTGGAATTTCATCTTCGATGAGTTCCTGCATATCGACCTGGGAGACGTCAAGTCACAGGCATTCGCCGACGACCTCATATTGACATAGTGTGCATCATATTGACAGTGGCGGCTAACTCCAGAGCCCAGTTGGAAATAGTAGCAAACAGAGCTCTCATCACTCTACAGGAATACAAATTATTATATTAGGGCCACCCGTAATTTCTTACATATACCCGTTCATTTATTATGTCTGTAAATTGCGTGTGTTCTCTGGTCGATTTGCCTGTTTTTCTGGAGGAAAAAAAACCCGGTTTTGGGGGGAAAAACCTTGCTATCTACCCCTGAGACCGACAAACTCAGCCATGGAGTGAAAAAATTCCATTAAAGTTCCTCGCGTCATCAACGGGATTCGAGCCCGGGCCTTTTCCACCCGGTTTGGGGAGGGGAGGACGGTGACGATACCACTGTGCTACAGCGCAGACCACTCACAGGAATGGGCAGAAGCGAACTACCTTGTAATATCGCCCACCAAAACAACATCTATACTTAGCAGGGGAACCCTTGATCCAAGGAGATCCCCCAAAGATAAAAATAAACGGAGCCACAATCAGGTTCACCACCCGAATGAGATACCTTAGCATAATCCTGGACACAAAGCTCACGTTCAAGCTGCACCTCATACAACTCAGAAAGAAAATTAGAAACTATGCTGCCATGGTAGCCCGAATCACGCGACGAGACTGGGGACTAAACAAAGGAACACTGGCCCTTTACTACAAAGCCACTTTTATCCCCATAATCACATACGCAGCTGCCAAATTCTAACAAAACCACATTCTAACCAAAAAAAGGATCCTTAATTCAATACAACGGTCAATATTGTTGAAAATAACGCGTGCTTGTAATACAATCAGCACAGATGCGCTCCAGGTTCTGCCGGGCGTCTTGCCACTGGACCTGGAAATCATCAGATGTGGCCTGATATACTACATAACGAATGGGATTACTATTACCTTCTTGGAGCATACAACAGAACCGGCAAACGGAGAAAAACAAGAGAAAGCACGATTGCAGGTACAACTGAAACAAACGTGGCAGACCAGATGGTCCACCTCGCACAAGGGCGAGGCAACAAGAAAATTCATCCCCCTTGTAGAAAAAACCTACCCGAAGTCGCCTGCGTGGCCCACACGGGCTTCTACACAACCTTCATGCTGACTAGCCACGGGCCCTTTAATGACAAACTCCCCACGCTGGGTAAACTCCAAGATCCAAACTGTCCTTTTGGAGAAAGAGAAAGCTGGGAGCATCTGATGCACCAGTGCCCCATATACGAGGACCTGCGGGGAATCTTCATAACGAGACTGAGATTCATACCCCAACGGCAAGAACATCACCTATTTGGATTCAAGGGATAAATACCAAATGCTGTCCAGATTTGCCCGGGACCTCTTCGCAAGAATAACTCGAAATGCGATCAGGAACTGACGAGAAGATCCACTGAAGAGAATGTCATAAGCAAAACCACACAAGGACAAGACATCCCAAGAGACATCGAGTATGACTCTCAACTACAATGATCAATTCTCCTGAGCATGCAATGAACGAGATGAGACCCTGCTCCTATGTGCCACCCAAGCACATGAGGCCTACAACCCAGAACGGGAACACACCCCTTATGTGACCTAGGACTGAAAACATTCCACAGTTCATTATTACAAAATAGGACCCATGGAAATCACGGACGGGACACTGTCCCAGATATGGTCATATCTGAACTGATAAAAGGCGCCATCCTCTGAGCAGATCCGAGCACTGAGAACTAATGTGACGACTTGTGAAGTAACTGATAGTACAACTGTCTGAAGACAAATTTAGATAACCTGACCGAGCCAAATAACGATGGTGGACGCAGCGCCTGGCTGACAGTGATTCGCTACCAACTGAGACAAATAAGGAACCAATCTCCCCAAAGAAAATACCCGGAGCAGGAATAAGAAAATACAAGGACGGAACTGGCGCCATAAATGATTTAACTGGAAATGACGAAAAAAGTGCAGCTTAGCTGCCAAATGCCATATGGCGACCTGAAGAGGGGACCCAAGCCCCCTTCATCTTTGAATTACATTTCCATGGTAGGCGGTTTTACCCATCTCCTCCCCTCCTCGCCACCCCAATTTTCCCCTCTGGTGGGGCATGGGCCCGCCCCAATGAAACCTGGGGTCGCCTTCTCTATTCGCCCCATACTTCTGCCTTTCTCCTCCTAGTCTTCAGTCTTCCCCCTCCATCTATACGCTAGCGAAAGCTGATCCAAAGTACCTTGAGTAACGGCTTTAGTCAAAGTCATCTTTGCCGCAGCTGTTGAAATATTTTTATCTATAATTTTTACCTCTTTCTCAGATAATTCTGCCACTGTTGCTTTCAAGTTAGCATCTGGATTATTATCAGAACTACTAACTTTCTGAGAAATATTGGCAGAGAGCCACTGAAACTAAAACTCCTTTTTATTCGCGTAGCCATGTTAGTAAAATATAAATAAATTTATAATAATTATTTACAATTAAAAGAGTTGGAGAGAATCAACAAACTCAAACTATTTACTATGTACAGTAGGTTAGTTTAATAAATAAATAAGGGCTCCATCCAGCAGATCAATCTGAACTAAAACTAAAAACCTTAACACAAGAATATAATAAACGAATCTAATATAAAAAAATAAAAATAAATGAATCAATACAAAACACCCAAAACTTATTCAAATCGATAAATTACCTGTTAAATGATAATCCAATATCAAAATATTCCAGAATAATACACTGAAATTACACAAACACAAACTGACGATCGTTAACAACCATCAATCTAACGCATTGGCAGCCATTACACACTGATATTTTCAAATTGAATTTACTGGAAATCAAACTAGAATTTCCTCGCAAAATTTTCCACAAATGTATAAAAACACTTCTTAAACTTTCAGAAATACTCGACGGTAATTAAAACTTAAATTAACACAATTTCAAACACAAAATCCACCAAATAAATAAATATAAAAATAGAACTGATGCAAAAACTAAAACGTCTCTGTTATGTTCTGTTCCTGATCAACTCTCTTTCTTTTGCTATATAAATGCTATAACTACAATGGGTGATCATTTAATTTACGAACCTCACCATGCGGAGGTTGCACGTTGGCTTAATTTGTCATGCAATGTTGTCTCGGCACTATGGAAACAGTTTCAGGAGACATGAACCATTACGAGAACTGGCCAAGGTCGCAGAGGGCGATATCAACCAGAACAGACCACTATCTGGCTCTAATTACAAGAGGGAACCTATAATGTCCTATCATCAACTGTCTCTTGAGGTTGCTGCGGCCACCAGCGAAAACATTTCCAACCGAACTGTGTTAATAAGGCTCAATTCAAGTGGACTCTACGCAAGCAAGCCAGTGGTTTGTATCCCATTAACCCCCGTCATATAGGGGAAACCCTGGAGGCTGCAACAAAGTACAAAATCCCACTACCCTCAAACCATCACAGAGATTGTCGAAACTGGTGCCATGATCATGTGACTTGGAGCTCGCCAAATGGGATACAGTTCTGTTGTCCGACGAGTCCGTTTTAGCCTACAAACAGATTCTAGACACTATTTCATCTGGAGACAACGAGGAATGCGGTACCATCGCTCCAACATCACAGAAAGGGACACCTACGGTAGAGGTGGTGTTCTCGTATGGGGCAGAATAATGATCAACAGCCGCATCCCGCTTCATGTTTTTGATAGGGGTACCATAACTGCGCAGAGGTACTATAATAGATTCTCCGAACCCTATGTGAGACTTTTTAGGGGTGCGGTTGGCCTAGATTTTCTTTCCATGCACAACAACGCCACTGCACATAGAGTTCAAGTGGTGGAGGAATATCTTGAAACTGACAACCTCGAATGACTGCCGTGGCCACACAATCAGCAGAATTAAATCCGACCAAACATGTTTGGGACACATTCGGGCAACGAATTGCACCCAACAACCGACTCCTCGGTTATTTAGTGAGCTAACGTCTGTGCTGGTGCAAGAATAGGACTTTTTTTTTACAGAATCGTATGTAAGACACCCGTATATCGAGCATGGTTCACCGCTATCAGGTCTGAGTAGCCGTTGGAGGGCATCATATGCTGCACTGATGTCATGCGACCATATTTTCGAGCATCTTGTATCGAATTCTGTAATGCGACCTTTTTAAGTAATTCTTATACAACCCCCAACCCCTATAAATGTCCGTTATACAGGGTGATTCACTACCAGTGCGACAAACTTGCAGGAGGTGTAGAGGGCACAAAGACGAATCGGAATCACAGCATTGCAGGGTCCGAAATGCCTTCGTCATGCGGTAGAGGACGTTGAACGGGAGGTCGCGTGAACAGCGATCCCGCTGGAAGTCAGCATTTGCGAACCGTTTCTGTGGAAGAAACCAAGTAGCAAAAGTCCTCCGGAGTGGATAATCCGCAGGCTCCAATGATTGGACGCGTTGCAGATGGTATGAACTCATTTGGTTTGTTGACAGTATCCTCCATACAGTGGATTGGGAAATACCCAATCGTTGGCCTATCGCTCGAGTACTCGTACTCGGATTGCCTTCGGCAAGACGTAGGACATTCTCCTCATTGTCTGGCGTCCTCGTCGTTCGCTCTCGATTCATGGTACCTCTCGTGAAACAACCAGTCTCACGTAACCTCCTCATCGTATGATTAAAATCGTACGATGAGGAGCACGCCTGTGCGGGAAACGTTCCTGGTACAAGCGCAGAGCGGCGCCCGTTACAGTCCGCAGCTCCATACGCGTGGTACATGTCGGCCAGTTCAACGTTCGAATACTCGTCCATCCTACTGCCTCGGGAACCGGTTCTCAAATGCTGACTTCCAGCGGGATCGCTGTTCACGCGACATCCCGTTCAACGTCCTCTACCGCATGACGAAGGCATTTCGGACCCTGCAATGCTATGTGATTCCGATTCGTCTTTGTGCCCCCTACACCTCCTGCAAGTTTGTCGCACTGGTAGTGAATCACCCTGTATATGACCGAAGTTACCGCTGTCTCCTCATTTCATTGTTATTCTATGGCACACACCACTATTAAAGTTTGTCATACTTCATCGAAAGCTGCACGAGTTACACCACATTTTATACTTGTTCTTTTAACTTTGTCGAGCAGTGTAGTGGGTGTATGTCTGTTATTTGAAAAAAAAAATCTTGTTCTGATGGAAATACTTGTAGAAAAAAAAATAGATAGATAGGAAGGTGGACTGAAATGTAATGCTGTTACGGCATAACTTGTAAAGGAACAGAGATAAATCACAAAGAATAAGACGTACCTGTAGATTAAAAAAACAACAACAAAAAACACTGTCTTTAATCTGATAAATCATTTTTCTGCATACGTTTTGCCTAATCAGTTACATTTCGCACTGCGTTTAACAACTTTTGTCTGCCGTTAAGCAAAATTCTCTCAGCTGAAAGAATCTCTTCACGGCTGCTTTAACTTTTTCATCTGAGCATATCTGTTGCCGTAGATAGGTTCTGTTTTTTTTTTTTTTGTTTTTTTTTTATATTGTATGATGTGAGCATTAACACGGAGGAACCTGATTCCTTCGTGTATCGTGCAGTGAGGTCCAACCGGAGAGTACGGCACCACCGTAATATCCAAGCCCGAGGCGGGATTCGAACTCGCGACCCTTAGGGTGGCCAGGCAGGCACTTTACCCACCCAGCTAGCCCGGTGGGCATAGGATCTGTAAGCCTCGTCAACAAAAAAAAGTCGCTTGCGATCACAAATAATTGTTTTGCAGTTGTAGATCATACTTTGTCGTGCTGAATTAGCACTGCTGTAATAAGTCGAGGCCTTTTTTGAGTTTATGTAAAATGTACAGACGTGAATTGATTGTGACCTTTTTTCCAAAAATTCGGTCTAGAAATGACTGCACGTTGTTTTAACCGCGTGTTCAAAGATGCATCCATTAAAACAGTGCAGTGTAACCTATAAACGAACAACTATATTAAAGCGCTGCTGTTCACATTCAACTAGAATTCTGAGCCACCTAGCGGAGAATAGCGAACAAAGAGGAATTACTTTCCTTTTCATCCTCGTAATTTCCTAATTCTCAGAGTGCTATATTAAGTATTCTCAAAGTAGAATACTAGAAGAGTGTGATATTAAGTATTCTTCAAAGTAGAATACTAGAAGAGTGTGATATTAAGTATTCTAGTTTTCGAATGTTATATTAGATTTTAAAATATATTTTTTTACACCACCTTTTAAAAGTGAACAGAAATTATAGACAAATATTATTATTGTATTATTACGTTAATTTTCTTCTAGTTTCTAACCATGGAACAGACTGGCATGTGGCCCAGACTACAATATCTAGTCCATATAGGGCATTCTCCAAGGAGAAAATCTCAGCCCACGTAGGAGTAAGGATCGGGTTAAATAGCGTGAATATAACATTACAAGGTACGTTATCTTATCAATTCATAAAGAGTATTTTAATTTTGTAAAGTGAAACTGCAAATTGTTGAAAACATCTATTAACTATTTCTGTAAGCAATATAATTAAATCTTAAAGATCATAGACTCTATGTGCCTCATTTCCAAATTTAACTCTCATTCCATAAACAAAAATCAGCATGAAAACTATGTTCCTATTCAGTAAATGCGTAAGCTGAGAAAAAATATATAAATAAATAAAAACGTTCAGCAGTTTGGTTAGATATTGCCTATGGCCCATGGTGAGGAAGTAAAAAATTGCAAGAAATTACACAATGCACGTAGCACGATGAATTAATAGAAATTAAAAGAAATATGGTATTATTTAAAAAATTCTGCTGTCGCATAGACTGAAATAGCAAGTTATCTGTCAAATTAAAAATCACCCTGTGCACTGGCATCATTTAATGAATGCTCACTATGACATTTTACACAGAAATAATATTCTTAGTATAAATTCGAATTATTAATAAATTCGTATACACTGATATTAATACCTGAACAAAATATTTTAAACACCAAGATTGAAGATTTAATGTAAGATGATTATTTAAAAACGAAACACAGAAGATTTTTTTTTTTAATCTTAAAACTACACAATATCGCTTACAGCCAACGATGTACATAATCTGTCCTTCCGGAAGTAAACAAAACGAAAACAACTTGCTTACAAAAGTACTGAACTGTACGGGTTTTCCTAATACATTCAATTAAATAATATATTATTGGATTAGCCTCCAGTAAGGGTAATAAAAATTATATCATTTATATCAAGGGATATTACAGAGAGAGAGATATCTAAATTCAAAGCATTAATAAAAGAAAAAAATAAATTATCAAAAACTAAGGCAGCTGATGTACATCAAGCTAGCAGCTGCGATGTAACTGCCATGAATAGGGTCGCCTAAATAAAAACATAATGGTATTATTAATGGCGAGGACACTAACAGTCAGTTGGCTTTGTATTACTTACCTAATACCATGTGGGGCCACCTTTTCCCCGTAATACAGTACGTACACGTCTTGGCATGGACTCCGCAGACGTGAATTGATATTATGCAGGGTCCTGTGGTAGTGTTACCCATGCGCTGCATAATATGTCCCATACTGACACACACATTGTCAGGTGGATAGTCGAAGCATCGCATGTCCTTTCCCAGTAGGTTCCAAACATGCTCAACTGACTGGATGAATTGGGAATGTTGGCCATAGAGAGACGTAGAATTCATGTCATGTTCAGAAACCAGGTTAACTTGACGGGCCTTGTTACATGACGCATTGTCTTGTTAACCCCTGGCATTACAATGCCCTGAAGGGATTTATATGGTTTCTCTTTCCATAATAAAGATTATATTTATAGAATTCGGAGTTGTCTGGATACACTGTCATAATGAAGGGAATTTACTTGGTCGGCAGCAATAAAAAGGCAGGCGTTCCCATCGAACCGTTGATTGACGATGATCAGAGGACTTGGGGCATGCCACTGTCCCCAAACAATCACCACCGCTCCAACCTGACGAACATCAATGGTGTTGAACGCATTCTTTAGAGTACGTACTGCTTAGCTTGGTAATTATACATCTTAGGGATAGACCTGATAGTGGCGACAAGGTTCCGAAGGAATCAGTAAAATGAACGATGGAAATATATTTTCATCAGAAGAAGAGAAAAAAAACGAGGGGGGGGAGCAGAAATGAAAAATTTCGGGAGTAACAAAAGACTGGACCTCACGAAGTTTACTTTCTGGATAGACAACTTGACCAGACACAGTGGTCTAGGTTTGACAATTTAGTAAAGTTCAGAGAGAAATTGGATAGCGACTTTTTGACAGCAAGGACGGTATGAATGATAATGTTGTTGTTATAATAACATACACGTATAAGTTATAAACAGGATTTATAACTTATACGTGTATGTTATTATAAACCATGGACCCCAGTACACCAGGCCCATTCGTTACTAATGGTGTTGTTGTTTTTGGCAGATGAAGAAAAAGTCAGTTTTCTGGCATCACCATAATACAAATAACGCCCTAGTTTCTCCACTTTTTCTCCATTTTTGCATTCCTTACTCTCTCTCATATTCTAAATCGTATGTTACAGAACTTTCTAATACTTCTAATTCCCTACAAAACCCATCTCACCATTACTCTCTCTCTCTCTCTTGCTTTATCTGTAACTAGTCTGTTGTTAATCTCTTTATACCTTCTCGTAGCCCGAGATATCCAGCAGCCCGAATCAAGCACGAGAGCATGGAAGTCCATGCGCTTTGAGTCGTTGTGTGGCATACTATTGCATGCCACACAGAAACAAGAAAAGGAAGCCAAATCCAGTTCATCCTACAAAATGTTCGTAGCCTGGCAAATAAATTGCGTTCACTATAAACCCTGCTCTGTCTATGTGAATTTGATTTCACTAGTTTAACTGAATCGTGGCTAACAGAAACAAAACAAGTTGATCCTCTCCTGCATACGAGTAAATACGAAGGCACTGGAAACCCTAGAGTTAACAGACGAGGCGGTGAAGTCCTATTGTTCTATGCTGCCATCCGGCAGCAGATGGGGATCACAATGAGCCAGTTCGGAAAACTTTGAGGCCCCTTGTATCAAAATGAAATATCAGTGCACGCTTATTCAAATCAATCTCGTTTATCTTCTCTACTGACCATGTATGCGTCGCGCCCCGAGCTGCAAACCTGGCTACTTACAAGCCTTGCTAAGAGTCCTCTTGAAGATTTTACTATGTCCATTCCAAACATGCAACTCCTCTATGCGAGCTAACGTCAACTCTGAATTCCTCCGTGCCTGAATTAGTCGTTCTCAGGGGTAGAGAGCAAGATTTTTCTCCCAGAATCTGGGGTTTTTCGTCCAGCAAACAGTGGTCCAGTGGTCGCGGAACTAGGGAGTAAGATTTGAAAATATATGGATTTGGTTTGCTTTTCCAATAATTTGCTTAACAGAGGTCTCGAATTTAAATAAGAACAAAACGAGTAGTTTAAACAGAGCAACTGAAATAATGCATTAGGGCTACAAATAATTCTGGAGAAAATTTAGTTTAATTTTTTAAAACCATCTTGAGACAAAAAGTTGCATGTAATCCGGAACATATTAGCACAGTTATAATCACCGTCTTTCGGACATGGTGGAAAAGGTCTGTGTTCAAATTCCATCAATGACCCCAGCAATTTTTATGAATTTTTTTTTCACAGTGTGCTGAAATAGTCGGTCTCAGATGAGGGTTTCATTCCCCTCCCCAAAGAGGAACTCGGGTTTTTCATCCAAAAATAGCAAACTAACCGAAAACACGCAATTACAGGAACAATATTCCGACGCCTCATAGCCTTAATTACTTAGGCACTGAACATGACCTCTCTCTCACTCGTAAGTAAATATACTATGCAAAAGCCTCACCAACAAAATTCCTGAGTATTAACGCAATGGATTCGTCATTAGGGTATTTAAACAGAGCAGAATCTTATCTCGGCTGTTGTTATCGGTTTTTAGGAGCATCAGCGACTTGGACCACATTACTCTGTTGTGTATTATGTCAGTACAAGTGTTCACAGGCCGATTTATATGCTGTGCGAACTGAAAACTAAGAATAACACAAGGGGAAACAGTACTTCCTCCTGGCCTCCTCTGTAGCCAGGTGGGCAGGAGCAGCAGTGCGTAGCACACGCTTCTTGATTAGACCGACGTTCGAGCCCGTGACCACCAAATACGGAGGATGCGGAAAGGTCAGGAAATGACTACAGCATATCCTCGGAGCAATATGGCCTTAGTTGCTAATGCTCCTAAAAACCAAATAACAAACAAACAGTACTTCTTCCGAGGAAGATCGGCTACAGATCCGATTGAAAACATTTTTAGAAATCCCTTCAGTCATCAATGGGACTCGCTCCCAGACCTCTCTAAACAAGCAGAAAGTGGTGAAACCACCACACTGTCACGAAGGACCCATCTTGTCTCAAACTGTTTGTACAACTTTTATCACCTCCACATGAGGAATGAATCCCTATGATTTAACTACTTCTGTAAATTTTTCAGGTTCAGATTCGTTAATTTTTCTTTTAAATTTCACTTTATTGTCATATTAATTTTACTCTTATATTTTACTTATTACTAAATCAAGTTATTATTCTGTTTCACTTTACTCTTAAATTCATCTTATTATTATACTCTACTTTAATTAGTAGAGTATTTATATTTATTGTATAGAAATGTTTTTCATTATTATTATTAATGGCCTGACATAGCCGAGTAGTTAAAAGAAAGAATGCAGTAGCACGCGCTGTTTGAGTGGACCGGAGTTCAAGCCCATGACTGCTAAATATGATTAACATTGGTATTGATGATTTATTGTAAACTCCACTGACTTGCGGTCGTGCCTGAGTATAAATAAGAACATTATTAGTATTAGATATAGATATTCAGTTAAAAAAAATCCTTTACAATGGATATTTATTTTTAAGGGTTATCCCTTATAATATTTCGCTTAATTTAAGAAAGAACCAAAAATTAAATTCCTATGTGTCGCTTAAATAAAATTAAAAAAAAGAAAGAAAAAAAGCTTATATTTGAATTATTAAAACTGTGACGCTACCAAAGATTTGGAGTGATGAATGCAACGTAAATTACAGCAAGGAGGATGGTCTCAGTTAATAGTCGCAAGTTTGCAGCCGAATATTAAATTTTTCGACACTTCCTTTTGTCTGCGAAATGCATGCATATCCAATTACTCCACTAGTTCTAACAGGCAAAAACAGGGGGAAAAAATCCACTACTGTATTATAAAATTAATTAAAATTTCTGTTTATGCTTGAGGACGATGAGAGAGAGAGAGAGAGAGAGAGAGAGAGAGAGAGAGAGAGAGAGAGAGAGAGAGAGAGAGAGAGCTGTTCGTCCGGAAAAATCGAAAATCGCGCTCTGGTGCTCTGTACTCCTCGGCATGCCTTTTAATGCACAGAATATAAATAAAAAGACCTCGCACTTTCGTTGACTGAATTAATCACAAATAATCGTTAGGAACTTTCGTTCAAATGAAATACGTACATTTCTGTTAAAAATAGAGAACAGGTGTAACGACTTTTTAAGCGTATCTTTCCTTCATGGGATTCATTGACTTACGAAGATACCGTATGAATTAAAAAAGATATTTTAATTTTCTAACTGAATAGCTCAAATTAGTTTAAATAGTTGTGAAATTAAAATTTTAATCCATAATAAGTAGATTATAGATATTATGAGTTAAAAACTGAGGAGAAATTATAGATATAAAATTAAAAGTATAAATACAGGCAATTCTTTAGTTAACAATGAAGAATGATGTTATTAATATCTCTTACTGATATATGTGAGACTGCCCTTTTTATCAACAGGTTCTGTTGCTTTTTGTTTCAGCCACTCCGATTCACAATCACAGCGAAGATATAAATTATAATGAGAGGTTCCGGTGGATTGGAGGTAAGTGACTGATTTTTGTTTGTCTTTTGTCTTGCATATTACAGAGAGAGAGAAAATCTTTATTGCAACAACTTAAGAAAGAAAAAAGAAAAAAAAAACCTATGTCAACACTGACTGAACTTTATCTCATCAGGAGTCGAAACCTAAAATTCCACAAACCGGAATACACGATAATAAAATATCTCCTTTTTAATAATCAAGTATATGTATAACATAACCAATGCGTCATTCCCATCGATTGTGTGCAAGGAACGGTGTTCAGTTCAGCTCCTGTCAATTCCAAACCCTGAACCATATATTTCACAATAGTAATCTCCGAAAACGATAAAGAGCGTGTAATTTTCAACATAAAAAAAATGTTTCCTAATACTATTAGAAAATGTTCTTAAATAGCACGTAGAATCCAATTATCTTCATTACTGGCGTGCACTGTCACTGTTACTTGCACTTTTCAAATGAGAGCTCCCAGATTTTTGTTGATAACCCTTCCTTGGTTTTTTGATACCAAATTCCACGCATCAGCTAGGTCAGTGTTTCCCAATTTAATTTGGACACAGAACTCTTTCATAATCTTCAAAAAAATTACGGATCCCCAATAGTATTCTTACATAATATATATACAGCACTAGAAAACAAGCCAGAATAAGTATAGATAAAAGTAATAATAATGCTCTCAATGAAATTATGATCACGAGATCAACTTTATTAATATATTTTTTTAAAAAATCACTATATGAACACAAAAAAAAGTAAACATTGTTCTGGCGGAAACTGCACTTTCACTTCATGGAACTCCAGGGTTCCGCGGAACATAATTTGGGAAACACTTGTCTAAGTAAATAATTGGACGAGAATTTTGTGATGAAAGATTGTCGCAGATATTTTCTCCTGGCAACTACTATATATATACGTTCCATTAATACTTTACAGTTATCGTGCTTCTGGCACTCAAATCCAAAATCTTTTATACGCAGTGTAACGATGTTCGACTACCAACGAATTCAATCTCTTTGTCTTTAATCAATTAAAGTAAATTGTCTAATGATACATTATGATTTTGACGTATTTATTTAAATCAAAAGGTAAAACAATCCTTAATGTAATTGTCCATTATGGTAGCGCTTGCAAGTCTTATGAGTCTTCCTTTCCCTAGAGTCGATGACTGTTTTTTTAACCCCCCCCCCCATTCCTAATGCCTGTGCTTCTCTTTCATAAACGGACACAACGTTTAGGAGAGCCCTCCATTTTCTTTTTCCTTAACAAACAGACACTACATTTCTCAATATATTTGAGGATTTCACTGTAAGCTTTTTTTTTTCTTTCAACGAAATACAGTACTGCCACTAGCCTTCGCCATCTTAACTTTTATTGTTTGAGTAATAAAAGCAGAACTTGCCTCTATCGTACAATCAGATCTTTTCTTGTAATAATTTCATTTTAAAATAAAATATGCATGATTTAATAAATCAAGTTTTCTTTGAAACAGCTTCGTGTATTTCATGCATACGAATTCAGACTTCAGTGTTGTCTTTTTCATGTCAATTGGCCACAGTCATCATCGGGCAGACTACTCTCTGTGAGAGCGTCAAATATTAACTGAGAATTTAATATATAGTATTACACTCCAAGTAGCAGGGCTGTAATGTATGAAAATAGAGGATATTTCATGTGCATATGAAGAAGTAGTGTTATTCAGTTCCTGAATAACTATCATATTAGGGCCACCTGAGAATAACCTCATCTACGCATACGTATTATGTCCATAAATTGCGTATGTTCTCCGGTCAATCTGCTTGTTTTGCTGGAAGAAAAACCTGAGTTTCCCGGAGGGAGTAGGGATGGATTTGCTATCCACACCTCAGAACAACCAACTCGGCAATGTGGTGAAAAACCACAAAAGTTCCTTACGTCATTACCGAATTCAAACCCGGGCCTTTTCTAACCGGTGTGGCAAGGATGACTGTTATATTATATACACCGATGAGCCAAAACATCATGACTACCTACCTAATATGATGTTGGTCCTCCACGTGCAGCCAAAACAGCTCGTACTCGGCGATGCATGGACGCTACAAGATTTCTAAATGTGTCTGTGGTATCTGGTACCAAAAGGTAACCAGCAGATCCTTTAACTCCTGTAAGGTCCGTGGTTGAGACGCCGGAGATTAGAGTTGCTGTTCCAACACAAACCATAGATGCCAGATGGGATTGATGTCTGTGAATATGGAGGCCAGGGCAATACCTGGAAGTCTTCCTCATGTTTAGGCGAC